>NW_024531155.1:1160931-2399328 GCF_017590135.1 Pyrgilauda ruficollis
GCGGGGCTGGGCGGCCCGGGAGCGGGGGGTAGGCGGGCAGCGGCAGCAGAGGGGGCCGGCGGGGCACCCCACACCGACCCCGGGGCCACCCCGGAGGGGGCCGTGGCCGCCGGCGGCGGCGTGGGAGGGGGCGGCGGGGAGGCAGACCGTGGCAGGCGAGGTCCCTGCAGAGCAGGGAGAGGAGGCGGCGGCGGGCTCCGGGCTCCTCCTGGCCGCAGTGAAATGAAGGGTCAGGCGAGCCAGGCGAGACTCAGGCTTCGGCGGCGCTGCCCCAGACGAGAGCAGCAGAGCACAGGGCTAAAGTGCATCCGATCCTCCGCCCGTGGGCACCCACTGCGCTCGCACACACACAAGCACACACTCACACATCCCCTGACACGGCTCACCCTGCCCTGCTCCTGATCGCTCCCTCCCCCTTCCTGCCTGCTTTCTCCCCTCTTTGCAAAACAGTTAACTTTTCTCCCTCTCCCTCTCCCCCCTCTTCTTGTATTCAGCGCTCGGCAGCTATTGAGAGGGAGGCGGAGAGGAGGGGAAGGGACCTAAAAATACCCTGCCCCTGCATGGCCCCAGAGCTGCTTTAAGGAGAGCGTGGGGTGGATGGAGGGGTCATTTGTCTGTCTCCGACACATCTGCTCGGAACGTGCCTGCAGCCCCTCCGCGGCGAGCTCGGGGCAGGGCGAGAGCCGAGCCGCCGGAGCCGGGCTCGGTCACCGGGAGTTCACCGGGGCGGCTCCTGCCCCTGCCCGCGGGGCGCCGCTGCGGGCGGAGCGCGGCCCGGCCGCCGCTCCGCTCTGCGGGCACAGGGGCTGGGGCAGCGCTCCCCGCGCCCTTCCCGCACCGGCACCCGGGCCGGGATGGGAGATGTGGGCGCGGGGAGCGGCAGGCTGGGGGTGAGGGGGAGGCACTTGCAAGCCCGCAAAGATTTGTCTCCCCTTTTCCTTTCCTGCCGACTTGAGGCAAGGGCATGAGTTGTGGTGGGCTTTGCTTCGGGGAGGTTGATGTTCGAGGTTGGTTTTGGGGGTTCCCCCCTCCCTTCTCCCTTCCTCTTGCCGTTTGCCCCCGCATAGCCCTTTGGCGGTCCGCTCGCCGTAGGAGCTGAGCCAGCAGCCCCGGTTCCTCCCGCAGAGCGTGGCCGGGCTCGGCTCGGCTCGTGGGGAGCGGCGGGAGCGCGGCGGCGCCTCTGCAGCGCCCCGGCCCCGGCGCGGCGGGCGGGGGCAGGGGCCAAGCCTGGGCTCGCAGGGGCGTTCCGGGGGGCGGCTGACCTTGCCCTCGCTCCCGCCCCGGCGCGCTGCCCTCCGCCCGCCCCTGGGGCTGACATCAAACCTGGGCTCCATCTTAGCTCGGCCGGGCGCCGTCGAGAGCGGCGGCGGGGGCTCGGCTCGGCTCCGCCGGGCCCGGCCCTGCGCTGCCCCCGCCTCCGGGTTGCGGCTGAGGCCGCCCGCGGCCCCGACCTCCTGACCGCCGCGCCGGGGGAAGTCACGGCTTTTTCTGGGCCGAGGAACAATTGCCTTCATTGTGCACATAGAGTTCGGCGTGTGTTATTATTTTGATTTTTTTTTCTTTAATACACGGCCTAATTTGTACTTCTTTCGGATTAATTTTTTAGTTCAGTTCATGGGAGGAGGGTTGTTTTTGTTTTTTTTCCTGGTGTGTAAAAGGCGCACCCACCTTCGTCCCACACGAATGCTACCTTTCAGCGGGATTTATTTATTTTAATTTCTTTTGCAACTAGATTGCACTGGATCAAAAGCTATTATCTGACAGTAGCAATAATAATACTTTGGATAATTCAGAATAATAGTGTTCTAGATTAAGAAAATACCTTGGAATTCAGTTTGCAGATGATGCAAATAGTTATTTGGTTTGGGTGGGGTTTTTGTTTGATTTTTTTTTTTTTTTTGTTGTTGTTGTTGTTGTTGTTGTTTTGTGGGGGTTGGGGTAGCAACACGTTGCATTAATGGATACTCAGTGTAAAATATGTTTTTATTCTCTGTTTCTCACTGGTTTCAGCAATACATTTCTTAGCGGGACAGAGGGTGTATTTCATGTTGAAGTATTAATGGTGGCAGAAGAATGTAAAGTGCCCCATGCGCATCCCAGAAAACGCTGTCAGCTGCTGTGCTCAACCTTGACTCTGTCCCACTGGGGGCACCGTGCTGTGATTCACTCCCAAGTCATGTTACAGGTTGCTGCTGGTGCGTGAATGCTCTCCAGGACACCTAAGTGATGTAGCATCTTACCTCCCTGGGATATTTCGGCTTCTGCAGCAGTTGTTTGCAAATAAACAGTCAGATGTCGATACACAGAATAATTTGTGAGTGTTACAGTGTAACTGAGCAAATGTAACTTAGCTTGGCAAGTCCTTGTCTGCTCTAGTACAGCTTGGGTAGGAAGCCCTGTTCTCAGGGTTTCTAGGCCTTTGTTAATTCCTCATGCATTGTTACGTACCCTGCAGAGCACCTGAGGATTGCTGTCCCTGCTGACTAGCACCCTGATTTTCTACTTCTGCCCACTGACTCCACTGGACAGCCCTCACCTACATGTGCAGGTAGTTTCACTTGAGAAGATTGCACTGCCAAAAAACGTGTGATGGTGAAGAAGTTCTCTGTACAAGACTTTGCTGGAGATGTACCAGGCTGCTGTAAGAGTTTAATTCAGTTCCAAGAGAGCTGCTAGATACTGGCACCTCAGTGTTCGAGGGAAGAGAGGGGTTGATATTATTAGCTACAATAATAATGTGTTTGGGTGGCATCTGCTCAAAATGGCAGAGTTAGGTTGAGCTTTCAGTCACTGGAGTTGTTTGCAACATAATTTAGTTGCGAGGGTCCTTTGGAGGTCGTCTGGCCTAGCCCCCTGCTCAAAGCAGGATGAACCTCAGGGTTCAGTCAGATGGATGGGCTCTTTGAGGCTCCAGTATTTACATGTATTGTAAAGTGGAGTTTTTGAGTCCAAAGTGAAGTTTGGGGAACTGTTTAGTCACAGATGCCAGCAGAATGTCTTCAGTCACACTCTGTGAAACACAAAAGGAAGTGCATCTTTCTTAATTTAAGATACAAATGAATGAGGAAAGGATTTTAGATGTTCCTTGACAGACAATGGCTTGTTCGTACCCAAACGAAATACTGCAGCTGTGTGGACTTGGTTTACAATGGCAGAATTGAGTCTATAACTTAAATTTTTGCCCAGTACATGTGTGTCTTATGATTACATTTGGATGTGGCTAACTTGGGCAAGTCAATTCACTTCCACTTGAATGTTTTAAAGAATTTTGCTAATTTCTGTGTATGTGTGTTAGGAGTTTTTTTCCCTTTCAGCTACTTTAGCAGTTAGATATTTGTTTTTCACTTACTCAGCATGAGAATCTTTAAAAATATATGTATAAACACAACCCTGTCTTTCTTCTCCTTGTTGCCTCACTTTTCATTCTACCTCAGGCTGTTGTTATCTTTACCGAGGATTCCTGAAAGTCTGCTACCTCTGAACTGCTCGATGTGACGCGAAAGAGCTCAGCCTGAAAAGTAAAAGTTTTAGGAAGTCTTCAGGCACTCGAGTAAATGTTTAAGATCTAGAGCACTACGTTGCCTTAAGTGCAGCAATCGATACTCCTTGGGGTTTGGTTCTGTCTCGGAGGCTTGTCAGCAATGCAATTTGCGAATGAATGCCACAATTCCATTTATTCAAGGCTTGCATTTATTACAGTCTCAGGCAGAATTAAATGCTACATTGAGAAGTTTGAACTGCTGCTAGTTCCTGAGGAATGCGTTCAATGCAGGACAAACTGCAGTGGCAGTTTCTGCTGGATTTGTTAAAGGAGGAGATGCAGAATTGATACAGTATTAGTTTTCATATGAAAAGCTGGATATCTGACTATGAGCGGGTGTAACTCTTCTTCCTTTCATGGTCAGGTACAGTGTTGGGTGTTCCAGACACTGTGTTGAAGTGTTCAGCTGTTTCTATACAGTAAAAAACCGCTTGAACTCTGTGAAGCCTTTTTATATTGTGTCTTTATTGCTTGATTATATCAGAGGAAAAAAAATGCTGTCAAACAAGTAAATTAACAGTGATTTAGAGCTTGCTTCATTTTTTATTTCTGCAGCTCTCTTCATCTGATACTTTCTGATAGCAAGAGAGGATGCACTGATTGGATTTTTCAAAAGACTTCGCAATGTCAGGAGTGCTTTTGCTGTTATTTGGTATTTAAGAGTTGCCTCCAAGACAAAACACTTTTGCCAGGAGCAGGAATGTTTCTCTTTCAGATGAGTTTTTTACTTCACTGGCACACATGGCATGTATAAGGGGAACCTTTTATTTATTCTTCTAACATGTTTTATTTGTTCTTCTAACATGCTTACTATTTTTGACCTCTTACCACTGCAGGGATCTTGATATGGCACATAGTCCACAAGAGAATCCACATAGGGAAAATTATTATTCTTGGTATGATGAGGTTAATAATTTCAATTCTCTCGTTATGGTTGTCCTGGTGGTGTTGTAATGCACCTCTCAAATAAACAGTAGCCTTTTGGTGGATTGAGTTACAACTTCATTACTCCATCTGAAAATACTTTTCTCATTTTGTCCATCTTGTGCTAAATAAGTCCTCACAGATTTTTCAAAAATACCTTCTCCCTTTGTGGGGACCCTTTCTGACATGTAAAGTCTGTCTCTTTAAATTTGTATGCTGATTTTTTTTGTTTGTTAATGCTAACTAAGTCACTTTTACAAGATCATTCGGTGATGAATGTCTAAATGTCTAAATTGTCTACATCAATGGTAGACTATGTCTTAGTGTTGTCTGATGGTACAAAATATGGATAAATCACACTGGAGTATAGATTGGGCTACCAAAGAGTCAGTGTTGTGCTCATTAAGTTAATTAAGTCTTTAGGATCTTATGAGTGAGATTTTAGAGGGGGTAGGTGTGCCAAAGATTTAGAACAAAACCACAAACCTTATAGTTGGCCAAACAGCAAACCAGCAGGGAGAGCAGTGGAATGGGAAATGTAAGAGCATGCAGACAGAACGCATTTTTACTTTTAAAGTGGATGAAGAATGAGTATGACTTAATCTTTCTAGCAGAGTGATTGTTGTCTTTTTCATATGTAAGAAGGCAGGAGTAGGAGGAATTAAGTGTAGGAAAAAAAAGAAGGAAGAAGAGGAGCCAGGAGGAGCTGGCTGTTCAAAGTGAAGTATTAGTAATTTCCTATAATTTAATCAGACCAGATCCCAGAGCAAGATAATGAGAGCATGACCTACAAAAGAGGACTTTTTGGAAGTTAAAAGGGTTTCTAACATGAAGCTTCACAAGGCATGTAATTTGTCATGAAGCACTGTATAGAGTACTTTTTTTTCCCCTTTCACATTGCAAAGAAATCATAATATAGACATGAGTTCAGATGGTTAAGGAGAGCTGATGCGTCTTGTGTTTGGAATCCTTTTACTATTTCAGCTTTTCAAGCATGACTCTGGAGTTCTTTAAGAGTATATCTTCTAAATAACAATTTGGGTTTTTTCCCTAGTTTTTTGTTGCCTAGTTTGCTATTCATGGTACATGATTAGTATCGTTTGGGTTTACGCATACAAATCCCTCCAGGATGTTTGGAGGCTAAAGTACCATATGTCTTACAACAATAATAATAATATACAAAATACCTGGACTGCAAAATAGCCAGCAGTATGCAATAAAATCCAGTTTTCATGGGGATGGGGGGAGTTTTCTTCCTCTCTCTTTTTGCCCCCCAAAGTAAAACTTTTTTTTGTTCTACCTTAAATGTTTTCTCTGAACAATATATGTTATGTATTGATATGGGCATGAAGAATAATAAATTATATTGGGGTAAAAGGAAAAAAACCTCCAAACCTTCAAAAAGGTGGATAATAACCCTTTCTCCAGGGATTTTCTTTTTTAAATGTAGTTAAATAATAAAGCCCATACTTCATTTGAAGGGATACATGCTCTAGGGTACAGACAGCGTCGATGCTGCACTTATACACTGGGTTGAGGCTACTGCAGTGGAGGATTCAGCAACTTGTACCCATAAGCTCACTTGAAAGCTTGTTTCAGGTTTTCTTTTTTGCAGACTTACAGTCACCTTTATGGTACTGTTACGCTCCCAAACACAGTTTCTCTTTTCCTTGCTTGGTATCCTTCTTAGTCTAGACACCAAATACTTTGAATGTCCTGTCTAAACCTGACAGCTTAGGAGTTAGCTCTATTCCTTGAAATGTCTTGAAATTTATTTCAAGGGATTTCCTTGTTTTCCTTGTTTGTGGTGTAATTATACTGAATATTGGAGTTCCAAGTTAAGCCTAACACTAAGATGAGGCTGTTCCATTTTGCAGGTTAAGAATTCACGCAGAGTCTGAGTTAGGGTCATTTTAAGTAAAAAGTCATGTTTGGGTTTTTTTCCTGGGAAACATTCAGTGAAGAGAGAAAAACTGGACTGCAGAAACAGTCCTTTCCCTCATTATTTTCATTACTTAGACAACAGGATTGGGAGCAGAGGGGAAAGAGTGACTAGTGCTGATAGCACAGCAGACCAGGAGAGAGAAGGTTGCATGCGAGACTGATGATTTAGTTGCTGTTTAGAATAAGTCCCATTAAAAATTAAAGGGTTACTACGTGGTAGCAGTATTTTAATGAGTGGTATAATCAGCAGTTTCAGCAAATGAAATTAGGTTCCAAACGGCTGCACTGTTGTTTTTCTTTTATTTGGGGTGCTCTCACTAGGGTAGAAATAACATTTTTGAAGCAACTCAAAGTTGAACTACTGTCCTTATCTCTTTGAATTCTGCATGGCCCTACTCTAAGAATTCTCTTCCTCAAGAAGGTTTGTAGCTTTGCTGGCCCTCATCTGGGGTTTGCAGCTTGGATGTGGTTTCCTCTGTTGCAGGCTTTCTATGCAGGTGGAATAATTCTTTCCTGCATGGTCTCAAGTTTTATCTGAAAGTTTATGAAAGGGAAAAGAATTGGCACAAGCTCACTTTAAAGTTACAACTTCTTATTTTGAATGAATGTTTTGGACGTGTCCTGAATCTTGGTGCCTGTTAGATTGTGTATCAGGGCAAGTAACTTTTAGAAAAATGCATTAAAAGAGCTGCTGGTTTTACTGTGTATTTAGCTTAATGAATAATCCCCATGTGTGACTTTAATGAACACAAATTCTTTGCAAGCTTCTAGACTTCACTTTGATTTGTGTAGTAGGACAAATAATTACTCATCTCAAAAATTAAAATACGAACAGATCTTCCTCAACTAGATGATCATTATCTGGAGTGCAAAGTAAGGAACAGAGAGGGTGGCAGACAAGTGTATTTAGACAGCAGCTGGTGGTGTAGCTGTGTTTGTGTGCTTTCCTGAAGCACAGCCAGAGTCTCTCCCTTTATAAACCACTGTGCCAAATCTAGACCTGGCAACTAATGACTGAGTAGGACCCATTTCTTTATGTGTTTGGAGCAGAACTTCCTCTTGTCAACCTCTCTGGCCCTTCGAACTGATGAGGAGCCCTTCTCAGGCACCAGAGTAAGCATAACAGCCTAGAGCTGCTCGAATTTCTGCTGCCTCCAGGCTCTGACCCTGCTCCTCCTTCTGGAAAGGAAAGGCTGACATAATCCTTTTGTCAATTCTGCATTGCCAAAGGGAGTTCTTTGCACAGTGAATAACTCTGAAGGGAGCTCTTCTGCCCACCTTGAGGTACTTGAACATTGCCCGTAAGACCTAAATATGCTTCATCATAATGGTTTATATTGTCTTCCTGCACAGTGCCGTGCCACACTGAGATAACAAAGCAAACTCTAAATAAGCTGCCTTGTGTACAGGAGGCTGTTATCACAGCAGTGTACCCAGGTTAATTCAGCTCTACTACTTGTGGGTATATTCCAGTTGGCTTAGATATCACCACATAGCACTGTGTTATTTAGTATGGACACGCTCTCAGGAGAATCCAAGTTGTTGTCTTTGAAGGCTTTTACTGACCTACATAAAAGTTCTTGGTAAAGTCCACAGAGTTCTTAGCCAAGAAATGCGCTTTGGAAAAACAAAATCAAATTCCACTACCACTGTCACACCTGTTTGTTTGTTCAGCAGAAAAAGCGAGGAGTGGATTAGACATGAATGTGAAACTTCCTCTTCACTTCTGGCTATTCCCCTTTATTGAAATTTTAGGTGGGTTTTTACACAGAATGTCAAAACACATTGCTGTCATTTCTGCTGTGCCTGTGCCCTAAGTAGCCATAGCAGTAGTTTCTTGTCCTGGGAGCGTGGCACAGAATCCAAACTTTCTTTAAAATAAGGTAAGGTTTGAGGAATGTCTGCTTCTGATTGAATGCTTGCACATTAATTATGTGACCTCTGAATTAAGGTGGAAAGCTGAGGTGTAGTGTGTAAAACCATGTGTCTGGGAGTGGGGAGTGCCTATTCCACATGGTCTACTGCTGTGTGCTCTCCTACCACTATGAGTAGCTTCCTAATCCTCTCTTATTTGGCTTTGTTTGTTAACCCCAAGCAATCCTCTCAGGGACAGAGAAATCAGCTGTCTTTGGTAGCAAACACAGCACGACAAAACAAACACTTCTTGAAACTTCCCTTAGATACCTTACTATAATATCATCCTTGTGGGAGGAACTAGAAACTCAGGGAATATAATTTGCCATGTTTTAATCAGATTTTGGGAGAGAGGAAAAAATGGAATTATAGGCAACTAGATTCCTGTGACAGGCATAATTTCAGTATCTGAAATCTAAACTTTTTGTTTCTGAACCAGTTGGAAGGTTAATGAGAACAAAACACCTTAGGTGAGTAATGGGGCAGAGTAAAATGGTAAATGAGGAGCCCATTATTTACCAGAAATCGAGCAGGAGAAGTTTCTTATAGCAAAAATAAACAGAAACTAGTTAAAACAAAAAGGATTTTTGTTAAAGCAGGTGCTCTGATTGTTGTCACCTGCTGTGGTTGAATATTGCCATCCACACAGTTTGTGAGCTCCTCCCTTTGCTTTGTGACCTCTTGATAGGGGTTGTGAGCACAGTAGGGATAATTACAGGCACTGTAGCACCTTGATCTGAGGCTTCCCATGTTCTGTTTATTGCCACCTGCATATTAAGATGACAGGGATTTCTAGTTGACTTTGTTGTTTCTTTTACTTTGTTGATCCCTGGAACATCTTTAATAAATGTGTTCTAAAGCAACAATTTCCTATATTTTAAAAATCCCTTTGCAAGAGCCAATGTTTTGAGTGCTTAATGTGGCTTTTTCTCTTTCTGTGTGTTGGTAAAAGGGAAAGAAAGTTCACAGTGTTTGTTGTTGCTACCTTTCTGACTTCAATATTTAGAATAATTTAAGATGACTTCAGTGAATTCCCTTAACATTATTTTCAAATTTGAATATAATGTCTATTATCAGGAATGGGCCATCTTTGCAGCCTTCTTCTGATCTCCCTTGTAGTGCTAGGATGATGCAAACATTATATGGAAGTTGCTTTGGTCCCCAGGTGAGGATTCTTATTGCATGGGGATATTTCTAGGAGAGGAATAATCCTATTATTTCATACATCTTCATACCACTGCAGCTTGGAATAGGCTGTGCATTAGAGATGGAAAGGGTTAGAGATGAAACCACAGCTGGAATGCATTCTGATCTACTTATTGCTTGTTAAGAGCCATTTCCAGCTGCTGCTGCTAAGCTGATCTCCAGGCTGAGGCTGGGTTAGAAAACACAAGGGACAGTCCTAGCTCGTGCTGTGTTCCTCCTCTGCCACATACATACCCACGTATCTGACAGGAGAGAGCCTGGTCCTGTGTGGAAATCAGACAGAAGTGTTGGGATTATTGACTATGTAGTGGTAACTATTCTTCTGAATTCAGTGAAATGAACTGCTTTTGCCAGGATGCCACAGGGATTGCTGGGAAACTGAGATGTCTTATTCATGCTCAGAGAAGGAAATAATGACCTAGCCAAAAAAGTCAAAGTAGGCTTAGGTCAGGATGTACAACAGCGCACATCATCTTATCAAGATAGGCAAACACAACCAGTTCTTTGACAGTTTTTCAAACTCCATTATGTCCGTTCTGTGAAGAGCAGCTAGCCAGACACCTGCAGCAATAGAGAGACAGATAGAGAATGTTCTTTTGCATTCCCCAGAAGCTACCTGGGTTAACCTTGTGCCTGGGAGATGAAAACCTCCCTTCACAATTAAGATTGTTTTTCTCTTGCTATTTGACTGGTGCTGTAAGCGGTAACTGTGTTCCTTAAACAGTTTTGAGTCCAGGAGCTCTAGATTGCAATGACAGAGCTGTTGGGGTATATGATCATTGTGGGGATGTTTGGAGGCTCAGCAAGATAGTATACAGACTTTAGATCTCTCTTTTTGGGTGCTTGTTTGGTTGGGTTTTTTTTCCTTGTGGCTCAACAGGAAGTTTTCTTTAGAGAATCTTCACACCTATGGGCAGAGCTTCACACACAGCTTTTTTCAGCTTTAATCCTTGTATGGTAATAATGCACAGATGAGATCTATTTTTCTTCTTTTTCTTCAAAAACACTTGTGGTGTAATCACTGCTTTTATTGCTGATAATTCTTCTCTTTTTCACCCTTTGCCAGTCAGTATTTATGATAAGGTTTCTATGCCATCTGAAGAAGATTGGTCAAGAAAAGGTAGGAAAGTGGAGAAAGAAATAGCTATTTTTCATTTTGGCAATAGCAGCACTTTATGAGTATGATATCCTGAGTGCTATTGGTGGTTTCAGAAGTTAATAGAAAGAGAAGTTATTTGGAACTGGTTCAAGAGAAGATACAACATGCCTTTAAGCATTGGAGAGGAGAGGAAAAGTAAAGGTTGCCGTTTGTATCATCCCTGACATTTTTGGCCTGCCTTAGGAAATTAGACAGTAGTAGTGGAGAAGGCAGATCAGAAGTACCATGTTCTTCTGTAGGACTTCTGATTACTCTTTCAGCCGAATGTCTCCTGAATTTCTATTTTCTGTGGCAGCAGTAAGACATCAGAAAACGCTCTCAAAGATTACCTTGTGCATGAGAGACAAGGAAATTGTTTCCTCCACCTTTGTTGGTTATGTACAGTGCATAGGAGTACAAGCCAGGGTGTTAACCTGCTGTTCTAGGCGCATATGACCAAACAAAAAAATGGTTTCAGCCTAAATGAGAGCCTGTTTTCTAGTTAGGTCCTGTAGGAAAGATACACTTAGTAGTTTCTTGGGGAAGCTGAGGTAAGCCACTGAGGTTGTGTATCTGTAGGGCAGTTGTCCCTTGGAGGGGCAGAGGTCAGTGGGGAAAAAGTTGGAAAAAATGCTTTTTTAAGTGTGTTCTGGATCCTGCTGTGTGTTTTGTGGTGCTACTGAAAACTTCTAATAGAGCTTGCCTCGAGTATTAGAGCTGTGCTAGTCTTGCATCAGTCTGTCCCTGTATAAACCCTGGTCACAGTTTGTCACCTCTCAATTTCAAAACTTGACTATGCCTTTGAAAAGATACAGGAAACCAATTCTATTGCACAGTCCATTGTGTTTAGTAATTTCTGTGTGTAGAGGAAGAAGGATGATACATATAAATATTCTTTTGGTTTCAGCATCTGTGCATTAGCTAGTTTCTGTTCTCCTGTTCTGGGAATCTCTTGCTATTACCAGTGAGAGGGGAGGTATGGAGAGGGAAATTTTACCTGAGATCATGTGCATCTACCTTGCCATAAGTTTAATATTCCATTTTTAGCCCAAATCAGCTCACTGGCAAGGACCATGGCCTGTAGATTTTTGACACTCTTCTGCCACCTGTGAGAATTGGACTGTTCTTTAGATTCCCACCAGGGGCCCTGAAACAGCTCTGCCTTGAAGATTAAATCAATAATTGCAGTGCTTCAGTAGTGTTTTCTTGTCTTTATTTTCTCTGTATGTTAAAGATTTCTCCCTATATTATAGACATGAGGGGAGTGCATGGCTTCGGGAGGAAGGTGATTTAGACCTCACAGGAGGAGTTGGGGAGACTGGGAACCTCCTGCCCTGTGTTTGTGCTCAGCCAGGCAAGGAGTAGGGATGGAGAGACAGCAGCTGCTCTTGCTGTGATGTTCAGGTGGGCTGAGGCAGCTCTGGGGGTCCTACACAGAACCAGAGTTGGTGTGGAACCAGCAGCCTCAAATAATGACAGCAAGGGAGATTTATTTTCTGGAGCTATCACTTTGGTATTTAGAAACCTTTTTTAAACAAGCCTGTTGTAACCTTGTTTATAGTAATTAAGGATTTGCTAGTAATTTAAATAGTTGGTTTTGGCAATGTGCAGGTCATCTTCTTATAGGTATTGCTAATGTCAGGTTGAAAACATTTACACAAGAATAAAAGTCAAGGAAGCAGGTAATTGACTGATTTATCAACCTTAGCAGACAGTTTTTTCTGATACATCCTGATGGCTATGGTAAATTTACTCTGGATTGCTTAAGGGCACGATCCTATATGGTGTGTACAACACATGAGGGCAACTCCTTGGAATGAATGGGTGAAGGAGCAGGTAATCAGGCAGCCTGCTTTTGGTGCCTCAATTAGCCTTTTGGTCAATGGCTTGTCTCCTAGGAAAGTTGAGAATTGCTATGCACAGCTCAGAACATAGGTGATTTACAGGGGTTTTTTTTGTGGAGATTTTAGACCAATTTTAGTCTTTCAGGTAACATGAGAACTTTCGTAAACTTACGTCCATTCCCAGGCCATAATGCCAAGTTGCAGTTGTGATCAGGGAATTATTTATTTTCATTGCAAATTGTCTGTATGCAACAAAGTGATATGTTTGAATACTTTTTTCACTTCTTTTGCCAGCTGCATTGATGCTTGCAACTTCTCCTCTGCTTCCTTTCCACCTGTGAGGGTGACGAAAATCATGTTGCTGTGGTGACCCTGTCAGTTTTAGATGACAGGCCACACTAAAATGGGTCACAGCTATTGAGGGTTAATCAGCAGTGCAATAATCTGTAGCACAAATGGATCACTTTGTTCTTGGCTGCTGTGAATTGTGAGGAATATTTGAGAATTCCCCTGCCTCCTTTTTTTACTGTTGGGGTTGTGAGTGCTGAAGTTTGCAGTGCATTTCAGGCAATGAAAATGCATTTTGTCGCAGTAAAGATTTGAGACAGCTGTCACTGCACCCAGGTCTGGGGAGGTGGCAGGTCAGGGGCAGGCCTTAATGAAGATGAATTGTTGGCTGATGAAGGCACTCAGTAAGAGCAGGCAGTTTACAGATGTAGCTCAAGACCAGAGAACACAGGTATGCAAAACATAGCAGACCACCAATTTATTTGTTACCAGGCTAAATGAACATTTGAAATCAAAGCTTTCCTGTGTTTTTTTTTTTTTGGGGGGGGGGGGGGGGGATTGGTTTTGTTTTGTTTTTTTGGCACCTAGAGGATACAAAATGTGACCTAAGAAACTGTAGAATTTATAATTACTTCAGTTTTGGTATGAAGGCTCCTGTGACCGAGGACTGAACTACCAGAAAGCACGTAGCCATTTGGAAATGAGTAACTGAGCCTTTGCTTTGCAGCTAGACTATGTTTAAGATAAGGTAGTTTTGTGTTTCTGTTTAGAATTTCCTAATAGAGACACCAGTTCTGTGTTTCACAAGCAACTTAAAGAGGGTTTCATTAATGACCTGCCAAAGGATATAAAATCTTATTCGTGGAGTTAGATGCTGTTGAAGGATGGCTTTAAAATATTATGGATTACTATATTGAATATGTGGCATTCATGTGATTCTCCCACAATAATTTGATCTAGAGTGGAAACTAGAATTCCTCCTTTAGGGACCTTTATGGTTGTAGCCAGCTTTTACAAATTGTTTGCTAGAATTGCTTGAGGTTTCATTTTCATGTTATGAAATTTTGGAATATTTTCCCTCCTTTATGAGGTAGGTCTTGTCTCTGTATGCTAAAGATAAGAGAAGTCTTGAGAATAATCTTTAGCTCTTCTTATTTTGGATGTGCCAGCATCACTATTATAATTTGGTAGTTGATATTTTCTCACTGCAGCAGCCTATTGAGTTAGACATCTATCTAGAGAAAAACAAATGAGCAATCAAAGTAAATTTTGGCTAACTAAAAACAATTTTAAAGAGTTTTAAAGCTTCTTTATAACTAACAAAAGGTAGAATTTTTAATTGCCGTGCTGAACTTTGTGTGTAGGTGGCAAGTGTTCTCTGATGTCAAGGACACACTACCATTCCAGGTGCAGGGAATCTCTCTGGATAGACTTGCGCATTTAAACCACCACAGATTGTTAATACTGTTTCCAATTTCCAGCAGAGCTGTGGGAGTAAGAGTGGAACTCGTATTCATACAGTTTTTCCTCTACTTTATAATAATCTATCAGAGTCAAAAACTGATATCATAGCGGGTTTAAAAGACACAGGGAAGCCTGAAATTCCTGATAAGGAACTTTAATCTGGCTCAGAAGTTGCTGCCTAAAAATTGTTTGGTTTTATAGAAAATGGTTTATCATCTTCCCTGTTTACATCAGGAGGAAGAGGTGTGTTCCTTTGATATGTTAATGTACTGACTCCAGGTTTTAGGTTGGCCATTTTCCTGTAGTGTATAATAGTCAGTCTGATCAGTATCTTGTGCTTTATGAAATGTGTGCCCAGCCTCAGCTACAGGTTACTACAGGATGCTTGTAAGGGCCTGTGGAAGAAACTTTCAGGAAGTCTGGCTGTGGTATTTTGCTCAGCCTCCATAAAACTGTTGCAAGCACATTGGTAACATAAAATAGGTTCTTCAAGGAACATGATTTTCTATTGTTTTACTGACACTTCATGTGTTTTATGAACCTGTCTTGGGGCTACTAGGCAGCCTTTGCAGCATAAGCTGACCTCAGAAATATTTGTTTCTTCTGAAAACCTCCACCATAAAAATCAACTGTCTTTGTATACCTTCTCTCCAGTTATTCTGTGTGTTGATCACAGAACCATAGAATGGGTCAGGTTGGAGGATGACAGTGGGTCATCTGTTCCAACCTCTGTTCCCAAGCAGGGTCACCCCAGAGCACATGGCACAGGATTGTGTCCAGATGGTTCTTGAATATGTTCTGCAGGGGAGACTCCACAGCCTGTCTGGACTATCTGTCCCAGTGTGTAGTCACTACACAGTAAAGAAGTTCTTCCTCATATTCAGGTGGAACTTCCTGGGCATCAGTTTCTGCTGTTTCAGTTGTCTCTATTCAAGGCTGAATGAGTAAGTTTCTTAGCCAGTTCTTTTAAGAAGGATGATCCAGTCCCTTAAATGTCTTTGTAGCTGGGTCAGAGCCCCATGTCTCTCTTGTACTGAGCCCAGAACTGGATACAGCCTTCCAGATATGCCTCACTAGGGCTGAGTAGAGAAGTCAGGATCTGGTGATCAAGTCCGCTGATGGCAGCTTTTTGTGCAGGCTGTTATTTTGTGGTGCACCTCTTGAGAGATGATCTTCAAAAACATTCCCCTCCACTAAGGCTGTGTGTATTTTGTTCTTTTTCACATGCACACCTCAAGTTCTTAAGCTCACTGGGCCTGAAATACTGGTAAAATCCAGCTAGAATCAACTAATTCTAAATTATAGTAAGCAAATATCATACATATATAGTAAGCAAATATCAAATATCATGCATTATTGTACACATGTACTATTTACATGTAACATTGTTATTGATTACTTTATAAGATATACTGCTCTGCCCTCCTACTTTCATGGTTGCTGATTACTGTGCCTCACTGTTAAGATATTATTTCTGGGTCTTTGGAACTCTTCTTCTCTCAGAAAGATGCTGCCCACCGGTTTTAGAGAAAAGGGTTTTTTTAATTAGGATCAGAGTATATGGGGGCTAAACCAGCTACAGATGTCCCAGATTAGGCTTCTGAAGAAGTCTAGATGATACTGACTGCTGTGACCATCCTGACTGCACAGGCCAGCTCTTCCCTGAGAGGTGTGGTATATTGTGGCGGTTTGGGATGGGAGACAGAATCCTCAGTTGGTTTTTCACTGACAAGTCATGATGTACTTTGTACCCCAAAAGACTAGAGGAGATAGGTGGCTCAGATTGTTGATTCCACCTGTTTTCTCATTCCTGTCTCCTTTGCCTCAATTTTTTTTGTTTATTTCTTGACAGAGTGAGTAGTTTTCTGTCAAATTGCTGAGTTGAAATTGGCTCATGAAGCAGTCAACAGAGCAAGTCTAAGGGAGGGCACAGGACCACCACTTGTGTTGGCCTTGAGCTTTTGTCACCTCGCTGACTGTTAGGTGATCCCTGTTTCTTTGTAGCTTTTAATATCTGTGTCGCAGTGGAAGTAACCCTCCTCAAACACTAATCCCACAGCTACTTACTATAACCTCCTGCCTAGAACAGAAGAATGGCTAATCTTTCCTGGAGGCAAGATGTCAAACATCCATCATTCTAGGAGTTCTCTTTTTAACTTGATTTTGTGGGAGATCAGACTTGTCTTTGTAAGGTCCTATCTTGTGGTCTGTCAACCAGCCCATAGAACCTTCAACAAGGAGTGACAGCTCTTCTCAGGAGAAAAACTGTGTGTTCCCCTTCCATTGATGCTAGCTAGTAAAAGATGGATCTTTTTGGCAGCTAGTGAAACACGCTTGGCACAATTATTCTGGGGCTTGTGGCTGAAAATAGAAGGCCTCTGCCTCTGTTTCCCATCTACCACAACTTCTCCCTCCTCTGAGGGACATAAAGGCAGTTTTATGTTGTTTGTGACAAGCTTTTTCAGTAATTTGTCCTGATTCCCTTTTTCCTTGGGAGAATCTATCACACCTGGATTCTGCCTTTGAGAGGAAACTGCGATATTGTACATACATTTTGATAATCTATGGCTGTCTAGCAGTTTGCAAACCTGAATGTGCCCAATATTACAATATTTGGGCACGTTCAGTTGTTTGTGTGTATAGGCAAAGCATTTGAAGAGTTCTAGTTACTTCAAAATAACTAACATTCTCTAATATTTTTTGGCTCTGAGTCCTTTTTCAAAAAAGCAGTACTAGAGAAATTGTTAGGTGAATATTCTGGGGTTTTCTTGTATGTTGATTTTTTCAAAGTCATTTTAAGTTAGGGATAAAAGTAGGGAATGTATGCCCTGTCTTTAAAAGCTGTGCCTTCCTTTTCCCCTTTCCTCCTTCCCTCCAGTTAGGAAAATCATTATCTTGGAAGATGTGGAGATGAAATACAGAGTTCTACCTAGGGCTTCTTTCCCTGTCTAATTGTGTGAGTATTTTCACATAACCTAAACACAGGGGAGAAGGACAGAACAGAAGAGCTGTGGCTTTTTGGCAGATCCTTCTTGCAGCTGTGCTGCTCTCTTTAGGTCAGCCTGCAGTAGAGAAATTTGGTTCAAGCACCAGCAACACTACTAAGCCATTTTGTGAGGAGGTCAAGAGTTGAATAATCATCCCGTTGATAAGGAGTGAGCCAGAAATTCCATTCAAAGAGGATGGTGACTTCCTGTGCTGCTTACCTATTATAGGTCACAGAAATCGTGAAGGGAAAATGGGGGACCAAGGCCACTCCTGCACATGACTATTTATGCAACTGTGACTTTTAAGTCTTATTTGCTGCTGTAGGTATATTAAAAGGAGTTATGGCAGGCCTTTGTGTTTTTATTAAAAATCATGATTTTCTAGCAAGCGTCCCTATGGGAAAATCACCACAGCTGCTGCTCTGATTATACAGCCTCATCAGATGTGGCTGTAAATGCTTTTTAGAGGTGGAAACTGTGGGGTGCGGGTGCACAGTGTGCCCCACTTCTTGGAGGAAGTTCTACAGCACACACATCTGCATGGTTTGGTGGGTGTGGGAACCCATAAAAGTTGTTCAGCCCAAAGATATTACATTCACCCTTTTTTTTTTTTTAATTTAATTTTAAATACTTAAAAATCAGCCTGAATGCCAAAAGGGTAGTTTGTAGGCAGGAAGCTAGAGTGAGCAATTTATGTAGGATATCACAGAATAGACTTTCCAGATAAGAGTGTCATTTTTAGGTCTGTGCCTTCTGATTTCTGTAGTACCTGACTGTGAAATAAGCAAGGACTTATGTGCAGCTGACACTCAGAGAAAATGTGAATTAGAAAATGATGTGATGTTAGCAAGTGGTCTTTTGCAATTATTCTTTACCCTTGCTAAAGTGATGCACTTAAACAGTTTACCTAGTTCACCTAAAGGTATCCATTGTATTTGGTCTTTAGCTCCTTCATTCTTTTCTCTTCCATATTATCTGGTTTTCAGAGGTAAGATGGGGACAAGGGGAGCCTGTACTGATCTTGAATTAACAGCTACCATGTGAAGGGAAAACATGTCTTGTTTGGATATGATGGTGATGCCAAGTCATGATGGAACCTGGGTTACAGCAGGAGAGGGTATCCTGAACTAGACTGCCAGGACAGCGAATTCTGACCTGTGGCCTGATTCCCTAGTCCTCATTTTAGGGTTCTAAGAAAGCAGTAAGGAAGGACTAGAACAAGAGAACCCATCCTGGAGGCCAGATATGAGCATTCCAGTTCACTACCTTGTCCATGACTGGTTAAAAGCCTTTACAGTTATCCTCACCTTCTTAGTTGTCAACTGTTTCTTCTCTTTGCTCATTCCACTTTCCTTGCTGTCACTGATAAAAGTCACCCAAGGATAAATCCTAGCTTGCTCAGGTATTGTTTCTGCCTTATTTTTGATGCATCTGCCTATTTACTTGGCCTTAAACTGATTGTTCAACCGAGCCAGTCAGTGTTTCTGCAGCTCTCCTCTTGGATGGCTTCCTGCTTCATTTAAGTTTAATGTGTTCTTTTAAATTCTTTAGGTATCTTTGCAGAGCTCCTCAGTTCCCTAGTGAAAAGCTATCATTTAATCCCAGCTCTTTCAGTAGGCCTAAGTACAGGGTTCACTGTAAAATAATCCAAAGGATGGTTTATGGTAGGTGCTAGAGATGAAATGATAGAGTTGTTGGGGCAGCAAATTAGGAAGATAATCTGGGTGTCAAAGGGACAACAAATGTAACTGTAACTTTATTAGATTGATGCAGACTTGAATGATCATATCTGAAATCCTTATGCAAATCAGGGTAATTGATATCAAGATAATAAAGATGAGGTTTGGCTCGCCTATATCTTTAAATCTTGGTTCTGTAGGTTCCCAGTTTTCCCTTGAAATGTAAGTGCTGAAAAAAGGGCAATTTTGATTAATTTATCTCATGAGCAATTTTCCTGTGTGCATTTCTTTGAAATTATTTTACTTCTACCTACTTTTTCATTTGCTTTAATTTTCATTCTGTAATCACATCATTACAATTTCCTTGTGTTTCCTATCACTGCAGCATATGGATTTCTATATTGAAGTTCTGTAATTTACTCATTTCAGTGAATAATTAAAATAAAATTTTGTCCTGCTTAGCATGAAAAATCATTCTCTGGGGTGGGTTCCTTAGCTGTAGCCTCTTCTCAGATAATTTCTAGTGTTTCAAACAGTGTTCTTTCCATCATATTTTCGCTGCCCATGTCTTGTTGCTCAGTAACACAGGTTTGAGACTCTTCCCTTTCCTGGAGATCCAACTCACTGCACTGATATTTCTCCCCTCCAAGTCCTACAAAGCAAAGCTGTGGATCATCTCACACTTGCCACTTTCTGGAATGACATATGTACATTGCGGTGGGTACAGTTAAAGTTTCCAGCATTTGAACTGAGTGACTCAGTGTATAAATCAACAAACATGTTTGTCTTTTTCAGTTTTCAGATATAAGTAGTTTGAGCAAGTTAATATTTACATTTCTATTGGTACCAGGGTCAGATTCTAATCAGCACTCTAAATAAAAGGGCAGATGGTCACAAAGTGAAATAACACACTTTGGGATCAATAAGATTTGTCTGTCAAACTGATCTCTTGAAGAGGAAAATGAACTTCTCTGTATTTGAAAGCAAGCAGATCAGCTGGCGAGCGAGGGAAACTGGCGCTTCTTCAAACAGTGCTTTCTGCACACATTTGTGGCTTTGCCAGAGATGGGTACGTGAGCTACAGCAGTGGCAACAGTCACCCAGCAGTACTCTGGTGCCTTTTGTTATTGCTGACAGGAGTGGAAACTATTTTTTTGAGGCTCCTGGGGAGTGCGCAATGTGATAGTCCCGAAACATGCAGGCAGTCTGTAGTTCCCAACTAGCCTCTGCCAGTGGCAAAGGGCTTGGGAAGCAGTTCTCGGTTCAGAATCACTCTGGAAATCAGGAAGAACCAGTAATGACAGGTCTTGACTCTTGAATTATGATGAGAACAGCTCCATAACTGTGTTGTGAGAGAAGGGGGAAACGTGTCATGCAGATTTCTGCCACAGATGGGAAATACAGCTGAAATTTCTTGACAGATATATGGAGGTTGGGTCCTGCTTCAGACAAACCTGGTCTGGCTGACCCATGAACCCCCTGGGTTCTGAGGGAAGCTTTTATATAATTTGAAATCATAAAGAAGTTGGGTTGATTTCTCCTGGAGTGCTCAAGCTTATTCAAACTCACAGGCTCACAAGTCAATGTGAATTAAAATTCTGCCCTGAAAGCCTTGAAAGGCAACTTTGCTTAGCAATGAAATTGCCAGGCTTCACTGTTCTGCTTCTAAAGCAATTCACTGGTGTTTAAAGGGAGGCTTGACTGAGCTCATGATAAGACACTGATGCTGGCTTTTTCAGCATTAACCTTACAGCCTTCAAATACAGTGGGCTTGATGCTGCAGCAACTGGGAATTACTGAGAAGAGGAAAATTAGAACAGTGTCAGCAGTTAGAGGTCTGATTTCTGGCTACAGAAAGAAACTGCACTGGTGGAAAAAAAAAGTATCCTGCTGGCTTTTGGGATAGTGAGACTGGAGAGAAAATTTACCCTTTATTATAGCAATTGCATGGAGCTTTGAGAGGCCTTGAGTGGTCACAGGTAGATTAGCAACAGGAGAGGGAGCTCTCAGTGTGTTACCTGAAGAGGAGGGAAATCCTGAGCTTGGGAGCCAGCCTTTAAATGAAGAATCCTGCTCTCCTGCTGCTCGCTGTCAATAACATGGTGGTGGCTGCCCTTTTGTATAGGCAAGACCAACGGGGAATGTGCATGTCTGGAAAAAGAAAGAAATTGAGGTACATGGCAAGGAACAGAGAAGTTTGGGGGTTTAGTAAGCTGTAAGATTTCTCTAAAACAAAAGTCCACTACTTCTTAGATCCATTTACACTTAAATATGCCTCAGACTGTAATGTTTGAGTGGCTTTCTGAGTGAAGGGAAATGTCATTCTCCCTATGAATGGATGGGAAGTGCAGAGACAGAGAGAGCAGGGTTTGCAGGGGAGAGGAGAGATGGTTTCAACAGGCAGATGAGTGGTAGGAGCAAGCTAGCTCTGGCTCCAGAGCTGTGTAGTGGTGTCAGCTCCAGGCTGTGTCCCAGAGGATGTGCCCTGCACTTGGTGTATGAGTTCAGACTAAGTGCCAGTAAGATGCTTTTTTGGCTTCCAGACTTGTTTGCATCTGGGATGAGTGAATGGATCTCTCATGTGAGTGCACCCAGCTGTACAGACATGCTCAAGTTACTTTTTTATTGTTCATGGGGTGAAGAGGGAATACATTCAGTTCTCCTTTAACCTACATAAGTGCTGGTTCAACTGATTAGCATCTCTCTCCTTTATTTGAATGTGCATGGTACTTGGCCTTTATGCACATGTTATTGCTGAGCCTGTGTTGTTAACTTTGACAATACCAAAATAATTCTAGCTAAGAGCTTGGATGTTTTTTTGGCTTTTGTTTGTTTTGAAAAGGGAATATGCTAACCCTCTTTTGCTTGAATTACAAACCTAAGGTAATTGAGTTTATTGCCAGCTTCTAAAATATTGGTGACTTTTTTCCAAAGGGTTTTGAATAAAAGAAACTTTTTGTGCGAGATTGTGCCTCATATTTTATATAACATAAAAAACTCCAAAAACTTTGTTTTCAGAGTGTACCTTTGTATCTCTGTATTCATGATACATTTGTCTGAGGTTTTCCTGCTTAAATTCTTTGGATCAAAGCAATAATAGAAATCTAAGTTTTATTCATTAACTTCTTTCCAAGTTTTGTAATTTGCTGGAATTAAATTGGGAATCTGGGAATAATACATGATCATAGACACAATGCATGTCATGCAGGCTTATTTCCAGAATGTCACTGGAGGGTTATATTAAATACTTTTGTCTTGCTGTAGTGTGATTACAAAGATGCTTGTACAGCTTGGGACATTGTGTCTAAAAGCAAGAAATGTGAGATGTATCTGGCAAGAGGAGATAATATGAATTTAATTCTAGCATTGCTGTTGTTCTTTACTGTGTTCTGATTGGGCAGGAAGATCTGCCAAAAAAAAAAAAAAAAAAAAAAAAAAAGAAAGTCTTGGTCACATCTGTATGACTTTGAATACCTGTCAGGAAGAGGAGCAATCTAGGGTCACAGTTCTTTAAACACTGCCAGGTCTCAGGCGTTTTGCAGTTACCAGAAAAGAGAAAATGTAATTTAACTGCAGTGGAACCAGCACTTTTGATTCTTTTTTCTTTTCAGCTAAACTAAGTTCAGTTTAGGATGATCTTTTAAACTTTATTAAACAGTGACAAATAAATAAGAACAACTAGAGTCTGCATAGGACAACACATTCCCAAGGAGTTGGAGAGACAAGAGCTTTAGTCTGCTTTCATGTATTAGTCATTGCAGCTATTCAGGAATGAATTGTGCATTATTAGTACAAACTTATTTTATTTTAGATAGGGGTCACTGCAGGATTGGTCTGAGATTTGAGTAGCTACACACCTGATCTGCCTTTGAAGGCACACCTGTGCTGGCTGTAAAGTACAGAAGTATCCAGTACTTTCTGATCTGTTAAATCCCTGTCTTATACCAGAGACTTCAGGATGTACAGACTATGCCAATAAAGAATTGTTTGCAATATATGAATATATATAATGTTTATATGTATTGTTGCAGTTTTAGCCGCTTTAGTTATGCAGACTGAAAGATGACAGGTTTGTCATAATTTTGTCTTCTAAGAAAGCTTTATTCATTTTGAAAAGCTCTTTTTTCTGGTCACTGAATCCAGGCTGATTCCAAGCCCGTGCACTTTAGGGGGGTGTGCTAGGGGACTATTCAGGAGGGTCATGCAGAGGTCAGGCATGCTTCATGCTAAGAAACTGCTTTACACAGATTTGGGAATAATGCTGTTGTTCATGGTTCCACACAGATGGTACCAGACAGGAAGAAGTGGAAGGTGAGCTCAGTGAAGAAGAACACTGGTTTGGGAATTCTTCAGAAACTCCTTCGGAAGCATCATATGGAGAAGTCCAGGAGAACTTTAAGTTGTCTCTTGAGGACAGAATTCAAGAGCAGTCCACCTCCCCCGATACCTCTTTGGGAAGTGCGACGCCGAGCAGCAACACAGCGGAGCTGGGATCCATTGAAAATGAGGCACTAAGAGACACGCTACAGAGCAAGGAGCACCTTTCTCCAGATGTGTCCTCTCTTGGTGAAGAGGAACCTCCTGGTCCAAACAAGCCACTGAGCAGTAACCTGAGGCGGCTCCTGGAGGCTGGCTCCCTCAAGCTGGATGCTGCTGTTACAGTCAATGGCAGAGTCGAGTCCCCCGCAAATCTTGGCTCAAACATCTCCTTCTCTCCACCTGCTCACCATGCCCAGCAGCTAAGTGTGCTTGCCAGAAAGCTTGCTGAGAAACAGGAGCAAAGTGACCAATACAATGCAGGCAGTCACTTTATATGGAATCAAGGTAAGTGGTTGCCAAACTCAACCACCACCTGTGGTTTGTCCCCTGATTCAGCTATCCTGAAGCTGAAAGCCGCAGCCAATGCTGTTCTGCAGGACAAATCTTTTTCCAGGACTGAGGACACTATACGATTCGAATCCTTTACCTCGCCTTTTAGCTCTCAGTCAGCCAGCTCCACGTTAGCAGCTTTGTCTAAGAAAGTGAGTGAGAGAAGCATGACTCCTGGGCAGGAGCACCCACCACCAGCCAGCTCTTTCCTGTCCCTGGCTTCCATGACCTCTTCAGCTGCCCTTCTCAAGGAGGTTGCTGCAAGGGCTGCAGGCACCCTCCTGGCTGAGAAGAAGAAATCACTGGTTCCTGAGGATCCTCTGCAGCTTTCAGAGATGAAACAAGAGAAAGCAACTCCACCGCAGTCTTTGGAATTACTGTTACTACCAGTCCCGAAGGGAAGAGCATCCAAACTCACTAGTACAGGTATGGATACAATTTGAACCATGAAGCAGAATGTATTTGTTTTGTTATAGGCTTATATAACATCTCTTCAGTGGGTCTTGATTTGGTTTGATTCCATGTCTTATGAAAATAAGAAATAGATACTTTAGGTGAACAATAGAAAAGCTTTTTGAAGTATCACTTTGAGACCAAGCTGTCACAAATGTTTCCCTATTTTAAAGGTGTGAGTGTACAGTTCGGTACATTTTTTTCCCCTTTTATTCCATACAATAGTATTTTCCTCTCTTACCAAGTTTAGAATGTGTCCACAAAAATATTTAATGGAGAAGATCAAAGAATCCCTATGAAGGAGCTCACAGTATCAGTGAGCATGTACATAACTAGTGCTTTTGAAATATTGGACAAGGGAGAATTCTCCCTCCTGCTGTCTTTTTCACAAATGGACTTTTGTGTAATCGCTTACTATCCTGTCCTAATTTACCAGAGTATATTATTGTGTTGCCACTTTTCATTAATTTTTTTTTTTTTACAATTCTTTGTTGTTAACAAAAAAAAAAAAAAAAAAAAAAAATCCAACTCAACTGCATTTCTCTAATTTGCTCAACAAGAACCATTTTACACATCTGACTTTCCTCCATCAGTTACAGCTGTTGACAGTCAAGGACTCAGAGTTATAGGGAAGAAGAAGAAACTGTCTGGGTAACAAAAGCTTTAAAGAGCTGGCAAGCCACGCAGGGGAATTTAAATGATCCATCTTCAAAATAAAGAAAAATAATTTCTTTCATCTCTTTCTATAACAAGTTCACATCACGGATTCAAATTTCTGGTGGAACACATGGCTTCAGGTGTCATCAGTGTTCTGCTGCAAAGGAAAAGGAAGCATGGCAGGTATCTTCATGAGATGCACAAAGTGGTTTAGTATATTCCGGCTTTATCAGGCTGAGTTTTATCAGGCATACTAGCCTGGCTGCACAGGTGTGGCAAGCCAGTGTACAGATATGAAGCCGGACATGCATGTTGTGTAATTGCCCTGCTGTTTTTCTGCCCTAACCTCTTTGTTTAGGGGTATCCTGAGGCCCAGCGTGTCCCTGTGCAGCTCTTGGTCAACACTCATAGCTTAGAAGCTTAGAATAGCTTAGAAGCTATTGGATGGACAGTGCTCATGCCTCCCTTGGAAGAGGAGGAAGAGGGATGCAATGAATAACAGTTTTTATAACAGTACCAGTTTTTGCTCTGTGTTATACATGTGTTCTGTAAATGCTTAACTGCTATGTTTTGCCAAGGCAATTAAAGTGGCAAACCATTCTTGGCATGGGCCTGGCCTAAGGTTTTCATTAGTTTAGATGAAGTCCTCTTTGGAGTAACAAAAGCTAAAAGCTGAATGTGTACATTTACCATGAAAATAAATGTTACATATTCCTGATTCCTTTTGCTCAGAGAACCTTATGGCACTAAAAATATTGAAAAAAAAAAAAAAACAAAACAGAAAAAAGGTATATAATTATATAATGCTTTATCTTGTTGTGTCTGTCTGGTTGTTCCTTGAGACTTTCTTTGTCTTGTTCCCAGAGAGAATTATCTTTTCCCAGTAGGTATAGCTTGAGAGGTCTTTTTCCCCACACTCATACATTGAACTTTTACACTGATGAGTTTGCTTTGCTGTTACGAATCTGATTCACTTCCCCACCAGCAACGTGTAGCTTTGGTTATGAGATCAATACTCAGTGAGATTAATTAGATGTAAGTAAGGAGCAGCAAGGATGGAGGCTATTTAAAGAGGAGTAAGTTAATAAGAAGAGCATGCCTGCTGCTCTTTTGTCCACCACGTTGAGCTATTTGCTCAGAATTATTTCAGGCAAGAAGCTGGAGCCATGGCTTCTCAGCGTGTAGTTGCCTCTGAAATGGCATGTCAGGTTTGGTCAACCTAATCATGACCTGCATGTTTATTATAGTAAATTGGTACAGAGGAGATTAACTTTTCTATCAATCTGTTACTATTGCCAGTTTTATAAACTGCTTGCACATTTGGGATGAAGTTGAAAAGGGAGCCTGAAATATCTGTTAAGTTCTGATTGTTTTGAAAGAGTGTGGGTGACAGACCTTTCTTTTACTGACTGAATACTTATTTGGTGTACCTTAATGCCTGTGATTCTTGTAATTGTGTTCCCAAAACTTCTTTGGTAAGCACTGGCTGATTCTCTCTTCACTGAAGTACTGTTGTGATATAAAATAGACATCAATATAAATGAAGGAAAGCTGAAACCCCTGATTTTATTCTGAGCTTCATGCAGTATAGAGCTAACATGGTTCAGCTCTGGAGCTGAACACTGGCACAATTCCTGAGTAACACCAATTGTCACTGTTATTGGTGAGGTCACATGCATTCATCCCACTTGTCTGCATATTTTGTAATGTGCTATATCACCGTTGATTGATCTTGATTGCAGATTTATTTTTAAGGGGGTCAAAATCAGGTAATACCTTGTTACACATTTCTCTTCTGGGTGATAACCAGAGGCTGAAGAAAATGTGATAGATGGAAAAGACATGATAGGTAAAGAAGCCACCCACATATTTTTTTTCTGTGGTTTGCCTCTCTCCTGCCTTTTGTGAAGAAAAAAGTAAAAATATTTTAAAACAAACATAAGCAGTTATGACATTGGTTTTGGCCTGCTCTTTAGAGAGGCAGAGAGGGGAACAATTTGATATTTTAAGTCTGATAGAATATTTTACAAGGAGAATTTCTGAACTTGCAATAATACATGCTTTGACATTGTGTCCCTTTCTGTACCTACATAATGACTGTCTAATCAGTTGAATTACAGTGAGTTTCTTTCCTACTTAATTGCAAGAATTGTATTTTGGGATGAGACAGATCTTTCTGGAGGTTTTTGTCACTTAGTTCCTTATCAAGGGAATTTGATGTTTGCTAGATTCTTATCAGTGATAGTAATGAGATTAAATAGTCTGAAAGAATTTTTGAATAGCAAGATGCACATTGCTGAGCTCTGGATATTTGAAAACAGTCTTGTCTTTTACGGTGAGGAAAAGGACATCCAGTTCCACTGTAATAGTAGGCCTTCCTTTATAATGAAGAGAGAAAATTGTTGTGAGAGGTTGGATGGATGGGAGGGTTAGTTGTGCAAAGTCAGCAGCAAGGAATTTCTCCTTCAGCCTTGTGATGGTTCTGCAGTTGGAAGTCTAACCATATTTTCCTGATCAATGCCACCAAATCCTTTTTTTAGGTGAATTGAGCAGTAAAGCAGAGTGCAGGCATTTAGGAAGGCAGTAGATTTAAAGCCCTGGCAATTAGAGGAGCAGAAGGAAACCTATGACCTGAAGACCTTTGATGGCTGATGCTGCAGCTGTATGTGCTTGAGCCATAACTAAACAATTTCAGCAGCAGGACTTCCAAAGTCTTTCAGTTCTGGTGTTAAATATATCTGTCATGCAATACCAGCATGCTTTTCAGTTAAGTTGTGGATTCTTCCATGCTGCTGGCTAACCATCACATGTGGAAATGGATCATTTTTTAACAGTTACGCATATTTTCCATACTCTGCTACAACCAGCCTTTGATAGGAAATGAAGCCGAAAAATGATGATTATGAGAGGCATTCATCTCAGTGCAGTTCAATTATAAGGAACATTAGGACCCAGGTGAGAGAGAGTAGCATCCTCTACTGATTAGTGAAAGGAAGTTTGGAGCATTAACCTTTATAAATTATGGTGACCTTTCTCAAAGGGATAATAACTAGATCCAGGGGAAAAGGTATATGCAGGGGAGAATGGAAACTTCTGGTACCTGTTGTTGTTTAGCCATGTCTCTTCACAGATGAAACTTGAGAAATCATTGAGAAATGATATCTTGAGCATGTTTACAAGGGGAAAGTATTTGACAAGTGGCTGTAAAGGATCCTCTCTTTTTTTTTCCTGCTGAGCCTCAGAAGAAGAAGGGGGAAAACCTTTCCAGTGTCCCATCTGTGGTTTGGTTATCAAGAGGAAGAGTTACTGGAAACGGCACATGGTGATTCACACAGGTTTGAAGAGCCATCAGTGCCCACTCTGTCCTTTCCGCTGTGCACGCAAGGACAATCTCAAATCACATATGAAGGTAAGGGAAATCTTTACTGACAATCAAAATACTCAAATAATCAGTCAAAAACTGATAGTATAACAAGGCTGTTTTATTTCATTTGCATTTGCAAGAACAAAATTTCCCTGGCTATACTACAAATGATGCCTGTACTTAAGTAAAGAGGCCATGAAAAGAAAGAAATAACTTTCATTCCATTGCTGGCCTTTCCATTTTATGCAATGTGGAAACTGCCTTGGGTTATGTCAGTTGGGTGCAGCACAAGCTGTCTGTGACTGATTCAGTTCCAGACCTGGAAGCACCAGAAGCAGGGATGTTGGTTGGGATGTGACACCACAATCCTATCAGTGCTACTCCCAGGATGCCAGTGCATGATAATAACCCTGCATGCCAGTGTCTCACTGGAAGTGGGCAAACCAACTTGGCCAGCTCTAGCAGGGATCTCTCCATCACTTTCTACAGGCAGGCCTGCAGTTTTAACTTTTTTCTTGCTGTAGCTTTTAACTGTGGGCATTTCAGAAGTGAATCATCCAAACCAAAATGAATGACAGATCATACTGTAATACTTTGTTTTCAAATTTAAAGTGTGTTTTTAACTCAGACTAAGTTTTGGGCTCAAGCTGGAAATTACCTTCTATGTTGATACAGAAAAATATAAAAACACGAAGAAACTGATTGTCTGCTTAGCTGAAGTACTACATGGTTGCAACAGAAAGCGTTGAGTCTTGCAAGCTGTAGAATATTCTTGAGGAAGTTAAAATGGTTACCTGTCCTCTTAGCCCTTTGATTGATAAGCTGAAGTGAAAACATTTCTCTTGTTAATGCAGTTGAGTTTTATAGTAATAGTGAAATATTTTATTATAATTACCATTGTGTCTGTTTTAGATGAATGTGTGTAACAGGGTATCAGACTGGTGTGAGGGGAGACAGAAATGCCTGTTCAGGTTTCACACGTGCTATTGCAGAATCTGAGTTTACTGGACAAGAGTATGGCCTTGCTTACACTCAAGAAGCTGTTCCCGTCTGTGTAAATTATTCAGATTCCTCTTGTCACAACATCAGATCTTGCTATGGTTTAAATTGTTGCTAGATCTTAAATCATCCCCTTATAGTCTGAAGGCTCATTCCTTAACACTTCTACTGTAGATCAGTGCAGTATTCCCAGGCATCCTCCATGTATCATGCTAATCCTTACCAAGTAAGCTCAGTGATTATGGCTCTCTCTTTTAGGACTTGCTGTTCCATGTTGACTAGAGGGCACAGATGGCCAACCTAAGCAGAGGATGAATAGATGGGATGGGAACACAGCATGGAAAGAAAGTGGGGGTTTTTGTTTGTTTTCAGCTGTTGACAACCTGCACAGAAGTGTGCATCACCTAGAAGCTTATTATTCCCTGGCAAAGACAAGTTGCTGTCCCCTGCTTTGTAAAGGACATCCCTGTTGTTCCCTGCAGAAATAATTGTTCTCTGCCTTTTTTTTTTTTTTTGCCTTATTGGAAAAAAATGTTGTTTGAAGGTTGAGGAGCCATCCCTTCCTTTTTGGCATGGTGATTTCTGCAGGTGGTCACAGGTAGGATGTTGGACAAAATCAGGGACTTTCACCGTCTCTTTGTGTTCTTAAAGTGATGGCTTCCTGAGGCCCTTGTGCCTTTTTCTGCTCCCCTCCCAGCATTAATGCTTTCATTAACTGAGCCTGCATCTGCTTAGAACATACTTCCTTGTACAATCATGTAGCATGTAGTGTTAATTATTTGGTAATATTGTGACTGTGACTGGGTAGTGCTTAGTTAGAAACCCTTGAGGTCAAAGTCAGGCTTGTTTGACTCAATGTAAGAGATTGCAGCCACCTTCAGCCTTACTGTGGGGGCCTGATCTGAAGTCTCCTCCATCACTGCAGTCCAGTCATAAAGGTCATGATGGACTTGGGCATCTTTGCTGGCAGAGCTGTCCTTATTTGAGGTGAAAGCAATTGTCTTACAAAACCAGGTGGTTTGCATTTGTTTTTTGGTCTTACAGATAGATGCAAAGAATCACAAGCACAACAATCTGAAAGATAATATTTTACCTTAGTTTCAGTTTCATACACTTTTCTCAACTGACTAAGCCATTAATAGAATTCTTTTCTATCACATCAAAACTGAAGCAGGTGAATGAGACAGGGGCATGTCAGTCTTCTGTCCAGAAGTGTCAGACATAATTTGAATTCCTTTCGTTGGAAGTATAAATTGATAACAAGATTAAAAATTCTTTTAAAATGAGATTTCTCATTATAAACAGTGCTGCCTTTAAATCTCTATGTATATGATATTACAAAAACTGGAACAACATTGCGAACAGCATTCAGAATGGACTAAATGCTCACCAGAAATGGTACAGTACATCTGGGAACTACTTAGGATGCAGTGTTCTGGTTATGCCAGCTGGGTGTATTGGTTTTCTTATTGTCTTAGTATCCTTCGGGAGCTACCTGGCCTTGTCTCCTTTCTGGCAGCCAGCCCATGAAGGGCTGCTTCTGCTTCTCCACCCATTTCTCCTCATGTGTCAGCTGTGGCTACAGGTGAAGACAGATTTTTCAAAACCAAAAAGGCCACTCAGAACTAAGGTACTGGGCTGGTGTTTGTCATTCATTACAAGCCAACTTTAATTCCAGGATGCTGTAACAAGCCAAGCTTTTTTCCAGGGGCAGGTAAATTATCTTAAAATCTTTGTTTATGCTATTCTTTGGTTTTCTTTTTTTTTTTTCTCTGTTGATAAGAGGCAAAATGTTTTGTTCAGCTGCAGTCCTCAAAATCTGATTATTTTGCTTTTGTGTCCTCCTAGGCAACATAGCCATGAGCTTGAACCACCTTATTTTTTTTTCTAGGGTCTTGTAAGCATTCTCCACTGAAACTGGTTATTTGGAGATTTAATTTCCATGAGTGGTCTGTGTGTCCATATGGGCCTTCCTTACTGTGCCTTTAGGCTAATGACCCATAACTATATAATACATATACACTGTGTAATTTTATGATTATTGTAACATGTCTATGTGACTGACCCAGAACACAAGATTGCAAACATTTTTGGGGTTCTGTCCCCTGCTATGGAGAAATTCTTAATAGAGAGCTGGAACGATTCCAGCCCTGACCCATATTCAGATCTGCATGTGCTACCCACCACATGGATGAAGCTTTCTTCCACTAAGGGCACTTTGCCAGGGCCAGCTCACAACTGGAGGCGAGCAAGTGAAAGGAACAAGAAGGGAAACAGAAGGAAAGTTTCCACACAGACACACAACAAACAAGGGGGCTGACTAGCCTGCCTTTTAAGGCACAGAGTGCTAACTTTAATTGTTATATTGTGTTTAGATTCCATAGTGATAGGCATCTTATAAAAATCCTGAAATAGACATAGTGCAGAATTTTATTAGGTTTTTTTGGAGGCAAATTGTAGTGCATGCCTAACTACAAGTTTGGGCTCTTATTCCCAGTAATGTGGGAGGAGCTGATTCTGGTATCACAGCATGGTTTCCAGGGATGCTGAGAGCACTGAACTGAAAATGAAGCTGGAGAAAATGTATAGGTAACTGAGAGAGGTGTCCTGTCCAAGCAGGCAGTTAAGTATTATTCTTGAATCCTTCTCTCTATTTATCAAAATATATGTTCAGTTGGAATATGTTTTCTTCTTGAGACAGTATCCTATGTACTTCTTCTGCAGAAAGCAATGGAAAGTTGTGGTGTAATTCAGCAAGATGTAGTTAAGCTTTTCTGGTTTTCCTGGTAGGGATTACATTTTCCTCGGAGCAATACCACAAGCATCAGTCAGACTCTGGCCAGTTGGCGCCTTTGGATCATGCACGTGTCTTCCTCAGCAATTGGTGGACAGATAGGCTGTGAGATCATACAGATACGTTCCAAGAAAGCAACAGGATATTAGCTGAGCACTTGGAAGGGGCAGTGAGGAAGAGGAGCATATGGCCAAAACCAATATCTATAAATGTTTCTTGTGCTGCTATATAGGCATAAGGCAGGAATGGGTGAGCTATCTGTTGTAGCAGTGGAAAGTTGGCATTGTGAACATGTGGTGAAACATGAGAGTTTGATAGAAAATAAGGGAAGATGAAGCTTAACAGGAAGGTTCAGTGCAGTGGTAGGCAGGTCATGTGATGCTCAACCACAGGATTTCCCTGCTTGTGAAGAGCAACCGTCTCAGTGAGATCCAGATTAATGTTCTTGCCTAGTACAAAGAGGGTTATGATCAGCCTTGAAGTTAGGGAGCCTATTAATGACATGATAGCAGGAATCAGGAAAGGTCCTGAGGAATGGGGCCAGGTGTTCAGTTCCCCTTGGTGATTTGCTTTTTCTTCTTTCTTCCTCAGCTAGTGCCAGATAACTGCATGAGCTTTCCTAATCCATTTTGATGAAGTCCTATGACTGGTTCTTTTCAAAGCATCTTCACCTCTTGGGAGAGGGAGGTTGAATGTGTTTTATGGGAGGGGGTTTTGTTAATTTTTGTTAATTTTTAAGTTAAACTTGAAGAGCCCTGGGAGGCACCTGTGATTCCATGACCTCCCTAGCAGCTGAGGGGAGCTAATGAAAACTTGCACTAATGAAAGCTTTTCAACACATAAAATCTGTGCCCAGAGTCTCAGACAGGCACACAAATGACTTCAAGTATCTCCCTTTTAATCTCAATTTTTGCATATGAGACAAGGATAAGACAGGACCTAAAATCTTTTCAAAAATAATTTTTTTAACACCTAATCCAGGCCAGGGCTGCAGAGAGGCCTTTTTTCCCCCTTGTTTCCAAGCAAAGCAAGGAAATACTTTAAAAAAGAAAATACTGTATAAATAACATATGTGTCTTGAGGGGAAGGATCAGATCAAAACTAGAAAAACAGCACTAAACTTTTGAAAATGCAATATTTTAAAAATGAGGGAATTTGTTGGAAAAGAGCATGGAATGAAAAAGCAGAGGGCACATGCTAGATGTTAAAATGGAAAGTGTACTCAATTTTTAAAATAATCCCATAAAAGAAACGTGAATGCCTGTGTCTCATAACCAGAAAGTAGAGTCTGCGCAAAACATTACCCAGCTTTAGGGAAGGGGAAGGGAAAAGATCAACCTCAGCAGTACCACAAAATTGCAGGATGTGTCTGTGTCACCCTTTTCCTCACCCCTACTCCTGTTTTACCCTTTTGGCTGGGATCACGTGTATTTGTAACTGTGGTACATCTGTATTGCTGGTAAATCAGCAGGGATGCTGCTTAGAAGTATGAAAAGATGACTTAAGAAGTGGCTTATTATACCAGGAAAGTTACAATGTCCACAAAACAAAAAAAAAAAAAAAAAAAAAAAAAAAAAAAACCACAACAAAAACCCAAACCAAAACAACAAAAGTAACAGAAAAACCAGCACATTAATACAAAGGATGTGATACGATAGGGACATGTGGATTCTGTAAAAGAGAATCATATGTTCCTCTACTAAGATGTTTTGAGCACGTCAGGAAAATCATGGACTCTAAAATCAGTTGAAATTTATTTGGTCTATAAAAAAAGCCTTTGGCAAAGCTTCTCACAGAGAAGCTGCCAAATAAATTAAGCAATGTGATGTACTATAGCAAATTAGAAATTCACCAAGAGACAGTAAAACAAAGGGTAGGAAGGAATTAGCAATTTTAAGCATGACAAAAGGCTAACAGAGGGGTGTTCCATTACTAAAAGTGAAATTGTGCATATTTTAGCAAATGTGATCTACACAGAGTGATGACTGTGGGGAAGAGAATTATAGATGGTACAACCTTATGTGCATGAATTGAGATTAAAAAAGGCAAAGCTTGAAAGGGAACAAAAGGAGGCTGGCTGCCTGATAAACAAGGGGGCAAATGAAGTTATTGTTGACAAACAGAAGGTACTGTACCTTGGAAACCAGAGTCTAATAACGCACCTGCCTGTCGGATATAATGAACTGTAACTGCTCAGGAAAAATATCTGGATATTGTTATAGACAGTTCAATGAAAACCTTTTCTTGGCATGCACAGCAGTGGTTAAAAAGCACATTAGATATTTGAGTGTCTGGAGAATAAAACAGAAATAACACTGAAAATGTAACAATGTTAATATTAGCATATGGTATGCTGCCACTTCTGGTCACTGCATTAGAAAAGACATGAGAAATAGAAGGGATTTTAAAAGCTGGTAGTGAAAATTATTAGTAGGATGGCAAGAAAGGACTGCCTTTGAAGAAAGAAGCTGAAAAGAATGGAAGTGCCAGAAGGGTGAGAGAGGTGTGACCAGAATAATGCTTGATAAAGAAGATGAACTGAATGGCCTCTTTTTTTCTTTCTTGTAATGTGAGAATGAGGAAGCAGCAAGAGAAACTGAGAGAAACAAAAATTTAAAATTTTTACCAAGAGATAACTTGTACCCGAGTCCTCAAACAAGGCCTAAAGTTTGTAAGGACTTGGTAATTCTGTGAAAATTACTGCAAGTGTTGTAGCAAGCACACACTGAAAAAACTGCAGAACCACAAAATATCGTTTGAGACTGGGCAGGCTGCAGGGTCAGAACTGACATGATACAAGTCCTTTGCCCAGTCAAGGAGAACATCCCTGGTTAAAGGAAATAAACTCTAAAGCCAGAAGCCCTTAAGTGGTTCTGGCATAAGTCAAACAGCAGTTTTCTGGGATTTTGAAAGAAGCATTGTGTATGAGCAGGTTGTGCACTGTGGTTTGTTGCAGTGTAATTCAGAGAGATCCAAATCTGGCAGCAGCTGGACTCAGACTGGCACTTTGGGAAAAACCTGCCAGCTGCACTCTTGTTTCCTCCTGCCTGTGGCTCTTGCAGGAAGAGCCTTTTGGAGTCTAAAGAAGACATCTGATGGTTTGGGTAGCATTAGCACAGTATAAGAGCCATTCTCTGCCTCATGGAGGGAGCAGGCAGCTTTTTGGAGTCTAATATTGCGTGGCCTAAATCTCCCCTGTGGCTTTCTGTGTAGCTCTACGGGGTTTCTTGTTTTTCATTCTGCAGCAAGTAGTTGCTGCCTTGACTCTTTCCCCCAAATGGCAAAGAATGGCAATTCTTGGCTCTTTAGCTGCTGCTGAATGAGAAAATAAGGGCTAGATTTTCCTTTAGAGGGTTTTTAGCTTAGTCTTAGTGTTCAAATTTTTAAATTAATGTTATTTATTTTTTAAAATAAAATAAGAGTTAAAGTCTTGTGGTGGAAATGTTCTCTGGATATTGGGGGGCTAAATCTTTGGTTTAATGGTTTTTTTTTTTTATTTTTTCTTGGTCTAAAATTTTTCCTTTCAGTACTCAGAATATTAGGGTTTGAAGTCTGTCATTCCTTGGCTGTGAGTGAGAAACGTTCTTTATTTCATGAGAAATCCATTGGTGATGAAGTTACTGTTTTCGGGCAGGAGAAAAAAAATCAAATCGAATGAATCAGTGGCTCCTATTTTCTTCCATTCTCAAAAGGTATTGCAGAGGTGGCATGCCATACTCTCAGGGAGAGGAGGTGGGCTCCCACCCAGGCTCTGTCACCTGCCTGCTGCAGTGACAGCCTTCTGAAGGCATGGGATCGATGGTTGAGATAAGGAACTCTGGAAGATGTGGTTAAACACATAGGCAGGGAAATGCTGATTGAAGGGGATCCTGGAGAGAAACCCTGGCACACAGAATCTGTGGGTGTAAGAGATAAAGTTGCCATGGTGAGGGTGCTTGCTGCCCTGAGTACATCTCGGTGTTCTCTGTGAGGAGTGCTCACACACTGCTGTGCTCACAGACCATCCTGCTTCCACTAGTGCACGCTAGCAATCTGGTTGCCATTTTCATTGTAACCTGCTAATATTTAGAATTTATTGTGCTGCTATTCTTCTTCAAGGTTGCTTTAAATATGTGTTAGGTTAGCACTAGCTTCATTCTTTTTTTTTTTTCTTTTTGTCGTTGTCAGGTGCAATTATAAGATTCCAGAATTGCTGTGTCTGTAAATGTTATGCTTAGACAGTATTGAGAATGTCATTCTGGCCAAGAGAAATTATCTCTTGCTATCTGTCTAGCACCTCCAGAGCCACCAAAGAACCACTGAATGAAAAGTTACACGGCACAGGTGAAATGTGTCTTCACTGAATACAAAAAGTACAAAAAGAGGGGCATCCCCCAGCTTCACATTTCAGCAGACCTGAGTTTAGGGCTTATGTAGAACTGGAAATCCTGGATCTGAGCTTGTGACTGAGTTCCTCTTACAATATAGGAAATTAATCAGGCCAAGTCTAGCACTGTGTGAAGCTCCAGCCTGAATTCTGACAGAGCCTTGTTTGGGAAATGCTGCTGTTACCCTGGAGCACTGTGGGGTCTGCACCAGGACCCTCAGGATCTAGAGTCAGCTCTGCAGGAGACTGGAAAGTGCTGAAAGCCTTAGCTAAAGCTAGGTTTTCCGAGATCCCTGGTGTAGATCTGCAGCCCTGAGGGCTTTTGGACTCCCAAGCTGTAGCAGCAAACCTTAGATCCCTGAAACAGCTGGTTGCTTCTGAGCCAAGCCCAGGGAGCTGGAGGAAGGAAGAGTGCCACTCAGTAGGGTAAGGGAATCACACCTTGTTTGCCAAGAGTTCACAAACCCCTCCATGTTTCAGGTGAAATATTTTGCATTCAACAAATTGCCATTTTCCAACAAAAATCTGTCTCACTGAAATGTTTCCAACCAACTTGAGTCACAAGTGAAAGCCAATGTGTGGAGCTCAGCTGGTGCCAGTGTGTCCTGATCACATGTTCATCCATTAGTAAGGAACAAATGTATGTATTTGCCAGCCCTTTTTGCAGGGAGTAGCCTGGAGTGCTGCTGTCAGGATTTAAAATTTATTTGTGAAGCCATAGCGAGAAGATTTTTCAACAGCCTTGCTGCTGTTATGCTGGGCTCAGTTGCTCCTTCTCTTTAATGAGTACTGTATGAAGCAAGAAATTGTATAATTATATGGCTGTAGCTGATATAGTTTAATGAGTGTGTCTGTTCATATAATACCTGAGCCATTACGTATGGATGGATGGAGCTCCCTCTGAAAGGTAATCGGGATCGAGCCTGGGGATGGCAGGCATTGCATTCATACTGGAGCATGCAGGCTCCATGGCAAAGAGCCTGCAGCCCAAATATGAGGGCAGTAAGATTAACTGTGATCCTTAATTGACTGATAAACTAGAATAAATGGCAGACACCATCTCTCATGTTTCTATTGTATCATAAAAGAGCTGTTTATTTTCTGGTAGAATTAATTTGCAGCAAACTGTTTCAATAGTTCCTTGGTATTGCCAGGTGCTGTGCTTTTACTCTAATGATACATAAATCAATGGTGGACATTGCTGTGTTGGTTGGGGGCTTTTCTTAGCTGCATTGCTCTGAACAATTTTTATTAGGTTGCACAGAGTGATGTTTGTTTTTTAATCAAGAAAGCTATTAGTTATAGCTTGGAAGTCTTTATGCACTGACAGGTCATCAGGATCTGATTGTAAGGACTGTTTGATCCACAGCAGACATCATCATTTCCAAGCTGCAAAAAGAGACATTCCTGACTTTTTTTTTGTTGTTTTCACTTGAGTCCAATGCTTACATTCTTTGACTTGTGTGAAAGAATCCTACCATTCTTGGGGTCTGAGCACTTGGAAAGTGCTCAGAATGACAAGTTCGCTCATTAGTTAATATTTTCTTTTTTTTCAAACAATGTGAGAAACAGAGTTGAGATTTCTGCAATTCTGTTAATCTACATGGCTTAATACAAGCTTTTATCTTTCACCTCCTGAACCAGGTTCATCAGCACCAAGACAGGGGTGAGACCTTCCAATGCCAGCTGTGCCCTTTTACCTCCTCCCGCCACTTCAGCCTGAAACTCCACATGCGCTGCCACCAACATTTCCTCAGGACAGAGTCTAAAGTGAAGGAGGAAGTGCCAGAAACTGAGGTGAAGGGGTCACCACAGCTAAACAGTGACTCCTGCCTGGGACCACAGAGGGAAGGAGTGGGGCCTGACCTCCCAGGATCAACATCTGTATCCAAAACACCCGAGGTGGCTGGGCAGGCTGCTGGGGGCGTTCCGCCTTTGCTGGTGAAGGAAGAGCCCAAAGATGACACTGGTGCCTCAGCTGCACCTTTTGCTCTTAGCACTGTTGACAGAGCACCAAACAACACAAAGCTGAAAGACTCCTCTGACTTCGTGGCCAATACAGCATCAGCACTATTCAGCCAAGACATCTCTGTCAAGATGGCATCAGATTTTCTAATGAAGCTGTCAGGTAATTGAGCAGCTCTTTTATAGCCCAGGAGACACTTTGTCTTGGTTTTACTAAGTCAGTGAATTGCCAGGAGCAAAACATTGTAGCTTCTTATCTTATAATTTCTTGTTTCTTTTGATAGCAGAGGTGTATGAAGGGCAAAGGGGAAACAGTGAGAGGAGAGGGATTTTGCTGTTTAATTGCTGGGATTAGGAGTGAGAGCTGTTTATCCAGGCTTTCATGTTCAGTAGCATTTACCTTGGCAAATCTCTTGTGATGCATTTTCCAGGCATGCTGAATACCTGTAGTTCCAGTTTGAAATCACTGAGGGTCACCCAAGTGCCCAGCATGTTCAAAAATTCAGCTTTTAAGTTTTCTGCCTTTACCCTCCTGTTAAAAAGGACCAGTAAAGTATTGGTCACCTTCCTTTCCAAGTAGTATTTGAGGCCTATGAAGTGAATGCATGGGAAGTGTGAATGTTACTGCTTTTGGGTTTTGTTGCTAACACGTTTTAAAGAACAGTAGTCCTAGAGATTCATGTACAACTTTTAAAAATTATTATTATTATTTTAATTGAAATCCATATCTAATGCCAAACATGTGTTTAGTGCTTTTTCACTGTCAGAATATTGCTGTAAGAATGATATTCATGTGTTAGACTGAAGTGTAGGATGTGTTTAGGGTGGATCTGTTAGATTTTTTGTGCTCTTTTATTGATTTGACTGAATACTTCAGAACAGTTGATATGCTGGGGAGGTGTTCTGTGCCAAATGTTTTTGAAATTGGCCTTGAATTTTTTGAAGAGAAAGAAGTCAGGGAAAATGTCACTCAAGGAGCTTTTGTTTCACAAGGAGATCTCAGTCCCCATGGGACATTTTAGGCTTTGGAGCTAGGAGAAAACCTTTACAACAGAAAATAATTAGTCAGCTTTCTCCTTTAAATGGAAAGTAAGTTGTATTTGAGTAAAATTTATTGTCAGATAAGTGAAGGAATTAGTTCTGTCTTACTGCCCAGCCTTGGCAAAACCACAGCCATTTGTTTAGGAAAATCTTTCTTTCCTCATCTTCCCAGATCTTTATACCTTTGGGATCACAGTTCTGTGAGGAATTGAGTAGAATGGGTTAATACAAGAAATCAAGACTGAGGCTTCATGGAGCCAGCCAGGAAAAGAGAAAACAGCTGAGGGCAAGCAGGAGGTGAATTGGGCTGGCAAAAATGGCTTGCTCTGTTGGTTGGAAGAAGCCACAGGACCTCCCCCTGAAAAAAAAATTAAATAATCTGTCAATATAAATGATTATTCTGACTGACAAAAAGCGGGCAGGGTGAGTCTGTTTGCATTTGCTTGTACATTTCTTTACTTGAGTTTCAAATTTGGACTTGATGACATGCAATCCATCTTACACTGTCCAACAGCTGTCCCACACATGTTCCAGTGTCGATCTTAAATTTGGGTTGCTGTGCAAGAAGAGGCTCTGCACATCAGCAGGGCTGGCCTGGGGAGGGTAGTGTTCCTGATGGCTGCATCCAGCAGGAGTGAGAGCAGAGTGCAGGAGAGGGGGGCATAGCCTGAAAGCTGAGAGAACATGCAACAATTTGGTGTGTGGCTTTTCGTGTAGCAGTTGATGGGAAGCTGTTCACAATTTGGCAGACGATCATGTTTTCAGTGTCTGCTCTGTTGGCATCAGAGAAAGGATACAAATGTATATTATTCATGCAAAAGGCCTATGCAGTTATTTTATGGTGACTTACTAAAGGTCTTGAAACCTGACTTGTATGCACTGTTACCTAGCAACATGTTATAAAGTCGCTGGGGGAGCAAGATGTATCTGTAATTTTGCATGTGCGCATATTTGGATTAAAATGTACTACCAGTCACCAAGTTTGCTACACAGGAAGAGCAATGTCAGAAAGAAGGGAATTTCTTCTGAGATTTATATTGTGTTACATAAATTTGGTTCATGCTTTCTTCTATACGGAGTGCATAAATTTAGAGTAGAAGTAATTCTCTTTTAGCGAGTTGGCTGAGTATTAGCTCCAGTTTTGATGGTTCAGCTCTGCTGAACAAAGTTCCTTTGAGTGATTTCTTCATTACGACAGTCTTGTTAGACCCATCAGAGCTTCAATTATTTGCCCTACCTTTCCAATGATCTAAATCTTTTGACATCTCAAATTGTATATGCCAATTTTAACAGCCAACACAGATTTTTCGAGACCAAGTTATGTCAAAACAATCTAATTTTCTTCTCTGACAGGCCTTGTGGCTAGGAAAGAAGCAGTAGATAGATATATAGACTTCTAGAATTTGGCATTTATTCTTATTGATTATTGATCTTCTAAATGAGCATTTATTTTTGCTTGCCAATGTTTATTGCTCCTCTTTTTGCTTGGTGTCAGTCTGTATACCTTCAGTTTCATGGGAAACTTGCTGAAATCCATCCATCATATCCACATCTCTCCAGATTAGAGACAAGGATGTCACATGTGACAGTGTCAAATGCTTGGCACAAGTCTGCTCTGCCCCGTCCACCAGTGCTGTAAGTGTCCACCATAAAAAGCCACCAAATTTGTCAGGCATGATTTGCCCCTGGTGAAGCCACCTTGGCTGTCCCCAACCACTTCTTTGTTTTCCATGTGTCGTAGCATAGCTTCCAAGAGAGTGGAGATTAGAGTAAATAATTATAAAATCATTGTAATTAGGACAAAAAGTAGAAAGGATTGTTTCACTGTAAGGTTTAAGTTTAGTATTAGGAAAATCTTTCCCAAGTTGAGGTATTTATACCCCTAGGATAGTTTGACTGGAGAGATTGTGGCATCTCTGCTACTGGGGAAATGTAAAAACAGCTGCCTGTCAGGTATGGCTGGTCACATATGAAGCTGCAAGATGGACTAAATCTGTGTATCTCAGTCAGTGGACCATAGGATGTCATAAGCAGTGGCAAGAAATGTTATCTGAACAAAAGCAGCAAGATGCAGAGATGCAAATTGGGGGAAAATTTACAGATGTTTAAAGTTTAGACCTGATTTGGAGTGGGCCAGAGATGAATTTTGGTGACACTGCTTAAAACAGCCATTCAGGGTTTTTTTCAGAAAGGCTCAGGGGAGCTTTAGATGTAAAGAGATTGAGAAATACCGGTATGGGTGACTTTTTCAAGACCACTTCATGCCCAATTCTCTGCCATTGCTTGCCAGAAAAATCTTTAGGTACGTGTTTTATGAAATAAGGTATAATATAAATCACCAAATGTAAATCTAAAACTTAGAATAAATCTTGACTTTTTTCCCCTAGATTCAATTCTCTAGGTCCTAGTTTAAGGTAGGAGAGATTTTAAATTCACAAGAAATTTAAAAGGGTTCTCTGAAACTTTATTTAGATTTTTTTTTTGTAAAGACAATTAGCAGATGACTCAACACATAAAGAGAAGAATATTTAAGCATGGGCATATTTTTACCTTCAAATCTTGCTCCTCTGATTTCAGTAGGTCTGCTTGTACACTTTAAATTTTTCCAGTATTTTGCTGTAGCAGTGCTTTGTCAGAATGTTTTCCTCCCCCAGTCCATTAATTCCATGTTGAAACTTTATGACAGCATTCATATCTTAATTTAAAGAGTATTTGATTTTCCTGTTTCAAAGGTTTCAGTGGCATACATTATACAACACAACTCTTTAAATACTGGTGTCCTTCCTCCACTTTTCTGGCATGGGGTTTTTTTTTGATTGGTATTTTTGGGTTTTTTTTTAATAAAAAATTCTTTCACAATGGTCCAAACTACAATGGCCAGTGTACCCTAGTGATGTTATTACTGTGCCTACGTTATGTGCTGCAGTAACTTTTTAACATTTGGAAATAAATGAATCCCAACAAAATGAATGGGATTCTTGCACTATTGCTCTCCATGGGACTCTGTGTGGAACAGTAATTGGTACACATCCTTCATTGCTGGCCTCTCTCCCCCACCTCTCTGGGTTTAAACAAGTGCATTACTCGAGCAAGCCGGTCTCTTCATCTTGTGGAGTGGTATCAAGTGTGCCCTGCCTCTGCTGTTCTTTTTATGTTCCCCGTGTTACTTTCATGGAAAACTTAAAAGAAAACAGGAGGAAGGAACTAAAATGCTGAGGGTTTGGGGCTGGCCATGGTAAACCAATTAGAAACTGCTTTATCTCAGTTTGTCATATCTGCTGTCACTGTCATGCAAGGAATCAAGTCTTTATTTTGGGAAATAAAGCCACCATGGGACTTTGGTGACTGTCCAAAATATTTGGGCTCTTCATTCATGTTTTATTAGCTGATTTCATTAATGGAATAATGAGAGAGTAAATCATCAGACAGCTACATACAGCATATTAGTAGAAAAGCTAACTAATAATTTAGATTATTTGTTCTGTTTGGCTCTTGAAAATTACTCTGTTCCTTAAAGGTAACACAAGTAATTTGAAATGTTTTATCATTTGCCATTGACTGTGCTGAACTGGCTGGCTTGAACTCTTCAAACAGCTATTTTTAATAAAATAAATGCATATCCAATTGAATTGCCATATTGTATGTATTCGAGTAGCAAGTTCCAAAGAAAAGACCAGGCTGTCTATATTTGGAGTTGGTAGTTTATGTCAGAATGTAAAATTTAAATTAGAATATGTAAGTGCACAGGACTGGCAATTATTGAGCCATGTCCTTAATTTAAAAATACTGTGAATTCCATAATACTGCTGTCAGTGTAAATACCCCTGATGTCATCGAGTTCTCTCTTTGAAGTCTCTCCAGATTCACCTTTTCCTAGTTGCCATATGGACCTTTAGTTTGAAGTAAAATTCTGATATGCAATAGCACATCTACTTAAAACTTGGGCAAATAAAATCTTGTTCTAATCTTTGCTATTGATATATCATCATCCTTATAATCTCTTTTCAGCAATTTCTAGTCTTGCATCCACAATTCCCCAGCATCCTTAAAATCACACCGTCATTTTTTTACATCTTGAGGGAACATGTAGAATTTAGCAAGATAAAGCAGTGTAGTCTCTGTTCTAAACCAGCAATTTAAAATGCAGAATAACAAACACCTTTTCTTTGTGTGTGCTCAGTCCAATACAACTTAAAAGAAATCAGAATATAATTCTGGACCAGGTCTGTGCTTACCATTTAGTTTTAATGTCTATGCAAACTCTTATATTTGGAGTATAGGACTGGACTAGGCTAATGGCTCTTTTGTTTCCCTGAATACACCATTACTCTGGGCAGAAGTCCGAGCTCATGAGCCTTTCTCTCTCATCTATCCAAAATGGGATTTGAAAACACTGTTAGTTCAATCATCTTTGATTGTTTGTTTTGTTTTTTGTTTTGTTAAACAAATATAAAGGCTGGTCTGGTGATATTTCTCTCCCCTGTTTTTGCTCCTTTGTAGAGAGAAGACATTCCCATATTGCAAGTAATTCTTTCTTATCAGCAATAAATTCCTTCTTGCTCGTTTCACTGTTCCCTCTTTTCTCCAGTGTCCTCACAATCTTACCTGTTCTGCTGCTGTTTTGGTTTTCACCTGGAAAGGAGGAAATGGTTTCAGCAGATGCTCCAGCCTTGTTTACTCTGTGGGACTTTGGCTGCACAGCAGACATCTTCGGGTGTCAGGAGGGATGTGTGCTTCTGCTCCTGCCTTAGCAATTTGCCTGATTCCTTCATTCCACTTGGACTAGAACATGGGGAGATTTTCAGGGCACAGTAGCAGGACTGGTCATTCTCCTTTGCTATGTCTCATTGTGCTTGACTCCAACTTTCTAAACACAGAGCAGCTTTATAGAAGATCAGTTTACTTAGCTGGCCTTTCTTAACCTATGCTTGAAGGTTTTAGTATACTTAAGCAACGTGGTTTGGAAGACCTCATATTTTAAGTGATCTCCTGAAGCCCAGGGGTGCCAAGTCATGGCATCATCGTATTTGCGGCTGTCTCTTCTGCCATTGCACTGCTTTGCTGAGCACCCTTGAGTCATGAGTAGCTTTTTCATTGGTAATGCCCATTCTGTCCCTTATAGCCCTGTAGGTTAGTTAGGGCAGAGTAGAGAGCTTTAAAATTCAGGTGTAATTGACTGAGAATTCCTAGAAGGGCTAGGTAGCATGAAATGCTCTGGGACATAGTAATACTCCAGGGAAAGAGGCACTAGAAGGAAATGATAGACCAGCTAGACTGTCCTGCCAGAAGAACAGTATTTCTCCTTTTGGGCCACTTACTGTGTATGCAGCCTCTGTTTAATAACATGAACATAATTTATAAGCCCAATTGGATTTTAGTCTGGAGGTTCTCCAACAGGTTCCAATACCATAGATTTTTCTTGCAAAGCAATTAGCTCACTGGGGGCTGCTTCTGCAGTGTTTGTGCCTCTTTCCCAGTTCTTGAATGTCATCAAATATAAGCCATGGTCTCCATGCAAAATGCCAGTTCCTACCTGGACATTTCAACAGCTTGAGAATAAAATAGTAGATGACTCAAGTCACACCCTTATTGACCACAGCTGCCTTCAGGGTGATGTGATGCCCACTGTCATGGGACTGTGTCCTCCAAATACTGCAGAACTGATCTGTCATAGGCCCTTGGTTTATTTTAACCACCACAGCTCAGAGTTTACTGTCTGGGATGGAAGTTTCATCATAGTTCCTTTCAACCCAGGCTCTATGGATGCTGTTTCTCATGGCCTTTTTTTGTGGCAGAATTTTTGTTGTGGATTCTGGTTTTTCTTCATGTTTTTCTCTCAGACAGATGGAGCAGTGACCAGCTTCTTGCTGATTGTGACTTGTAACATTGAGCTTCGCTTGGAAGTAACCAGCCCATTTTTCCTCTTTCAGTTATAAACATTTAGAGCATTTAGAAATCTTCTTAAGTGGACTGATGGAGTTTGCAGCTTCTACCAGAGTGTTTCAGATTAGTGGCAGATGCCCAAAGCTTTTCTTGTGGCATTTGGCAGTTTCAGGGAAGTGTTATAACTTTCATCATTTACTTTTGCCAAATGGCTGAAATGGTTCCAGTTGCCAGGAAGATAAAAATCATCAGTCTGGAATATTCTTTGATCTGTGTTTTTTCTGGATATGGAATGGAACAAATGGAGCATTATCCACTGTGCTTGAGAGATTCCTGCCTGTTGGTTTCATTCGCTATGTGGGTTTGTTTTGTTTCCTCACTGTGTGTTTCAAAATTAAATTGCTGGGGTATTTTATTCAGTCTGCAGACAACACATCCTTCATTCTGTTTTCACTGGTGTTCAGAATGAATGTAAATTAAATACAAATTAGGATATATGTGTGTATCTATTTTTGTATGTAGATAGAGATACTCTTCCTTCTGGGGAGTAATAATTTTGTCATTCAAATATTCTTTAATAATATTCAACATATTCTTTTCAATTCTTGTCTAATTCTAATTTTTTAAGGATTTCTCAGTCATGGGATTTTTAAAAGCTGGTCATAGTAAAATTTTATTCCCCTTATTTGCAATATTTTTTTCTTACATCTGTTTATTGTTTTCCTTAAAATGACTAGTGGATGCATCACGCTTGCTATTCTCCATGTGTTAGCAATTTTGTCCATAGTTGTGGATCCAAGATGGGACAGAGACAAGAGTGGTGGGGACTTCTGTTGTTTAGGGGGTCTTTTTTGTGTAGTGAGTTTTTTTACTCCTCCAGCTTTAATGTATGGATCTGATAAATGAGACAACCTGCCCTTTTTTATTTGTCCTTCTGTTTAAGTCTTCATTTACATTAGAATTTGCTTTAATATATTTCAAGAAAGAGTAAAAACCCTATTAATTATAGCAATTGGCTTGAAACTGACCCAGTGGTTGTCTGATTTTGTTTTTATCTTCTGGGGGAAGAAAAATTAGGCAAATAACTCTTCAATTTTTGTGATTTATCCACAATTTAAATGCTTGGTTTTTAGAAAACATCATCAGTTCAAGGAATGTGCTGCCAGTTAATTAAAGAAATAAGACTCTACTTCTTTCCTAATTTATTAATTCCCTCTTCTGTCCAAAACAAAGCAGGTGTAGAGTAGGCAGAATCAGTGACATGGATAAGAACAACAGTCTGGAATTCTTTTCCTTCATGTAATACTGCCAAAGGCACACCTTCAGGGCTTCCTCTGGGTTGCGACACCCTGGCTATGTTTTATTTTTCTCATTGGTGAAGTCTTGTGGGCACACAGAGTATGAATATCTCATGAAGAGCTCCTTTAGGTTGTGTCTGATGCTGTGCTGGTAGATTTGTTATCATCATGGTTTTGTTTATCATTGTTACCCTGGATGATGGCTCAGAAGTGTGAGGAGGCAGTGGCTCCTAGCAGCACATGCTGACACTGCAGGAGGGATCACATATGGGGTAGGGACAGAAGGAGAAAGCTGTACAGGGGAAAGGAGGGAAACTTGATTCAGTCTAAATCTATCACTTCATGGGATCAGTCAGGTTGGCGAAGACCTCTGAGATCATCAAGTCCAATCTATGACCAAGCACCCCTTTGTCAACCAGGCCACAGCACTGAGTGCCACATCCAGTCTTCCCTTAAACACCTCCAGGGAAGTGACTTCACCACCCCCCTGGGCAGCCCATTCAACCTTTCTGGAAGAAATTCTTCCTGATGTCCAACTTAAACTTCCCTTGGTGCAGCTTGGAACTATTTCCTCTTATCCTGTCACTGGCTGTGTGGGACAAATCTGGCCTCCATATGGCTACAGCCTTCTTTCAGGGGGTTGTAGAGTGATAGTGGCCCCCAAGCCTTCTTTTCTCCAGGCTAAACACCCCCAGTTTCCTCAGCCACTTCCCATAAAACTTGTGCTCCAGACCCTTCACCAGCTCTGTTGCCCTTCCCTAGACTCACTTCAGCACCAAAATGTTCTTCCTGAATTAAGGGGCCAAGAACTGGACTGTCACTAAACTCTTTAAACTCTGGTGCGATCTACCTTGAAATTTTGGTCCTCTGAGCTATTAGAACTTGTCTTCATCTTAGTAGGGTTTGAGGATTCCCTGGGATGAAGAGCATCAAGGCACCAACTTACACTTGCCCTTAGACTGGGTCACAATGGCTGCTTTTGACTTGGTGATAAGAGGGTTTAAAAAAATGCTAATTTCTTCCAAAAGCATTCCTTTTGATCCTTTTTCTTGTGGTAAGGTAATGCAATAAGCATCTGCCACTGCATTCTATAGCACCTAACTCTTGTAATAAGTACCTTGCTTAAGTCTGTGATGTTATATGAGTTCTGTTACATTCTGTTTGTTTATGGATGTTTTTGCCATGGCATATGGTTGCAAACTTACACTGACCTATGCAAGTTTAACATCACCTCTGTTTTAAATGGTGGAAGAGTGTAGGCTCATCCATCCTGTCGTGCTTGCTCTACCTGGCTCATTTTCTGCCCTGGTTCATGTCAGCGACAAGGCTGGGTCCACAGGTTAATGGTTGTTCTCAGTGGGTCATCTTTACCTCTTCACTCAGACTCATGCTTCCTTTATTTTCTGGGACAAATTTGAATTAATACCTTTTTGAACTGAATAAATTCAAAAGACCTTTTCTTTCCCCAGTGTTCTCTGAAAGTTCAGGCAGACTGCTCTCTCAGTTGCACTCAGGTCCTGGTGGAGGTATTTTTCATATCAGCATAGCAGCTGGAGTGGCATGTTTTAAAAGCAAAGGACAGCAGAAGGTAATTCAGCAGAGGAGGTTTGGGTCTCTTTGTTTTTGTGACCATTTATCACCCCAGGTCAAACCCCAGAATAGACTGAGGCCAGGATAAAGAAGATAGATGGAAGTTTTTTGCTAGTACCTTAGTCAAGTTAAGATTGGCTTGAGAGCTCTAACTTGTATTTTTATGGTTTAAAGCATGTTTTAATGTTTCATATTTCTGCTTTCACTCTTCTTTAAAAAATAAAAAATGTAAAAGCAATTCCTAGTGCTGGTAAAAGCACCTATAGGTCATGTTAAAAATTCTAGATATAAGGTAATGTAATTCCTGAAGTGACTAGAACTAATGTGTATGTGCATGTTGCTTATGTGTGCACTCTTTATACCAATTGCCTTAATCCTGTTCTTTGGTAATGGCTTGCTCAGCAACAAGGAGGAAAATCAAACAACTCTGAAATATAGATTGAAAAGATGCATTCTGTTACAGGGTAATGCAGTAGCTTTAAAAATCATTAGCATACCCCAAAAGACAAACATAAAAAATTTGACTTGTGTGGAAATGAACAAAGTCTCAAAGTAGCAAATGTAAGTGTCTAATTCTGATAACAATGGTAATTGTACCTCATATTTTAGAGTTCATGTGTCTGAGATGATGAGCACTTCATGGTAAGATGCAGGAATTTGGGTTCTCTTGGAATTTTGGGGAGGTGCTGAGAAGGAGAATGTCTCAGGAAATAAGCCAAAAAAGTGAGGAGACAGTAGGTAAGAAGCTGAATTGGAGGAGAAAGTAGACCAAGGGTTTAAACAGGCAAATGTTGCCAGATTTTGTCAGGCACAGTGCTCTGTGTTTGTGGAGACAGAAGTTTAGAGAGGTGGGAAAAATGTAAACTTGCCAAAGTTAAAGGCACTCAACAAGTCATCTGCTGTGTGTTACTGGGAATTTAAAGTGATATTTTGCCCAAGAAAAGGTCTTCCCAAGAGACAGGAAAAGAAGTATCTCTTCGTGGTTAAACATTTAAAAAATTATTAGAAGATTTACTTGAAAAATACTTATTTAGCTTTCTGCTTGTCATGCTTCTGCCCATGAATTTTTGTTGGCTGGGCTTGGAAGTATTGTTTAGGAGCAGTTCTGGTTTTATCCTTTTAACCAAACACTGAGCAGAGGTTCTGCTGCTGTCAAGAGGAATCAGAAAGACCCTCCAAGCGCTGCTCAGTGTGTAGATCTTCAGCAGCATCCTGAAGTCTCCTTACCCTCCTCTGAGGCTGTACAGCTGCTTAGGAGGAGTATTCGAAAGGAATATTTTAAACTTACTCTCTTTTTTTGGGTATAGAGCTTGGAACAGTGCAGAGCTGTCTTCTGAAAATCCCTTAGTTCTCTTAATACAGCACCTTTTAGGACCTGAGAATTTGCTCTCTTTTCCTTTTTACTCCCCTCCTAGATTTTCCATCTTCCTAATCTTCATATCTTGCCTCTCTTCCATGTGTTAAAACCTTAGTATGTCATACCCATGGGCTTTGCCAAATTTGCCCTTAGGTGAAATGAGGTTTTTAACTTCCACCAAGCCTGTAGAAAACCTACAAACCAATGACAAGGGAGGAGATTTTAGGAGGAGTAGGGGGAAACAAGTGAGAGAATGTTCTTCTGAGCTTTGGTACATGCAGTTGTTGTGTTTCAAAACTGCCCCTTTGTAGAAAAGGTGCAGAAGTTTGTTTGACCCTTGAAGCATCTTTGAGCATAGTTTGATGTGTCTGCTGCCTGTACCTGCTCTAGCATTTCTCAGGTTATGGCTTCGTTCTGTTACTAGCTGTTCCAGGATTATGTATTACACTAAGTCTCACTTCTTTCCCTCTCTTAACAGCTGCAAATCAAAAAGAACCCTTGACTCCTAATTTTAAAGTGAAAGAGGAGCCTAAGGATGAAGAAGCTGGAAGTTCAGCCGTGTCTCAGCCCAGCTATGTGTTCAGCCAAGAGCCTGAAGCCTCAGCTCCAAATGTCCCTGAAGAGAAACTCAAGCCACAAGAAGCACAGGCAAATGTGATGAGGCAGGACATGTCAGTCAAGGCAGCATCTGAGCTCCTCATGAAGCTCTCAGGTAGATATTTCATTTAATAATGTTGAATTTTAAATTTTTTGTGTGTGTATGCTAGCAGAGTTACCTTGCAAGAAGGTAGGTTCAGCTTTAGTAGCAAGCCAAGGAACAATTGAAAAGGCCTGCCTACAAATGTATGTGAAATATCTCAGTTTGGTCTGTAGCCACACTATCTAATTATCTCTGCTCTGATTTTCAAATTAATGACTATGGAATAAGTCAAAGAAAATGATGCCTTAAAGCTTTTAGGTGCTATAATTTTTTAATGTACAAAACCATGTTAATACTAATTTATTCACAGGTGTCTCTTCATTAACATCATAAGAACATTTCTGTACTTTGCTGTACCTGACATAGCTTTATAAAATATGACTTTTAAAGCTTTTAGTTTTTTCTGGCAATACATTGTACTCAAAATTATAAGATACACTGTTAAAAAATTGTGTAAACTGGGCCAGCTTTCTGCATTTAGCAAGACCACTTGAACTTGTTTACATTGCCTCAGTGATCGGTTCTTCTGCCAGACAAGCAGACAGTGTACACACATAGGCAGTGTTAAAGCTGGAGGGAGTCAAATAAAATGTATGTTCTGCTAATAATGATTTGTCTACCTTTCAGAATCAAGGTTTAAGAGAAAGTAAAAGGGTTGAATTCTTCCCTCTGGGAGCAGGTTAAGTGAATGATGAAAAGGCTTTGAACTTCTAACAGACCAATTTTTAGGACCAAGACATGAAAGTTGGTCTGGGAGGCTGGGCTTTGTGCTTCTGCACCTGAACTGGATCTGATAGATTTTAAGTCTTCTCCAAAACTGGACAAGACTTACTTTTTAATTATGCCAAAGTCATGCAACAAGTGCTGGTGGGAATGCTTACAAGTTTAGTCCTCTGAGATCCCAGTCAAACCTACCTGAAATCAGTTGTCGTGATTGGACACTGTCAGCTATGAATCTGAGCTCAAACTTGTATCTGAAAGACTCGAGCTGACTAGGATCTCGCCCACAAAACATGTAATTAATTCACTCCTGTTCATGCCTCCACATTTTAATTTGCAGAAGAATTTGAATCAAGCCTTCCATGATAATGGTGCAAAAAGTGTTTCCCAAGTGCAAAAGCCCACCAGAGCACCAGTTTCCAGATTTTTTTTCTCAGACTCCCAAATACAAAACATTTGGTTATTGGTGTAATTCTCAGTTGCTGCTGGTAACTGGTTTGAGTGAGGTGTTTTGGTAAGAAAATTTTGCAGCCTAATGAATGCTAAGCTGTGACTATTTTTCTTGGTGCATATAAATTTATGTAACTATTTTTATAAAGAAAGAGCTCCGTAATTTAATTTTTTGTGAAGTACTTCAGAGACATGAGGGTTCTGGATTGTCAGTCGAGTTCAGCACTGGCAGGCTGTGTTTAAATAGTTCTATTGCTGCCTATTATGTTAGAATATTTGTGCCTTAAATACCTGTTTATATGAGAGAAATTCAGTGTGTATTAAATCTTGGTCTAGTCTTCAGCTTGTGTTGGGATCTCCCAGGCTTTAAAGGCTGTAGTAAGAAATACATCAATGTAACATTTCTCTTACAAGCTCTTAGGGACTGAGCAGTTTTTGCTGACAGTGGTCTTTTTGGCTAATCCATAGATTAGGATGTGAAGAGTGGCTCTGATTTATGGAGTCGGTGTTGCTGCCATGAGTATTCCCACATCAGCCAGGGGGTTGGGGTTACACCCCATTGTCACAGACAGTTTCCAACCTGCGCTTCCCTGAATTACCATCTAGGGCAGAAACTGGAGAGAAAAACACTGAGATACAGTTTAAAGTAGGACAAAATCTTAAGATGATTAGCCTCTTTAGTGATTTATTTTGGGTTTTTTTGAATCTTTACCTTATCTGGTAGAGTACTCCCATATCACTGTTGACTTCACAGCCTACTGTAAGCAATTTTGCAGCCTGGTTTTGGTGACTTAGAACTTACTTAATGAAGCCACTTCATAGAATCATAGAAGGTGATGCCTTTAGTTTTAGCTTTCATATTATCCAGATTATGTACTGCATTAGTATATAACTGAACTTCATATAAGGTGTTAGCACAGTTTAGTTTACCAAAACAGTCCTTTTCCAGCCTGAGAACCAAGGGCACAATTGCAGCTTTGGTGCAGCCAAAGTGCTGCTATCTTGCAGCCCAAAAAGTATAAACAACAGCAAATTGAGGAGAGCAGTCTGGGAGGATGGGACTTCATAACCTGCAGCTGTATTTGAACAATTAACCCCAAGATGTAAATGGACCAAAACTTACAAAAGCATGAAAACGTGTGACCCGTCATCCATCTTGTGTGTAGCCTCGGCCAGGCTCTTGTGCTGTCCAAAGTGTATCCTTTGAAGGCCTTTTTAATAAATACTTACTTTATTCCTTTATCACTGCCTAGACTCTGTTCTAGGTAGCCTCTCAAGGCATCAAGGGACCTTAAAGATGACAAAATCATTTAGGCTGGAAAAGACCACCAAGGTCATTCACTCCAACCATTGACTGATCACCACCTTGTCCTGGGCCACAGCACTGAGTGCCGCATCCAGTAATTTCTTTAACACCTCCAGGGATGGTGGCTTCACCATCTCCCTGGGCAGCTCGTTCCAATGCTTGGCAACCCTTCCTGTGAAACAATTCTTCCTGATGTCCAGCCTGAACTTCCCCTGGAGCAGCTTGAGGCCATTTCCTCTTGTCCTGTTGCTGGTTGCCTGGAAGAAGAGACTTCCCCAGCTACAACCTCCTTTCAGGGAGCTGTAGAGAGCAATCATCTGGTTCCAACCCCTCTGCCATGGGCAGGAACATCTTCCACTAGAAGATATTGCTCAGAGCCTCATCCAATGTGGCCTTGAAAACCTCTAGGGATGAGGCATCCACATTTCTTCCTGAGCCACCTCTTGAGGTTAAAAGGAAAACAAGAACAAGCTTCCTCCTTTTTCATGGTACTGGAAAGAAAAAAAAAAAAAGGAACAAGTCTGTCTTGATGCTTTACTCTCTGTGGTAAATCCTCAGTCAAGTGCCCTTGTTAGATTTGATACATTTTATAATTGGATTTAAGTCAAGTCCCTTCAGATTCTCTATATGCTTGGTAAGGACTGAATGGATTGTATTCTTGCTTTGTTCTTTTCACTTTCTTCTGCATAATACTAATCACCAAAACCTGCATCACATACAAATTCAGGAAGGAATTTCCAACATAACAGTGTTGTGCTTCCTGCATTCCCGACGTACATGTTGCTGTTATCCTCTAAGCAAGAGTACTGCTGTTTGTTTCAGCCTCATGGGTGGGAGCCATCTGGGATTTGGGCATAGACCTTGCTATTTCCTTCCATGCATGGTTTATAGTTTTCACTGGGAAATCTTTTCCCAAACAGAGGTGCTGTGTTGCCAGCTCTTAGATGTACAGGGTAGTGGAAGGCCCTTCCAGCTCTGGAGCCTGGTTTGGTCTGGTGCATACTGGGGTAGGTTTACTCCAAATCACCAGCCCTTTGTCAGCCCCGATTTCTCAGCTACTCAGAAATTATTCTAGAGCTAGGAAAAGTCAGAATAATAAACATCTTTTCCTGTAGTGGAACATTAAAAGAACATTTGTTAGCTGCCATTGTAGAAGCAGGTGGAAAGAAACGAGAAAATCACGGACCGCTATTTTCGTTCTACAAGACAAGACTCTCAAGCTGAAGGGCTCTTTGGACACTTGCTTCTAGCAACATGACCAAAGTTTGGGATCAAGCCCTTGCTCCACACATTACTGTGGTGGAATTTGACCTTTTACACCAGTTCTTTCTCTTCCATGTTCCACTGGGATTCAGGTCTCCTACCTCACACTTCACAGACTTGATACCTACTCACACCTCTTCCAAAGGATTATCCAGGCTCAGAGGGCTCATGTCTCTTGGGCATATCTGGGTACAACCCACTTCCACCCAAACAGCCAGGATAAAACTTCCTAACAATCAAGCTGCTATTTCAGAATAAATCAAACACCCATTTGAAATGGTGTTTGGAAGTTAACAGGCGAAGTTTGAGCAGATTTTCAACCTCCATTCTACAGAAGAAAATAGAATTACCACTGTGATATGTATGAGTGCACAAAGGTGAGCTGGGAATTCTGTCAATGGCTGAGTCTTGACTGAGACTAGGTCCACTGGTAAGCAAACAGATTTGAGGAGATAGTGGAGTGGGGCAAATTGCTCTCTTCTCTGTTTGGGAGGGTGTCATCCCTGCAAGATTTTAAATTCCCATAAAATATTGTACAAAATCAGTTAGAAGAAATGGGAGTAATGTGTTTCAAATACACCTGGATTTTACATTTTTACCAGTTCTCTTTCATGGAAAAGTTAATTTATTGCTCAAAATGTTTAATTAAGTGGCACCCTCAATGATTCCTGGTCAGATTTACTCAGTCTTGTAAATTGAAAAGTACATTTCAGAGGAGACTGAAATTAAAAATAAATATTTGCATTTACATACCATTGTTAGAGCTGAAAAATCTCATTTTCTGCTGAAATAGTCATGCTGCTGATACGTTTGGGGCATGTATTAGCTTTTAGAAGGATACAGTGTTTTGTCTTCTTGTCCAGAAATGAGTGAATAGGTGGAAGAGTATAAAATCTATCCCAGGTAGTAGCACTTCTTAAGTAGTGTTTTGCCCAGGGACATTAGTATGTCCCTGTCTTTCCCAGAAATGTTGTCTGAATCACATTTACCTTTATTTCAGATGTATCCTATTTTTGAAATGTGTTGATTTTGCATGTAACTCAGGTAGTTTTCCTCCTCTCTTTTTTCTGTGGGTCAGTTCCCCATGTATTGCACATCTCCTTGTTAGCCCAAGCAAGTGCATGACTTTTGTACCCTTTGGTTCCTTTGGATTTTTTGTTCTTCAGTCCTCAGGTCACACAGTGTTTTCTTGTAATAAACCAGTACCAACGAAGTGTCTTAATTTTGGGTTATCAGCACATGCAATTAGTGCAGACTTTGTGACCTCAGCACACAAAGTGAGGTGCTGCCTACAACTGAGTCCAAAAGCATTCCTGATCAACTCCATTTATTACCCGCTAATTGTATGATAGTTCCTCTTTTGGAGCAACTGGTTATTACAGGGGAGGCGTGTGATGGGGTTTTTGGCATTTTTTTGATTAAGCCTATAGCCACTTAAAAATGTTTATGGTAATTTTGTATTTCATGCCTTGTCATTAATTTTTTGACACTGTATCATCCATTTAATTGAAATCACATGGATTAGAGCAACTATTTAAAAAGACTGAAACCAGAAAAGAATGATAGTACAATTCTAGCATAAGGTGAAGGTCAGAAGTAATCTTGCTGCATATTTCTTTTCCACAACATTGTGGGCTGCTCTGGGAAGTGCCCGTGTGGAGTTAGGCTGCTGTCTCTGGAGATTCCTGTTGCTGGTACCTCGTGCGAGCCCTGCTGCTGGATTGATTGCAGGAGAGCTGTCAAGGCTTTCATCCCTGCTTAGAAAGCCTTGATAATGGGCAGAGAAAGGAAAATACAGGGAAATCTTTTGTTCCTTGGGGCTTCTGTAGGAGCCCAGAACGTAAGTGGGGAAGTGTATCATCCCAAATAAGACTTTTTTTTTGTGGTAAGTAGAGAAATGACAAACCACGGCAAGTCACATTCCCAGATTTAACCCTGCTACTAGCCAAGTGGGTGTTGTTGGGGCTTTTTCTGGTTTTGTTTTTTTTATTTTAACCAGGTTGTTCGAGTAGGGTCATGCAGGTAAGCACCATCACCCTACCATTTAAATGGAAGGGGCAGCAGATGTCTATCACAACTCTGATTAGTCTGTGCCTTTAATTTGCTCCATATTTTTTTCCTTGGATCACATTTCTGTGAAGCAGATTGTAGTTGCAAAATTCTGTAATATGGGAGTTCAGAGGTTCTACTTTAATAAATATGAGCCATTTCATGATTTTTATTTTTTTTAATGCAGGATCCTGTTGCATTGATTCATTGACATTGTCTTATATAAAACAGCAGTTTGAAAAAAATACTAGCAAAATAAAGCATCAAGCACAGCGCCCTAGGGAACGTCAGATGTTCCTTGTTGTGTCTCTGTAGCAGAACCTTCAGGGCTTGCCAACTGTTCCCTACCTCTGAGGTTTTATTTAAGCTGTTTTAGGGCATGTTTTTTTTCTAGCAAATCAGAACAATTAGCATAACAAAACGCCTGATTCTCTGTGCTGAAAGCTTTTGAAGTTGGTACAAGTTGACCCACTATTTACCCCCGTCTGCTTCATTGTGGAGCCTGGTACATGAGTCCAATTTATGAGACATATGGGAAAGGCTTTCTTCTCTAAGTTGATTCATAAAGTTGATTTGTAAGGCTGGTGGGCATTTCAGCAAAAACAAGCAACTTAGAATTTTAGTCGCAGGGTGAAGTTTTAAGTAAAATGGTGGGAAGAAACAGGAATGATTTAACAAGTATTCATTTGATTTTGGCAATGCAAGGTTATTGGACAGCTGTTGTGTCAGCCAAAGCAATATTTACTGCATGACTTGTGTTCTTCATGAAATCTATCCCTTATCTTTGACTTCTATCTCAAATAAGGGGAAAAGCAGAGTGTGCTGCTTTAGGAAGGGTTCAGTGTCCCCCGCAGAGCACGTGAGTGCTGCATGGAGTCACAGAATGGTCTGGGATAGAAGGGAACTTTAAAGGTCATCCAGTCCCACCCCTCAGCAACGAGCAGGGACATCTTCATCAAGATCAGGTTGCTCAGAGCCCCGTCCTACCTGACCTTGAACATTTCCAGGCATGGGCCATTTACCACCTCTCTGGGCAACCTGTTCCCATTTTTCAACACTCATATTGTAAAAAATTCTTCCCCTATATATAGTCTGGATCTTCCTTCTTTTGGGTTAAAACCACTGTCTCTTATGTCACAACAGGCTAAGCAGTCTGTCCTCAGCTCTCTCACAAGCCTGCTGTAAGTACTGAAAGGCTGCTCTAAGGTCTCCCTGGAGCCTTCTCTTCTCCAGGCTGACCAACCCCAGCTCTCTCAGCCTGTCTCTGCAGGGAAAGTGTTGCAACCTTCTGACCAGGTCCATCAGGTCATGGTTTCCTTGTGGTGTGAGGCACTGGGGGAGCTGAGCCTGTTCAGTCTGGCACAGGAGAACTAAAGGCCAATCTAATTGCAGCCTGCACCTACTTGAAGGAAACTTGGAAAGGTAGTGGAGTTAAACTTTTCTCCCTGCAGATGGTAAAAGAAGGGGTAACAGCTGCCAGCTGCAGTTTGGGAAGTTCAGAGTGGACATTAAGAAAAGTTTCTAGTGCTGCATTAGAACAAGTGTGATCTTCCTTTTGAAAGTTCTGCAAGATGAACCTGCAGCTGGCCTACTGCTGAAGGTTCATGAAATAATTTTGTTTGGAGGGCATCTCCAGGGTCATTTATTCCAGACCTTTGCTCAGAGCAGGTCAAGCCAGGCAGGCTGCTGAGGGTCTTACCAATTTTAGAATATGTTCAGGGATGGAGAACCCAACCTCTCTCAGCAATGTGTGTCAGCATTTCCCCATCCTGATGGGAATTCTTTTTCCTGTATATATAAACAGAATTCCCCATGTTCCATCTTGTCTGTTGACTCACACGATTGCTGTGCATTTATGAGAGAACTCTGACTTGAGCTTCTCTGCACCTTCCCTTTATTCCTTAGAGAGCTGTTGGCAGCAGTAAAGTGTCCCCTTAGTGTTGTTTTCTTGAGGCTGAACAAACCCAGTTCTCGCAGCTGATCTCCTCTTCTGTCTTGCAGCAGCCCTCTGACAACCTTGGCTGCCTTCCAGCGAACATGCTCTGGGGATGTCAGTGTCTGTCCTGTAGTGGGGGAGCCCCAGATAGGGCACAGTACCCTAAATGCCTCATAAGTGCTGAGCAGAGGGTAAGAATCCCCCCCCTCTGCCTGATGGCTGCAGATGTGATAATGGGGCCCAAAATAGGCTGGCCTTGGATGCCACAAGGGCACTTTGCTGACTTGTGCTCAGATGGAGCTGGATTGTGATAGCCCCAACTTTCAGAGAGATTGAATAAGGTCTTTCTAGAACTTGCCAGCCTCTGTTCTAGGCTGTAGAATGTGTTGTCCAAGACTAAATTCCAGAAGTGCTCTTACTGCTGCACCTTATAGAAGTGATGCTGCCAGGCCTTCAGGGATAAATGTTGTACCCTGAGCTTTCAGGGCTTTTAGGCTTTACTCAGCACAAGTATTGTTCTACATTTCTGCTGTTCCAGGTTTGGAGGGGTTTTTTAGCAAGTATCACTACTTTGTGATTCCTTGCATATGTGAATTCCTTGCCAGAGAACCTGAAAACTGTGTAAGAATTTGTTTTGTCTTGGAACAAGCCTGTCCAGTGCTCTATTTTTCATATCTGATGTGGAAGATTGTCTCACTCAATGTGAATAGGATGACATTCATTAAGGCTTTTGTTAGATAAGATGATTAAAAGTTACACTGCTCTGTAAAGAAACAGCTTCTCTGTGGCTTGATAAAGCACATCCATGTATAAAATAGTTTCCTCTTATTTTGTTAAGGTTTTTGTATCACACAGTTAATAGCAGAAAAAGACATATTGGGTGATTTAGTTCATCTTTTGCCCTATGAAGTGTCTCAGTGTTGCTGTGCTGTTATTCTGAGCCTCACCCAGGTTAGTTTTGAATGAATAGCAGACTGTGTTTTGGAGATCATGTTCTGGATACACTTTTGAGCTATTTGAGTCTCTTTAGCCCACAGATTTTGCCGTACTATTATAGAAATCTGACCTGAAGAAAAAAACCTGACTCTCATATACTAACTTCATATTCTGATACATTGCAGATTATTTATAGGAGACCTACTAGGTCTCCTATAAAAGTCAAAGATAAAATGATTTAGTTATTTAAAACAGGAGACCTTTTTGTGTATCTGTACTTGACTTGAAAAACTTTAGCTGTGCTATAACCATGTGAGATACCTATGTAAAAAATAAGGGCTATCACCTTACTCCACAATGAACAGCACAGAAGGGAAAACAATCCCCAAGAAGCTGGAGTTTGACTTAGTTTGCTGTGCTTGTATGGTGAGACAGGTATGGGCATAACTTTAATTACAGTATTTTGCCAGCACAAGATCTAGCACAGCAGGGTTTTATGCCTATGATTGCTGCCCGTGGGACAGACTGACTGTGTTTCCCTTTCATTAGCTCTTGTAAAATTATCAGAAACCCTCCTTCAGTCTTCTCTTTGTGTGTTTGCTTTGGGGATTTAGAGTATGACAGAATTCACATTTGGCAGGGACATTCTGTCAGATCAAAAGGGTGCAGCTGGAAAGATAAAGGTCAAAGGAAATGATCAAATATGTAGATGTAGTTACGGCAATTGCAATGCTCGCTGATGGTGAGGGAGAGAAGGTCACTGGTGTTGCTTGACTCTTGCCTTAGTTGGGGTCCTACCAGTTTGTCTGATACAAAAGCACTTGCAGGACAGGGAATTAAACTGTGTGGAGCAGGAACAGAAATAGAAATAATATTTTAAAAGCAGAGAGAGCAGCAAAGGTCATCTTGACTCTGCACCTAAATTTGGCAGCTGGGTGAAGAGCTCAGTCTGTCAGACATCTGAAGAACTCATTTGTTTGTGGAGTTACCTGAGCTTTTGATTGACACTGTTACCTGATGCGTTCCTTTGCTGCTCTGTGTGTGCTTTCAATGCACAGCGTGCTATTTTTACACTTTGTAACACAGATGCAAGGTTTTGTGGTTTTATAATAAGAGAGTAATGGAAGCTTCAAACAAAATTTTAAAAAGAGAAAAATCTTCTTAACAAGGGCAAAAAAAAAGGCATAATATTTCTAACTAGTCTTCAGCTGAGAATTCACTATAAAAATTTCTGAAGTCTGAGATGTATCTGTGGATAGTAGAGGGTAAAGATTTTTATCAATGTTTAGATGTGTCTTTTAAAGGTCAAGAAATGTCATAAGAAAAGATTGAAAGCACTTCATGTAAATTGTTCCTGGAACATATCCAAGTAGCGTTTATCTCCTGGCTTCAATTTTTTATTTTTTTTAAGAGCTGTAGGATGTAAAGCCACTTCTTCTCTACTCCAGGAATGTGGAGAGAGGCAAAACCCAAGGTAATGAAAAAGGACTTGGTGATACGTATCAGTTTAATTTTAGGTAGAATGCTTATGCCTTCATGATAAAGGGATTCTGTCCATCTTTTGCTGGAGGTGACAACGTGACACCAACCAGCTGAGGAAGTTGAAAACATTTTTGGGGATAACCAAATCATGTTTTGGTGCCTCTGAGATCCATTGTAATATTGGGTAATTGAAAATGAAAAGCCTGAATCTTTCACGCTTGGAATAAAATCTGTGAAGCTGACACACTCACATGTGAGTTAGAGAGGATGGGAAAACCAGAGCAAACAAATTTTCTTGGAATGATTCCTTACCTGGATGTTCCTTCTGGTTTTTAACTCTGTTCATGCAATTATTTATATTCTTGATTCTCCAGACATATTGCCTTTTTTATGCTGTCTCTGGAGTTTCTAGAAATTGGCTTTTAGACTATGGTTTTGTTTGCTAGACCTGGGACACTGGAGAGCAAGGCAAGGAGGGGATGATATGGACTTAAGAAAACTGTTCCTTAAGGTTAGTGGACCTTGTAATATATGAGGGAATATCTGTCAGCCTTGAGAAAAGCATGAACCCCAGAATATCCCTCTCATCTGGAAAGTTTATGCAGTGTAACGAACAGGTTCTTCACATGGTTTTCTGGAATTTTCCATAAAAGAGCAAGAGAGAGGAGAAGCCCCTGTCCCCATACTGCCCCTGTCCCCATACTGGTACTTCCGACTGTGGGTGCTGGTACTTCTGCTGAAACAGAGTAATTTGGAGTTTGTAAGAGGCCTTCAGTGCCCACCTCAGGAGAGCTGGGGTGGAGCTGCAACTTCATTTAATAAATAGAAACGAAGATTCACTAACTAGTGTGTCATCACATACGCAGTATTCATAGAAAGTGATGTAACTCTCATATTTGCAAATATGCAACTGTTTTCTGCTTTCTAGTTTGAAAAATTATTTTCAAGAGCTTGCTTCTATTTATAACAGCCAGAAGAATGCTGGGGCTGTCAGCTGCTTGCTTCCCTTCCCATTTGCAGGGATGCGGTACACAAATTATAACTTGGTAATTGTGATTTCTGCTTTGAGCACTCTGAAAAATTACAGCCTAATTAAATAATTATGGCGGTTGTTTCTTCTTTTTTCTTTTTCTTTTTTTTTTGAATACATATTTGCAGCTGAGAGTTTCAAGGAAGCCCAGATGGTAAAGATAAAGGAAGAGCCGATGGAAGTTGACATCCACGACTCGCAGGCGGCGGTGTCGCCCAGCCAAGCCGGCCAGAACGTCGGCTACAGCACTTTACTGGGGCGCGACATCAGCGAGCGCATCCAGAAGGCACCTGAGGGCCGTGTGCTCCCTGAGAGAAATCTCTTCAGCCAGGACATATCAGTGAAGATGGCATCTGAGCTGCTCTTCCAGCTATCAGGTACATCCAGTGCAAACTGCTCAATAGCTGAAGTGAAAGAGCAAAGTCAGATTTTTTTTTTTTTTTGTGTAACCCCAGAGTTCCATGAAACTGTGAGGTCACCAGGGCTGAAAACTGATAGGAACCTTCCAACCCTCACACAGAGTCCTTGCCAAATGTTCCCCATAGTCTGCATATGCTTTAAAGCACTGTGGCAGCCAGGTCAGGCTCACAGTACTTCGCCTGAGTTGGAAAAGCCAGAGTTCAGTTCCTGTATTTCTAAAAGCTAATTAAATAATTTGTGACTGCTTTGATCACTGTAGAGGGGAATCTGCAGATGGCAGTTCCTGGCCTCAGTGGCCAGTGGCTGCAGGATGCAGCACTCCTGGGGCTGCACTGCCCACTTCCCTTGGCAAGGAAGGTGAACCTCATCTGTCGCACAAAGGCAGTGGGACCAGTGTTCAATGAACACTTGCATTGCACACTCTGAATGAAGCTCTAACACTGGAGCTGAAAACGCTTGTTGGCTGTTAATTTAAATAAAGCCATGCCCATTCTGTTACCTGAAAGCATTAAAATCGTTCTGCTGAATAAAATTTGGTAGAGAATATGTGGCATAAGCTAATCACAAAACTCTTATGTGTTCCTCTGCAGAAAAGGTGAGCAAAGAGCACAACCACAATAAAGATAACACCATCAGAACTACAGCCAGGTAAGTACAGCCTGTGGTTACCTGCAAAGCTGCACTGTAAATAGCATTGCCTCCTTTTGCCTTGTGAACTCAAACCTGTCTTCTGCTAAATGTGACCTGATAGTACAAATGTAAGGTATTTCCATGAGTAATGGAACCCATATCTGAACAGCTACAACTATAGATCTGATTGCTTAGGGTTCATAAATCAAAAAGGCACAAAGGCTTTTGTCTGTTCTCCTCTGATCAAGTAGTCACGCATCATTTTAAGAATTATTTATTCTATTTTTTTCAACAAAAACTGAAATGTACGAGAAACTGCATGGTACATGCAGTGCTTGAGGAAAGATCAGGCTGACAACTGGATTTTAAGACATGGACCAATGTAAGAAGGGGTGATTTTGATTGTTTTATGTCTAGCTAGATTTCTTTAGAAATGTTTCAGTTTAGTATTTCTGTCATCTCAATACATTCTAGGGATGAATTTTGAAAAGTCAGACTGTAAGACAGTGGTAACAAGTCATGTTAAAGATTACAATTACATTACTACAATAATTTAAATTAAGTAGGAGTTATTGTGGCCTGTGCTGTTAAAGAAATGTGCACTTTACAGCACTGTGGCTGGGAACAAGCCCACAAGGTGTTTATGTATCCAGGAGCAGCAAGGTGAAGTGTCCCTATGGGAAGATTTTAAGCTCTTATGCAGTAAGTGGTGTCTGCAATTGGTAAAGACTTTGGAGCCCTTGGTAGGGTAGGAGGAGTAGGCAGGAATTGACAAGGATGTATTTCTTTCCTACTTGAAAATTCCCTAATTGTTGTGGATGGGCTGGAGACTGAGCACACTGAAGTGATGAAGAGTTCATTCAAAGATTGAGTAAGAGCTTCTTGCCTCTGCAGCCCCTCTACAGAAGTTCTCAGTGCTAACTTATAACAACTTTGCCCAGACAGAATGGAAAAGCATTTCAGTTGCAAAGAAAAGGTCTCTGAAATACACTGTACTTAAATTTCTAGGCCTATCCAATTCATTCATGGTAGCTGCAATAAATAACTTGTTTTTAATAAACTGACCAGCTCAGTAAATGTACATGAGGGACTTTTTGATGTTACAAGTTGAAAGATAATTCAATTGAGCTTTTTGGCTTCTGGTTACAGTGAATGCTTCCCATATTTGCTAGTGTGGGAATTTGTCGGATATGCAGCCTGCACAGCATTTCTGTGCTGCTTAAAAAGCATAAGCCTGAGACACCAACAAAGAGAAATGCACATATTGTCCAACTACTCATTAACCATCCAGGGTGCACTGCAGAGACAGGCTGACAAATAGTTGAAAATAGATTTCAGTGTCTCATGATGTTACCAGCAGGACTGGTGTGAGAATCCAGAGCTACTTTTGGATCTATCAAAGATAATCCCAATTGGAAAGGTTGAGGACAGTTCAAAGATAACTTGCCCTTCTTTTGGCTGCCAACTTTTAAGGGATAGCACAGTTGGCTGTTGTCAAACTTGTGTTGAGCTTTACTGAGACGTCCTTACAGTGGCTGCTACCCATCAGGGCATGAAATGCTGAGTGCCTGGTTCAGTTTCTCTGGGTGCTTTTCTTATCTTGCCTATTTATCAGCAGAAGAAGACATGAATGAGGAGAGCTTCTTAAAGAGGGGAAGTGAGTCAGTCTACTAAATTCTGTGAGTTCAAACATATTGACTTGAAAGACCTTGCCAAAAAAAAAAAAAAACCACAACCCATCCCAAACCAAATAAACAGCTGGAAGTCTTTACTGGTGAGGGTATGACGCCTTCTCAAAAATAGAATGTGATGGAGCAGCCAGTGGAGGATAGAGGCACTTGGAGTGCATTAAGAAAACATGTGGCGTTGCAGTTTGGCTCACCAGCCCACATCTGGTGCAATGACAGAAAGGCATTTGAATTACAATTGCTGTGTGAAATGTGCTGACAGCTGCAGAAAGCCAAGGTGAGGTCACTGTTGTCCACCTGTGAGTGGCTGGGAAGCACAAAGATTTAGCTGTGTCACTGGTGAGGCTTAAATCAGCAAACCCCCAGCAAGATGGGTACACAAGCACTTTTTGCTGTCTTATTCCTTATTAACATTTCTAACTGTCCCCTATCTGTTGCTGTTCCTCCTGTGAGTATTCCTGGACTTTGCCAGCATATACTTCCATATGACTTTGCTTAAGCAGCCGGAACTGGCAAGGATTCCTCATAGTTCAGTGGCTGAGTGAGATGGTAGAGCCTGCCATCTGTGATGAGAAGACAGAAAGTGGAGAAGCGAGTGATGTGGAGTGAGTACGCCAGCATAAGATGCCAAGAGCAGTTTCTTTCATCTAGAGAACTGTGTAGCCATGAAACTGGAAAAGTGCAGCCAAAGGAAAAATAAAAAATATCCTAAAGCTTAACCTTCGTCAGAAAGGACTTTGCACAATGATTGAGGACAATGTGTAATTTCTTGCTGTGAAGCAGGAGCTCCTCCCTCCACACTTTTCACTGGGAATCGGAGGACAGATCTGCTGAAATAGAAATAATAATAGGGCCTCCTCTGAAGAGACTCTGCTGCCATTCTAGTGGAAGGCAGAAAAGAGGTATCCAAGGATGGTTCTATAATTCACCAGAGGCCAGTGGTGGAGAGGGAGATCCTTGGGGTATGACATGATGTGGCCTTCAACAGCACCTGGTCATGATCTATGGCCCAACCTGAAATAGATAAACCCTGCACCATCCGTTTTGCTTAGAACCAGCAGTGTCCCAGTGACTGAATCTAAGACACAAGCAGGAAAGCCAACATGGGAACCCAAGCAGAGTACAAGATTTTGAAGAGTTACAATAGTAATAAAACATTTTTATTGCTGTTTTTCTTTCAAATCATTATTAAACCAGTGAGAGGAATGTTGCAATAAATCATGGCGTATTTTTATACAGTGTCAGTCTGTTTTGTATTATGTCAACCCTGAGTGGGAGTGTGAGTCTTGGAACAAGTTAAGTTTCACACATGTGTGTTGGAGATGTTTTGGTTTATCCTGGTCACTTGTTTTCTGGAGTATCCTGCATTGTTCAGCTATTGGCATTCACCAAACTGTTCAGGTTTGGGGCAACTTCTCGCCTTCTCCTTCAGCACAGCCTAATGCTGACTGCTTATGGATGTGTTCAGACTTTTGTAGAAACACCAAAATATCCCATTAACTGTCAAATATGGAACAGCACAAAATGAATAGTGTCCAGAAAACGTAATAGGAAAGTAAAACAACGTGGTTGCCAAAAGTGTTTCACAATCAAGTCAGCTAATTACCAACAAGTTTCCCTGAGGCAGAAGAGATCTGACTAAGAATACAAGTGACTTGGTGGAGACACCTTGTTCACTCTCTGCAGAAAAACTGCATGAGGGAAAGCACAGGCAAGTGATGCCTTTTGGACAGAAACTTTGGGTATCTGGACTGGTGAGGTCAGCTTGGTTCAGCTGGCATGTGCTTTGAGTCTGGAATACTCGCTGTGCAACACCTTGTAAGGCCTCATAGTAGGTCCTTTATCCTGAAGAGATTCTTGGATTTTATTCCTGAGTAAGAAAAAGCTGCAGAAATGGTCTGGCCTCCTGTTCTGCACCTTTAAAACACCCACTGTACACCAGCCTGTTAAGGATTCTCAGTCTGGGAGAGATCTGATTTAAAGTGGTTCTCACTTTGCTTAGAAGAAGCATGGTAGTTTGCTTGCAGGTGGAATACATTCCCTTAGAAAGCATTTTTCCAAGAGAGACTGTAGTTTTCAATTTTGAATGTTTTTATGTACCTTTTGCAGATGTCTATCTGAACTGCAGACAAAGATTTCTTATTTCTGTTATGATCTTTAATTGAGCAGAAATCAAATACTTTGATAGAGATGCATTTCACTATTGAGATTAACTTTTAAACTTTGCCTGTTAATTAAAACTAAAGCAAAATATTCTTTTTGAAATAATGTAGCTGCTTATTTTTGTGTTTTGTGCTCTTTGGGATGCACCCGTTCAATTTATTAATTGTTTCCTGCTTTAAAAATCAAATTCATGGAGGCAGTTTCATTCATGGAAGGCCATGTCAGAATAGAATTATTCACCATCTTAACCTGATATTTGAAAAGTTTTATTTTAAAGATGACTACTCTATGCTTCAGATTATTAAATAGTAATATTTTTTACCTTTCCTGATTGCCCTCTCCAGATACAACAATGGAATGCAAATTTCTGAAGTGTTAGTTTTAATGATCCATGTTGTATTGTGATATTGCAAATGTGAGATGTTGAAATGTAGCAAAAAGCCTTTTGTGAGGTCTTCACTTTTCACTCTGAAATGCAGTTTTACCAAAGCACACTGCCTCATGGTCTGCCTATTTTTCAGCATGAATTTTGTAAGTGAAACTGTTTCTATAACAAGGTGGTATTTCATAAAATATATTATGTTGAGGTCAAAATTCATATTTACTTCTTCTGTTAACTGCTGTTTTCTTTAAAAAAAGGCATCTTGTTTTTTCCTATAGCCCTTTCTTTTCTGAAGACACATTTAGACAATCACCATTCACTTCCAACTCAAAAGATCTCCTGCCCAACGAAACTACTCTTCATGGAAGGACTTCTGCACCAGGTCAGATATTTTTTCTTTCATTGCTTTCAGTTAACAGATATTTTTTACGTTTTTCTTACTGTAAACTCCACCACCTGACCAGTGCTCTTAAAATATTTAGAAGAAAAAGAGAAAAGTTAAATATTGCTGGAGCATTTGTGTTAATAGTCTTTAGGCTGCTGTTTCTATGAATTGTGCAATAGTCTATAGCAGATTAAATTTAGCAATATCAAGAGAGTTGAGGGGTTTGTGTGTGTGTGTGTGTGTCTGCCACTGTACTGATGCTGAATTACTGTCTGCTATTCTCCTGTTCCTGGCCATTTTCATCTCCATCTCTGGAGTACAGATGAAGCATTTGCAGGACATGTACCAGAGTGGCTGAGCTTGGCAATACAATTTTCCTGCCTTTAGCAGTAATTTAGAACCTTTCTGGAAGGATGTGGAGTTCTTCAAGTGTACTGAAAAGCCACAGTGTCTGTGGGTGCCTTCCCACTGATTTTCTGAACTAGTTGACAGGCATTTTATGTCCAGATATAGCTTGGGTTATGTTCTGCATTAAAATGGAAAATACAGGCATGTAATAATACTATTCAAGGTCGCACTGAACACATGCAAAAACTTGATATGTGCCTTCACTATCCTGCTGAAAAATAACTCGTTTGCTAGTTCACTGTTATCTGTTCTTAAAATTAATAGCTCTGGGGTTCTAAAGGTCAGTAATTACACAGTCAGCTGTAGGGGGGGTTATTCACCTTTTCTTAGCAATCAATAAACTTTTGGGCACGTTACTGCTAATTTTCAGCTATAGACTGTCATTTAATTTACAACTTAACAGACCCTTCATTTTTTTTACTGCTTGAATAGTCATTTGACAGCTTGCAAAGTGGCAGATGAGGGCAAGAGCTAGATGCTGTCTAAGGGTAAATATGCATAGCAAGAAGAAAAAAAATTGTAGGATAAGGACAAGGGTCTCCAGGCTGTGCACAGACACACTTCTGTAAGGAAGCAATGGATTCTGTACCTCTAGTTGAGGAGAACCAGATCAGGTGTGGTGCTTTTAAGTATTAAAATGTAAACCAGGTTAGCACTTTCAATCCTGGCTTTTGACGTTGGCATAACATGGAATATTCATATGCCCAGATGAAAGATGAGAATTCACAGACTCCTCAGGCAGGGCTTGGCACCTCAGAGGACATGGCCTCTAGCAGCAAGACTCTTACATCATACCGAGATAAATGCATAGGAATTTTAATTCTCTCTAAAACTTCCCTTTCAGCAAGGCCACTGGAAGTACGGGTGGGTTTTAGTGACATGTTTGATCTTCTGCTTAAATGATGTAAAGTATCTTGTTGGTTAGATCATCCTGGAGTGTCAGAAAGGCTTCTGAGGAACTGGGTTTTCATATGTTTGTGCTGCTCCTTAATCTGTTTTGTGGAACCTTGATAGGTCTGTGTATTATAATACATATTGCTCTGTGGTTGTAAGAGTCTGATATATAATAGTAGCAAGTACCCTGAAAATTTTAAAATGCCAGTTTCTGCTACATTTTTATTTTTGGAACAACTCTTATCATTCCAAATATGTTGTTTTTCTCAGCTTCACAACAAATTCTTGGGCCTGAAGTGCAACTTTCACAGTAGCACCAAGAATGTGATTTAAATTTGTAATCAATTACAAATACTATATTCAAGTAAAAGAGCAGCAGTATACCCATACGTAATTCTCCTATTAGTTTCAGCCTTGCAAGAAGAAATAGCCTATGTACTGCAATGGATAGCTCTGAAAACATTTTATCCCTTCAGAGAGCAGTATTAAGGAACAGAAACAAACCATTGTGCAAGGCCTACAGAAAGTGTTAGAGAAAATGCTGGGGAAGTGTGTATGTGGTCTCCCACATAAAAATCCTTTCGCTTGAGATTTATTTCGTGTTAGTCCATCCCTAAAACAGGTCAGTAAGAAGCAGAAAAGAGCAGCATAAGAAAATGATAGGAAATCCCCAGTCCAGTGGCCCTGGTGGGACCCCACGTACGCGGTTGCCGCTTCTCAAGTGAGCACCAAAATGGGCAGCTGTGTCCCCAGACTCCTGCCAACTTTCTGTCTGCAGACTTTTTGGCACCTTAGCTGCAGAGGAATTGGGAAAAGTGACAGGAACATGGGACAGTAAGATATTTCATGTGTCAAATTCAATTCTTTCTGTACTAGGTAACATCTTATTCATTACCAAGCTTCATCCTAAACCCCATCATCCTTATTATTTTTATGAGGATGCTGTTTCAGAAGCTCACGCCTTTGGAGAACTGGAACCACTCTCTTTGCAGCCTGAATTTATTCACAGCAAGTTCTACTTTTGTTATGTCACCAGTGCTGTCCTTCAACTTTGATAATTCTTCTTCCTTGAGATGTTCACCATCTGATGTGCCATTCCTTACATTCCTCTAATCCTGCTTCATTTTGGGAAAGTGAGCCAGCCAGTCATTAGGGTTTTTGAAGCGACAGGGTTTCCATTTCCTAGCCTTTTTCTGCCTCTGTTTAGGGGCATTAATTTCTGCAAATATGAGTAGTCATAGCTATATGTGCTCTTTCATAGGAGGTTTTATCCCTGACTTTTTCAGCAGCCTGCAATCTTCTGAGTGCATATTGGAAATGCCTCTCCTGATTAATCACACCGTTGTAACTAGAACATGCTGGTGTCTCTCTTGCTGGTCAAATAGTAACATGTTTTTCTTTTCCCTTATAATTTCAGCTGATTATTTCAGCATGCAACAGAAATTCTTGTTCCTACACTCTTAGGCATATGACCTTGTAATTTGAATTGTTTCACTTGTTATTTTAGCTCTCAAGATGATTTCTTTAGTACTCTGAAATTTCTGCATATTGATATTGCTTTCATTAATGCAGTTCTGGTTTGTTTGGGGGTTTTGTGTAAGTGTGTGTGTTGAAGCTATTAAAGAGGATTTTTAAGTACAATGGGTCCATAGTTCAATCCTTGAGACTAAAGCTTAGTGGCCCCCTCAGCACAAACCACTTTATGGCCAGTTTATAAGAAAATTGCAAATTCGGGTCTTCAAGTGGCAGAGCACTCTTTGTAGGGCATTGAGTAGATAAGATCCCCCAAGGAATATAAAATAATTAGGAAAGAATATTAAAAGATGTGTGAATACAATTCACTGATCAGGGCATTTAGTGGAGGGGCAAAAAAACCCTAAATAAATAATGATATTGTGATGGATTTGGTCTGAAAAAAGAGTGGAGGATTCTTAATCAGCAGCAGTATCACAGGCAGGAGAGTTGATTTTAATTCAGGTATCCAAGGAACTAACAATGAAATCTCCAACAGCTGTCAGAAAGGGACTCAGCAGACCCACAGAAGTCATGGTATCTCCCTGATAATCTATGCTGAATTCCTAATACTCTGAGAAGGGAAGACAGAGTTTTCTAGGGTATATAGTTCAAATTTACTGGTTAAATTTGGGGAATTGATTCTCTCACTTTTTTTTTAAGGTATTTTCTATGTTAATAACCATATTATTATGTTGAACTTTTCTCTATTCGTTTTACTGTCTGAATAACTTCATTTTTACTCAAAAATGGAAATAAAATAGTTTTGATATTTACATCAACCAAACACACTTTGCTCAAAAGTTACCATGTATCAAAGTAATATCTATTATAAAGTCATATCCAAACCAATTCAATAATTTCAGCTGCTCCCTATAAGAATGTGGCCTCTTTTAATCTAGCAAAAGGTGGGGTGAAGAAATTAAAATTTTTATGTCAGTCACTTTAAAAAAGGACATTTTCATCTTCTGTTTTATAAGATTCTTCTTTTGACAGAATAGTTTTATGTCAGACTATATAGTTCAGTTCAGATCACTGGATAAATTAAAAACTTGATCTTATGCTGCTTTTCCTGACCCTTAGTCAGTCTTTAATGTACTTTAATAGTTCTGCACCATCTCATTGACTCGTTCTGTAAATCAAACCTGCCTTCGTGGAAGCCAGATGAGTGATATTCATTATTCCTTTTCTGGATAGTTCATTAATATTGGTGAAAACCTCAGCTGTGGCTTTTTGGGATTTTTTTTCTCCATGTATATCTATCTGTGTGTAGTGTAATAATATTTCATTATTTTCTCTCCTGTTTATCAAGGACCTGATATTCTCCTTCATTTCCACTGACAATGCCAAATATTGAAATAATCCCATCTGTAGTGGATTAATTTTTTTTAATCCATTTTTTGGTTGGAATTTAGTGCTACTTGCAACACTGTGATTTTGATGGTGGTAAATGAATTTCACATGGCTAAAATAAACTTTTGGAACTGGAGGATGTAGGTCTTAGGGAGTTGTAGTGGAGGAATAGTCCTCTCTTTTTAAATTTTGCCACAGCTTAATTTACTGGTTGTTGGTTTTTTTTTCAGTGAGATAAAGCCAGTAAAGCTCCAGTCCTTTTTTGAAATGCATCAGAGCCTCCTCTGCCATGTGTGTGTCCACACTTTGCACTGACCTGTAGGACGACAGACAGGCCATGCTTCCTCTTCAGGATTGCCCAGAATCAGCAGCGTGGTGTTTTAGTTCAGTAGAAATTTGGAAACATAGTGCAAAAATTTTGCATTTTGTCAGTGTCAGTTGTTCTTTTATTGATAATGTAATTAGTGGGATCAGCCCATTTTTATGTTTATGGATCTAAGGTAATATGTGGAACAAAGACTCCAGTATGTTTGGAACTGCAGGACTATTCTGCAGATGTGCAGGTTTCTCCTGTTACTGTCCATACTCACACTGGCCTTTTCTCTAGAGCAGGAATTCCACTGTAGCTTCAATAACACTAAAAGGTGAAAACCTGCCTGCTCCCAGGGCCTCATCTTTGCACATTCTGCTCGCAGCTGTACTAACACCTGTGTGGCCACAGCAGGGGAAGTAGTGAACTAAACTCCTTTCTTTCACCAGTAGTTTGTGGGAATGGTGGGATGTGAGCAAGGTGAAGGGAGGCTGTATCCTTCAACTATGTGAAATTTCAGCATTTGGGTGAGACTGATGTGCCCATCAGCACACTTCATCTTGTTTATTTTCTTGTTACTGTAGCTGGAAAATACCTCCTGAGGGTTTAGAATTTTAGCTTGAACATGATAAATAATCACAGTGGTAGTGTTGTGCAGATACCACATTCTTTAGTATGAGTTTGCATGTATCTTCCTGCCTAATTCCTTTTTAAAGATGCTTTAAGGCCAATATAGCACTTGATGTTGTAATTTTCTGTGACTCCAAGCATCTAGAAAGCAGATAGCAAGAGCTCTTTTGGTCCAACCAGCAGAGGTGTTCATGTCCACTATTTTCTGGCAGTATTTGTGCTCTGTTCCGATTTCCTGTGCTCTGCAGGAAACTAAACTTCTGCAACCTTCTACAGCAACCAGCTTTAAATTTTGGGTCATCACCGTGAGACTAATGTAAGCACACTAAGAAATTATTTCTGTGCATGGGATCACTGCTACTTCTGTCACCCTGGAAAATACCCTTAGGCCTTAGGGGACTATGAAGGACACAAACCCTGTAAATTTTCTCTGAAGTGACCAGCAGTGAAATGTTGGCATTTAAATTGCCCTTGTGTAGCTTCCCTGCTATGTACCCATGGAGTTAATTAGAATGATTCACACCTCCTTACTGTTGTTTGCTTACATCTGCCAAAAAGCCTCTAACTCCACATTGTGGGTAATCCTATTTACTGTAGGAAGGCTTTCTTAAAATGTTCAAATGTTAAAATTTGTAAATTAAAGCCAGGGCTTTCAGAGCATGATTACAAGCAATCGATTTTGAATTTATTCAGGACAGCAGAACCCATGGATTATTATTTTTGAGAGAATCACAGAATGGCTGAGGTATGAAGTCCAGTTCCAGTCCCTTTCTCAGAGCAGAGTCATCTTGCTCACAAGGCTATGTCCAATCAGGTTCTGAATATCTCCAGGAATGGAGACTCTGGACAATCTCTGAGCCAGCTGTGCCAATGTTTGACCTTGCTCACCATAAGAAAAATTGTTTTCTTATGTTTAAATGGATTTTCCTGTGTTTTAATTTGTGCCTTTACCTCCTCTCCACTGGCATCACTAAGAACAACCTGACTTCATCTTATTTCACCCTATCAGGTATTTATCCAGGTTGGAAAGATCCCACCAAGTCACCTTTTTTCCACACTGAGCAGTCCTAGTTCTCTCAGGCTCTCCTTGTATGACAGCTGCTCCATTCCCTTAATCATGGTTGCTGGACTTCAGACTTTTTTGAAAGCCTGAAAGAATATTTCAAACCCCTGGCAGCCGTTTCTGTCCCTGTGATGGAACAGCAATTTTTATGGCCAGTGTAATTGCAGGGGGGGAGTGCACGTGCATGTGAATTGACTTCCACAGTGCTTTTTCCCCACCTTGCTTTATCCCATTATTAGTGCTTATGATCATTTTATCTGCTTTCAGTTTTGATCTGACTTATGAGCTCTGCCCATCCAAGACATTGGATACCTCCTTCAGTTTCCTGATGATGGGAGTCCCTGACCCCTGTTGGCTTCCTGTCAGGGTAGAAAAGTGAGAGTGGCACTTAATTCACTACCAAGGCATGTTCCATCAGGCACTTGGTCCTGCTGTTCATTTCTGTCTTAGGATTTCTGTGAAATGTGCTTGGGGAGAGTGGTGCTGCAAGCAGATGCCACACAGTCATTGCTGCCTGCAGGGCACAATTGTAGGTGCTCCCTAAGCCGTGCAAAATCTGCCTCTCTCAGTCCTCAAAAGCACCCTTTTAATTTTATTTTTCCTCTGGTACTTGTCTGGGAGTAAGATTCAACCAAATACTCTTCTTTGTGTGTGTACACATGGCTGTGCATGTGTATGGCTGTGTAAAAATCCATGCAGGTGCATGAAAAAGGATACAGTAGAGATGTCCCTCTAACAAATCCAACCTGTGTGACAGCTTCATAGATGGTAGGAAGAGGTTTTTTTGTGACAGAGTGGCAGATTGATTTTAGTAACTGATTTGAGTTCCTTATCTCCCACGTGCTAATTCTTCCCACAAAAAGAGTGTCTTGTGGTACAAGTGCCTGGTGTGAGCTCTCTGGAAGGCCATGGACTGTCGGCCACTGGGGTGGCTCTCTGCTGTCTGATAGCAGGAGACAGATAGCTGGCAACTTGTGGAAAGTCATTCTAGGAAGGTGAGATAGTTGGGCTGCTATAGAAGTGGGCTGTACTTGGCATAGTTCTCCAAAGCAAGGCAGATTTTGCAGAATTTGTTCACCATCATTCAGTGCTAACGTGCCTGATAGCGGCTCTGGCACGTTTTCCATCTATCGCCTCCTGTCTTCAGATCCCCGTGCCCGTCTGCCTGCGTGCAGCCTTCTCCCTGTGCTCTCGGCTGCCTTGACAACCACTTTGCACCACAGCCATTGAGCAGAGGCTTCCACATTTCTGGTTCCTTCCGTGGGATCATAGCCAAGGTGGCTTCAACTGATTGCAGTTTTCTGGATCTGCTCCCAAGCAGGTTTGCATCCCCTGCACATGTGGTGCAGCAATAGAGGCTGTCTTCTGAGCAGCCACACAGTTTGCATTAGTAGCAGAGTCCCTTTCAGAGCTGAAAATATCATTTATTATGCAGAACAAACAATTTCAAAACAGCAAATTTTTAAAAAACCATGCTCAGGCATGTGTAGGGTGTGTTTTCTGGCTAAAGCAGGACAAGTGAAATGTGCAGCACGTGCATCGTTGTACATGTCTTAGTTTTTCTTAACCATCAGTATTTACTGGGCAGGGAATGTGACCACACTCTTCTGAGCATCCCATGAAACTCCTGGTAAATTGGCCAGTCTCTCAATACGGGCTACACAGCAGGACTTTGCACAAATTGATGTGGCCACATAGATTCCACTTCTTTTCCCTGTGAAGTCACTGCACTGATTATTTTGCCAATTGTTTACAGGACCTTCAAGATGAAAGGTGTTAATTAGAACAAGCAAAAGAGTTAATAACTAATGGCTATCTTGAAAGGCACTTGACATCTATCTGAAAACTTGTGTTTCTTGTTTTACTATGGGCTGCCTTTATACAGGGTAAATTTTATTTTCCAATACCATGCAGTGTTCTCATACACGCAAAAATACTCATTGACACCTCTTATTTTGGCAACTCTTACTATTTAACTTACCATAATAAGTTTGCTGAATAATAGTTAGTCAATAGCAAGTGATTTTTGAAAAAGTAAAATCATTGTTGCCTTAAATATTCTTAACCAGATAACACAAGTGGAAGTCAAATCTGTGAAGGGTTTTTTGAGCAGCTACAATCATTGGAAGTATTTAGTGAGAAATGTGGGACTTTGTCTACCATGTATTATTCTGGGAGGTGAATTTGGGACAGCACAGGGCTGCCCAGCAAGTTCCTGGGAGCTGTCTTCTGATGCAGGTGATAGAAGACAGCTTGGGGGAGAATGACACAAAGTTGTAGAATTGGTTTTGGGAAAGGAAGAAGGGAAAACTGCAAAATTAAGCCTGTTGGCTTCAGGAAGGGCAACTGGAACCAACTTGGAGATACGTATGGAAAAAAGCCTAACAATAGTTAATGGCCTCTGGGCTTGACAGTGAAGCTTCTGATGTGTCCTCCCACAGTATGTCCAGGGTGAGCAGGGAAACCCAGGGTAGGTACAGCTCTGATTAAGGGTGAGGTGTTGCTGTCACAGCTCAGGGACCACGTGGGGTCTGCAAGAGGCTGTGCTTGCTCTGGCATTCATTCATTTCACTAATGTTGCGAATGATGGAGGAGAAAGGATGTTTATTAAGTGTCTGTGGCACACCTTGCAAGGAGGTGCTATAAGCACTTGAGAGGACAGAACTAGAGTTCAGGCTTACCTTGAGGAACTGAAGAAACTATGGAAAATAGCAACCAATGCAGTGAGATCAGAGTTCTGTGCCTGGGGGAATGGTGAGTGCCATGAGGAAAGGGGAGGGATGAATGCCAGGCAGTGCAGCTCAGGGCAGGGATCTGGATTAGTGTTGGTCAGAAAAGAAAGGAAGGTTTTCTTGTGAAAGAAAAACATTGCAGAAAGGACAAACATCTGGCTGAGGTGTTGGGAATGTTGTCTGTGAGGCACATGTGGTAATTCTGCTCTGCAGCTGGAGCCCAGAGTTGAATTTTGGGCTCTGTAATCCAAGAACAATGTGGAGGAGACAGCAGTGGTCAGAGGTTTAGAACACATGAGCTATGCATGAAGGTTGAAGAATTTTACCAATGTATTTAGTCTGGAGAAGAAAAGAGGGGAGATATGATAATGGCTTTCAGATATGTAAAATGACAGCTTTGAGAAGGAAATAATAAACCTTGCCTGTGTTCATGTGAGCAGAATAAGGGATAACCAGCTTAAATGACTGCAGAGGAGATTGCAACTCAACACCAAGTGAAACTTTCTAGCAGTGGGGTGTTTTTGCACTGGCACAACTGTCAGAGGAGCCTCTGGAGCCCCTGTCATAGGAGGGTTTTTTAAAAAATTAGTAAGAAAAGCATCTGTTGGGGCTGATGGATAAGTTTGGTGAGTGACTGATGTGCCTCTGGGTGTGGGAGAGAGACAAGCTGGCCTCGGAGAGTCCCTTCCTGCTCTAATTCTGGGATATAAATTCAGTAGCAAAGCTACAGTGGTGATTGAACAACCACCTGAAAAAGACTGATAGATGAGGCATTTGGCTTACTGATACTCAGCATGCATCTCATTCAAGCCCATCTCTGGTTTCATATGCTCTTTTGTCTTTCCTAATATCAGAATCTTTTGTAAATGTAAGCATCAGCACTGAGTCAAATTGTTTCCTGAAGATGAAACTTTTCCAAATGCGAGCTCAACTTGAAATAGAAAGACAGATTTTAAAATTACTTTTCTAGCTCTGCAAAAGGAATTGGAACACATAATTCCTGATGTTTCTTTTTAGAGTTACCTTGAGACTCTTCAGTCTTCACCTATTTGACCTTGTACAAGTTTGTCTTCTATAACATTTGTCTGCCTAAGAGTAAATTAAATGCACAATTCATCCGCTGTTTGGACAGATGGATAGACAGACATTAAGAGTATTGTTTAAAAGCAATCTAAGCAAAGCTGAAGACAAGTTTGGGGTTTTTTTCTTCTACAGCATGATTTCAATTTGAGTACAAATTTACCCTAATTTTTACTGTGTGTTTTAGTTGAGTTTGGGGCAGTTGTGGTGCTCGCTGGTGCCCTGCAAAAGCAGAAGGCAGATGGGAGAATTATGCAGGAGGAGAGGATGGTTTGCAGGTAGATGCGTGGGCTGGTGATAGGAGATAGAGCAAGGAGAGATTTTAGTATCTTAAAAAGAGTGAGTTAAAGGCCTCAAGGAAATGGCAGATTCAGTATTTATCACTTGGAGAATCTGCAATAAAAGCAGCAAAAACGTTTTCTTTCACAGCAGCAATCATAAGCACCTGGGAAAGGTGGCTCTGGCCAAATATTTGTAGTTACTTGTTCATCCAGTGTTGATTATTTTGTGTTAATTCACTCATCTCAGGAACTCAACCTGCATTTGGTGCTTTATTTTATTTTTATCCCTCACTGAGGTTTCTGCTTATCAGCTTCCTCCAAGTACAGAAGATTTTGCTTCACCCCAAAAGAGGCAGAAAGCTGAAAAGAAAAATACAATCTAAAGGTCACTTTGTCTTTATTTGTATCTGAATGCTGGATAGGGAACTACTAGTTTTAGCCTCTACAAAGTGCCCTAGATGTGTCTGTTATCTTCTCTATAGAAAAAAAACATCCGTATTTCCTGTGAACTTGCAAGCAAAAATTGTCACATTGACAAAAACAAAAGCAAAAAAGGAAAATTTGTATGCCCCATCATGGTCCTAATGTGCACAAATGTTTCAGTGATTTTTAAAAGTGTTTCTTGGAAATGTGTCTTAAGCAGAATTGTAGGGGAAAAATTAAAAAATTGGAAACCTGTTGGCATTATGGAAATGGATTAATTTTGGTATAAAAATAGCAATAGGAGCAAATTATACTTTCATAAGTCCATAGGAACTCAGTGTTGGAGCATCCAAAAGAAGTGTTGCAAGCAGTGTAAATGCTTGAGATAGATGTGAGGGCCACCTGCTTGGGAGTGAGTTAGAGGAAACTTATGTAAGTTTATTATGGTCCATCTAACTGTTGTCATGAATATATTTTCAGGAGGAAATTAAATTTATTATGCAAAGATAAGATAACTCATTACCAGGTTTTTGTCTAACAATAGATGCAGGATTTAACTTCAGCTGTTATTTCTAAACAAGAAAAAAACCCGTAGTAATGGTGATAGAGCCTTTTGCTGCTTGAAGGCTCACTTGTTCTTGGCCAACAATGATCAGGTAAAGCTTTGAAAAGCACTTTTTGGGGAGCAGATTTGTTGGTGCTTCCTTTGCCTTTCTTGAAATGTCTCAGCACCCTCAGTGAAAAAAAAAAAAAGCCATTTTTCATCTGGGCCATATTGCATTACTTCATCTGCAGCAACAAAACCCAGCTGATGTTCCCTGTGATAGAACGATGGAGGAACTCTTGAAACCATGCAGGGATTCTTCCAGGACTGCTCCTTTTCAGCCAGCAAATTCAAAGCTTGGGGAGGGCCTGACTTTGCATCTGTCATGAATTTTACATTGTTCTGTTCTTTCTTGTCGTTTAAGGGATGCAGGTACCACAAGACAGTCCTGTTTGTGCTTTATGCTGTAGCAAGGCAGTGGTAATACAAGCTGGGGGAAAGAGAGGTTGGTGCCCAGCATTATCCTCAAATTGATGCCATGATGGACACTTTGTAAAAGTGATTTTCAAGTAGTGACTGCAATATTTTTGTAGCTTTAGGGTTCCTTAAAAATCTGCAACTGCAGCCACCTTGCACAGTATTTTTTGGATTTTTTTCTCTCTTCTTGGTTGTTTCTTAATTTTTGAGTTTAATGCAGAGAATAAAAGTAAATCCCAGAGCTTTGTAATGCAGATGAAGATTATCACAAGGTATCTCATGGTTTGCTCAGAAGTCTTCTGTTGTAAAAGAGAAGTGAAAATAAGTGTGAGATTTGATGCAAAGATAGAATGTGAGAGCAGCTTTGTGTTTTCAAGTCAGCTGTCCTCCCAATCTTTTCTTTGCCCTGACTTTCTCCTCTCCTTCTGATTGTCCATTTTTGAGCAATGGGCTCAGTCTTAGCAGTGAAGGGGGCTTCAATTTTTTTTCCATGTTTCTCTGTGGAGTCAACTTTAAAGTTCATATTTTACCTGTTTTTATTCTTTTCCCAAACCCTGGCATTTTTATTGTTTCTCAGCAACCTTTTCAAGTGGTGCTGTCTGTTGTGCACTTGCACTACTTCTGTGCACAATATTAATGTTTATTTTGGTGGGCTGTGCAAGCACTTCACTGAAGTATTTCCAACTTTGATGGTTGCTGTTTTCAGAAAGAGCAGCTTAAGTACTGTGCTGCTGATAGAGAAAATCAGTTGCATTCTACTTTCTTCAATATCAAGGATTTTAAATTACCATAACATTACTGCTTTTTATCAAGCTCCACAGAAACATTACACATTTGCAAAGCCTTTGAGGAGAAAAAAATAGGAGCATTAATTGATAAGTTTTTGTATTGGAAAAGTAGACTTTTCTGCTTCCTCTGTGCATTTGTTCTGTCATTCAGATTGATTATGTGCAGATATTTGGGGCTTATGAAACAAAAAGGACATGACTCCCTCACATGTGTAACTAGAGCTTTCTGTCTTCTTTGTATTTTTGTGGGGAATATAGGAAAATGTTATGCCTAGAAAGCAACTGCTTATCTCAGTTAATAGTGGATGAGTCTGCTCACAGTAAAAGATACACCCTGAACCAAGAGCAGACAGGATGCAACGATGCAGGGGGTGACAAATGAAGACTGCGGAGCCAGTCAGGATCTCTGATACCTTAGATAAGTTGAGAGATATCTTACTCAGGAACTACAGTACCTGGAAGGATTCCACTGTTTATTTTAACTGACTTACTAGAAATAAGGATTCTGGCCCTACAAATAAAGCCTTTGTGGAAGCAAGTTGGAAAGGGAGTAAGATATATAATATTTGGAGCACTGCAATTTTGCATAGTCAATATATTTTTGAGCTTGGGAACCTTTCACAGGCTTTTGGCAAACAAGCTTGCAACAGAGCCATAATTACATATTTCATAAAAGGAGTTCTCAATTTTTAAATACAGTGTGCTTGCCAGAGGTGATGGATGAACATGTAAGGGGAAGACTCCAAAGCAATAAAATGCATCTTTGATGATGGGAACACTGCAGAAATAGGAAGACTGTATAATAAGATAGATAAATGCAGACAGAAGAAGGAAAGAAAATTTCTTTGAGCAAATAAATTTTTTAAAGCAATGTTTGCATGATTATCTGACCTTATTACCTTGTTTCTGAAGAAATAATTTCTTGAAGTTTTTGTCTTTTAGACATAACCAAACAGAAATAACCTTACAAATGGAGCAAGCTTTTCTGACATTCCTGTAGAGCTGCATGCAGTGTATTTACATCTTTGGTAGATGTGGTGTACTTGACAGATCTCAAAGGAAAAAGCAGTAATTCACCTCAGGCTGGGAGCAGCCAAAAGTTACCTGATGATTGTTTAGTGTCCCAAGTCTTTCTGAGCCAAGTGAGATGCCTTGCTGTTGGACATCTACATATCATCCTCTTGCCATGAGCTCACTTCAGAACTCTGGTTACCTTCTCCACTGTTTCTTAGTCAGTTTATTAATTTTCTGGTTTGGTGGCCTGCAAGCAGCATTTATTGAAAACGCTCTAACCACCACTCTCTCTTTTCACGGATTTCTGTTCATTTAATTTTTAAATTACTTGCCTGGTTTCTCCTTGACCCATTTGTGTGGTGTCAGACTGTCTGAATAACCAAAATATAACCCTGACATACACTTCCAGAAGAATGGAGGGAAAAGGAATTTTGACCTTCCATGTTAAGGCTTATCAGCACCTCTCAATCCCATCTCTACATGGAATACTTTTTGCAGAGAACAATATATTCCGTTCATATCCGTGGGATTCCATCTGACCATAAGGATCTGCCCGTGTGGATTTGGTTGCTTCCAAGGTCTATGGAGGCGAGAAGATAAAACAGGGAAGCAGCTGTTTTAACTGAGCTACAGGATGTGAGAGCATACAGTAAACCAGCAAAGGTTATAAACGTGAATTTATCTTCTTTGAATGATACCTCAGCACACTTTGTTTGTCCTCTTCACTTTAATAGTGGCTTTATTCTTTCCATTGTTTGTATGAAGAGATAAAGTTGGGCATGGCATTGGACAGCATACTAAAACATAATGTAGCATAAAACACTGTGAAGCAGTAATTGACAAATACGTGAAAGTAAAAGAAAATAAATAATCACAATATGAGAGTCCAAAACCAGTCCCTGGGGAGTTCTTGAGCCTGACAGCCACCAGCAGTCACAGGGCTGATTGGGTGGGTCCAGACAGTCACTTTTGTACTCGGGTCACGCCTCGTCCTCTTCTTCAGTTACAGCTCCCACCAGATATGGTGTCCTCTTTCCAAGCATATCCTGACAAAAGTCAGGGTAAAGACTTTTCAGAAGGGTGCTTAACACACTCTGTATTGATATCACTGGATGGAGAGGAAAAGATTACTTACTGAACGTGAAAACTGAAAATACATATGTGTTCAGAAGTATGCCCAACACCTCAGGAAAGGGGTAAATGCAGTGCTTTGTTTGCCAGAAATTAAATCTGTTTGGAAGACAAAGAGGAGGCACAGAAAAATGTTTCTGCAGTTGATGTTCTCATCTCAGAGAAAATACAAATGGTGGCAGTTCCTAACCTTCTTGGATGATCAGCTCTTCACAGCTGCTCATTATGAAGCTGACCTGTGGCTAGAAGGGGAGTGATACCAGGTGATGCAGGAGGGCAGGAAAGGTGTCCATAAAGAGGTATTTCACTATATTTATTAAGTCTTACCTTTACATGAGATTCTTAGCTCTTAAGTGTTCTATGCAAAGTTATTTCAAAATAATTTTATCACTAGCTTTGTAATATCTTGAGTCTTAATCCTTCTGTTTCTTTTTAATATCATACTGGAGAACATGGAGGGCTTTAATTTTACTGAGCATATTTTCTTTTAAACTCCAGAACTCACACAGAAATGCAATCTATTGCTTAATAATTTTAATATAGCTTTGTCTTGTATGATTTTTCAAACATAGGAGTTTTGGAATTTGCTGTGGACATTTCAAGCAGAAATCTTGTATCAAGTCCTTTTTTATTTTCTCTCTCTTTTTGTTTTCATTTTAGTATAGGGGATGTCGTGGTAAAAGATGGATTTCTGTGAGACATCTTTCACAACAGTGATTTATTATTTAACATTAGTTGGTCTCAGTCCACCTTCTTCCTGGCCACTGGGTAGGGTGTTCTTTAAGGCTGAGAATACTGACTGCCTGGGAACAGGGTTTAGGCATGCACAGAGAACACTGTGCACAGCCCAGTATTGTGGTCCTGGAGCCCCTGGGCCTGTACTCACTTCCCAGAAAACACCATTCCCTGGCATTCATTAGAGCCAGAGCCCAAGGAATGAATGTAGGAGTTGACTCATGTGACTCTTCAGGTCACTGGTGAGGTCAGGTGCCATGTTCTGGGAAGATTTCCAGACCAGTGCATGGACACACAGCTCCAGTCTCCAGGATGCAGTCAAATCTTGCCCAGAGGGTAGGATGGGTGGAAATAGGTGGTTTTCCTTGGAGCTGAGAAATCTTTCACAAAGTGCTGAGGCTCCTGTTGCAAGAGACCAGCTCTGGTTTGCCATGAGCAAGCTGAGAAGCTGCTGAATAGAAAAAGCACTTTGGTGCAGAGAGAAGATTCAGTCAGAAGGAAGAATCACTGTAGTTATGACTCCACAGATACATCTTTCAAGTAAACAGCAGTACTTTCAAAACACCTCAGTGTCCTCTTTTCATCAATGAAAAATATGCAGCTGCTTTGCAAGGGACTGGCTGTCACCAGTTTGACAGAATCAGAAAGCTGCTATTTTGCCAGCTTCCCATGAGCTTCCCAGGACAATCCCTCATAGGGAAGAAGATATTATATTTCTTAAGAGATAAAAGAGGGCTGATGACTAATACTGAAGTGAATTGTTAAGAGACTTATTTACTTAATTGGGCCTGCTTGTTTGGTACATGTCCCAATTAATTCATTTTTTGTTGTGACCATATTGAAGCAACCTACACCCTTGTGACCTTCTCTTATAATTATTACTATTTTCCTCTTTTGAAGCACAGTTTTGATTATGTACTCAAAAAGCTCTGCTGAAACATCTGTAGTGCTACCACAGAGTCAAAATTTTCCATTGTTTGGAACTGAAGGGTAGCAAGAAAAAGAATCCTTCTTTATTGAAGTTCTTAGGGGTTATGGGTCACTTACAGCCCTTAGGGGATGGGGGGGGGGGGGGTCTTCTTTTTTAATTTCACAAAATGAGTATTTTGAATAGGCAGAACTTGTTTTCTAACTAGAAATTTTTTAAAGAAAAATGTGTTGTTGGATGGTAGCACTCAGAGGTGGCTCAGAATTCCTCTCGTGTGAATATTGTACATATTACAGGGTCACAGGAGAACAAAACAGCAGTGGAGAAAGGGGCTGGCAAGTATGGCCAGCCCTAAATTTGCTGAGATTGCTATGTGGACTCTGCCCCAAATGAGGCATTGTTTTTATTATTGCTTAAATTAAATACAGTATTTGACAGCTCTTTGCCTAAACCACAGTGGAGTTGTGTGAAAAGCTCTCTCTGAAGGAGAGACTCTCTCAGCCATGGCAGTCACATCTGCAGTGGTAGCTGGCTGTCAGTGAGGGGCTGCCAGTGCAGGGGGAGGGTGTTTATTCCTCAGTGCTTCATGGGATGAAGATTTTGCTGTTTGTACCAAACTCCACCATGTTGACTTAGGCTCACTATAATGTTTTTGAAGTCCTGTCCCCAGCTCCTCTCCCCCCATTTGCCTGGAAATGCCAGCCAAGTGGTTTTCCTCCATCAGGGCGTGTTCCCACGGGCTGGTGGAGCTTGTTCTGGGCAGTGATCCCAGAGCAGTGTTGGTCTGGGGAAAGGTGCTCTGCCAGTGCCATCCTTCCTTCCAGTGGAACTAGAAGAATTACACCAAGCCCCTCACTGCTGGCTGCTGTGTTTAAAAAGTACCCTTGTAGTTCTGTGCACCTCTTACAACAGCAGTCCCTTCTCCTCAGGGAACGGGACCCTTGCACAGGGTATTTTTTCACTCAAGACTTGCTGATGCTCTTTCTTTTATTGTTTTAAGTAGTACACCGCTTTCTCCAGCCTCTACCTGCTTTTTGCTCCATTCTGTCCAAATCAAAACTCCCCATGCTTTCAACTTCTTGAAGCATTGTGTAACCTTTTTCCCTCTTCTTCATTCCCAGTCCCTTTCTCTTGACTTCCTTACAAAGTGTTTTCATATCTGTGCTCTATGCTCTGTGGGGTTTCTTTTTTTCTGTATTGCAGACTCTGTCTGTTACTGAAACAATTAAAACCACTTATTAAAAGATAACAGCTCACTCTGGGTCACAGTTTTTCAATGGCCTTCTAAGCTGCTGGGGATTTTGATGCCAGAGGACACTGGTGCTGGGTAGAGCTTACCCTGGATGCTGACCCTATACTGGGATGCTGTGTCCTTTTGTTTTAATGTTTGTCTGAGCAATCTTCTGGTCTTCAGAGTCAGACTGCTCATGTGTGTGTAGATGAGGCACTTCAGAACATGGCTTTAGTGATGAACCTGGCAGTGTTAGGTTAATTGGTGGACTTGATCTTAGGGGTCTTTTCCAACCTAAATGATTCTGTCATTCTATGTAGCAAGAATTCCTGCCTCAGTAGAAGAGAAACGATCTGAAAATCTTTATTCAGCTTTGAATAATAATCTAGTGTTAGGTAGACCATCTCAGACCAGGCTTCTTCATGCACCAGGCAAAGGTGGCTGACTGAAAAAGCCAAAGGAGTGGTTCTTCCACAAAACCACAATTAGAGGTTAATGCTCACTCTTGACTTTCTCTCTGTACATAACCTGGTTCTCTCCTTGGCTGTGCCTATGTCCAGAACACTTTGGCTCAGCGTTCTGCTTTAGAGTGTGCGTGAAAGATGCTGTATGAAAGATTCATTTCCTTTCCAGCAATGGGAGTTTTCTTTCTAAATGAACTCATGTGCCAGATCACACAGCACGCCGCCAAAGTGCTGCATTTTATATGACGCCTGCAGGGCTCTACTGAATGAAATCTGCAAGTCTTCAGAGTTCTGAAGATGGCTTTGTGTTTTTTGGCATAGAAACAGAAAAGCTGGGGCTGGAGGTGGGAAATGGATTGCCATCTTGGAAATTTAACGACCAGCTGTTTCCCTGTGACGTGTGTGGAAAAGTGTTTGGTCGCCAGCAGACTCTGTCCCGGCACCTCTCGTTGCACACAGGTAAGGCAGGGCTTGCCTATGGCTGTCACAGCACTCGGGAATTCCGTGGGGTTTGGTTTGGGGAGGAGAAGGATGGTAAGGAGAGGAGTGTGTGAGCCATCCTCAGCTCACCTGGGGCAGAGCCGAGCACAGGAGCAGGACACAACATCAGAGTGGGCTTAGGGAGTGAACGTTTCATTTCTTTGCAGCCTATGTGAAATTCCTTCTTACAAAACCTGTCGATTCAAGTTTGTCTGGGTTCCAGCAGATCAGACTGTAACAAGCTTGGTAATGGAGTTCTGAAGAGAAGGCACAGCCTTTGTTTTTGGACAGATTTGGGGTTTTTTTGACAGAAATATCATTCACCTGATGAACTTTTCAAGTGTCACTGAACAACAAAAGATTTGGCCTTTGTGTTTTAGATCTGTGAAACTGAAAGGATTGAATAACTCATTCATCATACAGTTCTGAGAGGAACAGGGGCTGTTCTGCCCCATATCAACTTTCTTGAAGTGAATCTGCTTCAAATCAGCTGAGACAAACAGAGTTTTTATATGGAAGATGCACTCTGTCAGCCTGCTGAGGTGTACTGCATAAAATAACACTTGGAAGCAAGAATTTCCCATGTAGTGCTGAGAAATCCTGTTGGTATAATGCCAGTGTATGCCAACACAGCCATCCTGACAAGGCTCAGATTCTCCATGGTCTAGTGGGGTTTCCTTAGTCCTAAGCTGCTTTATGAAATGCCTTTCCCCTCACACTTGTAGCATTATATTTCAATTTTAGAGGAGCAGACCCTCAAAGGAAAAGGTTGTAAAAGCAGACATAATGTTTGGTTATTTTAATCAACCCTTCGCAAAATGCAGCCTGGTGCATGCACAAAAACTGTGCTGCCAGGATCTAGAAATGATTAATTTAAAATAAAAAAGAGGAATATTTAAAATTGTGAATCATCAGAAACGCATTATGAATTAGTGTATTTTTTTTGACTGTTCTTTGAATGAGCTTTTTCATTAGTTCATTTTTGGAACTGGACTGATGATATGCAGTGTTCCCCTTCCTCCTACCATCAAATTTTAATGCGAAATCATCAACTATCAGCTCTCTGCAAGCGATTGCACGGGCAATCTCAACATTAAGTCCAAAAATCAAATAAAAGATGCTGGGTAAAGGAAGTAGTTGCAGACTATTGACCTGTTTCTCCACTGGCTTTGCTGCAGCTCCCAGAACAGCAGTTGCCCCAGTTTTCCAGTTTATAAAGTTTTATATTACCCAACTACAAATGGTAGAGCAAATTAAAAAAGCTTGCCCTAAACTACCTCAAATTAGTTGGGTTTTTTTTCTGAGTAATTGCTGTGGACTCCTATAAATTTCTAAAATGTTGAGCTTCCAAAGTACCTCATCCTGAAAGCCGCTGGGAGAAACCCAAAGGAAGGCACACTTGGTTACTGGCAGTTTTCAAACAGCTGGCTTCAGACTGAGCTACACACTCACATCTTTCTGCTCCCTTTTTCAGAGGAGAGAAAATACAAATGCCACTTGTGCCCCTATGCTGCTAAGTGCCGTGCTAACCTGAACCAGCACCTGACTGTGCACTCGGTGAAGCTGGTGAGCACCGACGCCGAGGACATCGTCAGCGCCGTCACGGCCGAGGGCAGCGATGGAAAGAAGCACCCTTACTACTACAGGTGAGCACCCAGACAGGGGCTGTGCACCAGACACTGCCTCGTGTGCCTGCTGAGGACATGGGACAGGGCCACCCTTCTGGCACTGCGGGCTTGGAGCCATGAGTGCAGCATTTCTCTTGCCCGTATCTGGCTTAGGATGAGCAGCGAACCCCGGCTGGCTGCTCCGTGCTGTTTGACTTGGCTGGCCATGGGGAAGGGCTCGGGAGTTTGCTGTGGGGCTGGGTTTTTAAGTGCCTTTGTGAGGCAGCTGGGCTCTTAGAAGCTACTCTAACTTTTTAAGCAGTGTTCCTTTAATTTTTGTGTTTGGAAACATCCCATCATGTACAGGGATTCACAGCGAATCTAAAGCCTGGTGCTTCCAGTCGCCTCTGATTGTTCCTTTGTCTTCAGCCAAATTCATGAAATCAAATAGCTTAAAAGTGTTATCAAGAATTGTTATATCAATCTACACATTTCCTCTAGAGGTAAATACATTTTGCTAGAGGTTGCTAGAGGTAAATACATTCTGTGACCAATATGGTGAAAGAAAGAAAACCTTCAGGAGAATTTGCCTGAAAAATTGAAAGGAATTGCCCAGATAAAATGGATATTTAGGCATTCTTCTTGTTGTATGCACTGTTGTGCACTCTGCAAACTGTGATGTGCACTCTAGTGGCCAAGCAGATTACCAAATCACTCTTACTTTTAGTCAAAGTGCCAAGAGCAGATTTAATTACAAAATCATAGAAGTAAGAAATAAATGAGACCTGCTGGATTAGATTATCTAGTGCTTCCCCTTGGGAAAGCAAAATAGTGCCCTGGAGTATATGCCTTTTCCAATCTTTCTGGCTTGTTTTAAATGCTAATATCCTAATCTAAGCAAGAGGAGGACTCTGCAAAGAAAGTTAAATTAAAGGATCCTTTCCACTGCCTCTCAGTATCACTGTGTTTATGTGCTGGCTGCAAAATCTGTATCCCTGCTAATTATTCGCATAGCTGAAGACTGCTGTTTTCCAGTCAAGCATAAGAAATGTTTGAACCCATTTTTACTTGCTTACACTGAAACTGCCAGGCAGTTTTGCACAAGATCCCAGTTTGGCATGGGAACCATTCCAGGGCTTGAAAATCACTCCTGGAGTGTGCAGCAAGCTCTCTGTTTGTCAGTGTATCAGCTGTACTAAACATCTTGGCAAAGCTGCAGTGCCTCTTATTGCCCAAAGGAATCGGTTAGGTGATGCACAGCATCTGGAATCTGTAGTTTTTAATTAACTTTATGATTATTTAGCATCATTATAGCATGTACAGGATTGTTGCATTGTGCTTGCCCTTAATCACATTGGCATGGCCATCAGTTCAAAGGCAGTTCACCAGACAAAAGAGTTTTGCAGTGAACACTGAGCAGCAAGGAAGAGCAGAAAACTCTGCTGTGGGTTTCCTCTTACAAATTTGGGGAAAGGCAATAGGCTTCTGTTTGTGGTGTGGTTTTTAATGTTTCTTTTACTCTTGAATTCTCTTCTGCCTGCAGCTGCCACGTGTGTGGGTTTGAGACAGAGTTGAATGTCCAGTTTGTCAGTCATATGTCCCTCCACGTGGATAAGGAGCAGTGGATGTTCTCCATTTGCTGCACGGCGTGCGATTTTGTCACTATGGAAGAGGCAGATATGAAGGCTCATGTCAACAGCAAGCACACAGGTGATGATCCCTGTCTCCCAGTTGCAGTGATCTCTGTCTTCCTTGCTTTTTAGGTGCAACCTTCACACTTCCCATTAGCACTCTGCTTTCACTGAAATGCTTGCTAATTAAGGCCTGATCTCTCAAAGTTGAAGTGAATTGGAGTCCAGCCAGGCAAATAATCTGGTAGTGCAGATCAATTTTCAAGCTTAGTGAAATAAATGAAGGACTACTTAGCCCTTCTTCTTCCTATTCCCCTTATCCCCCAGATCCCCTCTCTTGCTGGAGTCAGTCAAATATTTCATTTGTTTTTCTGGTTTACTATTTCATCAAAATCCCGCTTTGACTTCAGCGATGCTAAGGTGACTTTGAGGGCTAATTGTGCATACCTGGCTCTAAGTCTGAAATAAACATTTTGTTGAGCTTTGCTCCTCACTGTGTTTGCCCCCCCAGTCCATCAGTGTGGAATTTCACGCTGATGTTTAGTTGACACTGTGATTCAGCAATACCATAAATGTACTTTATATTAAATAGCAGAACAAGTCGTGCTCGCTCCCTGGTCCTGCTCACTTAATAGCCAAGGATAAGAGCAATAGCAGTTTTCAAACAAGCTCCATATGCTTAGTCCAACTAATGAAGTCTGGCATAATTTAGGGAGAAGAAAATTGGAATCTTCTTAATTTATTTCTTTTACAAGACCAGGCAGAAGCATTTTTGCTGCCACAAACTACTCAGAGTTGTATTTACAATATGGAACCTGACTGCATCCAGCACAACTTTTCCATCGCTAAATTGCTTTTCTTGTCCTACCAGGAATAAAATTGGGAAAACAGGAGGGATGAAGAAGAGGGGAGAGAAGAACACAATTGTTTGTGTTCACAGATACATAAGTTAAATGAAACTACAGAAATATGAACTACTGGAAAGCTCTCAAGGGGTTTTATGCCAGCAGAGCTCTCAGCACTACTTCACTTCATAAAGAGGAGTTCAAGTCAAATGAGAAACACCACCCATAGCTATGTGAAGAGCCTCAGAGCTCAAAAGTGAGCTGTGCTCTGCTGTATTCTCCTATTGTGGCTAAAAGATTGAAACTGCTACTTGTCTTTTGATGATAGGCAAAACCCCCTTGTTCTTCCTTCACCCAGCCCATGTGAGCCCCTCAGCTGGTGATTCAGCCAAATGTTCACACATATGGCAAACACAGGGTAAAAAATAGAATGAATTTTCTGGGTCACTTGACTCCAGTTCCTTATCCTGTGATGTTGCCAGGTCATAAAGGGACTGTTTGTGAGGATATGGCATATGCCTTCAAAGAAGTATCATTGTTTTAAATGAACCATTTCGAGAGACAGGCAGCTGTAGACTTCTTGCATTAAAGATTAGGGACCTTTTTAAAACTTCCAGTGTGTGTCGTAGTGATAATCAGAGTACACATACATTGTTCTTGTCCAGAACTGCCCTCTGTCTGAAACAGCAGTCCTCCTTTTCCTCCCTCCACCTTTCATCCCTCCTTCCACAGTATTTATTCCCTTAGTACATTTCTGGAGAACAACACTCTGCCCTCTAAATGTACACTGAGCCTTTTCCTATATGGAACACAGTTTTTCTGCTGTACCAATCCCTCACTGCATGTGTTCTTGTTGAAACCCCTGTTCTGGACACATGCAATCACAGCTGTACATGCTGAAATGAAATAAGCAGTGGTGGCAGTACAAACCAGCAGCATCTACTGGGAATAGGTCACACAATAACATTCCGTGATCACATTTACCTTTCTTGAAGGCTCCCCAACACTGATTGCTCATATTCATCCCCTGTTCTGCTCCAATTCTGCTTTTGTTTTCCTTGACTGTTTCCAACCTAAGCACTTCTCATTTGTAGCAAAAATTCTTGTTACTGGCCCTTCAGGTCATAACCTTGTTCTCTGTGCTATTAAATTTCATTCCATTTGTATTACTCTTGTCCCCAAGGTCAGTGAATCTTTCTGTATGATATCCAGTCATCCTCCCTATTGGCAGCTCAGGTCATCAGATTTCATTAGTGCATTCCTACGTTTTTATCTTAAAGGTGCCACTCAGTTTAAAGTTAAGAACACAGGTGCTGGTGTTTGCAGAGGCCTTGGTCAGGGGATTGTATCACGTGGAGAATTTTGAAGTTTTAGTGAAGTCTCCTTTTAATATAGCTCTCATTGAACCAGGACATGGGTGGGAGGGAATGATTTGCCCATCCTTGCCTCGTTGGCTCATGGCAGTTCTCATATGGGAACTCTCTCTCTTGTTCAGTTCTAGTGTGTGATAGGACTTGGGATTTGGACTTAAACATTTATTGCGCACAAAAGGAAGCTCTGATGCTTTCTTTCTTGCTTCCATAAAGAAGCTTTATCTCTAGGTCCAGTCAAATAACATGCTTTTCAATTATCTTTGAAGGAGATCCTAATTAAAACATACAAATCTTGAGACCTCTGCAATGATTACTGAGGACGCTCTTCAGTACAGTGAGGGAAATTATTCTCCTTTGCCCTTCATCCCAAATTTACTCACTGGACCCACATAAATGGAAAGGTGGGGGAAGTTTACCTTGGACCAGTAGGTACTTTTGGTTTCTACCTCTCAAACCTACAGAAATTCTGTTCCCTTTCTAAGTGACAAGCTTTTGAACTCAGAGTAATCAAAGTGTTTTCTTGGGGTTTTTTTCAGTACAGTAATGAGGCAGAATTGTATGTAGGTAGAAGGTATGATCCCTTCCCTCTACCATCACAGAAATACTCAATTGCATGATAAACTGAGAGATGTACTGTGGTTAAACACTAATAAAAAGGAAGGAGGCTCAACAGTGTTTTTTTTAATCAGCTCAATTAATTTCAGACTTATTTTGAATTAACTCTGAATATAAGTACTTCCTGAAGTTTAAAACAGAATCATGGAGACTCCATCTAATCTGCTGAACTAGTTATTGTTCTTTGTTTTTCAGCTGAAGAGAGGAAGACACCCAGTGAGTCTAACAGTCCATCTTCATCTTCACTGTCAGCACTGAGCGACTCTGCCAACAGCAAAGAAGATGCAGATATAACCCCAAAATCCAAGGGGTCAAACAACCTACTGGTCATTTCTGTAGTGCCTGGTAGTCAGACCTCAGTGAACACTGAAGAGAAGTCAGAGAAAGGTAAAAAGTTTAACAAATACAAACTCTCACTCTCTATGCAGTCAATCTGGCCACAGTGTAAGGACTAAGTTCTGCTGTTCTATTTTTCAGGCTTTGAATGTGTTTTCTGTAACTTTGTCTGCAAAACAAAGAATATGTTTGAGCGTCACCTGCAAATCCACCTGATCACACGGATGTTCGAGTGTGACGTGTGCCACAAGTTCATGAAGACACCTGAGCAATTAGTGGAGCACAAGAAATGCCACACTGTCCCCACCGGTGGGCTCAAGTAAGGAAAGCAAGTACACAAACTTTTACTGTGTTAAGCACCTTAATACTGTGGGGATAGGACAAAAGGACAGTCAGAAAGGGTTGGTTAACTAATAATCCAGATTTGGGGCTTCCTTGTATTTAGATGACCCAAGGCCTGTCCTTCAGGCTTGCATCATTACAGCAGATTGGTAACCTAGCAGCAGAGGAGCTCTAGCAAACTGTGCTCCTTTCCCCATTCAAGTCAAAGAGGTGACAGTATGTGATGGGTCCTACAGAGAATGAGGCAGTACTGCAAAGAGCTTTGGGCAAAATAAGGGTTTTTTCCAAGGCATCAGAGCAAAAAGAAGCACCCAACACAGGTTCTATTCTGCACCTGGCTCAAAGAAACTAAATCCTGTGCAGCCTCTAGGTATGAAGTTACAGCCTTAAAGGTTATAGTCTTTGTATACTCAAATCCAAAGTCATTTCTCTCCAAGAATGAATAATTTGGATGCTTTCTGCTTTGTTTGCATGCCCCACAACAATCACTGTTGTATAAATTTACATGTAATGAGTAATACAGTCTTTTAAGATAAAAGCTCTTTGGTTTTGGCTGTGCTGGTACCCTTTGAGGTCTTTTGGTGCAGAGCAGTGTTTCTAGAGAATGAGCATTCCCTTACGTCAAAGTCTGACCCCTGAGGGCAGGAGGGACTGCTGGGGCCACATGCTTGTCTCTGGGCAGGCAGTGTGATGTTACGGAAGGGGCACATCCCTGGCCTCTGTCTGGTCCAGCTGCTGCAGGAAAAAAGGCTGGAAGCACTGGGAGCCCAGCTAGGGTTCAGCACAGGCTCCCAGCTTCTGCTGCTCTCGCTGAGCAGGCTGATGTTGCCGGTGCGCTGTGGCTGGGACACAAGGAGCGCACCACGTCCAACATTGCCACGTGCGGCTCCCTTGGTTTGTGCTGCAGCTTTGGAAAACTGGTCCTATTTGCCAGGCAGCCTCTGGTCTCCAGCTCAGTAGTTCCACAGACTGGGATCTGTGGTCACTTGAGATGAGATGACTGAATCTGGAAAGAAGACCAGATTGAGAAACAAGTACTGTGTCAGAACGACGGGATGTCTGCCTTGGAATACAGACCAGTTGTCTAACGCACATTTGGTTTAAGCTGCATAAAATCTGTTCTGTTTACCAAGGAAAAACCATGACCATAATATGACTCAAATCTTCCCGACAGATTGGGTGTCTCAGTCTATATTCCTGCCCAGTTCAAGTAATAATTAGGTATCTTGAAAGCTGCATCTAAGAAAAAGCTCTGATTTATTTTTTTTTAAGGCATCCAGAAGAGCCTGAAGAGATCTAAGTAAATTGTATTTTTCTGTCTCCTGTTTGCTGTGGGGGAAGAGAAAAAAAACATGGTTCTTCCAGCTCCAGGTCAAAATCTGAGATTCTGATCCAGAGAGCACCCAGCCCAGGAGAGGTATGTGTGCATTGACAGCCAAGTCCTCTGGTGAAAGAGATAATCACATTAGAAGCCTCAGTGACAGGCTCCCTCTCTGGATCAGAGTACTTGATGTGCATCAGGAAATGTGTCCAGGTGTTTTAGTATCTCTTTGTCCTCCTGTTATTACTCACTTTCCTCAAAAATCTCTTGATTAATTTGTAGATGATTATTATACCTGTATGTGCAACCAGATGTAGCAAGGAAAACACGCATAGGGGGAGAGAGGATCTCAGCTTAGAAATTATCCAAAATGCCAGAACACAATTAGCAGACCTGCTAAACAGTGAGTGCAGATGTGTGGCAGCTGGGGATGCTGGAACACTGTAGCCAGCTGCCTTAGTTGTGAGTTTTTATCCAGCCCTGCTCTCTGAGCTCACCAGTTCCATGTGGAAGGTGCGTGCTTGGTTCAGTACAGCAGAGACCCCTGGCAGGGAGCTGTCCCCACCAACTTTCTCTCAGCGGCACCAAGCAATTGTTTTGGGTGTGTTTTGGGTTTGGTGGGTGGCCAGGCTTGTTCAGCATGCAGCTCAGGCTTCTTTCCAAACTTTCATGATTCCCTCCTCTACTCTTCTTGATCCCTCCTGGCTCAGGAACTGGGGTGAGGCCCTTTGCCATGTCCACCCAGGCCAGACACTCGCTGCTGTGAGTAAGAAGAAGCCACATCCTGTTCCTACACAGGAGCAATTCCTGCCACGGCAGAGGCGGCTTTGGCAAACACTGCCAAGTGCACACCCCTTTCAGCATGGCTAGCTCATCTCCCAGAAATGGGAGTCCCTACAAATCATCCTAACAGCGTGGCTTTCAGCTGCTCCTAGCAGGATACCCAGCAAGCTTATTGTTCATGGTCACATAAAAGGGAATTCCTAAGCTTTTGCTGTACGTGTGGTATTACAAGTTTATTCCATCTTTACTTAAACAGCTGTTTTCATACTCATCTGTAAACACTCACTTTAAACCACTTCTTAATGGAAAAAATGGCCAAAGTGACTTCGTGCAAACACTAGGAATCGTTACACAAAGTACCTGTGCATCAGTCACCCACCCTGCACTCCCCGGCCTGCTTTGGGGGAAGATCCCATCAAGGTAAGCCAGAAGGTTAAAGGGATGCTCCTTCAGAGTGAATCAATGTTTTCCAAGGAATGCCATTAAAAGGGCAAACCTCCCTTAAGTAGAGATGTGTCAAGGTGAAGCAGATATTGGAAAGAGGCTTCACAGGGAGAACTGAGTGTCTTTTTCTCCTCCTTAGTAGGTCAGAAAGGGGCTGAGTGCCAGGGTTAAAGCAGGAAGGCAGGTCTGCCAGCTGAGTGACTCCTCTTTTCTTTGTCCCTGCCCTTCCTTGCTGTGTTGCCAGGTGCCCGTTCTGCATCTACTCCACGAACCGCCCCGCAGCCATGGAATGCCACCTGAAGACTCACTACAAGATGGAGTACAAGTGTCGGATCTGCCAGACAGTGAAAGCCAACCAGCTGGAGCTGGAGATGCACATCCGAGAGCACCGCCTTGGCAACCATTACAAGTGTGACCAGTGTGGCTACCTGTCCAAGACGGCCAACAAGCTGATCGAGCACGTGCGTGTCCACACCGGCGAGCGCCCTTTTCACTGTGACCAGTGCAGCTACAGCTGCAAACGCAAAGACAATCTCAACTTGCACAAGAAACTGAAGCACGCTCCACGCCAGACCTTCAGCTGTGACGAGTGCCTGTTCAAGACTACCCACCCTTTTGTCTTCAGCCGCCACGTGAAGAAGCACCAGAATGGGGACTGCTCTGAAGAGGAGAAGAAGGGCCAGTATTCAACTTCCAAGGAAGCCAGTCCGCTCCTACCAGTGATCAGCTCCAGGAACCTTCTGTCACCCCTCTCAGTTATGTCTGCCTCCCAGGCCCTGCAAACAGTAGCTATGTCAGCTGCACATGGCAGTGGGGCAGAGCCAAACTTGGCAGTGAAAGCCTTGGCCATCAACGGCACTTCCCTGTGTTTCGATAAATACTGGAACTCAGAGTTTGCCCACCTTATTCCTTTAACAATGTTTTTCCCCAAAAACCACTACGATCTCACATTCCATCCACCCAGACCTCAGACTGCACCAGGAGGTGCCTCTTCACCTAAACACTCCTTCCTTGCCTACCTTGGACTAACAGAAAGGGCAGAAACTGTCTGAGGGCAGTTGCATTCTGTACCAAAAATCCCCCAACAAACCCAGCAGGTTATACATTGCTGCAAACGTAGCCCCAGAGGTAACGAACACTTGTACTATATCATTAGTAAGGTTTAGCAAATGGCTCTGTGTGTATACTTATTGCATTGACATGAAAGCTGCTTTATTAAATCTCCAAGAGGTGACCTACTACATACTTCTACCTTCAGAGGCATGTTCCCAGTACTCTTTATCTAAGAAACTATTTTGTCTTGTTAAGCTGAAAAAAAAAAAGAGTGTCCTTATTGGCAATCAGCACTTGTAAGATGACATATTGATGCATTTTATTTTTGGGCTTTGTGTGCGTGCGGGTGCGTGGAAGAGAGGCTGCCTGTAGTGTGCCATGACATTGCTTTTGCACATCCCTTGGATTGGCTTCTTTAATCATCCTTCTTTTCCCCTTTCCACACACTGGCTCCCTGCCTTCCCCCTGCCTCCCCCTGAACTGTGGAGCTGTTCAGGAGCAATGTTCGGGGCGGGGCAGGGGGAGAGCTGGTGTATTATTTCAGTGCTGTTTGCAGCTTCCTTTAGTTGTTTGATGCCTTGTATTCAGTCGTCAAGGTTTGAGGATTTGGGGTAGAACTGGTGAGGAAAAAAAGTTGCTTTCAGCACTGCAGGATGAGAGCATGACAATGAAAAGAGTGTGTATGTCCACACACTTGCAGTGTGTGCAGCCTACACACCCACCAGCTCTTACACAGGTGTGACAAACACCTGCCTCTGGGCCACAGCATACATCTTTTGTTTTAAAAGGGCATATAAATATTAGATATATAATACTGTATTATGCAGTGGTTACCTTTACTTTGCAGGAACAACTTGTATAACTAGTTCTATGGTGGAAAAAAAATCCAACAAGGGGATTTAAAAAAGGGTATGGATAAATTCTGGGTATAAATACTCAGACTAAAAAAAAAGGCAGTTTTGCACAGTGCTTTAGTCTTGCACTAGTTTGTTTCTCACTTGCAAAAAAAAAAAAAAAAAAAAAAGAAAAAAAAACAAATTTTGGGCTGAAGTTAATAAGACTGTTTATTTGAAAAGGTACCAGTAACTTCTTTGAAATATAAAGCTATAAAAAGATGCTTTTGGAACCATAAAGGTCTCTTTTATACCCTCAGTATTTCAATTGTATTTGCAAATTTGACAGTCCTCTCGCTCCCCTCCATATCATCAGTAATACTTTATTCCTTTCTGGTGATGGCAGATAGAGTGTGTCCTGCTAGGAAGCTGACTTTGTACTTATTTAATGCTCCTACTTGTGGTCATTAAAATGACATGTTATATGTAGCACTTTATTGCAGGAAGAAGCAAATGCAGATTGGTTGTATAACCTTTGTTAATCTCAAAATGCCAAGAGTGATCTTAATGCAAGAGAAGCTAACTGATTGTTAATTGATTTCTGTTCCTTAGACAAAGTAATATGTGGGAAGAAAGACTGGGATTAAAAGCACTCTGTTTTACAATTGGAAGTATGAAATGTGAAGCCTTTCAAAATGGTCATGTGATGTACAGGAATGCCTTCATACTGAATTATTGTTTTCCGTGGTGTCTCTTGGGTTTGGATATGGCTGTCTTTTACAGCTATTAGAAGTGTCTGACCTAGCTTTTGCCACAGTCCCCTCCCTGTCCCTTGGCCAAGCCACTGTAGGAGGTGCCCTGAGTCACATCTTTCATGCTATCTACCCACCCTTGTGCTGTCCTGAAGGAACTTCCTCTACAGGTTGTTGTGGGATGGGGGGATCCAACCACCCCAGGAGGAAAGCAACAACCCGGTTCAGGAAGGCATTTCTTGTCCACAAGGGCTCTTAGCCATAGGGACAAGTAGAAATGTAACTCAATCTTCATTAGTTCTTAAATGAAGCTTGTGTAGAAGGACTTTCTGGATGCAAAACTTGCATCACTTTAACCTGTTTGCAAGATTCCTACATTTGTTTTGTACTGAGATGGCCAAACATTCTCCACTGTCATGACCAAATTCTTTTTGTACGTGGAGGACATCTGAATCCATGCGCTCCTCTTACTGGAAGCTAGTTACAAGGGGGAAATATCCAAAATCATAGCAGGTTATCATTTGGCATTATTAATTACAGGACAGAGAAGTCTCACCATTTGTTTACATTCCAGCAGACAGTTTTGGTTCTGATGAGCACTTGGCAGGTCTGCCTATGCAGTGAAGAGAACCCATCTGCTCCAAACTGCGTGTAAACCTCTGTAAACAACTTACCTAACTCAGGGCCCTGCTCAGCATGCTTTACTTCACCAGAGCTCCTGCTCACACCTCCCTGGGAGCACAGGCAAAATAGAAAATACTGTGTTGGGAAGTACTCAGAGCATAAAATAGTTACTGCCTTGACAGCATGAAATCTGCAACCTGTATCCAGCAGCTCTACCAGTTCTGTAAAACACGCTCCACACGCGCATCTCTGACCACGCCACAGAAAACCAAACACTCCCAAATCCAAAAGCTTGTTTTTCACACCAACTACAAGTAAGGTACAGCTGTCCAGGAAGAAGAAGAAGGAGGAATGTTACAACAGTAGGCCACTGTATCTAAACCAAATGGCAGTTTAAATGGGGCTGGAACTTCCAAGAATGAGCTGCCCGCATGCGACCGCCACATGTTTTGACCATGGTCCACTGCAGCAGTATCTGACCTGGCAATGTTTAGTGTACCTGGGAAATTTGTTTAGCACTTTGGAAAGGATAAATTCATCCTTTCTGGCAAGTTATAGAAGTTTTCTCTGTAAGGAAAAGTGTGTTAGGAGGTTTTTATTTTTTTAAGAAAAAAAAATACCCTATTTATCAGAGCTCTTGCATACTAAAATAATTTGTTTGCAGTTCAAGACTAAAGACAGGAATGTTCTCCAGAGGTTCCCCCTACTGATTAATGACCAACAGTTCTGATAAATTCCCCCCACCATAAAGGTAATTTCATACTGGTTTTCACTATGCATTCTTTAATGAAAGCTGGCGTGATTTTCCATTCAGTAATTCAGTTAAAGTTCTCAGCACTTTTTTCTTTCTTCTTTTTTTTTTTACTTGTTGTATTATGTTCAAATATCATTCTGTCAAGGTTTGTGTACATTAATAAAAATTTGTATTGTATAAAGCTTTTTGCATTACAAGGCTGTACAGGGTCATTTTGACAGTAACTGGTATATTTCTTTGCATCTTATGTTGCATTGCCAATTTCTAGTGTATCCAGTTTGGAAGTACAATATACTCTAATTAAAAAGGTTGGCTACATTATGGTTTCTTTTGGTTTTCCTTTCTCTCTTTTTTTCCACCTTAAATATATTTAGAGTTGATTTGGAGGGAGGAGTAAAGGATTCTCCTACAAGACAAGATGATGTCTTCACTTTTTTTCTTCTTATCAATGATATTAATCTTCAATTTTGAAATTGAAAAGGAAAGCTCTGTCTCTCACTCCTGATGACAAAATACAGCAAATAGTCCAAGGACAGCTCCAGGACTTCACTCTGTGGGCTCTGTGCTTGTAGCAACCTTCCAGGTCAGTTCTGCAAGGGGGATAATTCCTCTTCTGCACCCTCTACTCAGTCATGCATTTCAAACAAATCAGATCCTTAAGCAGTAGTTTGCTCTTGCTTGGAAATAAACCAAATGAAGTCAAGGAAATTTCCTTTAGATGACCTAAGCAGTGAATGAAAGAACATGGTGCACTAAAACATTGTCATGAAAATAATTTCTTTTTAATTGTAAAAATATTGTCTACTCATTTTATCAGCATTTTAGAAAAATCTGATTTTTAACCAGAGATTATTGGAACAATTAAAATGCACAGAGGACACTAAAGAAGGAAACCCTAAGAGCAGACAAATTTCCAAGAAGCAAAGGTACTACTGACTCCACTGAACAAGAAAAGATACTCAACATCCTAAAAAGAACTTAGACTACTTAAACACTAGCCAAGGAAAGAAAATAATCTGGGTTCTCATTAGATTAGAATTATCCTCAGATATATTAATGTTACCATTAATACATGTGGACTGCCTTTTTCGTGCACTTAGGGCAGTGTTGATGTCTACTCAACTGAAAAAATTTCTTACAGTTATTTCTACTCTCCTGAGGTTTGAATACCAAATTTCAGGGCCTTTATCAGTACCTTGTACATGTTGCTGGGTGATGGAATTCACTGCTCCTCTTCTGCTGCTGACTCCTTAGCTGAAAGGAAAGCTTTGACACAGAGCTGGTAAGTCATGGTGTCTCTCAACAAGAGGTGGTGTCTCTCTCTCTCTTCCTGCCCACACTGTATCTGTAATGGAAAATATACAGCAAGACGCTGTGGAGTTTTTTGCACTAGACATAAATAGTTATCCTAGCAATTAAAAGGCAATCATGCAAACCATGCCCAGAGCAGCTGTGGATGCCCCATCCCTGTAAACGTTCAAGGCCAGCCTGGAGGGGACTCTGAGCAATCTGGTCCAGCAGAAGGTGTCCCATGGCAGGAGGGTTGGAGCTGGATGACTTTAAGGTCCCTTCCAGTGCAAACCATTCTGTGATTCTATTTAATTGTTCAAATAAGTTTTAAATCACTAAAACCAGACTGAAGAATTGCTTAAAGTAAGGTTAGAGGGGCCTGCATTATCTTACTGAATTATCCTGACTGCCAGTCTCTACCAAAACATAAACTGCCTGCAACCAGCCCCTGTGGCTTTAGTCTGACAGAAACCCCTGTGTTCAGCCAAACAGGGGTGTTAGTGTGACGTGCTGAGATGTGATAAGGAGCCCCTGCCCTTTGCATCAGGAGGCTATAACAGCCTTGTAGACCTGCATGATTTTAATCAATTAACTCAAATTTCCCTAGCCTGTATTTTCTGACAATATTCCAATATCCATGTCTGATTACAGAAAACAGCTCCAGTTGTGTACCGACTCTTTCAGGAAAACAAGAAGTGCCCTGTTTTCATTCTGAATCTATGTACATTTTTAATCTCTGTTTAAAAAAAAATAAGCTTAAAATTGCCATTTTTTCATAGTTATTTCTTACAATTCTACACATGCCATAGTCATCATGAACCTAGCAGAACAAGGCTTTAAGAGAGAATTTGTGGGAGGGAAAAAAAAAGCCAAACCAAACTAAAACAACAAACCTACAATTTTCTGTAACTCTTCACTGTTGAGAGGGCTTCTCTACAGTGGAGGGGATGGCATCATTTATGCAGAGCCATGTTTTAAGATCCTTGTTGTGTTAAAAATACATCAGTTATGCTCCTAACAGACAGACATCTGCATTATATCATCCACCATCTTATCTGCTGCTAATTGGCCTCCTTGTTGACAAGTCTTAGCAGCAAGGTTAAGTGCTGGCTGTAAAAGCAATGTAGCCTCTTGCCCGAGGGGTCAGAGCTCAGGCAGACTGTGCTGGAGCCTGCACGGCCTCTTTCCCTGCTATATATTTTCTGGGAGCTAATAAAACACCAGGGCAATCACTCCTGCCTGGAGTCTGCCAGCCACCACGGTGTCTGTAGAGCTGCAGCAAATGGAACATCATCTCCCCAGTGTAGAGCACTTAAGGAGTCTGCAAAGGAAAAAGCGATCTTCTCTTGCACCAAACTTTTAAAAACTCCCTGAGATGCAATTAAAAAATCCCTGAACTAACAGCTAACCTTGAACGTGGGGCAGCTGATGCCTCAGTGTCCAGCACAGCCCTTGGAAAAGGGATGGGGCCACAACTTGACTGAATTCACAGGTCCCATTTGAACCAAACACTGGGATTTTACCTGGGTGCTGGGCTCCTTGCAGAGCTCTTGGGAACATATCCTAGAAAGCCATCCAGGTGGGTGCCACGGAATACAGCAGGAATGCAGCTGTTGGGTTTCCACGTGGGCACAACACCTGCCTTTGACCAACCTGGCAGGGGCTTGATTTACGTATATGACGGGAAAGGGAAAGGGAAAGGGAAAGAAAGGAAACTTAGGGCTGGAACTAAGCAGTAGCAGGGGTAGGGGAACACACTGACTGGAAATAACTCATTAAGTTAAAAAAAAAGAAAAAGAATGCATCACCCCCAAAAATCCCAACAATTGTACAGGAGAAGAGCAGAGCATCACATGATAGTATGGCACTATTTTTGCAGGCTGTGGCAGCCTATTTCCCTGTTTAAAATGGGGAAGGGCTTTCCCTCCTTGGTTTTGCTTTGTTTTGGTTTTCTTTGTAATTGTTTCATTTCCTGCCACCTTAATCATTATTAAAATCAACATATGGCACAACTCTAAAAAAGCCCCATTTTTTTCCAATTTAGGTTATAGTTAATTTTAAAAAACCTTCACATTTTTGTAGTAGAAGTTCCTCTTCTGTTTGCATTGAGTTCTGCTCTACTTTACTTTTCAGACCTCTATTTTCTATCACATACCTTTCTTTTTCCAGCACTTCTCAGACAGCATTTCACTGGAAGTGTAAACTTTGGATTGTTACTCTTCTCGGAATGTGCCTGTTCAAATAAAAAAGAGAAAAATGTTCTCTCGCTAAGCCCCTAGACCTTCATGCCAAAGTTTGCAGCACAGCCTAAAGTGACCAACCCAAAAATAGGCCTTGCTTCCTGGCTGGTCAATGAAGTATCAAATACTTTCTTGATTCTTTCCCTGCTATTTAAGCCCGGAATGTTCATTCACACATCAGGCCGAAGAATTAGCTTTTAGGAGATTTACCAGGAAGCCAGCTGGGAGGGTCAAAGCCCTAACTAAGGTGCTCACACATGGGTGAGTAGGACTTTGGAGTCATAGATGCTAGACTGCATCAATGAACAGGAGCAGGTTTCTGCCAGTTTGCTCTCACTGCCTCAAGTTGCCACCAGTTACCACGTGAGCCTGGTCTAGGCCCTGCTCAGGACTAGGACCAGCAAAACAAATTAAGACAAACTGAACTATCCTTGTCTGGTATTCCTCGACTGCAGGGATTAACACTTCCCCGGCATCCAGACTCCCAGTACATAGTGTGCAGCTGCATTCCAGCAGAGTTAGAAGCAGTGCTTGTTTTAACAATAAAAATCACTGGATTTTCTTTCCTGAAACAGGGCAAAACATTTTAAATGGGATGGGAATGTAAGTAAAGATAAATAGTTGCAGGAAAGCTCCTTCCATCAGCAGGATTCTGAAGCAATATGAATACATTGGTGGCTGTCACTCATGCCAGTGACACTTTTTAAATGTACCAGAATAGCTCTATTCACAGGTGTTACCAGAGCAATGCCCACTTGCACTCTGAATATTTAGTAAGCAAGCATTAAGACTGTGTTTTTATACTTAGCTCCCTATTTTTAATGGGACTGCATACCCAGAACTTAATGAAAATATCTAAATATAATGTCAGTGGGATTTAAAAATATGTACTGCATCTTTTAAGTTGACATTTCAATCAAAAATAAATAAGATCCATTTATATGGTGATACTGTGATAAGATTGCATCAGTCAAGTTTCATTCCTACTCAAAGTGACAGATTTCTCTAAGTCAGAGCCAGAAAATTCAGTCCTCCAGCAACTCCAACCAGGAAAATATAACTGAGGGTGAATTTAAGTACTTCACAAAAATTAGGGTATCATGTTTCAAGGATAAATGTATTTCACAGAATCCTATAATCATTAAGGTGGCAAAAGACTTCTAAGGCCCTCCTTTTGTTATTAATGAATTTATTAAGACACTTTTTTATTATTGTTCACAGGGAAGGCCAGATTTGAATTGCAGCTAGGCTTTCACCTTTCTAATTTTCTCTCTACATGACTTAATGACATCATTTTACTTTTCCTGAGTTGTGTCTGCCTCTTCTTCTAAAGGTCAGAAATTATTTTTCTTCCCTGAGTTCACCAAAAGCTCTTATTCAGCCAGGCCAGTCTTCTTCCCCATCTTCACACTGTTACTATCCTGTGGCTAGTCTATTAAAACTAATAACTGCACTCAACTTTTCTATTTGCCATTCAGCCCAAGTCACATGAGTGTTGTCATTAGTTTTTCCTGTCACCTAATCAATAGATCGTCAAGATCCAGGCCCTTATTTGGTGGTAGAGACTTCAAGAATCCTCCACATTAGGCCCTCTCACATTTAGAGAGCCAAAAGAAAACACATGGGGTATGGTTTTGCACTGTTCAGAAAATCTGTTTCCTATTGAACTTTTTCAGTTTCTTGGGCTAGTCTAAGAGAGGAACTGAGACAACTCAATAGTAGCAACCAGATATAAATAAAAAGATCACCCAAAACTGTCAGTGGCAGCCAAGAGGCCAGGACTCTGAAATGTCTAGTGGGAATGTTTCCTAACCCACCAGAAGCTCACATGGTTCAAAGCTTGCTCTTGGCACTGCCAAGTGACTACCAAATGACCAGGGACTACCTCCTCCCATGTCATCTGCCAGTTCATGACAGGCCAAAACTCAGAAGAAATCCCTCAGCTCTGCAGCTCTTTCTAGAAACCTCAAAAAGCCAGGCTACTTACCTCTGACTCCTCTGAGACCTGCTGTCTGTTCGTATGTTGACATTGAATTCACTGTGCAAACACTGAAAGCCAGAGAACTTCCACCCCAGCAGAAGTGCACAGACCTGCTCTCCTCTTGCTCTGCTCTTGCAGAGGGCAGACTGCTTGTTTTAACAAGTTGCAGTGTCACAGCAAACTCAAACCAATGATCTTGCTTCCAATGTAAGACTGCCACGTCCCTCACTCATCTCATCACAAGCTTTATGAAAGGGACTTTCTGAAGACTCTTTTCCTGTAAACAAAAAAGGAAAAAGCACTTACCCAAGAACATAATTCATATTGTCAGTCAAGCCAACTGAAATTTGACATCTTACACCATTCCAAGGATGCAATCAGCTTGAATTTTGCAGTATCCTTGTTTACCCTTTCCCTCCTGGCTATAAAGAGGACCGCCAGCAAAGAAAGCTACCCTCAAGGAAAGATACCCTCCCACCTCTTTTAAAGATCTTTGGAAGGTCTCCCAGCAAGGTGAGAGAATACAGGGAAACCTTCCAGCCACAGACAGAGGCTGCTGCTAAGTGCAGGGGAAAGGTTTCACCCTCTTTGACTCCAGCAAGCAATCTGGAACACTGGGCAGAGGCAAGAGAAGACAGCAGCCTGTCCTCACACCATCCATCTGCCCAGCCCTGTAGATCCTGGGGGGTTCTTGGCAATTAGCACAGTTGCTCTTGCTAATGGACAATCAAGCATGTGCCCAAGCCCATCCAGTCTTCAGCTCATCATAGGGAGGACCTGAGACCGGCAATAAAACTCTCTGGGAATGGAGAGGCAGAAGTTCCAGACTCTAATCCAAGACCTCTTGGAGAGTCCTGAAACCAACCCTTTCTCACCAGCCAGCTCAATGTGGCTGTGCCCTGACAGGGCCTGCAGGTTGTTTTGGACATGAGAGCAGTCAGAAAACAGATTAATGCAGCTTAACTAGGAAATGGGTAATGCACCCTCCATGTCTCATAGGCTGGCCATGAATACAAGCAATTGGGGTTTTTTTCCTTAATTTATAAGGCATAGGAGTTAACCTTGAGGTACTTCAGTTCAAAATGTGGTTCTTTTTTCCTGATAATGATGAAACACAACACTGTAATTCAAACCCACATCCTGAAAAGGTGAACAGCAGCCAGCCATACCTAGTGCTCAGGGCACCTGCTGCCAATGATCTACTCACTCTCCCTTGAACAAATAATGTCAGAAGATGAACACCTTCTTTGAGTAATTCCCCTTCCTCATCCCCTGCCTGCACATCTTGGTTTGCCTGTGCTCATATCACCACATACACGTTCAACTATTCAGGATCTCTTTAATTCATAACATGAATTAACATAATTAGACTAAATACCATCGTGCAGTGACTTTTTTAACACATCAGAAAGAGTATTTTCATTTTTTTGCAGGAAAAAACTGTAGACAACTCAAGTCAGCAGCCAGATTAAAACAAACCAGTCTTTCTGAACAAAAGGTGCTCTTTCTAGAGAGTTGGGGTCATTCATTATCTCCAGATTTAATGAACTGCAGGTTCCTCAGCTTTTAGGAAATACAATTTGACAGTTGGTAGAGGAAGATTGATTTTATTAGTACACATCTAGAAATAAAGGCTCCATACTGTGGCATCAGCCAGTCAGATGCATGATATGACTTCAGCATCTCTTGAAGCCTGGATTTTGAGCAAGGGACTATAGAGTGGATAATTTTCTAACTCCAGATGAAAAATGCATTTTCCCTCATCTAACAGTGGTGAAGAGGGCTGCACCTGTGAGGAGCCCCTGCCAGCACTGCCCTATCAGGCTAGAAAGGGGTCTGTCAGCCTTTGCCAAACAACTCACAAGACAGAGATGCAAAGATACGGAGTGGAAAGAAATGAAAGAGAAGTGCTTTGCAAAAGTGGGACTTTGCCTTTAGTAATTAAAGGTAGCATGGATTTCACCCCAGCTCTAGCAGCTTTCAATCTATAGGTAATGTAGAAAAAAGGAGAATAATAAGGAGAAATAAGGAAAAGGAGAACAAGACACAATACAATTTATTGTGTGAATTATGCAATACACCTTTATAAGAATCTAAAAGTATGAGCAGAAGGAAGCTTTGACAAATGGTTCGTTTTAGCAAGGCCACGCCACATAAACAAAAGAAAAGGAAAATAAAAAGAAAAAAAGAAGGAAAAAAAAAAAGAAAAAAAAAAAGGGTGTTTGTGAGATGATCCAAGTGGAGTTTAATCCACTAATTGGGCTACAGAAAACAGGTTTCCTGACTAAGAGAATGCCTTGAACTACTTAACCACAAACAGGCCTCTTCAAAAAAGTTATGCCCTTAAAGCTATTTACTCAACAGTTGTGACTCCTAACTTTCCCAGCCCTGCTTCTTCTCCAGCAACAAAACATTTTACAGCCTCAGTAGCTCTTGCCCGTTACAAAGCAGTGCAGGAAACCTTGCCAAAGAATCAGAAATGCAGAACCCTGAAGGAAATGAGACCTGAGACAATTGATTTAGGACTCTGCTCACCATTTTTTCCCCCTGGTTCCAAGTAGCCCAATGCACTTCCAAACGACCATGGAGCAGTTTGACACATTGAGGAGGGGGAAAAAAAAAGATAGTAACAAGTGGTTGTTCTTTTTACCTCAGCTGTAAATCATTGCACAACACCCAGGGCACAGCATCAATTCCAAACAAGTGCAGGCAGATATACAACGTGCTGCTTGCCCTGATCAAGCCACAGAGCAGCACAAAAAAATAAGGCTCTCTAGCAAGACATAAAAATACTCAAATCCATTGTAAGCAGGAGTTCAGTTTTAAGGAGGTCTAAACTCTCCTAATTCCAGAAAAACCACACCACCACCTAGACAGAGTAAGCCCACCCACAGTCCCAAACAGAATTCCTATAGCAGATGCAAATTTCAGCTGGTAATGTGGGGATTTTTAAGCAGCAGTGGGGTGCAAGAAGGCTAAAGACAGGGAAAAACATATTCAAATCAGCTAAAACACAATCTTTGATAACGGCAACATGATAGTTATATCCTGGTGAGTTTTTAGGGAGAATTAAAGAGGCTCTGAGGAAGCACAGCTGTCCCCATGAGAACCATCCAGGAATTTTATGGTGGGCAATCTAATCACCAGTACCATGATTGCTTTGCTCTAAGTCCAGCCAATCCAGATGGGCCACAAAAATCTATGGGTTGTTCCATATCATGCTTGGTGCTTTAATCCTGTATGTTTTGACAGGTTTGTACAGGGAAAGTTGAGGACTGACAGCAACTCCCCGAGCTCCTGGAAAGGAGTCACACTGTGAAGAACCACAAAAGCATTTGATGCCAGAAAATACAAACCACACAGACTTTGGACCTCCCTTTCTCCATAAGAGCTCAAGCATGCTCCAGACCAGGAGCATGAACTGAGACACTCTAGAGAGATAATTTGTCTCTTTTTTCATAGGATGTTTTACTGGGTTATCTCTCAAGTTCCCTAGTAGGGAAGGCAGATGTAGTCAAGGCTGAAATTATGTATCCTTTAGCATTTGCCGTGAATCATTTGGCCTCAATCACAAGAAGAGTTTTTTTGTCTCTCCCAGAAAGTGTACTGGTTTTCCTGTGTGGCGCTGCTTGACCACATCTGGCTGACTTCATCATCTGCAAGAATGAAAGTAGGATGCCCAATCAAGTACCAAGCATCACTCAAAACCACTAACATTTAGAATTCAATCTCTGATCAACCAGTTTCAGTTGTGAAAACTCAACTGTAGTTCAAAAACACCAAACCAAAACACGCACAGGGGAAAAAAAAGTCAACCAAACTTCAAAAACTCTGAATCCACTAGAAGATACTTTAAGAGATGAATTAGTAAAACAAGAACAAAACAAAACACACCACAATTCAGCACAAACAACACCGTCGATAAAGGCAGGGAACACTGACACTGCTTTTTCAAAGCAGGGACTATTATGGCCGGTACCTCTAAGAATGAAACAGAGCAAGCTCTCCAGTTCTTTGACCTCCAGCAGGTCATGTTCACAAGTCAGTGACCTTAAGAGCCAAGCTGGCATTCCCAATGCCCACAACAATAGATCCAATTACTTCAACCAACAAGCATTAAAAGGCACATGCAGCACATAAAGCTCACATTGCTCTGTTAATTCAAATACGTGGATCTACAGACATGAAGAGGAGAGAACAGCACCTTTGCCATCTCTGGATGCTACACGTGCTCTGCTTAACTTTCCTTACACATTTTGGCTTCCACATTTCTTTCCCTGGTGTTTCCCTGTTTGGAGACTCTTCACCCAAACACAAACCACAAATGAGACTGAATAAATTGATTCAATACCTATTTGCTTTATCATTCTTTCCACCATTATTCACTGCAATTCCTCAGACTTGGCTAAGGCAAAATACCATTTTGTTCTTCTTTCAATTGCAGATGCATAGATCCAGGTGCTTGGTGAAAAAATGAACTTGTTTCCTACATAATACTTTTGAATTTGCTGAATAACCTAGCAGGTCAAATAACTCATTTGGAGAAGAAACAAAATCCTCCAGTAAATATACTGCTGAAGTAAAAGAGTTCAAAGGGGATCAACAGCATTTTATAAAAGGCAAATTGAAATAGAAATCTACAAGATCCTCTTTTGAGGAACAGCAGGGACCAAATCTCAATGAAAATCCCTTCACAAGTATCAGTGCCCCCTACCCTGTCCCACTGGGTGGGGATGGGGTTTGGCTGCCTCCCTGGGAGGTCTAAGGCCATCACCAAACCTGGCAGCCCTGTGGGCTCCCATCCTTGTAGCCCAGCTCCTGCACTGCCAGGTATGACTGCCACCAAAATCCTGTGTCACCTCTCTGCTCACCTCAGGCAGACAGAGCTGTGCTCAGTGGCTTCCAAGAGGCAGAGGAGCTGTGCTGACCTGAAAGGTGAGCTGGATATTGAAGTTTAATGTGGCTGCTAATCAGGAGGCTTTTCATGCCTACTAAGTAAATGTCCCTATTTACTTTAAATAAAACTGTTAGAAGATCCAAAACAAAAATACCTATCCAGAGTAAAGCAGACAATACTAACTGTGAAAGTGATACTGCTGCAGAAAAATATGATGTAGCCCATTTTGCAAGGTTGCTAAATTATGTATTACTAAGAGTGGCACACAGTCACCTATTAATACATCTAGAGCCCTTTGTTGCCCTATTATCAATAACAAACTGCACTATTCTGGGAAATGACCTTTCTCCACAGCCCGGTGTAGCACGAGCCAGGAACCTCCTGAGCTGTAATTCCAGCTCCACCATTGACTTGCTGCATGGTGAGGGAAAGTTGCTTTAACCTCCCAGGTGCTGTTTCTTTTTCTGTAAAGCTGTAGTGACACTGGCCTACCCCTCAGCTCAGTGGAGTGCCTTACTAAGTTCAAATATTTGAGCAGACCTTTGGGGATGCAAAATGCCAGATCAGTGTGACACATTGCTGCAGCTGCTTAAGGATATTAACAGTGCAGAAATTCAGCTGCAGCTGGAAGAACGTATTGTGCAGAGCTACAAGGCTCTCTTTTCACAGGTGAGAATTTATAGCCACCAGCTTCAGGCTACAAATCACCACCCAGTAACTTGTCAGTGTTTTCAAGCCAGAGTTTCTTTCTCAGCTCACAAGAAAGAAAATCTCAGTGCTTGCCACCTACCTGGCAGCAGGATTCAGGGTAATGTTCACAACCCACATAATGCTAAAGGATACACCTAAAATAACAGCATACAGGAACCACAGGATGAGAATTACTAGGACGAGAGGAACACACAGCAGATACTCAGTTTATGCAGCCTGGGACATTTCAAATGTCGCAAAAAAAAAAAAAAAAAAAAAAAAAAAAAAAAAAGCTGGGTTATAGTAAGTTCCAGAGATTGAAAGATTGAAAAAATAGAGCAGAGAGAGCGGAGACTGTAACAACACCACCTCTTTCTCTCTCACTCTAAATAAATAAAAGTCATGACTAAATGAAGTCATTCTGAAAACATGAATTATTTAATATTTCATTTGCTTTGGCAGAATATTCCCAGGCTTAACCCCCTCAAGCTGCAGGAACAGGTGGAAAACACTAACAAAATACAGGAACGTGCATAAGCACACAGTGCAACTATAGGAAGACTACATTCCCAACTTAGAAAAAAAACCAGTCACATAACTCTTTTCCAAGGGGCAGAGATCAATTTGTTTTCAACACCTTACTTCTCTCCTGTGTTGTTACAAAAGATACCATCAGTATTTGAGAGTTGTCTAATAACTCTCTTTAATAATTTAACCAACAGTTTCCAAATAAAATTTACTTTGTGGCTTGAAACCCATCCTGCTAGAGGAAATTCCATTTCAATTCCATTGTAATTGACATCACTACTCAAATTCTTAAATCTGCATCTCTAGTTCTTCAGAAATGAAGAGTTTCACAGCCTGGAAGATTTAACCTGAAAGCCACGCCACCACACCCGTATTTACATTAGGAAGTTCCTAGGGTGAGCACTGTTTTTCCATCAGGATGATCCCCAAATGCCCTTTAACAACTCCTTAACTATTATTTAAAAGCCCTTTGTTTTACAGACAGAGCAATACATTTGGCACGGAAGCTTAAGCATGACATGATTCAAGTTTATAAGGATTAAATTACAGCAGCTATTGCAATCCATGTTTGAATTTAATATTTAATATGTCTCTACTGACAGATTTCATTTACTCATCCTAATTAACAGTGCCCAGAGACTGCTTTTTCACCTTCTTCAGACTGAACTACGGCCAAATGTGAGCCCTGGGGTGGGGCACAGGCATCGCTAAGGCAGCAGAGGTGCCGGCGGCCGAGCGCTGCCATACAGCACCATCTAAGGGCTCTCCATAAGTACTGCCGAGGGGATGTATGGAATGAGACCTATGGATTGGCTCCTGGATGCTCCCAGCCAGCTGCCAGGCTCTCAGCACACACCAGTGTCACCACAGCAAAACTCTCTGAGCAACTGTTTCCTCTCAGAGTCGCTGCCTCTGATTCATCAGGAATCATCTGGAAAAAAAGATTACCGAAAGTTGTCCGAGGAATAATTTTCAGAACAAGATTTACCTCTGTCATCAGCAGCAATTTGTTTCTCTCTGTGGAAATCTCTTGGCATGCAGACAAGGTGGTTTGTTACAAACACTCTAGATTAAGCACAGGAGGAGAGAATGTTATGGCTTCAAGATTTAGAAAGTGAAAAACAAGAGTAGCTTTAGTTCTATCCAGCTTGTACAGTATTTAAATCTCTATTTCAGCTTTTTGAGGCAATTTTTTTTCCCTTCATAATTTATACAAGTCTTGCTCATAAAAATATCTTCTTTTGGAGTGGTTTTGTGATCCAATCTACACAAGGAAATACCACACTAACCTGAAGATCCACTTAGTCCAGCCTTAATCTCAAGAAACACCCAATAAAGAAAAAAAAAAAAACTATGAAAGCAAAAGTATTCAGACTGTCCCACAGAAATGCCCTTGCATGTTAGATGTTCACTAAGATTCAATGTTCAAAAATGTTAGATGAGAGCTATTCAGACTAGACTAGTTTACAAGGTTTGTGCCTGTCTCCACAGCTATGTTTTCTGAGATGAAAGAATTGGCAATGGACCAAACAAGATAATTTTAATTATCCTGGTTTCCCTCTGAAATTTCCTGTCCCGTTGCATATGAAGTTTACCACCCCAAAAAAGGAAAACTGTCCTGCCAGGCAGGACAGACCTCAGGCAGCCTTTATTCTAGGACCTTATTCCATCACGTGTAGGCACATGCTCCACTGCTGACCTCTCCTGACCTCAGGGTGTGGAGAAGCAGCAGCATTTCTAACATGGAAGGAATTGTGGTGTGGTGAAAATGAGTGTCTGGAGCAGCGTCTCCAGCTAAACTGAAAGCCACGTGCAATGTGCAAGACATGAAACTGGGACTTTCAACACATCATAATTCAAAATAACTCTTTAATGTCAGTACAGAAATAAAGCATTCAATGGCTTTTAGTCATACTAGTGCTGCACAGTAGCCATGCTCTGCTCCATTGTTGCAGGCGTGGAAATGACAGTACTAAACAGTCCCACATTAAAGACTCCTTCATTTCTAAGAATGTCACATTCTAATGGAAAGTGACAAGGAAAAGTGAAGGGCAACAATATTTGAAGTCTGAAACATTAATTTTCAAATCTAATCAGTTTCTATTGCCACTGCGCGCAAAAGAACCAGTCAGGTTGTAAGTGCTGCGTCATAGCACTCATCAATAACAAAAAAGGGTTTTTTTACTTTTACTGAAACTGTTTCTAAAAGCTTATTGATCTTCACCAGAGTTCCCCACTTCTCCTGTAAATCAGAAGTTAAGAACATTACTTCAGCCCCTTGTTTTGAGTCCTGCAGATATCAGATATTAGCAGCTGTTGTTCAGTGAAGACAGACAAATCATACTCACAGCTCAAAATAAAGAAATCCTGTTTGGGTGAACACAATTTGCTCTGTTCATCAAGCAAGCAAGGGCATGAAAAGTCATTCCTCTCAGCCTCAGATAGCAGTCAGGATTTCCAAGTAGATCTTTTTGTTGAGAATCTTGCAATATAAATAAAAAATAACAATATTTGCAACGTAATTCCCATTCCCATTTGCTGATTATTTTACTTGATTGAGCTCTGCCAGATACCATGCACTTGCCATGCTTTTGACATGGCATGTAGGGCAGAAACCAGTTTCTTATGCAGCTGCCTGTTCTGAAATTAACATCTGGTCTAGCTGATCTCAGTTTTGCAATTACAGCAATATTAGTGCTCTCCATGAATTTTACGAGATTGGGATAGCTGAACAGCAGAGCTTCTCTTTAAACTTAGAAGAGGAGGGACACCAGAGCACAACAGGCTTGTGAAACACATGCTGACCTTTTAACAGATTGACCTTAGTGCTCTGAAAAGCCACCAATGAACAGAGGGGAGAAGTCAGTGCTGGAGGTGACAGGGTGGAAAGGAGAAAACCACCACACTGGCAAGGTACAGTGACCTTGTGTCCATAAGCATAAAGGTGGCGCAGGATAACAACATTTCTGGCAGAAAAAATATACAAATACTCAGTTGTTTCTTACTCAGATCTAGGTGTAAAAGACAAGCATCTGAGCAACAGTAAAAGCTCCTGGTCTAACCTTCTGATGTGGTAAGGCACATTAAATGTTGCAGCTTCTGGTGTCACTAAAGAGTCTTTGTCCAGCCAGACTAACAATTTAAGGTGAAACAAGCAACTTACTCCTTGCTCTTATTTTCCAGGCTTTGCTAGATGTGATCAGATAAAGGCACACATTCAGTGCAGACCCTCAATCATTTTCAACCACATTCAATACCACTTCTGGTTCAGTTTGTGAAATCTTTTCTAAAAGATATAAACCAATAAATTCTTAGCACTCTAATTTCCATTTCTATGGATTATTTTGCCTACTTTGAAATACTAGGAAAGCTTCTCTAAATAAGAACAGATCTTACTGTGATGGCTGAAGTCTTTCTCCTTCCATGAGAGGAGGCTCTGACATCACAGTCTGGGAACCAGCTTAACCCCTTTTCCTGAAAAGAGGCAGAATACATCTTAGTATAGTTGACTTGTCCCTGTATTTCCCATCCTCCAAATCTTTCTAGGACGGTGCCTGCTTTCTTCTAAGATTTGAAGAGAGAGAGAAAGAGGAGTAAAGGGCAAAGGTAACCAAGAGGTCAAGAAGAGATGCTTTCCCTCAGACACTGCTAACAAGGCACAGCACAGGAGTTTCACACGGCTTAAGAAACCCTTGTTCCCCGCTGGTGAGCTCCGTCCAAGCCCGGGTTCACCGAGGTTACAGCAAAAGAAAAGGTTGTACTTTTGTTGATCAACGCTGCTAAGCAACAAGTCATAAAAACCAACATCACCCTTGTCTTCTGCTGGTTGCAATTAGAGAACTACAAACGGGATCACAGATTGAGGGCCGGGAGAAAACCTTTAGCAGCGTGAGTGTGCACTGCTCCCAGCCACACAGCTCGCGTAGCAACTTCTCATTAGACACACACCGACATCCCCAGCCATTGCAGCCTGCGCAGGGCAGGTCAGCCCAGCCCTCTGAAGCTGTAATAGCCTTTGGCTTCTCATAGGTTGCAATCTTTAGGTTGTAGTGGTCACTTTCAATTGAAAAAACAAAGCGGAAGTGTTGCCAGCCCCTGATTAACGTCATGAATATTTGAGTCATGTCAAAAGGTGCATAACTAAAGCTTTTATAGGCTACTCCACCAGTGGAAGAGATGTAAATGGAAATGAAAACATAGCAACAGAGCGGGAACTCACTTTGCCACAGCATTTTAAGGAAGAATACAGCAATCTTATCATGCATTCTGAAAGGTGAAGCTTTTAAGTTGTTAAAAGTAAACAAACTTTTACTCAAACTACAAGAACTTCTAACTATTCCCCACTTTGAGCACAATTACAAACAAACCCACCTAGTGTCAAAGGACAAGCATCACATGGTCCCATGCAGCACACAAATCCAAAAGATAGGAACAGGAGTTGAATTTATAATTTTTGTAAGCCTCACACAGCAAACACTGTCAGTCACATCAGTTTCTGTGGCTTCACAGTGAATTATCCAAGATAATTCTTATGCTCCCATGGGAGGAAAAATAGAGAAAAATATGCATGCCTCTTGCTGCTCCATAATGTACCTTCTCCATACACTGTCACGAATGCCAGCCCCTCTTTTCCTGCCTTGTTCATCAGCTGAACCATACTTTAGCATGACAGGAGGGAACAGAGTATGTCTGTCATCCTTCCATTCTAAGTATGGACTCTAGTTGCTTCTGAGTTCTTAATTTTGGAATTTTTATTCTCAATTTAGAAATGCTGGTAATGTTCCATTATTGGGGGGGGGGGGGGGGGAATAAACTGTAAGGAATGTGGCTGTGGAGTAGCTGAACTGGTTTTTGGAAGAGCAATCCTGTTGCAGGTCAGTCTGTGCACTGATGACTGTCCAGCTCTTCAGGGGAACACACTAATGTTTCCTTAAATACATTCTTTACCAACCTTTGTTCAATCTTTCATCAAATTATAAATGTTTTAGAACAGTGCAGCAGGAATAGTTACAGAAGCACTAAACTCTGTAAAAACAGAGAATGTTGTTCTCATTTTAATTCATAGAGTATGTTACTTATTGACTGTGCATCCAAGGGGGAGCAACAGAGCACTCTGAGAAAGGAAAATAAAGGGGAAATAAGGATGTTTGTACCAGTTCAGAGCAAGTCAGTAACTGAATTTTGCCACAATACAAAAGAAAACTGTAAAAAGGGAACTGCGTACAGTTTTTTTAAAAGTTCCTTTGCATTCTTTAGCTTTACTCAACTCCCATGCCCCAAAATCTCAAACAGCCAACACATTTCAGATTTCACAAATAAGCAATATGTGTGAGGAGAACATAAAGGCTGAAGCAGCATGCACAACAGGAAGTAATGCATTCACAGAAGGCGAGGTCAGATTAGATATCAAAGGAAAGTTTTTTATTACTTAAAGCAGGACATTACAACAGAACAGTAGTCAGGAAGGGGTCACTGGGTCCTGTCACTGAAAACAGAGAGATTAGATATGAAAGGAATAAGTCACACTAAGAGCATGAACTTGCTAAGAGCATTTTTTCAACCTTAAGTAACGTGGCAGTAAATATATGTGGGGCTCAGAGTAAAGATTATTGAACTGTAACCTTTACACTCTCTGACCTGTTCCAGAGTCCTGGGTAAATCACTTGATCTCACCACACTTGTTTTTGCCAGCTGTGAAACACCAGCAACATCTATTACACAGGGACCTGGGGGAAAGTTTCACACTTACAGACAATTGCAAGACTTCGTAGAAAATGACTTTGTGTATCCTAAACAGTTTATTCCTGACCTCCCTTACTCATTTGTCTAACAGTTTGTCATACCTCCAGCTACAAACCTCCTCTTGCTATTGGCTTCTCAGAAGTTATATTATTTTCCCATACTATTCTGCAATAGCTGTGGGTTTAAGTGTTAACATGAGAGCAGCTTGACAACTCCAGAAACTAAGAATATGTCAACATCCTACTCAACAGACTTGTTTACTATCTTTTTTTCAGAAGCCTGTTTACTTGAATAACAATATTTTAATGCATTTTAGCCAAGTTAATCCCACAGAGCTAAAAATTATGAGCTGGAAACATTCTTCCCTATCTTGGGACATAGTGGATTGTTTATGGAGTTGTAGCTGACCAGCTGAAGCTCTGCAGACCTTCTGAAGACAATGCATCTGCCCAGCCCACGAGAACATGAACAAAACTGCACAGTTAACTGAGCAGCAGCTGACTCCAAAACACATCACAGCAAAATGTGACAGGCTGTAAAACAAGCTATTTCATTACTACATGGAAGGCTCAGTTTACAGTTTGCACAGGACAGCTTTTCAGTTTGGTAGGGGAATCACTGAAAAACAAAACAGGGACCCCCATTTACTGTTTCGTTTCCAAAGATTCCTTTCAATATAAGGATATTTCTCCATCTACTGAAGCATGAGGCATAACTGAACACATAAAGAAGGCAAATCAGATTTTCATTTAATGCTCTGCTTTAAAAGGAAAATGCAGTATGAAGAACCTGCCACTGTACCTCTGCTAAGAGTTCATTTGTAAATTAACAATATTACAAAAGAAGCAACAAAATGAGAAAATAATGATAGCCCACGTCTTGAGTGGATCAGTAGATCTGCATCCAGAAAATAAATACTGAAGAAGCCGTAAAACATACTCTGCATGAGCAGGTGCCATTTAAACAAAGCTGCAGGTTCTGTTTTACTTGCTTGGCAGCTCATGTATAACAGACAAGGAAAACAGCAGTCCTGACAGAAGCAGCAATGGCCATAATAAGGGTTTCATCTAGCAGATAAACACAAATGAGGTCACCTCAAAAACTGCCACCTGAAACAAAGGGACTATCAAAAAACTGAGAACTCACTAGTTAAAATGCTGCTGCTCTCAGTAATTCGTTCCCCACTTGACTGTCATTTCTTCTACAAGGTACCATGAAATACAATCAGTACTTAAAGTTAAAAGGACTCAAAGGCATTGCTCTTGGTTTGGGGCACTCTCTGTCATATTCAATAGAGGTTGTTTAAATAAAAAAGAAACTGTAAGCGCTGCATTTGTCTCACAATTCAGCATGGTCATGACAAAGTCACTGTGCTTCTGCCACTCCATACATTCCTTCAGCTGCCTCTGCAACTGACTGCAGCAACCCCACAGTAGAGATTAAGAAACAGGAGTAAGTGGTCAGAGCTCAGAAGTTCTGACAATTTAGGTGGTGGAAACCACTAACACTAGCTACACCAGTGCAAACTTTCTTACCAAGGAAATGCCTCAGCTGTATGGCCCCCAAAACACCACAATGCCCTTCCTTAGTGTTTCATGGCAAACAGTGCCCAGCAGGCAAAAACTGGGATCACGATATAACAACTGGGACAAGGGAAATGAAGACAAAAAAATATTTTGAGGGGAAAAAAACCCCTGAACAAAAACAAACACCATGAAAGTAAAAAGAGGATTAAAGTAAGCCAATTCACTGCTATACTGGAATTGGGTTGCCAGAAGCCAAACAGATGAAATTGAGCTAAAGTCACCATACCTTTTACATACATGTCCAGAAAATCAAAACTGAAAATTATCACTTCCAATATATTTCTTTAAAAATTAATTTATCTAAATATTAATAGGCTCACATATTCTCCTGTTTTACTGGTTTTACTGTCAGGTCACCAAAAATCAGTGTTTTTCCACTTTATCCTTCACATTTAGTGGGTACCAGATGAGCTCTGCTTTCTAGATCATAGATCAGGAAAATGTTTCCTCCAGATTTTTCTAAAAGGAAAATAGAAAATAAAAGTGCTTTTGGTTGGTTCTGTCTTCTGCAAGAGATAAAGAAAAAATACCAAACATGAGTGGCCATTTTGTTTGAATCCAAAAAACTTAAGTCAGATTAAAAAACCACAAAACATTGTTTTTAGAGACAAATTATTCTAGTATAAAGATATTTGCTATTAAAATATCATGGGTAACATTTGTCCAATCTGATGTCTGCATGAAAAAAAAGTCTAACTACATTTTGCTTTTTAATAAAACATCTATTTTGAAACCAGATGGTTAAAATTCCCTTATCCTACTATACAGTGCATAATAACTAACTACAGCTTCCAAAGAGGGACCAAACACCACTATGTTCTATTTATAAGCATACTATTTATTTAAAACTAAGGCTGTGGTCTGGTGCTGTCAGGCAGTGCAATGTTCTTGCTGTCACTCAAGGTGAGGAAAGAAAATGCAATCCATTCTGGCAACAGCTGCTGCTATATTAGAATGGAAAGCTGCAGTGTCAACTGCTCTGAGATGACCCCACAACCAGAATCGAACCCTGCACCACCACAAACCTCGCTCTCCTGCCCTCCCCAGACCCAATCGTTTTACATGGGCATCCAGTTTTTATCAACAAATCTAAGGCATACAGAAATAGAAGATTTGGAAATTTATTTTTTTCCAATAGTGTGTAGTAATCTCTTAATGAGTGTTTAGATTTGTCATGATCACTGCGTATACAGAATCCAACAGAATTCTTTTGCAGAGTACTGGATAGGTTTTCTATTCATTTCTGCTGCAGCAAAACATCTGAATCCACACATAGAAAAAGTGTATTTAATGTTCACGTTTACATAAAGCACCCAAAAGAACAAGAGTAGAAAACAATGCTTAGAGACCATCCTTGAATGCCTTCAGCAGCAGGTCTGCTGCCAGCCCAGGAGACAAGACTCCACTAAGAACTTTTTCCTCCAGAAGTGGGATCTTATCCTTGACTGCCAGGTGACTCCGGAAATGCTGCAGCATGTTTTCCTGGATGAGATTCCACATCCACACTTTCTGCTGTTTCCGTCGTTTGACAAGCAGCTCGCCGCTGGTGAGCGCGAGGTCGCGGAACTCGGTCATTTTGTCCCACATATCCGAGATGCCCTCGCCGGTTTTGGCGGAGATGCGCATTACCTGGTGGATTCAGAGGAATTGCCAAAGCCAAGTTAGCTGCTGGCCTGGAGGCTTCCACTACTGGATCAGGGAGATTGCATGGAAATTAAGAAATGTGTGAGGGAAGCTTCCTTCAATACTCATTTCATGAGGCTCTAAGCATTTCTGTGCCTTCTCCCACAGCCTCCCCAAAAATGTGGGATTCTACTAACTAGAAGTGGACTCTGAGATCCATACTATTTGGGATATTTGTCCAGCTGCTTGTTAGGAGAATCATTTTTAGTAAGTCCTTCAGCTAAGAGGCACATTATTGCTCTTTCACTTAAATGTAGAGTTAAGTGCATATTCTGGTAGCTCTTCTTTTGCACTTAAAATATGCCAGAAACAAGGGGGTTTTTGGTGTTTTTTTTCTCCTTTGCTTTCCAGACCAGGAATTAATTTTGCCAATAATATTTCAGAAATCCAGCACAGTCTTTCAAATTGAACAGCCTGTTTTTTTTGTTTTTTTTTTAAAAAAAAAAGCTTCTCGCCTTTTCCACACAGAAAAGAAAGGCTAATCCTCAGGTAGCCCAGCTGATTTAAACTCAGCTTAATGGGTCAATTTCAACTCCAGGGTAGAACAAACCTCCTTTACAAATGGTTTATTTATAAAGGAAGTGAGAGTGTGTGTGTGCTTATTCTATTATACATATTAAAAACTAGTACTGAATCTTCTCCTTAAAAATCCACAAAAACACTTTTAGTAGATAAAATACAGCATTAAAACCGAAGACTCACAGGATGACAATTCCAATTATCTAGCCATTTTTATTATGTGAGAAACTAAAAAAAATTGAAGCAATAAAAGAAACGTGAACTAGTGAAAGAACAAAGATAATCACAGACTTCAGAGTTATAACAGAGGGAGAAGTAGATTAAGGGAAATTTTTAGATATGCACAGTTTGCAAAAAGCAAGTAAAGTCTGCACCACTCCTGATGTCAGCAATGCCTCTGCTAGTGCAGAGATTGCAGCTCAAGGCAGAAATCCTGGGGAGAAGGACTGGCTTTGCAGTGTTTCATGTGGCACGCCTTGAGATCAGAGGTGAGGCACAGAGAGCAGCAATCACCTCTCCAGCACATGGAGACTAAAGAACCAACTGCAATTTTTAAAAAGAGCCCAGGGAGACTAGGGCAGCTAGATGAGAATATACCAATCTTCACTCATTCAGCACTTTTTCTGGGAGGGAAAAATACAAAAAACCCCTAAACACATCACCAAAACCCAAACCAGACCCAAAGAGCCCCAGAAAACACAGGAAGTCCACAAACCTTTGGCCTCCAAACCTTTGAACGCTTGCGAAGCAGCTTCATGGCACTGATGTACTCAGCCTGGATCCTCCAGGCAGGCACAACTAAATCACCATCAGCCTTATTGATAGCAACCAGGTCTGCCATCTCAATGATGCCCCGCTTGATGCCCTGAATGCAACAGGGACAGAAATCAGGAGTACCCAGAGGGGCTGTGACATGCTGATTCATCACAAAAAAGCAGGTCAAAATGCTTTGGTAGTTTCTAGTTTTCTCCCCCAAAATACATGTAGCTAGTAAACATGTCAAAGTTATGCTACAGAGTATCAAAAGCTTACATCCTAATACTTTTAAAATCAGAAAGGGAGCTTAACTGGGCAGTAAGTGAATGACACTGAAAATACTTAACAGTATAATGGACAAAACACTATTGATATGGACTTTCTGCACAGATACTACATGCTGAATTTAAGTTTCTCTTTCTAGTCCCAGGTAGTAACCAATAAGAGAAACTGAAAAATACCTGTAATTCATCTCCACCCGCAGGTGGTAGCAGTAATATAAACATATCAACCATATCAGCCACAGCAAATTCTGACTGGCCCACACCTAAAAAATTAAATTCAGAATTTACCATTTACTACAAACTTTCAGTCCCATTAATGACAACAATTGTGACAGATCCCAGCACTGTCCCACAAACAAATCCCACTAACAAAACAAAGACAACAGGAAACAGAACAGTTTAGTAAAAGACATACAGGACTAGAAAACAAGACCGAATGAGCATTTGTGTTCAAGCAGTTACCATGTATGAAAACATGGGCAAAAATCAAGGCAGAGGTATGCAATTATTAGCACAGCTTATTTTCATATCACAACAGGACATCAAAGCAAACCCTAAGCACATACCTACTGTTTCCACAAGAACAACATCGTAGCCTCCTCCTTCACAGAGCAGAATGGCTTCATTTGTGGTCCTTGTGACACCTCCCAGTGTCCCACTGGTTGGAGATGGTCTGATGTATGCATTCATGTCTCTTGACAACTCAGTCATCCGTGTTTTATCACCCAGCAGGGAACCTTAATGTTAAATTATTTCAGAAGTGCAACAAAGTCAAACTCCCCCTGCTCCCCGCTCCCCACCAACAAATGAGTGAGAAAAGACAGGTCTCTTGTACAAAGTCAGTCAAATAAGAATATCCTATTCTTATAGTCAGCTGCTCAGACTTAGCTGAGGACTAGGAAGCTACTGTCTGCTTCTTCTACTTCTCAGAAGCTGGAAAGGCCTCACATGCAGACCCTACTGCTACCAAATATAAAGAATCTGTGCTATGTCAGAATGAATTCTACAACTCCTGAATGGCTTTTTGAAGCCTATCAGGCCATGCAGCTGACTCTTGTCTGCTCCTGTCCAAAGGGACAAATCTCTGCATTATGATTCTGGCATGCCTTGATGCAGGATGTTTTAAGGGAGCTGACATGTGTCTCTGCCTTTCTTCTACTCAAACAAACTGCAAATTTGCAGTTCAGCAAGATTCAGCAGAGATCTACACACACTCCAAAAGATGAGAGATGCTCAATTCATCCAACTGTTGCAGTCTTGCTGTCACATTTTGCTCCTCCTCTGATGCATCCTGAAGGCATGCATCAAAGAACACAGTCCATCTTAGCTCCATGTCAATGCTCTAGTTATTTCTTTATAAATAGTTACACACCTCTAACAGCACAGAAGCTGGAAAAATTAATGAGCTGCCCCTTATGGAAAGATCAAAATCAAGATTGTATTATTTGTATCAGAGATACCAAGAATCAGGCATGCTCAGCTTGTAATTTCCCTACAATTTTTTACCGGAGAGTTACAGATCACAGTAATCCTGCGCAACTTCAAAAAAATTCAAATTTAGCAAAATAAATTGTAAGGCAACATTTGAACACTGGAAAAGAAGAAATCCGAAAGATTTACAACACTGATACATATTTTCCAATTTTGTATCACATACGAAAAAATATGAAAGCTTGATTTGTTTTATATTTTACCGTTATGGGCACCAAATTTTCTTCCACTTGGCCCAAAGAGATACCTCAGTAGTTGACAAGGTATTAGAAACTTGACTCAAACTTTAATTCACACTCACCACCACTTGTACTAGAGGAAGGGTCTACAGCCAACACAGACACTTTGTGGTTTCTTTCCGTAAGCATCTTCCCAAAGCATTCTATGAAGGTCGACTTTCCAGCACCAGGAGGACCAGACAACCCTAAACAATCACATTAGGAAGAAAAAACCATTCTGTTAATCAGACAAATAATACATCTCATGAATATCATCAACATCTAGTTCATAACAATTAATACTTTAACACAGCATCACAACAAAAGCAAATAAAAGCTATGCCAAAACAAAATAGGAGTTTGGCAACACAATAGCACTTCACCACCCCTCATCCTATTGACACCAACATAACACTGGGTTTATTCACATCTATTTCTCCCCCTCCAAATAAAATTACTTCTACTGTATGACTTATCCTTCAGAACTTTCAAAATGTTATACATTAGAATTGGATTTTTCAGATTTACTACAAAAGAAACACTCCAAAAGGAAAAAGCAAGCCTGTACCTTGAAGAGCTCTTCTTTCCAAAAAAAAAGGCCACTTATTTGCATGTCAAAGCTCACAAACTAAGATTAGCACCAAACTTTTCTCACTCCCATGCCCCAGTTCTTGTTCTTACTACCTTTGAACAGACAGGAGAGATGACAGCAGGGCATGACACATGTTAGCAGTCCTTGTCTTTGTAAGGGAAAAAATATTTTACGGCTTCCAGGAGAAGCAGGTTCAAGTCTCCTTCAGCTGAAAATCAAGCTGCTTAACAGAGAGCCATAAAACAGGAAGGTGCATGTTCTTATAAAGACTAAAAAAGGGATTCAGGAAGTGTTCAAGAAAACACCTTTGGGAAAAGACCAGGTGTGCTTCACAACGTCTTTCCCTAAGTGCAGGTAACATCTGCATCAATCTGCAAACTAAATAATGTTTCACCTTATAATGGTTGCACAACCGACCCTGAATAACACACTCCCAAGAAACAATGATAATTTCTAAAGCATTTTGAAAAGCATTTTTCATCTCAAGCCATAATTCCACCGGACAACAGAAGTAATCTAGATTGGTTATAAACCACAAAAAAATAACAATCCAAGACTACAGACCACAAACAACAGTGATAATAAAAGGTGAGGAGAGTAAGCAACTGCTAGACAAGACATAAAAGGACTAACCCACTCTAAAGGCAAGTGGCTTTCCTTGATTTAACTTTTCTTGTTCCCTGTGGTAGGATAATACCTTCTGAAGGAGCACCTGGGCTACTTTCTTCTTCCTACTCTGAGTTGATTCTATGAGTGTAATGGCTTCGGCTAAGCAGGCTCTGTGGCCCTGGATTAACCCCTGGTAAAGTCTGTCTACAAGTCTCTGCTCCCGGTCAGAAAGTCCCTCTGCTTGCTGCTCAGGGGCTGCTTGCTGGCACAGCTCTCTCCTGCAAGCATTTGATGAACAAATCCATTTTGTATGACAGCCGTGCACTGGCCCAAGAGACTCAACGCCCAGGAAACCTGCTCGGGAAGCGAAGTGAAAGTTCATGAAGTAAGTTCTTCTGGAGAAATAACAACGAGGAAATCTCAGCAGCAAAGAGGGGATCTTCATCTTGTTTGGAGCTAAAAATACCAGAGTTGTCAGTTCACTTCTGTTTGCAGACACCCTGAAGAGAAGGAAAAACATTTTTACTTTCCTCAAAGCACTTGTGAGGACTCAAATTAAATTTATGTACACCCGTGATCATCAGCTTTGATTTTATCTGTACCCACTGCCTCCAATAAAAAAAATGACTGTCCTCTTTTCCCGCCAACCAAGACAAAATAAAAACATGCTACAGAATGAAAAGCACAGCATCTCTTTATTAACATACTTCATAAATGAAAATATCAAAAAAGCACTTTTAAATAAGCCTCTGAGAGCACACTACAAATCCAGGAGCAATCAATCCTTACGCTTATGGAAACCGCGGTACATTCTAGTTTGACGGGCCATTTTTAGGGCTGTTTTTAACAATTATTCGGGATGAGGACATTTTGGCACTTATATTCATCAGAAGGAGGAAAAAAGGTGGGGAGGAGGAGAGCTCGGACACAAGAACATTTAGCAATAAACAGGAGGAGCTGAAGCCTCCCCGAGGCGCCCGGGCGGCCCCAGCCCCGCTCCCGCTGCGCCGCCTCAGCCCGGGGCGGCCGCTGAGGGGACCAGGGCCCGGGAAAAGCCGCCATTCCCGGCCGCTGCCCGCCATTCCCAGCCATTCCCGGCACCTACCGGAACCGCCCCGCTCCGCCCCGGGAAGTGACGCCCTGAGGCTGAGCCGGAACCCGCTGCCCCGCCGGGGAAGGGCCGGGAAAGGGGTGAACGCGGCCGGGAAAGGAGGATGCCGAAGGGCAAGGAGGGACCCCGCCATTGCCCGGCCTCCCAGAGCGAGGGGTCAAGGCCTCAAGGCTGGGGTCTGGCCATTCCATGAGTACGCAAACTTCCATGGCCGTGGAGTCACAGTCTGCCTGCCCTGACCTTGCAGTGATCGATGTTTTAAATCATCTTTTCCCTCCTGATTTAGAGGTATCCACTCTGAATCCGAGCATGGCGATTACTAGTCCTCCCCCTTCGTTTCATACACCAGGAAGGGAGAAGAAATGCTTAAATCCCCACATGTGCTTATTTTCACATTTATTTTCAGCCTTATTAAAACCTCCTCTTTAAATTTAGTTTCCTGTCGTGGAACGTTGGTTTATCGTGAGGCGGGGTTTGTTTTGCTTCCTTATTATTTTTTTTTTAACTATTTCTCCAGTCATCTCACAACCCTTTTTTCTGTCCATCTTCTTGTTACACAGATCTATTTCCAGTGAATGCAAACACACAGAATCCACTGGCTGAGCTGTTCCCAGTGCCTTGCACTGTCCTGCAAAGACTTTTTCAGTGTCATCACAGGGGCAGTGAAAGTGACAGAGTATTAAATAGCAGAAGTTTTACTCTGAACTCCTGAATGCACAATTTAATCTCACTGCTGTTATTCCGGTCCAGAAGATGATGATACACAGAGAACTGAACACTTCAGGGCTAAGAAAATATGCAATTTTGTGTGTCTGTCAGCATAGGATGAAACGACAGCAGAAAGAGACAAGAAGTTCAATTTCAAAATACCCTCATGAGGTCTTTCTGTTTAACCAGGTCTTTATTCACCAGAGTTAGCCTGGATCACTATAATCTCTTCATTAACGAGCTTTCTAAGGCTCTCTGTTTCAAGTGCTGTACTTACACCTGGGTAGCACATCCCCACTACTATTTTAATAACAGCAGAAACAACAAAAAACCCATTCTACTACTGCTTAATTGATCCTTCAGTTTATGCTCCTTTGTGTTCTCCCAAATTGAATGCTTTTGTCAGTGACCTTCATGAACAGGCATGGAAAACTGCACATTTCATCAGTGCTGAAGAGGAGAGAGGATTGTTCAGTTCTCTATGATAACCTTGTGGACCGGAATAATAGGAGTGAGATTAAAGTGTGCGCTCAGCAGTTCAGAACAAAACTGCTGCTCTTTTATACAGCCCATCAGCTGTACTGCCAATCTGATATGGCCACAAACAGGCATGAATGTGCTGTAGAGTCATCTTCCGGCAAGAATCATTTTCAAGACTTTGCACACTGGTGAGGTCTGGAACTCCAAATTGCTCAAGTCATCCTCTTTTTTGTTCCCCTTTCCCCCCAGCTCTGTTATTCAACAAGTTTGCTTTTCACCAGTCAGAGGCTACAGTCTCCAAATGCCAGATATGAGAGGAAGACTTCCTATTCTCTTGTCAATTATATACACCCTTTCTTTCAGTAGTCTTTCATATATCAGACATTATATAGATCTGCTAGAACTATGTGCACTTCTACCACCTCTGATTTTCTTTTACTATGACCTCATCCAAAATAGGCAAAATACTCCCTTAGAGGCTGGATCATATCTAGAGTCTTCTTAATCTACATCCTGCCATACTATACAATGTTCTTGCATTTCTCCTATGGCCTTTTAATGTATGCAACCAAAGAGGGGGGTTTTTGGTTGTTATTCCACAAAGCCCAATAAATTTTGGTCAGACTCATTGTATTTGTGCTTTCTAATCTCCAACATACAGATTTCTCTTGGCTTCTGTATTCTTTATCCCTTCATCATTAATTTACTTAACATTGTTGCTGAGCTATTCAGGAGGGTAATTCAGTAGCTTTCTGCATCAGGCTCTGTTTCTCCTTTTTCTTAAAAATTATCTTTCAAATTTGGAGTGGGGGAAGTGTGTTAGTGGACTTGAGGATTTTTAATTTCAAAATTAACTCATTCTGTGTTCGCTTTGCTTCTTTCCCCCAAGGGTGTCAGAAGAATAAAAATGCATCCCCCATAGTTATTCATCACAGTCTGCAAACTTCTCCAAGATTTAAGAAAATTATCTGTTTTAACCTCCTTGCTGCAAATTTATCCCAGTGTTAAAGAAAAGGGTACTGCTGGTAACTCACGAAATAGCAGTCTTCCTTCTGAGCCAAAACTAAATCAAACATCCTGTAAAGTGTTATAAATATTGTGCCATGAGCTAAATGTGCAGGGAAGCACAGATATTCAGGCAAAATGTGCTAGCGAACATTACAAAAGAGTAGAAAAAGACCCTTCTGTAACTTCTCACAGCAGGAATAGTATTAATGCTAGAATCTGCCAAATTCAACCATGCAAATTTACGTTCTGTCTAAGTGGCTTCCCCTTGCAGTTTTAGTTGGATTAGCTCGTTCTTTCTTTCTCTGGCAACACCAATTTCCTTGCTCTGTTCACCTCCTCTTTAAGAAGACCCAAAGTAATCTTTGTGTACATAATTAATACAATGATATTAATTGTCATCACAGACATTTCTCTACAGCAATGTGCTGTAAAAGCCAATACAAAAACACAGTCCCTGCCGTGGTACAAACTGAAACTACAGTGGTGACCAAATGACCATTCGCCCTTTATTTCAGAAGGCACCCCTCAATTAATTTCAGTTTTCACAGAAGCGGAGAAGTTTGATGCAACCTCCTCTTTAAATCAGAACACGAAGCAAGGTAACTACTGATTACAGCCTTCCTTTCAAGAAGAAAGGCTAAGCTCTTCAAGGACAGTCTTAACACTCTAGACAAAATATACGTCCTGCCTTATCTTAAAAGATAATTGGACACCTGAAATGAAATCACTGGAAAGCATATTCACAGCTGAACGTTTGCCTGTTGAAATGCAACTTGAGCCCAGGCCTCAGATCTGCAATTGTGACTCAGGCAAGGAAATACCAGAAAAAAGGCCATCTCCCCAAAAGCTCTGCAACTGCTACACCAACAGGTGTTTGCTGACTGTGAGCATCCCAAGGTTTTTCTACGAAGGCCAGGACAGAGCAGCAGGACAGCTGCCTGGCTAGGTGTAGGGAAAACAGCCTTTCCACAGCTTCCCAGGGTCAGCCACCTACACAGGAGGACAGCTCCATGGCTGAGCAGATTCTCTGTACCTGTGCTCCTGAGGAGCCATAAGGCTGTCAGGGCTGCTGGAGCTTGAAAACCTGGAAGAAGTTGAACTTTGGCTGAGAGACCTACAAGAGAGCATCTAAAGAAAGTAGTAGGAAAAATTATCTTAAATAATTATGGTTTGTATTTGTGTAACATTTTTATAAACAAGGGAGCTGAAGTTTCTTCACAAAGCCTTAGAGCAGTGACTTCAGCGTTTCCTTGTTGGTATGAACTGAGCAGTGATTGCACATTAGTGAGAAATTACATCAGCCATTACAAGAAAGTTTTCTACTGCTTATGCACAAGTTTTTTAATTGTTAATGATGCACTGTCTGATGTGAAATGATTTTTAAAGGGGACAGATAAAACCATCTTTTCTTATAAAATCAACTATCTTTTCTGTAAAAAAAGGAAAGACATTTACTATATAGGCAAAACACCCAAACATTATTCATATACAACTACTGGTTGTAAAAGCCATTTAAATAATGTTCTCCAAGACTAATTCATTGTTAAAATTATAAACCTGGAAGAGCAAGTCATTTGCCAGTAAAATATTATTTCTTTTTCTTTCAATTAAAAAAGTATTTAAAAGCTTGGCTTAAAGAGTATGTTTTTCTCCATGGCCACCAATGACTCATGATATCAAAATATTTCTCATGTAATTCATTTTTACACAGTTGAAAAGGAAATCATTAATTGCTTCCAAAATTTTCTTTTTTTTTTTTTTTTTTTTAATACAGCAATGAAACCATACCAAGCATATTAGTAAACATAAAAAATATAATACAATCTGACACCTGACTTTGCTGAGACACCCTCATTCCCAACTACTTTTTGCTTAAGGAAAGGCCTAATTGGTTGCAGTTTTTAAGTTCTGTAGTTGCCAAAAACTCATGCTGGAAGTCTCTGTTGTGTGGGTATTTGCTTGCTTACTCTCCAACATGCCAACAAAAGCAAGACTTTGGTGTTACAATTGAAAATTGTGTGCAAGCTAAATGTCCCATTTTTCCAGGCAGCTGTAGCAGATGTGTGTGAAAAGGACAAAAAGGGAAGATTCTGCTAAGATTCAGTGTTGTATGATCAACCCGTCCAGAAACAGAGCACAACAGCTTTCTAAAAGGCTGACTGACTCAGAAAGGGCTTGCTAAAAAGCCTGTTGGATCATACGGCGTGTCATTGCTTTACACCACAAAGTAAACAAACACCTTCATGCAAGCACACCCTACATTTACAAAGCTTAGCCTAATGATACAAAATATTGTACCACAGAATTAAGATGAAAGAGGAATCCTTAAATAAGACAAAAAGGGAAGCAAAAAACTCCTGTGTCCAAACAACAAACCCCACTGCAATCATAACTGATGCAGTTGCATGGGGAAAATTAGCACAGAGCATATGGAAAGAAGTCAAATATTTGTTTCAAGGACCAGCTAATAGAGGTTCAGAAGGGAAATCTGGAATCTTTTTGTTCATAAATTGGTATTTTCATCTAATTGCTTTCCCAACTAGGTCCATGTTTAGAAAAGAATTCTACATTCAAGCAGCAACCCCATCTCAATACATCATTATATTATGTTGCATGAATCAAAAATGTCCCACCTGCACTTCCCCCCCACTGGGAGTTAGCCATTAATTTGTTGTCTGAAAATTTGCGTTTATCTTTGGTGCGGAGGAATAAAATTGAGAAATAACTCCCGTGACTCTCGCCATGAGGTTTCCCTTACCTCTTCTGGCCAGAAGGGGAAGCTAGCGCTATGCGGCTGAGTCACACAGCCCGGATGGATTCTGAACACACGGGAATTCAGTTCACCATCACCATCGTAAATCTGCCCTGTTTGGCCACGGCAGAGTTTAACCACCTGAGGAACTTAAACATACTGAACATATATTGAGAGTGTATCCAGGAGGCTTCAGAGTGTAAAATACAAAAGCCTCTCTGCAAGCACGGGTTCCATCTCGGTTTGGAAAATTACTCACAGAAGACCAGCAGCAAGTAAGGCTGTAACCCTGTTTAGGAGTCCCTTACAGCGAGTTTCTGACTTCCCAGCAGGATTTTGCTGCTGCCTTATCTCTGGTCACTGCAGCAAGTCAGGGATCTCTGGGTAACATACGGCTTACATAGCAAGGTCATCTTATTTCCCCACCTAAACCAGAAACAAAATACAAAGCATACATTTTAACCAAAATTCTGCTACTGTGTTAAAACACCTGCTCAGAGTATCAGTGTGGGAAACAAACAGAAAACTTTATAGGACACATGAATAGTTGCCTTGTTGCATTAATATTACAGGTTTTTTATTGTCTAGAATGAAGACAAGAAATCTGCAGTACTCACAGCTCAGATGGCTTGTGATTATCAGCATCCTTCATCCTTTTCAGAGCAGATTCAACTGCATTTATTTCATGTCTTGCAAGTTTAGTATGGAAGGGGATAGACTGAGGGGTTTTTTTTGTTTTTTTTCCTGATCAGCTATTCCATTTCAGTTTCTCAGCATTAAAAACTCAGCTGTTTATCTTACTTAAGCTAATCTATCAGACATGTTAGATGGCTCTTCCCACAGGGCTGTGGAAAGAAACAGCAGCAGTCAGATGCCAAAACTGTAACTAGGTGTGTCCAAAATTTCTAGTTTTGTATCTATCTGCATGTCTCTAGTCTGGCTTAGACTCAGGAAAGTCTGCCATTTCTGGAAAGAAACTTCCAGGAATACTTCACTTCTAGGAACTTCCAGGAATGCTCTCTCTTGCTCAGCCAGAGGCAGACTATTCAAATGGTCAGTGGATGAAACATTAAAAAAATGAACATAGGAAGTGTTGAATACAAGTCTGGGTAACACACACACCCCATCCCTTGTCCCTGTTTGCCATTTATTCCAAGAGAACATATCCCTGGTGCTACCTTCTCATGAAGCAAGACAGATGCTAAAACAGATGCTGAGTATGCCAATGAGAGTGCAGTCACCAATAGTGGAGGTCTGACAGAAGGCCTTACAAGCCCATTAGTTTTTAAAAATAATCTAAAAGGACAGATTAAGCAAAAAATTGATAGTGTTGCATTAAAAGTATTCTAGGAGGCCTCCCGTGTTGCAGTCTGTCCCCATCACCATCCCTTTCTGCTGCTAACTTCTTGTATGGACTTAGTACAAAAAAAGAATGAGTGGAGACTGAAAGGATTAAAACAGCAAGCAAAATGAGATGTTTCTTGAAGGAAAGGGATGTGGATTTTGTCTTCTCATATTTTATACCAAACACTGAGCTATAAAGAATTTTTTTGCTAACATCAAATCAAAAAATGCAAGAAAATTACAGCTCAAGTCAGAGCTCTCAGCTCTTACTCCATGTTTCAGAATCACGTGTCAATGACATTTCACCTTCCCAGTGGTCATGTTCCAGTGAAGGAAAAGTATGCAGTCATTCAAATCCATACTTCCTTTAGCTGGTGTTCTGAAAAACAACATTTCATATGTTAAAGCCTCATGATCTACCCATCTAGTTGTGGGAAGCATAAAATTCTGATACCATCTCCTTAGAGTGAATCCATTCTTGTAACTGAGTCTATGAAAAGAATAAAGGTGGCATCAACAATCTGTTTTAATGACAGTGTTTGTAGCATTTCCAATTACACAAGTAACACTTCTCCAAAGTCATTAGTGCCCTGCCATTATAGCTGTCACTGATTCTTCAGTCTTGCTGCTCTGAGAGCAAAGACTCTGTAGGTTCCTGTTAGGAATATTGATAAGTTTCAGGAAAAGCTCTTTTCCAGATGGTATTGTATGAGGCATTCATACTCCAGCATTCCCAGTGATGGTTAAAGGCTTGTACAGAGCAGAAAGTGAGGTTTGTTACTAGGACAGCTGTGCAAATCAATACATTTTTTAGCTGCAACTCATCCTTAACTACACAGACGTATGGAACAAGGAGAAGAGGGGGAAAATAGTTTTGCCAGCTTTATATTAAATCACTATGTCTCAGTAGGTATGAAAATATGTTCGGGTGACAAAGGCATCCTCAACATCTCTGAACAGAATTCAGCTCTTCAAAGTTCAGACCAAGCACTAAATACAGCACACAGCAGGAAAGCAGCCAAGAAAACATCAAGAAGACCTTTGCCATTCCTAATATGCATTTTTCTAACCTGTCATTGACAGTCTCCAATGACCAACTCTCCAAAACCTATCCATATAACTTTTTAGTATTTAGTATCTTAACTAACTTAATATCTTAACTGACACAAATTTCTTCTCCCTGCCCCTAGTATTAGACTCAATTTTATTTTGTGCAGTTTAAGACTGCTATTTCTTGCTATTCCCTGCAAAGCAGAGAAAAGGAATTTAACTGTTTTTCCCCAGAGTAGCTACCTACACATGCTTCAAAACCACTAGGTTTGACCCTTTCAGTTAATTTTAAAGCACATTTTATTTATCATGATGTTTTAGAACAAACTTAGTGAGGAGGCAGTTTCCTCACTTGATTCTGCCACCACGCACACAAACACTCCTGCATTAGTTACTGATGAGTGCAGTGTCTCAGAGGCTCAGACAGCAGGGCAGCAAGTAATTCAGCAAAGGTTATTTCTGAAAACCCTTTGGGTAGCTTTTCTGGAAGAAGACTACAAATACCTAATGCTAGTTATCTAACCACATACTTTCTTAATTAATGCATTCTAAATAACAAAGGCCACATTTTAAAGTCTGAGCTGTAAAAGAAAACTCTTTTTATTCATTGTGATCTAAGAAAAAGATGACAGAACATACATTTTTTTTTCCATTGAAATAAGACAAAATTAAAAAAACCCACCCAACTTTTGCTTCCACTTTAAGGCAGTATTTTTAAACAGTAACTCTCAGATGCTTCTTGGATGAATGTTTTAACTCTTATTTAAAAAAGAAGAGTGAATACTTAGCAAACAAGCAAACAACAGTTTTAAGAGTTTTAGTGTTAAAAGGTATCATCAGAGAAACAGTCAAAAAAAGAAGGGGCAAGAACAAAAATAATAGTTTAATCCAAGGGGATAATCTTTGTCAATTAGTTTAACTAATCTTTTCTAGCACTAATCTGGACATTCCACATGATCAATTTCCAGAAGATATAAAATCTGCAATTTTTAGCTTAATTATGTAAGGGTCCTGAGATTAGGCCAACTTTTTCATAGAATCATGGCTCATTCTCACAAGAGCCTTATGAAAGCATAATGAAATGAATAATGCCTCAGGATCCCAGGAAAACATGATGGAAACCCGCTTTATTTCTAGTGGAGTGACAATCACTAAAGGTAAGTGCAAAAGACAATATAAAATACACAGACATAATACATAACTATAAAGCAAACCCATTTTTTAGAAAGGCAAATTTTAACCAAATAGTAGAAGAAACATTCTAACTACAAAAGTAATTTTTAAGTGGAACAGGGTATGTAGGGAAGCTGTAAAATGCCTTCTAAATTTTACTTTAATCCTACACAGGGCTCTTCTGACCATCCCATACACCACTGAAAGGATGCACGATGCAGCCAGCCCCTCACTTGACCAGCATTTTACTGCACTTCTGCACGTGCAGAACATGTACAAGGCTCAAATATGCTTCCAATTCAGCATTCCTGAAAGAATTTCTTGCAAATCTTTATGCACCCAAAGTGATGTTTTAGTTTTTCAAAGTTATTTTCCCTCTCCTCACAGCCCTCCAGCTTTTAGACTGATCCTTTCAGAGGCTGAAATTCAAAATTCATCTGAAGAACGCAGCATCTGTTCCATTGTGAGATCTCTCCCTGTGGCTGGGTCAGCTTTAGCCAGAGGGAAACCACATGGAGCAAGTCCCTCCAGATTTTTCCCTTTCCTCCCACAAAACTACAGAAGAATAATTCATTTCGGGGAGGTGGAAGGGAAGAAAGTGAAGCAGATCCCTGTAGTCCCCCTCTGCAGGTATGAGGACTTAAATTTCTCACCTGTTTTTATCCAGCTTTCCAGAAAAACAAAAGACAAAAACCCAACCAAAACTATTCCTTCAAAGTAGGAATATTATCTTACAGAATGTGCCTTCTCTAAAAAAGGGATGTTTAAATTATTTACAATTCTATAATTTGTACTTTAGTAACAAATCTGCAATACCAGGTTAACCGTCTCAGACTTGTAGTCTGGAAGCTACATTTCTAAAAAAACCCACAAAAAATAAACAGGATACTTCAAAAATGCCCAAAACAACAGAAATTAAAATATCCCCCATATAACTGTTTGTTTTTCCAGGTGTACACTTAGTATCTTCTCATGGTATCACATGAGCTCATACTCTACTTTTTTCAGTAACCAGCCCTTTTATTGTGCTCTCCAAACTTCTGTAAGCATGGAGGAAGAAAGGTTCTGGAAAGAGGGAGCAGGCTACAAGTACTGAGAGGTAGGAACTTCACAAGGAGCCTTCTGGTTCTGCATGTGGAAAACTAAAACCAGACACAGGATATAATCCATAGCCCATAAATTTGAAAATATGGAAATTAAGAGTGCCTAATTATTACATATGCCCTAAGAGGATATCACCAGTTTATTGTTACATTCCATGGTGTTCTTTTGGAGGAAATGAGGCCAGCTTTCACAGACATACTAGCCAGCACTTAGAAGTACACTGCATTCCACCTCTGACAACTGCATATTTAATTTGCTACCTCTCAGGTTTTTACTGCTTACTGTCATCAGAAACTTCAGATGACCAGAGAAACCTCAGCCCTGCTTCCAGTGGTGCAGGTCCAGCCTTGTTCCTGTGCAAACACCAAAACCTTCACATGTGCAGGCTTTCACCCACAAGTGCTGTAGATAGAACATTTGTGTCTCAGATGGAATTTAGAGAAAAGGAATTGAATGTGTAAGGCAACATCTGGTACCCGCCATTCATCCCACATGTGGAAGCCAGTCACAACCACGTTTTCCAAACTTGTGTGGCACTGAAAGGTTCCCAGATGGAGATGTTATTTGGGTTAGGCTTTCAGCTATGCTCAGTCCCTTACAAGAGCTGTTTCCTGTTTATGTGATGGGCAATGTCACATTTTCCAGGCATTTTAGATAACAGTTGTAGAGAAAATGAATTTTGACTGGGTTTCTTGTATACCCCACCTGTGTCAGGTCATGGTAATTCCCAACACAAGGAGACACAGTAACATTTTACAAAACACAAGGGGTGACCAGAATGTGGACAAGAGAGGAAAGCCCACATATTCTGCATATCCTTTTATCCACCTTACTATCAAAGGAACAACAGTGCAAGAGCACCCAGACAACTTTGAAACAACAGTGAAATAAACACCAAATACAACAAGAACATTCATAGTATGGTCAGGTGATCCTTCCCCCATTTTATCCAACAAAATGCTCATATGCAAGACCAGCCTCCACACTCATTCAGTTGTCAAGTTCCAGCTCTGACCATGCTTGGGATAGTTCCATGTAATGGTACTGCCACACCTCTGTCACCCACCCACTGCTGCTGGCACAGAAATGGGCATTTCCTGTACTTTCTCAGGTGATGATAAGAAAACCTGGCTGTGAACATTCCTTGCCCCTGTACACACATGGATCTGTTTCCATCGCTTCTGTTGATCACTCACAATATGGATTCATCCAGGGCTGGTATGGTTTCAGTAGATCCTGTGAGGGAATGGATGGCCCCTTACTCAAAGTATGCACTGTTAAATCAGGGTCCCCAAAACTTGAGGTTCCCACCTAGAGGTGACAGCTCAAACTGCTGTATGTGCCCTTGCCAACATTAAGACATCCCAGTGCTTTCCTAAGAATCTTTTTGAAGATGGTCAATTTCCAGAGAGTTTAGTGTTTTAATATTTTGATTGTAAGCTGCTTTCTATCAGTGTAAGATCAAATTCAACCAAAGATCTACCACTTTATCTGTTCAAACTTGCTCCTGTGACCTGGTGAAATCACAGGGACACCTGAGGCAATGACATGATTCCTGAAAGACCAAGAGCAACACAGTGGGTCAGAAAATGGAATGGCCCCAGTGCCCAGAATGTATTCTGAATTAGAGCCATATCAATCATTAGCAGTAGGGGTACAAAACCCCACACTGCAATTAAAAGCTACCCCATGAAAGAGTATTTACAGAACTGCTCCCTTAGCACAAGATAAAAAGCCAATTCCTGGACTTTTGAGCCTCCAGCGCGTGCAGATCAAGGTAGCTTCTTTCTGTGCTGCTTGAGAAAACAGCATGGCCCAAATCCAGCATACAGAGGGATCAAGCTGTGTTTGAGAGGTTTGAAAAGCGTTTGTAGTCAAACCATTGGCTGAATCACGTTCAAAATGAAGCCATGCTTGGATCCAGTTTCTAAATAGTGCTGTTGCCAACACTATGGCCTATGGTGATTTTGACTTGAGGAGACTGGTCCACAAACTTGTAGAAATATCTGATGGGACAGCAGCCATCTTTCAGTCTCCTCATGTAGATCTGAAAACACTCAAGATTACCAATCCTTAAAGTATCAACAGAAGGCAGAAGTGAAGGGCTCAGAGATGAGACAGACCCTGCTCTCCTGCCAAGAATCAAGTGCTCCAAAAAAATAGTTAAGTGTTACCGCAGCACTACACACATCAAGTCTCATTCTCCTGCTTGTTCTAAGCTTGGCTCACTAATCTAAAGGAAGAGCAGACTGAGAAGTTCAAAGTTATATTAGGAGAAAGGGGAAGGCAAAGTTATGCATACCATTTTTCTTTATAGAAAACAATGTTTTTACAAGTTACAGGGACACTGGGGAAAGCTGCAACAGGAAAATCAGAATATATTTTACAAAGGCAACTGTGCTCTTCGCAACATGTCTAAGCAAGTGACCGCTCCACATAAACCCAACTCTGAGCAAAGAAGCCTGTAATACAATTATAGCTCATTTTCTATTTACTACAGTACACAACTGTAAGTGGCAGGTCTTTGTCATTGCTATGAGATATCTTAATGCCTGTCTACAATCTGGAGCAAGTGACAGTGCTTACTTCAAAATTAAACTACAGCAGCCTCCTCTGAGCTTTAGAGACTCAGATGAGCTGGCAGGATCATGAACAGAACATACAGATTTCTCAATTTATGCCTTAGTGGTAAGATAAAAAGGGAAATCACAAGCCAATTCTTAAGAAAAAATGACCAATCTGCACACATTAAAATAAAAAATCTTAACGTTCCTTAAAGATGATTGAATCAAATTCCAGACTTTTGGACTGTTTGTAATATTTGGGGGTTTGTGTGACATTACTTTTGATTACTTCAGTCACAGAAGATCAATTAACAACATACACTGAGGATTATTTTTAACTGCAAGGCATTCATCAGACCTGCATAAAAACTGCACCCATCTTGTCCACTGCCTGCAACAGACCCACTCAGCTCTGTAACCACATCAAGCCTAGTGGATGCTTACACTGTCAGCCTTACTGGAGTCACTTTTGTGTTTGCAACAGGCTTTGATCAGGAGGCTGCCTCTCCATCACACCTGCCTCAAGAAAAACAGCTCACCACACACCCCAGGGGACACAGCCCTCCCTGCTAAAGGGACTGCAGGTGGGGTGAATGAAACAGGAGCCACCTGTCAGATACCTCAATTAAACTGAGCAGAAGTGGGGAACCAGAGCCCTCTGCCTCAGCAGCTCCCAGCACATGAAGACACACAGACACATGACCCACAGGGACAGCAGCTCCTGGAGATGACAAAAAGCAATTTGCAGAGTTCAAAAAAACAAGGCAAGTCATCCATAATATGGGAGTCACCAAGGGGAGCTTAAGGAACAGAGAAGAGAGAACATCCTCTGAAGGACAACATGTCAAGGGTGTCTCTCTTCACTGAGTTAAGTCAAGGACAGAGAGGGCCAGAGGAAAATACGAGCCATTTTCCCTTCCCTCCTGCACAGAATCACAAATGTATTTAAGAAAATGAACTGTGAGATGATGCGTGTAAAAAACGTACTGCTCCACCATTGCTGGTGATGGTAGAGTTATGCTGTATATTAGGCAAGCGTCCAGAAAAAGGTGACTGCCAGTTCATGGCCATGAATCACAAATCTCAAGAGCACACTAAGAGGCTACAGTATGCTTCACAGAACAAACCAGCAGCAATTACTAAAGAGAGCACCAAAACACAGATAACTTCCAAGGTGTTCATCAAAGGTTTAGAGAGGGACAAGGCAAACGAAAAATCAAGGAGACAGAGATCTTTTTTGATGTGCCTACCAATTTCAAACACCTCTACACTGATTAATGTCTTGAAATAATGATACTCACACCTGTTGTTTAGAGGCTAAAAAAGACAACTATAGTTGTCTTAAGACAATAAAGGACAATAGTCACAGTAGCAAAAGGAGTGATTTAGCAGCAAATGGCTTTAACAAAGTAGACAGCAATACCAGGTTAGCAAGCATTACAAGATCAGGCCAATGATTATGATACAGGATATGATAAAAATGGAATTATTTTTTCCATACCTTCCTAAACCCATACAGGTAAGCATGACTACCTCTCTCAGTCTTCAACAAATCTTTAAAGTGTTCAGCAGATCCTCCTAAACGATTAAAAAGTCATTTCCACTCGGAGAATTATTTGATTTCCAGCACTTAAAAGCCAAAGCAGAGATTTCAAAACACATTCAGCTCCATGGAATTATTTGTGTCCACATATACTGCTTTTCCTCAATACAGATATCCCTGTCTTTTCAGTTTCTCCTAACGGAGACTTGTCTTGGCTTTTAAGTAGCATCTTTTGTGTTTAACTCTTGTTCAGGAGATTAAATGGAGGAAACTATGAGGAAATAAAACCAAATAAGCAACAGGAACTTACCTGGTTACAGAGCTGACACTGTAGGCTCTGTCCATGTTTTTTTCTCAACATTCTCTGTTTTGTGAGAGGTCAGCAAGAAACTCTTTTCCTTTTTTTCTTATCATTTGCCTTTAAAAGCTTTCTGACTCCAACTATCCAAAGCAGGGCAAATCAGAAGGAAGACTTCTTCAAAATGCTTCCAAAATTTTCACAACAGCCTGAAGCCAGCAGTTGCTTCCTCCCAGGTAACTTCTGTCCTACCTCCTGTGTTTCTGTCTGTTAGTCTGCTGTGGTTTAACCCCAGCTGGTAACTAATCACCACTCAGTGGCTGCTCCTTCACTCACCCCAGGTGGGTTGGAGGAGAAAATTGAAAGAGTAAAAGTAAGAACACTTGTGGGTTGAGACAAACACAATTTAATAAGCAAAGCAAAAGTTGCACACACAAGCAAAACAAAACAAGGAATTCATTCACCACTTCCCAGGGGTAGGCAGGTGTTCAGCCATCTCCAGGAAATCTGGGCACCATCACACATAACTGTAACTTGGGAAGTCAACTCCATCACTCCAAACACCCTTCCTTCCTTCTTCCCATTTTACATGCTGAGCATGACTCCATACATTACAGGATACATGTTGGGTCAGCTGGGGCTGGCTGTCCCAGCTGTGTCCTCTCCCAACTCCTTGTGCACCCCCAGTCTCTTCACCGGTGGGGTGGGAGGCAGAAAAAGCCTTGGATCTGTGCAAGCCCTGCTCAGCAGTAAGGAAAACATCCCTGTGTTATCAACACTGTCTCCAGCACAAATTCAAAACAGCCCCATACCAGTACTGTGAAAAAAAATTAACCCAAACAAAAGCACCTGAGAGTCTCAGGTGCTGCTCCTATCAACTCATCTTATTTAATGAAGTGCAGCTGAGCTACTCTGTGCCCTCATATGAAGGTACATTTTTCCCTTGCACCTAATATCACCACAAGCAAAAAGCTGGATAACAGATAATGAAAATATTATGTACCCAGCACTTCAACAGTATTATAGAAAAATTAACAACAGAAGGAACTCAGAAAAACTGGGATCCTGCACATCCCACTTAATTCAGATTACTGCTGAAAGTTTCTGAGGCACTGCAGAGCTACTATTTTCTAATTTTAATCCCTATTTAGGAAAAACAGAGAGGCATTACAACCCAAAATATAAAAGACAGCAACATTCAAAGCAGTCACAACATAAAACTGTCTTTTCTTACTCCAACGCTTTTTCAAAGTTTATCAAAACGTGCACAGGATCATCCAAATAGGAAAACATCCAAGTAGAAACACTCCTTAAGACTTGCATGATGGATGGTTACAGCACTAATTAAAAAAGAAGTCACTACCACACAGCTGCATTCCATAAAAAGCAATGAAACTGTTGGGAACAGCTGGGAGTTTATGTAGCAGGGACTGAAGATATCAAAAACAAAGACAGTGCCTGAGCAGCAAACAGCATTCTTCCATTTTTTGGTCATGTCTAAATTTTATTTAAGACTTACATTTGTGCTATGACCATTTCTTTATGAAATAGATATGTCAAACTGAACCTGAAAAGAAACCAAAAAACCTGTTCTTGGAATGTAAAAGTAGCAGGTTCTTCTCAATTTTTAGTCAAAATTTCTCAGTAGGGAACTTGTACATTATGGATTTTTTGCCCCTGAGCAAGGGGAGTATTTTTAATTTTTAAATTTAAAAAAATGTATATACTGAGCCAAGCTATGGAATTAATTATAACAAAAAAAAAAAAAAAAGGAAAAAAAAAAGAAGAGAAAAAGGTGGCATTGATTCATACTCCAAAAAGGGCTATTACTCAATTACTTATTACAGAGACAGACAGATGAATTCTGCGCCTGGCTGAACACACACTGAGCTCTGCTGCTCAGCCTCCCCTTGCTCCTGAGTTTAGCAGGGCTACTAACCTGTACTAATCATTATGTCTAAGCTCAGCACGTCTTCATTTCTAGTTGTTCCTCCTCCAAGACCACACCTTTATCTGGTTTGTTAAGAGTCTGCTAAGAAGTGGACAAGACAAGGTTTTAATCAAATGAAAGCAGTAACAACAGGTTTTATTCAAAATTTCCAGTAAAGAGGACCCACTAGTTTTGGAATAAAAGTACTTGAAAGTACTACAGCTTACATGAATATAAAAGAGCAAAGAGAAGAAAATAAACCAAACAAAAAAAAATTTAAAATATATATATTTTTTAACGTTTGAAATAGACCCCCACAGGGATACTGAAGTCCTCCAGACAATTAACAGTTACTAGGTTTGGCAAAACAAGATTCTCTCACAAAATTAAAAGCCTACTTTTGTTACATAAAGTGTATAAAACTGCTCAGTAGTTAAAGAGCACTCTGTACAAATTTGTCTTGAAATACATAGAGCTACAGCCTTCAAACTGCAGTACTTAATAATTTTGTCCTCTTCATGGGTAAAAGAAGCTGCACAGTTGCTTTGGGGGAAAAGGAAGAGGCAAACATAATCAGAACCAACAAGATGAAGCCACTATGAAACAAAATGCACAACAAAATTCAGATCTCAGTTTAAACTAACAAGCTATGTTTACAATATAGTCTACATTTCAGCTGTCATTTTCCCCTCCCACTCCCACCTCCCCCCATTCAAATATTCCTAATTCCTTTATGGTCTAAATCTAATTCATTTCTAAACTTTCAAATACACCATACATACATTTAGCAAAAGAACATACCTAACATTCTTACAGCAGTATAGTCAGGACACAATTTCAGAGATAGCACACAGTTATTGAGATTAAACCTTATGCTTGCTTTTACTTTTAAAGAGAACAGCAACCATCAGTGTAATGTTTCCAAGAAGTACTGAAGAGAGGCTGCAAAAAGCAGACTTGGCCAACATCCACTCTTAGCTCCAGAGGACGTGGGGGAAACCAGTGAGTGCTGAATGTAAGGAAGGAGAACCTTAAGAGTGACGGCTGCAGAAAAATCCTTCAGGAATTCTGTCCAGCACACTGAGTTTGGCTTTGGCTCTGTTGTCCCTCTTGTACTAAGCCCTGTAAATCAACTCCACAACAGTACATTACAATGTAAACTAAAATTCTTTATACCAACAGTACGTCAAAGGGGTTTATTTATCTTTGTTTTCTGAACCCAGCAGTTGGTCACAGAAGTCAAGTGTTTTCATGGCTCTTTTTCAGCTGTTGCCAGCTGAGGGGGGGAAAAAAAATAAAAATGTGTGTCTGACTCATACATCTTTCAAGTACATGCAAGGCTCAACTGTTTCCAAAACGCAGGAGCTTGGGACCTTTTAAGACACTGAAGAAATAGGATTATGAGGAGAGCCCATCTGAGTAAGTACTTTATCCAGCCACTGAAGGGGACCATGGAGATGTATCTCTATCCAGCATGGAGTGCTCGTTACATCCTGGCGATGATATTCAGCTCCCCAACCCTGGAAACAGAATCATAAGTGGGGAAAGAAAAAACAAATCACTTTATATTATAATACTAAATACAAGAAAAGTGTACTTCTTACCAAAATAGCTTTCAACACTCATTATCAGCAGGGTGGCACAGCACCCATAGCACCCACCAACTACTATCATATTTCAACAAATAAATCAGAAGCTAAAAAAAATCATAAATGTGGAAAAGTATAATTTCAGATCTCTTGGAATGGAAGTCTTTAAGGACATAACTTGTAGCAGTGCAAAATTTCCCCATACATCACTGCCAGCTGCTTGAGGTCCCTATAAAGCCTCAGAAGAGGGGGATATTCAAATCTTCTCTGCCAAGACTGAAAATAGAACAAACTGGGTGGAAATGCTGCCAAAAAGATTAAAAAATTAAAAGATTAAGTGATATGACTGATGTGGAAATGGGCGTGAGGCATCTGTCTGACAAAAATTGAAGTATCATTCTCAGGATGGGGATGATAAACCGAGCAGTAAGTCAGTAGCATTTCTCCTTGGAGAACAAGGCATGGTTATCCCCCATCAGGCTGTTCCTCTACTTAAGACACGTTTTGTTTCAGTTCATACCTGATTCTGTTACAGTAATTGCCAAAGATATGAAGAGATATTTAAAAGCATTCAAAATTGTTTTTTAAATGAACCACTTTTGGGGCAGGTCTGAAGAGAAGACTATGACATCTGCAGGTACAGTTTGCTCTGCTCTGTATTAATCCCTAAGAAAGGGATTTCCCAGCTCCCAGCACAGCTGGCAGCAGCTCTGAACACTGTGCAGTGCAACTTCCAGTACGCAAGAGGTCCTGTGTGACTGTTTAGGCAATACTGCCCTACAACTCCATAGGATGCAGAGCTGTAAACAGCCTATTCCATTTTAGGAACCCCTGTCTTAACACATCTGAAAGCTCTCATCCTCCCATCATGGAAAGGACTGCAGCATATCACCGTCTTCATTTGATTACTTTCATTTAAGGACCAGCCCTTTCATATCAGTTCCTATGTTGACACTCACACAACAGCCACATCACAAATCCTGACCTTGCATGCCTTCCTAGAATAGAAGGGTATGCATATTATTCTAAATGATGACTGCACTCCTAATTTGGGAGTTGCTGGTCAAGATTTAGAGGACTTATGTGAAGAAGTATCTTCTGTAAGTCACCTCAAGCTTTCTAAGTATGTGGGTTAGATGGTTTTCTGTCCACAAATACTTCATTTCACTAAGATCTGTCTTAGACTTAACAAGCAATTCCATCCTTAAAATTCAACAGCCATTAAGAGGTCATTGAAAGGACTTACTGAACCATTCAAAATCACTGCACTAAACAAAAATAATTTACTTTACTTACAAAATAATCTCAAGCAAATTGCCCACATACCTTTACAAAACTCATCCGGAGAGTGCACATCTTAGTAAGCTCATACACCGTCTCAAAGCCATGGTTCACGGACTGAGCCAGGAGCTGAGCAAACTCTTGGTTATTGAAAATCTTCAGACTGCAGCCACTGGGGATTTTGCAGACCGTGGTGGGATGGAACCCGTGGTGGTAGTTGCAGTTCCGACTTTGCACAAAGATGCTGCTGTCGCTCAAACATTCAGCGTACACTTCCCCTCCAACGTAGTAGAGATGGACACCTGCGAGGAGAAGGTGCAAAATTCACACTCTGTGTCTGTTTTCATGCTCTGTCTCCACAGAGATAGGCTTCTGTTCAAAGAGATAAACCTTAATTACATATCAGAGTATCATCTGTCTTCATTCTTACTTTTCTCTTTCATCAGCAGGCAATCTGAAAGAAGAGTATGTATGTATGTATGCATGTATGTATGTATGTACGTACAGGGAATCTGCATGTTGTATATTCAACAACACCAAACTAGCAAGCACAGTAGTTTTGATGCCTTCCATTGGACAACCTGACCACTTGAACTTTTTCTCATTATATTTAAGTGAAGCAGTAACTGGGAATGAAAGCAGAGAGAGCAGAAACCTGCTGCATCATTTCTAGATACTGAAGCAGCCCCAAGCTCGATTCTCTGGAAAAGTCTTGAATGCTAATTTGGGTAGCCTGAGTTTTGTCAGCTAGCTTTAATTCCAGAAAGCTAGGTGGGAAAAAAAAGGCCTTTGTATTCCTCAGACCTATCTGCCAAATGAGGGTACACACCAATTTTACAGTCCTCTCCCCATCTAGTTCCTGCTCCTTCACCTGTCATCCACAGCAGCAAAGCCCCAAAAAAGTAACATACAGAGAACCTTTGTGTCATAGGAGTCAATTCTAAAGGTTTTGAGAAAGCAAGAAAATTTACCTTCTGTGTTTAAAAATGGTTTATTTGTTACTTAAACCTTTCACCTCCCACAGTGTCACAAATCACAGAGGTGAACATGGAGAATTAGAAAACTTGACTGCAGTCCAGTAGGAAAGCCTTGACTGTGCTCTGTCATGTAAGATTTTGCCACTGACTGTGTGGGTAGATACATACTCCCACCTGATCTGCAAAAACATTTATGGCTATGTCTTCAAGTTTGGGATTTACTCTTCCTTTCTCAAAGACTAACAGTTCTACATCACCGTTACTTGTACACATTTACTTATTGAACTGCATCCTTGTCTCTCCCACGCTCTGCTTTGGTACACACGCAGTTAAGTGCTTCAGCAGAACTCTGCCTGCAGCTGGGTTACTCCTAACAGGAAAAATGAATGAGGTGTTAAATAAATATCCTGATACTTGGGAAGATGGATGGGGAGGAAAAGAAGGAAGAAATATTAACACTTGAGTGGCACAACACAGGTGTGCACTACTGAGAGCGGCACAAATTCTCATGAAGAGAAAAGCTCTCCAGACTGGGGGCTCAGACTTGAGGATCTGACAGTTCTCTTCAGCTTCAGCTCTTTCCTCCACTTCATGAACTGGCACATCTACCCCACTGCTTGGGCATGCTGAACCCTCAACTGTCTCAGAAAATTTACAGTTTACTAAAAATGTAAATACCTAAAAAATGTGCCTTGCAGGAATGGCCCCACTGCAGGGGACAACGTCAGCTTTGCCGGCCATTTGCATTACAGGTGAGTTCTCAGAAAAGAGGACTGTATTAGTCAGGTATAAAGGTGAAGAGTTTCTCTTTTGCAAGACTGTCACAGACACAGAAGGGAAGCACAAAATTCCCACTGAAGGAATCACCAGCCTGTGAAAAATGCATTTGGAATAAACTGTTTTAGCAGGTTATCTCCCAAAATACATGTTAGGATAGCTAATTTACGTTAGAACTAAGCTAAACTAGCTAAAACATTTGGTGCCAAGAACCACAATTTGGATTTCCATATACAGCAATAATCAAGATAAATCAAGACATTTCATTAGACAAACTGCCTTAACCTCTAATTTAGATTTCAATAGCCTTCAGGCAACTAAAAATTGATTAAGGGTAAAAGCTTCCTGTAATTACAAACCAGGTAGGAACAATACTTTGTTTATAAGACTAGGCCAGAAAATTATATGTTTACCAACACAAGCACTTCTCCCACATTCTAAGGAAGAGCAGTTTACTCTTGAGGGAAGTAGCCCAGGTTGTCATGTCTCAGGAAACACCACCCCCACCCAGAATGGATGGCCAGATCCCAAACTCACCTTTGCCAATGTGCCGCCTCGTGTTCTCAATGGTGGAGTTGCGGTTGACGTTGGAGAGCAGCCCCAGGCAGAACCTGTTCTTGTTGTTGGAGGGGTCAGTGAAGCCATCCACCAGGATGCTGGTGGAGGACGCATGGAACGCCTCCCCCACACGGTTGTTCAGCTCGTAGTAGACGATGGAGCACCAGTGCTTCGGCTCTTCATAAGCAACGGCCTGGACATCTGGAAAGACACAACAGAAACCTTACTATTGGCATTTGCCAATATTGTAGATGGGATGTGCCTTAGCTTGTCTGGCCCCTGCTGCTGAACCAAATAGCAGCAACTGTGGAGTTTCACCCCAGAGACACCTCTGGCGAGCTACGAGTCGCAGCTGGGCACGTAGAGACAAGTCCGGGCATGCTGGAGCTCCGGTGGAGGTGGGATGGAGCTTCCTCTCGTAGAGGTCCACCACTCAGGTTTTCCTGTGCCAGAGAAGCTTTAAGGCAAAGGTGAAGGAAGGAGTCGGTTCTGATGGAGGGTTTCAATCCAGAGTTGTTATTCTGGCCCACAGGCCTCTTAATCTAGCAACAGCTCCAACAGAACTGCTGACTGTGTGTAGTCTGCTCACCCTTTTACCCGGGGAAGAGGGGGAGGGAAGGAATACGGGGGCCACTGACCAGGTACAGGAGAGGAGGTCTCAAGGGACAAAGGACACCTGGATGGCTCAATGCCCCCCAGGGGTGGGGGCATCTTTTGAATCTGCCCAATCACTCCATGCCCTTCTGGAATTCCAGGATTGACAGACAGTACTCAGCAGGGGTCAGGGTGGGGAAAGGAGAGGTGATTGACACACCTCTCCTTTGAGGATTGAGGAAGGAATCTTCAGAGAGAAACCCGGGGTATCTGAGGCAAACCATGACATCACACCACTACACCTTACAGCCTAACAGCGCTGGAACACAGGCTCGAGGAGAAAAGAGTCCTAACCCGGCTACATAGAGTAAAAGAATTTCAACTCAAGACTCAGAGGAGACAAAGACTGGCACTAGGTATGAACAGAAAAGTATAGAAAGCTCCGGGGCACATCCCAAGCAGTGCCCCAATATCCTTGCGCCGTTTTCTTACAACATGCTACACTGCAGGCCCAGACAGCAGAGAAATGCCGTAACTGTACAACTCAGCTTTCTTTCCTATTCAGTAGATGGATTTTTACTTCAGTTCATTTTACTAACTACAAGTCACCTGTTTGCTTACTGCAAATTTGTACAGCAACAGGAAGAAACAGCATCACACGACTGCATCAAAGACCATTTCTCACTTTACAAAGAAGTACACCAAGGCAGCTTAAATATACAGTCAGCAGATCAATCTTCCAGCATTCAGAGCATGACCAAATCTTTCTCCTTTGGGTTTTTTGGGAGAACAGTAGGAGACTTCAAAAAACCCAAGAGAGATTGATATTTGTCTGCAGAACATACATGAAGCAGATCCAAATAAAAGGAGGCTACTGAGGGGTTGTGGTTGCTTTATGTGTGCCTTCTTTTAAATGAAGGTCACTATTTCACTACTAAGACTAGAAAAGTTGGACTTGCTGCTGAAACACCAACTTTGCAGATCCCACTACAGGGAAAAGTGCTAAAATGAAAATCAGACTGGTATTATGGGAAAACTTGTTTTTTCTGGCCAGAAGTTTCCTTCTCCCAGCTCCAAAATTTTACTGATATCAATCAACTAAGATTAGTGTTCATATTTTCCTCTGTTCACAGATCACACCACTACGAGTTTCTGTTACCAAAACAAAAAAACAGAAGTCCCCTTCAAACCAGCACTAACTACACAGTAGATACAAAAGGTGGCAAATAATCAAGAGCAGAATAACACATCCTACATCACTGTGACAAAACTTTTGAGCATAGTGTTTACTCCTAAAAACTTGCTTAAAAACACTGGTAAAAAGCCGATCTTTCCTGATAATCTGGCACTTTCTATCTCTTCACATCACTGTTGAAAAGGAAAAAAAAAAAAAGAATAAAAAATAGTCTTTAATTATTAGTAAGAGGTTGCTACATTTTTAATTCCCATAAAGATGCCAGCAATTATCAAAGCTGCAGCTTTGCCCCAGTTCTCAAAGTCAGGAAGAAATCTTGCCAGCTGGCCATTCTTACAGAATTAATCATATCTCTCTCACACAGATTTCACACTGACTTCCTTACATTTGCTTTAAGTCATGCAGAGCAGGTGCGTTGAGTCTCTCTATTCCCCGCATGGGCCAACAATGGAAATTACCCAACTTCATTGACAGGATGCAGCTTGTTAAATCAAATCTCTTAAGACTAACAAATCACCACGAAGAACATACTTCTACAAAGTTTGCAACAAAAATGGTGCAGTAAGTTCACAGTAAAATCTTTTCTTCTACAACCTGCAGAAGATTTTTTTTTAAGTCGCGCTATCACAGCATACGTATGTGAATAAAAAGTATGTGAAGGCACCAAAAGTCTTTCTTTTTAATGAAGGGACAGAGAGGAAAATCCATTGTACTAAACTACTAGAAGGGAAAAATATCAGTAGACAATTTTTATTTTGAAATGGCTGAATGATAAAGAGCAAGAAGAAAAATGTAAACCCTCTTTTCTTTATCATCTCTCATGTGTTAGAGGAATTCTGTAATACACATTTTGGGAGAGAGACACACATGCAGAGGTCTGCAGTTAGGCATAAAGTTTGATAAATGTATTTGGGGGCAGTAAATTTCTGGCCCAAAATTCCTGCAAACTGCTCATACCCTCCAAGTATAGTCTGTGTGATCAGCAAAAACTGAAGTGCTACAGATTGAGTTTATCACACGCAAAACTCACTCCAAGCAGAGACTAAATGGGCTAACACAAAAGCCATCCAAATTGTGCTAAGAGGGCAGATATACTACCTGAAACCAGACATTGAGCTTAGCAGCAAAACAAGTACCAAAAAAAAAACCAAAAAAAAAAACAAAACAAAACAAACAACCCCAAAACCCAAAAAAATCCCACCAACACCAAAAAATCCAAAACACAACAGTTCAATTGTTCATGCGCTTGTGATCTTGATAATCGTTCTGGCACAGCATCCAGCTTGCTGCTCTTTCCTGGCATGGGCCACAAGTGTGTAAGCTGAAGTGTTCTCTGAAGGGTCATTTCTCACAATGTGATGATGAATGCACTGAATCCTTTGCTCAGCAGCCACAGCCGCTGCTGCGGCTTTAACAAGCAATGTGTAAAAAGATGTCTGTGTCACAGTACCTGAAGCAATAGGCCTTTACTTCATACAGAATTTTAAAGTCTCTAGCAATGCCACACCTCGGGCAGATTACTCTGTATTCTGCAGCCTCAGAGGAGTTCTTTCCATTCAGAGATTAGTGGAAGTTCCCAATAGAAAACATAAAATTGCTTTGGTCTTTGAGTTGGCTGGGATAAAGAAAGTAATAAACCCCATATATTTTACATTTCTAAAGAGTCATGGGATAGATTCCTCTCTTAAATATTTACATTTATAAATAACCTCCAGCTTTACTATTTCATCCCTTACAACAACAGACGAAAAATTACATGGCCCTTTTTTTTCTTTTCCACAGACAAAAATTTTCATGAACAACATCCATCCAAAATTAAAACTCAGTTATTACTCCTAAGTTCTGGAAACTCTTAAGAAGTGAGCAGAAAACATGAAGGAAGAGTTCTTACCTCCTCTGTGCACGTCAGGGGGAATTGCAGGTGCCATCATGTTGGTATCCATGGGCTGGGAGGTATCGTGTGTCATCGGATCTTCCGGAGGCAGGTAAGTGGGCGGGGGAGTATCAGCTAAATATAGAAAAGGCAGATACATGAATCCTTTCCTCTCTTTAAAGCATATCTACATATCCACATAAACAGTTTGAGCCTGGAAAAGCTTCCAGCCTGACTCAGCGATAAACTTCCACCCACCAAAAGTCTGAAAAAGCAATCATGGACCTCGAATAAGGAAAGCAAAGAATTACTGTGTATATTAAGCACAACTGCAATAAAAACAAGTCACTTCACCCCCACATAAAGCCACAAAAGAAGGCTCAGCTGTGTTTCCAACCCACAGTTCTGCAGGCTGAAAGTGCCATACAAACATCAGGGCACAAAGAGGTCTCAGGGCCCAGCCAGCAGTAGATACTGAATATGTTAGAAGTGAACAGAAGCTTTTCTGTTTCCAACACAATTCTACCAGCAAATTATTTAAACATCCCAGCTATATCCAGGGTCTCATCATTGTCAGTCCAAAGTATTAGCTCTGTTTCCCTAGACTGGGAATAGTAGAAAGTGTTCAGGAACCCACATCCTACAAAAGTGGCCTTATGGGTCTGGAATTTCTCTGTCAGTGTTTCTGTCCCGTCCCATTCACAGCTGCATCACCAGCACAGGAGCCCATGCACAAAGCCCACACTCATTAATTAACATGTGGCTGTTCAGCTCTGTTTGAAGTGTCCCAGCCAGCTGCCCTTCAGCTGCCTATTCCACTCCTGGGAAAGCTTCCCAAAAGATTTCCTACAAGCTGCAGGAAGTTGCCAATGTCACCATTTCCCAAGAGACCAGAGGACACCTTCCTCCAGATCAATTGCACAGAGGTACATCCAAGAGCTAGAAACCCTTGCCTGATCCCTGCAAGTTTTTGCTGCAAAAACTGGGATTAGATTACCACTGTGATGTCTCTGCTGCTGCTCATCTCACATTTATTTCCATTACTGAGAGTATGGATTGCAAACTACCACAGCAAATAATCACAGGGGATTCCAAAACTCTGAAAACCAAATGAGCATCAACAGAAGGCAGGAGAGTGCTCTGCAAGCTTGGGGTTTTTTTTTTTTGGTTTTTTTTTTTGTTTTGTTTGTTTGGTTTTTTTGTTTTTGTTTTTGTTTTTGTTTTGTTTTTTTTTGTGGAGTGGTGGTTTTGTTCGGGTTTTTTTTTTTTTAATGTATTTTTAAAGAAAACCTATGTTCATGAAATTGACTAACTAACTTATTGTTTAACAGGTATTTTTTATTGTACATCTAATACTGGCAGGTGCCTGGCTAATTCTGTTACTTGAACACATTCAGCTGGATGAGAAAGCAGCAGAGAAAGACAGAGAGGGCAACAGGGTTGCATTAAAAGCTTATAAAACTGCACTGGATTTTGAGTCTCATGTTCTACTAAGCCTTAAATGCTTGTGTGTGTGCAAACATGACGTTGGTCATGCACAAGATTCCAAGGCCACGGGCAGCAAATTAAGCAGTATCTAGAAAGTTTTCAAAGCTAACTGCTTTGCCCCTTTGTTTTTGTAGTTTCCAGATGTCAGCCTCTTTCCCCATTAGTGCAAGATGGACAACTGTCCAGGGCTAAGCATCAAGGACATCAGTATCCTGACCTCTGCTCTAACTCAATTTCTTCACTGCAGCTGCCAACATTTAAGGGCATGTGGGCAGAACAGACCTTCAAAGACCAAGTGAACTTCCACAAGCCAGCATTCAGGAAGACCTTGTTAGGTCTTTATCTCTGTTGGAAGGGCCCCAACCACAGCAATCATGTTAAAAAAAAAAAAAAAAAAGAAAAAAAAGACAGCTGGTTTCACAGCAAATTCTCACATTTTTTAGAAAAGCCAATACAAACTCTTTCCTTCCTTCCAGCAAATTCAGTAGTTTTCACTCACAAGAGAAAAATTTGCAACAATTAGCAAGAGAATAAATCTATGGATATTAATTTCATGATATGTAACAGGAAACAGATTTTCACAAATCTGCTGCTTTGTTTACACATACCCTCCCCTTAGCCCCAGAAGGAAACAGGCAAACATCAGTAATAAGCATTTGTACTGCATCCTTCTCCCAGCATTTAGATCAAGAAATCCACCACAGATTGCTTCTGCAGTATTTTTATCCCGCTGCATGTAAAGAGCAAAAAAGGTAGTTTCACGGAATTTTCTACACACAACAGTCAACAAAGGAAGGCTCTTCTCTGACTGTAGGTAGTAAAACAGCCTGAAGAGTTATTTTAAGGGCCTGTTTTTCAGTTGAAGCTTCTTGGAATTACACCACTCTGAGAAGAAATTGTGTATCAAGTAGCAATAACGTGATGACCTTGAGAAATATCCCTTTTCTGCAGAACCAAAGCCTTGTGCTGAACTTATGATCATAAGCAAGGATGATCTCTAGTACCACACTTCTGGTGCATTGAACGCTACACTTTGTGGGCTAAACTGCTGAACCAGTCCCCAAAACATTTTGGATCCCTCCCCACACCTCACAAGAGTTCTACTGTAATGTTTTAAGTGTTTGAAAGAGGCACAATATTAAAGCCTTCAATATTACCACACCAAGAGATTCTATACTCTTTATTACCTTATATCTGTTAGCTTGCTATTAAACACAAGTGCTGGCTGATCATTTGGTGTTATTGAGCAAAAAAGTCCATGACAGCAGTGATGTCCAACCACCTTCTCCCTTCTCAAGGGAAGCTGACTGTACCTGGCATCTGGAAAGGACTTCCCGGGTCTGAGCTGGCTGGAGAATGCGGGTAGGTGCTACTGCTGCTCCCAGGAGAGTTAGGGTAGCTGCTGCTGGGCGACTGGGGGAACGGGTGGCTGTTGGGCTGCTGGAAAGAGTCCGGGAAGGTGGCGTTGTGCGGCATGTGGGGCTCGTTCTGCCCCAGGTTGCGGAACTGCGCCAAGAGGCTGTGCTGGGGGTTGTACTCGCTGTGCCTCGGAACCAGCACCGGGGGAAGAACTGGAAAGGGAGAAAGAGAGAAAAGCCACAGCGTTAGAGACTCAGTCCTGAAGGTGTGTAGCCATGATATTTTATGAAAAATCCTTTGCTAGGATTTTTTTTCCTGAGGCTGAGGAGCCTCAGGAAAGAAATGCAAACAATAACTATCTGCTGCTGTGGAATGCAACAGGTGACTGGTGCATGTTGGTTGTTTCTAATTAATGGCCAATCACAGTCAGCTGGCTTGGACTCTCTAGGAGTCAGGAGCCTTAGTTATTAATTTCATTCCTGTTCTTTTTAGCTTTCTGATGAATCCTTTTCTCTCTATTCTTTTAATATAGTTTTAGTATATCATTTTAATATAATATATATAATAATATAATAAACCAGCGTTCTGAAACATGGAGTCAAGATTCGCATCTCCTCACACAAAGCACCAACCAAAAAGGTGTACAGGGGAAAAACACCCACATTGTTCCCCCGCCCCAGCATATCTGCATGAGCCTCAGAAACAAGGTAGTCAAACCTAGAAGCACATGTCCAAGCAAGAACTCTTTCTTTCCCTCACATCCGGTTATTGCACAGCTCAAATCCGCAGCTCCCTGGTTTGCCAGATGGGAGCCTGTTTTCACAGAGGGCCAGTGAAGAAGAGCCAAGAACAAACCACAGTTCTGTGTTTCAGTCTCACTCGCACGAAGAGGTGCTGAGAAGAGCCTGACAATGCTGACATGCAGTTCCTCCTGCTGCACTTGTCATCTGACTAATCACCTAATGGCCTGTAACCCAAACCCTAGCTAATAAGAACATTTTTTTTTTCTGAAGAAAATACTAATAAGCCTTGAACTCAGTCTGGTCCCAACAGCTGTAATTTTATTTTTAATCTAGACTATGTTCTTACAAGTTTCTATTAAAACAGTTATTAACTCTTCAAGTCAGTTTACAAACTGGGCAATTTAAACAAAATGATCTAGTTCAAAAAACCAACTGAGCAGCGATTGAGCTGCAACTATGTGCCACTATGTGATCAGAGAAACATCAGAAACTACGAGTCTCACCACACTTCTGAAGCCTTCTCAGCTGTGAAACAGAGGTCTCTTTCAAACCAGGAACATGAACATGATACCAGATACACTAAGATAAAAGAATCAATTCTTTTTCCAGTTCCTCAGCTTCTATCTTTGTATTCCTCACAGCAAAGTCCAAGCTAACTGAAAGATTAAAAGCTCTTCTTTCCACAGAAATTTTTGGGTGATGGATAGGAGAGGAGAGACAAGGTCAGGGAGAGGGAGGCCCACGCACAATGTAGTGGAAGAGAAATAAAAAAGCAAGTCCTCTTCACATCTTCCCCCTTTTAACATCCATTTCCCAACTCCATGTCTGAGCAGAACTGGAACAAACACCACACACACACACCCCCCCCCCCCCCCCCCCGCCCCCCCCCAGACAGTCTGCCTTCAAGAGAGGGTGCCAAAAACCCAACAAAACCCAGGAAAAACAAGCCAGGACTACTGCCTCCTCTCCATGAGACTCCTGCTCTGGCCTCAAACCTGGGCACCCAGAAGAGGAACAGGAGCATGTGCAGTCAACAAGCCTACACAGACATTTCTATCATTCAGATTAAGAAAGGTGTTTTGGAGACAGCTGCTTTATTAAAAGCCTGAATTACAAACTAATTGCCAAAAAAAAAAAAAAAAAAACCAAAAAACAAAACAAAAAAAAAACCACCAAACATTTTCTTCACACGACAAACAGGTTCTTCCAGGACACTGGGGCATCTTTACTCTTCCAGCACTTTGCTGTTACAGAAGCAGCACTCAGGTATTTACTTTAGTGTCCTAGAGTCCAAGAGTATCAGGATAACCACTCGACACATAGACCAGGTCTGAGGTCTAGGTTCATGCTTAAAAGGGATATAAATGAATGTCACACTAAAATCTTACTCTCTATTCCTAAAGTCATAGATTAACTAAAAAGAAAAGAAGTAGGTTTCCCCGGCTCAGATTTTTTTTTTTGCACATGCCTAAGAGAGTAATTTTTGCCTGCTAGTGGCATTAATGCAGGAGCAGTCGGATCCCAGAAATCTTCACTGAACATACACTGAAAAAGCCCCAAACCCTTATTACTGAAATTTAGGGTGCCCAAGCAGAAGCAGGTTTTAAGCATGTAATCTGATCTCTCAATTTCTTAGAGCAATTTCACTGAGATTCCAAAGAGATCGCAAATATTTGAGGCAGATGTCACCCTTAAGTAGATTTGTTTAGATGTCAAAAAACCCAACTCCACTTTACAAGGCATAGGCAAAGTTCCTAATTATGATGTCTTCTGAAACAAAACACATCCATCTGCCATTCCAAGGAAGTTCTCAACTACAAAACACCCCAGGAGAAGCTGCATCTCCCCCAGCTGTGCAGACTGTTTCTTGCTCCAGCACAACCATTCTGACATGCCACTGGAAAAGGCTGTTAAAAAAAAGTTACTCAGCACTCAGGTGGACATCACAAATCCCTCATCCTCAACATGTCAGAGCCAAGCTCTCTGAATATTAGGGTTTCTCAGAATTAAGCTTGTTCTGTTAAACCAAGGAGTCCTTTTGCAGCTAGGTCAAGTACTATTTAATTGTCATAGTCAACATTTGCTGAGCTAATAAATTATCAGTGAAAAAATTAACAATGAGATAATGTGTTAAAATGTATTTTCCCTTTCCTGTCTTTATGATTCTTCCTTACTTTTCTAAGCATTAAAAACACAGCTTTCCTATCTCTTCCCTTCCTGTGGATGAAGGTCAAACCATTAACTTTTATGGTGTTAATTTGTGCAGAAAGTACATCACCTACCTTTCCCATCCTCTACCTCACATTAAACAATGACACACATGACATCAGAGGAAGCCAAATGATTTACAGCATTTTAAAACAGCAGGAGAACAGGATATTTTCTGCATGTTTTCTGTAATTAAATTAATGCAGTGCCAGATTTTCCCAAGGTATATATACATGTTTTCTCCTGTTGGACAGAACCACTGGAAAAATTTAGGACTTGAGATAAAAACAAGTCTCCTTTTCCCAGGTGTCCTTCATGCAAACCCATCCTTTTTATCCAACTCCGCCTACCTCAAGTGATTAAATGCCAACTATTTCAAAATGCACATGGAAAAGGGGGAAAAAGAATACAACTGGTATTGATACAACACAAATAGTCTCAAAAACATCACTGCAGAATTTATATTAAGTGCTGCCCCTAATTCACATCCTCCCTGCATACACAAAACATTCAATGAGGAGGAAAAGCCCTGAAAGGCCACATCAGGTAGGACAGAGACTGCAGTGCTCCAGTTAGTCCAACTCCAAGTCACTGCCAGAACCCAATCTCTCTGCAGCTCCCGGCTTTTTTGCAGGTAAGCTGCTCCTAGTGGAGCCACAAAGGAGTTAATTTGAGTGCTGCTCACTCAGGAGTAAAGACACGAGCAGGGACTGGGCCCTTTGGAGCATGGAAGGCTGCCAGGAGTTCAAACCATCAAGGGGGAAGCACACCCTTCTTGCTCCCCTCACCCCTGTGTAAGGCGCTGAGCTTCTGGTCAGGTTGCAGACCTCAGCCACATGGAATAACAAATTACTGAGGCTCAGTCCAGCAGGGGAGGAGGCTGATCTCTGCTGCAGCTGCCAGCTCCAGGAAGAGGTATAATTGAAGGGGAGAGAGCATGAGAGAGTTATTCGGTGCTAAGCCAGCACACCTGTTGCTATGGAATAACGAAGCAGTGCACATCTTTGCTGTGCAGATCTCCGCAGGATGTGGCTCTGACCATTTGCAAACACAATTCCTCCCTTCCTCTTCAGCGGAAGGGAACACTGATACAATAAAAAATTAATTTTCTTTCTTTTTTTTTTTTTTTAACATCAGCATCATCAGCATATATTTAAAGGAAATGTAATATTGAATACACTGTTGTCTTAAAAAGCTGCTGCAACAGATTTGCCAACTCAACCTCATTAAAGTTAATGGAGTGGAACCACAAGTCATCCGACAGCTTGATTTCTGTAATTCTTCAAACACCAGATTAAAAGGTTTTATGTGCTACATTGTGGCTAAATTTTGCTCCCAGGTTTTTCTATCGATGTGGACCTGCAGTTGAGAGTTAACACAGGACTACTGCCAGTAAGGTTACTAGTAAGGAAGAGGGGGATAAACCCCCAGGAAGCAGACTGGGTATGTTTATGGAACTGCAGCTGAGATCCCATGTCTGTCAAGCCAGCCTGGGAATTGGGGAGCTTGTTTTTACCATGCAAATAAGACCAAGTATGCCTGCACCAAACAAGAGGAGCTATATAAAAGAAATTAGAGCTACAGGGCAATTTAACCCACAGGGCTATTTCATCTAGGAGGCAAGAATGCCAAAAATACAGAAGACAGACCAAAGGCAACCTGGCTGTTCAGATAAATGTTCTGACTAACCACACCAAGGAAGAAATGCTTTTATGAAAATGTAATAGTGGCCTTTGAAGAAACTAACTGATCTCTACTCTTTTTATCTCCAGCATGTCATCCTGTTCTTCTTCAGAAAACTAACAGCTGTGCTATCCTAAATAAAGATCTTCTTACTTTTCTTTTTTGTTCTATTTTCACATTCCAGAGATAATGATTTTAGCAAACACAGAAAGTATCCAATTTATGAACATAACTTCTTTTTTTTTTAAGTTTCTCTATGAAAAACCTCAAACTAATCCAATCCAAAGGACCTGCTGTACTTTCAAAGAAGCATATTTTCTATCCAGATGGATTTTGATTATTTTACACAAGGCCCAGATGACAGCTAGCTTCCCTCAAGGGCTCATTTTTTCCACACCCTTTGCATGTTATGTGAAAATTTGGGTAGATATCTTTCCACGTATGGAAATTGAAAGACCACGTAAGGAAATACAAGGGGCCACATACAAGAAAGCAGATTTTAATCCACTTTCCTTGCCAAAGTAGATTGTGCTTCTTCTGTAAAAAAATATTTATAAAATAAATGAAAAAAGAAAAATATAAGCAATTGAAAAAAGAAAAATATAAGCTACACTTAAAAACCATGCCTTGGCTGACATATGTTCTGTAAAAGGGTTTGTTCCACAACAGGGCCCTCAGTGCTAATGAAGACCTGACAACACTATCATTAGTCAGAGTGCTTTAATTTCCAAGCATTAAACAGCTGTATTTTCATCTGCATTTATGCAAAGCCACGTATGTTTTGCCAGAAAAACAGAACTGCAGGTTGGGAAGGAAGAAAATCCTAAAACAAAAGTTCAAGCTATCTGGAAATAGGAAAATCCTGCAAAGACTAAATTGCAACAAAAAGGAAGAGTTAGGAGAAGGAAAGAAAAAAAAAACAAAAGCAACAAAAGACAGCAGCAGTGTTAAACTAATAAATTTGAAGCCTCCTGAAGACTCCCAGCTTAATTTCCTGCCTTTGAGGTCACAGCAGCTGAAGCTGGCTGTGGCATCCTGATGAGCACTCCAGTCCCACGGTGGGAACAGAGCAGGTAGCAACACAGCTGAACGTGCTGCTCTCTGCAGCACCAGGGATTCACTGCAGCATTCTGACTGCCAGGCCTTGCCAAGATCTTGCTTGTAAACAGTAAAACACTGGGTGGAGAGAAAACTTTTCATGTCATTAGGTATTCTCATGTTGCCTGAGTTGTTCTTGGTTAAAAATATAAAATTAATAAGCATTTTGTCAAAAGCAATCTCTGAGGATCGAACTACTTAAAGCTCTTCCAAGAACCCTCAGCTATGGTATCACAGCTTTGCTTTGCTGGTTTCTCAGAAGGAGAAATGCCAGTCTTTGAGACTTTCCGTCCAAATCTCTGTTCTAGTAATTGTAGCTATTCAGCAATCTGTTCTGGGTGACAAAAAGACAAACTTTCTACTCCAGGAGAAAGCTGACAGCTGTCTTGTTTTCTCAACTCTTAATTTTATTTTGCAGTTTTGGGAGACCCCACAGCTTGCTTTATCATTTTGTGTAGTTACAAATGAAGACTGTATGTCTTTAAAAAAAAAAAAAAAGCAAAACAGTTGCTACTTTAGTGACTTTGCTTTTACATCAGACATCTGGTCCAAATGCATTTGACAAGTAATATTAGGACATTTCCTGCATTACAATATTCAGCTAACATTAGATTTTATTTGCGGATGCTCTGATAAGCTGCCATTCTGATTAAACTGACATTTGCCAAGGTCAATTTCAGAATTTAGTACTAATTGTATGCACATTAGTGAGGCAGTTCTTGTAAGCAGATTTGGTGGAGGAGCAGTCACAGTGACAGTGTGTATTAACTCACAGACATTTACACTGACCAGAGTTCAAATTACCTGTACCAAAGCCACAGTCACCATCCTACTGAGTAGGTTAAAACTTGGAAGTCTGGTCTTTCAAATCAGAAGGAACATCTGTGTCTGGTTAATTTTGAAGAAAGAAAACACACACAGAATACGACAGAAACATATCTTTCTTGACAACTTTTATCCCTCTACTGCAGTTTCTTTTTCTGACACGTGGTGAGGCTAGACAAGGAAAGCCCTGCTGTTCGACCATTCTCTTCTTCCACCTCCTCACTTCAATTCCTCTCCCCCAGCTCGGCTCTGGTAGGGAATTTTAGAACTGAATTCTGCAAAGCCAAAATAAAGGAAGTTTTATTCTGCTTGCCAAGCAAACTGACAGTTGCTTTTGCTATTTTGGGGAACCATCCTATAATTGTGCCCACCTGTTGTAGCAATGCTATTTTTAAAGTCACACCCAAGTGCACACATGGCTGCACAGCAAAATTTCTCAGGGATGACACTCTGCTCCCTCACCCCCAGCCTGCAGAGGTGCAGAAATCCTGCTATGGGAACCATACAGGAGCAAGGATTTTTGTAACTTGGTTCTGCATATTAACTCTGAAGGGACGCAGCAATTTTGCCCTCCCTTACACCCCAGCTCAGCTTCCCATTTGCCTTTTCCACTCCTCCCCCTCCTCTCCCCTTCTCCCAGATGCCTGGCACTGTTGACGTTATCCTCCACCAGGCCTGGTTCTGTGGGAGCCTGCAGTAGGTGTGTTGCCTTTCACAGCCTCACTGAGAGCAAAAAGCAGAGGAGATCAAAGACAAGTATGAAAATAATCATGTTAAAGTCATAGGCAGAGAGTCCACACCAAGAGCAAAAGCAGCATGACACACCTACCACTCTCCCCAGAGCCTGGGGACCTGGCCTGTTCTTGTGGCAAAAAGCAGCTGTACATGCAGGTAAAATGTTTCCAGCCAGCAACAAGCTTGCTGAAGCAGACACACACTTTGAATTCATGGTTATCATTGAAAGGAACATCACAGTTTTCAGCTGTGAAAATTCAACTGTTATGACACTGTATTTGTCTGCATCACCAAAAAGCCAGCTGGTTGCCCCCAGTTTGGCTGGAACACTGGCACCATCAGCTTTGTAAAGCCAGCTCTCTGAAGAAGAGAAGATTAACAGAGGAAAACCATTCAGCCCTTTTTATCTATGTTTTATTGGTAATTGCAAAAAAATGGGGGATAGCCATCTACAGAAACACAGCACCTTCAACCACTTCCACATGTTAAACATGAAAATAAAGTTAATTTCTCTTTTGCCTACTTTGTAACATATTATAAAGTCAGAATCTAGCAGGTCAACGGGGCAAACACACAGTAGAGGCAAACACAAATCTGCATCAGAATGGAGGAGAGCTGGTATTCACTAGCACTTTAAGAAAATTAAATATTCAGTTTCTTCATCTTCCTTCCTTCCCCTTTAGCTAAGGCAAAAGAACTAAACCTCCTCCCCTAAAGCCACATTAGAGGTGTGACTTATTATTATTATTTTTAATAGTAGTGGCAATTTCGGCACCTCTTCATCCTCCCTGTTCCGTATTCCATTCCTTTTGTTTTGCTGTTAGAGCAAACAGGATCCAGGCCTTTTCTTCCCCTAAAATTCTGGATGATAGCTTTCATCTGGTCCCATTGCCATAACTGAGGACAGAGGCAGGCAGCAGAGACTGTATTTCCACAGAAACGCAAGGAATAAGAGACTGGAAGGAAGTGTCTCAGGAGGGACACATTCTCCAGCAAACCCTGACAGGCCATTTGTGGCATTTTCAGAGGGATGAGAAACATTGTGTCAGGCTTTTTCCTCCCAGCCTCTGTGTATGCAGTAGACCTAATTATTTAGCAAGTCTTGATCATACTTAAGGACAATCCAAACAATCTAAACCAAAAAATAAAACTGAGGAGAAGCTGCAGATTCAGCCAAGCAAGCACACCAGTTCAGCTAAGTTCAGCTAAGCCAATTTTTAAGAGGCATCAAATTCAGACCTTGCTCTACTTAATTAAAAGCTTTGCTTTGCCTTGCCAAGGGAGAAATCTGACAGCCATTAACTACCCTGCTCCAGAAATAATTCTGCACACAACAGACCCAGGGAGCAGCAGCAGTGAGCTACTTTAACCCATCTTGGGGAGATATTTCTTCCTGGCACTCAAAGTGCAAGGTTGCATTCCCACCCCCAGCAACAAGCCTCTACTTTCTCCTCTCATGTCCCTCCACCTCCACTCCTTCACAGATGTCCTCCACAGGGCTGTGTTGGTACAGATGTTCCTGCAGCCAGAATGAAAGCCCCTGTGCTGCCCTGATCAGCCTGAAAGATAACACAGCAGGGAGGGGAAAAGTGCCTGTGATCTGGTTCAGCACAAGGGAACTGTGGGTTTGCACAACACATGCAGCAGGAGCAGCCCGTGCCCCCCACCACGGAGTGCAGCTCCATCAGCTCAGCCTGCTGCTTCCAGGCTGAAAGTGTCACAGTGTCACAGGAAGGCCACCTTCCTCACCTCCAGCCTGCGTCCCCCTGCTGTTGTGACCCCATCTGGTTCCACGTGAGCAAGCTGAGGGCACTGAGCTTGCCTAGTTAACTGTGCCAAAAAGCAGTTTTCTGTGAGTTTAGTTTTCTTGGATCAGACAGGCCCCCCCCGTGCCTGTGCAGAGCCTCCTGGCCAGGTCAGGCATGAGCATGGTGCTATCACGTCACACCCTCGTGCCTGCCAGGTTCCCCTCCGTGTGCAGGGCCACTGGGAGATTCCCTCTCTGAGACTGCTGATAGTTTTCTGCTGCCTCTCACTGTTTACAACCTGTTCCTACCCAGGTTGGCTAACAGGAAAATCTCACTTGGATTCAGGTGTAGTTTTGTAGCTGGCAGACACACCACAGAGTGCCAGTTCTCATGCTTTCCAAGCTTATCTTCACAGGCTAAACAGTGAGGATGGAATAAGGTGTCAAGGTAGAAAATCCATTCCTGCCTCTGGCACTGTGGAAACTGAGATGTATCCACAGCACTGATTTCCCAACAAAGAGCATTACCTTACTTTATATATTTGAGAATTTACCACTAATCCATTCCTCAAACCTTACACAACACTGAAACAAATCACACAGCAATCAGCAGAAGAATGAAGGGATAGTTGCCATCTCATGCATGGGTCATACCCTTCAGATCTCCAGTAACTGGTTCTGCACAAAACAGTTAAACAGAGACCAGGCTGTCAAGCAGAGCCAGAGCTTCAAGACGTATCTTGCACACAAAACATGTATCATATACAGTATAATCTGAGTTTCCAATTCTGCTTTGTCAAGAGAAAGCACATGTCTAAGCCTTCTGGGAAACACAAAGCTTGATATCTGCTCGAGTCCATAGATTGTTGTAAATGGTGACTCATGCATGAATTCCCACTACCCATTAATCTCAAAGTGTAAGCACTTATGTGACAATAATGGTGTTTTAATGTCCTGGCAAAAATGGGAAAAAAATGGTTAGTAGAATTTGGGAGTGACTGTCACAAAATGAAGACCATGTTTGGAGGACACTAAGAACAAGAAAGGGACAGGAAAAGAGAAGTCAGAAGTTATGGAGCACAGCTCTCCAAGCCAAATGGAACCTCAGCTACCCCCTGTTTCCAAAAGCTGTTTTCTCACTCAGCTCCATGCAATAGGCCTCAAAACAATCTGTGGCTGACTAAACACAAACCCCTCCTACATTACATACCCAGCCAAAAACGTACATTTTAGTTAGACATTTTTTGAAAGTTTTATTCTGTCTTACATAACTCATTGAAGTGAACACAGAATATGGACAGAGTCCCCAGCTGTACATGGGGAGGTTTAGGTTGGATGTTAGGAAGAATTCCTCCACAGGAAGGTTGATCAGATGTAGGAATGGGCTGCTCAGGGAGGTGGTGGAGTCACCATCCCTGAAGGTGTTTAAGGAAAGACTGGATGTGGCACTCAGTGCCATGGTCTGGTTGACATGATCGTGTCTGGTCAAAGGCTGGACTCAGTCATCTCAGAGGTCTTTTCCAACCTAAGTGATTCTGTGAAGTGACAGGATATTTACAATACCTAGTTTTAAATGTGACATGAATGGTCCATATGACAATGTTCTCAAACTCAGCAGCTGTTTTCAATACTAAAGCAAAATGAGTTAGAACACATATTCTGGCATTACAGTAAGAGCCCAGCTGTTGCCCAGTCAGATAGAAAGAGAGGTGTTTCAGGAATCTTCATTTTCAGTCTTTTGGAATACTGAATGCAAGCAATCAACCCAGACATATGCACACAACTAGCAGTAGAAGTACATGACTATTTTATTATCCCTCTTGTACTTAACATGAAATTGTTGAGACTTTTATTTTTATTTTAAATCTTTTCAGAGCTGTTTTTCCAGAGACTAGTTCCTTTGTTCAAGCTGCTGCACATTATGGGTATCGCATCTGCGATGATTTCCAAGTTAATACTAACACAGCAAAGGGAAGTATTTAACATCAAGATATGCACTGTGCATTGCAGATCCAAGACAAATGCAATTTCCATCCGCAGCAAAACAATCTTGCAACAACCTCATTTCCATGATGGTTCTGTGTATCCTGGCCACTCTACAGACAGCTGCAGAGCTTATGAAATGGCTAACACTGATGGACTTCCCATACTTAAACCAGGGAAGTCCACCCATGCCTGCAGTGCATTTCTGCAGCTGTCCCTGTACACCCTCACAAACAGCTGGAGACTAGTGATGACACATCCAAGCACAGTTCACCTCAGTCCCTGGAAGTATTCCCTGATAATAAACTTGCATGAGTGAAATTAAGCACAGAGTTATCAAAAAGAGGTTTGGCCCTTGAAGAGGAGACTGGACAGAGAATGAGTGGCACCTTAAGAAAAGAAGTGATGCAGTTGGGAACAGGTAAGCAAACTGTGTTTGCAGAATGGCTGGCAGTAGAATTTCACATACAATCAAACAGTGCTATCAAAATTCAAATTGAGAGGATTATAACCTGCTGTCTAAACTCAAAATCTTTTTAAAAGGCAATAATTGTGAGAGACAGTATAAAAAGTATTATTTTCTGTAGGATGAAGAAACTGAAGTGATAAAGTGAAATAATAAGTTGAAAATACTACTACTACTAATACTAGTGGTATTAGTACTTCTGTGTGTCAGAATGGTTTTCAAGTACAGACAATGCAAATAAATCCTTATGTTAGCCTGCAATGCTTCATACAAAATCACAGATTTGCACGGTTGAGTAAACAACAAATTAACTGAGGGGTAGTGGGTACCAACATTGCCAGATGATACCAGGCCCAGCAGCCTGAGAGACATACTAAGACTACCTCTGTGTAGTGATCTACACAAGTGAAGCATTCACCCCTGTAAAAGGGAGAGCGGCTAATTAATGCTTACATCCAGATAAACTGCAGAGGAAGAATCTGACATGTGCAAACAGCCACTTTTGCTTATTTAAGCCGATGAGTCACATAATTAATTGCCACACTTTGCATTGTTCAGATAAGGTGTAAAGGTACAAACAAGGAAGAACCTACCAGGACTTTCCACCCGCTTGTAGTGGTAGGGATTGATGCAAACCTCCTTCTGTTTTGAACCAAAGGGGAACTCACAGCACTCCAGAGGTTTCAGTTCGTGATGGCTCTGCAGGTCCGGCCAGCGCCACACTCTGCAGTAAATGACGTGCGGGAGCCCTTTCCGGTGCGACACCTGCAGCCGGCCATCCAAGGAACGAGGAATTGTGACACAGTTGCTGGGCTGACCAGGACAGCTTAGTGCTTTTTCCAGCTCCTCCATAGCACCTTTTTTCTTCTTCAGTTTTTTCACTAATGCATCAACAGCTTTCTCTGCCCACTTCTCTTCTTCATCCCCTTGCTTCCACCCCAACAGCCTCTTCACTGCTGGGCTGGTGAAGGAGAATAAACTTGTTACATTCATGGTGACCCTGCTGTGATGATACCACAGAACCAAGCAGGAATGACTGCCCTGTTCTTCCACCACCACCAGGGTACAGCAGATTGAGGCAGCAGTCAAAAGCAGCCTGGATCAAACAGCTCTGGTCCTTTCTCTTTTTCAATCCTCCAGCGCCAGGAAGGCAGCGCTGACATCCCCCCTTGATGGTCACAACCTTCTCATTATTCTAAATCCTTCTGGTTGACAACCTAAAGGAGAGTATTAGAAAGAGAAAAAAAAAAAAAAGGATTTTACCTTTCAAGTTAACATACAGCAGTTAAAAATATCCCCCACCTCAACCCAGAAGAGTGGTGTGGTCAAAACACAACCAACAAAAAAACAACAAATGCCGACAACCTCCAGGACTGGACTCAAGGCACATCTGATGAAAATTTAAGCAGCAGGACCTGCTGCTGAGCCCAGTACATCTCTATATTAGAAATGTTAAATCTAGCCTAAAACAGTCCCTCAATTTAAATTTTTCACTATTAAGTGTGAGTACAATCTGCCTGTCAGATGTTGCAACCTTAACCAGCAAAACATCCCAAAGAAACAGTGCAGGATCACCAGTGCTTTTTTTATTATTTATTTCAGAGAGCAGCTGGAAGCAATATTCCTCAACAGCAATGTGCTGCCCAGCTCTCTCCAAAACTGCCAGGCCTGAAGTTCAAAAATCACTGCACTAGATCTGAGCATAACTTAATCTGGGAAAAAAAACCAAACCAAACCAGTTCAGTTTTACCTACTGTGAGGAACAAATCAAAAAACAAACAAAACAAAACAAAAAAGAAAGAAAAAAGTGAAACTGGAAAGAAATATCTTATTCCTCACTCACTTACATGAGAAAGAAAACTGCATCTGCCCACCCCACCCAAGAGCCCTCTGAGCTCCTGAGCTGCCCGTAAGGGAAAGCTATCACGAACTTCACTGATTATCCACTGACCCTTCGTGCTGCAATGTCTGCCTGATATACTCAAGGACTCATGAAGGAGTGGGAAGGACAAGGAAGTCCAGATAAGAGGATTTTAGACAGCACAGTAGTCCTCAAGCTGGGAGACAAGGAATGGGACTGAAGAGATGGGTCAAGAAGGGGAGGAATGCCACATCTGAAGGAGTCCCAACAGTGAGCATCAGGTTTTGTCCTTGTCCAGGCTGGGAGCAGGCAAAAGGCTCTGGCAAGGGAAACAGAAGAGACCCAGGACTGGCAGCAGTGGGGAAATGAGACAAAGAGCACCACACCACTGATTTTCAAATAGACAGACAAGACAGGAAACATATCCTGGACTGGATACCAACAGGTTGCAGAGGAAGGGGGAAGGGGAAAAGGATATGAATGTTTTTGTTGCCATCAGAACAACACAAAAAACACCCAACCAACCAGCAATCTATACACACAGCGAATAGAAGGTGTCAGCACACCCACGTCACACAGGATTTCACAGCTGTACCAAGAAAAGATTGTAGACCTTAAAACTGCAAATGCCATGGCACACTTACCCTCTTGACTGTCATACACTACAGTGGTTTCATAGTATACCACTATATTTGAAGAATTTTAAGCTGAAAACCATCTACTTGATCCAAATTAACTTGTCACTAGAACAGTTACCTAATTGCAGAGGTTCAGTTTTATTAGGCTGACTGCAGAAACTACATTTATGTGAATAATGATTACAGACTAAGACACAGGCCACATCTACCTACACTTCAAACTGGTACATCCCATTTCTTTTATGCTAAGAACAGTATTTGAAATAATGTCAATGCAAGGGAAGATTTGCATGAGCCTGGGGCAAATTTAAGAATTTGTTTTGTTACATGGGCATGTGCTATACTGTTAAATGAACTGAAACTCCATTACTGTCACTGACTGTACTCCAGGTATACTTTATCCTTACATGCACTGTAAAGTGCTCTATTAAAATGCTGTGCTAATTTAAGAACTGAATTACCAGAATCCCAGTGCATGTGCTTTAAATGTTTCTTACTGAGTTATTCCCACTTCATATATAGTCTGTATCTCAATCAATATTCTAAGTATCTTTTTTCAAACAAAATATACAAGTTCCACGCACAAAAGTTACAAGTTCCAGTAGTTTATCAAGTAAAGCTTTCTCCTTCCCTTCCATTTGAATTAAACAAAAGACATTTAAAAGACTTGAGTTGAGGCTCTAATAAAGGAGGAAGTACAAAGTCTACATTTCGACCCGAGCTTCATTCAACATTGACAGTGTTTGCAGATGTGGTTTTACCTAGGTCTGACCCATTTTTCCCCCAGCTACTTGCTGTGAAAAAGGAAAAGTCCTGTCTGTTAAGGCTGTATGTTCATACCAGTGCCTGAAAATACAGCCCTAACACGGGTTAGGACACGGGCTCTGCACAGACTGAGACGACACTCAGATGCAGCCCCAAGCAGTCAGACCAAAGGAACAGATTCTCTGAAGTTTTTGGATCAAATCCTGCAGCACACACATATTCCACTCCCACAATCATGCACTCCAAAACAAGTTTCACCCTCACCATCAAAGCTATGGTGGCATCTCTGTGGCAACAGCTGCTGGGAGCAGGAGGAACAGCATTAGGCACAGTGCTTGGAGGTGAGCTTGGAAATAACTCAGCAGGACCCAGCTGGGCACCAGCCTCCAGCCAGGGATTCCTGCTGCAGTGCTGCCTCCAAAACAAAGGCGAAGCACACCCCAAGCCCTGAACAAGCAGCAAGATAAGGGAAGGGGGACAAAACTCACAGGCTGCTGTACACTAGTTTCTCTAAGCTCCAAAACCAATATTAAGCTTAAATAAACCCAAAAAACAAACAAACAGACAAAGAAAAAAACAACAGCAAAACCAAACAAATAAAACCCAAACCACAATGTATGTGGAGATTTTTGTTTCCAAGAAGCAGAGAGGTTGTCTGCAGGGTTGAGCCCTTGCCAGTACATTCCATTTCCCTTTCTGCCACTCTTGGTTTCTGCACTGCATCATTTCCTGTATTACTTCTGCACAAAGTGGTCTTATCAGCTGGAAGTGCAAAATAAAGATTAAACCACGAGTCAGCAGATGACACAGTCTGCGTGTTTCTTCCCCAAATCCACGTGCCCTTCTGGGAAAGTGGGAGTTAGTATTTCCAGCAGTTAAGTGACCAACAGCCCTGGAAGGGTCTGTTGATTCATGAGGCAGGGATGAAACAGAAACCTGGGCCAAACAACCGAACACTCTCCAAAAGGCATCTGGCATCAGTTTAAAGGAAATGGAGTTGTTACCCACTTATCAGACGCTCTCTACACATCCAAGCCCATGCACTTTTTACTATGTGCTCTGTCTGCTGATGGATGTGTCGGAATCAACAAACTCCTTTCAAATCCTGATGTTGTTTTATTTGTCTTCCTTCACTGCTGTTGTCTTTTTTGTAATCTTTGGATTAACACACAAACCTGTACGCAGCCTATAAAAAAATGAGAGTTATATTTATATATATATATATATCTGTTCAGCCAGCCTTGTATTTAAACAAACATATTTAGGAAAATGCCTAAGACTGAAGTCCTATTTTTCTAGCCCTCAAAGAAAAAATAGTTACTCCATCAGCAACATGAAGCAGACATTAAAATATTCAATGAGAGTGCTTTCAAATTCCCACAGGAGATCCCATAGGAAACTGTCCCACTTTGCATAAATGACTGTTTTTGATGGGTGGAGAAAGGGTTTGGACAATTAGATGATCCACTCCCAGAGGGGTGGATGGGGGAGGAAAACAACTTCTAACCCAAGTTTCAGGCAAACAAGAAATAACTCTAACTCTTCTACTAATTTCATTATTTGTATTACAGGCTCAGTGATGCAGGCAAAAAGGATCCTATTAAATATTTTTAATATATACTTAGCACAGTTAGACATAAAAATGGGCAGGAACCACAGTGAGGATAATTGTTTATAGTGAAAACTGTCTAGTCTATGACTACATTTTAAAAATTTAATTTATCTTAGTCAACGTACCTCTTCCCAGCATCCACTACTTAGTAACACTATAAAGAAATAACAAGCAGAGAGATTTTAATTTGTTTCTTTAAAAATATTTACCCTCTCTGAGAGACATATATTTTCAGCAACTCATGTAATCAGTACGATATTTAGACCTTTTTTAAAAAAGAAACAAACCCAAACAGATTTTGACATAGAAGGCAGGGAGCTGTCTCTTTATTCCAGCAGGAATAAATACAGTTTCCATGTATTACTAAAAGGCATGAAGTCTAAGCAGCTGCAATGCTAGAATGTGTAACAACATATTGTGCACTAACTTAATCTAGCTCCCTATTCTTGGAGCAAGTAGCAAAAAGTTTCAATTTCTTTTTTCAAGCAATGTGATTTGTGAAACAGAAAGTCTGGAGTCTTCAGCTGAATTACTCTTCTTTTAGTCAACAAATTCTTTCTTTGCACCTTCTTATGGCAGAAGATCAGATCTTGCTCAGCTTGAAAAAATGCACTAAACCTGGTAGAAACCTCAGTAACATTACAACACACATGCAAAAAGAAAGCACGTTTCACATCAGAGTGCTGTAGAACTCATTAGAGAGCTTGTACAGAACCTGACTTGGCTTCCTTCACAGGTTTGGAAAACGACAAGAAGAAAAAGAAAAAAAATTAACTCTTTTATGTTCTCTTGGCATGGTAGAAATAATTAAAAAAAACCACTGAAATATGTGATCCTGTGTTCTGATATACAACATATCATTCAAGGAAAGAGGAACACACTGGTGTTGAAAATACCTCATCATACCTAACAGAGCAGGCAGGGTTTTTCCTGACACTGTACTGGACTCCCTTCCTTACTTGGACCTAGCAAGGGCCAGGAGGATGGGTATCTGCAGCATGTTCTGTGAAGTAACCTCTGTTACAGCCCAAAATACCCATTCTGTCAGAACTCCTCTTGGGCCATCCGTCGAGCTATTTGGCTGAGGGACTGCCCTTCCAAGAAAATCTCCCATGTATCACTGTACAGCTCATGGGGAAAATCCTGTCAGACACCCACAAGCACCCTTTAGTTCAGCAGACTCGTGGAGACCAAAATGAAACTGTAGGGGCAATGTAGGATTTACCAGTGGAAGGGAAGAGGGCAACAAAAACCCAAAAAGCCCATTACCCTGTTAGTCCAGAGCATGAAGTGATAACCTTACATTATCAGGATCTGCCAGCTCCTCCCCAGTGCTCCCCAAAGTTCAAACCAAGAACGCAGCGTTCGGCCAGTTTCTACAGTGAACTGCAGCTTCTCCTCTGCCCGCCTCCCCACTTGGCTTCTGGCAGACAAGGCACTGCTCCTTGCCCTTGAAGTCTCAACTATCATGATAGCAGAAGTAAGAAAACAGCAAATTCTTACAGGTTTTCTGGATTTGAAGGCACCAGATTTGTCCGATTTATGGTAATTTCACTGTTGCTTCTCCAAAAAAAATATCCGCTTTCCATACACATTAGATACCAAATCCTGTGTTAAAATATAACTCAGAGAAGTATTTCTAAGCACAGAAGTCTTTCTAAGCAAGTATATCATTGTGAGAAAAGAACATGGCAAAGGTTCTTTCTGAGTTTTAACAGACATGCATCAACAATTGGATCTGCCCTTGTCCTGGTTTAGAAAAATTCTTCCCAATACCTTTGCAACTGTTTTGACCTACTGAAAACCATACTCCTGAAAACAAATTTAAACACCATATCCTTCATATGTTTTATCTCCACCATGTTTACAAAAAACACTAACACAATACAGCCTCTTAAGTGATCACCAGATCCTCAAACCCTGCCTTTTTCACCAGAGATGAGAAACACACTGCTGAATTTTACTCATTCCTGCATTCAGATGCATGTGCGATTCCACAGTCACAAAACACCAGCTCCTCCTTTACCGCCTGCTGGTCTCCTTGCCGTGCTTATTTTATACTTATTTTATATCGCCAAGACTACAGGAAAAAACTAAAACCAAGTTTGCCAAGATAGTTGTTCAGGAAGCTGGGTAAGCCTGGTGCACAGCAGGGCTAGTACAAGTAGGATAGATCAAAACATCCACCCAGGTGCGCATAAATCCCTTCTGGTGTCGGCGAGCAGTTGGACTGAATCGGATGCGCTTTCAAAGATTATCTCTAAAACCGCAGCCTAGTACTTCAACCAAGGTCAGGAAGGAACTGTAACTTGATGATTCAGTCAAAACTCTGGCACAGATGGGATTGTAAAATATGAACTTCACTAAAATAACCTATATGATGAATACAAGGCTGCGAATCACAAAACTTGCCAGAATAGTGCTCATAAGGTGTTGGGTTTTTTTTTCCTCAATGCTATGCAGGAAGAGACTCTTCATTCTTCACTGTCTCCAAGCTAAAGGCCTCTTAAAGAAATCCTCAGTCTATGACAAGACATTCAGAAGAAAAACATATCCAAAGAAATAGTTGTCAAGAGACATTATGAATTACCAGCTATCAGAGTGGGATTTCATTGTGCATCTTTGGGGCAGGTTTATCCATTTCATTTGTGCTGTGTTGTACTTAAACTCCACACATTGCCCCACCAGGACACTAAGAGCACTCAGGAGTACAGGAGCAGCCAAGGATCTCAGCATTGTTAGATGACACAGGCCAAGTCCTGAAAAATGCAGGAGAAACTCTAAGACCAGTCTGCAGCACTGGCCATGGCTTTGTGAACACTCACCTATCAAAGTAAGTTAGGCGACCTTTTCTAAAAGGTGAAAAATCTGGGGAAAACAGATTTTTTTTTTTCCTTTCATCATAAAACTCCTGTGTAACTCCCTTTTTCCACAAAGACCATTCCCTTTCCTGACTTTTTGAACTGTCTTTAGAAAACAGGTGTTGTTTACAACAATAACAAACACACATCTGTGTGGGTGTGTTAATACACACAAAGGCAGGATAACTGAAACCTCTTCCTATATTTAGATCTGTCTGGTCAGCTCTAATTGCATAATTTAATCAAAACCCTCTCCAAGGGAAACACATCCATATTCATCACAGGCATCAAAGGAAACATCTTTACAAACTATATCCTTTTACAAACCAACACATGGTCCCACATCACTTGTCCAATTGTTGAATTCCTCCTTTGGGAAGGGCACGGAATTTTATTTCTTTTTATCAGCTGAAAAAAGCATTTCCCTCCAATTCATCAGCACAGGGTGGGAGGAACTTCCTTCACAGGTGAGATGCGAAAAATTTACTGACATGCCACTTTCAGGGTTTTTTTTAGGCAGTTAAAACATACATCTGCAGCATAAAGGAAAACCTTTAAATCAGAAAAGAAAGAAAAATGCCCATCACCACTCAGGCATCAAAATTTTTGAGTGAAGCTCATAAAATGCAAGATGTGTTTTCTCTTCAGAGAACAGGACAGTCTAGCACAGACTGCATGAATTTAAAAAGGGGTCTGTCAGCCCCAGGCAGAGCAGTGCTCCAACAGGGTCCATTTTAAGGAGGGGAACCCCATCAAATGCACTCCAGTTAGGCTCAGCTGAGGCAAGTCACTGCTCCTACAAATGATTCATTTCACCGAGAGCCTGCACCAATACAGTTACATCAGCTGCATTAAACCACTTCTAAAGACTATGACCCGGACCTCATTTATCAGAGATTAAGTAAAGATGTTAAATTACAACTCAAAATCCCCAGCTTTAAAGCAGAATCCTTCACCAAATCAAAAGATGACAAAAACTGAGAAGAAAAATTACTTATTCACTAATAACAGAGTTACTGGGTCAAGCCTCAGCAAAGCAGAACAAACTGATGAAAATTAAACCAAAAAAAGTAATGCTGTTAAATTAAATAAATCTTTCCACAAATTAGTCTTCCACCCACCATTTATGCACCTTAAATAAGAACAGTCAGTTTGCCAGTGCTGAAGACATTTTAATGCATTTCATGAGATGCATGCTTTACTTTTTTAAAGGATTCCTCCAGCTTTCCTCATTTTAAAGGATTCTTCCAGCTTTCCTGGTTTTTGCCTTATCTGTAAAAACTAAAGAGCTATTTTTTGCCTTTAAACAACTTTTAAAACACTGTACCTTCATGTCTTTAAAATGTCCATGTTGAATTTCATCAAGCACCCTGCAATTCACAACTACCACTCTGAACAGAGAAAGTGTTAAAAGATGACAAAGCTTTCCAAGCCAAGTTTATACAACTCAGACACAAACACCAATATTTGCCAGACTTCCATGGTTCAATGAAATATTATTTAATTACAGCATGCCACGAGTGACCCACAGAAAACCAGGACTGGACTTCAGATGACACAAAGCCCAGTGGGCTCCAGGTCCTCAGACACTGAGGAGCAGCTGCACAACCCCATCAAAGCCATACTCCCTGGCAGTTCCTTGGTTCCTTATCAAGCCATCCTAAGTCACAGACCCTTTAAAAATGGAAGATCACAGTGTTTATAGATGCCCCTTCAGCTTCCACACGAGACAATTAAGCTCTTTAAAGTATACGATTTACAGGCAAATACAAACCAGGGATCCTCTTGAGACCAAGTCAAGGACACTTTGGGTAAACAAAGTTCAAAATACACCCACAAACACACAGAAAGGGTTGATTGCAGCCTTTACCTGCAGCTGAGGTACAACTCTGAGCATGTCTACCCCAAAAACAGACCCAGAAATCACAGACACCTTTCCCCTCCCAAAAGGGCAAAACAAGGGTGCAGACATTCATGAGGAGTCAGAAAGATCCAAAAAACTGTGGGATGAGGCAAAAGCAGCTGTCAGAGCCCTGTGCCAGAACATCTGCAGAATCTCACGTCAAACTGTTTTCTCATATTCCTGAGATCAAGGCTTTGGAGCGTTCTGTACAAAGGCTTCAACCCACAGATAGGAACTGATAGTTAATACAGCAGTTGGGAACAGCATAGCCTGAAAGGAAGTGGGAGATATCCTCCTACACTGCTTACTGGGAATACAGAGGTTTTATAACAAGAGAAAAGGGCTGTAATCTGTCTGACTCCCTGGTTATCTGTAAGCTTTTCATGACTTTTGGAAGAGGAACCAAGCCACATAAAGAATTACTCAGTACCCTTCCCTTATCTGCAAGCTTTTCTTCTTAACAGAGCTTGTATGACTGCATATGGCAATAAGACAACCTATTAATCACTCCAGCATAATTTTTTGAGACCAGTTTGAAGTTTCAAAAGTCAGGTTTTGCAAAGTTGCAAGTCTCTTACAGCTGAGACACCAAAACACAGCATTTTCCAAACACCCCGTGCTCTGCAAGGTCAGCAGCAGGCTAGCTTAAAACAGCCATAACACTTCCAAATTTTCCACTGCTGCCTGCTACTGCACAAACAGTCACAGCTGGCCTGGTACTGAAGATGGACAGAAGAACTCCCAGTTCCAAAGTCGCTTGCCAAGACTACTTACTTCTAGGCTACATGCTAGGGCAAGGAAAGAACACACAAAGATTTCAGACTCCTTGTCTTTTAGCTATTCCATAGATGTCTTTAATTCTGGGGCTGAAACCAGCACTCCCCAGCTCCCAAGATAAGACGTCTTTAGACTCAAACAACCCTGACTTCTGGCTGGCCTGGAAGACAGAGTCCTCATGTCCCAAATCAGTGAAAGCAAGAAAGTAGGCAAAGGTGTGATGGAAAAAATCAGGAATATCAGACGAGCCAAAGCAGCCTGCCACCAGCACTGCCACTTCTCAACTGCTCTCTGCTCAAACCACAGGAGATGCATTGGATCTGTCCATGAGCAAGAGTCATTCCTGATAAACTGGTGGGGAGAAGGGCAAGGGGAACAGATATCCAGCCAACTGCAGTAAATAGCCCTGGAGCATTTATGCCAGTTACACTGATGCTTTCTGCAAAGAAGCCTCTAGCCAAGCCAGAGATAAAAATGAGAAAGATGTTACAGTCAGATTCCCATGTTCTGGAGAGTTCCCCAGCACAGCAGAAGGCTACAAGGGAATTCAGTGAGTACCTCGTTCCAGCACTAGGAAAAGTAGTAGCTCCTGCTACTACGGAAATACCTACAGTTTGTATTTTAAATCTGTAGATAGTCTAATTCCTTAAAGTTAAGAAATATACCACAAAGATGCAAGGAACAAAAATGAGTAAGGGCTTTTACACATATTTATCATATAGCACCAGAACAACTGCTTTCTAAATTTCTTTTGAGAAAAGTGGATCAAAAGCCAAAAATTTGAAAGTGATTTATGCAGTGGTGCAGAACCCAGGAAAGCTACAAGCACTGCACTGGCCCACAGCACAGACCAGCTACAGGTGTCCTAAATGTCATCACTGGCAGCGATTTCTGGTAACACCAATCTGCCTTTACAGAAGGGTTTTTAGTGGATTTAGTATTTGCCTTTTCTCTGATTTCTTAATAATGCTGCTAACCGTACCCAGTTTGCCAATTGTTTCAAGTTATTTCATCCTCTAAAGAGGAAAATAAAGTTTCTTCTACCAAGAAGTTAAACTTGGACATTCTTTTCCTCCTGAGGAAAAACACTTGTCCTGTCTCACACAGGACATGCACTAGATGTGTTCTGCTCATGCAGTTGCATTAAACTAGAAAAACATCTCTTAAGACAGCTTGCAGTTCATACTAGCAAAACAACACTTGACCAGGAAAGCCTGTTCAAGTGCTGCTGCTCTCCATCCGTCCTCCCTCGCCCCCCATAAAAGACCCTGCACCATTAATCACTGTCGTTTTCCTGCCAATGGAGCTACACTGGGGCTTTGTGGCTGACGTAACTGCTGGCAGTCAAGTCTCTCCCCGCTAATCACCAACATAAGTATCTGGGAAAAAAACCCTGTAAATTAGACCTTTCCTTGGCAAGCACTTTAAGGAAGTCTTCATCTGGGAGTGCTACAGCACTCCTGTGCCTGGCTGGCTACCTCCAGCAGCTGCCTTGGGCCAGCAAGGTCACAGGTCCACAAGGCAATGAGCAGCCCCAAGGGCTCGCTCCCACCCAGAGAGAAAACGTTTCCCTTTACTCCCCTGTGCCAGCCTTGCTACTGCAACATAACTTCCCCTCTACCTGCCAGTCAGTTCATCCTCCTAACCTGGCAGAACCAACATAAACCAAAAATCACCTTCTGTGGGATCAGCTCAGAGCTCCAAAGTCACCCAGGCGGCCTATGCGAAAAAATTGATGGCTGGGACTGAGAGAAACCCAGCTCTTAAGAGTTCTTTCCATCTCAGGAGCAGCCACCCTCAAATTTTAAGTGACATCCAGGTCAAAGACGAGCTCACATTCAGACACGAGTACTTCAGCTGATTTGCAAAACGTGCTCTCATCCCCAGAGCAAGGAGCCCTGCCTTGGCTGGTTCTGAATAACCAAACACTCCAGCAAGAAATTCAACCCCCCTCCACTGCTACTGCCTTCTGCTCTAGGAACTACACTGCAAACTTGGGGAAAAAAGAGCAATTTCATATCCATCTATCCAAAAATACCACACACTGCAGAGTTTTAACCCAAGAGCATTTGTAAAATATTTTCCACATGAAATATAATACGACACATTACAGAAACTGTAATTGCATTATCCTAAGTTTTAAGCTAATAAAGACAAAGACTTTCCTTTGGCTACTACATCCAAGAGAAAGCACTTAACACTGACACTAGCTAGCATGGATAATAAAGGGCCTGTTATTAAATATGCCAGACTGTAAAGCCAGCAGCAGGCAAAAATGCAGAACAGGCAACTGCAACAGTCAAGATGGCAACCTATATGTAAGTCAGCTGTTTCAAGACATTCAGCAAGGTCAAAATTCACATTTTCAGATTAGTATACCTCATCACCACATTTACCAGGCAATTAGCAGAACTAAGATAACGACATAACCAAAGTCTGTTCGTTCTATCTATCTATCTATCTATCTATCTATCTTCTTGGTGATAAAAGAAAAAGAAGTGTCTGACAAGAGCAAAGAACAAGAGACTTTGTGAAGGCAGGTGAAATTCTGGTCTTGAATGTTGGAGACTCATGTAAGACTTCAGTAAAGCCACTCAAGTTGGGTCTCTGTCCCTCCCATCTCCCTCTTCGCACCCTGTACAGGGAAGCAAGCACATGCTTTAGATGTGTTTGGGATTCCTGGAATACTACCACACATTTGAAATTAAGCAGTGTAATGGCATTATGCATGTAGCAATCCCTGAAGTCATCATGTACATGTTGGCAGGTCTTTTGAGGTTGAAATAAATTTCAAATCTACTTTATTCACTGTTGGGACAAAACAATAGAACAGTTGTCACACAACTGGAAAAACAAAAGTCATCCAAATATGGTCCTGGGCAACCTATATGGCCATGATTGAGCAGGGGGCTGGACCAGGTGACATCCAGAGGTTCCTTCCAATCTCACCTAATCTGTGATTCTGTGAAGTTCTCAAAACAACCACCTGACAATTAATTTGGACACACTTTAGAAAAGCAACTGGTTCAAGAAAACTGGATAGAACTCCACTTGCCTTGGCACAACTACAACAGCTACTACACTGAGGAAGGGACTGAGCTCTGCTTGCTGTGCAGAGGCAGACACACAAGAAAGCTGCTTCCTCCCCAATTTTGACCACTTCAGAGAATCCAGAAGCCTTCTGAACTGCCTCACTCCTCCTCCCTTCATGCTTGTACTCTTGAAGTTTGGCTTCATGTAAGGCTCTGTTCAATTAAAACACAAGTTCTCATCACCGTCACCTTGCTTCACATACAGGCCTGGTAAGAAGCCACTTTTCCACCTGATTTTTCACTGCGTGTGAGCTACTGGAAGATTCTGATCTACAGAGGTTCCCATCCCATGCTCATCACTATAGCACCAGATACCTTAAGCAACCATGACTAAGCCCTGTCATGTTGACATCCTGTTTGTCTCCCAGCCTATCTTCAAAGGCAGCATGGATTATTTTATTACATGTGGAATTAAGTCAACAGAAAAAAAAAATCATATTGTAGTTTGTAGTTTTACTAACCTCAATAAAGCCCTTCCTAGATTAAAATAAATCCAAACCCATCTTCCCCAAAGCATATTTCAGCCCAGAAACCATAACAATGGTAAAAATATGTTAAATTTCACACCAGAGCATTTAGGTACCAAAAGAAAGACTCTTCATCAAACAGGACTGTGTTTTATTGATGAGTCAGTTTTAGTAGCCTTTCAGGACCTGGGAGCAGAATCTACATTCCTAAGCAGGTGCTAGTGTGTGGCCTAACTTGAAAGTAAATTTCTTGCTTCATGTAAGACAGCTCGGAAACCCTTGGAAAAAAGACAACTGGCCAACAGTGAGCAAGGGTGTTCTGCCAACTATTTTGTCCTACCAAACCACTAGGAGAGTTTGTTTTACAACATCTTGGGAGGGCTAGAAAGAAAAGGACAAGGAGTTAAAAAACAATGGAGAACAAAAAAACTCAACCCATACATTTTTTGCTATTCTTCAGGATATAATTCTGGATAAATCACAGGGACACCCCAGAGAATTAAAGCATCAACTGAAAGAGCAGGAGATGACAGTTCCACACCACCTTCTATGCTCACTCTAACACATACTACCATGTTTATCTTGGCAAAATTTTGGGAGCCCTCTCTCCCCTGCCACAGAAAATATGTCCTGTTACAAGCTACATATTTTTCCCTCAACAGATCAGTTGAATTGAAGTCTTTACTAGTAAGATGCATGTAAGACAACAAGGGCACTTGATTAATTCCTCCCACGTCAATATTCAAATGAAACCTAACAGATACAAAGGTGAAATACACTGGCAGAATGAAATCAAACATGCAGCTCATTAACAGCATCTGACCAAACAGCAGATGTTTCCTCCTCCTATCACCCTTAGGAACACATTTAAGGGGAAGATACAATTTGTTGCAACATGATTCTCGAGTTATTTACTTCACCTTTAACCAAAACTGATTTTAAGCTTTTAAATGGCATTTAAGTATTTATATATAAATAGTTATTACATACACAGACCTCGATAAATTTAAAGTTTCTTCTCAACTATATATAGGTGTAGCCTACCTTTATCTGATCCAAACAATTTAACTTTCAACAGCAGTGACTATTATTTTATTTGTGCACACACCCATATAGCATACCTATCCACTTGAAGGATCCATATACACACCACTGTCAGACTAAAACATCTTCAAGAGTCTCATGCCCTGGTTTCAACATGCTACACCAGACAGAATGCTGGTATCATTTTCAATGCCTTAAAATGCTTGAAATCACAAGTCTGAAATTATTTACAAGAAAAATATCTCTAATTTAATCTTTCGTGTCAACACAGAAGAATGAGATACCAGTTTGCAGTGCTGAACAAAGTGAGAAAGAAAACCAAGTAAAGGGATCATCAACTATAGTCACTGCATGCACCAATCAATCTGAACACACACGATTCTCTGAACTCACGGGAAACTTCTCAACCTGCTACAGAAGTGTCAAGTGTGTGCATGTATGCTTTTTTTGCTTTCATCTAATTAGACATGTCCTTAAACATGTACAGCAGTCTTGCCACCTCTGTAGAAGAAACTCTGTAATGCTGCAAACTCTGAAATCCAAGTTCTACTCGGGGATGAAATCTGCATTGAGACAAAATCTATATTTTCAGCTTCCCCTCAAACAAGTTCCAAGTACTGAAGGAAGCAAGTCCATCAGTCAAAACTGGAGGGTAGATGAGATTCTTACACCCATGTGGAAAGACACAACGAGACAGTGAAAACGCTCATGATTCTGCCTATAATCACTTCAGCACTGCAAAAAATTTTAATGGGTATCTTATTTTCAAGTTACCCAATATTGGATTGATAGCCCATAGATCACTTTGATGTGGATTGGCATTTTAGTAGTTTTAATGACAAAAACATGCAACAAGTGATATACTTCTGAATACCATTAAGTGCTATAATTCAGACTGTCTACACTGGCTTAGACAGTCTCATCTGCTGCCATGTTGGGAAGAGTTCCCTTTTTAAGTACAGAAATATGAAATAATGCTTCAGAAATCACTGGTGAACCACATTAATCATTTGCTTACATGCCAACTCAACATAATAGTTGGGTTTGGATGGTACTGCTTTGAACAGTGCCTAAATATAATGACTTATATAAAGACATGTTTAAAAATAATTTGTTTTTCTCCTTGTACTCTAGACTTTGCCTGTGCATGCTGGAGAAAGAATGAGGGAAGAACCAAATGGGAGAGACTGGTGACATCTTTTCAAATGTCACTCTCCTGAGTGGATAACACATATTGGAATAAAAGTAACGTAGTCCAGAACAATTACAGAATTATGTTATAACAACAAAATTGTGCAAGTCTCCAGAATAGCTCTATTGGTCAGCTTCCCTACACTGGAAAATCTAGAGACAGGAAGAAAAAAGCTTCAACTCTTGATCTAAACTCAGCTTCTACACAGTCTCCCAAGGCATCAGTCACCAGAAGAGTACAACTGAGCAAAGCAATCCGTGCTTGCAGAAAACCCTTTGGAATCTAATGATGGCTAAGCGAGCTGCTGTGTAGCACTACAGCCTCACAACCCTTCTACCAGAGCAATCCCACTGCCACAATTCCTGACACATCCTTTCACCTTTCCCAAAATAAAAAAATAATACAAACAGACCCATCTCCGCAGCTCAACGGAGTTTGGCGTTTCACGCGTGGAACACTCGACCTCCCACAGTCTGATCAGGAGTACTGTGCTCAACCTTTGGTCCCATTAAGCTGGGAGGAACTTCCAGTGCCAGCACAAGCAGATGACAAATGGATTCAGAGAGAGAATCCTGTGTGATGTGGGGTCATTCTAGAAAACGTTTTCATTCCTTGAAATCAGCATACTTTATGAAATGTCTGCCTTCTCTATCCCCTTAAAAAACACGTGGGGCATCCCCCACTCAAATACACAGCTACCCGAAAAGCTTCTGTAATGCAAATTACCATTTGTCTGAGGAGGAGGATAGGGATCTTTGTGGCAGCCATTAGCCAAGGGTGTCCTCACCCCTGAATCCACCCTCTGTAAAGCCCTCCATAGAAGGCCCAATCCAACATTTTCTCTGGTTATTTCAAATCTTGAAGAGTAGCAACATTCTAATGGAAATAGTTATACCCCAGACCGCAGGGATGCAACACTAAAACTTTAAAAATATCAATTTACAATAACTTCCTTCCCATCCCAAGCAAAATCCTCCAATCTAATATAAAAATTGCCTCTGCTGTTCTACAGCTTGAGCAAAATAGCTTGAGAACTGCAAAATGCCTGTAAGTCACCAGCATTTCAAACATTGCCAAGCTGGGGTTTATATTTTAAACTAGAATTCTCCACTCAGTACATTTCAAAGGACAACTTCCAGCAACTGCATATCATCTTTTAATTATTAAGACTGGTTCCATTTTTACTACACAGAAGAAAGGCCAGTGGAAGAACATTAGTCTGCTGTTGATACAGGGAAAAACAGTGAAGTTTTTATGGGCAGAACAGACCTTTCCCCACTCTGAAAGCAAAACTGAGCTGAGTTTGTCATGAAAACCTAAACCAGAAATTTAAAAAAATAACCAGAAACAAAACCAACAAAAAACAAACCCCCCACACATCGGTAAGATCACTTCATTGACCATAAAGCAATTTGTGCAATCTGACTTTCATTTTCACAGATTTTATGGCTCTCTCTGCAATACAGTAGTTTCTTCATCTGCACCGACACAGCAGAAGACAGCTCCACATCCACATTTTAAAAGCCACTGCACTCCAAAGTGAGCTTTAATTCTTTTATCTGCCACTCAAAAAGCACCTTAGCTAAAGCACATACTCTTGAGGTGCAACTGAACCTGGAGACTAATAAATCTCTAACCACTAGTGACCATTTATTTTGTCTGCTTTCACTTGCATGCCTCAAAATTATTTTTTTACTTATATTTATGACTAAAAATAAGGTACGTTTCTTTCTGGGCTGGGAGAACCTCAGGAGATTAAAAACTCACACCACTTCAGGTATGAGGGGTTGGTTTAAACACTAACAAATGCAAAAGTCTCAAATCCCCAAGCAGCACAATGACTAGCAGAAAGAAGAAAAAAAAAAAAGTCGTTTTTGCAGGATTTTTCCCAAAACACATCATAGTGATTTTAGCAGCAGAAACAGCAAGACCTAAGATGCTGAGTACTTAGCAAACATTTTACTAGCTGTGGCATGCTATTTTCTAAGGCTGTTAGAGGAAAACACAAATCTGAAGCTTCAGTTGTCTTCACTAAGAAAAGTGACCTATGCCAACTCATATTCAAAATTACAGTCTCTGTTCTAGAAGTTGGGCTGTATAGTTCAAGAAATGACTAAAATGCTCTGTCTTATATAAAAACTCAGATCTTCAGAAATGTTTCAACAGGCAGGTACAAACTTCAATAGGACAGAAATACTCAGGGGAAAAAAGCCAAACAATTGGCTTGTTTGCCTGTTTGTTCCTTTGATATCTGATAGCACAGTCTGCAGGTAAAGTCTAGCTGATCCTTGAGAAAAGATGTATAAATTTCAGAGATTCACTCACAGCCACTTCCCCACTCATACATCCCGTAGCTGCACATGCCCTCATCTATTTCATCTCCTAATGACTGCAAGGAAGAGATTGAGAGTCAACCAAAATTGGTTCAGCTTTTACTATTCACAGGGCCACAAAGTTTAATTCCAACTACTTTTTGCATAACTTAAATAATACACACGGTGCTCTCTTTATTTGATTCTTAAACCAGCCGTATCTGAAGCACAATGGGACATGCCACAGACACTTGCTTTGCTGCCCTCATAATATGGTTTAATTATGATGACTGAACTAACAGGCTCACATCATAGACTTTTACAGGTTGACCCTGTGTCATCCTGATGTATCATTTTGCACCAGTTCAGTGCTGTAAATCAATTTAAGATCTCCAGCAGGTTGAAAAGGCTGGTAATGATGCTTTCTCTGCAGTCTCTGGGGACTCCACATTATACACAACTTACATTATTTATAAAGCTGAGATGATGCCTCCATTAAGCTTGTAAGACTACTCAAATGATATTTCACGCACACAGCTTGGGCTGCACAGAGCAGAATACTGGCAATATGTAATATCCAGTGCATTCATGCTTTAATTTAAATTAAAAAAAAAAAAAAAAAAAACAAAAAAAAACCAAACAGTCATAACCTCTTCATTTTTAAAATTTAAATCTTTATAGCAAACAAATTCATAGTTTCATCTGAATAATTTCCCAGTACTCAGAAACACAAGTAGCACTCTTATTACCCTTTGTATTGTTTTTCTTCATGTTCAACTCTTAACTTCTGTTTTCAAACTACAGAGGAAAAGCAAACACCAAACTCATCAATTTTCAAATCTTTGATTTGATAGTTACTATTTATATGAAAACAGAAAGATCTCCATCTATTTACTCGGTCACTTCTCTCAAATGTATCAGATCATCACATCTTCAAGGGTACACAAAAAAGCAAGCTGAACAGAACAGAGTAGGAAAAAAATGTATTTGATTACATACCCAATGGTAATGGGGTCAAAACAGATGCAAGGACAAATCCCTACCCTTAGGGTAACCTGATCATGCCTTGAACTGATCATTTCTCGTAGCTGTGGAAGCCTTCTGGATCACCCAAATCAAGGGAAATTTCTCTCAAGTGCCTACTTACAGTCTGAAGTAAATGGCAAGACTTCAGCCCTAAGACCACAGCAAAGACTCCAAAAAGGGCCAGATCGCTCTCATTTCCATACTGATGTTCTTCCAGTCACAACAGAGAAGAGAGCACTCAAAACCTGCACTAAAATCCAATGAGAACCTTGAAAAAGCTTCACAGCACTGCTCTCTGGTTTAAGGAGGAAATTAAGTATTAATCAGCTGCAACTAAAAAACTCACATCCCATAATTCAGCCAAGTCATTACTCACAAGTAAAAGAAAAAAATAAGCCAAACTTAGGTTCCCTCACATGATTTGTTCCTATTGTTTGACATGACAAGGTGCATGCAGTCAGCCACATGAAGAATTACAGACACACACCTGCAAAGAAAAGTGTTCTCCGTGGGCTGGATAAGCTACAATTTTTATTCTTACTCCTGAATGCTGCTTAAAAATACATGTAACTATTGGAAGAAAAATTTTTAAACAAGTTTTCTTTTTCTGACTTCCCCTCTGCGTGCAAAACAGATTCAAACTATCAGCTATGACAGCTCTTTCCTAAGAAGCCTGTTAGTTTTAAGGTGCAGTATCTTTGAATACTGACATCCATTAAACACTGACATGTTTCAGGCAATGATCTTTTCCATTTGCCTGTATCTGAAATACACATCTACTTTTACTCCTCCCCATCTGGCTCTAACAATACTGTTGTTATTAACTTCTGTTGAAAATACTTCCCCAAATAAAACTGTAGGCATGCAGTGAGCATCATGTTATCCTAAAATACACCAAAACAATTATTAATTTTCAGAATAAGCTGTTGTTATCCAGATACTGTAAAAGCAAACTGTAAGGTCGGACCACGTACCTTCTTCAGATTGATCTACTAACAAAAGAGCAATCACAGCAACCCTGCCTCGGTCAAAACTCCCTCTGACTTCAGTTTATATTAAAAAAAAAAAAAAAAAAAAAAAAAAAAAAAAAAAGTCAGTATTTGGCCCAGATCGTTTCGAACGCATGACTGAATATTTCCACGCCAGTAAATTTTAATAAGCTTTAAAGATCTATATTCAGGATAAGATTATTTGGCTGTGCGAGTATATGAAGCAACTATACCGAAGAGGGGGAAAATCTCAAGCATCCAAACCCTCTAACAGGGAAAAGAAAAAAAAAAAGTGAACTTTCCTTGACCTCTAAGCACAGATTTGTCATTAAAGAAAAAAGAAGGGGAGGGGAGGAAAAAAAAGAAACCAAAAAAAAAAAAAAAAAAAAAAAAAACAAAACACTGGAGGGGAAGGGGCTGCGGAAAGAAAGGAAGGGGGAAAAAAGAAGAAAGAAAATAAATTAGAGGGAGAGGGACGCGGCCGGGCCGAGGCGGGAGGCGAGGGGCTGCTCCCGCACACACAAAGGCGGCCCCTGCCCCGGCCGGCGGGGCTCCGCCGCGTCCCCGCGAGCCACGATGGGGCCGGGGCCGGGGAGGAGCCGCAGGACGGCGGCTTCCCGGCAGGGAAGGGCTCTGCCGCCCGCCGGGCCCGGCGCGGCACCTACCCACCAAGTTGGAGCCGGGAGCGGTCCTCGCCGGGCCGCCGCAGGGACGCCATCATGCCGGGAGGGCGGAGAGCGGGAGCGCAGCGCTGCCCGGAGCCGCTCCCGCCGCGCCCCGCCGGGGAGCACCGCGCAGCGCCGGGCAAGGACCGGGGGGAGGAGGAGGAGGAGGAGGATGCGCGGGCACAGCCGCCCGGCCCCGGGGCAGTGAGCGGGCAGAGGCGCGGGGGGACGCGAAGTTGTTACCGGCTGGCGGGCGGTGTCGGGCGGCCAGCAGGCAGCTCCTCCGCGCCAGGATCGGGATCGGGATGGATGTGGCCCGGCTGGCGTCAGGCGGCCGGAGCCGCCCCGCGCCGCTCACCGGCACACTCACACACACACTCACATACACACACGCACCGGCCCGGCCAGGGATCCTCCCCAAATTCCCGCCCCCGCCGCCGCGCCGCCGGGTCCCGCTGGGAGCGCTGCGCCGGCCGCCGGAGAGCGGCCCCGGCACGGCACGGCACGGCACGGCACGGCCGCTGTGTGCCCTAACCCACAGCCCGACCCCCACCCTGGGTGGGAGCCCCCTCCGACACCCTCACTGCGACTTAAAGGGAGTTTCTGCCCCGCTGGAGCGGCTGGGGAGCTCCGGCAGCGGAGCTTCGGGGAGAGCGGCGGATGCTGTGGGACTTTGAGTTAAAGTCAGTTCCTGATGGAACAGGATTATGTCCTGCCGCTTGCCACAGGCGATTCAGCCTTGACTTGTTCTAGTCTTAATACTGAAGTAATTGCTGTAATACCTCAATGACAGAGCACTCTCTAGCCCCAGGTGTTTTACACGTGGACATCCTCCTGCCCATAGGTGTTGCTGCACTTAGTCCTCACTCATGCCAGTAAAGCCATTACAGGGCGTGAGGCTTCTTGTGCAGTCAGAGCCACAGTAATGAAGCCTCACACCACTGTCCCTCTGACTTGAACTCCATTTGGACTGCAAGTGTGAGCTCCAAAGTGGAACTGGCTGACAGTTTGGATCCCACATGTGGGACTGCGAGCCTCTCCTGCCTGCTCGCAGGATCTTTACAGTAGTCAGGTAAGTGTTGCGCAAGAAGATTGAACTGAAACTGATTCTTTAACAAATACTTTGGCTTTTACCCAGTCATCATTCCTGGAAGGAGATTTGAAGCAACAAGTGCAAGATGTTTCTACGTGGCAAAATATTCTGATACATCTATACGCATAATCATAACCCTGTGCTTAGGCCAGTAAATTTTCACATGTATAGGCAGTTCTGGTGTGACTTTAAACTCATTTTAAAATCAGCAACACTGAGGTCTAGAGCATTTAAGGCCCTGAGAGTTTTCCCAGGTGAACAGTTGTCCTGCCCACCCAGGTGCATTGTGAGTCTGAACACAAAGTACTGGAATGGCTTGCCCGAGGTCACAGAAGGAGCAGCAGTAAAAAATACCCAGGTCTATGCCTCTGAGGGTATCAGCGCTTCTTTCTAACTTCATAATCTAAAATTCATCCATTTCTTTGCCACATAAATGCCACATAAATATCACATAAATTGCAAACAGGTGAATTGTACTGTTTGAATACTGTTAGGTATTATGCTACAATAATAGTAGAGGAACTCCCAGACAGGATGATACCATAATATTGATGGGGAAAGACTGGAATAAAATTACTCTTTTACTACTTAAATTTTGAACCTTGAATGATTCAAGATGAATGAACTTCGGTAATCAGCTTTAATGTGTATTTTGTGCTTGCACTGTACACAACTACACTTAGCAATTAAACTTTTCTTTTTATGTGCAATCACAGATACAGTGCAGCACGGGATTGCAAATACAACTGGTAAAGTTTATCTCAAGACAAACTGAAAGGTCTTTAATTTTTGGCAGCGTAATGAAGACATTTGCAAGCAAGATACAGAAGAAACATGAAACTGATACTGGCTTTTGTACTGTGGTAGTGCTGAATCTGGATCCAGGTGTCCTGGATCAAGAGCAGAGGATGCAGCAGTAATATCTGCCCCGAAAGCTTGGCAGCCTCGATGATCCGGTCTCACACAGAGAAATACATGGAAAAGGCCTGAGCTCTGCTCTGCACCCTGACTTGGCAGGCACAAGCTCCATCCACTGGATCCTGGTTGCTGAAGCATCAATTCATGATTCACACTAAACAGATATGACAAGGAGATAATTAGGGAAGCACTGCAGTTTGTCAGGTGTCTTGTTAAAACCACGTTTTTACTGCTTTTGTTGTTGTTGTTAGGGTTGACCAGTTGGTTGGCTTTGGCATGAGAGAATTAAATTATTTTCTACTTATGTTGAGGCTTGGGGAGGATCACATTAATATGCTGCTTTCCCTAAAAAAGGCTATGAAACAGCCTAGGAGAGTCTTTCTCTGATGTTTAATAACCAGAGTGGTTGTCCTGGAGAGGGCTGGGTAGCCTGGCTGCAGAAAGAGCAGTGGTGTGCGAAGAAGGCCAGCAGACAAGGCAGAAACAGTGTGCCCTGGGCAGATCTGCCTCGAGGCTTCCCTGGCTGGGCTGTTCTGGCACACTGGCCAGAACAAAATTTCAAGTCTGCCCCCTGCTTTAGGATGTGCAGGCAGAGCTGACTGTCCAGACCCATTACTCTGTGGGTGAGCAGTATCAGCAGTGTTCTACTGCACACTCACCACTTCTAACTCCCTTGGCTACTTCAATACCCTGAATCATTAACTTCTTCCTGCCTTTTCTGAATAACATAAGAAAACTGAAAAAAGGAGATCAGAGAGGTATGTACACCTGGGTATCAACCTTGATGCGCCTCTGCACTGGGCTGAATAACTGTGCTATCTCAAGAGGCAACAGAGAATGTTTTTTTTCTCTTTTTGCTCTGCAACTACATGATCATTCAAACTAGTGCAAGCAAAACAGGCTGTGAGGCTGGGGCAATGAAGAAAGAGAAGAACCATTCCTTCTGTAAACTGCCTGGCTTTTCATCAGATTACGTGCACAATCTGATGGCACCATCAGTCATAAGGCCTGTGAACCTGAATTTTAATGGAGTTGGGGCACTTACACAGATAAATGTCTAATATGATTCTCAAAGGAAACTTTAATCTCACAGACACTTTGTGACATCTCACCAAACAGCTGCCCAATCGCCTTTAAAATCTGTGTCTCGGAAACCGATTATCAGAAGGCTGGGTGTTAAAAGACATTCATTATGCTGCATATTTTATACTATTCTATTATGTAACAAGTATTTAAGAAATAGTACTACTACTAATGCTGTGGCTACAAGAACTATTGGCTTTTGATCTTCCTCCAAAATCCAAGTTTGTATGTAGGTTATGATTTGGTATTTCTTATTAACTTCAGCCAGGTTTCATCTGTCTTAATCAAGACGTTCCAGGGATGGAGAGTGTCTTCTGGAGACAGTTTAGCTCCAAAGTCAGTAACTTTGCTTCACCTTCATGTACACCAGGTTTCTGCCAGAAATTAAAGAGTTTCATGGATAATTAAATAATTAAATTATATCAAACAGGCGACTTATTATTTACATTAAAATCACTGTAGTAATTTTCTTTTCAGCCATTACACTGTTACCCTAGCATGGGAAAATAACAATATTTCAGAGAGAAGAGGCAGTTCTCTCAAGAAGAATAGTAGCTTCCTAAGGATACTGAATTTCATTATTTCCTTCTTTCTTGGGCTGGCTAATAAAATTTATCACCCTCTATCCTTCATGGCTTGTCTGCTTCATCTTTGAGTAGGTGAGGTATTAAACAAGCCTCCCACCTCAGCATTATTAACATAGGATATGCAGACTGCTTAGCAACTACATAGATCTATTTGGGAAAGGTGCCTCAGGCAGAAGCCAGCATGTGGGAGAAGGTAAGGAGCTTTTTTAGCAGGTCATCATAACTGTGCAGCACTGCATATGGTTTTCCAAGCCCATCTGGATACAGGGTCCTGTATAGCCACACTACAAGCCCAGGAAGAAAGGAACTAAGTTGTGAAAGGCCTTGAAGGCAGCACTTGTGACTTGAGGGCTCTCAGTAGTCCAGCTGTGGGGTGTCTGGCCATTTTCTAGAATAAGCCCTGCATGAGTTTGACTCTATATAGAGTCAAATATCTGCTTGGGACCTGCCTTAGTGTTCTGACTCACTGTCATAGGTAAAAGAACAAAGAATCAATTTCACTCTCAGAAGTTCTTCCTAAACTGGCCCACCATGATTAAGTGGCATTCATATAGAATAAATGTGGAACTTGATAATTTTACAAGGTTATTACATGTATACCTCTGTTATATTAAATAAGACTTCTGCCATAAATCTATCTGCAGATACCAGAAAGGTCTTTGATCAGATTGAGTAGTCATTCATCTTTTCCACCATTGGGATGATGGGAATCAGACCTAAATTCATTACTTTCTTAAGATTAATGTGCCCAGCTAAAGCTGCCAAGACCCTTATTAAAAGTTACGATTCCAAAATGTTTGGACTGAAACAAAGTATTAAACAGGGCACTCCCTTATCTCCTTTGGTTGTTTTCTCATCAGACTCGGATGTAAGGACTTTGCTCTAACAATGTTACATTTCTGGTAAAGAAGGGAGGTTGCCCTCTGTTCTGACAGCTCATCACGTGCTTCCACAAAGCACAGGATTCCTGCCCACTGCACTGCACCAGTATTGTACTTTATAGAGAATGGAATTCTCCCTTTGGATCTTGCCTGAATGCACGTAGAAGCTTTTGAAGGTAGTTTCACTTTCTCCTGGCTATCACCTCAGCAAGGGATAATGGACTCGGTGCAATCAAACATTATTGGTTCTTTGAAAATTAAATTTCTCTTCAGTCATTCAGCTTAAAAAGACTTACATAACTGGAAAAACCTAGCTCTATTGCTGGTTTCTTGGAAGACACCGCTAAGATTAATCTTATCTCCCACTTTAATTACTGTTTTCAAGTTCTTACAGTCCTTGTCCCAGTTACATCTTGTTGCGAAAACCACCAGAGAATGATATATTAAAATTTATTCAGACAGGTGGCAGAGACAAAATTAAAGCTAATAACTCTATGAGAAAAGAAATCAAAGGTGGTTTGGCAATCCTGAGGTGTTATTTCTTGGTCCCTCAGTTGCAGTGGCTGAACAAGCAGGTCCAAATGCCTGGGCTGTGCGAGTGGCTGTGTGCTACAGCTTGCTGTGCAGGATTCAGGACTGCCATGGTCACACAGCTGCACTAGCATCCATGGGATAAGGAGCCTTGGAGAGGGCTGCTTGTGGCAATGTGTGAAGGCTGGAAAAACCATGGTAATTGTCTCAATAGAGGGGTCTGTCTTATCTATACCCAAACAGGAGATCACTACATCACACCACTGTAAGACTAACGAAATGACACATACTGCATCTAAATGCATCCCTTCACTTCCATGTTTTGTTGGTGTTTTGTGACAAAATACTCTGCCCATTTTATATAATGATTAAAAACATAAAAGGAAAAGGCTCTGAATTCTAAGTCAGGTTGCCTGAGCTCAGTGTCACTCTTGGCTGAGTAAGTCAGTAGTGAAACAGTCCCACCCTCCCTCCTCCACAAGGGCTGCTCAGCCCTAACCCCGTGTCACCCACCCGCTCGGTGCTGGCACAGTTGTTGTGCAGCTGTGAGCTGAACAGGCCTGGGGAACTCAGATGGCTGGGGAGAGCAAATGTTTCAGGGGCCAAGCTAATTTTTAATTTGGATCAGTTTCCTGATCTGGCTCGTTATGTGGTTGTCCAAATCCTTGTGCTGATCTTGTGCAGAGGCAGGACTGAGGTAGAAGGAAGGGTGAAACTTATCTTTTTGATTGTGTTGTTGACTTCAGCCAGCTTAAGGTGGTTATGAAACTTAGTGATAGACTAAGCAAGCCTTTTTTTTTAACCAAGGAAAAAATACTTTAATTTTGAGCATAACTGCAAAGATGTTTTTAGAACTGCACTAACCATATGCATAGGGGTCACTGGTGAATAACAAAAGACAAGGAGAATGTGTGACAGGACTGAGAAATTCTGTGAGCTGATATGATCACTGCATATTAGAAAAGGCAGCTGTTGGACATTGCACTACATGGTAAACAGAAAAGAAACCTGTGGCTCTTCTGCTGTTCATGAACCAACCAGAGGCCAAAGAATTGCAAGGACCCCAACAAAAATTATTAATTGACTCTTCAAAAGATAGTTATTCTTAGCTGGCTTAAAAGAAGCTGATAGCTCAGCACTGGGTATGCCTGCATTCCCATGGGTTTTTTTCCTTTCCCATGTTCTCCAGAGTCTTCCTTTGCTCTTTGCTTAAGGTGTGGAAGAAACTGAACTTTGGAGAGTAAGTAAATCAGATTTAATTAGTCATCACAAGGCAATGGGCTCTTAGTGAGTTCTCAATAGCAGACAACCCCGACAATGAATGTATGTGTGTTGCATTAGTTTCCGTTTGCGCTTTGAGGAGGAAATTACCTTGCAGGTTTCAGACAACCTGGCAGTCCCACAAAGTGTTGCAAAAGGTTGCCCACATGACAAAAGCTTTTAGACCAATTTTAAATGCCACTATTTTCTTGCTTCACCCAAAATTGTCAAATTTTTGACAAACAGGCTTAAGCAGCTTTTAAATAAAAACTCTCCACATTTCATAAAATGTTACATAAATCACATTGGTCAATCCTCTGTATAAGTAAATTTTTTAAAAAAAATAAGTTAAACACTTGAAAGTTTTAACCAATCCAAATTAGCGCTGCTAGTATAATCTTAGTTAAGAATTCAGTTTGAGTGCATCCTGGTATCTGTCTTTAATTGAGTGCTCATTTATGTTCCTTCCTAAAGACCCTGTCTTATTCAGTGAACAGAACAAATAGTGGTCAAATAATGGGAAATTATTTTGTTTTCTCCCCAGGTTCATGCTGGTGCTACCCATTACAAACACTGGTTTTGCAATATTTAGTTGCAAAACTAAGACTGTCTTGCAACTCACTGCTCATCCTCAACACAGCTCATCCCTCATCTTTCCTTTCCCTGGCAAATTTAAGCTCTCTTATTGAGTGAACAGGAGCATTAGAGCTTCTCAAAAAAAAAAAAAAAAAAAACCAAAAAAAACCCAAAAAAAAAAAAAAAAAAAAAAAAAAAAAAAACAAAAAAACAAACCTCTAGTATTTTCAGCCCTGACAAATAAATGCATTATTTTTATCCTCTTTTCAGATACACTTAAGCTGTTTCACTGACACTTTCTACATATACTCTGCCCAAAGCACACACCAAGTACAATTAATGTTTGATGATGTTCTAAACACGTAAAATCAATATAGTCTCAATGGGGGAGGTACTGGGCAACTTGAATTACAAGTGATGATCTCGGTCCACTAATAATATAGTTTAAAGGACCAAAGCATCCAGTGCACATCCAGAGATCCTGCTGTTGTTGGAGGTGTCAGAGAGAAGGGAAAGGTCTACATGGCTTTAAATACCACAGTCAGTAGCTCTTTAGAAAGGGGTGAAAATGAAAAAAAAAATAAGGCTCACATTTCACATTTCAAAAAAAATATAAGGCCCACTCTTCAGACAGAGTAGCTTTTAGTGTGAAGCATTTTATCTGGATGTCTAAAAGTACCATATTTTTACAGACAAAGATCAAACATTCAGAATAAACATTACCACAGAAGGCCCCAGAAGAAAACTGCACGTAGCAAGGGGTAGCAGTGGTGCCTTATTCTGTCTGAAAACCTGTAGTCAAAGAGGCCTCACAGCCAGTGCACAGCTGGTCCAGCCACTACCATGTCCATTTGCACAGAACTTGACAGGATTTTGGGGGACCCTATAGCTACTCCAACCCTGCTCATGTGCCCAAGGCTGCAGCACCTGGCAGACACTGCTGATGGACCACATTCACTTGTCAGAGAGCAACCAGATGGAGGATTGCAATTTATGGCCTGCAGGCTTGCACTGTGATCTAATCAAATCTTGCACAAAATAGGTCAAGGTTGGTCAGTGTTCAGATGAGATACACTCTAGGGAAAACATGGATACTGTAAGAAACAGTTTAGGATTCAGATTTAGGATTCATCTGACAGAGCTCCCAAGGCACAGTCCCAATTTTAGGCTAGATTCCCAGACGTCTGAGGTACCCAAACAGGTCCCTGGTCTGTTATGCAGAAGGGGCACTGTACTGCTGGAACCACATTTCTCATTTTTCAGACCAGAAATAAAATTACAGTCATGCCTTGTGATTAATTAAATAAATCATGCTTGTCTTTGCTTGTGGACATGACATTTTCAGAGGCAACATAAATGGAGAAAAGGAGCTTGTTTGGTTTCTGTGATCCTAGTACAACCTGCTAGCCTTCTCTCCGCAAAATCCCATTTTAAAGCTTTTCAATACTGGGGCACCAGACTCAAGAAATTTAAATTTCTCTAAGACTGCAAAGACCATGAGAACTTTTGAGCAAGACACATGCAAAATAAAGCAAATTATATAATCTGTTGCTTTACAGATACATTCCTTTTCCTTTACATTCACATTTCCCATCCATTCACACTCCCACCTAACAATCTTTACCTTAACTCATTTCCCCAGACGCTGGTCTAATGTGGTTTAATTTTTATAATGATTTTCAGCTCCTTGGTTTCAATTCTGTATCTTTTTCTTTACTTGAAAAATATAGTATTATAGCAGAATTTTATGGATAACTATTATTCTCAAAAAAACCATGCAAGTTCTTATCTCCAAATAATCAAAGATGATGACAAGTATGTTACTTGGGAAATTAGGTAGTCAGAATGTAACAAATCAAACTGAAATTTAGCCAGGACACTGAAATTATAAGATGGGCTAAACAGAAATATGATCCTCAAGGATTTAGGTAATTTCAAGTGGTCAGGACCCATTCTGCTCTCCAACTGCCCTCTCAGCAGAACACCTCCTGCATGCTGTTTGGTGCAGGATGCTGCAGAGTGAATGCTAAGGCCAAAATTAATTTATGAAGCTTGCATTCTCTCTATGATTTTATCAGTCTACAAAAGAATTAATTTCTAGATTTTTTTAGTCTGCAAAGCATCCCCATATTATGTGCTTTGTTTTGACTTTTGTTTTTCTTTGCCTTATGGTCATTCATCTTTGCTAAAAGTGAATCAGAGGAGCAATGCCTGCCTTATCGTTGGTTTGTGGTGTATAATCACGTTAAGGACAGATCACTGCTCTCCTCCTTACTCTGGTGCCATTTATAACAGACAATTACCCCTGCATGGTGCAGTTGTTAGGATCTCAGGATTGTAAATGCTCATTATCAGTACGGAGACAGCTGAATGCAGTGTTTCTCTTTAAAGCTGATTGGATTTTCCAGAGCTGTCTGTCATCCTGGAAGTTTTTCCTAGTGTAGCTCAGTTTTCCATCTACAGCCAGGTAAGGTCCTTTTGATGTGAAGCATGAGGGGCAGAATCTGGGTACTGCTCCTGCCTATTCCAGGGAATGACTCTAGGGTCCAGAGGAAAGAACAGTGGTGTGTCTGCACTGGGAGGTCTGCAGCCAGTGTGTTGAGTTTAAAGAAGCCCTACTAACGGCAGTGACCATGTGCAAATGCCAAAATAAGGTGGGTGGGGGGGGGTTGGGTGGTTTGAATGCAGTGGCATTGCCTACAGAAAGAAAACACCAAAGCACTCTAGTTGGTTTTAAAATTAGGTGGGGAAGATGCAAGGAGTTCTAAGTCTTAATGACCTCAGTTCTGCAATTTGCCACTAATTAGTTCTACAATGAGTAACTGGGAACAAAACAAGGAGTGACAGACTAGGTCAGCCAGCGGTTTGCCAACCTCTTGTCTTGTGTTTCCTACTGGGGCTTTTATGTGATAATTCTTGATTGCGTATACACTGTCTTTTACTAGTAATCAGGAGTGAAATTGCATGTGTTATACGCTATACAAACACGCACTGAAACACTGCACTTGCTCTTTGGTCCTGGAGAGCACGGCTAATATTTGGGCAGCTCTTTCTGGTGGGCATGCACATGGCTTGGGTTTTTTCCCTGCCAACCATCTCCCTGACTCTTGTTGTCCTAACCCAGTAAGCCCCACATTTGTTTCTTCTATGTCTCTTTCTGCAGCTTACATTTTGTTTATGCTCTGGAACTACTTTTCTGTGTCTGTTTACCTCCCTGATCTCACCCCTAACTTTTTGTTCTTTCTCTCCCTCCTTCCCACACAATCAAGATTTCATTAATTCTGTCAAAAGACTATCTTATTGACTCCATTTACATTTCTTCTGCAAATTAGCCATTTCTTCTCAGAGTGATGCACATATATACAGCATGCTGAAGAAAGATTTCTGGAAGCCTCAAATATTCTATCACTCCCAAATGCCTCATTCCTCCTTAAAATCCATCAGGCTTCCTCAGACCACATAGGATCTGTGCTTTGAGGATTCCTGGACATGTTATGCATTTCTGTATCCAGAGCAATTGCACATACCCCAGTTCAGCTTAACGTATGTCATAAGCAGTCAGTCAGCGCTGAGAAACTGGAACACTATTGGTTTGATGAGAAAACTGTGGTGCACAGCTCACACATCATCTGGAATTGTTTTGTATTTTGCTTGCTAGGATTTGCCATATGAGTTTATCTTGGAGGGACGCGCCTTTGTGTGCCTTTTTTTCCTTTTAAAACTCATCAGCTCGGTGGCTACCATGAACACAAATGCTGTAAAAAGGATATTAGGAGCACTGTGTGTTATTACATCACCGGGGATCTGGCAGATGCTACCTCAGCGTCCTTACATTAACAGGCTGGATAGAGAAACATCCCAAACCTAGACCACTCCACCACCAGGTATTATTAAGGTGTACAAGCTATCAAGAAGACAGTACCCTGCAGGTATGCAGGTGTTGCTTATGCAGGGGTGGGGCACAGCTCAGCAACAGCGTTTAGAAAAGGAGGCCAAGGCTCTTAAAGGGACCATGCTCCTCTCACCAGTGAAACAGTAAAACCCATTAGTCAGTCAGTCTTTTCTTTTTGTCCATTAAAGGGATTTCCATAGGTAGGAATGCTGTAGTTCTCTTCACACCATTCGTCTTTATTTCGTTTTTGATAAGTGCTTTAATCAGCAGGTACCTGTTTACCAAGCTGTGGGTAGCTGGGAGGACTTCAGCCCTTTCATCCGGCTGGGCCAGCAGAGCGGGCATTCCATAGCTCTCCTTCCATCCCTGCGGGGATTAGTCCCGGGTTCCTCCCCACCACACACACATTTTAGTAAGGTTAGAAAAAATGCCAGCTTCATTCTCCCCTACTGGCCGTGCCTACAGAGGCAACATGCAGCACACACCCTGCTGACAGAACTTTTTTCCCTTTTTTGTGAGGAAAGCAGTGGTAACCTTCGAGCATCAACCTGTAGGAAAGTAGTTACACACTCTAGCCAGCAATCTTGTGAACCCAGAGCCTTGCTTTCAGCAAGACAGGCACGATAAAATCTTCCCTCTTTCTTCAATAACATGACTAATAAGTGTAGAAATTCCTTTCTCCTCTCTCCCTTTGCCAATATCCATCTTATCTCCGGTTCTTCCTTAGACATAATTTCAAACATGAAAGACATGTCTATACTCTGAACAGGCAACCTTGATTCTGGCATGAGATCCATGGCACACTGCAGCTCAGTGCTGGAGAGCTGAAGCTTAGGATCTGGCATCTGCAAAACCTGGTGACTGGAATTTCTGCTGCCGGGTGTGATCCTGCTCCTGGGGTTAGCCTGCCCTGTCTTGTGAGGGCAGCACCAGGCACCACTGCAAATTTCTTTCCAAAGCAGGTGCACAGCTGAACAAACATGGCAAGCATTTATGAAATGAGCTTGCCATTAAACACTCTACCCAGCAAGTAAAGGGAGCCATCATGAAGCCTTCCTGGAATTTTGGCAGCATTTCCAAGAGATCATCTGCAAATTGCTCGAGATGGGTATTACATGTGTACTGTAGGCAATAAATAAGAGTGATTTTAAGGGACAGTGTATATTGACAAAGTAACACCTCTCAGAATAGAACACAACCACTGGCATAAGCAGTAGAGACACACTAACAAAACCAGGATCTAGGGAGTGTCTTAAATGTGTATCTGATAGCACAAATACCAGATAAACACCAAAGTCCAAAGAATGCAAAAGGTTACAACCACACTTAACCCACTCAGTTAGCATGCTGGTTTATTGTTACTAAAGATCACAGTAACTATACCTTAACTTAAGCACCCAGAATGCTCCCAGACTCCTGGGTGTGCAAGCCAGCTACATTACAGCCTTATCTGAGTGAGAGAGATGCATTCATTCATCAGGGTCCCACCTTGCCTTCCACCACAGGGGGAGAAACACAGGCACACTAGCTGAGGGGGACCATGGCATGCTTTGGCCAGATCCCTGGTCACTGAATTACAAACAATAACAGTCTACTCATATTTTCCCCCAGATATTAATTTTGCAAAACCAATGTTTTGTTGTTGTTGTTGTTTTCCCTTGAGACCATACATTTTTCCTCTGACTTTATCTCTTAGTTTCCAGTGCAAGTGGCTACAAGGAAGGAAAAAAAAATTCTCTGGCACTGCCTTAAATGCAAACACTGAACCTTTGTTGCACATGGAGGAAAACCTGAAGGCGAAATTGGTAAGGAGCAGAAAAAAAATAGCTGTTTCCATCACCAGGCATGAACACCACAATGCTGTGTGTTGTGACACAAGTCACAGAATCACAGAATCACAGAATGGACTGGGTTGGAAGGAGCATTTAAAGATCAGGTACATCAACCCCCCAGCAATGACATCTCCAACCAGATCAGATTGTACAGAGCCCCATCCAGCCTGACCTTGGATTTTTCCAGGGATGGGGCATCCACCACCTCTTTGAGCAGCCCTTCCCAGTGTTCTACTGCCCCCATAAAAATGTCTTCCATATATCTAGAAGTCTGAACCTACCCTCTTTTAGTTTAAGACCTTTGTCCCTTGTCCTGTTGCTACAGCTCCAATTAAAAGTCTGTTCCCAGTCGTGATCATGGGCCAATACTGAGATTCTCCTGTGAGGAACCTGGTGTTTATGTGCCAGGTGAAGAAAGTTTTAGGACATAGATTTCACAGACAGGTATTCATCTCAAGGCACAATTAATTTCTGTGTAATATACCAAGGAAACTAGAGCACTGGTACCATTCTTAGCCTGCTCCAGTAGATTATGACATTTCTTTTGGTACTCTTCCAAACCTGAATCAATTCCTTCCCAAACGAATTCCTCTTGCTCTACTTCCAGAGGCAGTAGACTATTTGCTGGGACACTGACCTAATCTGGTAGATCCGTTCAACACTGGACAATGTGTGTGTGGGGTGATCTTTTGTAGGTGCAGCTACACAACCTGTGATGCGCAGATGAAAATTGCTCCTGCTCCATGCTCCAAGCTGAGCTGAAGCTCTTCAGCTTCATGACTGTGATACTGAGCTGGAACTAGTAAGAAGTGTTAAAAGTGTCGGGTTAGGGCAGCTCTGTAACTTTGCTGACTGGTGGACAGCAAAAAGGCAGATGCCTGCAACATTCCACATTGTGTTTCAAGCCTTCCCACTGAAGGTGGGATGCTTGTGCTTTTTCAACACCCAGTGATGTTTGACAATGGTGGGAAGGCTCTTACTAAACTCAGAAGGATGCCAAAAGGGACTTTCAGACTTTTGAATTACCTTCACTAACATAGAGTCTTTTAAAATATGCTTTAAAAATTAAAACTAACTTTTTATTTTATGGGAAAGGCAGTTGTCCAAGCTAAACAAGATAAGTTTATGGTTTAAAAATAGCTTTTAAACTGCATCGTTACCCAGCCCACCCCAAATTTTAAAGCACTATGCAACCACATTACCCTACTGTGAATGACCACTAGCTAATGCCAATTGACTGCAAAGCAGCTCTTTCACTTTGTACTATCCGTTTACATCAATCAGTTCAACACGTGGTCCTGACAAACCTGGGGTCATAGCAGAATGGGAATTTGGTAAGAATTTTAGATGGATCAAAGGGAAGAGAAGACATGAGTGTTCAAAATTTGGCCAGTGGCAAAAGAAAACTAGAATTTATTTTCTGTTGATTGTTTTGCCCTTTTGAGCAGAAATAACAAGATGAAGGCAGAGAGGAAACAGGTTTTGCAAACTCTCGTAGATATAAAAGATCATAAAGCCTCGCTATTCTGCTGTCTCAACTTTTTTAACCCAGTCTTGCTTTTGTCTGTGAATTAAGACTACTCTCCTTGCCCAGGAAAAGCAACTTCATGCTAGAAGAGGCCACAGATGGGGAAACAGTTTGATCAATGTGGGAGGGATCAGCCCAAAATACCAGTAAGATATACCATCAAAAAATGGCATGTCTGGAAGGAAAGTCCTGAGCACAAATTAATATTGACCTTAGCCAGAACAACTTGCTCTCTTCAACATCTGCAGCTGTGTAGTTACTAGGGAGTTATCTGGCATCATATGCTTTTTCACATCTGTCTACTAAATCAGAGATAGAAACACAAAAATGTAGCACTGAGGGACATTATATGGATTTGTGACACTCCCAGAGGGACTTAGAGTCTTTAAACTGACAAAGATATTACAATAGGACACAGGTATAATGTTGGACTAACGTTGTGTCTGCTCCACTGTGCAATGGAAAAACTACATCTATTTTCCTCTGATGAACTCTCTGAAACTACCAAACATGGATAAACATGAACTACAGTATATATGAGACAATAAGTTTGGCATACATACATGAAACTTCATACTTCTGGGATGAGCAAAATGAATAATCTCAATTTATATTAATTGCCTTACAACACCATGTGTGAGGGAAAGCAACAGTGGGAACAGATTGAGAGAGGACAGAGAGATTCACAGTTTAGTTCATATAGCATTTTCATAATTCTTCATAATTTTCAGCCTCTCCAGCAACTTCCAAGGACTGGGCTGTGAAGCCTTAGTAGAAATGGGTATGACAGGGTTATTCACAAGGAGCAACAACACTTTTCAGCATGTTGCATGTGAGTTAGTGAAATGAGTGGTATGTTGTATTTTCCCCGCCTGCATCATCTCAGGTTCTGTTATGGTCCAGTCTAAATGACAAGGTGATGAAATTGCATAGGTGTAACATGCCTTTATTTCAGCAGCATGCATGACACAAAGTACTAAAATCCCTGAAGTATAACAGTCTTGAATAATATGGATCTAAATTTTCAGGTGTCAGTGGGGTATTTGTATGTTATTGCCCCATGATTGTAAAATATGGGAGTTGTTCTTAAATTATGTTCTGAGCGTGTATAAAAAAGGTCAACCAAATAAAAATGCAATAACACATTTTGAATAGTGAAACTTTTAATTCATAAAATATTTGTATTCCTTTTTATTTTTATTGTAGTATAAAACTATATTTAGATTTAAAAAGTAGGTGAAATTTCAAATGGACAGTGCAAATTGATGCAATTTGCATCAAGAGATTTAAGAGCACAAAGTCATAAATAGGTAATCAATATCAAACAAATATATGCATCAACAAATATAAACAAAAAAAAAAAAAGTAAATTTTAATTTATAGTCATTGGGCAAGATGAAGAAATGCCATGTGATTTCCTCTGGAGAGCCACCAATATAACTTGAACGTTATGGAATGGAATAATAGAATCATAGCAATCACAGATTCATAGAATAGCTTGGGCTGGAAAGGACCTTAAAGATCATCTCATTCCAACCCCCCAGCCATGGGCAGGGACAGCTCCCACTGGATCAGGCTGCTCAGAGCCCCATTCAACCTGGCGTTGAACACTCCAGGGATGGAGCATCCACAGCTTCTCTGGGCAACCTGTGCCAGTGCCTCAACACCCTCACAGTAAAGAATTTCTTCCAAACATCTAATCTAAATTTCTTTTCTTTTAGTTTAAAACCATTTTCACTTGTCCAAATAACATTTTCATATAGCAAGAAGAATTGAGAAGGGGATTATAGACACCAGGTAAGCAAAAGTAGTGGTGACATGTTAGGAGTAGTAGAGATACTCCTTATGTAGCAGAAAACTATTGAATTTACTTTCTGCTGGACGAGCATAACAGGGCAGCTCAGACAGATGTCAGCACTAGTGCAAAGGAAGGGCTGCAGCAGCAAGATTGGTTTAGATGACTGAAAAAAGAGCTGCTGCTTTGAAAGAGATGCTTTTAAAATATCTCTAATACCATGAAATATGATGTTCATCATTATCATGAGTAATGTGATAATATGGGCCTGTCTCCTGATATTTCTTTCTGGAGTGAAAAAGTTCTTCCATTCTTGCTTCTTACCAGTTAGTGGACTTTTGTCCAAAGATGGCCTGTTCCTAAAAGCATTTTACAGTGTGCTAAAAATCTGTGTACATAGCCAACCTGGCTCAAGCTGACGCTAAATGGAATGCTCATGGAATGAGTATTTTGGATTTGGATTTACTCACCCCAAGTTTTAACTGATTTATAATAATTTCTTGCATTTGGTGGTACCTATGGCTCTGACTCTCAGAAAATACATCTTTAAAATACTCTGATCTCATCTAGCCTGTCATTCCAAGGGTTAATTTGAAAACACACACATTTAATTAAGGGAGCAGATTACTTAGAGCAAGGGAACTCAGAAGCATAATTGCAGCACAAAAAAAAAAAAAAATTATAAATCCAAAGTGAATTCAGATTTTTAAATTAATTTTATTCATCTTTTGCTTGACCCTTCTTTTTTCCCCATGAACACTGAAGTTGCTTGTGTATACATGTATACAGAAAGCAAATTTCAGTTGCAGAAGAAGCTCAATTTACTTTCACAGGTAGAAAGAAAATAGATAAAAGAAAATTTCTGCACATTAAGATAGCATACCTAGTTAATAACAAACAGCCAGCTAAACACTGGCATAAAGCAAATAATAAAGAGCTTTCTAAATGTGCAAGCAATGCAGTAAAGATGCTGCAATGTGGAAAAGTGAGGGATTTTTTTCCCAATCATAAATAAAAAAGCAGTTGCCCTAAAAACATGTAAACAAGGCCACAGCTGGAGGTGAGGTTTCCCTGAAGGGGGTGTTTGGTGGCAGCCTCAGCATAGCCTCACACCCTCCTCATCACCACCACTGCCTCTCCCTGCAGCCCACCAACACATCCCCGCAGGTTACAGCCATACAGATGTTCCTTTCAGGGGCCCAGCTCTTGCACCATTCCTCCTCCAAGCCACATCATGAGCATTCTGTGGGGCAGCTTATCAGGGCTGTTCTTGAGGAAAAGTGTGATTGTGCATTCAGCCCTGCAGCCAATGTGCGGGCTACACTCCCAAAGCCACTCCAGCTTTTCCATTTTTGGCTCTAGCCTCCTTAGACTAGTGTAATCTAAAATTCAAGCTTTTAAGCTTCAGCCATTACAGCCAACACTAAAACACATCCAACAACCTCTTAATATCTATGAAGTTCTTTCAAGTAAATCCAACATTTCTTGAGAAGATAAAACTGGTTGTTTTGTGATGATTTGGAACTGAAAACAGACAGCCTGGGTAACTGGAATTTAAAAATGCAAAGTCGACAGTGAATCCAGTTTAGCTTTTGGCATTGCACTGGGTTTGTCTCAGCAGTAATAACAGTTATTATGTTTTAAAGCAAATATCTAGCAAACAAACAGTTAAGACGTTGTTAAAAAAAGTGAAAGGCGGTGTATTTTTTTCCATTTGTTTGACAAGGTGATTCATTTCCACACTCCTTACTAAATCATAGGGTGATTTTAACAGGAGGAGAAATTTGGGGTTGCCTGACATGGATAACTGGGTCAAGTTACCCTCTGGAAGAAGTCAGGGAACAAAATGTGAAGCAGAGGAATCCACTGCCTTTACCCTCTGAGCTTCATGCAAATCCGCTCTGGAAACTCGGTGATGTCTCATTTTCTAGGGCTTAACCACAGCAGCAGGCCTGCAGGGATGTACTTTCACCAACACCTTAAGCAGCCTCTGCTGCTGAAATAAAACCCCAGAGTATCTTCCCTCCACTCCCATGCCCCACTCTTCCTGCCCCCTTGCCATTCATCTGTGACGCTGATCTTGGTTAAGCTGAGCAATTGCTTGGCTGGTTTGGCTTTGGAGCCTGGCACAGTTCATCGGCTGGCTGTGCAAATGCTGGTGCTGGCACAAGGAGGGAGGTGGGGGGGGGAGACAAAACCAAGAGCTGTGTGGGACTGCAGCAGGGTTAGCTCTGCTTCCAGCTAGAAGAGGCAGCCAAGCCGATTTAATGGCTTGCTGCTGCCAAAAACATCAGTCCCACACCCTCCTTCCCTCTCTCCTTTGCACCTGTCTGCAGCTGTGGAGCCAGGTCCTTCTTGCTTGTGCATCCCTAAAGTCCAAGTGACCTTGCAGTGAGCCAGCTCAGCTCACTAAACCATGGACAACTGCTGATGTGTTTTAACTGCAGTGGAGCGGGAACAGCTCGAGAAAGGAACAGAGGAATACAGAGCCAGGGCAAGAGAAGTGGAAGGAGTGCATGGCCAGCAGGCAGGGAGACAGGCTGAGGAGAAGGATAGAAGAATCTCCCCCCTTCAGCAGCAATGACCTGTTAGTTTGGCTCAACTGGACCTTCTAATTCCACTCTTGCACTATTTTGGGCAGCAGTGCTGGCTTATGTCAGGTAAAAGTATTGTGAAACAACATCCTATGTCTCATTTCAACCATGCAGGTAAACAAGACTTCACATACCTACAGTTAAGAATATGCTGATACACATTTTGCATTAAAGCCCTATCTCAGGAACCACATATACTTTCACAGGAAGCCCAACAAATGGCCTTCAGAGAGGTTTGCTGATCTGCATTTCAAAACTGTGGACCATTATGCCAGTAGTAGTTCTCTCCTGAATGATAGCTTTAAGCACTTGCTATTGATTTAAATTTTGAACTAGTTTGTTTTGATTCAAAACATCATTACACCTACAACTTCATTTGTGCTGAGTTACTGTCCAAGCCTTCACATAAATTACTTCATCAGCTTGCCAGAAGTCCCAAGGCTGTGGTTCCCTGTGCAGACACTGAGGCTGCAGGAACTCCCAGCATCCCCCTTCTGTTTGTCCCAACTTCAAGCTGCTGCATCCTGTTCCTTCAGCTTTGCCATTTTGTGGGACTATGCTGCAAAGTGGATATCCAAAATCAGGCACAAAAAAAATATTCCAGCTGCCCCCTTTTATTGTTGAGGGGAGGTAGTGCCTCGGGCACTACCAGGGCACTATCTTCAGCAGTAGTAGTGGTTTGTTGTGTAGCTGAACACTACAATTTCCCCCTGCACACATACACAGAGTTTATACCTGCCCAAATTTCATTTACAGCATCCTTCCCCTTGTGCTAGTGTGCACAGCTGTGCCTGGGAATGGGAATAAGGAACCTAATCAAGCTGTAAGAAATAAAAATAACTAAAGGCACTTAATTCCCTTCTCTGGTTCACAGCAAAGCTACACAGATAGTGTGATATGCTCATCTGACTGTGATATGCTCACCTGACTGAGGCCATAGTTGAACAGATATTTGCAGATATTTTCTCTACAGAAATCCCCACTGTTCTTTTTGCTTCCTCCTGGCATATTCCCATCCTTGAGCATCTTCCTGCATTGTGCCAGAACACAGGCAATTTGATTTCTGTGTTAAAGTCTATAATAGCAGATAGCTTTTAGAAACAGAAATTCTCCGTCCACTTCATTATTTATGCAAGCATTTTGTATTTTTGACCAAGCTGAGGTTTAAAACAGTTCCAGAACTCACCCAGTCACAAAACAATCGATGACATCCAAATGTGTAGCAACCTTCTTAAGAAGATCATCCAGCATGGAACAGAAAAGCTACTGAGCAAGAGCAAAGCACCCTCTGCACTACCAACAAGCACAACAGGCTGTCTTGGGTGCCCCAGGCACTATTGGCTTTGGCAGAGCAGACCATGCCAGATGCAAACCAGTTAAACTGGCTCCAGAAGCAGCAAAGGAGCCCAAAGGCAGGTAGCTGTTCACCTGACTGGGACGGATACAGAAGCAAAATAGTGTCAGAGGTTCTTTCCCATTGCTGTTGTCAGTTTTGATTACTGGGGTTGCTGGGCTGACAAATAAGACTGGAAAATGTGTGAGCCTTGGAGATGGCAATTCTGCCATGCCCAAATATCCCAGCCCTGGTGAAATCTGCACTGTGGTAGGCAGATTCTGCCTAGCACTGGTGTGCTCACTGTGAGAGCCATGTCCCCTGACGAGATGAGTTGGCCAGCAGTGTCTTGGCAGCGTGTGTGAGGTGAAGGGATTGCAGTTATCCGAGGAACGCTGCTGGCTATGTTGTGTCTGTGACAGTTCTGCTGCTGATGAAATAGGGTTCCTGGTCTGATAAGGAAGAGGTGGGGTATGTAATTAAGCAACCAAGTAGCTGGGAGCAAGTCTTGGGGTATTTGTGTAATGGTTCATTGGGTGGACTGTACCTGTTTGGAAGAAACAACTTCTGCTCTTTATTAAACAAAGAGTAAAGATAATTTACATGTCAACACCGTTAACTATTTCAGGAGTAGGCAGGAGATAAAGTCACAGACCTGGCCAATTAACTGTGAGCAATGTCTCATTTTGGTGCCACAGTTTAATAATATTTGGAGTTACCTTGATTTCTGTCCCTCTGAAGAAAAAAGTTCAATGGAACTTAAAACATATTAAAGCCAAATCAAGATGACCAGGCAAGCAAAGCAGCAACTCAACTGCCTTTTAATGACCCATGTGAATAGGGTTCAGTTTAGGAGAAGGTCTTAGAGTGCTCAACTCATCTGTGGATTCCACTGCTGTCAAAATTCTTTGCTTTGTTAAACCCTCTAAAAATGTTCAGTTGGTGGAAATGAAGTTCAGAGCTCACCACTGCTGCTCACCTGGCCTCCCCAGTCTTCTCACAGCAGCATGATCACTCTGCTTACCAGCTGCACTCCTCGGAGCTTGTCAGACCCTTTTCCTAGGCCAGTTCAAATCACCAATTGAGCAGAAAGGGATCCAAGCATAGAAAGGAGGTGTCTAGACTTTTGCTGGGCAAATACTCTGAACAAAGAATGTAACAGCAGGCAGTTTAGATCAGAAGTGATTCAAAAGTATGAGCACAACACATTTGAGGGCCATGGAAGTGTGGAGTTAGTTTCCAATAATTATCTTTCTACTGTCCAGAGCCCATTAAGATGTAGGACTCCCCCTTTTTATCACATGCCCCAAACTAGTCAAGTTTTGCCTTAAGCACAATAATAGAGTGGTTATCTTGTTGCTTGTTAGTGAGTGAACTGTAAAATGGTCTTAATTTCTGATACTGACTGGGCAATTTCATTAGCATGGTCATGGGATTTAGATGATTAGGCTGAAGCTAGCTAACATGTTCTCAAAAATTAAGATTTTATCCAAGTCTAGACAAGCACAGTTGAAGAGTGTTGAGAGGCTCATATGCTGACTTTACCAATAAACAGGTGATAATCCACTGAGTCATGCTTTTGCATCCTCAGGCAGGTATTAGAAAGTGATCAGTGAAGGTGAGAAAAGCAATTTGCAAATTCAAACTGATGTCAGTAAGAGGGAAGAATTTTAAGGAACTTGTAAATATTCTAACAAAGCCACTGTAGAACAGGATCCTAAATGATACAGCTTCAAAGAACTATGTGGATTTTACAGAAACATTGGCATTAAGTTTTCCTCTGCTCCTGCCACTGACTGTTCCTCCCACACCACAGTAGCCCACTGAGGCAGGGGGGATATTTGATCTAAGTAACACAAATGCAGATCTTGTCAGGTATTCCAAAGAACTGCATTTGTTTACTGAGCTGCCTCACAAGAAGGAGGGTGTCTGTCCTAATCCTTTCATGTCACTGAAGGACAACCTTGCAATCAAGACAAAGCCATTGCTAATATTGGACAGCAGGACACATTGTTTACATGGAAGGTTTTATGATTAAATACTTAAAATGACCCGACATAATTTTTAGAGAAACAAAGACACAGGAAATTTTTCCATCACCAGCTAGCCAGAGAGATGTTCCACTTTTCATTCGAGGTGGTGTCGTTACCTTCAGCCTTGCTTCCCAGAACAGTCTTCACAAGCTGCTAAAGCAAGAGAAAGTTCAAGGCTGATACAATGTTTAAGAAACAACCAGTTTAAGTAACTTCCCAGCTTTGGGAAGTTTTCCAACTCCTATTTGTTTTTTTAAAGTATTGTAGGCATTTTCAGTCCTTTTGTCATCCTTCTTTGTTTCATTCCCATTTACTCCTATCTTCACTTTCTTGCCTGTCCCAACCCAGGTGCTCCAGTTTTTCAAGTGAAACAGTGCCCACCTTCTGTTCCCCCTGCCCCAAATCTTCGCATGAAAAAATATATAGCAGAGTATGTGCAGGCTTCATCCAGGCAATCCTGCTGCCCGTGTTCCAGCAGGAGCCCCCAGCATCTCCAGCTGGTTCTCTGCACTCCTCAGAGCCTCATCAAAGCACTGCCTCCGGGCCCTTCCTTCATTTCCCTAACACCTGCACCTTCTGCTTGCTAAGGCGCCTCCTGAGACAAGCACCTCCTGCCCTGCAGCCTTGCCCTTCAGAGCTGCCTTCCAGAGGGCCGTGCCCAAACCGGTGAGCCTGGGCTCGGGCAGCAAAGGGAGAACCACCGGGCTGCCGTGGCAGCAGCCTGGCTCACCCTGGGCCAGCAGAGGGAAGGGCACCGAGGAGGAGAAGGAGGCAGTGGTTTGGACGCTCTTGAAAGCAAAGGCTTTTTCTGTGAGCCACATAATTTCCCAGTTTCAACTTACTGTGCTATCTACTGCCATTCCTTCTCCAGTCATGCCTTTCCCTCTTCTCTCTTTCCACTTCTCTCCTCTCCCAGAACACGCATATTATTTTTTCTCCCTTTTTAAAGCTTCTTCAAATATTAGGCAGACCTCCCTGGAGAGGTGATACCCTGGCCCAAAAGAGGTGCAAGACTGAAATACACATAATACCAGTGCCCTGCTGGGAATATGCATTGGTGCCCTTAGCCAGACAGTGGCCTGGCACTTTTATCTAGGAGATTTATATCACTTTGTCATAATAATTTCCCTTTTATTAGTAGAAGAATATCCTTTTAAAAAGGTCCCACTCAGAATCAGAAAAACTAAACAGGAGTATTACTTTCAGTTACTACAGAGTTTTCACTAAGCCAGCAAAATAGTAATTCTGTACTGGGTTACATGAAATGGAAATCACCCATCTGGAAAAGGCAATTGCTTCTGAAAACTCAAGAGAAACACTGCTTTTAACAAAAAATGTCATCTACAGAACACATCTTTGTTACAAATTCACTAAATTTACAGGAGTCAGACTCCTATATTTCTTCATGGGTTGGAGGAGAGATGCTACCACAAGATTTGAAACCATAAAGGTAAATGCCAGGAAATGTATCATTAATTAATCTTCCTTCCTTTTCTCCCACTTTACAATCTCCTCTAGTTCTGTGTCAGCTATCTTTGTGATGCTCCCAACAAACTTCTCCCTTGGTTGTATTTCTGTGTTCTTGCAGAACATTAACAGAATGTCACGCTTTTCCTGAGAACACTGTTAACAATTAATTACTCATGATAACTACTAACCGGGTGAAGTGTTTGCTTTACTAGGCTCTACAAAGATGCATTTTAAATGCTTTAGGATAATCTAGTTGCAAAGAGAAGTTTGTTGTTTGTCTGGGGGCTTTTTTCAATCAATGCTAGAGTTTGGATGCTGTGGAATGCAATTAGGTAGATAGGTTTATCCTGGTGAACAAGGAAAACCTGAACAGACTATACCCATTTCCCCAGTAAGTCGATTTTTAAAGCAAAGAACTATGGAATATTATTTCTTGTTAGAAATAATAGATATTAACTGAAAAAAAAAAATTAAGTCAAAATGAATAGCATATGCCCCTATTTTCCAGCCCTATGACAATATTTTCCCCCATAACTGCCACTAGCATTGCTAGAAATCACAGAATTCTGTTGCATCCTGCAGAAAGTTACCCTTCTAGGGCAACACTTCACAACTCTTACTCTGCAAGTCACCAATCCCATCCTACAAGACAGCAGCCACATTGATATCAAAAGTGTGAGTAAGACAAGCTTGGCTCTCCTATTAAAGACAAAAAACCCACAAGAAAATTGTCAACTCCTTACCATTCTAGCTCAGAATATATTCCCATGTCTCAGTCCATTGACATTCAAAAATGTTTGCAGTATATAATGATATTGCCTGTGATATCTGTGAGATAAATTTTAATCCTTTTTTAACGTAAGGAACATTCTTATATTGATCAAAACTCACACACAGCCTCATTGGATGTTATTCCTGAGGTGAGATGTTATAAATGCAGCAACTGAAGTAGAAAGACCAAATTATTTGCCCACAATTATTCATTAAATCAGTTGCAGAGTTGGTGTTGGAAAATAAGATCTTCCTGGGTCCCCAAAACATGTCCTAATTAGAAATCATGATGACCTGCCCATGTTTGTCATGCACGAATGGTATAACCACGCAGATGTAGGAAGTGACTTTAACCTGACTGCAAAAGAAATGGAAGTAAAACTTTCCCTGGGGAGTTTTCAAATCACCGAAGTTTCCTGGTAAAGCTATTAATCCCTTAAAATCCCTTATATTAAGGAAAAAAAAAAAAAAAAAAAAAGCAGCGTAATGCTGTACTGTATCAAAGTAAAATTAACAAACTTCATTTTCAATGCAACAGAAATACAGTTAACACGAACCTCATTCTGGTCACTAGGCTATAAACTGATGCAATGAAACCAGATTTATTTCCTTTCTGCTTTTAAATTTTTTTAAATATACATCTGCTAGATATTTGGTTCCCTCTCTAAAAAAGTTCTGATCTTTTCAGACTCTTATTCAAAAATCTCTCTGTAATAACCTCTTGAATACCATCTATTTCTGCTATGCTTTGCAATATTATAAACCAAGGTTTGCCGGAAGAGGTAATGTCTTTTATTAGAACAAATGTTAGGGATGGGAAAATCATCCAAGATTTCCCATATGAAAGATAGGACGTCTTTTTGATGTAGACAGTATTGAAATTGAGCAAAGGCTCCCAGGTGAGTATCAATGAGTTAAAGAAGGAATTAAAATAAGTTTGTTTATTGAGAAGCCTTGAATTATGTTTTATTTTAGAAAGTTTGTATGTAAGCAAGCTTTCACAAAAGCATTAAGTAGTGTGAACTTTACCAACACTTTTTGTTAAACGCTTAATCCACACCCACATCAAAACAAAGACAAACGGCTGAGCTCTTTACATATGAGAAGGTGGCTTTTCACACATAGCCTTAACAGTAAACCTTTTGCCTTTTTTTCACGGAAATACAAAGCTCTGAGATAATGAAGTTGTCTTAATTTACATTTCTCCCAAGAAGTGGAAATTACAAAACTACAGACAACAAACACTGGCTAATCAGTCTAGGGGAAAAAGGTCCAAAGGGAAAACTCAGCAATGGGTTTGTTCAAAAGCTACAACGGGCAGCAAGGACGTTGAGCTATGAATGCTTTTGTTTTGTTAATCTACCTAATGTTCCATTGAAAAAGAAGAAATCCTTGAATGAATGATTCCGACTTTGTTCTAGTGTGAATTGAGTGGCAGCTTCTTAAAAAAAATTCCAATACTTATTTTGTATTTAAACAATTCTTCCTGAAGACCTTTTTTCAAACAGGTCTTTATACGGGAAAAACAACTGTTGATTTTGTAGTCATCATGTGAGTAACTTTAATAAGTCAGCAGGGCCTTGCCTACTGTGAGATTTTTTTGAACGTGTAACCCTTAATCAGGATTGCTGTCAGCTGCAGAGCCTGAGGAAGCTGTCATACAGACAATATTCAAATGGAGCTGTGTTTTTCCCACAGTGCTGTTGGAAGGAAACCCTTTTTTGTCAGCAAAGCCTGAGACACGTCGGGATCCTGAACTGGAAACAGAGCGAAGAATCATGTCCCAGCCCAATAAACACTTTCCAAATGCAGTGTGTCCCCAGAGCTGGAGCTGCACACCACCAGTGATTTTTAAATATCTTTCCCAAATATAGGTTAGAAGCGCTAAGAATTTGTGGGAAAGTTTTCCTTCGGAGTCAACCACGGCTTAATGTTTATTCATACGCTGTAGTAAGCAAATGAGAAACTAAGCACTTTGTAAACGCTGCATCATTTTGACTGCTTGATCCACTCCACTGACAGAACAGTTTGGCATAATTACTGGCATACATAATATTTTCAAATGACAATTCTCCAAACAAGTCAGGGCCTGAGCTAACAGCAGTGAAAGGTGAGGTGATGCTGCCTACATGTTGAGCTGAATTCTAGACTATTAAATGCTACAGACAATTAAGATTTATAGTTGATGTTGTCCACAACATAAATGCATTCCTCTGCCTTCAGTACTTTCAGATCCACAGCAGGTACTGGTATCTGTCTTCAGCTGTAGTTTTACATGTGAAGGCTAATTTCTCTGCTCTACCCTTTCCCTGCCATTTGACCACAACTGTTTTGAAACAGGCCCCAAACACTTTCAGTGCTGCCTCTACCAGCAGTTTTGACTGTACATTGGTAGCACCACTCATGTTGTTGCTTCTGAGTCATGCCAGGAGTGGAGCAGCTTCAGCTCCAGGCTGCTGTGTATCTTCTCTTGTAAATCAGGCAGGATTACATATATGGTTGCTTTGCTAATGAGGAAAACACTTCATCAAGAGTGACTGGCAGAAAACAATGGACGGCACTTTAAAGAAATTCAAGAGACAACAAAGTGTGGCCAAAGGAAGGTCTAGGGCTTTCAGCAACCTTTCAGTACTACACTGATGCTAGGACACTGTCCTGGGATTAGAATGGACATTTTCAATCACTGTTTTGGCATCTCAGCGTTTGGCTATCAAATTCCCAACATTTAGCTGCCAACACTATTAAAAGGCATCTTTTGTAGAAGCAGCCAGACAAGCAAAGATACAGCGACAGCAACAACACTGATGGCAAGATGGACCCACGGAGCAGAATGCTGGTTAATTCACCTGTAATGCCTGCAGATACTCTGGCTCAGAAAAAAAACAGCTACAGCTGAGTGTTAGCATGTCAGCTATGAGCAGCCTGTAGTTGCATGAGCAGCAATGTGGAGCTGGTCAGAGTCCCTGCAGGTATGAGTTGCACAGACACCAGGGAAAGATCTCTGTCTGTAAAAAGGAGCCTGCACATCACAGATGATGAGCTGTTCTTAATGTGTCTGCTTATACCTGGTTTCAGAATAAAAGCTTGGTACTGAAAGAACTTTCCCTATTGCCAGAAAGAAGCACTTTGCATTTTTGCCCTAAATCTTCCAGAGGTGTAATGCCTACAGAATTTGCCAATACATAAAACAGGTTCTGAAACCTTAACTTTTTTCCATTGTAGAAGATCCAGCTTTCCTATCCTGTAATGCTGTTTGGAACAAGAGAACCTTGTAAGCAGTGATACCATCACACCACAATGCAACACATAATGCAATTTTAGGTCCTTTGAATGTTGGACCTATATTACATAGGCCAGCCAGGTAGTTACTATCAGTGCTCTCTGCTCCACCTGGTTAAGCTACACCTTGTGTTATACTCAGATTATCCTTCCTAATACCTATTAAGGAGTTTGCCACAGCCTCTTGCTCTGGTTGATAGCATCACAGATTGCCTTCCCAGCAAACTCTGTGGCATACAGGTATGTTTTTCTCTCCAGATCTAAGTTCTGACAGAGAACCACAAATAACCTATTAAATCTCAGAAAAATCTGTGACCAGTCTTCCACCTGAGTGATTTAGTGATTTTTTTTAAAATTATGCTATATTTTCAAGGCACTCTTCATAAGGAAAAAGACCAGAAGTATTTTAAAATGTCTTTCATCTTCCAGGCCTCACAAACTGGAGAGGATAGGCAGTCACAGGCTTTGGCAACCTACAAAATGCTAGCCTTTACTTGCAGCTGATACTTTATCTTCTTACTTTGACTACCAGCAAAGGTAATAGCTGTGATGCTAGTTGTAATGATTTTGCTGTCAGATGGAAAAAGCTTCCACAGCAGCACATCCAGTTTGAAGACCAATATGATCTAATCAATAATACATGAAAAAGATACCTATATGGCTAAAAAAAGACTAGGATTGACAGCTTTCTAGAGATGTCTTCCAGACTGCATTTTTTCTTGCCCAAATTACAAATTAAAGTCATGCAGCTACTTCTCTTAAATAAACAGACACTGACAGTGACACCTTGAAAAGCACTACCAGCACCTCAGAGCATGTTTTTTTATTATATCTTTGTTAACTGCACACAACAGCACTGTGACTCCTAGGATTTAAGTACAACAGAGGAATCAATGGGAGGCACACAGAGTGAGTGTACTCCAGATGAGCAGCAGCTTGCTGGAATCCTGATACCTCCCACCTCAGCAATAATACATCTCTCCCCTCCCTGGGGTTACTAAACTCTGAGAATGGAAGCTCTTTGTTTTAGCACAGTGAAGGAATTCTGGTTTCAGGCTGAACCACTCTCCTCATGTAAGCTGCAATTATTTTGCGACAAGGCCCATTTTGGAGAAGGTAAAGAACAGACCTGCTGCATTAATACATACGAAATTTTCCCTTTATCATTACGAGTTTTGGAAAGTTGAAAGGTTACTAAACTTCTTAAGAATAACTAATAAAATTTCTCTTTAGTTTTTGTCCTAATGGAAATAAAATCATTATGATCCCAGTGCCTCCCTGCTCATCTTTCTGTCAACCTGAATACCTTTCACATCCATGCGGCTGGATTTGATAAAGCACAGAGATCTCAAGGCAGTTAGGTTCTACAAAGTTTTATGCAGAAAGGGAATGCACACAGGGCAAACACTCTGAAAATATTTCGCTATGTATGCCTATCAGGTATGTGTCAGGGAAAGGCAGAAGCATAAAATTATTAAACATCTGGGAATCCACAGAGTCCTCCTTTACAGATATTGTCCTGAGACTATGAGAAAAACAAAACTCAGTCAGACCTTGCACATTCTTGGACATTCTGTCAAACAACAAGATGCAAACCGAGTGGAAACCTGAATACCTCCCCAGACCAGCCCATCTCATTCCACTGCTTGGCCTACATAACAGAGTCCTTGTTTTCCTGGGTTTTGACCTTGAACAGGCAGGTTTATCTTACCAGGTTCCGCTTGGCCTTGGCACACCAGCTGTCTGACAGAATTTCCAAATCCAGTCCGCAATGACTGTTTGTCCTGGCACATCATACCCTGACCTGACATCTGAATGGGGCAACGGGGATGAACTGTTTGGAATGCTCTAGTACACTGATGCAAGGGTCACCCGAATTTCCAGCTCCTTTTGAATGTGATGGCACACAAGCTCAGATAGTTAACAAGCAGGGAGTACTATCTGTTGGCTTACTGTCTTTATCCTAAGCATTTCTGACTGCCCACTGCCACTCCAAAATGGAAGTTAGGCTACACAGATTCATCTGTCTTCAGGTGAGCAGTTCTTATATTCAGGTACTCTAACTGTGTTCTAAATTACTTCCTAGCTCTTCACCAACCTCTAGTTTTAGCAACACTGTCCAGAGTCTGCGTCATAAGCTGTGGCCAGCTCTGGGTCCCCCAACATCAGAAGGCCATGAACCTCTTGGAGTGAGTCAAGAGGAAGGTGATGAAGGTTATCAGAGGGCTGGAGCACCGCTCCTGTGAAGATGGGCTGAGAGCTGGGGCTGTTCAGCATGGAGAAGGCTCCAGGGTGATCTCACTGCAGCCTTCCAGTATCTAAAAGGGGACTTGTAAAACAGATGGAGAGCAACTTTTTACATTAGGATGGGGGAATGGTTTTACACTAAAAGAGCAGAGATTTAGATGGGATGTAGGAGGAAATTCTTTACTCAGAGGGTGCTGTGTCACTGGAAGAGGTTGCCCAGAGAACTGTGGATGCCCCATCCCTGGAAATGTTCAGGTGTTGGATGGGGGCTCTGAGAAACCTAATCTAATAGGCAGCCTCCCTGCCCACGACAGGGGTGGGTGGAACTAGAAAATCTTTAAGTCCCTTCTCCCCAAACCATTCTCCACATAATTGATACGTGCTTAATAAAAAATAGTGTCACTGTATGTGATGGTGGCGGTGAGAAGAACCTTTCCAGAATGTCACTGTTTTTAAATGATCCAGGCTTTGAGCTAATATTTGTTGCTAGCACAAAGAGATTGGGGATTTGCATTAATACATTTCTTCCTTTTAAAATTTACTTTATGCAAGCAAGTAGAAGCCTTTAATCAGGCAAGGCAATAAAACATGGGCAAAGCATGGACAACACTGCAGGACTGCACAGGAAAAGCAAATAGTGCAGCTATTCTGGAATGGTGGTGTAAGCCTGGAATGACTCCCTACTGTGACATTTTTATTACACAAAATCATTGATTTATTTTGGATGACAGTTCACATATGCACAATTATTCTGAAGAGCTATTCTGGCCAACGACAGCATGATTTTCAGAGCCATAGGCAGTTTTATTGCTGTCCGGGTCACTTCAAAATCTGTGGGAAAATCATGGTTTCAGCCTCTCAAATCCCAACACAGGCTAGAGCAGTATGAAGTATTTTCCTTTATGTTAGCAGAATTTTATTTCAACTTCTTCAAAAACATGAAAGCCCTTCTTAAAATCTATTCATTTTAAATGCAGATTAAAACCAAGAGCACATAAGATGGAAAGCATTCATAGATTTTCCTCTTCATATTTTAACCAACTAAAGAATTAATAAAACTTTTATAAATTTTCATTAATGTTTTATACTGAAAATAAAAGTGATTGTGTGCATGTGTGAAAGAGTACAGATTTTCAAGATCACTTAATCTTTCTGACAGTTTTTTCAGCAGGTCCCTGAATAGGCCTAGAATCTTGAACAATTTTCAGCTGCTGAGCCACAAAAATGCTGGAACTTGTGGAATTCAAGATGTCTCTGGGTGGCTTCCAGAGGGTCATGGAGAGATAAGGAATTAAAACCAGCAAATGAAAGTTTGCTGGGCAGATAGCTGTACTGCCATAAGGAACGTTTTGTGAATCTGCAAATAGGGAGGCTGATCTAGACTGTTATCAACAATTAAAGGGGAACCATCTGTGCCTGTACAAGGTCCATGTACAGAAATATCTGGAGAAGTTTGCAAAGTCATTGTTGTGTGTTGGCCTTGAATCCTATCAGCATCAATTAAAATATCAATATTGTTAGAGAGCTTATCACTACTACAGTTATCAGTTTTAGTTGGGACATAACAAAATTTTTTACTGCTTATTCAGGAAAGTGAACATTTTGGACTAATGAGTTTTAAAAGCCACATGATTAAGTTAAGGGTTGAAGTGATAAAACAAACAGAAAAATACCTGTCATAAAGAATCTATATGCTTAAGTTGTTCTATATATATATATGTTCTTCTCAGAGGCCACAGATGTATTCATACCAAAATTTCTGTGACTATCAAACAAGTTTCATCTCTTTCACAAATATTTGCATTCACTGGTTTTGAAAAAATGAAATAAAGACAAAAGGTAGTAGCAGATGCCAATGCCACAGCTAGGAATAAACTCCTCTGGACTTGGGAACATCTTCAAAGGTGCTAAGCTTTAACTTTAAAACACTGGAATGGTTATATTGTTTCCATTACCTGTGGCACATAACCAAACTCAGCAGTAAGGTTAAACCTGTAATAGCCAACCAGGCATTCCAATATTTTTAGATGCACAAATGAAATAATGTCAAAAAGCTCTTACAAAAAAGAAAGAAAAAAACAAAACAAAAAAACCAACACAAACCCCCAAAAAACCAATAACAACAAAAAAAGAGCTATCAGGAGTGTGAAAGTGGATTTTGCACAGGATTAACTGCTTAGAAAAGCTCAGAGTGAAAAGCATATTAATCCTAATGTAGCTAAGAACTTCGTCTCCTATTGAGCAAATAATTAAAAAAACCTGCCTGAGATCAACTGGAGCTAATGACATTAGATTTAAAATGCTAAAGTTTATACTCAGATTCATATTGTTTTCTGACTTGGCATCACTGATAGCAAGGGAATTTTTTTAAAAGGGAGAGAAATAAACCCTACAATCTTTATGGATGTAAATCCTGTCTGCAGCTTACCTTTCACTTGAGCTGAATAAGGTGCAGAATAATCCAAACCTTATTTGTGCAATTATTGAAAGTGAGAAGTGGTATCAGAAGCACACATCCAGAGACAGAAATAGCTGTCAAGTCATTTAGCTGTGTCATGCAGAACTCCTAACCATACATATATATATTTTTTTTTCATTATGATAAATATTCTTTGAAATTGCTTTTTCAGAGGATAAGAGGAGACCTTGGCCCTTCTGATTCCAAACAATTTAAAAAGTCACTAGACTTTGTTTTCAGTTTAATGCAGCCATAGGAATAGCAATTGCTAGTAATCTTTTCTACTAAAATCTTTCTTGCAGCCACTTTATGATATTTCAGTCTATACAGGACTTAGGTACTGTTTTAAGAAAATTCTTAGGTATTCTGCTTTAAATGAAAATTTTTTACCATATGAAACAGAAGTCTGTATTTCTGGTTGTTTCCAGACTTGTCAGTGTAGCTCTCTCCTCAGTGAAGTTCTTTTTGTAATAAACACTTCAGTGTTTATTGTATACTGTTATTCTTAAGTAATTGTATATTGTCATTCTTAAGCAATTATGTAAAAATTAACATTAAGAAAGGATACTGATAGCTGGGAAGTGTACCTAAGGAACTGCGTACTACTGCCTCAAGCTACCTTAGGCTGAGCATTGGCTCTAAATCTCAAAAATTACATTACCAGTGTTAGTATTTTTACAAGATTTGTTATACATTGATTATCTGAGTAGAGCTGGAAGCCACTGAAAGAGGAGTTGGGAAGAAATGTTATTGCATATTGTGTAACTCATCAGCCTTCACTTATCCCTGTATCTCTTGACTTGCAGAGCACTGGAAAAGGCAGTCAGTCCCTTTGAAGAAAACTGAGAACATATGTACATGGCATATAGAGAGCAGGTGAGCTGAAGAGTGATATATTACTGTATTCAGATGGGAAAAAAGACCCCAAGACTATGTAGTACCTAGAGAAAGGAAGTTTTACAACCACAGATAACATACACCCAGATCTATGATACATCTAAACGTTAGTTGCAGGTGCAACAAACATTACGTTTGCAAAATAGAGAAACTCCATAGAAAATTCAGTTTCTAAGAGATGTAGACTAAGTACAAAAAAAGGGGTAGAAGAAGTTTAGTTGTATGGAAAAGGTGGTATTGCTAGCCAAAATGTGTTTGGCTTGTGATCTCTCTAAGACTTGACACAGCAGCAGTGGTGTTAAGCAGGGGGCTGAGCAAGTGCTCCCCATCACATGCAGGTTCCACTCACACGGTCACCAAAGTGACTGCTCAGAGCTCTGGTTCTCCAGTGACACCACCCAGGGTCTGGGTACCTAACACAGGCATCCTGATGGGATAAACCTTCTAGGTGTTGGAAAGGCTGAGCTAGGCCTTCATGGCTAAATAGACATCCTTTAGTACACAGCAGACTGTTTGACATCAGTTATAAGAAAGGAAGTGTATGGATGCATCTTTTCTGAGTGACTTCTATATACAGCGAATGCTGGCTTAACCCAAGTGCTCCTTCTGTTATGAATTCCAGTAATTTGTCTCACTCACTAAAGTAAGCTCTTGATTTTCTCCTGTTAGCCAAGACTGACTTGCAAGATAGTGCCTTTATCACAGAATTCCTTCAAGTTGTATTTTCATAGTCTTTTTTCAGAGTAGCAGCCTACAATAAAGAATCTGAGAATTTCAGAATCTATTAGGTTGGAAAAGACCTCTGAGATAATTGAGTTAAACCTCTGAACACCACCACGTCTACCAGACTGTGGCACTTTTCTTAAACAGCTCCAGGGATGGTGATTGCACCACATCCCTGGGCAGTTTATTCTAAAGTTTAACCACTCTTTCTGTGAAGAAATTCCACCTGATGTCCAACCTGAATCTCCCCAGGTGCAGCTTGAGGCTATGTTCTCTCATCCTGAATGAAGTAACCCACACAGGTATATTTAGTTTACCAGGTGTGTTACAAGCAACAATAATATACTTGCCAGTTAGCTCAAATATTGTCATTTTCCCAAAGAATAATCTACTCCAAGCACATGAATAAACTTAATCTCTAGCCATGTTCAAATCTCAGTAATTATCACACAAGAGCTCTGATGTAGTCACCATCACAGAAACAAGAAGGGAAAGCAAGGAAATTGTCTGTTTTGTTAAGGACACCTGGAAGGTCTGTCATAAATAAAAAAATAAAAAAGAAAATTTTGAAGAAAAATATTAGACTGATATCCTTGAGGGGGGCATATTTAGTAAGCAGCACTACCACAACCTCCTTTTTCCTAACCAGTAGACCTCAATTATAAAGACGAAAGCACTTTGCACTCTCCTAGACTCCAGCTACATCTTTCCTCTAACACAGTCTGTCCCCTGATGCGAGAAAAAAAAAAAAAAATTACCTCGTGCTCATGTGTAAAGGGCTCAACTTCCTTAAAACTTAAGCTTTAAGAGACACTTTATAGAGATAAGAGATTGTTTCAGAGATACTTACTGGGCTTCCCTTACAGCAGCAGCTCTGTCCTTCCACCCAAAACTATAAAAAGTGCTGAGACTCGTGTCCTGACCACTGCTGTGAAAGTGAGGCCAATAAATAGCCCCTGGGATTGGGTTCCTGATGAGGTAAACTGCTGACACACAGCAGCCTGCCTCTCCTCACACTGCTGGGACGCACACAGACGGTGAGGCAAACTGCTTCCAAATAGCAGCCTTATGCTCACAGACTCCCTGCTTTTCAGAATCTATTTTCCCTCAAGAATAAGTGTTTTTTTAAAATACTTGCAGCTTTTCTGCTTTAAGGAGAGCATCAAGAAAGCCTGTCAGCAATTCACTGTGAGGACAGAGGGGAAGGGAATTTGATTTTTCATAGCAGATCATCACCAGCTATCACCCACTTCATGTGCTGGCAGGTATCAGGCTGGAAACAAATTAGTGTTATTTTATCACAGAGCTCTAACTCAGTTCCTCAACAATATGGCCCCACTGATGTAGCTGCTGAGTAGAAGACCATGATTTGGACTGTGCTTTTTAGATTTTTATATACAAGCAATTCAGGACAATAGGAGCAAAAACCTGCTTTCTGTACAGCTACTTGGTATTAGCTGCATCTATGCTTACAGAAGAGAAAGCTGGCAGAGCAGTAAAAGCATATCTGTGTACATTATTCATGCACATTTATCTGTCAGCAGATACAGTCAAAATCCTCTCGATAACCACTTTCAATATTGATTAAAATAGTGTGCATGTTTTACCATAACTGGAGACAGTATTTTATGCATTCAATAAGCAACACTTGATAACTCACCAGTGATACAGACAAGTTTATTTAAAAGACAAAGCAAAATTTTGGCTTCCTTGAAGTTCCTTTATGAGCATGATAGGAATTTTACTTCTAAACTGCCAAGGTTCTGCAGTTCTATATTGACAAGTCTCCTAATTCAAATTCACTAGACCGTATTTATTTGGTGTGCTAAAGGAGACTAATGGTTAAAGCACTCACGTCTCATTGTGGCTGAAGGAAAGCATCAGAGCTCTATACTTCACAGATTTCTGGGAAGCTAATAAGATGTGTGGCTGAGGCTGTAAGCCAAGAAGTGGGCAAATGGCAGCAGAAAATAATTTCAAGTTACTTCAGGATCTTTGCTGAGTCATATCAGTTTCAGTGTCTGTGTGAGCAAGTCTGTGTGGATTCCACATCACACTAAAACTACCATAAGGGATTTTTTGCCTGCCTTTAATATTTTTATAGATCATTTACAACATCTGCCTGAAAAAACACCACAACAGATTGAAAAATTCAGACTCAGATGGTGTGTTTGGATATCTCATGTAGCCATGATTTGACAGATCCAAATCCAATTGCCTTGTACCATTACTGAAAAGCAATATTCTCTTAACAGTCTGTATGGTAGATAGTGAAATTATCATCAATACAGACAGAACCACTGTAGTATAAAATTTCTGCTAATTCCTTTCCATTTTTTGATGTAGCAGCTGATGAGTCTGTTTTTCTCATCCATGCCTCACCTCTTTTAGGCCCAGAGAGTGGCTCAAGGCACTTCCCTTCTACAAGGTGGATGGACAAAGTGCAAACTGATTTATTTATCAGACGAAGCACTGAGAGGCACTTTCACACAGAGAAATGAGTTCTGGATCCCATTTTTCCTCCCTGCTCTCTACACTGCTCCATGAAAGGAAAAGAGACCATGCCTACCACGCAGCAAATTATAATAACCACGCTCAGCTCAAGAGTGTTTTATCATGGATTTGGTTGATAGATTTGGTCAAAAGGTCAAACTACTCCCATGGAGAACAAAGGTGGCAGTTCTCTATCATCTGTGACAGAAACAGACACAATTCTCACCTTAGCTTTGCCTGCTTCCCGTGGGCCAGCATTGCCCCAGACATCTCTAGGTAGCTCTCACCTGTACTCTCCTTAACCAGACAAACTTTTCCATGGTGTGAAATGGACAGAGATAAGCCTTGGCTTCACTGGCACATCAAAGCAGACCTGCAACCCACTTTTTTTGCTGCAACCCTTTCAATGAATTCCAGTTTATGCAGTTAATGGATGGACAGAACCAGCTCTGTCACTGATATGACAGAGACGTGTTATATACTCATTTACAGTATCAGTTCTGTAGGGCTTTTTATTTTACTGTGACTTTTTCTTTTTTAAAAAACAGTATATTGAAAATTTATGCTTGGAATATAAAACCACTTTATGGGATCATAATTTTAACAGAGCTCCAAAATAAAGTTTTGCCAATGAAAAAGAGTAAGTCTATCATGGAGAAATAAACATATTCTCATGCTCACTGCTACCATTTCTATTGTCAGAGAGCTTCCTGTATCGCTAGATCATAAAGACTTAGAACAATATAGCCTAGGACTTAGTGGTAAAAAGATTTACTATGCCATCCTACTTACCACAACAGTGTGCTTTGTTCAGTCTAGAGGCTTCTTCCACTTCACCCAGAATATCTTGTGAACTAAAATAACTCACAGTCAAGAAAAAATACTAGACTGTATGCTGCAGTTTATCCCATCTGTTTCTAATTTAATCATACTAATTAGCTGAGCTATCATAAATACATTCTCCTTCTGTCATCGCTGTTCACGTTCTCCATATTTATCTGCAGATGCCAGGAGTACTTATTTGTTCCTGCTACACGGTAAACATTGTTGTGTCAGGAACCCTGCTGTGATAAAGCTTCCCTGACAAACAGCCACCCTCAGGGAAAAAAACAGTGCCCAGCTCAGTAACAAGCGGTAACAGGCTATCAGGTGGTGACAAACACTCCAAGGTTTTACATCTAACAGTTTGTCACACTTCAGCAGTTCAAAGCCAAGATTTTCAGGAGCCCAGGACTAATCTTAACTATTTTAAAAAAATCTTTACTGGCATATTTAATTCTGTGTTATCTATTATGTGTAGGGAAGTAGCAAATGCAAGAGGGAATGTTATTACATATGGTACTATTTTGCAGCCAGGTAGAGAGGAACAGTGCCCCTAAACAGACAGGAGCTGCAGCCAGTCAAAAAAAAAAAAAAAGAAGTTTGTTTAAAATCACAATTCAGTGCCATCCAGTTTCTACACAACATCTTTTAAACATATGATTTGTTTGGATGCAGCAGTCATAAAATTTAGCTTGAGAAACTTCATAGGAAAGCATTTAATTTCTATTTCCTGTTTGTTGATATTTCATAAACTATAATCAGGTTGTCATAAGGATGGCTATTGTTAAAAATGGATAAATAAATAATTTAAATCAAATGTTCAATGTCACATTTTGAGGTTTTATGCAGTCCCACTGTAATCCAGGTCGTGGATTAGAAGATACACTTTTCTAACAAAGAAGTAGATTCTGCATAATTTAGAAGAGTTTTACCCAGAATTATATTCTCAGATGGATAAAGATGTGTAAATTCCTCAAAATCAAAGGGAACTGATACCCAGGAGGGCAAAGCAGACAAAACAGCCCATCAGCAACTCAGCCACATGAAAGACCACAAAGAAACTCCAAAGCCACCCACGCAGCTGCCTGAGGAGTCTGTCAAGGAATGAGAGGCTCTTGTTCAGCTCATGTTGCTGCTGGAAATGTGTTTGAAGAGCTTGGCAATACAGCTGGATTTTACAAGTGGCACACAAAGATGAGAAAAACGAAATCAGATTGAATTATGTGCTGCAGTACACTGGTGGTGTCATATCTCAGCTAACTAGAATGTAATTTAATTTACAAGATAATGGAACGATCTCCTGCATTTGTTACTTCCAGAGGGGCAACTGACAAACATCCACTGTGTAAGTACCAACTTAACTAGACAGTCACCTAAAAGGCAAAGAAGATAGGATCCTTTTTCTAGTATATTAAACTGTAGTTATTTTTTATCTATTCTAGATACCTAGAAAGCCTCCATTTATGAAAAATGAGTGCCAGGCCTTGAACATCAAGGATCTATAAAACCAGAACAGAAAGGGTGAAGAATCAATCCCTTTTTTTCTGCATCCTTCTGAAACTACCAGCACACACTGGCAAAGTAACAGAATAACAGCTATTGTATCACTTGTTATTGCTTTCTACCTCTTTGGTTTATATAGACAGAAGTCCTCCATCTTACTGCCCTTCCACTGACAAACATGGAGATACCCCTGCTCAATATTCTGCTTTCTTCAGTAAGGAAGAAAGATGGCAAGGGACCTAAATTTTCAAAATATTTGTCAATAATAATTCCAAATAACACATCTTAAATTTTGTTCTCTACTACATCAACATAGCTGGTGAAATATGAAGAAAGTTTTTGATGAGAAAACACTTATTTTAAACAAATTATTTTAGATGCCTTCAGTTTGCTGCAAGGAGTAGAAGGGAGAATGAGGCAAAACTTGGAACACTGAAGGCATTTTTCTTCAACACTTGTTAAATGCTCCCTTGTTTTGTTCATGTTGTCAATCTGTAGTAAAATGAACAGGATCTTAAATACACATGGTGAAGACTGTGAACTCCTTATTCAGTCTCTGTTTAATCTTCCACAACACTTTTTGTTTAAATTTGTGAGTGACTCATAGCAGTGGCTTCAGCCAAGCTTAGCACAGACAGACTTTGTGCGTGCCCATACAAATACTGATGAGTCTGTTCCCACTGTTGGATTGTAGGATTCCCACTATCACTATCTTGAGCTTTTTGGAGGAGAGATTATTCTTCGTATAGGCCTCTGCCAAAGTGTCTCATATTCTGGTGTTGGGAGTAGTTGGAGACAAAAGTGTCTATATGTTCATTTTCATTTATGACCTAATATTGCAGATTATTTTTTACATTAACTCAATTGAAACATTTGTCCTGTGAATTATACTTTTATAGGTCTCTGCATAATATTCTTTTATTTACAGTGCCTTTTAAAACAAATTTATGTTGCAACAACATTCTCAAAAAAAGAATCTATTCACATGCCATTGCTCATTGTTCCACACAGTTAGGGGACTTCCGTGACTTCCCTCCTTATCAGACCAGTGCTCCGGACCCTTCCCCAGCTCCACTGCCCTTCTCTGGGCTCACTCCAGCCCCTCAGTGACTTTCTTTAGTGAGGAGCCCAGAACAGGACACAGAGCTTGAGGTGAGGCCTCCCCAGGGCCCAGTCCAGGGGGACAATCCCTGCCCCGCTCCTGCTAGCCAGACTGTTGCTGATCCAGGCCAGGATGCCCTTGGCCTTCCTGGCCGCCTGGGCACAGCTGGTTCATGGTCAGGGGTTGTTGAGCACCCACAGGTCCTTTTTTGCCAGGAAGATTTCCAGCTTGTCTCTTAAAAAGCCCACATGATCATTATATGATACAGAAAGGATTCTACTCCAGCTCACTTTTTTTTTTTTTTTTTTTTTTTTTTTTTTTTTTTTTTTTTTTTTTTTTTTTTTTTGTGATGGATTCTTCTCTTCTAGTGAGACAGTTTTAAGCCACATCCATTTTGTCATCTGGCCTGTTTCCTGGCTGCTCTAATGCCTATGTCAAGCCTGAGGGAAGCTGTGGAAATGCATACCTTCACGCAGAGTAGGATCTTTCCTTTTGGCACCAGCCCTGAGTTTAGGTTAGTGAAGTGATCCTGGCACCAGACTTGAGGATTCTGGTGGCTTATTATTAAGTGCACCAGCAGTAGTGAAGTGTAAAGGGTTTAGCTGTGCTTGAAGTTTCACAGCAGTTCAGTAGAGTGCTCTGAAACACTCTTGTATATTTGAAGTCTAAGAGCCAGCCAGTTCTTAATCCTGCCTTAAAAGTCTTTAAATATGCAAGACTGAGTCATATACTGAAGCACCATGGGAAATCATATGCACTTTAGGATTGGGATAGGGTTGAATTAAGCAAATTTGACATCAAAATTGAGACGGGGAGTTGGCTATATTGGAATACCATCCTAAGAGCTTTTGATTTCGTTTTGATGCAAACTCTGTACCTTTTTACTGGTTTTCTATTGCATTGAGCTGCATCTGATAACAGGACACTTCTAAGCTCAAGATCTGCCTCAGTGAAAAGCAGACTTGTTGAGTTTGTGTTCAGGGAATTAATTAAAGTCAGGAGTTTTGCTGAAGAAACTTGGTGGTGGCAGCTCTGAATTCATGTTACCCATTTCAGGACCTTTTTCTCGGCATTTATGCAAGTAGACTAGGGCTTTCCTTGTCTATAAGGAGACTACTATTACCTATAGTGGACTTGGAGAGCTGAAGATTTTCCTGTGTTTAGATGCAAGATCTAAGGTAGATAAATTCTGAATTGGTGAACCTTAATTTCTGGTCCTCAATTCACCTTTTTTTTTTTTAAAGAAGGCATTTGTTTCTCAGACTTCACATAAGACTACTATAATTATCTCTGTATTTATAAAGTCTCATTTTTTAAATCCAAGTAATTCTAGTTAACCTTTAGTTAAAGTTCTTACTTAAAAATCCTACCCTTTGATTTCATAACCAAATCAGACTGATGTAATCCTTTTTTTTTTGTACACAGCTGAAGACTCCACATGTACCAAGAGATGCACTTTACAATTGACCAGCTAATTAAGATCTTTGAGTGTATGGTGTCAATAGGTCAGGCTAGACCTCAGGGCAGCAAATATGACTCATTTCTCTTCTGATTATACCATATGTTTCCCGTTTTCAGATCTATTCTACAGCAATCTCATTGACAAATTGAGTAAAATTAGGGGGAACTTGGTATTACGTAAGTAAGTTTAAATACGACATAATGCAGCATAATTCACAGGCAGTGACAGAGAAGTATCTGGAAAATCTGCTTAGCTCCTCCCATTTACTGTAATCTATAATGCAGTAATTGTCATCTATAATGCCAACTTGTAAAATGAGAGGTGAAAGGTACTGCTGCCCAGGGATGGAAATATTTATCCTGCTCCTACTCTGGTGTAACCCATTAAACACCAGGACAGAACTACAATTTAGATGCCTTTCACTGCCAGCTATCTTTGATGATGGTAACCAAAGTGGTTAATAATTATCCAGTTCCTTTCCTAGATGTTTTTGAAATAAATTATATTACATATACTTAAATCTATCAATTTATTTAAACTTTTGATGAAATTTGGCAATTTCCACATTCAAGCATGCTCTAAGCTTCTGAGCAGGCTGGAAGAAGTTCACAATACTGTTTGCTGCTAATGCTGTACTATGAAATAAGTTCTGGGCTTCACATCAGCTGTGATGTCTCATCACAACAATGGGGCCTAGTGAAAGCAGAAAGAAGTAGTTTCAAATAATATTTGGGCTCACATGATCTGAATGGCTACCAGATGGGGCTCTGAGCTGCCTGGGGGGGTGGGAGTTGCCCATGCACGGTGCAGAGGGATGAATGGGCTCTCTGTGTCCCCACTGCCCCGAGTGGGAAATGCGGCTGATCACATCCGGTGAGAGTGCTGAGCTGGGCCACTGGAGCAGACATCAATAGGGAACCCATGGGCAGAGGGGCTGACAGTGCTTCCTAAGCTGTCAAATTGTTCCTTAACTGTCCCTTTTACATGATTTATTAATTCTCTGGCACCAGGCAGCAAGCTTTGCAGCTGGAGAGAGGAGAATATTTTCAGTAGCTGCATGGATTTTAGTGCTATTGGCTTCAAAAATCCTTTCTCAGTCAGAAGCAGAGTTACAACAAAGGGAACATGAAATGAAAAAAATGACTGAAATGTATATATTTAAGTTTCCAATTATCAGAATGCATCATATAAATAGAAAAGCACACCAGATTACTTATCTGTAATACAGGGAATTTTAACAGTAGCTACAATATTTGTATTTTTGGTGTATCGGGTTTAGCCATGTATCATATAGCTAAAATTACAGCTAATTTTCTGATACTTGAAACATTTGTTCTCAAAGATGGCAAATAGATGCTTACCAGTAGTGAACTTAAGAATCAATCACAAATTTATACATTAGGCTAAATAAAATCTACAAAACATCCTCTCTACAAATCATACATTAGTCATGAATCTCAAAGCATTGGAAAAAGTAGAACTCAAAGCTAATATTCACTCAAAGCTAATATTCACAACTTTTGTGTGTGAAACCAGCTGTTCTAATAAGCTACTTCATTTGGAAATCAAATTTATTCTTGTATTATTGCACAATTTGAAAAAAATAATTGAAATTAGAAATGTGATGATTTTTAGCTCGTAGAATGATATGCAGTGTGTTGTTTGGTTGTTGTGAAATATCTTATTAAGTGTTTGCTATTTTGCTTGTTAGAATTTATCTTCTTGTATATTCCCAATAGTGGCATTGGGTTAAGAAGTCCATACTGGACAGAGAAAACACAGTGGGATGATTTGAAATGCTTCTCAGGCACCCTAGAGAGATGGTTGGGAAAATCGTGTTTCTCTCTCTGAGGAGTTTCAGTTTCCTTATGGCAAATACTGTTGCATGATTGAGCTGGACACTGTATCCCTTGTGTCCTGGCCTAGTGGATACCATGCATGTAAGCAGGATACAGCTGGTTCCGTACCAGGAAAAGAGACATCTTGTAGCACTCTGTGATTGAAAAGAAGATGAATAGGGAAAATCTGGCCTGGGTAACTGGGTAACCATTGAGCTGAACCTCACTTCTCTCCTAGCTGTCCCATGGTTTTGCACTGATAACCAGTACCCACAATTAAGCCCAGAAGTAGCTGCCTTTCAACATTAACTGTGAAGATGCTTCATGTGTAAATACTGATTTATCCTGAGTACTGTGTTCACTGAAACACAAACACAAAAGTGTCTGACTCTTGTGGTATGTCAAACACAAATGAAACAAGAAAGCACTTAAATCATGCAAGATGTTGAGGTTTTCAATCTGATTTTCAAACAAAACCATTTAGATTTACTTCAGAAACTAATTTAATCTGGATTCTTACAGGGAAAAAAAATCCAGTTGAACTCATAATTTTTATGCTTGAAAGAACTTATCTTTTTACAGCAACACCAGAATTCCAATGACTTATATTCTTTTTTGGACTGCCTTTTACTATGTAGTATAAGAGGCAGTAAGCAGTCTCCTAAACAGGCAACTAACTGCAGGGTGCATGGCAGATACTTCAGTGTCAGATGCTCCTAAAGAAGCACATCCTCATCATGGTTCCTGCGATTCATTCACCAGTTTCTTAAGCATTGACTCAAAAATTTCAAACCAAAGACGGAAAAAAAAAAATCCCTTTCAAGGATTGCTGCAGCTTTGAAAAAGGAAATGAGGCATGGCAGTAAATGCTGAAGCAGGACTGAAGGGTACAAAGGCAGACTGACCAGTGTCTCGGGACACTCTACTTCTGCCCCCATACTATTTTTTTTTACAGTAAAGAGTTTTATTTCTATTTTGCATTCAATTCACCCTTCTCAGGCCTGATTTTTTTAGTGGAACTAAGAAAACCTACAAAACAAGTGCTTTTTGTAAGAGATGTGGAAACATCATCCCTTTTCAACAAAGAGGTTTTATGTGTTTTCCTTACCTGCTGCACTCTGGGAAACAAACTTCCATTCACTTTGTGCAAACTGGAATTGTCTGTACTCTTGTTTTACTGTGCCCATAGCTGCAATTATAGAAATTTCACATTCTCTGAAAAAATATATTGTAATCAAAAAATACACATATATTTTCTGTATTTTCACAATATCTGAATATTTTGCAGGCTGAGAGAGGGGAAAATTACTCACTGGCTTGTCAGCGTAGGGGCCGATGCTTTCACTTGTTGTTGCAGTGCACAGAATAAAACTGACCTGTTCCAGGTCAATTTATAGAAATATGTCTATACAGGCAAAGACTAGACACAAACGGTGAGAAAAAAAAACCCATTTGGACAACTGAAATAAATAGGAGTAACCAAATATATTTTCCTCCATCCTATCTCATACTATGGAATGAAAGTGTTTATTTTGTTGGCTGATGTTTATCCACTAAAAATAGCAACAGACAGAAATTTTATAAGATGTGATATATTTGTATGAAGGTTGAGAGTGAGCTGAATAAATCAATGACTAATATAGTGATGAGGGACATAATGGCTTATTTCTACCCATACTTGACATCATGCATTAATTTTGTAGAATTATTTAGGTCTTGAAATAGGGCAGAGGAACAATCTTGATGCCTCTCAAAGGAAATGGTGAGGAGACAGCTAGGAGAAAGAGAGCTAATAGAAACAGAACATAAAAAATGTTTATGAAATGTGTCAAGGCAAGCATTGTAGGCTCCAATTAGTAAATCTAGAAAATCTCAAAAATTAAAGTTTAAAATGTTTTGTGATGGAAGTGATAGAAGAAAGATGTTCAGTTAAGCATAAGAGAGGAAGACAAAATGTCCCTTCATTGCAATGAGTCCAGTTCAAATTTTAGTAAGCAAATGAGAATTTCTACACACAGGATGATAGAATCACAGAATTGATAATGCTGCAAAAGGCCTCTAAGATCATCGAGTCCCACTGTTAAGCCAGAACTGCCAAGTCCACCACTAAACCATGACCCTAAGTGGCACAACCATATATTTTTTGAACACTTCCAGGGACACTTCCACTACTTCCCTGGGCAGCCTGTTCCACCGCCTGAACCACTGCCACCACCCTTCTGGGGAAGAAATTCTTCCTAATGTCCAATCTCAGCCTCCTCCGGCACACCCTGAGGCTGTCTTGTCGCTTGTTACCTGGGAGAAAATGCCAACTCCCACCTGGCTCCAAACTCCTCTCAGGCACTTGCAGAGACTGAAAAGGTCATCCCTGAGCCTCCTCTTCTCCAGGCTAACCATCCTCAGCTCCCTCAGCTGCTCCTCATGAGACCTGTGCTCCAGACCCTTCACCAGCTCCACTGCCCTTCTCTGAACTCACTCCAGCCCCTCAATGTCCTTCTCACAGTGAGTGGCCCAGCTTCCACTAAGGCCAGTTGTTGGTGCTTCATTCCCACAGATAACCACAGGGACAGATAACAGGCAATCCTCAAGGAGCTATGGTACCTCCTAGGATGAATCCAAACAGGGAACTTTTCTATTAGCACAGTCCAGCCGGGCAAGTCCTGAGGCTGGCGCAGACCTCAGCACAAATGTGACAAGCTGCCCAGCTTCCAGCAGGAGTCACCTGGGAAGGACTCTCCACAGAGCTGCATATCTGGGCCACAGATCAGGCCAGCAGCTCACTGACTTCACCTGAGCTCACAGAGACAGCACAGGCTCGTTCTGCGAGGGAACACCAGGAGCCTGAATGCTACGGAGGAGTCGAGGTGGGCTGGGAGCTGGGTCAGTTCTTGTGACAGTGGGGACATCAGTGTCAGTATGGGGCAGCCTGAGGGGCCATCGCTACCTCTGGAGGTAAACTTCTCAAATCTGAAATGGTGTAATTACTGCTTACACAAGGGTGTGCCTGTGTACTTGGGGGCACACACATGTAAGTCTAGATGGGATTTGTGATGACAGCTAAGGGGGAAGATCCCACTACTAGGACCATATTTGGAAGAGAAATGGTTTTCAAGTTTCATTTGAAATCCTTGATATATTTTTAGTTCAAAAATTTTTATGAAAATTGACTTCTCTAACCAATTTTATGAGTACAGAGTCAAAACACTGAAATGAGAAAACTTTATTCCTACTTAAATGAGAAATCAATAGTTACCCATAGAAACACTGCTACCACAGACACACACACTTGCCAGCACAAAAAGGGAATCTGGTCTGTTATGTTCTGCTCCTAATACTACACTCAGCAAAACACATAGAAACACATGTCATTTTAAGCACATGCTTAACCCTTTCCTGAATTGGAGCCTAAAATGTTCCCAGTATTCTTTCCACCCCAGTGCAATGACTACATTAGATACATGAGGAGAATAGCATAAGGGAATGTGCCTATTCTATGGGACAGACTATTTATTTTAGACTTTCTACATACACTGTATTCTTCTTTGTCCATTCCTGCTTCATTAATATTAATAAAAGCTTGTGTATTCAAGACATTTGTAATACTGAATTACATTACTCAGTGGCTCTAATTATGTTATTTCTTGAGTTCCAAATTGACTCCCAGCTGTACTCATATTACCAGGTATAAAAAAGAATATGATTCATCATTTACAGAAAGCACATTACATAAGTCAGTTACACAGTTGCACAACTGAGCACACAGACTGTCTGCATTGAAGGTACAAACAGGAATAGGAATGGAAATAGAGCAGACTTTCTATCCTTAGTTTGAAATCAAACTTAGACTACTATACTAATCATGTGAGCTCTGGCTGAAACAAGAAGAGAAAACATTCATCACGTTTTAGATGTTTCAAACTAATAATAGTCTGGGACTGGTTTTCAAAGAAAGACATAGCTGTGCTAAGGAAGTGTGTGAATCCCAAGTACAACTGCTGCGAATAAAAGCTTTGTTTCTTTGATTCTGTCCGATTCCTCATGAGAAAAATTTACTCCATATGTAGTACATATAATGGTTTTGCAATTCTAATGGAAAGTGTTAGCTACAGGCAGATTACACAGCATCCAAACTCTGCTACATTCAGCAGTGTGCTGTGGCCTACAGATGTGGCTCCAGTAATAGTAAGTGAGCTCATTCTTAGTGTGGAAGATTATTCATTAGGGAGAGAATAATGTAAGTGATATGATCATTACATCACCTTTTCCTGTACATTATTCTCACTACAGCTGACAGGGACAACATTTCTCAGTCTAAAGTTGCATTATTTTCAAATTTTGCAGAGTCTAGATAGAAGTAGTGTTTGAAAGTATATGTAAAGATTTATTTGGTAGTAAAGAAGGGCTAGTGCTGCAGGGTTGAATTGCTTCTTCATTGTTTCTCTTTTCTTCATATAAAATAGCTATTCCATAGTGTTATATCCCATATCTAGCAACAGTAGCTATTGTAATTTCTAGAGGATTTTTAGAAGTTTTTAAGAAAAAGGTTTTTAAGTCTATATGATCACAGAATCACAGAATGAGGGCTTTTAGTTGAAATAAAGGGCCAATCTGAACAGTATGTAAAAGAAGTCTTAAACTCAAAATTGCTGTAAATTACGATCTCAGGGAAAATTATATTCTGACTGCAGCAATAACATATTTTGATGAGGATAGAGTCAATGAAGAAATATGAAAAGATTTCTTAGCTTTTTTTGTGCCTTTGATAATAATGGTTTATATAGCTATAGTAAAGGATGAGGAGAGAACTACATTCATTATGATTGGGATAAAATTTGCCACAATAGTGTGTTTACTGATACTACTACATAAAGAAGAGTAATAAGGTAAATCAAGAGCAGAAGTTTTCCTAATTTTGAAATTATGCATATTTTGGTCTTATTTTTCCAAACTGGACTGTTGTTCCACACAGTTCTCAGCACCTGCCATTAGAATGAGAATTACTATCAAAAGTTTGTAAAAGCCTTAGCCTAGCCTGTATTAGTACATACATACGCATTTGTATGTTGTGGCCTAGTTTTTCCAATTTCCACTAAATAAGGATATTGTGAGGACTTAGAATGCTCCTGTGCAAATCTTAGTGAGCATTTCTAGAACTGAACTGATGTGGCAAAAAAAAAAACAAAAACAAAACAAATTTCAAAATGCAAACAGTCATCCTATTTGTGCAGCAGACATTATTCAGACAGCTAATAAAGTTTTAAAAATAAAACCCATTCTCTCCATTTAGTGTATTTGATTGAACATTGAGGTGAGAAACAGGAACAGACTTTTCACTCAGTTCCTCTGCTTTCTCTGGTGAGGAGCTCTTTGCATAACCACATGCCACTGTCAGTGTTCATAGAAAAGAAACATGTTGTTGGCTTAAACACAGGAGAGTGCAACTGATCCAAGTACCATGCTTAAGGAAATCAGCACAAAATATTTATCCTGGTTTTGGCTTCTTTGCTATGGTATCTACCTCATGCACTTGTTGCATTCACAAGGATTTCCTGCTGTTGTGTGGTCAAAGCTGGTTTACTGCAGGTGTTTCTGCTTCTGTACTATATTGTTTTTCCTGTACAGTTACCAAGCAATGCAGTATCAGTCAACACACAGCGTAAGTGCTACAACACCAACAGACAAGTCTCCCAGATGAAATGAAACTAGATTCTGGAAACCTGCTCACAGAGAGAAAATCCCTTTTTTTGTCTTGTTCCTCTCATTCCCAGATGTGAATGGAATAGAAAATATTTTCTCTTTTTTTAAAACTTGGGTATTTCATACTTGATAACTATTATTTACAAGTTGTCTTTAAATGGAAGATTTTCTTGATAGAAAGCATTTAAAGATTATTACAGTGTACTACCAGTAACAAACAATCTGACTGCAAAGGGCTCACTTCCATAGAAAAATGGGACAAAATAGCAATAGTATTATCTATATAACCAGAACGCTTTGCTCAGAAGACCTGTGAGATATGCACCCCTATATAAAAAATGACAGTTTAAAAAATGTTTGCTATGAGCTGGGGTAGGAGCTCCTGGATGCCACTGCTGCTTTGTCATGAGCAGGTGGCTGCGGGCTGCTGTGGTGTGGAAAGTTTCACCCAGAGTAAGGGTTATGTTTTGCCAGCTTACAAACTCGTGTGGGAACACGAGGCAACTTTGCTTGGAAAACTTTGTGGTGAAGATGAGGCCTGAGGAAATGAGGCTCTCCGGTTCCAAGGCCACTTCTCACATGGGCAGAGCTAAGTGCTTCCAGCCCCCTTTCCTCATCCCTGATCACTTCCACGCCTGTGCCCACGCCCTGTTTGTTCTACTGCGATTGTCTGTAGAGCTGAGTAACAAACCAGAGCAGAGAGCTGATCCAACATTAAAAGCTCTCCTCCTCCCCTCCCCTTTAATTCCTATGTTTGAGGACATGCTGAGAGAAACATCCACAGAACCGAGAGCTGCAAAGCTAGGAACCAGATCCTTATAACAACACTAAGAAGCCCAAAGGAAATGAGATACCTAATTAAATCTGTGAATCTGACTTTCTATGACCTGTTTAGAATAGTGAGAATCCAGCTTTTTGGATTCTGGCAGGTTCTTCAGATTCTTCCCTGGCACCCTAAAACTCAGTTAATCTTCTTTTTAATTTATTTAATAAATGTTATTTTAATCTGTTGTTTTCTAGATGCTGAAGTTACATTTCACAAATATTTCACTAATTTAATTTCAGTGGATGCTGAAAAATGTACTAAAAATGTTGACTTAAGTCCTAGCTGAGGGATATGCAAATGTAACTGTATTCCAAAGATATTTGCATTAAAGATCTAATTGAATTAACTGTTCACACAGCTTCCACAGTCAGCTTGTCATGGCCTCCTTTCAAGCTTGACTACATCCATTTTTGATAGAGAGATTTAAAAGGTTCTCTCCTTTCCCCTGGGATTAAAGACAGGGATGAGCACTAATTAGCCACCTGCACCCACAGCACAGTGCTACATCTTGTTTACCTTACAGAATCTGCTGCACCCTTGGGGAAAAAATCAGTGTGGTGGGCTTTTTCTTTTAAACATTTCAAGTTCAGTTTCTTCAAGAGAGGTTTAAAGTTTGCACAATTGTTAGCATTACTAGGAAGAGCAAGAGTGCCTGTTTCTCACACTGCAACCTGGATTCAGTAGAGGAAATAATAAATACTTATCTATTCAATTTTTCTTGTTCATCAAGTGAGTCACACATTTGGTGTTACCTGCAGCACTTTGATGCCCACAACATATAAAATGAGACTTTGAAAATAAAAGTAACATTTAGCAATCACAAGAGCTCTACTCATGTTAGCATGATGTAGAATCCACTAAATTGGCAATTAAAATACAAGAAAAAACCCAGAATTTTTTTCAAAAATCCTTTAATGTAGTGATGCTTAAATAGCTTTTAATTTTTTTTTTAATTGAATGAAGCACTATTTAGGACTAGCAGCTGAAAGAGTTGCAATTTAAACTACAGTCTGATTCTTTTTTACTGTTTTTTCTTACCTTGGCATTTTCTGACTAAGAATGGTAAAAAAGTGATCTGCTTTGTTTGTCTTTTATAAGTTCTGACTCAGTGGCAGGCAAGTACTACTTATGGGCCTGATGTAAAGCCTAGTGAAGTCAACTGGAATGCTTCCAGTGACTTAATTAGACTTTGGATTGGGTCTGAACTGCAGCAATTTACTCAACTCTGGAGCATAAATTACAGACATAAAAAACAAATTATTTGTGTGTTGCAGGATTACTGACAGCAAAATGTATGATGTCAGAAAAATAATAGGCAGAGATAGCCTGCACAAGTTGGAAAAGCTTAAAATATAGCCAAAGATAGGGGAATACTCTTTGGCAGAAATAGAGACAGTCTCAGTTCCAGTGTCAGTGGAGGAAAGTTGAGTAATTTGACAGACAATTATGTGATTAATCTAGCAGGAGAAGACACTATCTGTCTCCCTCCCAGTCACCACTCTGCTGCCTGAGCACTGGACTAATATCTGGATGAGATGATGGTCTGCTGGTCAGCAGGAAGGTTCCTGAGTCTGTAACCCCTGGAAATCCCTTTAGAAATGTTAAAAATTCCAGTGGCCAAGACTCAGAGCAGAAGTGAACAGTACCAGCCAAACACATCAGCTGAGTTTGTTGCTAGAGTAAATAAGATAGTGTTGAAGAGAATGGAATGTGAATGTTACTGAACAAAAAAGTCAAGCAATCTCTACCTGAACCATAATATTTTGTTGTAAAGAAATATCTCCCAATTATTGTTCTTCTGAAATTCCATACTGCATGTCTCGGTGAGTTAGGAATGATACAATGAGCTAGGTAGGTACTTGTTTCAGTCAAAACTTACATAATTTCCCCTTGTTTGAAAACCTTGGGATGCCGACATCTTACCTCAGCTGCCCCAGAAAAACTAACTAAAATATTTGTTACAAAGGGGTTGTTTGTATACACCTATTCTCAGGTAAGTAGTTTATTTCAGCACATAAGAACTTAATCAGTGAAGAGTAATTCTACTTTGGAAAAATATTTATTATTTTGGAGTAAACCGATTTTTTATTCTGGAAAAGCCTATCCAAGCAAGAATTGTTATCCTGGAATAGTTGATTATGCAATAGCTACGTCATTCCATCTTGGAGTATATCACTTTATCTTCCCTTTATTAGCAAATCAGGAAAGATTTTCATAAAGAAGAAGCATTTAGAGCATTTTAGAGAAGCATTTACATAAAACAGTTTGTATTTTAAGAAACTGAAAAGAAATTTAAATTGAGATATATATTTTCAGTTAATGGGTTTTGTCTTACATAAATTTATATGCAAAATTCATTAATGCAGTAGCATTTTTTCATTTGTTTTTAAGTAATGTTTTGCTATTAGAAATCATCTCCCTCTCCCAAAAGGAAACAAGCCCCTCCTGCTGTGAATAAATAAGAAAAAAGTTTTAGCATTCCCTTTCTCTTCAAATTTCTCCATATTTTGTCTCCACTTGTTTTCACCATTTGTTTTCGGTGTTGAAAACAGAGGATGGGCAGAGAAATTGGACAGACAAATGGAAAAAAGAAGTCAAGGTTTTGAGTTTTTTCCCTGTTATTACATCAGGTGACACAGTAACAAACACAGATAAGATACTGAACAAACAAATCTTTCCTCAGATCACACCGTGCCTTAAAGTATGGTCATTTTTTACCACTCTATCAGTCTAATAGCCGATTCTCCTCACAAACCTTTCCTCACTTACTGCCTCAAATTGTCATGGTCATCATAACACTTTCCAAACTGGAACAGAAAGAATGGGAAAGGAAAAAAGCATAGAGAGAAGAAAGTCTCTGAATAATACTTGGAAAGAAAAATTTAGAGTAACTGGAAATATTTGTCTTTTAAAATCATTATACAAGAAAAGATGCTTTCTGAGAGAATTCTTCCCCTTTGTTTTTACACTGGCAGAACTGTTGTCTTTTTCTAAAACAGCATCTGTTTTCTGCTGGGCAGATCAACACAACATCACCTCACACACTCCTGCTTTGGTCCAGTAAAACATGCTCAACTTCTGCGTATACCCTGTGTGAATTACTGTCAACAGATAACAAATTATTTGATGCAAAGAGTTTGTTTAACATTATGAAAACAATTTTGCTAGCATTCCCAGGCAGGATTTTTACACTAATTTTCCCACATAAGAATGGCAATTAAACAGCATGAAAAGTGACTTCCAGTTCCCAAAGTTTCGTTTCATTTGGGAGCCAATATGATTTAGTGGCTAGACAAGTTTAAAAGACAAGGAGCCAGAAGAGTTTAACATTTTCAGGGAGTTTCATCAGTTCACTGAATCACCTTGGGCTTCTCAGTTAACTGTTATGTTCTTTAGTGAAACCATCTGTAACACTGGGTGAAAACACCCCCAAATACCCCCCAAAATACCCAACCTAATTCAGAAACAGATGCTTATGTCTGGTTCTGTTCTCTAAAGCAAACAAATTACAAAAAAAAAAAAAAAAAAAAAAAAAAAAAAAAAAAAAAAAAAAAAAAAAAAAGAGCAAGACAAATATGGCACGAGAACAAGACATTCCTTTAGCAACCTTACAAGTCAAGCTGAGACATAGCTGCAATGAAAGCCTTCTCAGCTGCAGTGCTGCATATCATTGAGTTAAAAGCCAGCATAAAATACACTGTGATGTCTACTTGATTATTAAATGCTTACTTTGAAACTAGAAGGCAAAATTCAGACTTCACTTATATAGCTACAGCCTCACTGACTTCAGAAAAAACCAATGGAAGTCCATGGAGTAGCATCCTGTGAAGTCTGAACCCCATGCTCAAAAAAGAAACTTTTAAGTCAAGGAACAGGCATTGCATTCTTTGCTGACACATGTGCTTGCCTGAAAGCACTGTGCATTTTATGGTACTTTATCAAAGAGAAAACAGTTGTCATGGCCATTGTTCTAGTCTGGACACCAGCTCAGACTGTCTTGTGAAAAACAGCAACATCACTATTACCATAAAAAGCTGTACAGCAAATGGAAAAATCAATGTGGCAGTGAAGGCACGAGAATAGAGATTGGGAACCCACCCAGGCTTCATTTCCAGATGTATCAGACACTTCCTGCATGATCATGTACATATCATCAAACTTTGTTTTTCCAGTTTCCTCATCTACAAAATGGATAGGGAAGCTCTTGTTCAAGAGGCTCTGTGCTTTGAGACTGAGATGAAAAAGAGGCTTAAAAGGTCTGCAGTTAAGGAGGAACTGCACATTGTTAACTATGGCAGCCTTACTTAATTGTTTTCCTTTTCAGTTAATGCATTATTAGTTAATTTGGCTTGTCACTGAAAATATTCTGCAGTAGAGGCTTACACAGTTTAAATGCCCCTAAGTGTCACCATCAGCTGAATTAATACTCTTACACAAAATGCATGTGAATGTTGCACTTGAAAACATTCAAGTGCAGAAGGCCTGCATCCCACTGAAATGCAACACAGCATGTGGGAAACCTACAGTTTCAAAGAGCATTGCTGGCAGTCACTGACAGAACCTAGGATCATAGAGGTATTTTCAGCAAAGCAGTGTGCTGTCAGTGGCACTCCTTTGCATAATTCTAATCACAAACAGATACTGCAGTTCTGTCCCTGCATACATCAACAGTAGGACTTGACCTTGCCACGGCACAGGGAGCCACTAATGCATACAAAGAGCCTGTCGTGGCATCAAGCCAACAAAAGAGTGCATTTCTGTGCCTGTGCTCAGCTGGCAGAGGCAGAACAAATGGGAGAACAACCTGGCAATGCCCTGCTGCTTTATTTACACCTCAGAGCTGCTGTAGCACAATGGCTGGGGACAGACTGAGCTCAGAGAAATGGACATTATTTAGCCCTGTGTTCCGGAGCTGGGCTGCACCCTTCATTTTCAGTCAAAAACCCCTTTTTCTGTTGTGGTGTGGTTCTGGTTTGTTTTGTTGGAGATTTTTGGGGAAGGGGAGGGAGATTAGGTTTGGGTTTTTTTGGAGTCGGACAGCATGCATGGAGTGCACTGCCTGTGTTCCACTACCAAAACACCAGTCCGAAGTGCCTGCTGTGCTGTCTCCTCACACTTGAACACGTCAGAAAACCCAGAGCCCGAAATGCCCGGGGAGCTGCCGGCATCTAACGACCAAAAGCTGAACTACAAGCCCCGGCTTGTCAGCCGCAGGAAAACCACTGCCCCTACACGCCACACATTTTCACTTGTTCTGGGGCTAAAAACGGCAGGGGCGACAGAAGGTTAGAGCTGGAATGCCAAAAAGAAAAAAAAATCTTAGTACTCAGCAAGATTGACTCCTACAAAGTCCATCTCTTTGTATTTTTTTCTATTTACCGCTAGAGGTCTATTACTAACATGACTTATGCTGATTTTATTAATGAATATAATTTCATGCACTTGCACTTATTTTAAACAAAGTTGATAGTGCTATGAATTGCTGCCCCTTCCAAAACACTTCAAAGTATAAATATTCTGCTGCAATATTAGAGATTTATATATTTGAATGATATTTTTTCCTGCCTTGTTAAAAGACAGGGTCCTCCAATCACATAGAGCCTCCATACACATGAAGAAACGTACCTGGATTCTGGAAGATTCTGATTTTGTGCCTGATTTAAATGTAAGGCAAAAAAATGGTTCTTCCCTGGTAACTTCTCTGGGTCTCTAAAATAAAATAATAAAAATAAAATCAATCAGTATGGACTTTCTGTTCAAGCTGCTGAAGGATTAATCTTGGTTTGCTGAAGTGTTTGAACCAGTTTCTGACAAGCATCTTTTTCTGCAAGCAAGGTGGCAGTATTTCCTTCACCTCTGTTCATTCAACCAGCTCACTTAAATGGATTACCTCTGCTGATATTTTTTTTCATTATTTCCATCCATAAATACATAAAGAGATGCAGGATGATCTCTACTAGTTCTACACACTAGAATGACTGAGAGATCAAACAAATCACGTGCTCTTCCTGCAAGTATACTTCCATTTTTTACTAAAAGCTTTTTCAAGGCAAAACATATTTAGTGAATCTCCTTAAGAAGAAGGATCAAATACATTTATTTTATTCAACTAAAAGCAACTATAAAGAGGGTTTTTTTCTTCATTATTTTCTTTCAAATCCTATATTTATCCACTAGGAGTTTGGGATGAACCACAAGTAAATGTGTAACAACTACCTAAGGGAAAAAAAAAGAAATTAAACAGTCCTCATCTTCCCAAACAGTGAAATGTATGTACAAATTAAGATGTTATGTTAAAATCTGAAATGTCTCAGATGTATGTAACTATACCACATCCTCTTTGCTAGCAAAAAGAAATGGTAAATTATGCATGAAGACCATAATCAGCACATTTTAATGGTTACCAAACAGTGAAAAATCAGTCTTTAAGACACAATACAACTGTAACTTAATATAAACAACCATTTAAATCAAACATTTCTGTTCACTGGCTTAGGACTAATTTTCATGGTGACTGATTTAAAGCACTCCTCCAAAGTATTACTGTTTACTCATTCCAAGCTACAGGAAATATTTTTTCTGCAAACACTGCTGCCAGACTCCTGGCTTTTTCTAGCTGCAGTCACACAGTTACTTCTGCAAACAGGGTTATGGCATTGGTTCCCGTGGACGTGTGGGAAGCTCCTGGCAGCCTCTTGCAGAAGCCACCCCTGTGGCCCTCCTCTGCCAAAACCTTGCCACGCAAACCCTATACAAAGCTCTGGTAGCATAAAGAAACTGTGAAAATAGTACTTTTTTAGTACAATGTACCACCCGTTCACATTACCCAAAGTGATAGCCCCCCAGTTCACAGCCAGCTACTCATGTTCTATCTTTACACCACAAAAAATGCTGTTTTAAATTGATACGGTTCTGCCATCTTCCTTCTGTGCTTATAGTACCACCATTCATGAGTTCTGAAAGCTTTTAAAAGCCTCAGTTTATCTCAAATACCTTCTTGCCTCAGCTCTTGACTTTACAAATCTTCAGACCAACATCTTCAAGACAGTTTATGAAGTGTTCCCTCAAGGGTGAAAGGAACAGCTTTTACCACAACATGCTTTTTGTCATTTGTGTTATACTGAATAGTAACCATTTGTCTAAAAAAAAAAAAAAAGAAATCCAACCAAGGAAAATGTTCTTCCCCAAATTAGAGACTGCAATGGGATATTCTGCCCAGAATCTGAAGACAGACCTTTCACAGCAGCATAAATAATACTTCTGGTATAACTAAGAAGTGTGACCCTCGTGTCACATGCAGCCCTTTTATCCTGTCTTTTTCATTCTATGTGGGACAGCATTAATTAGTTGTTCCCACAGGAATTCATTCCACAAACTCATACCAGCCCTTCTTTTGCTTGCTGTGTTGTGCAGAGATACTAAGCTGCTGCCCATGCCATCAGCCCATCACTTTTTGGGTGCTGCCCAGCTGAATGTTGAGCACCTTGAATCTGATGTGGCATTAAATATTTTAAAATTCTGGCCTTGACCAGAGCTCTCCAGAAGGAAAGATGTTACATGATTACTAAATTTTTAAGGAATGATTATTTCAAAGTCAAGCATACTGCATTTTTTGTAGTTCCCTGAGACACACTGAAGGAATGCAGATCCTGGGAGTGTACAACCTTTGGCTCACACATAAAGCACAAAGATGCAGGCAGCTATAAATAGCATGCAGGAATAATGCAACCATTACTATATTCTGCTATAACTGAACCTCTATTCTGCCTGAGGGACATGAAACCCAGGCCTAGTCTTCATCAGCAGAATTAAATCCAAGTTTGTCCACACACAGATATCCATGAATAAAATGGTATCATGGAAGAATTAAACTAAAACTTTTAACAGGCTGTTCAGATTCAGTTCAGAAGAGGTTGGGACAACTCAAACTCCAACATTCTTTGTCTCTCAGGCTGGGGTTTGACAGGACACAAATTTCACCATGGACTACTAAGCAAATAGGCAACTTAAAATATTTTTTTATAACCAGATCACCCTCTTATTTTTTAAAACTGTGTTCCCTTAAGCATTAGGCTTTATCACCACTATTAATATTCATGCTAGCTAGCTTGAAGTATTTATTTATTAATGCCCCCTAAACTCTTTGGCTTGATCATGTGTTTGAGTGCTGGTCAGAGAATCACAGAATAATGGAATGGTTTGGGTTGAAAGTGACCTTGAAGATCACCTAGTTCCAACACCTCTGCCATGATGTCCTGGTTTTGGCTGGGATAGATTTCACTTTTTTTTAAGTAGTTGGTACGGTGCTCTGTTTTGGATACAGTATGAGAAAAATACTCTGATGTTTTGGTTGTTGCTAAGTAGTGCTTACCCTTAGTCAAGGACTTTTCAGTGTCTCATGCTCTGTCAGTGAGGAAGTGCATGGAAAGCTTGGCCAGGACAGCTGACTCACAGAATCATAGAACAGTTTGGGTTGGAAGGGGTTCTAGTTCCAGCACCTCTGCCACAGGCAGGGACACCTTCCACTGGATCAGGTTGCTTGGAGTCCCACCAAACATAGCCTTGAACAATTCCAGGGATGGGGCATCCACATCTTCTCTAGGGAACTTCTGCCAGCACCTCACCATCCCCAGAGTAAAGAATTTCTTCCTAGTGTCTAATATAAACCTACCCTCTTTCAGTTTAAAGCCATGTCCCCTTGTTCTATTGCTACAGGCCCTTGTAAAAAAAACCCTGTGCAGCTCTCTTGTAGCGCCTTTTAGGTACTGAATGGCTGCAGGTAAGGTCTCCCCAGAACCTTCTCCAGGCTGAAAAACCCAATCCTCTCAGCCTGTCTTGATAGGAGAGGTGCTCCAATCCTCTGAGCTTGTCCACGGTCCTCCTCTGGACTCGCTCCAACAGTTCCACACCCTTTTAATGCTGGGGACCCCAGAGCTGATGCAGCACTGCAGGTGGGTTCTCACCAGAGCAGAGGGGCAGAATTCCCTCCCTTGCCCTGCTGGCCATGCTGCTTTTGAGCTTCCAGCCTGAATAAGCTTTTTAGTCAGGAGAAAAAGAAATCGAATTTGAATTTGCTACACACTTGCTTACTCTACTCAGAACCTTCCCACTGTTTCTTTACAAGCATTTCACGTATTTCTTCATGTCTGCTAGAGCATTTCCGAGGAATACCAACGGAATATGAGAATACACTTTGTATATGGGTCACATTCTAGAAATATACACAATTACTGCGCCAGCACACACGTACCGAGGGCACCAGCTTCTCCTCCTGGCAGCACAACCAGCTGTGGGATGTGCCCTCCAACCCGTGCGGCTGAGGGGTGATTCCCCCAACCTGTGTGGCCGTGGGATGTCCCCTCCAACCTGTGTGGCCGTGGCATGTCCCCTCCAACCTGCGTGGCCGTGGGGTGATCCCCCCGTGTGGCTGAGGGGCGATCCCTCCAAGCCGCAAGGCTTGGGATGTCCCTCCAAACCGTGTGGCTGTGGCGTGATCCCTGCGGCCAGCGTGACGCCGGTGTCCCCTGTCCTTTCCCACACCTATTCCCCGGGCTGCTACCTCACTAAGAAAAAAATGGACTCGCCAGGAACCCGCTTAGAAACGTTTCGCGTGGCGCCCCGCAGGTGGAGCGGGGCGCTCCGGCCGGGCCGCACAGCGCAGGGAAGCGCTGGCACATGGCACTTCCCGCCCCTCGCTGGGACCTGCTGGGTGAGGGGAAGGAAAGGTTCCTAGGCTGTACCACTGCGCGCCTTGCGGGTGAGGACGACATGAGGCGATTGCCGCTCGCCGCGGCACCATCCGGCTCTCCCGAGCCGAACAGGGCGGATCCCAGCCCAGCATCCCAGCGCTACATCCCGCTCACTGCCCCGGGGCCCGGGCGCGCTCCCCACCCTCCTCTTCCCCCCTTCGGCGGCCCCCCGCGCGGCGAATGGTGCGAGCCGCAGGTGTGGCCGGCGGGACAAACCAACAGCGGGCGGGGGGAGATCGGCGCGGCGGGAGGGCGGGACGGGACGGGGCTGGCAGCGGGCGCATCACCGGGAGCGAAGCGGGCGGAGCGGCCGCCGCGGGAGATTGAAGTACCGGGGCCACGGCGGGGCGAGGAGCGTGAGGTGTTGCCGCCACTGCCAGCGTCTCCCGTGGGGAGGAGAATAGGAGGCCGGTAAGTGCCATGGGCTGGCGGCAGCGGGAGTGCGGCCCCGGCGGCGGCGGTGCCGGGGGGGGCGGGCAGGGCACGGCGGGGCAGCGGCCGCGGCTCCGGGAGGCCGGGGGTCCACCCCTGCCCCGGTGTCTGTCCCCGGCCTGCCCCGCCGAGCCGCCCGTGCCCGAGCTGCGGGTGGGAGAAGGCGCGTGGCGAACCGGGAAAGGGCGCGCGAGGCGGGGGAACGCCGGGCTGCTCTCGCCAAGGTTGCTGGCCCAGGTGTTGGGACAGGCAGGCCGTGACCTGGATCACAAAACCAATCTTGGTCTAAAGATAAAGTTAGATTTTTTTTTTTTCCCCCTGAAAAAATTTTTTCAGCTTGAGTCAGCTTCCTGGGCTGATTCAGGGTAGGGGCAGTGAGAGGAGAAACTCGTGGCTGGAGCTGATGCACGTGGTGCAAGTACGGGTCGAAAGTGTTAATAAAGCTGCCGGCTAATTAGAACATCTGTATTAACTCTAATTAGAGCATCTGCAGGAACTCTAGTTAGAACATCTGTAAGAACTCGTGAGTTATTATTTGGTCATTCTTATCTTGATGGAGCATTTATTTTAGTGCTGAGGTGCCTTTGGGTGGGTGCATGTCTCCTTGAATCTTAGCAAATATGTGTACGGAGTAGCTTTCTTCATCGAGAGCTAAATCTCTTTAGAAATGCATTGATTCTTGTATAGCAGCACTTGGAAAAAACTCTGTGGGTCATCATCATTTGATCAGCTTAGGGGCTGATTGCAGGAAGAGCAGGATTTTAGCACACTGACAACTAGACAACTTTAATGCTCTAATTTTCTGTGTATTCACTTATCAGAACCACATTTACATCCTGTCACATACTGAATGGCCTGGTGTGTATAGGCATTCTTGAGTCTAACAGATGTGATGAAAGGCATTTGCCCTTCCCCTCACCAGCCTATAGAATCACAATGACAAAAGGCTGAAATATGTGAGAAGACAGATTTGTTAAATATTAGAGCATAGTATTGCCTCTAAACATGACAAATAGAGTAAGTAAAAAAATATCCTTTCTTAGGATATTCCTAAGAAAGTCTGTGACTGGTCAACAGTTTGATAGGTCTCAAAAGCATCTTTCCAAATTACTTTTATCTACAGAAGAAGCAGCTCTCACATGCAGGCCTCTGCTACCCTGAGTTCCTTGAGTGAATGTGGTAGATGAGTCAGTGGCAGCAACTGTTTATAGTTCAGTCTTGTTAGATTTCCCATATTCTGGGGAGAAGTTGGAGCTTTCTCTCCAGCCTCTTGCTGGTATTTTTATCCCCTACCTTGTCTAAAACATCCATCCCCGTGCTGCCTTACTGTGTCTTGGAGGCTTGGCTGCGGGTAGAGCTTTGCTTTCACTTCTTTCACTTTCTGTTCTCCTTGTCTACAGATACAAAGATATCAGGAACTGGCATTTGTTTCTTTCTCCTTTCTGGCAAACCTGAGCTTCTGTTAGGAAAGATGGTGTGATGCTGGTGGAGCACTAGACTTGGGCTGGCTTGTAAACTTGTGTTTGTTTAATAAGTTACTTACTATTATTACTTAGGGATCTCAAGTCAGCACCCTCCTTAGGCTTATTACTGTCAGCTGAAAGTAAAAATCAGCATTTCCATTCAAGTTGCCTTACAAGTTTGAAGAGCATCCTTTCTTGTCACATTTTGTGCATCAAAACCTTCTAAGCCCCGTTTACAATGCCGAGCAAAATTTAATCATGCAATTGTGATACGAACGTTTGGGCTTCTTAAAACTAGGAGTGGCATACAAGAAAAGTAATACATTAAAAGTATTGAATGGCTGTGGCTTTTAAAAATCTCCTTTTCAATCAAGCCCTCTTTTACTATCTCTGTTTTATTTTCATCTTCTTTCCTGCAAATGTATAGAGTTAAAAAATAATCTTACAATTTCATTTGTTGAGGGGAAACCCCAAACCAAACAAAGCCTAACTAAACACACATAGCCCACATACTGTGGATTAGGTTTCAGACAAAATCATAGAACATGAAGGGGTTGGAATGGACCTTAAAGATCATCTAGTCCCAACTCCACTTCCCTGTGTAGGGTTACCTCCCACTACACCAGGTTGTCCAAGGCCTTATCCAACCTGGCCTTGGACACTTTCAGGGATGGGGCATTCACAGCTTCCCAGGGCAACCTGCTCCAGTGTCTCACCACTCTCACAGTAAGAATTTCTTCCTGATATCTAACCTATATTTCCACCCTTTGAGTTTGAACCTGTTATTTCTTGTCCCATCATTACAGTTTCAAGTCCCTCTTCTGCTTCCTGTTAGGTCTCCTTCAGATACTGGAAGTTTGTTGTATGATTGCCATGCAGCCTTCTCCAGGCTGAGCAGCCCAAACTTTCTCAGCCTGTCTTTGTAGGGGAGGTGCCCCAGTCCCATTCGTGGGACTCCTCTGGACTTGCTCCAACAGTTCCGTGTTCTCCTTATGCTGGGAGCACCAGAGCTGGACACAATATTCCAGGTGGGGTTTCAGCGGAGGGGAATAAAGGGGGAGACAATCCCCCACTTGCCCTGCTGCCCACGCTACTTTGGATTCAGCCCAGGATACATCTGGCTTTGTGGGCTGCGAGCGCACACTACCGGGTTAATGCTGTTTTTCACCCCCCCCCCCCCCCCCCGGTGCTGGTTTTAAACTAAGAAGCAATGGAATGATCCTGGCCGGGAGCAAGGCTGACAGCCCGGCCCCGGGCGCTGTGTCCGCCTCCTCCTGCTTCCTCCTCCTCCGGGACTACGGCTCCCAGCAGCGCCCGGGCTGAAAGTGAAAATAAGCGCCAGGTTACGCTCCTGTTTGCGCCCTCCGCCTCTCCCTCCCTCCCTCCCGGCGGGCCGCACGTGTCCTTCCTTTCCCTTTTGTTTTCCGTCCGCAGGCCGGCTGCGCGCCCGGGACGCGCCCGCTCCCCCCGGCACCGGGAGCCGCCGGAGCTGTCCCCGGCCCTCCGCAGCAGCCGGGGAGCCGCGGCAGTGACGGAGCTGCGAGTCCGGGCTGCGCAGGAAACTTTGCCGCTTCCCTCGGCGCTCCCCACATGCGAGTGGACAACGTGAAGCCGGCTGCTGCTGTTCCTGCCGCTCCCGCTCCTGCTCCTGCGGCTGCCGGCGGGCCAGCGCTGCCCCCCGCTCCGGCTGCTGCACCTGTGCCCGGCCCCGGAGCTGCACCGCGGCTTCTCCTCGCCATGTGGGACTAGGAGGGGTGCGGCGTTCTCCGCGGTGAACATGGATGCGGCGGGCAGGGCCGGCGGAGGGGAGCAGAGCCATCCCGGCAGCGGCAGGGACGCCCCCGGGGACACGTCCATGGACCGCTACCTGCGATCTCAGGGCTTGTACAGGAAGAAAGTGGCCAAGGATGGCTCCTGCCTTTTCAGGGCTGTGGCCGAGCAGGTAACTGGTTACATAAACAAAGCTCCTTCTCACGAAAGCATGGGAAGTGGATCTCATTAGTGGGTGGTAATTAGTGTTAAAACGCAGACAGGTATAGGTTAAGCTTATGCAGTCGTGTGCCAGTGAAAAACGTGACTTTAAAAAAATAATTTCCACCTCGCGAGGTGAGAGAAGTTCTGTGTGCTCAGCTGCCTCCTGCCACCAAGAAATCCTTATCTGTTTTGACCTTCCACCGCCTCCTCAGAGCTTTTTGCAGTGTGAGATCTCAACATCGAAATACAGCTGCTGGGTATGAGATTGTCTAGGAAAAGGAATTTAGAGCTGAAAAGCCATGTTCTTAGTTTTGTTAATTAGTTCACTGTAAAATTAGAGAAAGTGAGTAATTTATTTTCTGTTCTTCCTGTTGAATTCCCCTCCCCCATTCCACTGTTAGTGTTAAAGGAAAAAAGCGACAGCGTCATCTTGTCTTAAGTACAAGCAAACAGCAGTGGGAGCTCTGGTGCTTCTGATTGTGGGAACCCAGATTCCTGTGCTAATTATACACAGATTACTTTTTAAAAAAAAATTCCTTTCCCCACTGAATTGGTAAGTTCAGGCAGGCAAACACTATTGATTGTGGTGGGCGTTTTTTTAATCTCAAGGAAATAGATATATACATAATATATATTGCTATTCTACTTTTTAATGAATACACAGGAAGTTTCTCTTACACTTCAGGGCTGATAGAATTTTTTTCAGGTATTATGTTTTTAGCATCCCATTCTTGTTATGGAGTCATTTAGGTTAGAAATGGCTTTTAAGAAAGTAAGGTCTTTAATTCAGAGTTATTAAGTGTTTATCTGCAAATTTGGTCTCATCTATGTACTCTTCATTCAGAAAAACTGAATTTGAAAGTGATTTATTTTTAGGGTGGTTTGTAAGGACTGCAAGAGACACTGCAGCTTAAATTGTCTGGAACTTCCCTACCTTGTACTGGGATAGCTTGTAACGTGTGATGAGAGTAATAGTTTTCCAGTAAAGATTTGAACAGGAGGTAGAATGCAGGTGTCATATTTAGGGACTGAATTCCTGTCTTCTAAAAAAGTGTTTGGCCAGCAGGCCTCTTGAAGAGAAGGTAAACATGCACTGTGGGACTTAGTTGGATTTCGTTTGAATGAATGCATGTTGGTAGGTGGCTTCCTCATCCATTCCTGCTGTAACTTCCTTCAATTAACTGAAGTGCTTTACAAAGGAGGCAGTTAAAGATTAACAATAAATGCTTTTCATTTGCTTCATAGATCCTCATAAAATTGAAGGTTTGAATTTAGCAAACCTGTGAATTCTGCAGTTACTTAATTTTTTATTAAGTAATTGAGGTTTGACTTGCCTGAAGATTTTGCTGCTGAATGAGTATGCATATTAAATATTCTTTAAAATAAAACTAGAGTATTTCCAAGCCTGTATTTAGACAGCAGTCATTAATTATTTGTGGCCTGTCATCAAAACTCCTGAGATCCAATGTCACCTTGTTCCTTTTCTCCCTTTGTAGGTGTTGCACTCTCAGTCTCGGCACATTGATGTTAGGATGGCTTGTGTAGACTATCTTCGGAAAAATAGGGAGAAATTTGAAGCAGTAAGTATTTTTGTTTTCTTGGCCAGTATTTAAGAAAAGTTACTTTATTCCTTCCACTTTGGTATATTCTATACTTCCCTATGTTTGTGGTAATTTTCATCATAGCTAAATGCCAGTTGGTGCTATTTAAGTTAATTAGCACATATGTGGTAGTAACTCATTTTCATAAGCCTGGAGAGACTTGTGTATTCCTTGGACTGATGTGGTGTGGGAGAAGTTTTTAATGCTCATGAAGAAAGAAAAGCAAACTTAATCTTCAATAGTCTATAGTGAAGCTACTATAATCAGGATTTTAGTTTAGTAAAATGCCTACTTTAATAAAAGTTGTAAAATGTTCTTGTGCTAATTAATTGCTTTTCCAGTATATAAGGGATTTGACTGATCAGATTAGTGATTTTTTTTTCAGGGTCTGCAGTTTATTATGCATTGGCACTGTAGGTTTATTTTTCCCAAAGCATCTGTAACTAAGCTTTTCATCAACCATAGATGTAAAATATTTTGATATTTATTACACTTGGTCAATGCTGTCGGTGTTAACATTACAAATTCCTTTTTTTTCTTCCTTTCAAATAGATCATTTATTAATAATGGTGCTTCTGTTTGTATGGGTTCTAGTCTATATACTGTTCTGATTTCCAGGACAGACAGAAGGGGAGTGAGTATGTGTAAGGATTTGCTACTAGAAGATTATTTTTCTCTTTTTCTGTTCTAAATTTACCCAGACCCAAAATACAAAGACTGTTTTTGGTATGCGCTGGCATAGGGAAGAGAAAGAAAGCAGGAGTAAGGGTGTGTCTTTGTGCTGTAATTTCTGACGTAGTATCCTCAGCTCTAATGTGAGTGATCACGTAAATGTGGAAGTTACCACAAATTAATGATATAAAATACAGCAGATCTCTCTGGGACAGTGCTGCTCTGACTTGACTCCATCTGGTTGTTTCTAACTCTTGGATGCCTCTCTCCTTACTTGATTTTTTCACTGCTGACTTTTTAATCCATTTCTTTCCAGAATTGCCCCACTCATTCCAATATCTGCTTCTCTACTTTTGTTCTCTTTTTCCATTGTGTAGTGTTTTGAAGTTCCATGCCCTTTTTGACTCTTAAGTGTGTGTTGTTACCCATATTGCTGTTTCCCATCACTGCTCTATTAGCCCTAGCTGGTTTTAGTATTGTATTGGTCTCCCTCACCCAAACTCCAGGTCCCAGTGGTTTTTTTCCCTCTCAGACATTATCCCAAGGTATGACCTGTCCTCTGTCCATCTTTGCTGTCCTTCTGAAAAGTCTTTTTAAAAGTTCCTTGTGAGAGTAGGTGTTTCATATTTGTTCTCATTTCCCAGTGTTCTTCCTCCCACGGGTACTTCGCTTCAGCTCTGCTGATCTCCTTTGCTGCCTCTGTCTCTCACCCTGCTTTGTGTTTTCTGTCTGGAATACACCAGTTGTCTCTCTTCAAAAAACCCAAACAACATAAACAACAAATGCCTCTTTCCCTAATCTTCTGGTTCAGCTGTTTACTTGCTGCCTCCTCATGCTCTATTGACATGGTGGTGCTTCCTGGAGTTCCTCTTCTCTCTGCCTATTGTTATAATTTCAGCTTAAATTTGTGTCTTTCTTTCTGCTGATACTGTTGTAACCAAGACTTCAGGAGTGTAGCCACCATCTTCATTTCCATCCTCAGCCTCTCTTGCAGTGTTATCTTGAATTGCTGCTGTGTTACATTCATTCTCTAACTCTACAGTTTCCTATGAGAACTTCGTGGTGTCCTTCCTTTCTTCCTCTGTGCATTATCTTCATGTAATTTAATTTTGACACAAAAAGTAACTGCTGTCTGTGATCATATTTGGATGATCCACCTTTTTTAATTTCATACCTGATTACTTCTATGTAAACTAAAAATTTGGGTCAGGCTTGATAGTCCTTCTCACTTCCAAATGGCTAAAGCAGAACTTTTAATCACACTGCTCCACTCAGTTCTCCTTATTATCTTGTTTCTCAATCACTGTGGGTAAAGAGGCCATCTAGCTTGTCGCTCAAGTTCATGAAGAGATTTCCTTCTTGGTTTGCACCTCTGTGGACCTTTATCTCAGGTAAATCAAGCAGATAGTGACTAAAGAGCAATTTTTAAAAGCAGCCTCTCTGTGGGCTGTATGGCTGAAACACTTCGAAGTTAAGATGTCTCAGCTACTGCAGCATCTTTCTCTCCTCTTGGCAAATGTGAGTTTGGCCCCCTCATGTGTTAGGGAGTGCAGTTGAAGGATCACTTTCTTGGGCTGGCACTTGAAGTGTAATCTGATTGTTTGCATCCTTTGCTGAAAGTAAAAACAGTTTGAGGTGATACAGAACAGAGGAAAAAGTGCTGTGTGAGTTGGCTGTACTAGATCTTACCACTGCTTCTGTGCTACAGAAATGGGACTCCTGTTTCTGATTGTCCATTGCTGTTTATTTAACAAGATGTTTGAGTTCAAGTCTACAATTCTCTCTTCAGTGATGCTCTGCATGCCTTAGATAAATTGCCCATAAACATGTACATCACATCATCTCTGCTTTCTTCCAGATTCCCCATTTGGCTGCTGAGTTTCTTTTTTTTTGGGGGGGGTGTGGGGTGGGGGTGTTGTTTAGTTTATTTTACTTGTGTGATGATTTTGAAAGCTGTTCATGTGGTTATTTTCGGTGTGTTTGTTCGTTCCTTCATCTCGACATCCCTTTGTATTTACATTGTGAGCTTTGTGAGGGCAGGGGAGATTTCCATTTCCAGTGGTACATTCCCATTGGTACAGAGGGTCACAGGTTGGGGATTCCATATGCTGCACTAGTAAAAATGACTAATTACTGCTGGTTTTTTTGTTTTTGTTTTTGTTTTTTTTTTTAATACAGTTCATAGAGGGGCCATTTGAAGATTATTTAAAAAGTTTGGAAAATCCACAGGTATGTTAGATTTATGATAGAAAGCAAGTACTTTTGTTGAAGCTGATGGCTAATTGGATTTTTTTCCTCTGAAGTATTTTTGATTACGTCTTTGAATTACATGAATATATAGTTTTATGTATGTACTCTCTACTGTAAAATGATTTGGGGAATTGTGTTTTTATGTGTTGCTGAACTCCAGATTCAGTGTTCATATATTTATTTTCAACAATGATTTCTTGCATCTCTTGATCTGCTTATGAGGAGGTATAATTGTGTATTGGTTTGAACTTAATTTTCTTTTGTTTTCAATACAGGAATGGGTTGGACAAGTAGAAATAAGTGCCCTTTCTCTTATGTACAAGTAAGAAAACCTTTCAGTATGGTTTACTGAGATAATTTCTGTTGTTTTGTTAGTAAATCATTTGGAACAGCAAAGATAGAATTATGTTACACCATATCATAATCCTCTGTAAAATTATAAATATATTTGAGAATTGCAACTGTCAGTAGATTAAATAAAAATAGAAAAATGAGTTTGCAAGAATGCCATGTATGTCATCTGCACAGCTAGTAGTGGGTAATCTCATACAGTTTGTACTTTGTTAATTTTAATATCCTAGTTTTTCTGTTAAAATTGCTTTTCTTCCTGGTACTCACCAAGGCTTTAGTACTAACCCTGTTGCTCATATGTGAGCTGTACCCATTTCCTATATACTAAATCTTTCTTCACAAAGTAGTGAGAAACAATGTGCTGAGTATTTATAACTGCTTTCTAATTATTGTGCAAGGGAGTGAGTAATCCACAGCATCTTCACTATCTGCTGTTTATAAACTCATTAAAAATTCAGGATTTCAAAATGTTTACTGTAAATTAATGGCTTTGTCTATTGATGAGACAGCTGATAAGAGGAAAGACTCAGACTAGTCAAATATTACCTTTGGGCACTTGGAGTGCTACTTGTGGGAAATTATATGGAATTCTATCTTTGTATTTTGTGGGGTGAATGGGCCAGCTCAGAGTTGCATGTCCTGTATGGATGGGGGCGACTCAGCTGAAAATCAGAGCAAAGCTTGGCTCAAGAGGCTTGGTGAGAAGGTCTGATGGTTACACTGAGCCAGACTGTAGAGGGATATAACTCAATTTAAGTCAGCAGAATTGGGTGCTTAATCACATCAGAAACTGGATGGTCATGATCTGTTGTATTTCTGGCCATGAGAAATGTATTCTCATAAGCAGGAGGAGTTTATTTTGCAGTCGTGCCACACTGGTATCCAGGGCCACAGCTGATAAATGAAGAGACAAATCCTGGTTAATAACAGTGGGTTTTTTAAATGTCCATTGAAAGGAGGGTTTTGTGGCACAGATGCAACTCTTATGTAGTATTTCACTGCAGAGGTGAGCACACAAGAGTAGTTACTGCTGTGCTTGTTTTGGGAAGACAGGCTTCTATTGAAAAGGCAATTTAGAGTCAGGGAAAGTAGGAATAATGGTGGAGGTAGGGGAAAAGAGCTGCTCCCTCTCCTGTGTGCTGGCAGACTTAAGGGAAGTAAGAATTTCCTGTTCTGTTCCAGTAAGTGGCTTTCAGACTTTTCAGGCATAGGATAAGATCCAGTACAAATAGGTTTGATTTCCCTTTCACTCCTCAGACCTCTCACAAATATAGGTTGGTTATCTAGTAAATTTTTCTTTGCTCCCTGAAGTGCGTGGGTCTTCTTTTCCTTTCAGAATTGCTTTTTCTGAGTAGTTGTACAAAGTTTACTGATAACATTTTTGCCTATGTGAGAAAGAATTTGAAGGAGGTGACAGGCTGTTAAACAAAGAACTCTAAGAGAACATCATGGATGAAAGGGAGGGAGAGAAAATATTTAAGTTTAAAATCACAATAGAGATTGCTTATAGCAGAGAAACCACTATGTGTTTTCTGTGGTTATATTCCTCCCTTGAATTTGACTTCAATGCTCAAATTTTTATTGATACTACTTTTAAAATAAATTCTTCACTGTTACTTTTTTTTTTTTTTTTTTTTCCAGGAAAGATTTCATAATATACCAGGAGCCAAATGCTTCTCCTTCACGTGTAACTGAAAATGGCTTTTCTGATAAGGTAAAAAAAAAAAAAAAAAGACTACTTTATAAACAGCAAGTAGTTGCGTGTGACTTTGATTATTCAACCCAATGAAAAGTTCTGAGAATTCAGTTTTAGCAGTTTATTTTGTACATGTTTAAGGTAGTTGTGCTGTTAATACATGTAACACTTCTTTTTAAATAGATGGGATGTATTTAGGGTGTGGCATATCTTCCTACTAATATAAAATTCCGTAAAAATCAATTTTCAAGGCACCAATCTCTGTCTTAAATTTTCTTTTGGCTTTTGTTCAAATTCAGTTTCGTTTAAAGGGCATCCACCAAACATTTTGATTGTTTTATTGATACATTGAGATCCTGAAAGATAACAAAGCACATGGGTGCCTTAAATTGAATTAAAGGCAGTGCGTACAAAAAATTGAGATGCTAAGCCGAAAATATCCGTGTGATTTTTTTTGATAGGTATTGCTGTGCTTCTCAAATGGAAACCACTATGATATTGTGTATCCCATAGAGTATGCAGAGAAGGCTGCTCTGTGCCAGTGTAAGTATCAAGCTGTTTGTTAAAAACATGTTTTTACCAAAAATGTTGAAGCTGTCATTGTTAGGTTTCAGGAAAAGGCTCTGTATGGAAGTTTATTTTAGTCATTTTCAGTAGCTTGGTTTTCAGTGTGAGTTGTCAATGACTGTGTGATTACTATCTGAAATGGTGGAATAAAAACTGATTTAGCTGGTAACTGATTTTGCTCTTTCACTTTCTCCTTCTCTCCCCCAGCTCTGCTGTATGAGTTGCTCTATGAGAAGGTGTTTGATATGGATGTAAAGAAAATCATGGCAGAACTTAGTGCTGTTGGTGTGACAGAGGAAAGTAATGGGAGCAGTGAAGTGTCTGCTTCGGATTCGGAAGATGACAACTACAGGTAAATGAAATTGAAAAGTTGCCTGTGAACACATGTTAAATGAATTTTCTGAATTTCTGGTGGGTAGTAGAATCCAATAGTCAGGGTTGAAAACATTTAAAAATTACTAAGGAAAGAAGGACAAAGAGGTAGAGTTAGAAGTGTGGAAGAATGCAGTATGTTATCTTCACTTACCTAAGGACAGGCTTCTGGCCTTCCTCTGTTCCTCCTGCAGTCTATCTTTGAGTCTCTTTACATAATGGATTATTGCCATTGCAACGTGTGCCTCTTCCTGTTTAGAGTAACAGAATTCCCTGGGAGAGCTGTCAGTGTGCCAGTCTCTGTGAGAATGACTTGGCTTACTCTGCAGCTGGGTAGAGTTACAGGAATCTGATCCAACTTGTGTGGCTTCCACATCTGGGGCCTGGAGTACCTGCTTGAGGTGAAGCTGATGGAGACATACATGCTCCATTTTGATCTGGATCATAAAGAAGTGGGTTTATATTCTTTTTGCTGGCTGCTCCATCAAGCTTTGAGATTTTGACCCGACTCCTTTTGCACAGTCAGTCATTCACAGTGCTGTTTTTGCACTTATATATTGGCAGTTTTTCTTCTGTTTAATAAGCTTCTTAACTGGCTTGGATGAAATTCCACTGGAACTGCAGAGTTGATGCTGCATCAGTGGATCATGTCCCCTCCTCCCACTGATTGTCCTTCCCTAGGGCTCTGCTGTGTGGCATGTAGCAGAAGAAGTTCTTTGAGCTGTTGGGAGCTGGTTTCTCCCACAGGTTAAAAACAACAGAAAGAAAGATAATGGAAATCATCGCAGAAAAAAAAAAAATTCTGGGAAAGGGATTAGCTTATTTTCGTGTTTGGAAAAAAAATGCTAGGGAATGTTGCCAATTAAAATACAAAGTATTTCTGCCTGAGGAAACAATTATTATAGCTAAATGTCAGCTAATGGAAATCTTTATTCCTTTCTGTTCTTGGAGCTTTCCTGGGATTCAAATGCAGTAGCCTTACCCTGTATCTTTGGGATTCCTAAGAAAATATCCTGCTAACCTCCTTAGCACCTTTGGAAATAAGGTCATGTGCTCACTGGAGACTGTGGAACTCAATGTTTTTGATTTAAACCATATGTCCTGTAATGCAGGGGCTGGTGTGTGTGTATGTGACTCTTGACCCAGTTAACACAAATTACAGACACTTTGCTGAGTTTATGAAGTCCTAAATCTTTTGCTTGTCCTAAAGTTGTTTTCAGCATGTTTCATAAGCTAGTTTTCCAGAAGATTCTTTTCATTTTCTGAATATAAACTTTTGAATTATGTTGTTATTAAGTGCAATAGTTTTAGGAGAAGTTAATGCTGACAGTTGCCTACAACTGTTGTAGGAAAAATACTTGGAACTTTGTCTGTGGAAAGTTTTTTTCTGGTGATGTCAGGTGCAGAAAATAAGAGTAAATTATAATGCCTGATGGAACTTAACTAATGGAGTAGGTTTTGGTTTTGAGGGGTTTTTTTATGTCTTCCTTTGTAAGGTTTTCCTCATGTAGTTGCAAAAATTTTAAGAGGACTTTTGTTTGCCTGATCTTCCACTCCCCTTTTTTTTTTTCCCCTCTAAATTACAACAAAGCACACATAAGATGGACTTCCTAAAATTTGTACTTAAACCCAAAATTTTACTTCTTTATCAAAGAAAACTACAGTTTTTGTTTTAGGCATCTTTTTCACTTCAAAAGAAGATATTCTGTGATATGCTTGTTGTCAAGAAAATATATAGAGAATGGCAGTATCACTATTTTTGTCCTCTTTATATGTGTCTTACCTGATTTTCAGGGCTTAGTAATGATGTAATTCATTATGAAAACATAACTTGCCTCTGTCCTATTACAGAAGTAAAGCTACAACAGTTAGTGATGTGAATGGAATGAAGTCTCTTTCTGGCAACAAGGTATTTATCCATTGAGATTTATTTTCTTTCTAATAACTTGTATTGGCTATATCTTTAATTTTAATGTTCATGAGAGACTCTTGAGTTAATAGCTTTCCTAACATGTAATATCCTAAAAATTACCTGTTTCTTTGGAAAGTAATGTATATTTTTGATGTGCTCAGAGGTGGGTAAGTGTCCTTTTTAGTGCTGCTTAGTTCTTAGATTTGTTCAGACATGGTTAAAAGAACACAATTATTTTTTTCAAAGCTCTTTATTCTCTATATATTTTCAACATTTCTGTGTTTCAGTACAAGGCTTGAACAATGTGCTTGAAATATGCAAAGCTGGACATGTCTGTGTAGTTGACCTTTTAGTACTTTGTTCTGTTCCATGCAGCACCTTGAGAGCAATGGGAATCCCACCTCGTTGGTGTTGCCTAAAAAGGTTCTGAAGTCACTTGATCCCTTGGTTTACAGAAACGTTGAATATGATGTTTGGCTCCGATCCAAATGGGGTGAGTAACAGAATACTTCAAAGGTGCAGCTTTTGCAAGTTGTGTGAAGTGAAGCCCTCCTGAAGAGCTGATGCAAGTGGCAGCTTGGGTTTTTAGTTTGGTTTTCCTCACATGGCTCAGTGGGTAGATTTGGGGCCTGAACACCTGGTTTGTATTTTTACTGCATCAAGAAAGTAATCCTTGTGGTATATTTATACTAACAGTATATTACTGCTTCTGTATTTACAGATCAGCAAAAACAAGATTTTTCTATTGCTGCTGGCATGCAATACTCCATTGGAGATAAATGTAAAGTAAGTAATATTGAATTGCAGTTTATAGACACATTAACATTTTGCTCAAGATGTCCATTTTCCCTCCTTGTTAACTATTTTGATATTGCTGCTTTATAAATACCCTGGGCTTGTGTCTTCAGCTGAGGATGTACTTGTTCTTTAATTGTTGACAGTGTTCATGACTTACAGCATAACTTACAACTGATCAGTGCAATTTTGCTCCATTAAAAATTCACAAGGTTAACTCCAAGAGTGTATGTAGTAAGATGACTGGAAGCCTCAAAGTTAGACATGGAACTGTATATCCATGTGTTTGTGTTTGACACTGGAAATAGTGATTACACTTTGTATATTAGCTTTGATAAAAATCTCAGTACTTCCAAGTAATGAAGTACAGCTTGCTTTAGTTACTGCAGGTCCCAAAGTGTTGGGAAGTTCTTCCTCTCAGGGTGTTGCAAGCGTGTTACACAATTGGTCTTCAAATTCTGTTAAGATTTGTATTAAGCGTTGCTGCTTAAGAAGAATCAAGGTTTGCCATTAAATTCTAAATTTGCAGACTAGTCTCCTTAAGTGTGTTAATTAAACTGGTGGTATTCGGCTAAATGTGTTTCTTTCTAGGACATTTGACCATCTATTAAAGTTATTAATATTAATGGCAAAATATTCAGTTGGGTTAATCATGCAGCACAGGGGCTCTTTCAGTTTGTACTTTTTTATTTGTGCAATGGAATCAACCATAGTGACTAAACTGCAGGGAAAACACGTCTCCAAACCTAAAAAAAACCCCAGCAACAAAATACTCTACAAAGCCACAAGCCCTCAACCCCCTGGCCCCCAAACCAAACCAACCTAATGCCAAGTTGATTATTTGTTGCTTAATAGTACAGACTTAAAATGTGCATTTAAGACCCTAAGGCTGTCTTGTGTAGTATTTATTTACAGATATTATTAGAAGAAAACATTCTGGTAATGACATACTCTATCTGTCAAATTTTCTCTGTATGTGGCAATACAGTAAATATATAGTATAAAACCATGGGAAGAAAACATGAAGTGAATAGTGAAAATTAGAGTTAGACCAAATTAATACAACTGTAAAGCTGAATACTGTAGTGAAACATTAAGAAATTAATTTTTTTATTCAACAGAAGAATTTTAAGAACATAGAATGTCAGTCAGACAACTAACAGTAATGTCATGTCTAAACAACTTCTTTTGATTGTTCTTAAAAAAGCCCTCTGAAGAATAACTCCTGAAGTAATTGGTGTTCGTTATGTTCCTAATTAGACTATGTTTCACTGAAGTGAAGTGGATTTTAATAGGGAAAAGCTTTGAGTTTTATTGTGAGAGAGAGTGTTTTCAGTAAAGCTGAAAAGCCTGGCTGCACTCGTTGCTTTTAACTTTCTCATGTGGTTTTGAAAAGCATATTTCGTTAAGTAGGGTTTCTCAGCAAGCTGTTTGTTTAGTGTTGTGTGTGTGTTTGTTTTAATAGTATTTTTATTTCATTTTGAAGAAGAAATAGGGGTTAAAGACTGGCTTTTGATTGATTTATTAAACTGTGATGTATATTTCTCAGGTCTTCTGTTGCCCAGAGGAAAATTTCTGTTTCTAATTGTCGATATTTTAAAGAGTTAGCTCCTCTCACAGTCATCTTTGGAGCTAATCCACTTTTTTTTCTTACTCTTGTTCTTTACAGGTGCGCTTAGACCATAATGGGAAATTTTATAATGCCCATATTCAAGAAGTTTTTTCAGAGAATGGGCCAGTTGTTGTATTTGTAGAAGAGCTTGGAGCAAAGTGAGTGCTTAATCTCTTTTGGAAGGGAGCACCAAACTGAAGAAGGCATTACTTTGGTTCAGAGTTAACTTCAGTCCCTGAAATGTATCTGTTTCTTTACTTGGAGCAGTACTACCACAGATTTGTTAAAAAAGCATCATACTATTTAAAAAAGGAGAAATTGTTTATCATTTCACATTTCTTTCTGTAGTCCCAAGTAGTCTGGGTATTACTTGCAGAGTGGAATAGTAATTACATCAGTAGTGTTTTAATTTTTGTGCACAAGATTAATTCCTAAACAGATTGACACTGGGCTAATAAGGTGTTGCTTGGACTTAATAGATGCTAAATTTGTGACAAACTTTTTGTATTGAAAGGTACACTAAAGCACTGAGCTCCTCTGGTGCTTGAGTAGCTCTGCCTGATTTTCACAGAGAGTGCCAAGTTGCTCTTTAGCTCAGCATCATCTTTGCCCTACCTGGGACAAAAGAGTGTTTGAAGTTGATGTTGGTTTGTGGATTTGATGGTTTTGGTTGTGTGGGGTGGGGTTTTTTGTTTGTTGGAGAGGGAGCACGGAGAGAGCAGTTTGAGAAGGCCTGTGACTTCTGGGTCAAAAAACCCCACACTGATTGTAGTTCGGGAAGAGGGAACACTTTCAGTCAAGGCAAATGAGAAAGATGCCCATTTGATCACCATTAAAAAGAATGATGAGATCTGAAGAGTATCTTGCAGTTTGAATCCTTTTTAAATTGGAATTTAATCTGTTTGAATAATGTATATATATAATATATTATACTAGTTATATATTTACATTATTTTATTAATATAGAAGAGATTACATTATTATAGTTCTGTATTATAATATTATATTACTATAGAAAAAATATATAAATAAATAACCTTTCAAATAATGTAAACAGTTGCTTGGACCATCTCTAGCATCCTCAATTAAAAAGGCAGTATTTGTTCTGGGATATACACCATCAGTGTAACATCTTTCAATCTTGGCACCTATTGCAGCATTGATAATAAATTTATCTAAGTATTGCTTTTATCTAAGTATATTGCTTTTTGGGATCATTTTCTTTTTCTGTCTGCCCTGAAGGCACTTCACAAATGGCTGATCGTTCTTTACTGGATAAGTTTGTGTCAACTTACTAGTTTCATGTAAAAAGGAATAAAAAATGGTTTGCTGTTCTACACATTGCTTGAGTGTAATCATAAAGGCAAAGAACATTGAAAACAATGTTCTCAAAAGTGGGAAGATCTGTCAGTATTAGTGAACATGTGGTATTAATTTATGCAAGCCCCAGTCTGGTCTTTTAAGAGATTATTCCCTCCATAATTCCTTGTTTTGTAGGCATGCTGTCTCACTGAAGAGCCTTAAACCTCTTCCACAGACCTCTCCTATGGAGGGCTGGAACACTGTGCCAGGGAAGAAGATAAAGAAGTTTTACCCAACGTGGGGGCAGAATGCTCAGCCTGGTAGGACTGTACCTGTCTTTGTGTGGTAGAATCTTCTTTGTGAGATGTTTTGTCCCAAAGAGCTTAAAAAAATGAGTAAAGCAAAAGTCTTACCTGTTTTCACGTTGTTTTCACAGATGCAGAGTGCAGAGGGCCAAAGAATCAGAGCAAGTCAATCAAACCCCAGTCAGCACTACCTCCTCGACTTCAGCATACTGTGGGAACCAGGCAGCACCAGTTCTTGTGTTCTGGGTCCCAACCTCATCAGACCTCAACTGAGCAAAAAGCTCCGGGCAGGAATCCTTCCCAGTCTGCAAGGTAAAACTGCAAACAGCATTTTCCCTGGCTTGAACTCTTAACTGAGCTTCTGGAAGCCCAGCTACCGGCTTCAGATGCTTCTAGCATACTCTTTTGAAATACATTGCCATTGAATGCTTAGGAATTGTCCCAAGTCCTAAAGAATACACACAAGCATGGGAAGAATTTTTTTTTTTTTTTTTTTGTGTCCATGGCAGAATCTGCCTACAAAGCCACTTTTTTTTTCTTGGGAAGTGGATGTTAGTGTGGTTTATGTTGTAGTTGTTTTTCTTTTTGGCTGGGGCTGAAATAATGCTGCAAGTGCTTCTTGGGCATGGCTAAGATCTTCCCTGAGCTTCTGCTGAACCTGTCATAGGGGACTGCTTTGTGTTCTGACTTAACATTTGAAAGGAGTATTAAAAGAGTGTTTTGCCTGCATTTGTTGGTAGTGACTTTCTGATTCCTTGGGCTGCTGCAGCAGAGTTTCTGTTTCCATACTTATATCTTAGTCCTTTCTCCTGAAAGCCACGAGTTTGTGTTGGGTTTGATGCAGATTTCTTAGTCCGAGCAATCCTCTTCCTTTTTCGGTGCGCAGGAAAGCGGAGCGCGAGCGAAGCGAGGAGCAGAGCCACGGCAGCAGGGACTGTAACTACTTTGGGCTGTCTCCAGAGGAGCGCAGGGAGAAGCAGGCCATAGAGGAGTCTCGTTCCCTGTATGAGATCCAGCAGCGGGATGAACAAGCTTTTCCTGCTCTTTGCAATGTATGCTGGATTCCTTGTAATTAGCAGTGCACTTTCCATACTTGTCTGTGAGCCTTTCATTAGCCATTGGTTTGCTGTCCTTGAATCACACTGCAATTCAAAAATCAGGGATATTCATTTTGTACTCGCTTTGTAATTAGAAGTACAGGTATCTCCAATGCTTTATATGTTAAAGATAAGAAAATACATGTAGTAGTTTATCCTGGGAATAATTGAATGTCCACCACACAGTGCTTTAGGTGTGTAAATATGGGAGACACATGAGCATCTGTATTTGTAGGATTTTGGAGAGATCATTCTATTGATGCAACTTTAGTGAAAGTGGGTGGGAGTCCCAGTACATCCAGGGAAGTGAGCAGATCCTGTGGGTAAAGAGCTATTCTCCACACAGGTTTGTTCTAGAGATGTGTGGGGCTTTTTGGGTTTAACTCCTAGGGCAAAGAGAAACAAGAACAAGGTTGGGAAGAATGATTAGGAGAAAGACTGAAGCCTAAGGGACAGAGGTTGTTCTGTCCTGAGCAGTAACAGTTTGCTGTGTTTGCTCACCTGCAGGAGGAGGATGTGATTTAATGTCTGAGTTAAACAGATTTTGTCACATCAGCTAGTGACATGAATGCTCTTAAAGGGCACTAGGCAAAATGTAGCAATGAATGAGAAAGAGGGGTTGAATCTGCAGGATACTGAGACAGACTCCCCCCCTTCCCCTTTCTGCCTATCACATAAGTAAATATTATTTGTCATGAATGCATAATAGTATCATAGCAGATGATGCTAAAGTGTCACTGGACTGATTATATAAAGTGATATTTCTGCTTTTGTCAACTTCTTCAGAACCAGTTAGTCTGTCAGGCTGCTACACAGACTGTGGATAATGTAAACCAGAAAAAGTTCTCAAATAGTGAAAGAAGAAACAGCAAGTGGACAGCAGAGGTGGAAGAGCAGAAGGAGAAAGGTAAAACTAAATGGGTTTAGATAGTGGCTGGGTTTTTTTTATTTGCTCATTAAATTCAGCATCTGAATTTATTCAAGATGGGGCATCTGTTTAGGCAATGAGGGGAAAGTTATCCTAAGTAGCAATGCCAAACTAAACTGGGCTGGAGGTAGCAAGGGTGTGGATGTGAAGAAAGCCACATTCACAAAGCAGGGAAATGTACTGAGAGAGTAGACTCCTGGCTGGAATTTTTGTAGTAAATGGGAAGAGAAATGAGAAGAACTAAAAGACTTTATCAGAGCTACCCTAAATTAGATCCTTTTTGAAATTCTAGAGTGTATGGTAGAAAGTGCCAGTGGGAGGAGCCTTAAGAGTAATTTATGAAGCAGGTAAAAGTGTGGCATGGTTAGGAATTAGCATGCCATGGTACAGGAAGGGGAGAAGAAGGGTACAGAAGGGTTGGAAAAACAAACCTGTTTACAGTAGAAAGCTTTGTCACATGGTCAAAATTTTGTTTGGGTTTTCTCTCTCCCCCCAGTCGGTTACAACACTTCAGCTTCTCTTCCTGAACTTAAAGCTTTTCCTCCTCTGTGAGGAAGTGGAACATGGCAGTAATAGAAGAAAGCTGTAGGTGCCAGGAGGAGGTAGTTAGTAAATCTCTGCTAATTGCAAAGGAATTTTTTAAGGCATGTTGACGTTTTTTAAGGAATGTTCACGTAGAGAAAGCTGGAGAGAAAGTGAAGGCTCCACTGTCATGCTGAATTTGGCTGAAGGGCATGGCACGTCCAGCTTTCTCTGCTTTTTGTGACACTCAGATTTGCATTGCCTCTTGTGAAACTTGGTTAACAATCCTGTGGGAATCAAGTATACTTCCTTCTGAGTGTTTAGGGATTCCTATTGCTGCTTGAGGATTTGGCAGTAATTCTCAAAATCAATACTGTTTCCATTTATACTGCTGTCTAGTTGTGACAGAGTATATAACAGGCATTTAAAAAGTCTGTATCTACTACTGATCATCTGGGCATGAGTGTGATTGACAAGCAGTGGTAGCCAGGTCTGAACATAAGCCAGAATGTGAAGAAATTTTTCTGATCTTTTTATGTCACGACTGTTTTTTAACACTGTCTTCCCCACCAAAGTGTTTGCTGGTGCTTGAGGAATGAAATTTTGTGCAGCAGTCTGAAAACTTTTTTAGATCTTTTAATGCACTGCAACATTCTAAACTTTTTTTTTAATCAGTCAAAAGTAGACAAGACTTTGAGCTTCTTTTACCTTAACACTTGAATATGAAAATGCCAAGCAGAGCACTTTCCCTTTAAGCAAAGTACAAGCTTTTGTTTCATTAGGAGCAATTTAGGATGAATATATTTAAAGGGACAGCTGCATTTCATTCCTGCTTTCCCCAGGCATCACTGAAATGACTTCCAAACATCAGTAAAGAGCTCCTGTAGACCTTGCAGAACCCAGGTTGAAGTAGCTGCTCTGTTACTGCCTGAATAACTGTTTGTTTTAGGATGCTTTGATCTTTGGTAAAAATAGAAATTTAAGTTTTCTGAAGTAATATCTACTAAGATATAGGTTTAGTTTTGAAAGTTTAATTTTGGAAAGACAAACTAACTGGCTTAAGTTGTGATAGCCATAAGTGGTGTAATGGTTCATTTACTAGGTTATGTCTTGGTGTTGCAGAGTCAAATTCCAGGCAGATCCACTTAAGTCAGAAGCTTGAGCCAAATTCATCTGAGGTAATCTTAAAGAAAAGACCAAATTTTGTTTTAAATGTTATTGCTTCTCTGATACATGATTAGCAGAGCAATAGCTGCCTTTAGAGCTGTGATTGCTGCTGCTGCTTTACAGCTTTTAGTGAAATACTCCTAAGGCTGGAGGCTTGTATTTCTGTCAGCTTTCCTCAGCCCTGTAACCTATACTTAGTCTTTCTCTGCAATCAGAGTCCTCAAACCTGGGCTATTGAGAGCACTTACAAATCTGGATTTGTAATTGCTTAGTACAGTCTGTACTTCCAGTATAATGGGACCACAGAAGATTTGATGTTTGCTAATAGCTGTTGTGCTAACAGACCATGAGCTCTGAAGTTCAGTGAAGATTTATGGCCTCTTGTTGGCTTTTAACCTTTGCTGTCCTTTCAATGAGCAAAATGTCACACTAGTATAATATGTGATGGGTGCTTAGCCCACTTTGTATGGAGTGTGGTTTACTGTTTGTGAATAACTCTTTGTAAAGTTAATCTTACTATTAGACTAGCTGTGTATGTTGTTTCTAACTTTGCTTTAGAAGAATAGTCAAGATGAGAGTTATCCAAAAGCTTCATCTCCTTTGGAACAAGTTAAAACAGATTCTCCGATTCTTGCTGAGCAAGTAAGAAATGTTTGTTTGATTTCAAAGTTTTCCAGTCAGGAGACTTCAGACAAAGGGGAGCTTCATCACAGCCACGTATGTATTACAATACTGGCTTTTAATTACACAGTCATTTCTATGTGATAATGCTAAAATTTCATATTTACAGTTAGGAATCTGTTATGTCCAGCATAAAGATTGTAAAAGGAAAACCTTGATAGAAAAGTAAATCTATTATTTTCTGAGAGAGGGGTTATTTCATATCTTTCTATCAAGGTAACTGTGCTTTTCCCTTTAAATTCTTTAGCTTTTCCTTTTCAACTTTCTCTGAGGTTATTGGTAATTGCTTGTGAGGGTGGCTTTTATTTTGGGTGGGAGATAGTTAAATGTAAAGCTTGAGGAGGTGATTCCAGCTCTGGTGGCTTTGTGGTACTGGCATGGCTGGACAGAGCTCAGAGCAGATCTCTCAGCACAGTGATGCAGCTGAGGTCTCTTTGGGTATGTTCCTAGTTAGTACTTCCCTGTGGGGATGGTGGTAGTCCAGATAAGGCTGAGTCAGCAGGGTCACCAGCCATGACGGGATTCAGATTTGTTTGTTTTTACAGAACCTGACCGAGTGCTTGCCGAGCGTAACTCCAACACCCTCTCCAGTCTTCTCTGAGGTGCATTTACCTCCAGCAGTGCCTTCTGTACCAGCCATTGTGCCAGCTTGGCCAAGTGAGCCAGCAACATATGGACCAGCAGGTTTGCAGAAATACTAACATAAATCAGAAATTACTAAACCTGGAAAACACTTTAACTCTCTTACTAAGTTGAAGATGCCCCCAGGAGACACTTCTCGTATAATTTCACATTCCAAAGGCAGGCATTCATAGGAATGTAGTTTCTCACTGCTGAAAACTAGTGAGAGTTTTGACAGATCTTTGATTGCTTGTATGTACAGTTTGCTTGACTCCCAACCTGAAGGTACAAGAGTGTTGTGTACTTAATTGGCTGTTTTTCCTCTTGAGTGGGATAGCATTGAGTTTTGAGGATCTGCTTAAGGTAGAACATATTGTCAGCATGTTGAAACCTGGTAAGTGTTTGTGCTGTGTGTCCCATGTAACAAAAGCCTCCTTGGTTGACTCCTGAGGACTCAGCTTGGGGCTTGTATGCATGAAACTAATGAGATCCATTTAGACCTGAGCTGCAAAGCCAGTGTAATGGGTTTTGGTGTGCTGTGCATATCTTGTGGTCTGTGAAGTTAGCTTAGAATCGGTAGTGCTCATTAGATCAGGTGCTGCATTTTCTCTCAACTGCTGTTTCTGTACAAGAACCAGCTCTCAGATCAGCCTGCTTTGTTCACATGAGACAGTCACAATCCTGTCTCACTTGACTGTGTCTGTGACAGAAGATGTGCAGCCCAGTTGATCTAAGCTCAGATTCAGAGTTGACTCTAAATGACAAGTCAGAATGAGAACTCCAGGGATTCACATGAAAGTTTCAGTTTCCCCATTTTTATCTCCTTCCTATTTCCTTCTGGCATTCATAATTTTAAAAAAGAAACACGGGAGCACTTTAGCTATTTCTGGAAAGCTTAGCTAAATTGTTTCATTCTTTCTGAAAACTATTCTCTGCATTTTGAATCCTGCTTTTCTGATGTCTTTTGGTTTGTGATTATTTATCTAAATATACATATCTATAGACATGCATTGATACCTGTTCTATTTCTATACATATATATGTATCTATTTTGGGTTTTTTCCCTCTAGGTATTCCAACCCAAATACCTGCTTCTTCCCTGATGCCAGGACCAGCAACAGGACCTGACTCTATTGTATCACAGGCTCAGGTAACATCTGCTTCAGGTGCTGGAGTTCCTGTGTGGCTACAAGCAGTTAACCAGCCTTTAATGCCTTTGCCTCAGACTCTGAATCCCTACCAGGATCCGCTATACCCTGGATTCCCTTTTAATGAAAAGGGAGAAAGAGCCGTTGCACCTCCTTACTCCCTGTGCGGTACTGGGGAAGACTTACCTAAAGGTGAGAAGTCTGCATTTGACACCATTTTTTCTCATAGTTCTTCTTTTCTTAAAATGTAGATAAACACAACTTTTTTTGGTCCTGTTGTCGTTCTTTGTCCAAGGATCCGATAGTTGTCATTCCATTATTTAAGATGTGGGAGAGAATGTTGAATAGAGTTGTAACTCTAGTTTGCATTGCCAACATTGTGACTGTTTCAAGTGGTTACACCTGGAAATCTGGTAGGATCATTTTGTAGTTCTTAGCTTACCCCATCATAACTTGAGGTTTTGTACATGTAAAGAATTACCTTTGGAGAACTGCTCCTGTCAGAGTAATAGGTTTGCTCATGTCATTTAAAAGTTTGGAAGCTGTTGAGCATTTCCTTACTGATCTGGGAAAATACAGATTTTGGCATACTATGAATGCAAGGTATGTCCATAAAGAACATCTCATGTCTGACTGCTCAGTGGTGTTTGTTTGTTTAGTGAACTGTTTCTTTAAAAACTAGAAGTTCACAGACTGTTAAAACTGAAATTTAAACTGCTGTTGTGTTCTAGATACCTTACTGTGGCAAAAAACCCCAACTAATCAATTGAAGACATGCAAGTAGTAACTTAGTACTGGTGTTCTCTACTGAAACGGAACTTCATGCAGTTTTTTAATCAGATGAAATATTTTAGGTCCTTATAAATACTCTTCCTTTTTTTTTTTAGATAAGAATATTCTTAGATTTTTCTTCAATCTTGGTGTGAAGGTAACTCTTCAAACTTCCTTATGTTTTCATTTTGTTTTGATTTTACAAAAATCGCTTGTAAATAATTGTTGGTACTCAGAGTGCACAAAATTTGTTGCTGCAGATTTCAAATCCATCTTTCACTTTCAAATACTTCCTTATTTTTTCTTCTGTTAACTGAGATTCCAGCAGTTGTCCACAGTGCACTTCAAGTCAGCAGAAATCAAATTCGTGTCAGTAGCATAGTGAGACCGATTGGCTTCCAACTGTGGCTGCACAGCCAGCAAATTGTGCTTTACAAAGTCACAGATAAATTGTGAATGTGAAGATGTTTTTTTTTGGATGACATGCATAGGGAATGAGAAAATGCCTTCAGACTTCAAACCTGGCTGTGTACTGGCAAAGCCACTGCAGTGCAGATCCCAAAATCTTTCCCTGGGGACATTCCCTTAAGTACCCTGTGTGTCTGTTCTTTCTGCTCAGGTTACTGATAATAGTATTCTACCTTTTCAGTAATTATAGTAGTGTGTTTGTGTAAATGGGGTGCAACTCTGTGTGTGTGGTTGGGAAAGAGGCTTAGCCAAATCCCAACATCTTCCATTGCTTGGCAAGGCAAAGTTGTTGGCTTTCTTCCTCCCTTCTGTACAAAAAAATGTTCCTTTTTTACCTTCTTATTCCTTCTGTCAGGCAAACTACTTGGGGCAAGGTGCTGAGAGCTCTTGGGCTTATTTCATGGGACTTTGGCCATAGCAATGATATTCTTTCATTTCTGGGCATGGAAAGAGGGAATATTCAGCACAGTTTCCAATGCAAATTTGATACCTCTGCCTAATATAAATCTCTGTGCTTAATAAGAAATCCCTAAGTCATTAATTATCAAGTGTCGCCACAATGCATTTAAACAGCTGACATGCTTGGGACTCTCCTTACTGCTGCTGTGGGTTATTTAGGTTCTCGCCTGTCGTTTGGTGCTTCAGCACCATCTGCTGGTCCCAGCCCACGTTCTAGTGGCTGTGCTGCTCTGCTGGTGTCACAGGGTACAGCAGGCCCAGGAAATACCCTCTGCATTGTCTGCTGCTCTGCTCCAAACCCTGCCCTGCCCACACCCTTTCACTGCACATCAAGAGGGAAGGGGCTCCTGCAGAGGTCTGCATAGGTTTTCCAGGATGGTTTTCTCCAGGAACTGTTTCTACAGAGTCCAGTTTATTAATGTGGAGGTAGAGAAAAGGGAAAGGGTCACCTGAGGTGGTGAACACCTGAGGTGGACAACTTCAGTGTAGTGGCCTTTGCAAAGTGAGGTCTAGTAGAAGAAATTGCCAATTAGTAAGTGTGATTCTGGAAAATTAGTTTGATATGTTTCTCTTCAAACACATAGCTAGAGTATGACTTACCAAGTCAAGCTTTTAAGTCTTTAACCATATAGAAATTGTTACTAAGTTTTCTTACTGGTCATAACTGTTGCCCATTTTAACTGCATTTGGAAGGAAAACAAAAAATAAGAACACCATCCTAGAGTCATATGATTTAGAATTGAGGGCAGTCACTGTAAAGAAAATTCACTTTTATCTCCTATAATTAACTGTTTTGAAATAGTAAATGACTGATGTGCTTTTATGTCTCTCTGAACACTGAAAAGACCAAATAACTGATTTAAATTTTTTTTTCCCTGCTGTCTTGCAGGCATACAGTTGTCCCATGTGGGCACCCCATTCTTACCTTTACCCCCTGCACCAGGCCTATTTAGCTGCTTGTAGAATGTACCCAAACGTGTCCCTTCCTGTGTATCCACACAACCCCTGGTTCCAGGAGGCTGCTCCTGCTCAGAACGAAAATGAAACTGCACGACCAAACAGGCACTTTGCTGTCCAGACCGAGGCCAGATCCAATGGTCAGATTCCACAAGTTGACAGATCTCCATCACTGCCTCTGATCATACCTTCAGCTCAGGTGACGGAAAGTCAAGGACAGGTCTGTGTCGAACCGGAGAATCCAGTGCAAGCTCTTCATGCGAACTACGAGGAGTCCCTGAGAGGGAAAAATGTGTTCCCACAGCCGCCCTTTGGACACAATCACTTTCTAGGAGCTGTTCCAATAGCACCTCCTTTCTTTCCTCACTTCTGGTATGGGTACCCAGTTCAGGGTTTCATTGAGAATTCAGTAGCGAGACCTAATCTTGTCTTGTCTCCTGAGGACAAAGAGGCAGCAGGTGGCACCTCTGCCAGCATGTACGTGGGCAAAGAATGCAGCCCTCCAGTTCCTGGAGTGAACTGTGCGGAGCAGCTCCAGAAGACCAACAGCGGCGGCTCCAACACCGTCCCATTCCCAGTGGCTGCTGCAGGGACCCCGAAAGACACTTCGGCCAGGGCACCTCAGCTGGAGCAAACGTGTCCTTCGGCTGCTCCTAAGCAGAAAACAGCCGGGCAGCAGCATCGCCCTCCACAGACACAGGGCCCAGAGAGGCCAGCGGCAGGGCCAAGCACGCAGCTACTGCTGGCAGAACCTCCCAAAAACGAACTGAAACCCGGCACTCCCAGCCGGAAGGAGAGGCCTCCTAAAGGGAGAGAGTCCAAGGGCATGGGGAATGTGCAGATGGAAAGCAGGGCCCAGAGAACGAGGGAGGAGAGCTCTGAAGATGACACTGAGGTTTCCGACATGCTGAGGAGTGGTAGATCCAAGCAGTTCTATAACCAGACTTATGGAGGAGGCAGAAGGCCCAGACCTGACAGGGGTTATTCCAGCAGGGGAGGATACCAGTTCCAAAGAAATGAGGAGGCCTGGAAAGGACCACCCAGCAGAAGCAGAGATGACGGCTACCAGTATCAGAGAAACTTTAGAGGGCAGCCGTATAGGAACGACAGGAGAAGGGCAACACTGGGAGATAATCAGAGGGGGCAGCAAGCATAAAATGAGTGGATAATTGGAAAATTTAAGCAAAAAGTAATTTGAAGTAGCAGTTTAAAATCATAATTTCTTTTTAGTGAAGTTCAATGATGTTTAATTTTGGGCTAATTTTTGGCAAGTAAAGACTAGGAGGATGTCAAGTCCTACCATAGGGTTCTTGGGGGGATTCTAGAGTTTGTTTGGCTTAGCAGTTTTTCTTCAATGTCAAATTAGAAAAAAAAAATAGGCTTAGTGTTTGATAATTTTTTTCCCCACAAAGGTTTCCGTTTGTGATAGAAGATGGGTATGTGCGTTTCCTAGAGTGACAAATGACAGCATTAGATGTGATTTAGATTCTAAAATTGACAGTAACATTGCACCAAATATAAATGTATATTTTATCATACAATGCCTTAGTTCTGAACTGAGCTAAAGGAATTCTCAGCCTACTGCACTGTTGTCTCTGATATGCTTCCAACCCAAAGGCCTTTCATCTCAAAAAGAAAAAATATCTGTCAAACTTGAATGTTTCTCTTGTGTGTTACACGTATGGCAGCCAGCTAACCCTGTGTCTTAGGTATGTTGTATATAGTTCTTTTCATAATCATAGGGTATATTTTTGAATTTTAAAAAGCATTTATTTGTTGAAATCAAAATCAAGACAAGCAGTCAAGAATACCTGTGTATGAACTGATAAGAATGGCTGTTTCCACCATGAATTCTTCTTAATACTGGTGTGACTAGAATGGTGCCTATGCCAACTGAATAATTACAAAGACAATAAAAATGTAGATGCTATGCATTTCCAAAATAATTCTGCATCTGTTATAATAGCAGAAGTTTTTTTAATGCCACTTTAACACTAATGCACTGACAAATCCTAGATATTTTGTGAGGAGATGCATAAAGTACATGTTACATTTTTTTAAGTTTGTACGATTGAGCTACTGTTCAGTATTCTTTTGTTGTTGCACTGTTGATGTTTTGCATGTACAACTCCTTGCTGGAACTACTTTTAAAAGCAAGAATGGAGAGTCTCAGTGTGCTCTGCTCTTCCCTACAATTCAGAAGAAAGTGGCTTCTGCCTTATATTTTTACACTGTGTCAGAGTTCTGATGCTGTTTCTTCTGAGCCCAGTTATGATCTCCGCAGTGTTCCTGTTGCCTTTGCAGTCTGGATGTTCAGCTGTCCAGGCTCGGAGAGTGCAGTGTGCACAGTATTCACTCAGCTCTGTTGCTCTGTAAAATTGAACTGTTGTGTATATTTTTATATCTCTGTATACAGTAGTGTAGGTGACGGTACCCATTCATTGTGTCTGAGATTGTACACCCTTGGTGCAGAAACCAGAGTGATAGTTATATGATAAAAAGTTTGTTTTCAGATGCATGCTATGTATAAAACCCTAATTGAAATAAATGTTTTGTCTTTTCACTTGCTTTCTAAATTATATGTATGTATTTAAACCTGTTGCAATGGCATTAAATGAAATGTTGTTCTTAAAGGGCCAATTGTAGTAAGCAGCAGAATGATGAACAGCATATGGCAGGCAGCAAACAAAAAGAAGCCATTTGGAGTCTTTGTTCATAGGGCTAGGAGTCATGCTGGAGGCTTTTTGATTTTTCTTTTTTTAATCTAAATACTTTTTCATTCAGGATTTCAAAAGAGGCAATCTTCACTTTTTCAGGTTGGGAATGAAGCAAGCACTGAGGGATTTAGTTGTTACCATTGTGATTCTCTGCGTATTTCAACTCCTTTCAAAATCATAGAAGGCCGCTTGTTGAGTTTACTGGTGAATTTTTAGCTCAATCCCAAATTTGTGCAGCAGTCACTGAACTTATCATTCTATGTCATTCATGTCCTAGAGCAGGTAGTTCATCACGTGTTTTGTTGTAAGAATGAAGCCAGTAAATACTTCCTTACAGAAATCTGTTGGGAAACACTGGGGAAGAGAGGCATGGCAGTAACTGGGAGGGATATGCTTTTAGAATGTGCATTTAAAAAACAACTTCTTTCACCTGGGCCTACAATGCCTTGCTACTCTAGGACAGTGAAGGATGGGAAGGTGTAGGTGTATCTTCTCTGATGCTGATCAAGTAAGTCTGGTTTCCTCTCTTGCTGAAGGAGTAGTAGTAGATTGATTGGCCCAACCTCTGGCCTGTGGCAAGATGTTTTAGATTGCAGGATCCTCCTGTTAATATATGTAATATTCAGCATAGAACCAGCTGTGACACAGCTGAACCACATCTTTATCTTATCCTTATTACAACTGATTCAGAGAAGACTGCACAACTCCAGTCCAAAGGGAGTAAGCTGTGCAGAGGAGAACAAGTTTAGTCAGTCTTCGGAAGTTTTTGTCTGACCAGTGCAGTTGTGTAAGGCTGTACTCAGCACCTGCACTTCTTCAGAGTCCCTCTGCTGCTGTAGTACAGGGGCATTGCTGTCACAAGACAGAGGGAGGCAGTGTGTATAGAATGCTCAGTACTGCCAAGGTCATGAAATAACCATGTTGCTAACACACAGAATGGCAAAAACCCACAGATTACCTCCACTCCTTTCTGTAGCTTCTGAGGCAAAAATTTAAACAAGGAACAAAGCCATGTTTTCTCATCATGTTTTTCACATGCCAATGAAGGACGAAAACTGTTGAATGGAAAATACCCTTCCTTCCTTTTAAGACACAGCTAAAAGTTCTTTTTTACATGTCTGCTTAAGTAAGCAGGAACCTTTAAATTTTCCTTGTGGTTCCCTGAAGGACCTTATTGTCTAGGGAAGTAAGTTTTTAAAAGGTTTCTTTAATTTTTTTTTGTCATAGTAAGGATCAAAGCTTTTTACTTTATGAAAAAGTAATTCCTGCATCTTAGCCATATAAAAACTTAATGGAAGAGTGAGTTGGATAGATGGAAAGAATGTTCATATTCTTTAGGATTATTTCACTGCTTATTTTCATCTCACTAGGTCTGAGAACATGCACAGGGACAGATGATTAAAAAAAGGTGTAGCTACCTTCAGTGTGGGAAAAGGGTGTGTGACATCATATAAACATATACACTTCTGAATTAGTAATTGAAGAAATTCTGCAGTGTCACAAGTTAGGTGGGTATTTTATTTTTGAAACCCTCAGCCAGAGAGTCAACCTTTTTAAAAGAGGAGTCACTCTTGTATCATGACATTCTTAGTAAACTTCCCTCTTATACAGAAAACACCTTCAAAGATTTATTTTAAAATGAGGAAGTTCAGTCAGTACTTGGTACATGAGTAGGATATATTGAATTGAAAACCTCCCTTCAATTTTGAAAAATCAGGAGACCCATTTGCACAATTTCAACGTGGTCTATTTTGAAATTATTACACTGAAAATAGGGCTGTGTCACCAAAATATAGAAAGTGGCAGTTTTACTCAGACTAGGATGTTTACTGCTACTGTCTCAGATGTTAAATGCAGCAAGAGATTTTAAGCTCCAAAAGATTAATTGTTCTAAAACCTGATCTGAGCCATTTCATCACAGCTGTTTAGATTCCAATATGCATGTCTAGATGCTGGGACTCAATATTTAGTCATCCAGGAAGAAGTAGTTTCCACTCTTCTTTTGTTCCACATCCTTGGGAAAAGAAAAAAGGTCACCATTACTTGAAGCAGTCTTTGGCAGACTTGAACATAACTGAAATAAAATACACTTATCTAAACTCCTTTCTGCTTCCCTTATTACTCTTACCAGTTTCACATGCTGTTTTTCCAGCACAGCAGAACTACCCTGTTAATCTTCTTTTTGCTTCATATTTTAAAATCTGGTTTTGTATCAAACAGTCATGGCTCCTGTACTGCAAAGGTGCTCCTCTCTTACCTTGATGGAATTGAGTTTGTTTATTCTTGGTCTGTAATTGTTGGGGTCTCTTCTAAAAGTGATTTCAAGCTGAGATAAAAACTTATTCATTCCAGCCAAAAGAGTCTGTGGACTGTTGAGACAGAAAAATATTTTAGCTGTATTTTCAGAAGTTTTATATCCTATGATTACAAGCAACTTTGATCTCCATCCTGAGCTCACTCAGGTCTGGAAATGCAAATATGAGCAGTGTTTGACGTAGCACAACATGCTACATTTTTAGTCAATCCCTGTCTCTAATGCTGCTGAAAGATGAGAGTAGTATCTCATTGTGGCTTCCAGCTATGACCTTTTCTTTCTTTTTATTTTGTATCTACATGTGTGTGCTGGCACACTTATTTACATTCAAGGAAACAAAGACCCAACACTTGCACCATAAGTAAAATCTAACAAAGATCATTACATAACTTTTTCAATATTCGTGAATGATTGTGGTTTTTGAATTCCAACGTATGTGTCCTTGGAAGGAATACCGCCAGGGTAGGAGGGGATTGCCATGGCAGACCAATGTGTTTACTTCATCTAGCTTGTGCCAAGTACTCACTGTTCTAAAAGCCTGTTTTCTGATAAGGCTGCTCATCAAAAAGTCTCTGTAATCTACATGAAATTATTTACAGGAACAGAAGTAGATACCAAAAGGGAGAGCTCTGAAAGAATGAAACAATGCAAAATGCATGCTGACATCAAGACTTGCCCTTCACTACATCTGCATAGAGGTACCATACATATATATATATATATATACACACATATATGTGTATATATATATATATATATACATACATCTGCATACAGATACTGCTTTCTTCTAATGCATCTGAAAGTTATTTTCAGAAGGGTAGTTTACAGTTGGTACTTTTTTAATTCCTTGATCTCTTCTGATTGTTATTTAGCCATCATGCAGTTGCTTAAGGCTGGTCTGGTTTTGAGGGTTTGGTTATGTTCCTCAAACTTGCCCCAACTCTGTAGGTAAGGATGAATCCCATTTTCTGTTCCATGATTCAAAAAAAAGTCAGAACCCTCAGGACAGTCCTGGATGCAGCTTTAATTTCCACAGGCAGGGATGACAATCTTGCTTAGTAATCCCAACGAACCTCTTACCTGTTTGCCAGTGTGTTCTTGGAAGGAATGCCATCAAAAACAATCACACGATCAGCAAGATATGTAGCCATGATAAAATCATGTTCTACCACAAAAGCTGTTTTTTTAGCATGGAGAATGAAACTGAAATGAGGGGAAAGAAGAAAAGAAGAGAGAGTAATGTGAATTCAGTGTAATACTACTGCAAATTTCAGTTCCTTGCCCAGCACGTGCGCTCACCGTTTAATGACTCTGGCAGCCATCAGACGCTGTTCAGAGTCCAGATATGCTGAGGGCTCGTCAATCAGATACACATCTGCAGGTTTACCCAGACAAAGAGCTAACGCCACACGCTGCAACTCACCACCAGACAGTGTCTGAACCTGGTGGGGCGGGGGGAAACAAGGCCATGCTTAGTTCACGTACAGGTTGAGAGTTAAGACAGTGAGGATGTTGATTCAAGCAATTAATACCTCCTGGTCAATGATGTTTTCTATCTGAAGAGGTTTCATCACGTCAGTTACAAACTGGGGGTGTGTATAGGCATCTCTAATCTTCTCATGCAGCAGCTGACGGACACTTCCCTAGCAAAAGGAAAATGTTGCCATACAGTTTTATGCTCCACAAGAAAATGAGCAGAAACAGAATAATAATAAAAAAAAATCTAAATAGATACAGATATAAAATAGGCACAAAGTAATTTCTATCTGTTTGTTTTGTAGCAAACACGGTACTTAATAAATAAGGCTGAAACGTACCGTAGATTTAGGGCTGATTTTCTGTGGTTTGTAGCTGACATTTAGGACTGGGACCTCACCTATAAAAAGACAAAATTAATAATGTAAACAAGAGAATTTCCAGTATCTTTAGAATAGGTTTCAGCTTGGGTGTAACAAATTACCTCCTTCATCGGGTGTAAGTCTTCCTGCAAGCATTCGGATAAATGTTGTTTTGCCAGTTCCTAAAATAAAATAAAATACAAGTTACACATTAATCACTTTTAGTAATTTAGACCTCTAACAAGTCACTGATACAACAACAACTAAGACTATTTAATAAAGAATACATTTTAAAATTAGACTCTTTTGAGAATCCCTATATGATCTTCCAGCACTAGGTAGCACTAAGAGGTATCTTAAAACTGCCACCTAAGTTTTTAAAACAGTAGGTAACAAACACGGTGGCACTGTTAACACTCATTAACTTCACATTCTTCCTAGTCAGGGGAATCATGCTGTGATATCTTCACTAGGAAACAAGCAGCTCAGCCTGTTTCAAACATAGTAATTTTGAAGCTGGGCTCCCAAAATGAAGAAGGGCTTTAGGAGCATATTCAGGGCTGGAGAAGCAGTTTCCAGCATAAACTGCACTTACCATTTTCCCCTAACATCACCATAATTTCAGAATCAGTGAATTCTCCAGCTACTATGGATAGTTCAAATTCTCCCATCTTTTTTTTCATTCCTGGATATTTGTACATACACATCTTTTTAACCTCTTCTTCATTAGCTGTCTCAGCTACTTTAAATACCAGAGATGCATCTCGAAACCTTAGATTTTCTGTTGGAACATAGCCATCTAGGAAAATATTTATGCCTGTGATGGGAGGAAAAAAGATCATTAAAAGAGGTCTGCAACAAAGTAAAACAAGATGAATTTCAATTCCTGGCTGCAAATTCCTTTCAGATAATGAGAATGCTGGATTTTTAATGCTATGTTAAAAGAAGCAACAAGACCTCCTCTTTTAAGGCGTGCACACTGCAAATTGAATGAAGAAGAGCCTTACTAAACTACAGAATGGCTGGAGCAGCTCTTCCTGAAAACCCACAGTTAGTGATGTGTGTGGAGTTTAAAGGAACTCCTGCTGTTAGGCTCACTCTCTCAAAGCCAGTTTTTACTGAGTCTCAGTACTACAAGTGGGGTCAATTCAGTTGAACACTACGTACCTCTGTACTGTGCAACCTCTCTCCTGCCCTTTCTCTACTACTTACAGGGTCGTTTGTGTAACTCCACTGTTTACAAAACACCTGCAAGTATCAAAATTATGTCCATAGCAAGTGAAAATGAAGGCTTTTGGGTTGAGTTACAAATTAAGTATCATGTAATACAGAAATTCTGCAAAAAAACAAAGTTCTTTCATTGCTGAACTGTAACAGGAAGAGGACATGTTTATATAGCAGAAAACTGGCATTTTGCTGTCTTTTTTGGGGAAGTTTATGAAGAGAAATATAGCAAGAATTACCTTCTCTTACGCTGAAAGGCATGGTAACAACACCATAAGCACTTGGCACACCATACAGGCAGCAGATAAAGTCAGAGAGATAATCTAACACACTTAGATCATGCTCTACAACAATAATGTACCTGAAAAACAAAGCCAGAGAGATGCTTTTTTACCTCAATGCAAAACATTTTTCTTTCTTTTTTTTCTTACTCTAGTCTTGCATAAACAAGAGCTATCAACATGATTTTTAGTTAATATTGTTTCTTCGCTTTATACTAAAAAAGGAGAGAGTTCAAATCTTTCACAGGCATTTTTTAAACTGTCAATAAACTCGAGAATGATAAATTTAAAGTCCATCTTCAGTGTGAACTGGCAGCTTCTTTATGTACATTAGTGGAAGGATGTTGACTGATTTGAGTGAAAAATATTTAGCACATTTTAAGAAAATAAAAATCTTTGTGAGAAAGGGATGAGACAGCAATATTCAGGTGAAACATAACCACGAATATTTTCCCATCCTTATTACAAAATTTTGAAACAGGACAAGAAACTACAGGAAATAAGTTTCCAAAATGCAGAAGAATAGAATATTACTGACTTGGAATATCTGAAACATCTGTTAGTGTACCATACTGAGAAGTGAACACTTCTGAGGGGATGGACTGCATGTTTCTTCCCTCTGTAAGCAGTCATGCATTACTACAGTCTGGCAAATCATCTGAAGCTTGTATTTACCTGTCAGGGTTTATGAGGGACCGAATAGTAATGGCAGCCTTCAAGCGCTGCTTGACATCCAAGTAGCTGGAAGGTTCATCAAACATGAAGCTAATCCCAAAAGGAAGAGTGAAGTCTTAGTGAATGCAAGCTTTCTACTTATTCAAGCATAATAATAACATTTCAACCATTAAGTAAATGGAAATAAAAAATAATCATTAAACTGAGAAAGGGAGACAAAAACTGAGAATTGTGCACACCTGCTTTTGTTCTCTGTAGACTGCCACTTGAAAGTGAGTTAAGTATTACTTTCCCAAAAGTTATGACAAAGTTATCAAAAGTTACAAGAATCAACAGTTAGGATTCCCATGCACTCACTCTGAGTTACCCTAAATTTAATATGAACTAAAAAGTGCAAAAATACTTTAGAAGACTGGAAGGACATTTTCCAAAAAGAGAAAACTGAACAAGGAAACCTACTTGAAATTCACACTAACCAACCAAAAAACAGCAGCCCAAGCACAACAAAACCAACCAACCAAAAATTCATGAAAGCAAGAAAAACCAAAACCCTGTAACTCTTCTGATCTTGCTTTCTTGGTCCCAAGGAGTCAGGAAACAACAAAGATTAGACAGTAATTTCCTGCTTGCAAGACAGGAGAGGAGGGACTCAAGTTCTAAGAGGTGGGGAAGCAGCTGTACCTTTCTCATTCAGAGAGGCTAAGGGAGGTGTGCTGTCCAACAGGATCCATTTAGGAGGGGTTAGGGAGAGGTTATGAGGTTGTGATGCTGAAATTTAACACTGGCTTCTGAAATCAGCTATTTCCACTTGGGTAAATAGAAGTATACAGAATCCAGAGATAACACATGAAGTAAAAATGGCTTTCAGCTGATGAGCTGGCAATATTTTTAAAAATAATTTTTAACATATTAAATAATTTTTAAATATACTTCAAAATTTCAAACAAAATATTATTGTTAAGAATAAGTGTAAATTTGAGGACCATATTCTGAGACAGATTATTAGAAGCAATGTGTAACAGAAGTAAATTAAACATACATATCAGCCTTCTGAATGCAAACAACTGCACAAGCAAATCTCTGAAGTTCTCCTCCTGAAAGGTCCTCAACATTTCTTTCTTTCAGGTGTGTTAAGTCTGCAAATAAGTGATTAATTTTAGGTATGTGATAACCAACACAACAATCCATATTTTTATTACCTACAGAAACATGTATAAACATAGCAAACATTCTACAGAGAGGGAAAGAAAATAGAAGGAGAACAAGTATTCACTTTATACAGCATCAGTATCATACTGCTAATACTAAGTCATAGCAAGCTATGGCTTCTCTGCAGCATTAGCTGCCTGGCTGCTTCTTATCACGAAGAAGGATTACATTTCTATTTCTTCTTCCACCACACTGGTAAAGATTTCTGGCCCTAAAAAGAAACCATACTAGTTCTGAAAGTGCTTCTTGTCAGACTTGGCTGGAGAGTTCTGATTTTCAGGAAAATCAAGTTCCTCAAATCTTACAGGAGATGGGTGAAGCAGGTATTTTCTAAGCAGCTTAATGAACACATTTCAGGAATAGGCTGTGTCACTAATAAATTAAGTGGGACTCAAAGCCCACATTCTTGGTGACACAATGGCAGCCATTTCACTACCCAGTTCTACCAAAAACAATCCCATTGTGAATTTAGCAACAACTAAATTTAATTACAACTAAATACAAAACACCTACAAAACATTACTAGGGCTGGACGATGCAGATGTTCTTATTAATTGTATTAATCTCAGAAGTCAGTGTTATTCCCACTAAAATTAGATACATACAAGCTTTTGGGGGGAGTGTGGTATATTAGGATAACATTTTTTACATGCAGTGTAAAAAGGGGGATGCTCAGATTTTGCCACATTTGTGAGCAAGCAAGAGCAGCAGATGTTAAGTGGAATTTTTCCAGATTTAAAAATAAGCACTTTCTACTATGAAATAGAAACTGCATTAGAATCTGTGAACTAGAAGGCATCAACTAGTCTGCCACCAGAAAGTATTATTTGTGTTATTTATATTACAGCATGGCCTGGGCTTTACACTAAAGCACCTTTACTTTTTGTATCTTTGAGGTGGTATAATTTACAGGTTCTATCATATTATGGTAACTTGATTGTTTCAGTAAATATGAGCTTCTCAAATACTTTAAAATTTGACTGTACAAAATTACTTACCAAGCTGCTGACATACAACAGTTTGTGTCTTAGTTTCATCCTTCCTATCCAGAATTGATCCCACTGTTCCCTGCATGATAAACAATAAAAACCCCAACCAACATTAAAAATTTCAAACAGTTCTGAATTATGTTGCTAAATAAAACCTTTAAACACATAGGAAGTACTACAGAAGAAGCTCCCAGCTGAAATGTCTCACCTTTGCAGCTTTAGGGATCTGGTCCACGTACTGAGGTTTAATGATAGCTTTAAGGTCATCTTCCAGGATCTTGGTAAAATAATTCTGTAATTCAGATCCTCGGAAGTAAGTCAAAATTTCTTGCCAGTCAGGTGGATCCTGTGACAAAATTAAAGCCTGGGTTTACTTATACCATTTAAAAACATAATAAGAAACCCTAATTTCAAATTCCAATCAATAAGGCAAATAGAATAAGCTTTAAAGAGAACACACCAAAAAATCCACAAAAGCATTCTAAAAACAAAGTTTAGAGACCTCCTTTTTCCAGGTTTCACTAACCTTCAAAAAAAATTTGCACAGCTAAGAAGCTACTGAACGAAAACAACTTCATGGGAAAAATGACAGCATGGATTAGTGTAACCACACTTATTAGCTATCCGATACAGCTAATCCAAAGGAAAAGGACTGGAATGATAAAAGCACAAACTAGCACAGAAGATGCAACAAATCTGGTAATTTTCTCTGCTTCTAGCAAACATTTCCAAGGAAACAGAAGAAAAAAAACCAAAAAACCAAAGGAAAAATGACAAATTGAAAATAAAAAGAACTGTTCAGAGCAATTGCCCAGGAAAAAGTCCCCCCTTGCACACTGTACTACTCTGAGGGGTGCTGAGTTAATTACTTTGATGATAAACAGTATGGAATCAGACTGACACAGTCATATTTTCAAACCAAGCAAATACACAGAGGAAATGCTTCATCAGTTTTGGAGCAGAAGCAACATGGAAGATTCAATTCATACCACGTGTTTCTGTGGTCATACTGATATGGCTCCTTCATAGCAAAGTCTGATTTTGGAAGCATGGTAATTCAATTAAGTACACATTCAGAAAGTCAAAAGTTTTGCTATTTCTGCAATACTACCACCTGAAACAAGAAGTCCACAAAATAATATAAACAAAACTGGAAAGAGAATGTAAAATGTAGCTGGGAAATGACTATTTCTTTGCAGCTTTAGGTAGCAGCCATGAATGAACAGTTTTTTAAAACTTTACTCTTTCAGGCAAAGAAACTGCTGAAGAAAGTGTCCACACACTTGTTCTTACAAGTGCTTCTTGAAGGACAAAAGTGTGCACCAGAATTCAAATGTCCCCGTGCAATCTAAAGGTAAGAAAGTAACATGTGAAATACTGGTAAGAGAAGTCCTAATAGTTATTATTTATGCCTTTTCTCTAATGTATTCACTCTTTGGAGTAGTGCTAGGTAAAGAAGCCCTTGTAAAATATTTTGCTCACTGGCTGCAGTTTGACTTGGAGTAAACACATAGGAAAATGGATTATGAATTCCAGCAGTTACTAGTTTTTTTAAGTCAAAAGTCTTATTGCCAAGTAACTAGCAACATGAAGAAACTAAGGATTTTTCAGAGCTCAGTATTCAATTGTACAGTGGGAAATATCTTCAACCACAACTTACAGTAACAACATACTTTATGAGAAATCCTCAAAAGAATCAAAGATAAAAATGCCTAAGATAGTCCAAGGATACATGGTAAGTGCTCATAGGCATTTGAGCTGTTCAGATAAAAACAAAGATAACTTATAAGAAACTTCAATACTTGGGCAATGGAAATCCCTGATGGGAACACGTAAAGTATGCAGGGAGAAAAACATGACATTTTTTAAAGACTGGTATTAAAACCACCCCAAACCCGTAAGTGTCACTTCAAGAAACCTACCTCTGATTTTTATTTTTTGTGAGTTACAATTACAATTAGTACCCTTATCTTTCTTGAGAGACATACACAATTTGCAAGAAGGCCCTTGTTAGCAATAACCTACTACTGGTCCTGTGTGATGTAGGTCACTGGCTGTCAATAGTCAAAGTGCCAACATCCCCACAAATCTATCACATTCACAGATACAAACATTCAGTCCAAAAAAATAAACAGCTATCTAAAATGCTAACTCTATTTTATTGCTGATACATACATCATATTTTCCAAGATTTGGCTTCTGTTTCCCTGCTAAAATTTTCAAGGCAGTTGATTTTCCAATACCATTGGTTCCAACCAATCCCAGTACTTCACCTGGACGAGGGATAGGCAACCTGTACAAAACATTGATAAGTTTGTGTTAGATTTATGCCACCACACACCAACATTTAGTGGGCAAGTAAATGTTGCCACCCATTTTCAGACTTTCTGATTATTACAGCCTCTGTTAATTTGCAAATATGTAACCCAAATCATATAAAATTTCTTAAAAATAGAAGAGCATAAGAAATACCTAAGGGTAGTCTGTTTTTAAACAGGGGTTCTGTAAAATAATCCCTAACACTAATTTATTTCATTATAATACTTTTTAATAAGAAAAATGTAATTAACATTCTAAAAGGAAGCTACTGGGTAAGAACTAAGAACACTTTGATGTGCACTACGTTTATACTATCAAAAACTTGGATTCTTTGTCTCTTTGATATTAGAAAAATAAAATACCTGTGAAGTTTGAAGGCATTGGCACAGTATCTATGTGTTGTTTCTTTCTCCAGGTTGCTAGGTAAGTTAACAATTGACAAGGCTCCAAAAGGACATTTCTGGAATTGAAATAAATTATAGATTATTAGTGCACACATTTTATTAACAAAAGTCTATGTTTTGTACTGCACCCAGCTATGCATTTACATTTTTAAATGGACCTCTACCAAATTTCCTTTACATAGTCAACCTGCCAAGGAAGTTCTGTACCGCATTTTTCAAATTAGTAGTCTGCAATTTAGACTGTCAAGACTACAATACAAATAAGGCACACTGCATATATTCTCCACCTTTCTCAAAGAAATCTTTCTGCTGCTAATTGTCTACAGACACAAACAAAAAAACCCAAACAAAGCCAAGCAGAAACAAAGCCACAAACAAAACCCACACCTTGCAACCCAACCAGTTCAGTCAAGTGACACATTTCTTCACTTTCTATAATCAGTAAGTTAACTTGGTCTGATTAGTCCAGGAAAGAAAACTGCTTTTTGAAGTTACAATATGCATTGCTAAATATAATAGCAAAATAAGGAATAATTAGCACTTTAAATAAAGCAGTTTAATTTTTACCTTGATGCAAATACCACAACCAATACAAAGTGTTTCTGAAATCCATGCTATTTTGCTCTGTGATGTGACCTCTATGCAAAGTTTTCCTGGTGAAAAAAATTAAGATAAGATCAGTAAAGTTTCTGGTGAATCAGAATTCCTGCCTGCTAAATTCCACAGAGGAACTTGTAACTGATGAACGTTCACTGAAGCTTCATATTACCCAAAGGCTTGAAAAGTGTCACTATTACAAAAAAGTGTTCATGCTTTTAGTGATATTTCTAAAGGTTTTGTAAAAAAAAAAGCTTGAATGATACACAAAAATCTATCAGTTACAAAAAGCTCATTCCTTCAAGTATAACTGATTTAAAAGGTCTCCAATTGCTTCAATACCTTGTTAATTGTATCTCTTACCCATTCGAACCACGGGACAACTCTTCTTGCATTCCTGACGACATTTCTTTGGCTTACATTTGTCATGGTTGACTATAGCAATTCTTGTTAATTTGTCTGCCATAATGCACAATTTAGGGTTAAACACATACACCAATTAGAAGGAGTAGTGGGAGTCTTCCAAACCTTCAAGAAAAAAAAAACCATAAGAGACCAGGTTACTGACAGCACAGAGAACAGACATATCTAACCTAAGTTATTACTAGCAGAGTGCAGAGATGAAAAATGCAAAATTATTTTATTTTTTTCCTCCATTAAGCAACATGGCAAACAGCAAAGTTAGAGATACAAATAACAGGGGTACTGATATGTAGATAACTGCACAAATTTTTAACATCATCTTTCCATCCCATTGCTCTTTTTCCAGAGTAAAAATAAAATCGTGATTTATCTGAAATTGGATTTGTTTCCAAAAAAGCACACTGTAGTAAGAACATAAGAATCTAGAAAACTCCAAACTTTAGTTTTACAAGTTGCCTGGTATAAAGCACCCTTCTTCACACTGTCAAATTCTGACTACAACTATTACTCCAAGGATTTGATTAGAATATACATTTACGATGTATATTCTAATATTACATATTTATAATGTATGCCAATATTCTGTACTAAAAGTGTAAAATGTAAACCAGTTTTCAAAGTGAAAATTAGTAACTGATTATATAAAAAGTAAACCAGGCAATGTGAGCAGACATTCATGATGATGTTTGATTCTTTAATCTTGAGTTTCATTAGTATCTGAATAACTACAGTTACCTTCTGCATTTCCTAACAAGGTATCAATACCTATAACAGGTTTCAATAAAAATAAGTAAAATTCTTTATAAAGAACATAGAAAGGCTCTGCAAAGAGATCTGGCCAAGCTGGATCAATGGGGATCATGAGGATCAGTAAGGCTAAGTGCTGGGTCCTGCTCCTGGGTCATAACGACCCCAGGCAGAGCCACAGGCTGGGGAAGAGTGTAAGGAAAATTGCCTGGTGGAAAAGGACCTGGGAGTGGCTGGTGACAGTGACTGAACATGAGCCAGATGTGCCCAGGCCACCAAGAAGGCCAAGGGCATCCTGGCCTGGATCAGTAGTAGTGTGGCCAGCAGGAGCGGGGCAGGGATTGTCCCCTGGACTTGGTGGGGCCACACCTTGAGTGCTGTGTCCTGTTCTGGGCCCCTCGCTAAAGAAAGTCACTGAGGGGCTGCAGCGAGCCCAGGAAGGGCAGTGGAGTTGGGGAAGGGTCTGGAGCACCAGTGTGAGGAATAGCTGGGGGAGCTGCAGATGTGAAGTCCAGAAAGGGAGGCTCAAGAGAGCCCTTCTCACTCCCTACAACTGTCTGAAAGGAGGAGGACGGGGCTCTACTTCAAAATAACAAGAGACAGGACAAGAGGAAACAGCCTCAGGTTTCACCAGGGGAGGCTTAGATTGGACGTCAGGAAAACAATGTTTGCTGGAAGGTGGACAAGCATTGCAACAGGCAGCTCAGGGAAGTGGCTGAGTCACCATTCCTGGAGGCATTTAAAAGATATGTAGATGTGGCCCTCAAGGACACAGGCTAGGAGCCAGCACAGGGTTAATGGCTGGACTCAATAATCTTGGAGGTCTTTTCCAACCTCAAAAATGCTGTAATTCTGTGGAGTACAAGGTGATTAAATATTCCTGAAATCACAAATAAATGCATGCTAAGAAGTGAAATGGTGACTTGTACTCCTCTCTCTAAGCCCCTCTTTGCTCTTTGTAATGTACATTGACAAATACTGGATTGTAATGGGACTTCATACAGCTGCAGCAAATGGAGGGAAGGGCAGGGCATTTTAAATTTAAGACTTGATAGACAAAAAAAGGTGGAATGTGTTTTAAGGTACATTTCTATTTCGTTTACTATATTCACTCACAATAATGAAAATAACAATAGTAATGACTTTTATTTTCCTATGAACAAGACACACCTAAGGACAACTCCCTCCAGCTCCAGAACAACAAAGACAAACTGACTTATGAGGCCCTTGGAAGATTTTAAGATATTGCAGATGACTTTTTTTTTTTTTTTTTGGTAAAAACAAATGCCATAAAGTACAAAGCATTTCCATCTCACTAAATAAAGGGATGGCAGCTCTACAGATGATGCATGTTCAAAATCATTTCAATGCAGTATCAGTAGTTCAGTGATATAACTGGGATAGTGTCGGGAAATACTTCAGATTTCCACAAAGTGCAAAGGTGCAGCTGCATCCAAAGGATTCCAACATTTCTAATGAAGGGAAGTTTGTTTTCAGATGTCCAGCTCATCTTTGCTTCACCAAACAAAAGCATCCTGCAGTGGTCTACAGACTATATTTACTACATACGGCTATTGGATGAAGAAAGGTTGTGACTTGCAGACTCATGATGGAAGCAAGAATAAAATGGGTGTATGGCACATTTATCATGTTAAATTCTACCCTTCTATAAACTTCAGTTGGAAGGAATCCTCCAGATACTACTGCAATATCTGGAAGATGAACATCCAACAGCAAAGGTCAGAAAAGCTAATGTTATTGTATCCTTAAATCCATTACTAACATAGGTACAAATATTTCAAGTGGTTCCTTTAAAAACTGGTCGTCTTATTCCTTTATTCGGTTTCCAAAGTATTTTTAAACTAATGTCAAAAGATATTCTTCATCACCTATTAATGAATGTAACTATTACTCACCCTGCCAACCATATTGTGGCAGTTTCTACTTACATGTCTTTTTTTTCCCTTTATTATTTTAAATTTCCTAAGCCAGAAAGTCCTATTAACACAGCTGATGTTTTCAAATAAATGACTAAATACAAGAAAAAAAATTAAAAGAGATTCAACACTTCTGTACTGTCAGACCAGATTGACAAAGTAGGGCTGAACATTGAAATTGCATCCGTAGACCAGGCAAACAGGCATGGAATAATGAGTCTGCAGTTCTCACTTTAATACATTAGGAAACAACAAACTGAAAGCCTTATTTTTGAAGACTATAAAGGTGCTTTATTCAGGGTAATTTTCTTGGGGACAGATACTGGATGTTGTCATTACTTCAAATAAAGATACATTCTTTGGGAAGACATCCCAGTGCCTTTCACTAAAATCCTGCCATGTACAGTGCAGAGAGTATTTGGGGGTGAATCATACCCTCTCTGTTTTCCCAAGGGAAGAGCCTAACAGGGGTCAGCCCTTTCTCCTAGCCCTGAGCAGACAGGTACTGTGGATCTTCCACCTGAGCTGCAGACAGCAGTGAACCAGTTCTGCGGGTTGCCCCAGAAGCAAACCTGCTGTGCCTCAAGCAGGCTGCCCTTGCAGCCCCCCAAACCCTGCTCCAAGTTCAGCCCTGACATCTCCCCTCAGCCACCCACCTTTCCAGCCGGGGTTTAGCCTGAAGCTCCACAGCAGGAGAGTGGGACAGGGCTGCTCTCAGACACCAAAGGCAAATATGGCTTGAAACAAGCAACTCTTGCCAAGTTCCTCAGCAAGCTTTCCACAGTCTTGGCGGAATAATCAGACTGAAGTTTACATTCACTGCTGAATCAGACTGTGGTTGGTAAGCAATGAAACAGCCCAAGTTTGGGTATTTTTCTAACGCTAACTTACTTGGGAAAATGCCCATGTAAGTTACATTCTAACTTACATGAAAATGCCCTGTCTGTGGTGAATAGTTTTGAAGGGGTCAGTGAATTAAGCAGGTACACTAAGCATTTATTAGAGTATGTGGAGAGGGAAAGAAGCAATGAAGCAGCATGAAGACATGCACTCCTCCCACTCTGCTCCCATCTATGTGACAGAAGTGTCAGTTTATTCAAAACTCTCTACTGGTCTTAACCATTTTCAGAAAAAAAAAGAATCGTGACTCCTGGAACTTCTGTAATATTTCCAGGACTGTGCTGATACCTACAATGACAACTGTCCACAAAAGAAAATAGTAATATCTACTTAGAACTCAGAAACAAATAAACTGTCCAAAACCAGAGTGAACTCAAGTTACATATTTACATCCAGTTAGCTGAGGGGCATTTAAGTTAACATATGGAATAGGATGGTCTGATTCCAAGGAACAGATGTAGAACTCTCAGGAGACTGAACACAGATCAGCAACAGTACAGCACACCAGTAACCGAGCAGTGCAGTCAGCACTTTAGGGGCAGGAGAAACTGGTACTCAGAAGCTTTTGACTTCATGACTGTGCTTCTCCTTTCCATATCAAGCAGAACAGAATAAAAAACAGAGTATGAAAATACTAATTTGCTACTAGCTACTTGGGTAAAGAGCTGTTTAGAGTTATTGAATGATGATGGTGTGGCAGGAGAAAATCTTCCCAGAATGGACTGGCAATACAGGTGAAGGAAGGAGAGAATGACTAAAATCTGCTGGCTAAAGAAAAAAGAAAATATTGTAAAAACCCTGTCAGTATCATTCATTAACGCCAAAAGCTGCCCATTACGTCCAATTATGTAATTTAATACAAAAAATGAAACATGTCTAAAAATAAGACACCAAACATGTTATCACAAGCATTCTAGGTCAGCATTCTTAGGCTGTCTGACACAGCTGCTGCACACCCTGACACACCAGATTACAAAAAAAAAAAAAAAAAAAAAACCAACAGTTGCTCACATGCAAACCTTACTATCTGTCACAGAAGGCAACAGCAATGTACAATCTGTAGAACACGTACAATGTGCTTGCATTAATAATACTTATTTCTTTCACAGGCTTTAGAGCTAAATGATAATTTACTATGTCAAGGCAATTATGACTGAGAATGATTTGTAATGGCACTGAATTTTTCAGACTTAAACAAAGAAAAATTTAAACATTATAAGTAATTGAAGACTGAAACAAAACCAGAGACCATTCAATGAAAGATGTGAATGCAAGGTCTGGGTTCAGAACTGTGCCATGCTTTAGTTACTTTGCACAAAACCAGTGAACACTTTATAAAATTCCATTGCATCAAACCTCAGAGAGAAATGCTGTGGAAAGAAGTGAGGATGAGCAGCATTTCCAACTGCCATTGAAAACAAGCTCAAGAATTGCCGCTCAATTCCATTGCCAATGGACTATATACAGTCACACCATAAAGCCAAGAACTAGAATACCCAAAGAAAATTGAAATTAAAGGTAAAACAGGTTTTCAAACTGCATATGGGAGATCACTACATCTGTAAGTATCAAAGCAGAAACAACAGTAAATGATACAAGAACTAGTCTATGCTTAAGGTTTTCACATTTGTTTTAGAAACTGAGGCAATGTAAAAAAAGTTTAGACATGCCCCAGATTTCCCTACTGTATTAAATCATTGTTACTCATAAGACACGACATGAATAAGAAAATATGTTAACATGAAAGCATATGGTCAAGTATACTGACGCTGCAGAACGAGTGGGTGTGTTTAGCTTGTGCTGAGCAGTATTAATTATCACTCAATCTTTAACGCTTCCCCTTAACATGAAGTGAAATGCGTGAGAACGAACCCATAAATTAGCAATCGAATGAAACTAATGAAAGTATTTCATGAACACTGGTTTAGGACTGCAGTTTATGGAAGGAACCACAGCAGGGAAACTTAAATTAGGGAGTGAAAACTGTCACAGGAATTTGCAGGTGAAGTATCCAAGTGCATTCCAGGCAGGAAACACCACCATGATCCTTGAGAAAAGGCCTGCCGACTTCTTTTGTTTTCACACACACCTCGCAGAAAAGGGCCTTACCCCGCTATCTTATCGCACCTGCAGGAAGGCTTGATCTCCTCACCGCCCCACAAGCACCCACGTGGATATCAGCTTCCCTCAAAAGAAGGCAAAATACGGCCTTCCCCCCCATCACGAGGAGGAAGTTCCCCGTTTTCACAGGAGCAAAATGCCGGCGTTCCCTTTCCCAGAGCCAGGCCACCGCCGCCGGGCGAGGATCCCGCGCTGTATCCACAGGGAAGCCATACCCGCGGCCGGGAGCGGCAGCAGCGACGGCGCTCTCTGACCCCGGCTGGCACAAAACCCGAGGCGTCGGGGATGACGTACCGCGTGTGCAGGCAGTGCCGGCCCGGGCCGTGCCCACGCCGGCAGCGAGCCCCGATCCCCGGGAGCCTCCGGCCCTGAGGCCCGGGCGGGGCGCGGTCGAGCCGACCCTTCTCCCACGGCGGCAGGGGCGAGGTCGCCGCCCAGGCCGGGCGCAGCGGCGGAGGCCGGGCCGGCAGCACACCATGAGGAGCGGGGCCCCTTCCCTATCGCCTCCATTCCCGTGCGGGAAGGTAGGAATTCCCCCCCGGCGTTACCTACCGGGAGCTGTGAGGGGGGTGCGGCGGGGCCGGGGGCAGCAGGGGTGGGAACGCGCGCGGCTCCCTCGCGCCACGGCGGGGGAACGGCGTCCGGTGATCCCGCGCGCGCAACGTGCTCGCGCCGCCGCCGCCACCCGGCCAAGATGGCCGTTGGGCCCGGGGGGCGGGGCCTGGCTGGCGCCACGGAGAGGAGGGGAGGGAAGGAAGGGCGGCCCTCGCCAGGGACAGAAGGGAAGGAAGGGCGGCCCTCCTCACCATGGAGACCTAGAGCGCGGCCGGGCGTAGAGAGCGCAGCCTCCTGGGGCGGGTCGGAGCGCCCGAGCTCCCAGAGCCCGCCCTGCGAGTGGTGGCCCCGCTGCGAGGGGAGTTCCCGGGTCGGCACGGCGCCTTCCCGGGTCTGGCTGGCCTCTGCTGGGTAGGTGGTGACGGGCAGCAGCAACAGATAGACCGGCTGCTTCCCTTCTCAAGGAAAGGCGTTCCCATTCCCTTTCTCGACCGCGGTTTCGGCATTAGGAATGGAGCTCCAATATCGGATGCGGGGATTGATACAACGCGAAAGGTACCACGATAGAACGGTCTTGCTAGCCTTTACCTGTCCTGGGCAGCGTGTCTTCTGCACCTGGACCACTACGTGCTTTCATTCCCATCGGGAAGAACTGTCATTGTTTTTCGGGAGCCCATCACATCACTAAGGATACCACCCCCAATAACAATCGTGCCCACGGATTGCTCCCACACAAGGGGTGCCACGACACCTAGGTCTTGCTGGCCTCTACCTGCCCTGGGCAGCGCGTCATCTGCATCTGAAACACTGGGACTACGCGCTTTGCTTCCCGTGGGGAAGCGTTTCCAGGAGCCACCTCGGGAACTCGGGCTCCATGCGCAGCACCGAGCGCGTCCCAGGCCCGCTCCCACACCGGAGGAGCCGGGACACGGCGCTCCCGCCGGCCCCGCCCCGCCCACGGCGTCGTGTGAGGGGCGGCCCCGACCCCGGAGGGGGAGCGGGCGGGGCGGCGCGCGCGCACTGCGGCTTCTCCGCTGCGGCGACGGCTGTGGCTGTTCCCAGCGGCATCAGGTGGCAAAGGTGGGAGCTGCGGTTCTGCTGGGGCCATGAGGGGAGGAGAAGGAGGAGGAGGAAGGTCCAGGCTGGGCAGAAGCTCGGCTGGCTGAGGCGGCGTGTTCGCGCCGGGTGCGGGGCTGCCCGGCCGGGTGCCTCCCGCCGTGCGTGCGGGGCTCTCGCGTCGCGCCCGCGGCCGGAGAGCGGAGCCGGGCTGGGGATCCGGCGGGGCCCGTGCCGTGAGTAGGTGCCGCTGCTTTATTTCCGATACTAAACCGGTTTGTAGGCCTGGGGGCCACGGCCGCAATGTAGGGTTGTAAACCTGGTTGATTTTCATTATGTTTATTTATAATTGTTGCAGTTATAACTAATATAATTAATGTTGATTGAAAGCCCCACAAACAAGTCGTGGGGGGATGGCTACCGATTGGTTTTTCAAAGCGGCTTCATCCTCTGGTTGCTCTTGGTTTTCACGACGGTTTCCACCTAATATTTACACTTTACACTCCTTGTAAAGATGTGCTCATCTCCTTTAAGGAACAGCTTGTGGCCTTACCAGGTAACTTTGGAAAGTCTGGGCTTTCACAAAAATATATTAAAAAAATTTTTTTTTTAGATTGATTACGAATATATGTATAAAACTGCTAATATAGTTCTTTTGTTTGTCTTTACTTTTAATGAAATTATTTTTGACAATGAAAGTCTGTTAATTTTAACTAATGGGCTTAAAGCTGTGCACTGGAGGCAGGGTAAAAAAATAAGTTTATTAAAGTTGGCTTGAGAGAATAATCTGAAGGATCAAATGTACAGGTGAGCTAGTTAAAATAGGGTGCTGCTGTACGCTTACTATAATTATTAAATATTAATTAAACATTCGTAATTTTAATATTTAATGTTTACTCTTCCGTCTAATTAAAAAAAATAGGAAGCATAGTGAGAGGCTGGTGTTCAGATATATCTTGAGATCTTTAAAGGCCTTGGAAGAGCAAGGGTCCAGCCAAAGAAAATGAGAGCAGGGACAAGAGCTTGTAAATGAGTAGTAAAATGAGTAATGCAGTTAAGAAAATCAGGGAATCTTAGGTATGAAATTCCCTTCTGTTAAGAACAAGAAAAACAGTCTTAAGGATGTTGTAAAAATGCTGAAGTAGTCAGTGCAGCCTTTGTTCAGTATTCCTGGAAAGGCTGTAGTCAGATATTTGCTCAAACTGAATAAAATTATATGATTGGAATGCAATCAGAGTATTACTTCTTAAAAGAAAAAAAAAAAGAGAGAGAGAAAAGCCAGATGATCTCTGATCTCCTGAATGATTCTGAGGAGATGGTTTGGGAAGGGAATTTGTCAGTAAGTAGAGGACAAAATCAGTGTGCACACAGGAAATACTCTGTTGTGGCTTGTTGAGAGTAGTCTGGATTAAACTTTTTTTTTTTTCAGTAGCCAATGCACTTAATAAGGGGGGGGAATATGAGGAGTCTGCCTTGAGTTTTACAGGATTTCTACCATTGTTCAAGCTACTGAAGTATGCTCTAAAAATAATTATTTTTAAATATCTTTTTTTAAGAGCTTTTGAATCTGACTTGTAAATGACTCACTTTTTAACAGTGGTGTCATGAAATTGCTCCTGGAGAGTTCAGTCTTGAGTGTATTTTTACTGTTCCCTGCAATGTGGAATACAAAGTTGAAAGGATTGCAAGCACTGTACAGCTAAGGGTTGGAATTAAAAACCACCTTGAGAAGCTTGGTAGCAGGTTGGAAATCAGTGTAACTAAGCTCAGTTCACAGGAACTGAGGGAGGAAGAGAACACAGGAATAAAAAAATCAAAGGTCTGGTTAGTGGAAAGGGTGTCAGTGAACAGCAAACAGTATCCCAAAAACACTGGGCATTTATACTGCATATCAGCACTGTATGCATAGTAAAACCATTACTAATGGAGAATTATGTTGTTTCAACTACCCAGGTGTTGCTTTGTCACATTAACAAGTGTGAGTAAATATAAAGACAAGGGAAGTGATTACTCTGATGGAAAAGGGCATTAGCTCAAATGGTCTGGTTATGTTTTTTAAACAATAGTGCTGGATATTTAGACTCCACAAGAATGTTAGGTTTATTGAACTTTGTGAGGGGAGCTTGAAAGACATAGACACTCTAGAAAAGAAGAAACTTAGAGCAAATTTGATGAGTGCCTTCACATCAATAGAAGGGTTGCTGTGTAAAGGCCAGTGGTTAACAAGTCTTTGAGTTCTCTGTAGATCAAGAGATGCTTGTTTTTTGGTGGTGATACTTGATTTGGATGCTAAAGGAAAATCTTTAGCTTTTAGGTTGATGAAACCTGAAGCTGGGTGTCCAGAAATCTTTTGCTGGAGAAGTAAATGTCTGGACAGACATCTCTCAGGCACAGTCAGGTCTCTCAAGGGCCCTTACTGGTATGTATTTTAATAGTTCTGTGCATACAACATGGTGGAATTGCAAGTTTTAACAGGAGAAAACTGCTTTGGAATCTGCAAGTTTCCTTGAGCCTGGATTTTTATGGAGCTTTAGTAGGAAAGGCCCATGATGTATCCTTCAGTGTCTCGTCTTGGGTGTGTTGTGTGCTTACACAAGGGTTTGCTTCCAGGTGTGCAGCTTTTAAAGGTGTCTCCTGCTGGTACCCTGAGAGCAACCTGGCTGCTTTGGCTGGGGAAGGCAGACTGTCCAACCATTTAAATCCATTTCGCTCTCTTCATAAACTGTGCTTGCTAAAACATCTTCAATTGACTGCTACAGGGCTGGAATGTTTTCTGGAAAAGAGAGAACTTCCGTGAGAAAGATGAGGGATAAAGAGTTCAAGGAGGGGGGAAAAAGCTGCTGCTTTGTCTTGACCAAAGGATGTGCAAACCACAGAGGGCAAAATGACAAAATGAAAGTGTGGCCTTGATCATGTAATGAAGACGTTCATATATTCATGCTGTTAATAAGGAAACAGCAGCCTGTTAATGATCTTTGGAATAACTGAAGTGAAAAATCAGAGATGTTTCCAGCCAATGCTTCTAAAGATGCAGTGTGTCTTTCCATTTTTCAGCACATGTCAAGGAGAAGGCCGTGTTAAAATTTTTTTTTGTTTTTACACAGCCTAAAAAAAGCAAAGAAAAAATGTATTAGGTGACTTAAATTCCTTTTAGAGCTAAGTATTGATGTCTCATTTAAAATGAGGTACTTTCACTTCTGCTAGTAAAATGTCTGGAAGTGTTACTTGAGTGAGCTGGCCTGTTGCTACATCATTTTTCATTAGTACTTCTATCAGCTTTCAGGTTTTAAAGTTCTGAGAGTACTGGGGGCTTCAGCAAAGCTATCCAGAATGTATTGTTCTTGAGCAGGTCTTCTGTCATGAAAATCTGACTCATTTAGTTCAATCATTGAAAATTTTCAGTCTTTCTCATCACTAGTACACAATATATGGCTGATTTATTTGCCAGGAGTGGTTTGGAGTTGAAATTGTGAGGTTTGAGAATCTTTTCCTGTTAGATAAAAAGAAATAAACTCAGTTTAAAACAGTAGGGAACTTGAATGGTGTTTCTTGCTGTGTATTTCAGACCCCCAAAATGTAATGCCTCCAACTTTGGAGAACCAGTGCAATAGCAGTCTTGCATTATTAAGTTATTTAGAACTTTGCTCTGTGTGCTGAAGCTTATAAGAAAGCTCAACATCATTATCTTAAGGTATTCTGCATACTTTGAAAATTCTAGTAATGTTTTTCTAAAAGCATATATAATCAAGTTTGTGATGTAATCTGACTGAGCAATGCAATTTCTGCGGTTTACCTTATTTTGGTGGGTTTTGATGGGATGTTTGCATAGTCCTTGTGTCTTAAGGATGGGATTTGGAGTTTTTCAGTAATTTTCTCTTGAAGTCAATAGCGTGTCAAGACTTGCTGGTGATAATATTCAAAAGATGTTTTCTGTGATGTTTTTGAGATGTGATCACTTGAATTACAGGTGAACAAGTTAGCTTTATTTTGTGAGGTTGAAATTTCTCTATATATTTTTAGTGGTCAGAAGAACAGTATTTTTGGTGTCTCTGTAAATGTGAGAATTAAAATGAATGCAACTCAACCACTCTTAGTTGACTGTGACAAAAGTAAAAAAAAAACCTGCTCAGAGTTTGGATTAGAAGGTCATTTGAGCTTTAAAATTCACAAGTCTGGGATAATAGTCTCCCCAATGCTTAACAAACATAGACTGAATTTTGGTGCAGCATGGGGAGTGGACTAGATGAATTTTGAAGGTCCCTTCCACCACTTAAACCATTTTGTGATTCTGTGAAAAATGTTTGTTTTTCAAGTAGCTGTGAAGTAAATGTTTTGTAATTTTTTTCCAAGGTTTTTTTATTTAGATAACATTGGCATTAATATGTCTGTGAATATATATATGACATCTGTAGGATTATCTGTGTAGTGTCCAGCTGTCTCTTCTGAGAGAGTGGTGTTTGAACAAGGATTTTGTCTGAAGCCTTTTGTGACATTCGCTGTTTTGTCAGTATTTAGATTTTTCTACACGTGCAATTATTTCTTCAGATTTTGTTTATGGTAGTTGGGACTGGAGTCTTGTATATGAGAAAGCAGATAAAATATCTCTGTCAAGCCTTATGTTTGCAAAATTGAAAGAAAATACTCAAGGGCCAATAGAAAATGTTTGTTGCGCTAGAGAAGTCAGATTTCCTGTGGGACTTTTTAGCTGCAGAGTCACTAGTACATAGAAAATGTTGTGTTTGGCTGGTGTCAGTTCTGTAGTGGGTAAGGCATGGATCTTGTGGGTCCCAGCCTCTCAGTCCCTTATTTGCTGTCTGGGAGAGGCGCTGGAAGAGTTTTTCTGAGATTAGCAGAGCATGATGTGATGTCATGCATGTAAGCAAAGGATGGGAGGTCAGCTCTAATTCTCTGACTCTTTAGTGCTCTATGTTTAATTTTAAGCTTTAATTTAGTTATTTTCGTGGAACTTAGATTTCTTTGGAGTTTTTTAAAAAATATTTTAAGCTACTTCCTAGGAAATAGTCAAGTGCTCTGTACTTTACAAAACGCAGCTTAATTAAGTTGTCGTATATGTGGTGATAGTCTGGGAGTTGAGGCTGAGTGTGATTACTTGAACAATGCAAGTCACAAGTTAATGATTCCAGATGAAGTTGTAAAGTTCAGGAAATGGTCTGTGAATAAATGTGGCTATAACTAATTGCTACAAATTATACAGTTTGTTTAAACTCCCATTTCCTATTTTAGGGGAGAAGTATCTCTTGCTCTAGTTTCTGAATTTGTAGATTAAGAGAACTTTTAAGTGTATCTGTGGAAGAGAATGATGTTGCACTGCTAGCCTTTAAATTAACATTCTCAATCTTAATTTTTTAAAAAACAGAACTGTAATAACCAAATTCTGAAATCCTAACTCTATATGCATAAATTACAACGATGCAAGTAAAGTATGTCTTATGAATGTTGCAAGCATGTATTGAGTTCTTAAGGACACAAAATTTACACATATGTGGAACCCCTTACATATATTGCACATATATATGCTATATATTTATACCTATTACTTTATATATATGAATAAAATGTTCTACATACATGCAAAAATGCATGTGTGTGTATGTATAAACCACAAATTCTGCAGGCTATTATAAAAGTGTGAGGCCAAAGAATTAAACTGACTATGTGAACAAACAAAATCCTTTAATTTTCCCATCAAGCTAAAAATATGTCAACTAACTACTTGTTTTCTCTCACTAGAAATGACAACCCCAAACAAGACCCCACCTGGTGCTGATCCAAAGCAGTTAGAGAGGACTGGTACTGTTAGAGAAATAGGCTCACAAGCAGTTTGGTCTCTTTCATCCTGTAAGCCAGGTAAATCACAACAATGATGTAAAAAGTTGAACGCACATTTATGTTTTGGGAGGAAAACATCCGCAGCAGTAAAACTGCTGTAGTGTAGGCTGTAGTTACTACTAATAATGTTGGCCTTCTCTATATGTGCTACAATATGAAAGTTATAACTGTATCAGAAATCCTTCTATGAGGAACTATCTGATATGAACTAAACAGAACTCTAACTTTATTTTTTTTTTTTATTTACATGGTGAACAAACTAAGCCATGTGAGCAGAATCATACCCAGCACAGTGAAATTGTTTCTGTGCTTTGGCATTTTGTCTGGGTGTCTTCCATTTTTAACTAAGGATGACCGTGCAGCTGGGTGACCTAAATGTTCTGCCTGAGCTTTGAAACTTTGTGTGGGCTCAACTGTTACAGGGTGGCCCTAAAACCCTACAAGTAAAATGAACCTGTGGTCCTGAGGGGCAGTTAGTGATACCTGCTCAAAATATCTGAAAATATGTATTCTTTCCCTTTGGGGTGGTTGAATTCCTATTTCAGAAATATCTCTTGGGAATTGATCAACTGTCTTGCTGCAGCAAGGGTTAGTGATCCCTTTATGTCACAGTATTGTGCTCAGGCTGAATGACTTTGGTCTGAAATCCTGGAATATGTGAGAAAAAATATCTCGTGGTTTTGTTGCTGAAACAGGCTGAAGGAATTTTTTTTTATTGCAGATTAAACTTCAGCTGCTGTATTGGAACTGCAGCTAGTGTGGACAATCAATAAAAGGATGTGATTAGTAAAAGGATAATGAGGGGATAGAAAATACAAAGCTGGAGTTGCTTCTTCAAATGTGATAGCATTAACCTTTAGGAATACTGGTTTTGCCATCTATTGCCTGTTCTAGCTAGTACTTGAAAAAGCAAAAATATTTCAGGACATGACTTGAAAAGAAAATGTTACATTTGGCTAAAAATTTATAATGAATGGTCTCTGCTAATGATTTTTCTTTAGTTCAGCAGTTAAGTTACACAAGATGTGGAAAAGTCTAACTGTTAATTATTACTCTGACAACCAATGTGAATTACTACTTAACCACTTGAAATTCCCCACAGACCTCAACAGTATTGAATTTCTGCAGATTCCCCTGTTTCAGTTTCATGTCAGAAAAGCATAGGTCCACCTTGGATATCTGGAAATATTTCCTAATATGTTATAACTTGGGAGACATTAATTTGTAACAGTCGAAGAAGAGCTACATTTGTATCACAGAAATGGGATGTTCAAGATTATCACGTTTTCTTTTTCTTAGGGTTTGGAGTGGATCAGTTACGAGATGATAATCTAGAAACTTACTGGCAGTCAGATGGATCACAGCCTCATTTGGTGAACATTCAATTTAGGTATTAAAATATACTCCCTGTGGGTTAGGGTACTTTGTACTGTTCAATAAGATAGGAATTCTGGAAGTGCAAGAACTAACCCTGGGTAACTGGGTTAGTTCTGTTATCCAGCTGGTAAGAAGTCATATAGTATTTCAAAAAATGAGATTTTAAAATGTTCTGATCACTAAATGTCTAAATAAGTAACGAAAAGGAATGTTTAATGGTATGCCAGTTGTGACAGCATCACATTTACTCATGTAAGGTGACTTACGTCCTGATTTTGTGTCTTTGAGTGTCATTGGGAGGGTAGATGACTCCTATGTAACCTAACAAATGAGTTTGAGAAACCTTTTTATATTCCATCCTGTATAGGATGCTTTCAGTACTTTTTCTTTAACCGAACTTGAGATGTTTGTCCCCCTTTTTTATTTACTTGTTCGAGAAGGCCGTGGTCTAATAAGAGAGCCCATATTTGAAAAGCCTAACTTAAGCTTCATTATCTACAAGTGCTTATTTGGTATCTGTTTCTTGGTATACTGACATTTCTGAAGGCAGTAGAAGATAATGTTGAAAATCAACTCTGTGCATAATGTAATGTGGAAAATCACCTAGTTCTTCAACAGCAAGTTTCTTATAAATCACTAGGCACACATATTCATTTTCAGAACATTTAAATCCTTAGTTATTGCAAGCTAGCAACAAACTCATTCCGAATATTTTTCTTTATGATGCTTACATAGCTTGTGTTGCTTCTTGCAGAAGAAAAACAACAGTGAAGACCTTATGTATTTATGCAGACTACAAATCTGATGAAAGTTACACTCCAAGCAAGATCTCTGTCAGAGTAGGAAATAATTTTCATAATCTCCAGGAAATCCGGGTAGGTCAATGATGCTTTGCATTCTGTCTTAAAACAGTTCTCTCTTGTTAAGACATCTGATGTAATGAAGTGGTTTTTGGAGGTAAAATATGGCATTGTGCTTGAAGGGGGAAAATTGCTGGATTTATTTTGATGTTTGCTTTTTAGTTTTTATCTTGTAAATTTAGTAGATTGGTTTCTGTTATTTTTATAAGACTTTTTACCAAACACCATTATAATTGAATATGTTCATAAATTAAGTTTTACTTTTGAGTATTGTTTCTAATATTTTTCTTTTTAACACTCAACAGTCACTGAGATGCAAAAATTTTGGATGTGATGCGGTTTTTTAACAATATGAAGCAAAATCCAATTTTCAGTTCTTCAGATTGGCTGAAGATTTTGAATTGAGACAGAGTTGTCGTGTTTTGTTAGTGTTTTGTTTATAAAAAGATCAAATCCAGTATTTTTTATGGTGATGCTTCTAGTCAGAACTGTGATAAGATTTGAATTGCTTTAAGTGCTTGGTTTTGCTTACCTTTTGGTTAACAGTAAAAGCAGGTTTGAAATAATCCATGATCTTCGTAGATGTCCACCTTGGAAACTAATCGGCTTACTTATAAGCAGGTATCTTTGCTCATTCTGAGTCAGGGTAGCCTCATGTTTCAAATTCCTCTTCTCTGGAGCTCAGCAGTTACTGGCTGGTATTTTGGGAAGGTTTAATTTACCACCCTTATATGGCAGGTATTACAGTAACAGGATTGGGATGATGAGAAAAGGGTGGTGCTAAATGGAGGCTTGAATTTTTACTTCTGGGTTTTCATTTTTTTCACTTTGGATTGTTGGGACTGAAAACCAAAGTCCAAAGAAGTTGTAAGCAGAAAGCTGTAGATGCTATGGGAGTAAAAAATAGTGTAGTAGAGATGTCTGTTAGCATTATGTATCTATCTACATCCTTTCAATGATTTGTGATGTTCTCTCAGATTTTGACTTACACTTTTATCCTAAATCTTGAATGGAAAGCTCTTGATGTGATTTCTTTTTCTTTAATTTAATTAATTAAATATTCTTTTGGAAGAAATAAATCATCACGTTATTTTGATTTTCATCAGCTGTAAATTCGTTCCATCTTCCTAATTGTATGGTAGCCATTTGGGAGCTGCACAGTATCTGAGGAAGGGCAGCTGGATCCTTTCACCTGTTAGGCTGTGGGTCAGTTTTCCGAGTATCCACTAGATGTCATTGTTGTCCTTAGTGATCACATTGATTTTTGTACTTTTATCTGCCCTTTCAATAACTAAATGATTAGTCTCCTTTTTGTAGTCATGCTTGGTACAGCACTATACATCTTGCTGCCTAACTTAAGTTTTTCATACAGTGGTAAACTCCTGCTCTTGAGGGTATGTGTGTGATTAATGTATGAAAGATCTATAAAGCAATAAAATGTATAACAAGTGTGTTAGTTTTTTCCAGTGTCTCAGGCAGTATTTCTTTAGCTCTTTTCTTGCCAAACACGGGATTCTATGCATAATGTATGTAGTTAAAAATGGTGCTTCTATATGAAACAAGTTACTAGCATTTTTTATGGTACATGAATGTGACTATGATATGATGCATGACAGAGTAATTCTTATGCATAGCACATGCTCTTGCGCTTTTTTTACTTCCAAGCTGAGGAGAAAATATGGTCACACTTCTTATTAATGAGATACAATATTCTGGTGCTGTAAAATGCTTGTGACTGTCATCACCATGATGTTACATGTTGCTGTCAATTTTCTTATTTTCTAAACTGCTTGATACTGTTTCTTGAATTTTCCTTCAGTCTTGAAACTTTCTTCAGCTTCTCTGACACATGGGGAGGTTATTAAAGCAGTGTGAACTGTTATGAGCTCTTTACAGAAATCTGCTTAATTATACAGTGATTCCATTGGCTTCAGTACTGATTAACTGGGTGGAAAATCAGGCTAAAGCATTTTATATTTTTTTATGGATGCTTGCCCAACTCATAGTGTGTAATGAATGTGTTATCTTTCCTAATGGTCTAATTTTCAACACAATGCAATATGCTGTTGTGCTAAACTTTGTCACAAATATAAGATCAGCTTTAGTTTGTATGTAGGCATATCTTGTTTGGAACCTAAAATGAATTTACTTTCAGAATAAAAGATTTCTTCCCCCTCATTTGTACCCCATTGTAAGGGTGAGAACAGCCCTTGCAATCTGGCAGGATTATTCCCTTGCTCACTGCAGTTAAGGTGTGTGCACTCAGCCTTCTCCTATGGCACTTAAGTGTCATTGTATCACAGCTTGGAGAGCAAATATTTTCTCATTTGCAGTCATGGAGTTTTCCCACATGATGGTACAAACAGTATGGACGAACCAGATAGTCTGTAGAGACGTTTTTGGAACAGCATCCAGACTCCTCAGGATATGATTTAAGTTATTACACTTTTTCATGATGTGAAAATAACTCACTGCAAAGGATATGAGTGAAATGCTGTCTGTGAGAGATCTCTGGTCTTGTCAGGTGATGCTCACCTGTTTATTGCATTTGTATCCAAAACATTTAGATGTTCAGCAATTCATTTTGCTGTAAGGAGATTAAGTGTTTTGATGCTAAGTGCAGGTGATATTTCAGGGTATAGTCACAATCCATATATAATATATATACACACACCTTGTAGTTAACCATGTTTTCTGCTGTCAGCCTATAAAGTAGGATCTTAACATAGACTCAGGTGAAAGCCCTTTAATCTTAATACATCTTTGTTGCAGCAGTATGAGGCCTTTGTTTTCGGGGTTTTTTTTTTGGAGTTTTTGTTTGTTTGTTTGTTTGCTTTTCCCTTGGACTGCTCTCTGGTTTATTTTCAGTTTCTCTTCTATCCCTTTTGGCCTTGCCTGGTGTTTTGTAACAGGGTGCAAGCACAGCAGCCTCCCTGGTGGCAGGGGGCTGTGGCTGAGCACCACGGACAGGGCTCCTTCTTTACTGTTTGAAGAGATTATGCACTAGAGAGGGGAATTACCAACTGGAGGAATGCCCAAGCTGGGAGGCTTTTCCAAGAGGTAGTTAAGGAAGTGACCCCACTGTAATGCCTTTACTCCTCTGTAGTGAAGAAGTTGGACTTGGCCAGACATTTTCTGAAATCCAGCAGTGAGCAATCTTCACCTGTTTTCTGTACGTGGAGTAGACTTAGATCCCAAGGAGTGAGGACATGCTGGCTCGTCATAGGGCTGTTGCGAGGTAATCAACCAAGAAAATGTATTCTTGTGAGTCTCTAGTCAAACATCTCTAAGGTGCATTTTAAACTGCTTTCCACTGAACATGGAGTACTGAGTTGTTACTCCTTTAGATTCCTGACTAAGCTTCAGGTACTTCGGCTAGAAACCATTCCTCTGTGTTCTGTGTTCCATTCAAGAAAAAAGGCATTTCTGACCCCTAATTATTCCTTGGGTTCAGAATGTCAATTAAAAATAGTCAGTCTGCTTTCTGCAAACTACTCTTGATGACTGAAAAGACTGAGTAAACTTTAGTTTTATTGAATTTCAGTCTTTCCTGTCTGTCTCTAGGATGTTCTGTAAACACAATCATCACACCAGTTGTTAATTTTGATTGTTATCTTGCTGTTAATGATGGCCGAGTATGGATTTGTTTCATCAGGATGCACACAGATGCACTGCTCCGTACATCTAAAGTTTACTGGTAGTGGAAATCTGCAAAGCAGGGGAGTAGAATGCTCCACTGGCATTGGTTACTTATTAAGCCTTGTCATGGGTAGGAATCAAATTTCAGAAAAAAGGTTATTTCCATTTATACTCTGTACAAATTTCCACCTTCCAGCAGAGGATATTTTGTGAATCCCCAGCTGAGATGTTCATATGAACTCATCTTTACAAAAAGAAGGCAAATTAAATGATGTAACATCACTGTTCCTTGCCAATATCATCATCACTGTAGGTGATATGACCTTTTCATCGTGCATATGTTTATGGAAATAACTAATATATGCTTCAAACTGTGGAAATTATGAACAGGATTACAATTTTCTTGCCCTTTGATACTGTAGAATGGTAAGACATCAGAGCAGAGCTTACTGTGCAGTCATGAGAAGTGCAGGTATTGAAATAGCCTTTTATGCATATGAAGTGTGTGTATACAAATAGGGAGGCCCACTTTAGAGCTAGTAGAACAATGGACAATTATTTTGGCCCACACACTATAAAATTGTTAAGCATTTTTATCTTGTTATGAAGTAATATTTTAAGAGAAATAAGCATCTCTTCTCTAGAGGAAAACTAAACATGGTTTTTCTGCTGTGGTACATGTTGCATACAAAAGATATTTTTTCTTTTGTGTCTGAGCATTCAGAAACAAATCTATGAAGGAACCTTTTCTTGCCCCAGAAGGGCTCAATTAGGCAAGGGTACCTTAAAGAGGCCCTGTATTTTTAATTCTGTCAGTCTGACTTTACTCTCTGAAGCAGAGGACAAGCCATGTGAAACAATGTGGCAACAGCTCTATGGAAGGCAGGAAGTTGATGAAGTACAGAGCTTTCCTCAAGGGAGCTCAAGTACAGAGAGCCTAGGAACTGGTGGAAGCACTGAGTGTTACATATGTGTGAAAACCTCTCTTGCACTTACAGCCTTTTTCATGATTATTCATTTAAATTCCACTATAGAAAAGAAATTGGAAAATCAACACCCTCACAGTAAAGAATTTCTTGCTAATATCTAATCTAAACCTTAGTTTTAGACCATTCCCCCTTGTCCTATCATTACATGCCCTTGTAAAATGTCTCTGTTCCTCTTTTTTGTAGGCTCCCTTAGGTACTGGAAGGCCACAATTAGGTCATACCACCACCTTCTCTTCCTGTAGCAAGTGTTTGATTACCTCGTTTCATCTCTTTTCTGTGCATGAAGTTCTCGTAGGAGGATTTACAAAGATTTCCCCCAAATCTTTGTTTTTTAAATATTTTACTTCTGTAAAAATCTTTCTGGTACTATTGGCTTAAACATTCAGATTTTTAAAACTGTGTGTTATCAGTGCAAAGTAAGTAAACTGTCCTCCAGCATGATGGGGGAGTTTTTAATTGGCTTTAATGCAGCTTTCGCTATTGTATTCTAATTACAATACTTTAAACAAATTCTCTGGTGGACATGAGCAGGTTGCACATAGTGCCCTGTGTGTGAGGGGAAGGAGCCAGACGCTTAGACTTTTTATATTGAAAACCAACTGCAAATTCTGGTGAACATATTCTCTAGCACTCTTTTGAAGTATGTAGTATAATACTACTGTTGTAGAGTAGTAATTGTATTAGTTAGGGGAAAAACTGCTGATTTTCCTTGATAGTTTCTTACCTTCTCTATATACCTGAAAGATTTATGCAGGGAAGTCTTCAAAAATGGAGATCAGTGTACTGACAGGCCAACTGCTTTACCATTCCTAATGAGTATAAATGAAAGATCTCTTTTTCACAAGAAGATACTGTTACAAAGGGAACCTGTATGGTGAAGGGAACACATGTATATGTTAATAAAAGTTCTGTGAGAGTAGGGTCTGTCATTTTTCCTCTTTGCACATTTTGCCACTGGCATGGCCATGCTGCTCATGTACAAAAGTTCTAGCTGGAGCTGTGGAATAGTCTTCTTTTTTCTCCTAATTTTATTTTTAACTCTACCAACTTCTGCAGCTGATTTATGCACACACACATACACATGCACAAATTGTGCTTCTGGCTTTTGTGAAAGCACTTTTTGTAGCCTTTAGCCCTTAGTGCTACATATAACTTGTTTCTTTTAAACCATGGCTTTTTCTTTTTAATGCCAGCAGATATGCTGATCTTTCTTCCTTTGATAACATTACCAAATTTTTAAAGCTCTTAGAGTGATCAGTCAAATTTCTGTGTTCTTTAGCTTCTAGGAATTGGTCCAAATATGTATATTGATGATATGTAGATATGATCATAGATTATATCTATTTAAAACCCTAGCCCCCATACCCTTCACTGCCTGAAATTTCCAAGTTGTAATCAAACTTATGTGCTATCAGGCCGAGGGAAGAAAAGCATGTTTTCCTTTTACATGCTCAGAATGTAGTGAAAATCCCAGTGGACAGTCGTGTTTACAAGGGTAACTGTCTGCATTCAATTGTGGGTTATAAAAGTGCTTGCTTGAATAAATACACAGAGCTATCAGACAGAACAACCAATAGTTCGTTAGACTAATTGACCTTGTCAGTAGAATAGAAACATTTGCAAATAAAATTACCATTGCCAGCAAAGTTGCAACTGAAAACCCCTGAAGAAACTGTGTATATCCTCTAACTATCTTGGAATGCAATGATTCAGGCAGCAGACATGTGCAGCGGGAGGGGGCAGGAGGGGGGAATCATTAACCAAGAGAGTTGTACATACCAGCAGTTTTCAGTGGGCTCCTTTTGCAGTGTGAGGCTGTATGCATTCCTCAAGTCATTAAGTAGCTCACTTTCCATATTCAGAGTTATGCTTTCTACCAGTTGTTACTACTTTTACCATCCCTTGGGTCCCCCTGTATAATTTGTTTTGCTGGTCTGCTTTTATTATAATGCAGCCTTTTCAGAAAAGGCAAAGGTGTTTGGCTGGTAACTACAGCATGTTGTAATGAGGGTGGAGTGTGTTTGTCATTCTGCAGCAATGGTTGACTTCCATGAATGCCAGTGTCTGTAACCACACAGGCTGTGGCAGTTTATCTTTTTGAATATATTTGGATTGCATAACAGTGGAAAAGAATGGCAATAAATATTAGAATATCTGATCTTCCAATAAAAAGCACGATGGAACCATTTTTTTTACTTTACCCAGTGATGAGTCATGTATCTTCCCATTGAAAAAAGGAAAATATTTCACTCCAGAAATAAGTCTTCACAAGTGAATTAGTCATATATCAGACATTTCCTTTTAAAAGTTTGGATAATGTCACACAGGTGGAAGTAGTATTAAAAAAAAAAAACAGTGAAAGACACAATGGGCTTCACTGTGTACTATAAAAACATGATTTTATTTTGGTTAGAAAACAAAACAGGAAAAATGGCATTTGGAAAATAAAGTCTGAAAAATGGTCTAGTTAGCTGCTAAATAAACTTCAGAGATGGAGGTTTAAAAAAACCCACCAAGATTTGTAAAAGGAGGCGTGGGGGAATAGTGTATTTCACCTTAAGTAAGGGACAATGTGTAATAAGGGATTTTGTGGTTTTACAGCTCGGTGCATGTGTTTGAAAGCTGTTCTCTCAGCAACGTGGGTGGCAGGTTATGCTACCATATAATGTATTGTAGTTGGCTCTCCACACTTGTCAGGGTTAGCGTTCAACCATTCGGAAAATTTTCCCATTGTTCTATCATGTGAACCAAGACTAGTGTTGAATTCCCAATAACCTTCTGCAGGAAAAAGAGGTTTAATTAGAAAGTTTGGAATTTGATTACTTCTGTTATTGTCTTAATGCACTTCTCTCTAATTTAGGTGCTTATCTGCAAATGCAATCAATTTTTGCTCAGGAAGATGAAAAACAAACTTAACTCTGTACTGCAGTTGCTTCCACAATTTAAAAAGAAAACTTGTATACTCAATTTTGTCTTTCTTCAGCATTAACACTCTATTTCCATCTTAAACATGTTTGCTTTAGATGGATCATAGCTTTTGGCAGCTACTGCATTTTTAGCAAATAATACTGTTTCTAGTAAGAGTTGAAAAAAAAAACAAAACTTTGTGTGAGGTCCTTGTAAACTGAACCTTGGGAACGTTATGTTATTTCTGTATTATCCCTTCTTTTGTGCTTCTTCTCTATTTGTGTCATGGTTATAAATTACATCGTTTGAACTAGAGAATTAAAACCATTTCATTTTGTGATTCCTGTAATTTTAAAAAATAGAATGTTTGTTTTATGTGTATTTTTTTTTAATTTTTACCTGTTATTTCAGAGGCTGGCACACAGAGAAACAAGCAGTTATGGTATTGAAATTCCATTGTGCCAGCACCTCCAGGGCATAATCCAAAAAAACCAGAAAAATCGCCTGCTGGGTTGTATGCAGTAAGCTTGTGTGAACATCAGTGTCTGCTGTTCACACATCATTTTTTACTGGAAGTTCCTGTTGGAATAAAGGTTCTATGTTTGGAGAGTGCACTGGGATACTTGTTGGTCAATGGTTTTTCAAAGTTTGTAGGGATTTCTAATTGCAGTTTACCAGTGTAGGCTCACTAGATAATTCTTGCAGATAATCATGAATGTTTCAGAAGTAAGAGAAGCAAGCAGGGATTTAGCAACATAAAAACCGTAGCAAGAAAGATCTGGGTGCTCTTCTCTTCATTTAAGCAGTCTCTCTGAGACTGAACATGGGAGTGAGGAATAAGGTGGGTGGATGGAGGGGGAGGTGACAGCATGACAGAAGACACTCATGTAGTTGGTATCCCTACTTCAATATTTAACCCCTTCCCTTCCTTCCTCCTCCTTTTTTGATGCAAATATGGTGTCTAGTTAACATTTTAAAACATCCAAGTGCCTCCAGCATTACAGCTTATGGTGGGTGTCAGTGTGACGCTTATCTAGAACATCTTCATGGTGCTCAGTCACGTGAACCCCCTCAGCTGATCAGAATTAATTTGAACTGTGGTTTACAAAACATGTGATACTGTGCACTTGCAAACTGGAGCATGTAGCAACATCTACTTTATCTCTTGTGTTTGATCTCTCTGCACTTGGACAGAAGGATGGACACCCTGCTAGGCAAACTGTTTAATGAAGCTTTTTACTTGGGTGTTTGAAGGAGTTCCTGGTCACATAAGGTTTCAAGGTTTGAACTAGGGAAAATGAAAATCTTTGTTGGCTGGCTGTATCATTTATTGGGTTTTGGTGATGTGGCCTCTAGACATCTGACCTTGCAGTTACTTAGCAGAGCAAGGAGGTGGGTACCATTGAAGAAAGTGTGTGAAACAAAGGATGCTTCTTTGATCTCAAGAAGGCAGCATGTTAGGAAGGAGATCTTGGAAAAGTGGAGCAGACCTGTATTTGGAAGAGAAATTATATTTTTCTGTAGTAAAGGGCCCTGCATACTGCATTGGAATTGTTAAATAAAGAACTGTTTCTGGATCTCATTTTTCTTCTTCTACCCTACCACATTCTATAAACATGCTCTTTCCCATTCTATAAGTTGCCTAGGCCTGAGTAATCCAAAATGATCTCCTCTGGTTTTGGATTCCAAATGTGAAAACGTTGTGGGAGTCACACCACCATCTTTTGCTTAAAGGATGTAAAAAACATCCTTAAAGTTGTGTCAAACCTGACAGTAAGATGCTGCTCACTCATTCCTGCTTTCCTCATTCTGGAGAGGTTGCTCACCACTGGGAAACTTCTTGCCTTTAAGCAATTTTTTTTCTGCACTGTGAAATACGATTGGGAGGATAAAGTCAGTGAATTATAAACAATCATCTTTGATTTACCTGATTGTCTTCATAGACTTAACTGTGAAGAGTAATCCTTGGAGGGAGCACTAGATCTTTTCAAAAATTAAGAAGTGCTAAACACATGCAGTAAGGTCAAACCCAAGACTGGTTCTGATCCCTCTGGGTGCTGCTACTAACATAGTATTAAAATCCTCCAAAGAGTAAAGCTAGCAGTCAACATTTAATTTGGTTTAAGCATAAGAAAAGATATGAAAGGAATCAGAATTTTCTTGGATACCTAAGAAACTTTTATGCTGTCATCCCAACTGGTGCTGGTCAGCTGGCACAGCACACCTCATTTTCTGTTTCACTTGAACAACTTGTAGGCACCAGCAGCTGGAAACCTCCTGTGACTGTGTTCACCACCCTGTGCCAAACCAGGAGTTTGGCAGCTGGGTGAAGGCAGGAAGTGGCTCCAATTTAGAAGAAATTAGGAGCCAGTTTGCCCATCACTTATTATTCTCTGTACGTGTGGCTTTCATGTTATAATACCTTTATTTGCATCCGTACAAATGCAGTCACACTTGGCTATTTCTAGTACATGCTGCCTTGTGGCAAAGTTATCAGGTATTGCTATTAATTAGGATTAAAAAAACCCCAAAACAAATCCATTAAATGCACTGGATGTGCCATGATTTGTCAGGTCAGCACTAAAAAGAAACAACCAAAAATTTCCATAAATTCAGGTAGAAATAAAGGAACAAGTGTATTCTGTCTAGGTATATGGGGGGATTTTATAATTACCATCAGCCTTTTTTTTTTTTTTTTTTTTTTGAAGCCTAACATTCTAGTGGAAAGCTGACATTATTCAGTGTCACTAGGAAAGTAGTTCTGAAAGGAATTCTGTTGATGTGGTAAATTAAAGCAATCCTCAGTGTTCAGAAGAAAATGCTACCTGGCAGGTGGTAGAGATCTAGAACAAATCCAGGGTTCTGGACTGTAAGACTCAGCTGCTTCAGAGCTGCCACCACGGTAGTTCTTTCCAGAGGGAGATCATGCTCCTGGGATTACTGTGATGTTATTTTGGTCAGGGATCACATGTCTGTGTGTAGCTTTGATGAGAACACTGCTACACAGGGTCTACATTCAATTCTTTGCTAAGTTTTATTGGGTGGGAAGGGATTGAATGTGGTGTTATCCTGTTCCTTATCTCAAGTAGTGCGTGGAAATGTTTCTATAGATATGAAGTATAAATTTATTTCTTTCTGAGGGCTGTTCTCTGTCTTAATCTGTCATAAGATAACCGAGATCATGTGTTTGAATCGGAAAAACCTTTGCCAGGCTTTTTCCATTTTCCGTGCGAACACACAGGAGAGGGTGGAGTGAGAATAATAATGTATCATATGTGTCTGGCTTGAGGGCCTGTACTCTCTAGCTGTCTTCATCCAATTCCTAAAGTAGGTTTATCTAACAGTCCTATTTTATTTCAGAATGAATTCTGGAGTGTTTTATGTCTCACGTCAAAGGAATGTTATCAAATACAGTTTTTATTTAAGCTTTTTATGAATGCTGTTTTCAGTCACAGATTAGAGTGAATCATGTGGCATAGCCCCTAATACGTCTTTCTAAATTATTATTTAAATTATTATTTAAATTATTGTTTATCTCTGTATTTGTCAGAGATCAAATTCAACTGTGAGTATGAAGGATATTTTGGATTATTTTTACTAACAAATGCAGAAAACTCTGATTTGTTTCTCTTAGTTGAGATTAATCTGTTACTTAGCAAGGTAAAAATCAAATCATGTTTTATTTTTTCATTGTTTCAAAAAAAAGTTGCAATTCAGTATCAGAAGAAACGATGTCGTAAAATTTTGAAGCAGACTTCCCTCTCCTTGACCAGGTCTCTGTTGTGATTATGATGGTCACCATTTGCAATAGAGGTTTTCATAAATCAGCTTTTGGTAAATCTGGCACTGCTGGGGTAGGAACTTCTATTGTGGAATTACTGGGCTTTCTTCTATTTCTTTATACTGTCATGAGGAGTTAAAAGATTTACTTGCATAGCAGAAATAAATTAAGCAGGAGGGCATATGTAGCCACAGTAGATGTACAGCAAGTCACATAGATTTGCAATCCAATTCCATCTGCTTGTTGTTGACTGCACTTTGCTAAGCAGTAAGATGACACCCCACAGTAGCTCTAGAGGACATAGCAGGCCTGCTGGTAAACAAGTTTTTAATTAACTTATTCTCATGCTTTGTTTTCCACTGCCCCCTCATTTTTCAGGAGCCTACTTAGGATGTAATTTTATTTTGATTCTTACACAAGTGATGGTGAAGAGCTCGTTTTCTTGGTCTGTAGGATGTAGCACTAAGGCTAATCCAGATGCTGTTTGTAGCAGAAATGCCGTTGCAGCAAGGGACAGTTCATAGCACCACTGAATACCTTTTTAAATTGTATATTTTTTGAGTGAGTGGTAACTTGAGGGACCTTTGACTCCCAGAAAAAAAGTCTAGAAATAAAATTGATGTAGATGAGAAGAAGCAGAGTCTCAAGTCTGACCTCCACATAAAACAAGAGATAAAAGCCTTGTGGGTTTTCTTTGGACACGCCTTCTTATTGATTTGTAAGAAAATACAAGCAAAAATAAAAGCTCTGCTGCATTTGTTCCAGTACATTAAAGAAATTCTGTTGAGATGTAAAATTAAATGCTTCCATTGGGCAACAGTTCTGATTCCAGCTTTGCAGATTTATGGAAGTGTATTCTGGCTCACATAAAACTATCCAGCTGAACCTCTGACAGATATATTTCTTCTCTTTTAAAGTTCATTTGTATGAAAATATATCTCCAGTGACACATGTTTATGAATTTGAGATCTTTCTGAGATGAGACTCTGCATTGCATTTTAACTTTGCACAAAATAGTTTTCACAACGGTCTTTTGGATTTGTTTCCAATGAGTAAATATTCCTCAAGCTAAGCATTACGCTCTGGATCCTGTGAAATGCTACTCTGCATTTGCTTATTGTGTGCTACAACACACTTGAGTAATATTGAAGTTTTATCAGGTTTTACCCTACTTTGCCTTTACTGGGTATCCATGGAGTCCTTATCCAGACACAGAAATGTTTGCATGCTGTACTTCTGCAGGATTTGTGGACTATTTACGGAGATTTTAAATTCCTTAATTTTTGGGAAAGGTAACCCTCTGTAATTCTCAGAAACAAGCCACTCCTTTGAAAGCAGGAGAAATGCTTTCTCTTAATCCCAGTGCTTTTTGTGTCTTAAATCAACAACTTGTCCTCTTGCTAGTAAAGAATGAGTAGGGTTTTTTTAATTTGGTAGCACCAAACAAATTTGGTATAATTTGTTCCAGTCTTTTCCTGACAAATGAAGTTGCTCAGGAACTACAGTCTTGTGTAACAGGTGAAAAGTTAGAGCCATGCAGTTTTATGAGCTTGTCTTCTAGCAGATCAGAAATCTAGTTCTCTTCAATGTGTAGTAATAGCCCTTCTCAGTGAGAGGAATGAGATTTTTTTTGGTTTTTATGTACTTTCTTCCCCTCACCTATAAAGAGTGCTTGAGAGCTAGCAGCTGGCTGCTACTACTATGGACTTTCTTTAAATATCATGATATTATTATTTTTTTTTGCATTTGTTCATTTCCCATATTAATTTTCTGCATTCTCTGGGATGCAAAGTGCACGGCATGAAATGTGGTCACTAGGTTATTGCCGCTAAGTTATTTGAGATGGTTTGATAGAGAATTAACTCAGTGTGGCTGGTTTTTAGGGACTTAAATCTTTAATATTCCTTGCACAATTTTTTTTTTTTTTCAAATACCTGCTTTGTATAATTTAACTGTAGCTATGTCTAGACATATTTCCTGGATATGGCTAAACAATTTTCAAGGTAAATTATGACCTGGGTTTTTTTTTTTTTTTTTGCACTTTCACACAAACATAGTATCATTCCATTATGTATGTAGGAGAAATGGGAACTGCAGACATCTGCAATACAGTTTTCATTGAATTTGCAAATTTCTGCCCCTTTGTAAAATTAGTTATTTCCCAGAAATGTTTTCCAGCCTTAACTTCCATTTTCAAACAATTTATGCAGTGCACCCATAGTATACATTTATATTATTCCTGCTTGTACCCAGCAGTTATAGTTTGAAAAAAATCATAGGACTTCTCCCTTTATGCTTTGCCATCTTCTAGGTTTTAATGTGTTCATTTTATTTGCCTTAAGGTCCTCTTGTATACTGCCATTGTTCAAAGCAGTTGTTTCTTGCTCATAGAAAATTCTGTCTACACTCCCTTTCTTGGAAGATTCTGTAGTGTTAACCATAAAATCATTTAAGTAGGAAAAGACCTCTAAGATCATCAAGTTCAGCGCGTTCTGTTGCCTTTCATAAAAGGCAGCTGCTTTGTCCCATTCTTCAGTCAGCAGTTCCATTTGTAATGCAAATTCACCTGAGCGTCAGAATAGTTTTTTAAATATATGTTCAGACTTCGCAGTAGAATGTTCCACTACCCCAGTTGAATCTGTTTCTGGTCCCTTTGTGTAGCAGTCTCTTCTTTCATTGCTGGTTTCCCCTGCCTCTCTTCAGTAGATGAAGTGCTACTCTCTTCCCTGAGAGCAGCCTGACTCACCTGGAAGTTGTAGGAGGTGATGTCTTTCCTTTGGGTGGATGCTGCTCTGAAGGGAAGGACTAAGATTTTGCTATCTCAGTACAGGGAAATCTTAGAGCTTTTCAGTGTTTGGGGGGTGAGAATTCAAATTTATGACTAAGATACAAACTTAAATAAAAGTGCTAGTAATGTATTAATAAAAGTGCTAGTAATGTATTGTCCTAAGTAATTTTTAAAAACTGTGTCCCCGATATCTGTTGTTATGAAAACCTTAGTCCACATACTTAACCAGATGGGGTTTTTTTTGATACTTTTGTCACTATTTTGTGTTATGACTAAAAACTTCTGAATGCAGATGGTACTATTTGTTTGAGTGAACATGGAAAGTTGTAGTGGCTTTTGTTATGTTTGACAGCTGTTTTTTTTTCTCAAGCTTCTGATCAGGTAAAAGTTACTGAGTTACTGGGTTCAAAAGCAGGTTGGTCATCATCTGCCAGATTCCTACTCAGAAGTATCCCTACACAGTTACCTTGTACACATGGGAACTTCTCCTTAGTTACTTACTTGTCTGTAAAATGAAGAAATATTGCAGTGAGATAAACTTCGATTTGAAGTGCTTCCCTAAGAGTATAAAACATTTGTTTTCACTAAAGGAGATTTGCAATTGTTTGTAAATGTGCAATATGCAGCGTTGGCTATTTATTTTATAGTAATTTTTGGTTGGTTTTTGGTTTTTTAAATGTACTGTTTCTTTTCTCACATCTGCATCTATAATACTCTTAAGCTACTGATAATTTGAGTTGTAAAGTACCCTGGTTTTAAAAAAAATATTTAAAAAGTCCCTCATTCTTCTTTCATAATGCTGGAACTTTGAAAAGACATGCAGCAAACTATGGATTTTCTGCCATTCATTTTTAAGTCCAGAGTGTCCAAATGCAGTCTGTTCCAGTATGTCTGCAACTAAAACTTTACCCAACCTAGGTACCAGAAACAGACAAACTGAGGCAGAAAGCTTGTTTTGGGCAGCATTACCTGTTTTTTGATACTGTCAGCCAATAATTTTTTTGTAGGTTTTTCATCTTCAGTGTACTGTCTGCCAAGCTCAGGGGAGGTAACAGGTTCATACTGGAGTCACGTTCCTGTAGATGTGAAGGATTTCCCCTGATACCAGGAATCTTCTCAGAGTTGCAGTGCCCTTGCAAAGGTATGGCATTCCTGTGGATTGTGGCAGCTGTGCAGTGAGATTAGGTCCCTGCAGAAGAGTAGTGCTGTATTGTGTTAGCAGGGAGACCCCAACGTCGAAGGGAAGAATGATGAGGAGGATTACATTAATATCAGAAGGCTAATTAATTACTTTATTATACTATATTATTCTATACTATATTACACTACATTACTATATTGCACTACACACTGCATTACTATAGTCTATTACTTTATTATACTATATTATTCTATACTATATTACACCACATCTAAACTGAAAGTGCACAAGCACTCAACTGCTGACAAAATCTTGTGACTGTCTGCTGACCAACAGTCTGGACACGTGCTTGGCCCTGATAGGCCAAGGAAACAAAACACCATCACTTTGGGTAAACAATCTCCATATTGCATTCTACTTTGGCACAACACAGGAGCAGCAAATGAGATAAGAATTGTTTTTTCTTTCTCTGAGGTTCCTTGCTGCGATTCCCAGAAAATATTCTTGGGAAGTTGTGCCTTGCTTTTCTCTGTGAAGAGAAATGCTACCACAATACTGCACTTAGGATGTATTTGCCTTCCCTTCCTCCATTCTTGATTGCTTCTTAAATGAGTTATGATACCCATTTTTCTTTAAATCAGAGATCCAAAATTTCACAGCTGTTGTGGCTGATTTCAATTGGAGTCAGTATTCCTTCTGGAGGAGCAGATTCCTGTTAAGATGGAATCTCTTTTAGCTGATACCTAAACTAAACTTAGATAGTTTACTACTGTGAGTAGGTTTGCTTTGGAGTTTTAGGCCTTAATTCCATACTTGCACATATGAAACACCATTCCAGACTGCATTGCCATTCTGTATTTGCTGGTTGGATCATTCTGCTTTTCAAAGGGACCAGGAGAAGGTTCTTTATTTTTTCCTGAAGTTCCAGTGGATGACTGCCACTTAAAGCATACACAGCATAGCAATCCTTCTCTAACAAGTTTTAATTTGTGGGTGTGTCCAGCACAAAGTGTTATGTGAAAGTTCAAATGACCTCACTTAACAATAGGACTTCAAAAATGTGAGACTGAAAAGCAGACTGTCCAAGACTATTCAACATTTTTGTCCTTCTCTGAAGCAATATATGCCTCTTGAAGTATGTATTTTTGTAATAAATGTTGAGCTCCTATCTCTTGTTCTTCACAGAACATACTAAAAAAAAAGTGCATATGACACAGCAAATGGGAGAACAGTGTTTCTTTCAGAGAGACTTTCCTGGTAAACAGTCTGTGACAAATTCCTGATGGTTTATGCAGGTAAATTTTCTAGAATGAAGAGCTGTTTTCAGCCACATTCTAGAGAATGAGGTATTCAAAGACTGTTGTCCATTTTTTTTTCCTTCCTTTTGCTTTTTTTTCCTGCCACCCGGAGTCAAGCAGGCAATATTTTCTGAAATTGCAATTGAATCAGACAGTTGTGGCTGACAATTTCACAGAGGTTGAGCATTTGGCAGGCTATTTATTTGTCTGTCAGGCTGGATGTACCTGACTATGCAGGTGCTGTGAGCAGATGCAGAGGTGGGACTGTGATGGGCAGGGTGGTGGTTGTTTAAGTACCACGGACAGGGGCCCCTCCACACGTGTCCAGGCCATCCATGACTTCATCTGTCAGGAGTTTTATATGTGGGCAGTTCAGCACAGACTTGACCCTTTTGCAGGCATCATTATGTGGGATTCTTCATCACTTGGTGCTTTTGAAAGAGCTGCTTTCCTGTGAATCCATGTCCTAAAGCTCTTGGTATTCCGCAGTGTGTGCCCCTGTACACCATTTCCCCCATTTGACTGTAGGCATATGTGTGCTCTTACTCACCAAAGGCTCTCACTCATCATGTCTAAAACTTGATTGTTGTCCTCTTATGTGTTCTTCATCTGACTTCAGCAGAATTCAAAGACAGCCTATGAGAGCATTCATAAAGCTGACTTTCCCTGTTAACCATTCCATGGATTAAATCTCAGCTCTTCCTGACTTTATTCCTGTTGTAATATTGAAATTCTGCCTGCATCAACTGTGTGCATCTTAGAAGATACTGTGTTGGTTTCTTGGCAGAACCAAATAAGAGTGTTCCTTTTTAACTGTATGGGGAAATGATAATCAGGACACCCAATTCTAAAGAATATCAAAATGGACCAGTCACTGAGACCATTTCATGAATTTGCTGGTGAGTCATTCTGCCAAATGAAGTTTAGGTTGCATCATACATGGCTTAATTGGCATCATCTGCTCCCTTCAGAAAGCAGAATTGGGACACAACCCACTGATGTTGTCCAACATATTTGTGCTGCTCAGGTAATCCAAACAGGAAATTTAGAAAGGCATTATAACACTCTGTATTTGAGCATCCTTGACCCATCAAGGATTTGCTTTTCTAGATTTACTTTTCGTCCTTTTCTACATATTCTTTTTAGCTTGGTTTGTATGTGTAGTTGTCTTTCTTTTAATTGCATACAACTTTCTAACACCTGGGCATTTATTAATTTTTAGTGTTTTAAACTGGGGCAAAATAGTCTGAAGAAGGTTCTATAAAACTTCTTGCAAGGATCTTTTGGACCTCTTTTCAACCTTCCCAGTCTTCCCAAAGGTCATTTCTTTCATTTTATTTTAACAAAGAGCTAATAGGGTACTAAAAGATAGGAACTTCTAGTGTTTGCAGTTTCACTCTCTGATACAGCTTATTCTGCAACTGATCCCCTGTGTACCCAAATCCACAGCTGATTCTTCCTGAGGGAATGGACTGTGCTCCTTTAGACTCTTCAGGAACTGCTGTTTAAAAGAATGGAAAACTTCTCTTGCCTAATGGACTGAAATGAGATTTCTTGACCGTTTAAGGAGGTGGCTGATTAAGACCACAGAGGCACCTCCTTAGGTGGTCGTTGCTTCATCCGAGCACACAAGTGTGCTGTTCACAGTGGGTCCTTTGAGCCTGTTGCTGTGTTCCTTGTTAAGTTGCTAATGTGGTGTCCCTCCTTTGGCTCACTTGGAACTCACCAAGTTTCTTTTGGACGTGCTTCATTTTTTCTGTTGGAACTGGTGCATCACTGCTATTAACTGGTTCTCTTCCTTCCTAAGTGAAGTGATGGCTGAAGCCCAAGCTCTGCTACTTCGTGTGTTGACAGTTCAAATACTTGGAATTATGCAGAAGCACACAGATTCTCAGTCCTGGTAACTAAATGGTAGGACATGGCCGTTATGGAAACATGATTTTGGAAGTTAAGCCAGCCTTCTTTCTCCTTGCCAGTTGTTGTGAAAACATATTTGGATAGCTGTGAAAAACAATGGCTAAACAGGAAAAATCCATTTCCTACATGGGAAAGTTAATGTACTGATAAATATTTAATTTCTGAACATAGCATTTCTTTTCCCTGAAACTTAGTTTTATGATCTGCTGCTTGGAAGAATACATTATTTATTGAGAACACTGCTTTGAAAAGCTTAGGTTTTTATAATAACTGTATTGTAAAAACTAGCTAAGCACATAGAGAGACAAAATTATATGTGTGAAGAAGAATCTAGCCACTACTTTTAATTTCATAGTTGGCTGAGTCACTAAAACAAAAAACAGCTTTAACAGTTTTATGAGAAAAGTAGGAGTAAAATTAAATGCTGTTTGATTTCACAGCCATTTGAATCTAGTAGTAAAGTTGATGAAATGGAAATTTGATGAGGTACAAACATCTCAAAATAATGTTTCATGCTGAAGCTGTGATGGCAGCAAGAATTCTCAGCTTTCTGTCAGTGCATAGGTCCTCTTCTACACATGCTTCCCAGGGGGAGAAAATGAACTGCTTTTTCTTCCTATATATATTTATTCCCCTGAGCTGGGAGCCCTGTCTAGCATAAATCTGGGATGTGTTTGTAATTACACTAAATGTGAAACTACTTACAGTGAGTTTTTTTCTCTCTCACAAAAGATACCTTTAAAGGGCAGGAAAAATCAAGTCTTATCTCAAGGATGTTAGCCTATTGTAAATACAGCCAAAAACTTGGGTTGCATTTGTAACCCTAGTAGGAATAGCAGTTAGAGTTTTATGCCGTTTGCAGACACCACAGAATGTAAACAAAATACCACCAAGTATGGAAAAGGGGTCAATATTCAATTTAGGTAGGATTAATACTATGGAAAAGTGTTCTTTGGGTAAAAAACTTCCTAGCCTATAAGAAGGCTAATGATTGTAGAAGAAGCTTCCTCCTAAAAGCTTTGGTCTTGTGTTCAGTCATCTCTCTGAAGTGTAGCCTCAAGTTGCCTTGGTCTTATTTTCTTTTTTTAATTTTTATTTTGTTGTGTGGTTTGCATCTCCTATGGTAGGACACCCATTACTTGCAATAGTAGCCTTGCCAAATATGTATGGAATTCTCTAGAACCTCTGGACTGTACAGTAAAGTGAAGAAAAAGGGCTGTTAAAGAGGCTGGAGAGGAGAATTCCATTGAGAATATTAATTTCCTTTGGCTTTCCAAATAATGTGGATTCCTGGAGTTGGGAGTATACGTCTATAGGTAAAACTGTAGTGTGCAGAAGACAGGAAAAATAAGAAAGCAACAGAGAGAAAGCAGGAGAAGAGCTGGAGTATAATAGCAGCGAAGACAAGTGAGTGATTTTTCCATTTCAATTTTTATCCCTTTGTTCTTTTATTTTGACTTTCATGGTCTTCTTGTTTTCCAATTGTCACAAAATTTATAGTATTAGAAGCAAATAAAAAAAAGCCACAAACCCTGGGTTTTTAGTATATTGTACAGTAAGATTAGTCTAGAGCTCCAGGAACTGTCCTGAGTTACCAATACTTAGCTTGCACTGATTCATTCTTATGTTTTCTTTTTTCTTTGAAAAAAAGACTTTTCTAGAAAAACACATGACAGAAAGAAATTTTTAATTTTTAGTTTTACTCAGGTGATTAGTAATAAAGCTGATTTTGAAAAATTTCTTGGAAGACAGTTTTTTACTATGACCGAGTCTTAATGATATGCATAAGATTAAAAATATGGGAGGCAACTTAATCTGATATTTGCTCACAGTGAACTGATGCTATAGAGTTGAGGTGAAATATAAATATATCTGCATGTGTGTGTGTCTGTATGTATATACAGTGGTCTGTGCTTTTAAAGAACAAGCTTGACTTTGAGCAAAGTCAGCTGAAATGGATTTCAAGTATAGTATTTTATTATGAGTGGAGCTGCCAGTGCCACCTGTACTTAAGGTTGTGTGACCCTTTCCATTTTAAGGCTTAACTCTTGGTTACTTTGACTTTTGCCAAAGTTCAGTTCAGACAGATTTTTCCATGCGAGATATCTGCTTTGGGTTGAATTTTTTGAAAGTTTCAGGCAAAGCAGTTCTGTTCCAAGAACAAGGCTAGTGAAAAGTATGCTGTTTTGCTTGTGTGAGAATATTCTGGTGTCCTTCTTTGATGCTCCAGTGCCCCCAAGCTCTAAACCAAGGATTTGAAATTTGGCAATAGTTCAGCCTTTGTGTTGAGGATGTGCCTTTTGCCTCCCTGTAAAAATCCACCCAAATTTCCAGACCAGTTTACAAGGCTTTGAAAGATTGCCATTTGCATGGGCTTAATAGGAATTTCTTAAAACTTCACAGTAAGCTTCCTTTAGATTCTGTTCACACTGGGAATGCTCCAGGCAGAGTAGAGCTGCATATTTCATCCCACTTCTGCTAGGAGTTGTGACGGCTGGGTCTGGGTGCTGACATTGAGCTAGGAGTGGGCAGCATTGTGTCTTGTATCACCCCTGCCTGTTCCCATGTCCTGTTCCTTCTCCCTGGTGACGGACCTGGGCCCTCTGGAAAAAGAAAATGTTTCACTCATCTGAAAGAGCATGACAGATGTGGAGGAGAAAAATTTGGGAGAGTGTGTGTGTCTGGTTTATACCATTCCTTTGGTCACAGAAAATGTGTGTATCATACTGGCAAAACAATACTTCCTTTTCTACTGAGTGTTCGTTTTGCTTTTGTTGCATTTAAACCTCAGTACCTGAGTGGGTATCAAGGTTTTAATGAACTATGTGAGCATCAATTAAAAAAAAAATCTCAAATGTCAGTACGGTAATGTTAGAGGACAGAAATCAAGAGCTCACTTTTTTCAAACATTGAAGTCTGACATTTGCATTTATTATACTCTAGCCTCCAACTTCATCACAAGTGTTGTGTGTTTTGTCCAAGAGGCAACTGTTTGATTGGAATGGGGAAAGGGGCCTATTCTGAGGATGAGTCCAGGATTTGTATGAGTAAAGGTTGTGTATTCATCTGTATTCATCTGTTCATTCTGTTAGGGAAGTTGAAAAATGTGGAGTGAGGGAAGCTGAGATTTAGGGAAATAAAAAAAAGTCTTTGTGGCTAAGACAGTTCAGTAGTGCTTGATGAATTGTGTGCTGTCTGTGCTCAGTCCTGGTGTTTCTGCAAGAGGCACTCAAGTGGCTGTTCTAGGTGGCTGCTCAGACTCTGTGTTGTGGCTAGCTTGAGAACTTGTCTCCCTTTGCAGAAATGCAGAACTGCAAGTGAACTCAGTGCGAGCTAAACCTCCTGTAAAATCCTGTATTCCACTTACGACAGTAAAAACCAGCTCAGAGTATGTGAAGTCTGACATCTGGAGCCAGAGAACCTTTTAGTCTGATTAACCTAATGCCTCAGTTGCCAGTTTTACAGGTGAAGGAATGACTTGTCCCATCTCTGTAGAAAGACTTGGGGAGAAACTTGTTGCCTTTGTAGCAGGACTGGAAAATAACTTGCTGTAAATTGAACATAGAACCACCTCCTTTGATCAGGGATGAAACAGAACATTGGGAAATATGCCATACTTTTGTCTTTTCTACCTTTTTTTTTTAAAGTTCCTTAGTGTTAACTAATCTGTTTCATACTGATCTAAGCATACGAGTCTCAGTATGTTAGCTCTTGAACTCAAATTTTCCACTTTGAATTAGCAGTCAAAATTTGTAAACACTGAGAATAATATTAAAATGCTAGTTTAATTAGCAATAGCCTTGTAGTTCTCTTCAAAATCACAGTCACTTGACCTTAATAGTAGTTGAATAAAGTGTTAGGAGGATCCTCCTCCTCTGTTTACTATGAAGATGGAAAGCATACTTATTTAAGCTGTTTACTGCCACCTCACCATGATAAATTTCCCCTTTGTAAAGCTGCTTCAACAAGCCATCTATTTTTTATCCCCTTGTAAAGTCAGCCATGACGTAAAGTTTCCTATGGAAAAAAAAATTAAAGTTTTTTGAAAGGGACAGTGCTACAACAAATAAGTGACTGTGTGTTTGTGGAAATGTCTAGCTCCGAGAGTGAAATGATTTGCTGCTAAGGTTTAGTGAATTTAATGCTTTGGAAATAATTTGTTGGAGAGTCTGCAGCAGTGGAGAGTTTTGAGTTGTGGTTATTTGTTGGGTGTTTTTTCCTTGTTCTTTTTTTTAAGGTGGAGGTGTAAAAGATTTTTTTTTCTGCTACTTTAAGCTAAAGTAGTCATCAAACTTTTTTACTTGTTTCTTAGGTTGTTTTCTCAGGGTTGTTGTCTGCTGACTCTGAACCAGTAGCTCTCAGATGGGTCTTTTGAAAGCTTCAGCATAAACAAGGCATTTGACAGGATGTACCATGCAGTATTTTTGGGAGAAAGATGGGAATTTTGAGCTGCTCAAAGCACATACATCTTCCTTAGGGGAACTCAGCTGCTAAGAACAGCACTCTTATTTGCTTAGCTGTGTGAATCCACTTGCTGGTGGACAATTGTTTTGTGTTTTGTTTTCTTTTCCCCCCCCGCAGGACTTCTATTTACTTGTGTGCTCTTCCATGTGTGTTTTGAGCTGTGCTTTGAAGTTGGGCAGTTAGTTTCAAACAAAAGCATTACCATGCTCTGCATTGCATCCAGTGTGATTTCAGCAGTCTCTTGTGTCAGTGATGTGGTTTAGAGTTAAAAAAAAAATACTGTTCTTTGCTTGCCTTGACATTGGTTTGTGTAGGATTAAAATTGAGAAAGAAAAAGTCATCATATCACACTGTGTATGTTGTATAAAAGGCAAGTCAAATGTGATTAGAATGTGATTTAATGGCTGTGCAGCAATTATTAATTGGTCATGATACATGAGATGAAGTTTGAGGTATCTTCTATTTTTCCCTCTGTCACTTTCCTTTTCCTCTTCCCCAGCCCCCCAACAATCTAAGGAATTTCTGAAAACCCAGAACTTTGCGTGCATTTGGTTTCCTACATAAGTCACTCTAGTATATTGTACTGTATAGAGTGCCTAGATAAAACAATGTACAATGCATATTTTGGCATGTTTGACCATTGTTCTTCAGTAAGAAGGTACAAATGCTACACTTTTACTTTTTTAAATGTATATTGAAGTCTGTATTCTGTTATATTGATTTTTATTTTAAGGGCACAAAATGAGGAATAGATTCTGAAAGGCAAAAGCAAACACAACTGCAGACAGCCAAATTAATTTGTATACATTTACGTGAGCAGTAAATTAGCTATGAGTATTCAACTCTCTTATTTCAAATTATTTTGAAAAAGTAACTAAAATCTGAATAACAAGACTGCTTTATTAAATGGGTTTAATATGTGATAATTTATATGAATTATGTGAACTGTTTCTGAATGTTTTGCTCTTCTGTCTTGTTTTTGGCAGCAACTGGAATTAGTGGAACCCAGTGGCTGGATCCATGTTCCTCTAACAGATACCCACAAGAAGCCCATTCGCACCTTTATGATCCAGATTGCTGTTCTAGCGAATCACCAGAATGGAAGAGACACTCACATGAGGCAAATCAAAGTGTACACCCCTGTGGAGGAGAGCTCCATTGGTAAATTTCCCAGATGTACAACAATTGATTTCATGATGTATCGCTCCATCAGATAAAATTTCCTCATGAGGAACAATAAAGATATTTTTTCATGACGGTATCAGTGCTAAAGTATACAGATACTTAAAGAGCAGGGTTTACTTCAGTGTAATTATATCTTTATGTTTATACTTTGTACAGTTTTGAAATAAAGATAATCTTGTGTTACAGTATGTTGTAGTCTGTAATTTAGTTTCTTTTTCTAGGAGTCTGAGTGCTCTTGTACTCTCTGAGAGAAAAAAAAAACAATCCAGGCACTCTTAAAAGAATGTATTTGACTGGGTGGGAATCAATAATTTATTTGATATAATACAGATGTTTTGGGGGATGATTTCCTCCCCTAATGATCATGCATGGAAATAGTTCATTCCTTTACCTGAAAATGGCTCTTTAAAAAGTTGCACCTCTTCTTGAATGGACATGATCTAAAGACATTACCAGTAGTATTTTCCCAGTATTGCTTGTGCTAATGAGTTGTACCCTTTTCTCTAGAGGGTTGTTTCTGCTCAGTGGCTGTGTGCATGGATTTAGCCTTCTTCATAACTACAAAGTAAATAATAGAATTGCAATATATCTCCAGTTGGAAGGGACATGGAAATATCATTGAGTCCAATTTGCTGCTTCTTGCAGAACTACCTAAAACTACTCCATATGACTAAGTGTGGTCCAGATGCTCCTTGAACTGTAACAAGCTTGGTGTCATAACCATTTTCCTGGGGAGCTTGTTCAAGTGACTGATAAGGCAGTGAAGATGATATTGACATGGAGAAAACCAAACCTTTCCAAATTATTCAACTTAGTATATACATTAATATAGATACATTGAGTGTAGGTCATCTAGAACATGATAGGTGTTGAAAATAGGTGATTTAGAAACGCTCTGGCATCCTACAGCCACGTAGGAATGAATGTGGCAGTCCAATGCACCTTCTAAAGTACTGGGAACTTGAGTATAACACAAGTAATCTCATGTTCAGAGCACAGAATTCTTTTAATGTGTGTTTTAAATAAAGGGCATTGCAAGGAAAATGTGTGCACTGTCTTGCTGTGAGTAGGAATATTTAACACCTCTACTAATGTCTCATAATCTAATCACTAGGTATTTAAACTTTTTAAAAAATGAGTAGATTTTAGAAAAAGACGTTGTTGAAGTACAAAGGTTTCTTTTAAAGTGTTTGGTTCTGATCAAACCCATTCTTCCTCATAGCACCAGGACAATTGATCATCAATGTAGACTAATCTCAACCAAGGAAAACTTTTGTCACTCTTCTTGTATGTGAGCAAGGAAAGGCTAATAATAGTGGAGGCTCATCAAACAATGGTGCATCATCCTGCAGAGGAGAAAGGAGGTGAAATAGAGGAAAATGGGAAGGTTATTGAAGAAGGAGGAAGATTTTACTGTTGAAATTTTTTTATATACTTGATAAAGTTGTTTACTGAAAAGTTTTATCTGTGGCTGAATTCCACAGTATTTAGGGGGGTCATTAAACTGGATGTTTCCTGATTAAAAAACCTTGTAGACAAGTGCATGACTAGTTTGGGGTTTCTATTTAAATGTGAATTCAATCATTTCAGGAGGACCTTAATGGAACTTTACCTTTCCCTCTAGAGGATGGATCAAGTGTAGAATTCCTGTTCAGCAGAAGCTGGCTGAATTTTTGCCTTTCACCCAGTCTGTCACTTCTGTGGATTTTCTTATCTAGTGTCAGGGAGTTGTATATTCCCGTTCGCTTAATTAAAGCAAATAATGTACTTTTCATGTCCACTTCATAGTGTTCTGCTTAAAAAACCAATGATATACCTCTCCTGGATTTATCTAGTTATTTTTGCTAAGTTATGGATTGTTTTTAAGAAGGGAGATTATTAGGCATGGAATTTCCCTGGTTTTCTCCTAGCAGTTAAGATGGCAGTTATCCATCCTAGCTTTGCGTCTTCAAGCCACTGTTTCCTACTTAAGGATTCTACCACAGATAATTCTCTGGTAATTTTGTGCTTTGGTCAGTAACATTTGTCTTTTCATACATGTCACTCTGCAAGTGTTATATCTAGACTAATACTGCTCTGTGCCAAACATTATCCAGTAAGCTGGGAACAAGCCTGTCAGCTGGGAACAGTCCTGTTCTTCTTATTTCTGTCCTTCCATCAGTAGGCATAATTTTTGGATCTTTAGAGAGCTATTCTAGCTTTTATTGATTTTTTTTTTCAGGACATAGATGCTCATGCAGGATAGTGGCCAACATTTGTGTCAAAAATTTGGAATTTTTATTTCTGGCAGTGTCGTTGAATAAGCTGAAATATAGCTTGACTACTTATCTTGCTCTTCTGAAATTACAGATTGTGTTCAAGTGATTTTAAGAACCCATGATACCCATGGTAAGCTGGGTTATGTCAAACTTTACTGTTGGGGAAGGAATCTGTACTTATTTGCAAACAAGTGCAGTGGCCATTCTAAATCCATGTGAAATCTTTTCTGTGTTGTTTTGTAGCAATTGTAGATACATTGCGTTGCATTGGTTTTTAACATCTGTGGAAGTACATTTGGTTTTTAACACTTTTGGCACTTGGTTGCATAAGGCTGCTGACTTTTAAGTGATGAGATCCTAGATAAGTGTATCTGAAAATAAAGCAAGTTGCTGCCTTTGTGTGTGAATATGGTACTTAATATTTGAATTGGGATAAACAAACTGGGCTGCCAAGTCATTCAGGAAGGTACTTACACATATGTTGTGTTTAGCTGCTGCTTCTTTTCCTTGCTCATTGTTTTCAGACATGCAGTTGCCTGGAATCTTACCACTTTCTCCTTTTCTCTTGTATAAGAAGCACTTGATAAAGATCAAGTAGAACAGGTAATACTGGAATAAATGACAGACAAAATGGAAGATGGATTTGTCCTAAAAAATCATGACTTGGCAGTGATCTGACTCATCACTTCAAATAGTAATAATTTAGGGGTTTTTAAACCTTTTCTTGGAAGGTCACTAGACCTTTCTGCCTCACAGAAAATAAATTTGGTTCCCAGTGTAAGTGTAAAAACTTTCCTTTTAATTCAAATTTAGCTTATTTCCTTTGCAGACACTAAGAAGAGGGAGGTAACTGAGTCACCAGGATCTTGAACTCCTGTTGAAATGAAGGACTGTACCTGTGTTTTGACTAAGTCATGTCTGTGTGTCTTCTTAGCACCACTGTGTAAATAAAAAAGGCAGATGGCAGGAGAGGGAGAAAAGAGGTATTTGCTGCTCCTGGTTTCTAAAATGGTGAACAGCAAAACATTTATGTTTTGTTTAAATTCACTAGGGAATCTCTGGCAGAGATGGATGTTGAAGCCATATCATCACTGTCTATCTTCTCTTTTCACTGTGAAGCTGACTTTCAGATAATGATCTGGAAAAAAGGCAAGCTTTTCAGTAATGCAATTTCTGTATGTAATTCCATTTAAAAGTTTAAACTGCATTTTGGGTTCTGCTGTTCTGGTTTAGTCTGTATGGGAGATCCTTTTGCCAGCACTCTGACTATAGATGCACCACTGAAAGTCTTCAGCTGAGCCTTGGTGCTTGTTCTTACCTCCCTGAAGTGAGTCTTACTGTTGGTAGTTGTTTTTCTTCGCCTGTGTTAAAACAGTTTAAAGGAAGTAATTGAAACATTATTTGGGCTTGAAATATGTTTATATATTAGAGAGAGACAGGTACTGAGATTGCCAGTACTGAATAGCAAAACCTCATGAATTCGGGCATAATGGATGAAGTGATGGAAGAGACGGAAGGACCATGGAGAGCTACCAGGATTGGAAGGCAAATTGTTGCCTCACCTTATAGGAAAAGTCACAGCTCTAGGCATTAGGTCATTGGCTGACAAATCCCCACCTTTCACACAGCAATAGCCAGCAGTAGTTGTAATTGCCTGGACTCAAAAACTGCAGGTGAAACAGGTGCTCAGGCAATTCATGTCACCTGAAGTGAGTCAGGGTGATAAGACTGGACCTTGTAATTAGAGCTGAATTGTACTACACCCTGTAAAGAAAGGAGAGCCAGAAGCTACTCTGGTAAACTTCTCAGGAAATTCCAAAGACTTTAGCCATTTGTCAACCATAAATATGTGTCTTTCCTTCAAAAAGGGTGAGTGGGTTTTTCTATAAACTGTATTTTTAAGATGGGTCTGCTTAGTAGTACACAAGAGTTCATTGTTCTGCCAAGGCCTAAATGAAAGCAGAAATGGTCATCATAGTGCTACTGTGTTTTGCTGTGTAAATGAATTATGGAGATAATTTTTTAGTGGATATTTTTCCAGAATTTACCAGTAAGCTCTGCAGCTTTAGGAGAATCTATCTGAATTCTTTGGGAGCACTGGATGACCCAGACTGACCTCAGCATGTGCTTGCCTGCATGGGCAAAGCAGAGGTTTGGGCTCTGAAGGGCCCATGGTTATATCAAGCAATACAGTGCTGTGCTCTCAGAGCCTGACTTGTTTAATTCCTGGTAACCTTTGTGCTCTTATTCCTAAGTTTTGTCATTCTCTGTTAATGGTTAATTAATATTGATGCATTGATTACAAGAATGCTTTGCATTCCTTTGTATATACAAAAATAGCTGTTTATTTCATATTTAACTACCACATTACTTCTTGAATTAAATGCATTAGATATTTGCTGGAGTATGAGATAAAAATCTAAATGCAATTAAAATGTTCATAATATTAAGAGTATGTCCCTCTAAAGCTGGGATTGCTGAGGCTTCTAGGCAAAGGTATTGGGTGGTCTGCTGTTGGTTTGGAATACTTAAGTGTTCTGGTTTAGATCAGAAAGGTGTTAAGGTGCTTTTATAAAGCTGCATAAAGCATCATTAAACATTGTTCATGGAAGCAAATTGAAATCATCCTTCACGTGATATACTCGCTGTAACTCCAGGCTGACATTTCAACGAGCTGTTTTACGTCAGCCTAACAATTGCCTGTGACAGTTTCTCCATTTGCACCAAAGAATAAACCTCTCTTGCAGCAGTCAACAGTATTAGCATGGTTTAGTTTAATGGAAGAATGGGGAAAAAAAAACCCCAACCCCAAGTAATGAAAATTATGCTAATACTTGATGGAGCTAGAAGATATAATCCAGATGTAATTAGCTATTAAGTGAGAAAGTAAGCTTGGGATCACTGGAAACATTAAATACCTGAACTCTGATCCCAATGAAGTGAATTACTGCTGTTAATTATAAATAACTATATGATTATAATAATAATTATAAACAACTGTAGGGGAACAGTTTAGCCAATATTTAATACTCTAATTTAAGGAAATTAAGTGGGATCAGTGACTCCCCAGTTGTATAGATAAAGAGAGGCAAACCTGGAGCAGTTTTGGAAGTTTCTTTCTCAAATGCTTCTTTCAGTATACAAAATTAGGAGTAAATTCCATACATATGCAATGTAGCATGAACATGTAATCTGTTAAAATCTTTTACCATTAGAAGGTAAAAAATCCTTGTATAAGATGAAGACATCAGAGATCTGCAACACTTCACTTTTGGAATATTTAATATTCTTGAGTATATGACTGATAGCGTGTAGGTGACAAGGTCTAGCTTGCAGAGTGATCTAAACAAATTTCCCAATGGCTGTTTCATTTTAGTATTTACCATATTTTTGTACTGGCATATAATCTGTAATGTGAAGCAGCAGAGAGGAAAGCTTCTATAAACAAGTCTCATTTATCCTACAAAAACACTACCATGACAAGCAAATAATTTATGACAAAATAATGTCTGGGCATTTTAATTAAAAAACACCTTGGGACAGGAATTGTCTTGTTCTCTGTATTTGTGCATTTCCTTTAAAATGTGTTTCTCTCTTTGCTTAATCTGATTATAAATTTCAAATAAAAGGTGAGCTTACTGAACTCTTGCCAAGGACTTACCTGTTTGTCTACACAACTACTTTAGTTTGCTCTCCTGTTGCCTTTGAAAATTGGTATAAAATAAAGAGGTGTTCATTCTGATGCTTCAGAGTGGAATCTTTAATCTGGGGCACACATCTCTGAAGAGAATTTCTATTAGGAACAAATAAACCCATACAATCTAATCTTTTAATTGTATTTAATTGAATCCTCATGTTTTGTTTGGTGTGATTTTTGATTTTTTACAATGTTTTTATCTTTATCAGTGTGATTTTTAATATATGACCTACTTTAGGCCAGGATCTTGTGACCTCTTGTACTCAGTATTAAAGCTTATTCTACTTCTGGTTGAGACTAATCTTAAATATTTCAGATGTTATGCTTCTTTGTCTGTTCCGTCTGGTACTATTTCCCATTACTTGGCAGCTGACAGGGTAGAATTACAGCACTTTCTAAAGGTGCATTTTTCCATTGGAAAACCGTTGGGAATACTGGTGAGACAAAGGTTTAAACTGAAATCTTACCAAAAGCTTCCAGGCTATTGTTAATCTTCTAGCAGAGATAGCTCATCTCTCAGTTCAAGTTGTGTATGTCTTCATTCTGTTTGATTTTCTAGCATTAATTTATTGAAAAAATAGGAGTCTTTATATTCTTGTTGCTTCTCAACAAAGTCTCAAGTTATTCTAAACCTTCCTCATAGGTAGAGATGTAAATCTCAGTGGGAGCACATGTGCTCAGATGTTGCTGTATGCCACATTCCCAATCCTACTGTATTTCCATGCTCTGATTATTCAATGTATTTTTGAAGGCCTTACAATAAAGCAGTGAGGTAGGTAATAAAAAAAAATTTTTCTTTTAGTTTTTTGGTGTTTTGTTGTTTTTTTTTTTTTTTTTTTTTTTTTTACTTCTTCCCTAACCTAATTTTTCTACCTGCAGTAACAATTTGCTTTTAATTCTTCCTTTTGTGATGGTTTTTTTTGTTTGTTTCCTTCACTTTCATATTTTATGAAGGCTTTTTATCAAGTAGTTTTACTTCTTAAAGGAGATAAGTTCATCTGGATATACCTGAAAAAACCAGGAAATTATTTGTCTGTTATATTTACCAACAGAGTGTTTGTGTCATCCCTGGATCTCTCAGAAATATTTTTGAGTATATAAATGGCTGTTTAGACTGCTTTCCTCCAGATACTGTAGTTTTCATTTCTTCCAGATAGAAGAATTAACTGTGTTCTCTTGTTAACATAAAGCAAAGGCAACCTCATTAAACCAGTGGAGCAGCGCAAGCCAGGAGACAGTCAGTTCTTGCTTACTAAATAGAAAAAGATTGATATACATGTCTTGGGAAGTTTGCAATGACAGGTTTATCTGTGTTAATAGTTTGTACAATCCTCCTGTTCCCGTAATTTATGCTGCCTTTTTTATATGATTATGTGTTCTTTTTTCCCCACGTTGTTTTAGCAGTGAATCAAAATAACATAGCAGAAGGAGTCTCTCTGGCTTCTGGTGGCCCTTAATTTTTTGTTTTTTCCTCTAGAAGTCATTGTGTCTGGACCCTGCTTTGCTCATTTGCAGTGCTTGCTTCCTACCAGTCTTCAAACTGGCCCCAGTCTCATCTCCAAGTCTGAGCGCTTTTCCATCCTAGGCTTTACTTTTCCCCTCACCCCCATTTTTCTTCCCCAGAACTCGCTGTCTCTGTCCCTTTCCCAGTCACCATGGCAGCATTTTGTATCCTATTTAGTCATACATTTTCTCACCCACTACTCATTTTCTCAATATTCCCTCCGAATCCCCTAATCTTCCATTTTCCCTCCACTAATCCTGAATATTTTCCTTTCTTTCCCAGCTAGTCCCAACTAATACCACATGCTTCCTCCCCACATTGCATAATACATATTCTGCCTGTCAGCTCTCTTCCCATCCTGCTGAAGTCACAGATTATGAGATTACTGAGAGCACAGGGGAGAGATTTTTCTGCTTTTGGTTATAATACTCAACCCAGCCCAAGGATACAATACCTGAAAGCACCTATTACAGCAAAAGGTTGACTTTGCCCCGCAGCTTCACACCAGATCATGTTCAGGATTGTTCTGTGGGGCGTGCATTTTTAGGCTTGGCCAAAATTGGGCAGACTTTCATAAATGGTTTGTGTGTATCTCCTACTCTCTCTCTGTTCCCATCTAATTTCAGAATCTCTAAAGCATTTGAGTGCTAAGAGTTTCCAAATAAAAGATTGTGAGAGCATTTCTCTGAAATGGCTGAATAGTTTTGGCTGGAGTTTTCAAAAATAAATTGAGCCTGAGGCAGACAGCTGGTATGGGAAATTTCAGCTAACAGAGTTGCAATTTGGCTAAGTTTTGAGAAACTCGGAAGAGATTTGTGAGGGAATGAACCCTGGGTAATGTTTCACATTTCACCAAATAGCATCTTCTGTGCAGTGTGCTTTGTCACTTTGTGTGGGCCTTCCCCCTTGGTATAAAATTCATTCTCTACAGAAACTCGCTAAGCTTCAGTATATTAGAATAGCTATTTTTATTTGGGGTTTATAGACTCGGAGCTTTTTAAATAATTTTTAAATAATTTAAATAAATTTAAATAATTTGCTTCCTCAGTCTAGTTGAAGTATCTTTCTCTATTGGTACAGCCTGCCAAGGGTATTTGTACTGAAAATATCTCTGTTGTTTTATGCTTTTTCATAGCTTCCAGGACGGAATTTGTTCTGGAGTAGCAGAGACCCAGGGTGAGCTCTGAGAGGGTTTTAGCCTCGCACTGTCTGCAGCACCCTGCTGTGGATGTGCTTCCCCAGTGTGAAGTCTGTATGGTAATAAAGGAGTAGAGTAACTCCTCCTACCCAGTTCTCCTGAACTCCTGGCTCCTGTGAGCCAGGCTTATTCACACTCTTGTTTTTCAAACTCTCATTATTAAACTTTTCTTTCTTCTTTCTTGCCCCCTTCCCCTTAGATTTCCACTGGGTTTCAACCCAGGCATACCTTCATTACTGCAGGCCTTTTTTTGATCTTGATTCCTGGTGTGAGGCTGTAACAGGCTCAATCTATTCAAAAGTGTTCAAAAGCCAGAGTTTTCTGTCATGCAAGCTTCTCTTTGCTAGATAGACCTTTCAACCATCTTTACTGTCTCAAAGTAACCGGCCTTGAAATACCAGCGCACATCTGGGCTACCAGGAGTTTCTACTCTCGACCTCATAAATGCAAAAGCTCTGCTGAGGGCAAGAAAATACTTGACAAAGACAATTTGGATCATATGGAGCCTTTTTGTGCTCTGGTGGTCCTGAAGCGCTCAACCCAAAATAAGAGCAACCAAAGGAAAAAACAATCCAAGCCAAAGAAAAAAACAACCCAAGCCAGTCTGTTCATCCTGGTGGATAATTAAGGCATAGAAAATCTTTCCCCACTTAGTTCATGGTAGCTCCTATTACCATCAGGGTGGGTGAATTGGGATGGAAAGGAGTGCTGCTACCTCAAGACAAATCCATTCTCTAAATGTAATTCCTTGTTTCACACACCTGTTCAAAAGCAGCCTGCTAAAAACTGAGCACTGTTAAATGAACAGATTAAAATCATGAATACTGTGGAGTGAGTAGAGATTGATTTGATTCCCCCTCCCTATGTCTTTTCAGTACATAAATGAGAGGATATCAGGTTATCTCAGCAGAAGTTCAAAATAAATAAAAGTATATTGTTCTTAAAGCTGTATTTAAGCTGTGTAGCTTAAATCTGGCTGAAGCAGGTTGGGGACATTTTAAGCTTTTTCATAGTTTCTAGACAGGACTGAACAAATTCATGGAAGAAGAATCCTTTGAAGATTATGAAATCCAAAAGAAAGACCATAAATTGTTGGAGATTTCTGGAGTACTGTGTGAAATACCACTACATGCTTGTCCTCTTCCACTGTTCCCTTGGGAATTGCTTGCTGGCATTGGTCTACACCAGCGCCTTTCTAGGAGCAGGATGGTATCAAGCCCTAACAAGAGCAAACAACTTTTGCTTGGAAAGGGTAAGGGAAACAAGAATTTGGAGAAACAAAATGACTACAGGGAACAACAAATGTGGGAAAAGGAATGTTGTGTGTGTTAGGCTCAAAGGTGAAGATTTTTCTCTGCTGTTCAGAGCACCCTCTAAAGCACTAGAAAGTGCTTGAAAGTATCAAGGAACCCAGTGGTTACTTCCCTGGGCTCCTGTAAGGGACAGGTTGTTGAAGTAAATGGACCTTACGGATTTTTTTTGTTGCTGCACATTTTTCAGTGACTAAGTTTTTCAGCATTTTGCTGTTGGCAAAACTTGTGTAGAATGTAAAGCCAACTGAGAGTAGAAACATTATGATTTGATAATTAAATATTGCATTTCAGTAACACCAAAAAGCAAAATTTTGAGGAGAAGTATGTTTAAAAAGGAGGAGGGGAAAAGACCCTAACTGTTTTCTCATCACAGTGCACTGAGAAAATGTTTAGACTGATACATAACCTTCATAGTGTTATGTACTATAAAATTGGCAAGAGCTTAGTTCTTAGTCTGAATGCTAGGCTTGTTTTGAAATTTAAATAATAAACAATTATATATGTATATATTTTAGCTTAAAATCACATCTTGTCGGATTTGGCTGTTAATAAAAGCTTATGGTGGAATCAGCACTCTGTCCATCCAGTGAAAATATGAACAGGACCACACAAAACGCTTCCACTGTGTCATTCCTTTTACTGCTGTTCCACTAAAATAAACTCCTTGCCACAGAATTTGTCATTTCCCGCTTCTCAAAAATATCACAAGTAATGTCGTTTCTAAAGCTTTTCCACTTGTAGCTCTGGTATCTATTTGATTGTGTTTGCAGAAGATCTCTTTGTATTCCTCCCTGCCGTTTCTTTTCAAACCCATGCAGGACTGGGTCTTAGCTATACTCTATTAGATGCACTTTTTGGTCAACACTGTTTGCAACTAAACCTTGGCCAGTCAGATAGTGTCATATTCATCTTGGTTTCTGCCATCACAGATTCCAGAAAGAAAGTGCTTTTAATGTAGGTGTTTTTTGTGCATGTCTACTTTAGAATTTATTGAGATAAATTCTTTTTGAATTGGCATCTGCTTCTCATTAGAGTATGCTTTTGTTTTTGTCCTGGATTTCATACCTTAGTGAGCTCCACTGAAGTTAAGAAGAAAAAGAATTTATGGGCATTTGTCAGACTGGATTATTAGCTCATCTTGCTTGTATGTTTGTGCTATCACCTATAATATTGTCCTGTGTCATTATTAGGTCTGCTGAGCTTTCTTAAGTCAGAAGAACCACGTATTCATTCTTATTCAACTTCACTGATTCAGAACTATTTTTGTCTCATCTGAAAATGAGATTTTCCTCTGTTCTTTGCAAAGCATGATAATAATTCTTTAATATGTGTTTTCACTTCCTGAACATTTTCTAATTTACTTTTCTGAAGGAACGTGCCTAACTAAGATTTGTTTAAAAATCAGAGGAACCTGTTTGCCAGAGAGATATTTTGGTGTCTCCTCTTCATATGTGCAGATGAAAATTCATAAAATTTCTTTGAATGTTGCCTTAAAACTCAAATCATAGGTAGTGATACCTTCAAATCACTAATGCCCAGCTTGTAGTGAACTGGGACTCTGGAGATTTAAAATGACTTGTTGCCATACAAATTTATTGTTCAGTACCACCAACTTTACTGTTTCCTTTGGCATTGTATCACCTGACAGACTCTATCACCACACAGAATTATTAAGGTGCTCTCCCTAAGACTCAACTACAGTGTTGTGATCCAGTGGTGTTCTCATAAATGATAAGAATACATCAGATTGGTGTCCTAACAGGGCTATAATTCTGTTCTGGCAACAAACCACAGTAAAACACAACAGGTGATGTAAACATCCTTACCGGGTTTTGTTTTAAGCATGATAGCACATTTTAGTTTGCAAATCGACTTCCTCTTAAAATCCTGGGCTCAAATAACAGCACTCACTTGCTCATACAATTGATGAATACTTAAGACATTTTGCTATGTTTTTCTGTGCAGTTAGTTTCCAACACCTTCTCTTAGTTTACAGGGGTGTGGATAATATGCATTTGCATGCACTGGCAGCAGTGTTCCCAAGCTGGCAGGCAGGGAATGCTAGCTCACAGGGCTGTGCTTGAATGCATCACTTCTGCTGTGCTCTTCCCCTCCCCTGTGCCAGCAGCTGAGAGAGCTGTGAGTTTTCCCTACACTCAACATCTTTCTGGCTCATTGTCAGTCAAGCCATGCCAGCTGCACCAGCCAGTAAAAGCATATAGGAAAATAAATGTGTCATAGGAAAAGTACAGAAAAATTATTATTTTTCATGCAAGACTACAGTAAAGGCACTGTTAGGCTATACTTTGCTAACGAGAGAAAAATAACTTTCAAAATCAGGGGGTTTTGTCAATGACAGTGTGCTTGAGGACACTTCCACTCAAAGGGTTAGGACTAAAACTTGTTTTTTTAAAAATGGCTACACTAACATTTTATTAACTCTATGAGTGGATGAGACAGCATGGTACCATTGTGCTCTATCATTCTCAAAAAATTCTGTGTGAATAATACTAAACGAATATGCTGGCTGATACACAGGAAGTTACAGGAGATGTGTGTAGTGAAAATTATGTTTGATGATGAACAGCACTTTCTACAGTGGTTTATTCATTAAACCTCCAAACACAGTGGGTTTTTTTAGGTTATTTATAATGTAATATAAAATAATAGAAAGTTGAAATAGTTGTTGAAATACTTTTATGACCAGTGAAGAAACTCAGCAGACTTTTAGTTTTTAATCTTCCCTAAAGACACACATTTCCTCTTATTATAGGGAGGCAAAATCAGACTCCTGTTTTTGTAGCACTTTGCTTCTAATCACAAATTGCAACTTTGGAATTTGTGTGATTATTTTGTGTCTAAGTCTTCCAAAGCACTTTGCAGGACCATGCAGAAGGCATTGTGATACTGAATGCTTCAGCTTATGCTTAAAACGGCTTAGTCTTGGCACACTAATCTAAATAATGACAGTTTGCATTTTTTGTTACTCATATATGTTTAACAGAATCAGTCTCCTGAAAGTCAGTAGTGCAGCTAAAATTAACATTGAATAATACACACAGTGTTTGTCAGAGCTGTCTCAAAGGACTGTTGCAAGTGCATCAATTATTTAAGTTAAAAACTAAGATCAAGCTCATTAATCTCTACTTAATATATTGTATTGACATATCAGAGGCCTAATTTTGCTCAAGGCTTATTCCGTGCATCAGAGGTGGTGGCTATTGAGTATAAAATTCTTTTTATTGCTCTGGAAATAACTATTACATGTCATAAAATGGTGTCAGATTTTCTGAAATCAAAACGTTCAGAGAGTATAAAATGTGCAGAACGTTACAGGTGCTTAGTTTTGACATTTATGGACAATCAAAACTGATGTACAGTCAAAACTTGAAGAAACAAATCTGTACCAAAACCTGAGACTGTATTTTCCATCCTGCTGAGGAGGTTTTCAATAAAAAGAGCACTTAGGAGTAGGAGTTTTCAGGGGGAAAAATATTCCCTGTGTGGCAGGAAGCTAACAAATGATACCTTCTCTTATACCTATCTCCCAGATCCTGATACAAGGTGAGGCAGGGACTATGATAGCAAACTCCAAGTAAGACAAGGGATTGATGCTGGCAAATTGCACTAAATCAACTCCTCTCCTGACATGAAATGCTGAATCTGTCCTTATCTAGTGACAGAAAAGGAGCGAGTCACCCATTGTTCTGTTAGTTAGCACATATGAAGCTTATAACGTAAGAAAGTTATTTATGGGAAATAAGAATCTGAAAGAAAATTAGAAGTTCTGCAGTACAAAAATATAAGTAATTATAAAAGCAATATTGACATATTTAACATAAATACTTAAACGTTTATGCTCTGAAGGCCCGACTATTGCCAGTCTAGTTTATGACAGTCTTGAAGAGAGGGGACAATGCTCTTTTGCCTCCAGAAGATGGGAAAAAGCTGAGTTTCTATTAATGTCACATTGATTTTGTTCAATTGATCAGAGATTCTTTTTTAGGTGTACTTGTGCATGGGAGGTGAACCTAAGAACGCCAGAAAAATGCTCTGTTTACTAGATTTTTGATGGCCCTTCAGGTACTTTAGTTAAAGCTTTCTCTTCCCCTGTGATAACTTAGAACTTGGCAGAAATGTTGTATAAAGTAGGTGTAACAACAGGAATAAATTTCTCCATCTTTTGGAATGGAGTTTAGCTGTGCAAAATTCCAGGAGATACCTGTACCAGAAAACCTGCAGTGGTCTTTCCCTGGGCTCCTCTGAGCCCTGAGAAGCCCCAGGAATTTAATGTATTCCTGTGTCTATGTGAGCTCTGGCCTAGGTCACAAAGTCAACTTTTAAAGGCTTAAGTAAAAGTCATCTTTAATTTCTTAATACAGTTTTTAAATCTCCAAGTGCCCACTCTGTTATCTGACTATGCCAGAGAACCATGGGACCTGTGTTTTCACTGGTTCATTTCCTCTGGCTATCTATGGAATCACCCACATCTGATTTTAATTAGCTGTTATGAGTCACTGGTGTGTGTGTTTATGAACGAGCAGAGGAAAATACTCTAGTCTGGTTGTTTGGGCATGTCTTTAGGAATTAGGAAAACTTGTGTTCTCTTCCCTCTGCTGGCCTGATGAACATTTCCTTCAAGTGGATCAGCTTAACATGAAAAATCAATAAACTGTTTTCCTCCCTATACTTTCCTTGTTCTTGCATCCTTTCTAACCCAGTAGATGTGGGTTGAAACCACTGGATCAGAAAGGCTGGTGAGCTCTGGCCATGCACATGGGTAGTGGGTGGGTGAGGGAGAGGGAATTCCACTTTCCTCCACAGTCCAGAGGGAGGTGGTTAGGAGCACATCTGCACCACCATCTCAGGCTCTGGGCTGGCTGTGTCTGCACCCCAGTCCTGATGTATCCCTGCTGGAAACTACAGCACACACACTGCTGGTGTAGGTTTACTGGCTGAAGTTCTATTTGTGTTGTGTTAACATATTCTAGTTTCAGGAGTAAAGCAAATCCATCTCCAAGGCATTTGCTGTAGACAAGTCTTACATGGCTCCATGCTCAACTTGTTCCCTTTGAGGACACTTTTCTGAAGTCTCTCACCAAACACTGCCAAGGGAACTGAGATAGCCTGGAACTCTGGTTTCCACTGGCTGGCAAAACAACAAACCTTTGGCAGCTGTTTCAGGGAATACCTTCTGTGATATAGTTGTGATTCTCTGTGGCAACATCTTTATGCTTACTGAGACTCAAGCTCGATGTTGTCTTGCAAGCTCTGGGAAAGGGAGAACAAATTTAAATTTGGACCCTTTCTTTATTTAGAGCCGTGATGTTACTAAAGTGACAAGTGAGATGTCATCTATAAATGATCAGAAACCTAAGCACAGAAAGCCCTTCTTAAGGATGGATCTTGGGGATGGTGCCCACAGCCCTCCTTGTAGGAGAAAGAAATGTTCAAAGGGAAGAAGGAAAGCCCCATTGTAATGTGGCTCTGTACAAAATTGCACTGTGGAGTGGTAATTCCCAGGCTGTGCTACTGAAATGTGTTTTAATAGAGTTCCTATATTTGTGGGATTACAGTAAGTATGGCTGCTTCTCCTGAAAAGTAAACAAATACATTCCTCAACATGAAATCCTGCACAAATGGTCTAAACACAGATTGTGACTTTCACTTAAACTCCCTGTTTTTGGAAAGAATTCTAATTTTTCTTTTGAATTGGTGTAAACTGTTCTTGAGTAACTAGCTTCTTTTCAGCTTACTCCACCCTCTTTTCCTGGATTTCTCATGTTTCTAAAGGGCAATGGGGATACAGTTAGCCATTTAATCCACAACTAAGAGTTTTAAAGCCCCTTGTTAGAAGAGTTTTTTGTGCGGATGGGTTTTTCTTGGACTAAATGGGCTAAATAAGCCTGTACTTACCAACTTATCATCTGTCCTGTATTTTTTATGTACAAATAGAACAAGTCTCTCAATAATTAAAAAATCCCACTTTCTTGCTGCAGGAGACCAGGCTGACTGAGATGATAAGGCTGGATTCAGTGGGGATTTAGCCACATCACCCACCCAGAATCTGGTGTGTCAATACTTCTTAGTCTAATTGACAGGAATAAAGAAGTCACAACGTGGACTTATATTTTCTTCATTTATGAGTATATCTAATATCAATGATGTTTGAAGCATAGTTGTTTTTTGGATAAGCTTCTGTGGTTGCAGACTTCTCATGTCCACTTTCAAGACAATTGTTCCAAATCTTTAGTCAGGCCTCCTCTGACAGAGGAGTAATATTATGAATAGCTGGAGAATTTCCAGCTGTTACTTTCCTTACACACTCACCAAGCACTAGCCCTGCTGATAAGCTGCCAGTGCTGCAAAAAAATTACTACTGTGGCATATTTGTGCAGGCATAGAAGCCAGATAGAAGTTAATTCTTCCTGTGTGTGTGTACCAGAGTGGCCCCTGCCTCACCTCTTGAATTCCAGTAAGATTTGTGAAAACTGAGGTGGTGTGGGCACACAGGCACAGCAGCCACCAGCTGCTGTGTGAAACAGCTCCAGTTTCTGCTGGTACATGGGCTGAGACTGAATACTTTGAATTGAAAACTGAATTTTCATCTCCTCCTCAGTTGTGTGATGTGCTGTTCTCTGGCAGGTCAGAATTCAGGATCTGGATGAACTGGAGTAATGAGCACTTGTTGAAAGTGTAAGACTTAGCTGGTGATGCCTCCAGAACTCATTTTCTCCCAAGAGGACATGTCCTCTGACATACTGTCACTAAGCCTAGAATTTCTAATGTTTCTACTGTGTGGAAAATGAAGGAAGAAAGTGATTAAAAAAAAATCCAACTAGCAACATCAATAGAAATATCTAGTATTTTAAAGCTTTTTCAAGCTGTAAAATTTAATAGACTAGTATGTTATTTTATGGGATACTTACTTTCCTTCCATACTCTGTGAAGGAATATCAGTCTCCATATAATTTCAAAAATATTTTTGTAGCATCCTTCCAATTGCCTGGTTCTCAAACAAGCAGACAGACCAAAAATTAGAATTCATAATTAAATTTGTTCCTATTTTTCATCAATACTGCTGATTCACAAACAAAGCAACATTGTCACATTTCATTTGACAGTCACAGTCATGAAAACTTTTTTTTTTGAGGGGTAATGATAGAAATACAGGATTGAAGACACTTTAAGTCATCAGCTCCAGTTGTCACTTCTTGTATATGCCTATAGAAGCATATTAATTTTATATGTACTAATTTAGTTATCAGTTCATATGTAGTTGAAGGAATATTAAGCTAGACTAAACTTGTCATAGTTGATACTAGATTTACACTGTTATATCTGTTGAAGAATCTTCACTGACTGACCCAGAATTACTGTGATTTACCAAGGACATCAGGTACAGCAGTCTTGCATTGTCCTGCTGCTTATTGCACATCACTGGAATAAGACTTGTTTCTGAGAACAGTGATTTATTTCCTCCAAGAATACTGTAAAATAGCCTTTAAACTACATTGTGGGATTTCTACACTTAGTAAAACACAGTCTTGTAAATGGCATTTGCTTTAACAGTAAGACACTGTTATTTGAGCTTGGATTCTCTCTGTTCTTTAGTGCACAATAAAAACCATGGCTGACCAATTTTCTATATGTAGCTTGTGTTATTTAGTGTGAAAGAAAGCTGCAGCTAGTCTGTGCTCTGTGTTTAGGAGTTCTGCAGTCTTAATAAGCTGCAAAATCCTTCACTTAATGGAGATTAAGCTCCTTAAAGAAAAGTGCATTTTCCTTGAATATTTATGTATTTTTTTTATCTGTGATGTCATTTTACTTCTCAGGGTTGGGGTTTTTTTTTCTTAATTCTGGCAGTGCCACTGATGTTTCATGACTAACAAATGCTATTTATACATTTTTCAGTACTGTGCTACTGTGAAACTTTGGCTTGTGCATTGCTCTAAGACGAAACTCCTTGATAGTCTGCCCTAGAAAAACAAACTCAATTTTTATTGATAAATATTTGTTAATAATATTTTAGAATGTACACAAATATCAAATGACTTGTACTTTTGCACTTTTGGGAGAATGTTAAGAGTTTGTTTCTACATCAGAAAAACAGAGAAACAGTTCCATCAGAGGAACCTTAGTAAAGATGCCATTTTACTTACTTGGGATATGAAGAACTTACTGAGCTTGCACTGGAAGTTTTAAAAAGTCCCCTTTCCAATAGAAAGTGGAAGTCAAGGAGCAGTTAACTTCATTTTAATGAAATACGACTTTATCCATTGATATGAAACATGCCATGATTGTTGTCTATTATGAATGTTAGCAATTCTTTGAAGTAACTTGAACTTACATTACTGTAAAATTAATTAAGCTGTAATATTTGTGTTGTGCATCAGCTACCCAAACCTTTAGAGCTGGTCTGCCTCACACTGAAGCAAACACTCTTCTAGACAGCAGGTTCTAAATTAAGTTGTGGGTAGAAAGTTTGGAACTATACTTATCTTTTTTTTTAAAAAACAACTTTATTTAATTTGAATATATTTCTTTTTTGGGACCATCATAAATTCATGATCTCTGCTGAATTCAGAGGATGAAGGATAACATGAATAGCCCAGAAACTCTCTTAAGTCGCACATGGCTAGATGTGGGACAATGTGTCCAGGAAGTATCATTTATACTTGCCTGTTTCTTATTTTTTTTTCCCCATAAACATTCATCATGACTACTTTCTGATACTGAGCTATAGAATGTGCATCTATATACATATTTAAAGTTTTCTGTTCAAAAAATTACATGGACCCTAGAATGTATCCAAGTCATCACTGACATTCCAGATCTTTTCATGTCAGCAAAGATAATTTAAAGCTTTTGTTTTGTACACATAGCCTTCCTTTTGGACAGAAGCCTAATTTGGAACTGCAGGACTGCTGAGAGACAGTCATAAAATACTGACACAAAGCACTCTCTTAGCAGCCATACCAAGAGATGGTTAGGAAAGATAGCAACAGTAGTGCTGAGCTTTTGTACTCCCAAACCAGCACAGTGGTTCCTTGAATGCCCTTATAAACTATGACTAGTCCTGAACTATTTTAAATTCTTAAATTTAAAGAAGAAAGAAGAAGAAGAAGGATTTAAATGATACCATACTGGCAGTGATCTGCCTAAAGGATTAAGCACAGATAACACATTCCCTACAGAGTCCAGCTAGGCTAGCTCCCAAAATTCTAAGACCAGGAGCTTGTTTTATGAGGTCTTATACGGTAATTTTGAAGTGCATGTTGATCTTTCAAAACCACAGGAGGAGAATTTGAGCTTTACCAATCACAGACATTGAAAAGATTTCAGTCAGAAGTCCAAGAGTAGATAAGGTGAATGCCTCTCCTCCTTAAACACTGCTGCACGCACCACTCTGTGGTGTCATGGAGACTTTGTATCCCTAATATCCCCTATAGATGTCTTTTCCCAAAGCCAAGTGTGTTCTGTGCTTCACTGAACAGCTTTCCATTACACTGTGTGGGGCTGCACAATATGGGATTTAAGAGGAGGAGTCTCATAGGAGAGCTAAGCTGGTTTCATTAAATAAGCTGGTAAAGCTGGAACTCTTTTCAAGGTCTCTTCTAAAATATTAAAAAGTTCAAAACTTCTCCAATCCATGATCACAAAGTGATTTTATGGTAGGTTGATAAACAAGAGACACTGTGTAAATTTACCCTTGATATATTATTCAAATAATATGTGGGAGAGATGTAGGTAAGTTATTTAGAGTTTAGATGACTTTGGCAGCTTTTTTTGAAATAAGTTTTATCTCATGATAGCTCTGAGAAATGTTTTTAAAACTGGGAAGAGATTGTTGTGTTTGAGTTGTACTTTGGGAACAATTCAGCAGCCTAGAAATCATCATTACGGGTAGAATTTTTTCCCACTTATTCATCCCTTTCTCTTTATCCCGTGTTGGAATGTTCTTACTAAAGATGTGCTGCTACCAGAGGAAGATGAAGCATATAATGCTACTTAGAGTGGTTTTACTGCTAAGAGTTTGGGTTATAGATGCTGTTGGTCTGCACCTTTATACTTGAAAATGTGATTTTTAAGTTTGAAAATAAAAGCTGAAAAGAAACAAGTTAACAACAAAGTGGATGGAAGTTTTCAGTATTCTAAGATAATATCTGTTCACATAAATCACCAGGCTACAAAGGATTTCAGCATTTTACAAAGCTTCTTCTCAGCTTCCAGCTGGCAAAAATAATGCTATTTTCAATAGTAGGAAAGGTGGTGGTTATGCTGTTTTGCATTGCAGAGTGTTCTTATCCCATGTTGTGTCATGTCTCAGAGTAGGTCAGTACAAAATCAAGAATGAAAGAAATGAAACTTTGAAGATATTTGTTTTTTCCAGCTCAGTAACTTAATATTTCATCAAGAGTCTTTGGGGAGCTGATCTGAATATGTTGCAGTGAAGAGAGAGCCAGGGAGGAACTCTAATGAGAACTCAGTATACATTCCTGACTGCCTTCAAACAATTTGGCGGCCATAATTTTTTAAAACATTCCAAGCACTCATCTCTCATTGTCTTTTGTGGTTTGGATGGAGTATTGTTGATTGTTGGACTGGTTTTGAGGTAGTCCCCTGAGTGAAATTGTGGATCCTACCTCACACATTATCATCTGCATTTGCATATAATTGAGACATAAGCTCTCTGGCAATCTGTAAAAGGAATGCTGTAGAGCTCTTGTTAAATTTTCTAAGAACAAACACAATAGGAATGCCAGCCTAGGAAGTAGGTCAAGAATTTGTCCATGGAATATTCTTTATTAAATCCAGTGAAATCCTCTGGAGGTTGTTAGATATGAGTTAAAGGAAAGACCTGTATCCAAGACCTCCTTAGTATGGGGATTAAGATGAAATGAGATTTGGATCTCCTTTGCCTCTACACTTGTTTGTTTGAAACTAAAATAATTCCAGATTTTTTCCATTTTTATTTTCAACTTTTTTTAAATTTAATTTTTTTGGAAAACCCAGGGTGTCCTTTTTGTAAATAACATCCATGCAGGAGAGTGTTTGAGTGTGTTTTGGGGGTTGGAGAGAGTGAGAAACCACAGAGGTACTTTATACTGAACATTGCTCCTGCAGCAGCTCACAGGGTGAGAGGTGACTTTAGCAATGACTTGCATTACATAATACCTCCCATCTCTCTGCAGATGTGTGAGTTTGTTTAAATGTTTTATGAGGTTTTTATTGCACTGTAATATAGTCCCAACCCCTCTGCAGTTGCCAGTTTGGTCACAAAATATAATAAATTTTAAAATACCTAATGCTTCAGCTATTCAATAATTTTCTGACAGGCCCCCTGATGCAATTATGGTACCACTGTGTCGCTGAACTACTTTTGTTTGGATGTGTAGAACAGCAGGTTTAGTTCACTGATCCTGTTCTACAAAATCCCTGTGTTTAAGCAGATTTGAAAGTTCTGTACACTTGTAAAGAATTGTTGTTCCCTGTCCCTATCTCCCTCATGCTGTGATACCACAGCAGGCTGTGGGATGATGACCAGTGCTTCTGTACTCATTTGGGGTTATCTCCTTGATTTGTGGTGAAGTAGCAACTTTTTGAAAATTACCGTGGTGTTTATCAGGGCTCTAAAGCAAACTGAATTCTTGAGAGCATCTCTGCTGTGTGCTGATATGCTACTTTTCACCCATACAATAAAGTTTGTATTGGAGGCCACTGAATATCAGACACTAACTCATGAGAGACATGAGTACAGGCCAGTGGAGAGTCTTCCCTATGCATTAAGGCAGTGCTCAAGTAGCCCATTCCTTCAAAAAAATCTAGTTCTTTTTAAAATGGAGGAAATTCAATTTGTGAAAGAAAAAACCTCAAGCCAACATTTAAAAATAATCTTACTGTGTAAAACTTAAAATTAAGTATTTCAAAGAGAACCAAGGGAAGAGATGCACACATAAAGGAAATTATTCCCTCTTTCCAGTTTCCAATTTCCAGTTCAAGCAAGGCAACTTCCTGCCATGTTCTGAGCACTGTATGGAGGGTTCAGTCATCAGATCTTGACTGAAAAAAGCAATTTTCCATTTTGAAATTCTTCTCAGAAAGAAATGGCCCCTGAGATGCAGAAGCAGATGAGAAAATAGAGCTTGAGTGTTTGGGTGGAGTTATGCTCCTAAAGAACTTGTGCTGCTGAGAGGGAGATAAACATGGAGATATGATCTTAAAAAAGAGCAGACTTAACTTTTGAGTGAGTGAAGTCTTTCAATTTAGGAAGATAGAAAGTAGCTGCATTTACAGAAATTGGAGGAAGTTAAAATTCTGTGGTGTTTTTTTTTTTTTTTTTTTTTTTTTAATATGATTGCTTCTTTAGGGATGACAGTAGGAAAAGGAACATTTGGTTTCTGGCATTCAGGCCCAAATGGAACCCCAGAATTCTAGAAAAGGAAAGGTGTATTTTTTTCATAGCTATTCTTCAATGGACTTTGCAGCAGAAATTACTATCTTCCATACTAAACTAAATTCCTCATGGGTCCCTGTTAAGACAACTTCTACTAAAAGCACACTGACAAGATGCAGTTAAAAATTCCATATTGAAACACAGTTAAATTTGAAGTGTTCAACTGTCAAAGACATTGGTCATGTAAAACAAATGGTCTTACTTTGGCCTACATATTCCTGAGGAATAATCAGAGAAGGGATTTGGGCCTCAGTATGTCTCATCTCTATCTTCTATAATACCTGTCTGTAGTTTGGAAATATAAAAGTTGTTTTCCTAACATAGCTCTGTCAGCTTTAAAACTTATTTTTAAATTCCTCATGTCACCTAAGTGATGGCAATATCTTACATTTCATTCAGAGATCACAAAAGGTAGTTTTTTACCAGCAGGGGTTACTTCAGGGATTAATAGACTTTGCTGATTTCACACAATTAGCCAATGACTCAGGAGGGCTAAGAATCTAAATCCCTACATCAGGCTGGATCTTCTGTGCTGTAAAAAATGACAAAATAGCCAGCTATGGTGTCTACTTTGTATGTCAGATATCTCAAATTCAGGTCAGTAATGTCAGATGGGTAGCATGATAGAATGTTCCAAAGAACTGCAAGAGTTCACTTGAAACAATGCAGTGCTGCTTTTTCCTCAGGATAATTGCATAATTAATTGCATGCCTGTGCCCTCCAAATTATCATTTAGATATGAAAGTGTTGCTCACACATTTTGAGCATTTTATAAATATTGTGTGTATATATCTGTGCCACCTGAAATTATAATTTGAATAATTAAATTATCCTTGTGATAACCTAGGTGTAATATATTTCCATTTTTATTCTGCTTCTCTGTGAATTGTTTTGTGTGTGTGCAAATAGTACTTTTCCCTTGGTTTGTAGCTAGCTGTGTTGGTTGAATACCTGCATATTTGTACAAAGCTCAGCTTTTGGGGTAAAAAATGACACATAATTATGCTTTTTAATGCTAACCAGTGAAACACAATTATCCTTACATGGAAAGGAGTCAACGAGACATTCGGTTTAATGGAGAGTGTAACCTAATATGGAATGCTTTGGTAATTTGATGGGTTTTTACCCCTTCTGGAGATGAAATATTAGAAATATCAATATAAACTGAGAACAAATAATCTTAATTTAATTTTAGCCAGAGGAAAAGAGTTTATAAACAAGGGTGAGGTTGGAGAGATTTCTCTATGCTTATGGCTTTTGTGGCTTCATTGAAGTGCAAGTGTCCTACCTACAAGGAAAAGAGCTAAAGCCAACATTTCTCACTTCCAAGGTGCCAGGATTGAAGGTACTGAAAAAAGATTGAGAAGGCACAGTCTGTAACTCAGGGAACAGATGCGAACAGAGTGAGATATTCCCCTCATTAGCTGGAATATAGCTCAGTGGGAGTTAACTCCAATTGACATCGGGGTTCAGAGAAAGCAAGGGCAGAGATTTTTGGCTGTTGCCTTATTTTCTTCTGTGTAGCTTTGAGGTGAAAGGAGCCAAATTTTGCTAGAAGCTTTCCTCAATTCAGGAGGAGCCAGCCATCTCCTGTGCTGCTTTCCACCATCTGAATAGGAATGGGCAGAGGGCCCAGGAGCCACATTCTCCACCTTAACCCAGTGACGCCTGAAGAAGCCAAGAGTCCTTCCGAGCAGTTGCAGTGGGAAAGGGCCAACAGCTACTTAAGAGTGCCCCTTACTCACATCACAGATACTTTGGGGGCTAGAAGGGAAGTAGTAGAAGGCAGCTGGGAGAGCTGCCAAGTGTCACACTTTTGGCAGCTTTGTCACACATTCCTTCAATTCTGGATTTGGCTTTGCCGCGGGAAGACTTGCAGGTTCCTGCTTGAAGTTTTCCTTCCTTACCACTTGGGGCCACTGTGGCACTCTGGAGCAGGAAGCATGGGGCATCTCCTCCCTAGTGGATCCCAGGCAGGAAGGAGCTCTTGGGAGGTAGAAGTTGCAACAGCACACAGGCAGGACATTCCCTATTGTCCTCACTGCCTTTGCTTTGCTCCAGGTGGCTGAAACAACCTCGAGCATCCCAGGAGCTTCCTATCATTCCTCAAGCGAGCAGCTTCCTGGCAGCCCTGGGCTAGCGCTGATGGATCCCCATCCCAGCTCCCTGTTCATTGGAGCATCTGTCCCAGGTGCAGGGGTTTTTGTAGTTTTTTACTTTGCCCTTACCCTCTTCAGGGCAGGGTGTGTTGACAACAGGATTAGGCATTTGTTCATCAAAAATAGCACAAAGGGGCAAGCAGAAGGTGAGATGATAGAGAATTGTTACACAGTGAAAGACTGGACAGCAGCTCAAGTGAGAGAAGTCATATCATCACTGTTGAAGACACACACGTATCCTGAGGTTGTTAGGTTCTCTGATGGTGGCAGAAACACTGGAATTTTTGGTTTGAAATATCATTGGAACATGTGTTAACTCTTTCTTTGCTAGGCAAATACTTTGCTATTGAATGCTACACAGCGAAACTGCTGTTTTCTCAACAGCAGTACCTGACAGAAAATGCCTCTACTTCTGCCATACTACATTATTCTTTCAATCTGTAGTTAGGACCATAATTTTCTTGTCCACTTGCATTTGAAATATTGTGGAGTTCAGGTTAAATAACATTAATTTCTCTACTTGGATGGACGCTGGTTAAGATGGTTATTTAATTTTATATATTTTTAGGGTAGCACTAAGTTGGAGTGCTGAGGTGGGGGTTTATACTGTCCTCTATGTATTTCCTGCAAATTATAAAATATTTTGAGTAACTTCACACTGACTTTTGTGACAAGCATTAAGTAGCTTCTCTCAGAGAGAACAGGCAGTGGAGGTCACTTCTCTGAAGGGGTTGGAGGGAAAGAGAAACTTGCTGTCCTCTCCCATTTCAGTGATATTGAGTGACCTGCTCAGCCTGGAGCAGAAAATCCCTGAGGCCCAGACACCCCCTGGAAGCAGAGCTGACCACAGTGACCCACCACAGCTCGGCTGCAGGGGTGTGGGTTGGTGTTGGTTTTCAATTTAGACAAGATGTTTGTGTGAGTCACCCTGCCCCCTGCCCTCCCACCAGTGCTATGAATAATAAACTCAGGCAGAAGCTGGGAGCCAACTGATGTGCTGCCAGGGCACAGCTCCTTCTCCCTGTGCTCCTTTCCCCCTCTGCACTTCGCTGGACCTGCAGGGCCTGGTGTGGGTGGAGGTGAAGCACATCTGGAAGGGAGCGATTCAAATGGCACTCGTAAGTGAAGAAGGAGGTTCTAAATCCGACCCACCCTGGGGAAAAGGGGCTGAGGTCATAGGAGGGCAGAATGCAGAGTATTATTATAGTGAAAAAGTGAAAAAAAAATTACATCAAATGTTTGCTTAAGGATCAGGAGTCCTGACCCAGCCTGTTTGGTTTGCCAAATATTACATGAAGCTACATAAAAAACCAACTCTAACCTCTTACAGCTCTCCCATTAGGTCACATTAAGCTTTGGCAGGGAGGATGGTTCTACTTGGTGGTTTTTTTGATTTGTGGTTTGCATTTGGCCAACCTGACTTTTTAAAATTTATTTTATTTTGTAAATGCTCAATGATAGAGTAAAACTCTAGAGTAAACTTGTTCTGGCCAACATTTATTGTGGAAAAACTCTGTATTATCAAGAGACCTTTGCAGAACAGCTAACAAATTAAAACAAAGCATTTCAAGCACATATTGAAGTCCTTTTTGCAAATGAAGGAAATGTACTGATGGCTTCAAGCCATTACTTTTGGTTGTTATCCACTTTTAGCCCTCTGGGCTTTTATAAGCCTGGTGTCTTTTGACTCTCCCCATGAGGACAGCAGTGCCTTTGGCTGTGGTGCAGCCAGGGGAATGAATCAGAATATATTCTCCTCCTTATAACTTTGTTAACCTTTTAACAAGTTTGACTTTCCTGCCTTTATGAATAACTTGGTGAGCCTGATTGCTCCCATGGAGGCTTAGTTTAACTGTTGCAATTGTACTAGGAAGACCCAATGCCAAGGAGGGACTTTCCTAATCTAAAAGAATATTAAGTACACTCTATATAAACTATTTTTTTTTTGCCCATTAAAAACAGAATCTAAAATAATGTGGAGAATGAGATACTCTTCATATCTTGTGAAAGAAATTTTTTTTTTCTCTATACATAATTTTTTCTTTAAAGAAAATACCCTAACAAAATTTTTTTTAAAAAATCAGTTTCAGTGGGCCATTTTTAATTTGTTCAAAATAACAGCAATATTTATTTTGCAATCAGATTGGTAGTTGTCTACTTGTGGTAGAATAATAGTCCCATTCCTTCTGAGGGCTACAATCTTGTGACATATATTCTTATCTGTATTTTTTTTTTTTTTTTTAGTGCAATTGCCAGGCTTTATCACTGAAATATAATCTCATCAGAGATAAAAATTTGTACCACATGGAATCCAAGTAGCTGGAGCTAGGAAGTACTTGAAGAAGTCTTCAAGTGAACCTACTGCCTTCTAAATTTTGCAATTTTTGTATGTTGAAAATTTCATTTAGATGAAAAACATGCAAAAAATCATTTGATGTGTTTGTTATATTTATCAGAACTTTCCCAATCTGAGGGGTAAAAATGGCACACTGCTTTTCTCTTTGAAAAGAAATTCTGCAGCTGTCTTAAAAATAAGTGACAATAATGCAGGGAGAGCAATAGCTTAATTATTATTTTATCTACAAGCTATGTATCAGAAATATGTGTCCGAAATGGTTTTAAAAAGTATGACTACAGGTTTGACTCAGCAATTGCAATTATGTCCTTCACTTCATTATTTTGTTCTGTGCACGTATCTTGTGTAGACCAATTTTCCAACATTTGGCATATGAATTTAGGCTCTTTTGGTGGGTTGATCCCAGGTGGATGCCAGATGCCCACCAAAGCCACTCCATCAGCAGGACAGGGGACAGAAAATATAACAAAAGGTTGGTGAATGGTGATCAGGACAGGGAGAGATCGCTCACCCACTGCTGTCACGGACAAAACAGATAAGGCTTGTGTTAGTCAATTCAATTTACTGACAAGCAAATCAGAGTAGGATAAGTAAAATAAAATCTTAGAAACACCTTCAATCCAACCTTCCTTCTGTCTTGGGCTTAACTTTATTTCTGATTCTCAGCTTCCCCTCCATCCAGCAGTGCAGAGGGACAGGGAAGGGGCATTGCAGACTGTTCATAGCACTCCTGTGTCTCTGCCACTCCTTCCTGTTCAGGGATGGAATCCCCACAGTCTTCCTCTGCTTCAGTGTGGGGTCCCTCCCACAGGGGACAGTTCTCCAGCTTGAATCCTTCCTACCAGCTGCAGTTCTTCAAGAACCGCTCCGGTGTGGGTCCCCAAGGTGACAAGTCCTGCCTGAAACCTGCTGCAGCGTGGGCTCCTCTCTGCACAGGTCCTGCCAGGAGCCTGCTCCAGTGCAGCCTTGCCCCAAAGTCACGTCTTCCTTCGGGCACCCATCTGCTCCAGTTGGGTTTCTCCATGGGCTGCAGGTGGATCTCTCCGTGGCTGTGGACCTCCATGGCTGCAGGGGCACAGCTGCCTCACCATGGGCTGCAGGGGAACCTCAGCTCTGGCACCTGGAGCACCTCCTGCCCCTCCTTCTTCAAGGCATGGCTGTCTGCAGGGCTGCTCCTCTCACATGTTCTCACTCCTCTCTTCTCTGGCTGCAGTTTGCTCCTGCTCAGTGGCTCTTTCCCCTTCTTAAACACATTCTCCCAGAGGCATTACCACCATGGCAGCCTTGGGCAGCAGCTGGTTCATCCCAAAGCCAGGCTGGCACTGGTTGCATCACACAGCAGCTCCTCACAGAAACCACCCCTGTACCAAAGCCTTGGCACACAAACCCAGTTCAGCCCTGTAATCTGGTGATTGCACAGCACTGGCTCAGCACCCTTAGCAGTGTTTGTACAATGTTCCCTACGTTTGGCACTTAGCTAAGCTAATCACTCGGCCTTTTGGCAGGATAATTAACCAAATAGCGTGCTCGCTGATACCTCCACAGAATTGTTTCTCCCCCTGGAATTAGCTTGTTGAAACAAGTTTCAATGTTCTTGTCCTTAAGCTGCAGTGCCGTCAGCAGGGAAGATTTAAAATAAATTATAAAAGTAATTTGAAAAAAATACAATGTCTGGTAGGTTTTTAATGCTCATGTGATTTTTGAACTCTTGATTGGCTTTTTCACAGAAGCTAGCAACTATTGCAGTAATTCTACTGATATGGTTGATTACCTGATAGTTACTGTTAAAACACCAATCTGTTCTATGGGAGTCACTGTCACACCAGCTAGGGACGGCCTGACTGGAGGTCACACACGACCTAAAGATGAAAAATTCCTGCATTGTTTGATACTCTTGAACCATTTTGTTCCACTGTGCACTTTTGATAGCAAAACTATGCCAAATGCTTTAAATGCCAAAGCCATATTGTCATAGCTGTCACTGACTATAATACAGAGTTGGAGACACATTTTACAAAGGGATGTGTCAGTGACATTTTTATTGTTGGTGGAGAATCATGCTGAATTATTGAAAAATTACAAAGCTGAAGATAGTTGCAGAGAAAGTTTTTCAAAGCTGTGTGTATGCTGTACAAATTGGCAGCTATATGACAACATTATTTCCATTTGTTTTTAAATTATCCAGAGAAAAATTTGCAATGAAAAGAACTGCACAAAATCTCAATAATTTGTTGGATGGAAGGATCTTTCTTGTTCACTAACAGTAATCTTCTATTATAGTTTATGACTCTGCATTTATGAGTTTACAGATTTTCAGAAGTGACAGAAGAGGTAGAATACAATGTTTCTTTTTGCAGGGTCAGCCTGTTCCTCCAGTCTGTGATTAGCAATGCTTATTATCTTGCCAGAGGTTTGGATTAAATGCTTAATCACCATTATGCTAAAACTGAGAAGAGGTCATTACTTCCAGTTGTACAAATGAGTAAAGCCAAGACATCTAAAGAGAGGTTGTTTGTGTCAGTACTGGGTCAGTACTGGTGACTGTTCCTCAAAACTGCTCCTCAAAATAAGTGTCTCGACCATCTGCTCATATTTGATGTGTTTTTGGCATAGAAAGTTGGATACTTAACTCCCTCAAATATTGAAATATAAATCAACTACAATTGCGCAGGTTTTCCTCACAAACGACTCTGTGTGCATTATTATGCTGTATTTTGATTTCTCAACAAGCTTCTATGACAATAGCATTTATACACATCTTGGCTGTTATTGTGCACTGGCCAGATTTAGGTACTCTACTTACATAGACTAGCTTAATGTCAGTATCCTGAATTTAGATTTACTGTCACTTCCCATCTGTGAAATTCTCAATAGTGAAGAGATGCTATGTCTATGTCTGGTCCCTTAAAATTCTCAACCTCTGTGTTACGGTTGCTTCTGGGAGTATAGGGATATAAGAAATGTTTTGTAGGGGTAAGTTACAATGCCTGGCCTCCCTTTTCTTATTTGACTTCAGATTGATTAACAATACTCAAGTTATATTGATATAAACATGTAGTTTGTATGTTTAAGTTCATGGTGCTGAATGCAATATACATAATTCACTGAAAGAAACTAACAGAAGAAGAAGAAAAGAAAAAGAGAGCATTTCTGCAGGAAAGAATGTGGGATTTCTGATGGATGACAAGTTGACCACGAGCTGGCAGAGTGTCCTCGCAGCCAGGAGGGACACTGCTATCCTGGGGAGCAGCAGGAAGAGCATGGCCAGCAGGATGGGGGAGGTGATCCTGCCCCTCTCCTCAGCCCTAGTGAGGTCACACCTGGAATGCTGTGTCGGGGCTCCTCAGCACAGGAAAGGCAAGGGGCTCCAGGGAAGGGCCACAAAGACGATGGGGGGGCTGGAGCATCTCCTGAGGAGAGGCTGTGGGAGCTGGGCCTGTTTAGTTTGGAGAAGACTGAAGGGATCTCACCATGCACAGCAATATCTCAAAGGCAGGTGCCAAGAGGATAGTGCCTGACACTTTTCAGTGCTGCCCAGTGACAGGACAAGGAGCAATGACCACAAACCCAAACACAACAAGTTCCACCTAAACCTGAGGAAGAACTTTACATTGAGGGTGGCAGAGCATTGGAACAGCTGCCCAGGGAGGTTGTGGGGTCTCCCTCTCTGGAGCCATTCCAAACCCACCTGGATGTGTTTCTGTGTCACCTGCTCCAGGTGCCTCTGCCTTGGCAGGGGGCTTGGACTGGATGATCTCCAGAGGTCCCTTCCAACCCTAACTAATCTGTCATTCTGTGAAAGAAGTCTCACTAAATTGCCATTAATGTGAAAAATACAAAAGAATAGTGATAGTTAGAACAGGTATAATGTTGGATTTGGGAAGAAGGGACTTGAAAAGTTTGCAAAAAAATTTTCAAATGCCACATATGCATTCCAAATATTGCATTTGCATTAAGATAGGCACAGAAGTATTAAATTCATTACCTGGATATGTTGCTGTGATGATAAATAATTTTGATTTGAGGATGATCATAATAAGTACTGTTTTGTTTCCCTGGAACACTTTTCCATGCTTTTAAACCTCAGGTACATGTTCATTACAGATCATGGATGTGCTTTTGAAACAAGCCTTGCAGTAGTCTCCACTTGCTGCATTTTTGGTTTGTGTCACAGTGAAGTCCCAGAGGATAAAACCTGGATTCCTTCCAAGAGAAACTTGTACTCCAGGAGTGCTTGCTCCGTAGTCTACTGCTGTTCTATCCACAACCCCAAACTAAAGCAATGCTGAAAGAGAAAGTCTCAAGAAGCATATTTGTACAAGGATGTCAGGTCCTCCAGGCTGCCAGTGACTGCTCTGTCAGTAGGGCAGTGGCTCCAGTAACCCTGTTTGCTGATGTAGATGCAGTTATTGTGTCTCCTACCTTTTCCTCATGGTGTATCCACTTTATTCAGGGTGTGCTCAGTGAGGCAGATAAGGTGACTAATGCATTTTCCTGGGTGAATAGTATTTATTCCATGTCTGCAGTCATTCTGAAGCAACAATGAGGTACCAGCACAATGCTGAGAAACAGCTTGAAATTCTACTGAGAAACATTCTACTCTTACACGAGTTTTGTGTGGTAGTATTTGCTTTTTCTTTGAATGTCAGAGCTACCACTTTTCCCTTTTAAGACTCCCCTGTGGTGACAGTAAGCATTGCCAGTCACATGGCTGAGATTCAGAGCTGGGAGAACTGCCATAGTAAACTGAATTTGAACTCTGGTCTTCCCATGCCTCCACTGGGATCTATAACTGTCTGAAAGGCAGGTCTGGCCAGAAAATTTTTGAGTTGCAAAATTACTTTTGATGGGCAGCTGGCTATGTAAAATGGTTCTTATTTTTTTGTCCAAATTCCATAGCTGATTTAAACCACACAGCCCAATTGATAGTGCAAGTTTGTTTTTAAAAATAAAAATATTTATATTTTTATTAGTTGATTGGAAGATAATTGAACCCAAGTGGTTTTGAACCCTGGATGCAGCTGAAGCTCTCTTAATTCATTATAGATTGGCCAGCAGGCTGGTGAATCATTGTAAAGCCATGTTGGGGCACTGACAAACCTCAGATAAGTTTGGCTTGTCAGGGTTTTGTATGTAATCCTAAAAAAATGCATGTAATTTCTCTATTATTACACGTTAATTTAATTGTAACAGGGTTTCTTTTAAAGAACATTATTTTGTGCACAGCATCACCAGACCTGCTGGTCTAATGCTGTGGAGCTTCACTGCATTCAAATATTCATCAATTTAAACCCTGAGCAAGCTCCTTGTTTTCAGAAACTCTGTATTAGAAACCTGGCAGCACAGCAAGATACAGAAAAAATGTGTAGGAAAATTTAAATCAGTGACGTGTACTTCTTTTGACAGTGTATTTATAGGCCTAATTTAATAATGTATATTCTTGGAGGAAATGTGAACAGAATCTATTGCTAAAACAGATGAAAACAAATAAGATTAACTTGTTTTATTTTGTATGAGTTTTAGTATTCATCTGTAAATTGGTCAGTATGCTGCCATTCAAAAGTTGCCAATAGAGTCTCATAGCTCACAGAGCTGCGGGATTTGGGGTAGGTGGCATCATTCTTCTACTAGACATGAAAAGAAAGCTATTTGTCAACCTCTTTAGCCTCCAGTGTCCAGTAACGCCAACAGAAATTAAAATGCAGCCAGAAAGTATTTGAAATTTATTTTTCTATGCATGAAGACAGTCACTACTTACTACACTTTTCACTCTATTCACAATTTGACATGTGGTATTTTTTAAAAACACTGACTAATTTAAAATCTGTTTGGCAGAAGGAGAGACATTTAAGGGATACCTTGTTCCTCCAATCCTTGGGGAGATTGGTAACTGCATGGAGACCACCATTAGTGCTCTCGTTGAAGGAACAGCATTTGTTGGAGCTCAATTACCATTTGTATTATTTGGGTGAGAAGAAAGTGATGAAGGAAAGAGGGGAAAGGATACAGGAGAGAGCCAGAGTACTGCAAGTATAGGGAAAGGGCAGCAGGGACAGGGACACAGAGGTGGGAATGAGCAGGGCTTCACTTCCATCACTGATCACTGAACAGGGGAGGATACATCACGATACACCTGATGCAGGCAATTTTAGTTTCCCTGTCTGACTCCAGGTGTGTCTTGGATTTGCAATTGAGATTTTAGACTCAACTCTACTGGGGAAGAGGTATTGGAGGTCAGAGTGAATGTGTCTTCTAAAGACTACAGTGGTTTTGAGCTTTCTGATTCAGCTATATCTATAAATCACATATATAGATGACTTTTTCATTTTTCAACAAAATTAGGGTTTTTTTTTCCCCTAGTTTTAAATGGAAAAGTCACAATAATGTCTGAGCCCAAAGTGTTTCCCTTGAATTTTCTATTCCTAGTTACTTTTTCCTTACTGATTTTCTAGTGCATATGCAAACAAACAGTACCTTTTCTTGAATGATTTTGTTAGGAATCAAAGATATTGGACAGATTCAGGGTTTTACTTTGGCATACCAGAGTGCTGTGGTCTGACTTGTAGGTTTTATTCATATTTTCTTTGAATAATTTCAGGATTTTGTTTTCAATTTATGAGGCCATATTATAAAATGAACTGTGGAAATTAATACCGTAATTTTAAGGTAACCTAAATTATTTTCTAAATAATTATTTTCTAAGTTATGTGGCTTAAATTGATTCTAAATAAAAATAGAAACTTTCCTTATTAGCAGGGCTAATAAAACTCTTTGCCCATAGTCATGCAGCCTCACATTTTAACAGGGAACCTCATAACTCATGTTTTTTAAAGCCCTTTATTAATTAATGTATTTTTTGCATTTAGCACATAGGAAAAAAATAGATGAGCTACCTAAGATAACATGAAGTATTCAAGCCCGTTCTGCATAATCCAGTTTTCCTCATAAGTTGCTGGTACAACTCTCTCCCATTTGAATACTGAACAAAATAATTATAAACCTATCCCTGCTAGGACCCCTGAAAGTTACCAGCCTGATTATTCAGATGGTGCTGGAACCAGGTGCAATTTGGTTTAGTATAAAATGTGTCCAAAGAAGGTAAAAAAGAACCACCCCCCCAAGCCCTATAAGTATGTGGTCTTAAGAAATGCACACAGCTGCAGGAAAGGACTGCCAATTAATGTAATTTACAACGTTTCAAAATCCTGACTTAGATTGTGAGTTGAATAGTGGGGGGAAACACAGAAAGGAATGGTGGAGAAGTTCAGGCAAAGGATGCTGTGTGGCAGGGAAAAATTGGGTAAGCAACATCTGGAAAGCTAACTTGAAAGAGGAAACAACCAAGATTGCAATGAGTAAGAGAAATCCAGACTACAAGAGATTGGAAAAGAGCAGAAGAAGCCAAGAGGAGATCTTTGTGGTAATGTGTCACACAGCAGGAAGCGAACATGATTGTTCCTTTTGTCTTGGAAAGTTCTGCCACTTTCTCCAAGTAGGATACATACCTGTGTCATTAGTTTGGCACGTTGTGCTGGTTCCAAGCTCTGAGATTATTTAATAGGGATTTGTTTCTATAAGCGGGAATTGAGTACAATCCACTACTTTCTTCACAGCTCTGATACCTGTGATTGCCTTGTGGCTGCAAGAGTTCTTTGCTTACATGAGTATTGAGGTGATTATAAAATCACCTGACTAAATGGTGTGTTTAACTACTGTGTGATGTGCCTCTAGAGCAGCATCTTTCCTCGTGCACACCTCATATGTCGCAAGATAAATACTTTTCGTGGCAGGTTGCTCATAAGTCATGTTTTCATCACCTTTGCCAGTCATATGGAGCCAATCACAGCTTTCCCTGTTCATTGCAAAAGAATGCAGAGCAACCCATTCAGAGCAGCCTGTGAACACTTGCTTTAACTGTTACCAGTTGCTTTTCTCATCCCTCGTTAATTCCTGGTGGATGCTCTGGTCCAGGCTCACTGCAGTGGAACTCTGTGTCACAGCACAGGCTGGCTGTGGGCATAGACAGTGCTGGGCAACACAGGGAATATATCTGTGGAGAAACCATTAGAGGTGTGATGACTAATTTGATTATTCTTTCTCGTTAAAATTGGCTCTTCATTTTAGATTAGATTTTTTTTTTCCCAGCTGACACAAACTTGAGGAATCTGTCGTTTCTCATGAGAGAAAATTGAGTTGCACAAAATTCTGAAATACTGTGGCTCTGCTTATACTTTGACCAGAACACCAGAAAATCACCATTTGACAATGTGGGAACAAAGGAAATTAATCTTCACTAGACTAGTTAAGTAATTTGCAGCTGCCATGATATTATAGAATAACTTATTAATCTTTGCACCTGCCTAAGGTGAAAGCATTTTACCTTTCCAATCTACAAGCTAGGGTCCTGGCATAGTGCCTTCTGTCATGGACAATTCCTGTAACTAATACAATTATGCTTCATAAAAAAAAAAATCCACTCTTTAATGATAACATAAGATTGAAAGAATCTACATATTTTAGTATTTAAATTCAGGAAAAAAATTCAATCAGTTTTTGGTGAAAGGTGGAGGTGATTAGGTTTGTGTTATAAATTTGTAGGAGCAATTATAGTATTGCCATCAGAAGTGCTCGGGATCTTTGGAAAATAAGGTTGTCTGTGGAAAATCACATATTAATGTAGAATTTAGACTCAGAAGTTACTCTCTTCTAGGTAGCTGAAGTTGGATGTTATTTGGTCTCATCTGCCTTCTTTAGTCTCCAGATTAATTTTCCCAGCTCTTTCCACAGGGATGTGGGTTATGCATGTGTCTGTCTTCCTGTTTAGCAGTGAAAAGCTCTCTCCTCATCATCTCAATCCTTTATTTCTGGTAAGGGGAAAAGAATCAGGAATATCTCATATTGGAAAATTTTTTTTATACTGGAATGATGTCTCATGCAGGTTCCACTCTTAGGCAGACAGCAGAGAAAATGCTGTGTTTGATTTTTCCTATTTGCACATTTTCTGTGCTCCACTAATTTTGGCATTGGGTCAGGGTTTATTTAGGTGTTTTTAATCACGAGTAGTAGATACCCTAGAAATCTTCTGGTTAAATTGCAAGCAGAGCAAGTTTTGCAGGGAGGGCAGAGGAGGATGGGTGGTTTGCAGTGGGAGGAACGGAAAATATGGAGCAGTTCTCCCAGGCACCAGAGCAGATCTGGCTGCTCCTGGATTGCAGGAGGTGGGCACAGGCTCCACTAGGTGGCACGTTTTCGGGACTTGGTGACATGGTGTTGACAACACTTCAATGAAACTGGATGGACCTTTTTTCCTTTAATCAATATATAGCATGTGTTCTGTGCTTTTACAAGTCATAAATCCTGCTCTTGGAGCAAACGTGATTAATCCCATATTTCCTTCCCTGCAACAGAGGTGCACTTCCAGAGCAGCCATGCATTCAGAATGTGTTCCTATGCTTTGGACTGTAATATGCTGTCCAAATGGAAAAGTCAGCTATTTCAATATCTGTAATGCAAACCTCTTTTGCTTTACAATATTCTGAGGCTTCATAGAACTTTAGCAATGCTCCATTTTAGCTTTCCTTCATTTAGAATCTGTTTGAAACAAATGGCACATGCAATCTACGATAAAGAGATACAACAATGGTTCTTGGTTTGTTTTCCCCTTAGAGTTTTTACAAATAGAATAATGAAACCATTTAGATTGGAAAGGACCCTTAAGATCATCAAACTTTAACATTAACACTACCAAGCCCACAACAAATAGTCCTCTCATTCTCCTTTAACATTAGGTCATTCAGTAAATCTTGTATATTGCATAGGAATTATTTTTATATCACATCATTTTCAAAATTTAAAGAGAATGATTTTTTTTTTTTTTTACTGGGTTCTAAAGGTAAGAAATTTGGGGCTTACTATTTGAAAACTAATCTGAGTAGACCTACTTGGCTTTAAGTATCTTGTTGAATCAAATCTCAGCGCTAAAGTGTCCCACCATCTTAAATATCAACTTATATCCACTATATTGTTTTGAATATTTAGATTAAAAAAATTAAATTGAATTATCCATGATATAAGAATGTAATTAAATAATTACCTTATGCATCTTTTTAGGGAGTTCTGCCTCACTGCAATTGTTGATCAGATAACTGGGCAGTAAGTTTTGTTAATCAGGTTAGCTGATGGGTGGTCTCAAGGATATGAATATTAAAAGATAAAATCTAAGAATAGAAGCAGATAGAATGAAATCAGTTAACCTCCCACTCTGTTTAGAGAAGGATTCTGTTTCAGGAGAGGCTGACTTTTTAAAGACCGTGACAGCTTTTGGATATCTCAACGGGCACATAGTTTGTGGGCATGGGTATGACAGACTCCCACAGATGTTTGGAAAAGCCTTCTGCTTCACCTGGACTTTTGTATTAAACTTACTGAGAAGTGTGGTCAGGTGTGCCAGCACAAATGAATAAATATCTCAAACTTTTTTCTGTAAGTCATGCATTTGTGCTCTGGGGAATCTGCAGAGTGGAACGGGACAGGCTTCTGCAAAGAGCAGGGTTTGTTTCAGGTAAAGAGAAGTTGTTCCACAAAATATGTCTGTGAGTGGTGGATGCTCTTACAGAACTGAGGACAGAGTAACGATTGAGACAATGCAGAGAAAGAAGTAGCTGTTGGATAATACCAATCGTGTTTTTTCCACATGTGTTGAGCACTATTTTAGTGTATATTTTTTGAACCTAGTGAGTATTATTCCGAATCTTTATTCATAGTCTTCCAGTAACAGAAATGGTTTGTTTCCAGACCTTAGACTAGTCAGCATTAAAAATCAGATTCATTGTGCCAGCTTTATTTTTGCTTCCTTTTCTGTAAGATGTAACTAATATTCATTATATATTTAGAGAATTATTGACCTTTTTGAAGTTATCTAAAACTTTGGGTAGAAGGTGACATAAACGTATACATTTAATTTTAGAACATAAAATTTGGCCCAGAACTTTTAGCCAAGCACCAAGAAGAAAAAAAAGAGATAATAGTTTTGATGTCAATACTCTTAGGGAATATTGTTTATTTCTGGTATTAACAGCAGATTCTATGTGCAGAAGGCAGCATTGACTTGCTATTAATTTATCTGAATAAAGCATCTGTACAACAGCTCTAGTAGCTATTGAAAGGTAATTAGTTAAAGCTTAATTTCTGTCTGTAGCTGAGATTTAGGTTTGTTGGCCAATGGCACTACAAAAACTGTAGCATTGGAAGGATTTTTAGAACTCTTGTCACTTGCTCTTGCAAGAGACCTAGAATTCACGGAGCTTTTGTCTTTTTGCTTCTGGAATCTGGAATAACAGTTGCATTTTTAAGTGATGAAGGGTATTTCTGACAGTCTCCAAGACCATTTCCTGACTGGTAGCCCAAATTGTTACAATGATTGATTATATTCTGAGTTATTGACTAATTATTTATTTTAAGATAGTTGATGTTAAATACACAGGTGCCAGAACATTATTTTGCTGCAGGGGAAGCATAAAGACTGTGGAAAGACAAAATTCCAGTTGTAGATTTCATTCTCCATGTATTGGTGAACTTTTGAGAGGAAACCCTGGCTCAGAGTAGCTCTTGCATTATTTCTTATGTGAGTAATTTGATAAATGTCTCAAAAAGCATAAATAAATCTTAATGTTTTTAAAACATTAAAAGGAATCTAAGCCTTCAAATTCCTTCAGTATCATTTGGAATGGAATGGAATCACAGAATCAATCACAGAATGGCTTGGGTTGGAAGAGACCTTAAAGATCACCCATTTCCAGCCCCCTGCCATGGGCAGGGACACCTTCCATTAGACCAGGTTGCTCAAAGCCCCATCCAACTGGGCCTTGAGCACTTCCAAGGATGGGGCAGCCACAGCTTCTCTGGGCAATCTGATCCAGTGCCTCACCACCCTCACAGTCAAAAATGTTTTCCTAATATCTAATCTAAACCTGCTTTCTCTTTCAGCTTGAAACCATAAATGGTTCCTGATTTGCAAGGCTAAGGCTGCAGCCAGTTTCTGTAATTGTCATTCTTGTGGACAAAATTTTCAGTTTAATGTTTTCCTGAAGTATGAGTATGTATTCTTGATTTGTTCTACCAGTTGTTTTCATGATGGATCCAAGTTTTTACACAGCCTGGGATTAAGTAACTAATTCACTAGTGAGTTTGGGCCCACCTTTACCTGAAATGGTTGACCACAGATGTACATCATGCTTGGGTGAATTTTTATAAAAATGTAGATTTAGTACAGAAAGAGCCCTACAGGATTCAGCAATTAAGTGAAGATTGTAAGCCAGGCATCAAGAGAATCTTGAAATATGATAAATCTGGCTATAGCTGGGAAAAAAAAAGCATCCATATGTGGTGAATATTATGTGAGATTTGGAGTACTTTTGTTTCACAATTATTGCTTTCTTAAATATTTATTTAACAAGAAACATTTCTTGCTTTGCCAAATGCCTTTCCTGCAATAGAGAACAGTCTGGATAGGCCGAGACAGATCAGGATAAAGCATTGGTGGCACACCTCTAGCAAAAACAAGAACTCTTGTGTCAAATTATGTGGCAAGACAGGAATTGATCCAGAATTGATGTAATGTTAACTCAGGGCAGGAATGCAATCTTAACTGAGGAAGTTGCAACATACCTTGACCGTTGCTAAATTAATTCTTCTTGTGGGATATTTAATTTGATGTGCATCACCTTTTCTTCTCTTTGTGAGCGAGTTCAAAGTAATTCTGAAGATTTAAGATATTCTCAAGTGGTTGGAGTGAGTCATTAAATATTTTTATATGTTTAATTCAATTAATGTAGTTAAATAAGAGATATATAGTTAAATTAATGGTAAGAGCTGGGGCTATTCAGCCTGGAGAAGAGAAGGCTCTAGAGGGGCCTCAGAGCAGCTTCCAATGCCTAAAGGAGGCTGCAAGAGGGCTGGAGAGGGACTTTTCAAAAGGGCTGGAATGACAGGCAGAGGGGGAACGGCTTCAAACTGAAATAAGGCAGGTTTAGATTAGATAATAGGAAGAAACTATTTGCTGTGAGGGTGGTGAGGCACTGGCACAGGTTGCCCAGAGAAGCTGTGGATGACCCATCCCATCTCCTTGAAGGAATGTTCAAGGCCAGGCTGGATGGGTCTCTGAGCACCTTGGTCTAGTGGAAGGTGTCCCTGCTCATGGCACAGAGGTTGGAACTGGATGATCTTTAAGGTCTCTTCCAACACAAGCTGTTCTGGGATTCTGTGATAATCACCCAACTAATCAGCTGTAGTTACTTGATATCATATTCAAACTTAGCTTGATAGACATCATAGCCAAAATAGATTTTTCCAATATAATGGATGAAAACAATTCTAAAAATCTGGTTTCTTGTTAAATACATTATTCATTTTATGGGAATGTCCATCAGTATCTGCCTGATCAGTTCTGAAAGTAAATTGCCAGAATATTTGCCAGAAATAGTTGAATGTCATGAGCATGAATACAGTAAATCCTTTAGACATTTAAAATTTTGGGTACAATAGTTTTCTGCAGACTAATCCCAGTGTACTCCTATCTATTTACTGATGTAATTTATCTTCTAAAGACAGTGTTCAGTGACTGGGTCTGTGCATGTTAGAATAGAAATCCCAGCTATCCGATCTCTCTGTTTCCAGTTCCACAAACATTTTTTCTATTCTGTTCTGTGTTTTTCACTTTGTCCATGGATAAGAAGGTCAGGAAGAGCTAGGAAGAGTCTCATCTGAAATAAACAGGAGAGAATTTAATACAGCAATAATAACAGCAAATAAAAAAAAAAAAAATTGGAAAGACAAGCTGAAAAAGGAACCTTCTCCTCATAACTTTACCATGGTCAGAAGAAAATGCAGGGCTAGTCTTGCTCTGCATTCTTTCCTAGAAGTTTCAAAAGGTAGTACAAAGGTTGCCCAAATTCTTATGTTTCTGAGAAGATCTGTCTTTTGTTCCCTGGGTAGATATAGTAAGAGTTATCTTTGTTCTTAAAATTTATCTTCGTGGCTGCATAAAATTAATCAAATCAAGTAACCTCAGAAAATTAACTAGATTTGCACTGCTGCAATAACCAACTTGGTTGTGATTTGCAAAGAGCAAATCTACTTAGTGGCCTAACTTGTGTTTTAGGATGTGGATTTCAAAGTTTAATGGATGCAAAATGCTACATCATGGACTGTATAAAAACTCATTTCCACACTTTCTTTCCATATTTAAGGAGCACATCTTTTGTGTTTGTTTTTCAACTCAGGAGTATGAGTTTCATTCACAAAGTCTCTTCTGTTGCCATGACAGGGATGAGTTTCAAAGTCTTACTTTTACTCAATATATATTCCCCATGTGCTGTTAATGAAGTAAAATTGGATAATAACATTTATCAATTTATTTTGAGATTGGAATTAATGATGTGGAAATATTGAGCTTTTCCTTATATTTGCTCTGGTTTAATTTTACCCTTTTTTTGCGTCGAAATGATGAAATTGTTCATAAAAAAAAAAAAAAAGGTAAATTGTCACAACCAAATTAAAGCTTTGTTTTGATTAAGAGAGAATGTGTGTGTAAACTGTAGCACTTGCTGCTCCGTGTTCTGCTGTTACTTTCTCCACCAGCTGAGACTCCAGTGTTTAAAATGCTCCTTTTTTTTCGTACATAAAAATGTACCTCCAGCCCATCAAACCATTTCCTTGGGAAGTTGTGGTTCATGACAGCATGACCAAGTTAGTCTTCTAACCTGGAAATGAAAGGAAAGCAGAAGCTGAGCTGCTTGAGAAGCACTGGCACGGCAAGAGATTACCCTGTCTCGTTTTCCCCAAACCACATTTTTCTGGAATTACGCTTCCAGAAGAGTCCCCACCCAGGCAGTTCTTCTCCCAGATGAGGTAAAGAAAGCCACCATCAAGCTGAGCTGGGAGCTGTGCTGGGCTTCTCTGAGCTGGAAGCCTCTCCTCATTACATCACACCTGGCTGTATTTCAGAGATTAATGAACGGCATCTTGTCAGCTTTAATACATTGCGGCGCTTGGGTTCACGTGGAAGATGGAATCATAAATTCCCTGAGCTGTGAACTACCCCTTAAGGACTCGCAGGGAGTTCTAAGAAGGCAAGAAAAAGAAATGACTGTAAACTACAGAGTGTGCCAGTTTTGAGAGAAACCTGCAGATTTTCTAGGACATTAGGTTTCAAAAGAAGGATTACACGCAGACTAAACAGAGTAGAAGTCATAAAAATTTAAAGACATCACAAAAATAAGATCCTTTTTAAGTATGACAGAATACTAAAGGAAATTTATACTGAATTATACCACCCAAGCAGACCCATTAATTAACGTAATGAGAAAATATGTTCCATTTCCATGGACCCAAGCATGTCAGGAAGCATTTGACACTTTTAAAAGGGGGAGAAGTGAAAGCGTGCACTTCACTGCTCTTGAAATTCCCAGGTTTTAGCTTATCTATTCACATTTATGTTTGGGCTGCTGAGGCATTAGGGTATGTACTAATCAAGAGAGAGAAAGAAAAAACTACTGCAAGTGACTGATATGTCTAAAAAAATGTAAACACATTTCTGCTGAATAACTCAGGATACTCTTGTATCCTGAACTTTGGAGAGGTTGTCATGTTATATCATAGGAAGACAGGAATGAAAAGAATCTTTATTGTCAAGATATGATTCTGAAAATATCATATATGTGAAATTTAAAAATCCATAAGCAGATGCTCTGTGTTCATTCCAATGGCTTATACTTGTAAAGCTGGCAAGTAGGGCAATTTGCAGGATCAGGAAATAAAAGCCCGACATTCTAGGTTGTTCAGACATCATTTTTCTGTGCAAAGGGTTTAAAAAATCAGGTTCTAATTCCTTTTCTCAGAGTTTTATCCCATTCATGTTATCCAAATATTCCCCTGTATATTGCTTGGAAATTTTTACAGTCATTCCTTGACAGAAGCAAGCTGAAAAATTAGTTTGAGCCTTAATCTTTTTTTAGGATGTGAAACCCTCTGGTCCATGTTCTTTCATTTTTTGTCTGTGATGTAATGGCTGGTTGATGCTGAGAATGGGACATTGCAGGTAGCATCTTCTGCAATGTGTCTTGTAATTTTTTCAGTTTGAATAGCAACTCCCAGATGTTTTCACACATATTTAGTTTTTGATAGATGGAACTACCCCTTCCAGATGTATACTTAGACTTTATGTGTCGAACCATCTACATTTCTGAGGCATCGCTTTAATATAGTTTAATAACTGTGTATTTTGTACTTATATAGCTGATGATTAAAGATCCTCTAGTTTACAAATAAGTATCATTTCTGTGCATGCAAAAATTTTGAGTTAAATACACTGGTGGGCATAAGTGTGCACATCTGATACAGCACATTGGTTGATTTTTGGGATCAAACTTCATTTCTTTTCACTTGGTGGCAGGATTTGGGCCTGCAGATCCCTTTTCTCTTTTGTGCTAAGCAGCTCACATGCTGTGTGTGCAAAACTGTGCTGTAGCCAAAATAATACTTGAAATATTTGGTCACCAAGAAGCAACAGAAAGAAGGTCAAACCTTATGTTTTTGTGACCACATAAAAAGCAGGAGGTAAGTACTAATAGTTAACCTATCTGTGTGGTTGAAATGCAATGTAGCAGTTGTTTTATAACAACTGTGTAGGGAACAGAGGCAGAAAATGCAGGAGAATTTTACACTTAATTGAAATCAGTGAAAATATTTTGTATGGGCAAAATACAGTTTATTTACTTCAAACAAAATCCTGTAGTGCACTGTCATTTTACAGAAGTGCTGATCACTACCCTGATTATGTTAATCTAAATATTTGCAATGCAGAGAATATTAGTTTGTTTAAAATTGCTCGTCTCTTATAGCTGTTGTGGAAAGTTTATCAGCATTATCTATTTCTATTAAGATATATATTACTGAGGAAAATGTGCTAATAATCCCATTACAGATAATTGAAAGAAAGCTCTTTCTGAGCAGGCAGCTTTCAAAACAGTCAGAGTACAGAATCTCATTTGCTTCTCTTTACTCTTTATAAAAAGGTTAATATGAATTATTAATTCATCCTTATTAATTTGAGTGATCATTTTCTGATCCCTGAAAGGTTCTGCTTAACAGAGTAAGGATACTGAGGATGAGCCCTCTGCTGTGCCTGTGCTGCAGTTAACAGGGACTGCAGAATACATTTCTGAATGAGGTGTCTGTAAGCACTTTAGGATACAGGTTGCACTTAAAACAGTCTTGTAGAGTTTCACAGCCTTACCTGGGATGTCTCTTTGTGCCACAGACTTTCTGATGCCATCACTGGGCTCCTGCTCATACTCCAGCTGACTCAAAGCTGTGTCCCAGACCTCTGTTCTACTCAGTAGTCACTCAAAACTTCAGCAAACACTTGTCTTCACTTTCATTTCCTTTTCTAATGTAGAAAACACTTCAGTGCTTTCTGTTACTTGTTCAGAAGATGCATGAAAGGATTCATGTAATCCTGTGGGGTTTTAACATCTCATTGCCATAATTTGGCAAATCTTTTGTTTTTGAGCTTTTCATTTGAGTATTTATTTGTCAGAGGACTGAAGCTCAAACCACAGAGATAATCATGTGCTCCACTGAAGCCCATTGCTGTCTGAACTTGTCTTGCTGAAGTCTCTGTTCAGCTTCATCAGATTTTAAGCTCTTGGGTTGGTGTGCTGGCACCTCTGAAAGGACAGGCAGAGCTCCTGTGGACATCAACAGATCTGGATCTCCTCTGTGACTTTCCTCTGGCAGGTGGATTTTGAAAACCAAAAATTTGTAGCTCTCAGGTGGTAATTTTTATGTTGGCACTGTTTGTGTGATGGCTTTGTGCTTTTTCTGTTTAGTCTTCTCCACTCTGTAAATCACAGTCACAGAATAGTCTGGGTTAGGAGGGACCTTTAAAGGCCATCCAGCCCAACCACTCTGCAATGAGCAGGGATGTCTTCAACGGCATCAGGCTGCTCAGAGCCCTGCCCAGCTTTGACCATTTCAAGGGATAGGGCATTCACAACTTCTCCAGGCAACCTGTGCCAGAGTTTTATCACCCTCTTTGTAAACAAACTTCTTCCTTATATCTCATCGAAATCCTCCTTCCATTTGAAACCAGTGCCCCTTTTCCTGTCACAACAGGCTGCGCTCAACAGTTGGTTCCCATCCTTGTTACATGTCCCCTTCAAGAACTCAAAGACTCCACAAGGGTCTTACCAGAGCCTTTCCTTTTCCAGTCTGAGCAACCCCTGCTCTCTCATCCTTTCTTCATAGGAAAATCATCCCTCCAGTGATGTCTGTGTCCCTCCTCTGGGCCTGCTCTCTGTCTTTCCTGTGCTGGGCTCCCCAGAGCTGGATGCAGCACTGCAGGTGGGCTCTTACTAGAGTGGATGAGATGCTCTGCCTGTGCTATGAAATGGGGCTTTTATGATTTGTGAAATAGTAATAATTTTAAAAATCCCTTAATATTCCCTGAATATAAACAAACACTTTGAGTTTTGTCCCTTTATTCTTTTACAAAACCTCTTGGAGATTTCAGAGATGCTCTGCCCCAGTGAGGGCTAAGTGAAGAAGTGTGGAAGAGGCAGCCTTGTCAATGCTGCCTGCTGCAAACAGACCACTTGGAAAAGCAGAGCACAGAGGAAGAAAAGGGAGTTTGACTCACCTGGAAGCACTCACTGGGGCACTCAGTCTTGCTTCCTAGAGTGTGTATATCTAAATTGCTTAGCAGGACTAATTTAGTGGGCTAATTCACACTTTCAAAGGAGATTTCTAGGCCAGAAGATTCTGACTCTTCCTTCTCTTCTTTTGATCCACTGCTTTTTATCACTTCTGGCTTCACTCTACCTTGGATTCAACCAGAAAGACTACAGTCAAAACAATTTCTTGGGAAGGAATCAGAAGTTAGATCCACCTCTTTGTGAATCCTAGTGGTGTTCTTATCATTAAACTGGCACCACCACCCATGAAGTTAATTGAGGTGCTGGCTATGACTAACTTTTCAGGATTCTCCAAGGTCTCAAGCAAGCTTTGGCAGTTGTATTGCTTTTAGAAGGAGATAATTATCTATCTCCATATTGTTCGGGTACTTCTGAGCATATATGCCAGCCAGAAAAAAAAATTAAGCCATATTAAAAGAAACGTAGTGAGTTCAGGTGCCAGGATATTTAAGAAGTACTGGAAATTGGGTAGATGAAGCTCTTTGGGACTCAGAAGGGTTTACCCAGAAGGGTTTAGGCTTGGGCCACACTTTGGGCAGATATTAATAGCATGTAGCTTGAAAATTGCTGTCTTTTGGAGGAAAAAGTGGTCCTAAACACAACTAAACAACCAAACCAGTCCTGTCTAATCTGTGTTTGGGAGACATCAACACCAAGGCTGTAGGTTCAATCCCATATGGGCCTTTTCCTGAAGAGTTAGACTTGATGATCCTTGTGGGTCCAAGTCAGAATATTCTGTGCATATCCAGAATGTTCCATCTGGGGTAATTTTGGGTGAATCTGCAGTTTCAGCAACCGCTGCTGCCTGAGTATTATGTGAGGGATTTCATTTCCAGGCTAATAGAAGGCATGAAGAATTTGTAAGACAATAAGCTTAAAACATATTAAAATGCAGTTTATCTGTATACTGAAAATCTGATAATTCCCTAGAAGTCCCATCAGAACAAAAAGCTGTAATTATAAATGCAAAGTAAAAATTATTCTAGTAATTTACAGGGGCCTCCTAGACATGAATTCATCTTACTACTAAGGTATTTAAATAAGAAACCTGAGAAAATGCCAGACAGCTGTATTTTTTGGAATAATTTTAATAAGCTAACATGGTAATGAGTTTACTGGTTGCATCCTGTTGCCCATACTGAAGTCTGTGCAACTCAGTCACTTCGCTGCAATTTTTTCTTGCAGAACCATCTTAAAAACTGCCTATTGTTTTACCTTTTCACTGCTTGTTTGCATCTATCTAGAACCAAATAGCTGTGAGTAAGTGCAGAAATGATGCATGAGGTATTAACATGTGTGGCTGCAGGTTTGTGTTACAGATATAATAAGCAAGAGGTACATATATGTGTGCGTGTGTAGGCTGCACAGCTCTACATCTTGGAAACCTCAGGGTTAGGCTGACATAAGTGCCTTCTGATGGCTTGCTAGCTAAGATCTAGCACGAGGCTCTCTGGGGATGAATTTCTTAAAAAAATAAAAGTGGGTTCGGCCACATTTATTTGATATTACATTCATAGGTGTAAAATAGCAGTTTATAGTTTCACTTGTCCATTTCCCTTGCTCTGGACCTGCTTCCCTGATCAAGAAATTCAATAGCTATTAAAAGCTGCAGCTGTACTAACAGTCTTATGCTTTATAGGAGGCATTTTGCAGCTATTACTTTAGAACAGGCGTTCTGTGCCAGTACAGATGTTATGTCCACCTTTTTCATAAGCACTTTATCTGCACCATGGGCATTGCATTTCTAATGTTTGCCTGAAATTGCTAAACATGCTCTGTGGCTGTAATTTATTTGGTGTAGTTTAAAGGCCTGAAAGCTGTGTCTGCACCTGTTCTATTCATCCGACCAGGAAAGCACGAATTCCACTGCAGGAGGGTTTGTGCAGTTTGGATCTCTTCTTTATAAATCTCCTGAACCAAAGGCAGCCATTTGCTTCACATGCATGCTCCCCTTCCCTGAAGTGGAAATAGCTTGCATATCTATCTATCTATCTATCTATCTATCTATCTATCTATCTATCTATCTATATCTATATCTATCACAGAATCCAAATTTTCTCATACTGAAAGGAAAACACACCTCCTGTTCTAACGAAGGGCAGGCATACTGCTCCCACATTCCCTCCCTCAGCCTACATCTGAGTAATCAGACGTGCAGGGTGAACGCTGAGACAAGTAGAAGTGGCTCCAGTGTGTGCAACTGGAGCAAACTGTGCTAGGATAATGACACCAGTTTCATTGTGGGACAATGTGTCAGATACTTCTGAGTGAAATGTATTTAAAGTGATAAATTATTGAAAAGGAAAAACCACTGCTGAGCCTGGTTCGCCTCCTGACAGCACTGATATCAGTGAATTTGTGCTAACGGAAGATAAGCAAGAGTTGAAGACGACTGAAACATTGACAATATCTGGATTTTGAATATTGAATGCTGAACCAGTGTTAGAGCCATTCAATCAACTGTTTTAGCCCAAAATTTTGGAATTCATGCAAAATCCAGGTGTAGTCTTAGCTCTGAAAGACAAAAAAATAAACAAAAAAAGAACTTAAAAAAAACCCCAGAAACCACCCCAAAACAAGCAAACAAGGAAGCCACTGTTGAGTGAGGTTTCCCAAACCAAAGCTATGTCCCACTTTGCCCAGTTCTGCCAGAGACATATGTCATCTGTAGAAATGTCATCAAATATGACTCAAACCAACCCTTCCCCCAAAATAAATAAATCCAACCACATAGACCGAAATGATTCTTTGGCATCCTAAAGATTCTACCCTACTTACTTGTGGTGAATTTTTAATTTACAGTTAAACCAGGGGCTGATCCATTACTTAGTGTTTTCATTAAAGTAAAAGAGAAAAAAGCACTTGTGCCATAATCAGTCCCTTGAAACACCTGTAAATATGTACTGAATTTAGTGCAATAGAAGGGAGAAGCAACATATCCATAAGAAAACAAATAAAAAACCAAGGACTTAAGGAACAGAGCTGTATGTGGAAATAAAAAGAAGGCAATAAAAAGATTGTTCAAAGTATATATTTTGGGAATAGTGATTAAATACTTAAATATATTACTAGTAACCTTATTACTAACATGAAATGCTCCTGAATTGTGCATTTAGTCTTGGAATTCCCTTTGAAAGTTCTGATGACTTTCGGCAGACCACACAAGCGTTGTTCAAGAGGCCAAGGACACCTCCTTTGGTAAATCCAAAAGCAGATTCAGAATTTGGTCCTTCAGGTCTAGGATACCATCAGAAGCTCTAGGTAGAATTACAGACCTGCTGTACAGAGCTGAGTGTATATAGCTCTCTATGTAAAATTCATGTCTTATGTGTTGTAAAAGGAATGAAAGGTAGCTGTTAATTCCAAGGCTTATAAATATGTCAGTGGGTTTTCACAGTGTCTTAATAAATTACAAGAATAAACTCAGTGACTCATGATGTCACCAGAACTAGACGCTGCACTGTATTTCTTGTAATTATGTACAAAACCCACAGAATTCATTTTACTATCTACATGAATATATAGGTCCCACTAAAAAATCAAAACAATCCTCATGGATTTCTTCATTATTTATTTGCCATCTCTCAGCTGTTTTCTTGTTCTGAGCAGTTCTTCAAATGAAGAAAATTTTCAAGAAAATGTGTTTAAAAGAACATTGCTGCAACTGCTGTATTTATTCATAGAAAAGCTGAAATAAAATACAGTTTCCAAATATCCTCAAATTTGGGTGAAGTTCAAATTTTCCTTGGATCCTAGCTCTCTGGCTGGCCACCAGCCCGTATCACTAATGGTATAGCTAGCTGAAAAATGGAAAAACAATTTCATGAAAATTTCAAGGTTATTTTGGCTTCAATCTGACACATAGAGATAGCATCAATATCGTAGAGTTGGTAATGCTTCATTCTTTAGTTTAAGAAATAAACACAGGACAGGATAAAGGCTTTAGTTAAGTTAAATGTGCAAGACTAATTCAACAGCATTTCACTTTACTAAAGCAAACTTAGTGTATGAAGAAGCCCTTGGCTCTTTAGAGCTCCCTGTCCCAACTGGTTTTTGCTGTCCCAGATGCAAGTGTAGCTTGCATTGATGTGTTGTGGTGGTTAACTGTTCTCTTGTATCATAAACCACAGGGCTGATCCATGGAGCTGGCCCTGCTCCCATGTGTGTGCTCAGGTGTTGAGTTCAATGGAACAGAACCTGTTACTTAAGATGGGAAGAAAAGGAAAGAATTCCACACTGCATCCATGTTTTATGGCCCTCATTTAAACCACTGGAAATGGAACCTCTGGATTTAACACACGTTGATTCGATGACGTGCTCCTCTGAAGATATGAAATAAACAACAAAAAAAAAGACCCCAACATTTCTCCCTCTGCTGCTGAACTAATTCTCCAAGATATCTGTACTTCCAAAGCCTGTCCCCTTGCTCCAGCTGCATGTCCACTCACATGCTGCTTGCCATGCAGCAGGTATCTTTTCAACATGGATGTCTTCATTTTCTGTCCAGGGAATGCCATTCCAAACTTCCCATTCCAAAAATAATAGCAGTGTTCAGTCACGTTTTATGAAAGCATCTTAGAATTTATATAAATAAAACTAGTGTACATTTCAAAGAATATATAAAAGGCTGGTGTTTTTCTTTTACTGCAAAGATCAAAGAGCTGATTAATATTAAAATTTAATGAACTTTAAATTATGCATTTTTAAATTATGTATTTACTCATAAAAATATTAAAAACAAATTAAAGCAGCAGGTGTACCTTATATAGTAAGATAAAGTTTAATATATTTTATTAGCTTAAGGGACACAGAATAACTATCTAATCAAAACTTCAGGCATGCATTTACATAAATATATTAAATTAAGAAAAGCAATTATACACTTAAACATCCTTTTGTCTAAAAAAAATCATTAAATCCACAGATTAACAATAAATCCAACTCTATGTATTTATCACTTCCAGATACAACTGTTCCATTTCTCAGATATTACACAAATACATTTGTTAGAATTTATATGCATTATACATATATTATATATTACATAATAGCGTGTATACATACATGGTGTTCAATAATATAATAATAATTTGTAGTTTTTATAGCACTTTTCATCTGAAGAGCTCAAAGCGCTTTTACCAGGATTGATTTCACTAATTTTTGGATGGGAAGTGGAGGCACAAAGATGCAATTATTTCAGGTTATGCAGAATTTGTGACAGACAGCAACTGAATTCTCTTGTTGGGAACTTCAGTCCTGCTGTCTCCCTAAAAAGAAATGCACATAATGCATAGAGAGTCTGTGTAGGTAGACTTGCAAAGACTTGTAAGGTCTCAAACCAAGAAAACATTAATTATATTAATAATGTTAAGCACATGACTTCAGTGAGGCTCATATGCTTAAAATCACTTGTGTGCTCCCAGCTAGATCGGTGCCTGCATATGCTTAGTAGTAGAATTCAGTTTACAGAAGATGCTTAAACCTAGTTTGAGTGATATTTTCTAAGCTATTTTCCCAGATTTCAAACGTACATACAGCACCTGACAGCTACTATGAAATAAAACTAGTTGAACAGGGGAATGCCACTACAGAAATGTTCTCAAGTGACAGAAGTTTTTTATTTCCTTTTCTGCTTGGCTCCCATTACAATCTAATTGTTCTCAAAGGGGAATTGAAGTTTTAATTCTGCAGTATATTTTGTGGGGGACAGCTAATAGCATTTCTGGATAATTCACAGGGTAGGGTTACTGCTCCTGGTACTAATGGAGACCACTACAAGCTACATCTGGTGACTTAATACCAGGTGGTTTCTGGTCTCAGTATGTCTTGATATGAATTAAGGTCATTCTGCACACCAGTTCTGAGTGCTTACAACATTTTCTTTTTAGCAGCTTCTCCTAAGAAAATTCAGAAAATGGGGTTGTTTGTTACAGCCTTGTGATGCAAAACAGCCTTTTGTCCTACTGTAAAATGTATCCTACATAAAAAATCCTGTCTCCAAAGCAGCCAACTCTCTCTGCCTTCTTTCCAAGAATACTGTGAGCACTGCCACTGTGTATATGCACATGCTTTAGCTGATCCTGCCTTTCTGAAATTTCCTGGGAATTTAAGCAGTTATTCACTTAAAATATTTTTTACTTCATCACAAAATGAAAATAAGTAAGAAAATCTCGTAGACCGTAGAAGGACCTTTACTATATGATACCCTGGACCCTCTTGGTAGTGTGTAACAGATGGAAAGTTGTTTTTTATCAGTAGAAGTAAATCTTTTCTCCAATAATGTGATGTCTGTAAAGTAATGCTTGCTGTCTGTGAAAGAAAGTCTGACAATTTCATTTATAGAAGCCTGTCTGTGTGCAGTAGAGAATAGGCAAAGACACAAATTATTTGCATATAAACCAGAATATTCAATGTTTGTGAATGTCTGTAGCTCAGAATGATCACTAGATGATACCTTCTCAGTACTGACAGCTCAGGGAAGCAGGAGACTCACTCGGCTTTCACATCAGCTGATGGCTGGACATGTAAAGGGCATCAAGAAGCCAGGCAGATTTTGTGTAAATGCTGGCAACACCTATGAGGAAAGCCAGGAGGACTGGAAAGCTCTGTAGGGCTCCCTGCAGGGCTGGGGCTGCACTCTTATTCCCCAAAACATGGGTGCAATGCTGCAGATGCAGACACGGAGAGGTCATGTGTGCACTGGTGTCTGAAGCTAAGATCTTCTGCCAGCTAAGTGGATATCTTTTAAGGACTTAATCCTGTAACTAATGAAGTCAATAGGAGATTATCATCTGACATCAATGGGCTTGGAGTCACGTCCTCAAAGATTAAAGTAATCCTGTACTAAGCTTTCAGGTGGCTTCTGCGGTTTCACACCTATATCCTAAAAAGTACGTGCCTTATTTTACTGAATAACTCTGTTGTTGAAACAACAAACTTTTCAGCAAAAGTCTTAATTTTTTTTAGTGTTTCTGAAACATTTTGTCCTGAAACTACTTAGGGAAATATTTATTTAACAGGTTTTTGTAGCCAGAATGCAGATTATTTGGTACAAATTTTCTGCAAATTTGAATTGAAATAAATTTAAAGGGTTGGCTGCATTTTTTATGAGTATGTTACATTTTATTTTTTTTAAATATTGCAAAATGAAAATAATTAGTTTTTATTTACCCCTTGGCTTCCTTCTGTTTTTTTCCAAGACAAAGTGCACCTTTTAAGTTGGACAAAAGATCAAAATGGCAAAATTCCTAATTAAAGTGATACACAGATAATCGAAAGGATAGTACACAGATAATATAAAGGATAGCAAATTAAAATGCATTAATGTCTTTTAAGAATGTACGGGATTAAGGAGAAATTAGCAGAACAGGCTGTCTTTGGACTTGATTTTTCCATGCAGAACTAATCTTATAAATGCCTATTTCATGGATGCAATTAGAATTAGATGTATGAAAACTCATTTTCACCAGAGTGCAACTTTACACCTGTGGAATTACTTGTTCATATTTTCAGTGTCTCCATTTTGCATAATTTTACAGGAAAAGGGCCTTGTTTCTCAAGCCAAATTAGAGAAAATGTGTACTGAAAAGCTAAATTTCATCACGCGAGGGCTATCATTCTGGTTTTCAGTTAAGGCACCTGATCTCTGGATTGCAATGGGTAAATTTGTGATAAGCACAGTGACTGAAGGGATTTCTGCCTTCCTCCAGCTTCAGTCTGTTTGTGCCTGAGCTGTGTGAGGCTGGTACTCCGGGACTGTAAATGCCCAGCTAAGACACAGTGCTAGAAGTCACCATAAAATAACAACATTCTGTGCAATGACCAAAAGATAAAAGCCTCAGCCTGCTGGGAAGATGTTGATGCACACATCTGTCAGGCACTTCCAAAATTAATAAGCACCTGCAGCAACCAGGGATTGCTGATGTTTTCTGTGGGTCTAGAAAGGAAGAAGCTGCAAAACTAAATGTGGACAAGTGAGTGAAAGAAGGAGATAAACAGAGGGGTCTTGTCAGTGACACAGAATTGATGTTCTTATTTATACCTAACTTACACTCTGTTTGCATGAAATAGAATAACGTGTGAGGATTTAAAGGTAAAAAGGGTTTGGATCTGAGTCCCTGTCTGTTAACAGAAGAAATTTATTCCCAGAAGGGGAGGTTTTGAGTTAGTATTTCTTATGGGACACAGTAGAAAAATGAGTTTACTGTTTTTCTGAAATGGAGTGAAATGATTTGGAGCTGATTTTGCATAACATCTTTTTGTCTCCCTACTTATCTATGGAGTAAAGATGTTTCTCCTTATATTCCCGTAATATGCCTTCTTTCTGACCAGAGGCATGTAAAAAGAGAAAGATGAATTTCCTGTCCCAAAATAATAAAGCAGGGGTTTAACACTAGCAGGCATCAGGGAGAGTCATGTTTCTTGCAACAGGTAGGTTTGTTCTCCTTCAGCAGCAGAAAGGCTGAAAGAATGTACAATGTGTTGGGAACAGAGAGGCAGTATCTTTGAATAAAGGAAGAAATGAATGGAATAAAAGATTAGGGGAGAGAGACACAGAGACAGAGACAACTTGAACACATACATAAGATCCCTTCTGGAGGCCCTTATCTAATTGCCTCATTTATCTAGTTTCATTTATAAGCTCAGTTTTATTCTGGGACACTCTCGGAGGTTGTGTGAGAATGGCTGCAGAATGACCTAACTGGCAACAGGCTTTCTACAGACCCTTTTTTTTTTTTTTGTATACCAATTCTCAGGGCAATTACTGCAGTTGCCCTTTTTATATCAGCATCTTGGGTGGCTAGGCCTGGGGTTTGCTCACTCTTTTTAATAGTATAATTTCTTTTGATAAATAAGCAGCTAGGATTTTTTTTTTTTTTTTTTTTTTTTTTTTTTTTGAAAAATGAGAATACTTCTTTTCCACTGGGACTTCCTATGAACATGTGGGCTTAATGCAGATGCCTGCTTTCACACAATATAAAAGATGATTTAAAAATGAATCAAAACAGTTTCACAAACTATCTCCCTCTCCCTCAAACCTTCACTTAGATTATTTCTTAATTTTGAATTTTTTATGGAATGACTCAGAGCAGATTTTTTTAAAAATAAACTAAAGAATTTTGCTTAAATTTGAAATTGATTTTCTGGGTGCAGCACAGTCGATGTGAGTTTTTGCTGTTGATTTGAATGAGGCCTGGATTTAATTCTTAGCTCTTACTGAATTTTTATTTTCAGATTTCACTAGTAAACTAAATTTTCATTATTATTAAGATCTAAACTCCAATAGCATTGTTTTCTGTTCTCTGCATGACTGTGGCATGTATATATTATTGTGAACCTCCAATTTAGGTGCCATCTGTGGTATTTTTTAAGGCACTAAGCAGTGAGAAAAGAGCTATCACATCTCCCCAGCTGGTTGTTGAAAACAAAGTGTCACAGTAGAGTTAAAGTTGGGTTTATTTTTAAATATATTTCATTGAAGAAAGTGTTAAAGATGTTATCTCTGTCAGATATTTAAACGTTGCTAAAATACTTCAGCGACTTTCTTGCCTTGCTGATTATGAAGAGTGTAATAAAACCGTGCTATGTGACAGATTTAGACAGCTGGCTCATTCATGAGAAGTTCACATTTTTGTCACCCATGTTGAATAAGGAAAGATTAGATGCTAAGGTCAATTTACAAAAAATGGTTGTCAGGACATTTTTTAATTGTAGAACTTTTTGTGATGGAATTCAGGGAAAAGACTAAAGGCAGAAAGCAGCGGAGACAAAGAGCTGCTATTAACCTACAGATGCTACCACAGGGTTCATTTTAAGATTGGTCACACTGCTTAGCCAATGAAGTGTTCGTGTGATTACAAGGGACCACCCTTTTCTGGGGTGAGAGGGCAATTTGGTCTTCATGCTCATTTAATCCCAAGATGTCTTTCAATGGACTGTCAGTTGAATCTACATTGTGCAAAATTATGCATGCACTTTTTAATGCAGACCATTGTTCTCTGAGCACTTAACCAAGATTTCTCAACCAATTTCCATTGGGCATGAGGTCACTCGAAACCCAGGCAAACATATATGGAAGGCAAATGTAATTAATTGTCTGTTCCTCGGTGCTGGAATGTGTGAGACACAGAAATGCAAGTATCAGTTATGCTGTAATTTCAGATTTAATACTCACTAAATGAACACTGACAAATTCCTATAAAGGAAAATTTGTTGCATGCTGCTGCCCTGGAGAGATGATTTTACTACTGGAATGTAACATGGTGAAAGTCTTTTAGATCTGTTTGGCTAAAGTGTTGTCAATCTTTGACGCATGAGCAGCTGCTTCTAAGGACCACAGGATGTGCACACTGCGGCTGCTCTGCTTTCTTAGGCAAGATTTTGTAAAAGCTGCAGTAGGTAGTTTGCAGGTAGTGCAAAGGAAACCTGATAGCTGGTAAGCAGTGAACAAAGAAACTGCCAGTAGAGCCAGAGATAAGAGGGCACCAGTTCTGCAGATACATCTAATTAATTAATACCTTAGAAAACCTGACTACAGCACGTACACCACATTTACTGATACATTTACAAAGACTTGGTTTTCTGCTGGCTCTCCAAGGAACACTTGGAACTGCAATAGGCAAGAGCTGCTGTAGGTTTTGTACAAGTGACACGACGTACAGGCAGCCCGTGCTCATGCGAGCCCTCGCCCCGGCACGCCCCTGTCAGTGTGGCATGGGCAGAGTCTGCCTGTGTATCACCTCTTGCACTGTCCTGCTACAGTGAAAATCACTTCATGCACACTTGAAACACATGCTGCAATTTTATTGTGGACGGTGGGCATTTGCTTTTTTTTCCTCATCCGGTGTAAATGAACACAAAGTTGACACAAGGGTACATTTCTAGATTAGATCCACAACACATTGAAGCGTGTGTGTGTTTGCTCTCTCTTTCCCAGTCTTTCCAATTACCTTGGTGAAAAATGTAACTTTAGTATTTTACAGGACATGGTAAAGCTGTCTCATCTAGGTGATGTCTATATTATAAAAATAAAATAAAATAATATAAATATGTAACATGAACCCAGTGCCCATCGTTAAATAAAATATATGATAAAAAGCAGACCTTCTAGGATGACTGGTTTTGAAATATGCGAATATAATTTAATTATTAAACACTTGAAACAATCTTGATATTAAGCTGCGATAACCAGATTTTTGCATCTATGCTAGATAAAGAAATAACATTCTGTAATAGAGTTACATTGATGAAAGTGAAGGTTACAGTCTTACAATGAATTGCCTAGATAGGAATGCATTAAGCAGTTCTGAAATATTGTCTCATGATGGAGTTCAGTCTACCTCAGAAACTGTTACAACTGGATTTTATTAAGTCCAGCAGTTTATACAGCGATGTTTGGAAACTGCTTTCTCACTGCTATGATCAGATAGGTACAGGAACGAGATTTCTGGGATGTCAAAGAATCCATTAAGACATCAGGAAAGTCCTTTGACAGAAATGTGTTTTACAGTGGAATTGCTTTGTAAACTATTTCTCATGAAGAAATAAATATTAAAAAAGATTCCACTCTCTGCAAAACCGTATTTATGATAGCGGCTGCGTGTGTATGTGTGCACGTATTGCAGGAATATTTACACACATACAGGGGATTTTTCTGCACATTGGTGGACATTACACTTAAATTAATAAAGTAAATCAAATCACCGGTGTTTGTTGCAGGATAACAGTCTTTCAAAAATGACAGGATTCAAAACAAATGCCCGTTGAAAGTGGAGTTTCCAAATAGTCCCAGAAGCTATACAATGTAGCTGGTTAGATCCAGCAAATAGGATGTCATGTCTAGAATCTGATCCAGAATACCTGCCCTTGTCACTCTTCGGATGTTTCTGTCCACTTGTTCACACTGGGGGCCGAGATAGCCTTTTTTACATAAGCATTTGTTGGGCCTTACACAGACACCTCCATGTCGACAGGCTGGGTCACATTTTGCTGTGGGGGAAAAAAACAGCGATTTTCTTTTGTTTAGACCATCACAAACCAAGAAAAGTACAGTACACATTCATTTAGAGCTTTTCTAACCTTGTAGTGATAAAGCATATAAACTAAAAACAACATAGAAAGGATGAAATATTAGGAGTGTTGAAAGCATCTTTTCTAAAGTTTTAGAGTATTAGGGGGAGGAAGTAATTTCGTATATCTGTGAGGACATTTCCTGGGAAAGACTGATAAACTCAAATAACAGATTTTTTTGAAATGTCCAATTCCCTTATTCAGGTTTCATTTCAGAATCTCAGGCAAACTCCTTTGTATACTCAAGAGTTCTGCACTACACACGTGCCTTAGCAAGGCATACTACACCTGAGCAGTGCACCCAATGCACTCCTTTGGCTTTTGAATCACTTAATGCTGGGACCAAAATTCCTTTTGGAGAAAAAAGAGCCAGAGTGTTTTTATTTTTATCAGTTATATAAGTTTCAAAGTTTTCCCCTCTCTTTAGCAGACGCCTGACGATTTATCTATAGAATTCTAGGTTAATCAGCTTGCTTCAGTCTTTCAAATATAGCTCCTATTTTAAATTGTAGCCAGTGTTAGCAAGATTAATAATCAATAACTTTAGTTGTGGAAGTATTTTCTTCTGGAGTAGTCACAGGACTGTGATATATATAATGTACATAATATATCTTTCTTTTTCTGCAGGTGTTATGCTGCTTAATATCATCTATTGCAATGAACTTTAATATGGATTTATGGATATTTATACTACTCTAAAGAAATGCAGGTTTTCTTGATTCTATCCAAGAGTTTCTTAACTACATGAAAAGGAAACTCTTATCTTGTAAGGTAATTTTTCTTATTTAAACTATAATAGCATCTTGAGGTTCGACTTTGACCATCCCTATTAACTGTCGTGTGGGATACAGGGAAGGAAGATCCTCAGCCTACGTATTTTCTGTGGCTTTCTTGCTCATTCTGTCCATCAAATCATCTATCATAAAGCTGTGATTTTTAAAACAAAACAGGTTATTCAAGACCAATTTATATTCACGTTGGAGGCATTTTTAACTTTTATGTTCCACTTGGACAAAGGCTGTAGAATGAGCCTCATTCTTTAAATGCAGGACGGCTCTGGAAAGTGAGGACAATTGAAGTTGGGATGTTTGGCCAGATTAGCTCATCCATTTCTCTAACTGCCTTCATTGCTGGGTTGTAGATGGTCAGCTCATGAATCTTTGTCAGTAAGATACTTTATTAGTGCTTTATTAATTTCATTCCAAAGTCACTTCTGCTCATCACTAAAAACCTGGAGGTTGCTGAAATTTACACTCCAGCCTGTAAGGACTTCATAGCTGATACTGCTTCACCAGAGCCCTCCTAAGTGCCCTTTCAACCTGAATTATCCATGATCCACTGTGGGATCCTTGTTTTCCCTTAGTCCTTGCTATTTCTTTGAGTTCTACTGCCACAATATTAACTATTAACATCTCTTTGTGTGGGCATCTGGTCAAACTCACTGACCAAATACGCCCAGTCAGGGGACTCTGCTGATGCTGAGGAATAAAATCTTTGTAATAACATCTCCTGGTACCCAGGCTGGCTCTGGAACATCTGCATGGGCCAAAATGACACAGCTCTGAGACAGAACCACAGCCTCTGAGATGGTGATGGCACAGCTGTGACACTCTAAGCTTGTTCACCTCATCCCTTGGCTGGCACACCCATCATCTTAGTTCAGTCACAGTCACTTTTCCAAGTGACTTTTAAAAGCTAAAGCAACAAGATGGGACTTGATGAAATCACTGTAATAATGGATCACATTAACATTGATTATTTGCTGTTTTGTGATATGTTGTACAGAGAATTCTCTTCAACAAACTGGAGCCATTTCGTTTGGTAGGATCAAAAACAAGAATGTGCCAAAACTAAAAAATATGCATTAAATTAGTGATGTGCAAAAGACGCAAAGGAGACCTACAGTTCTTCTTTACCATCTTTTCTGCCAAGTCACCTCTCTTTGACACTGACAGTGATAATAGTGGAAGTGGAAGGTGAATGTCCAAACACAGGACATGTAGTGACTGCATCTACTTTCATTTGAAAATCTTGGTGGAAAAAACAAGAATATTTTTGTCATGTTTACACTATCAATTGCATTCTGCACAGGCTCACAATGCATTAGATGTTTTAGCAGTTGCATTCATCTAAAGACTTACTGTTCTCCTGCACCTCATGAAATAAGTATTTTCTAATATTGTCTTACAACTGAAGGCCAACATATTGGTCAACATATACTGAAAATTTCTCTGAGCAAATAATTAAAAGCCAATTATGACATGTCACTGCTTTTTTCACTTGTTGCTGTGAATCTGTATACAAACCAGTTCTGCAGAACTCTCCTTCCCAGCCTTGATTACAGCAGCATTTTCCTGTGGGAGTGCAGTGCCCATTCCGACAGTGCCTTGAGCATTCAGATGTCAGTATCTGTGCAGGCTGAGCTGTTCTTTTGCATTCTTCGGGGACTAAAGGCCTGGAAAAAACCATGCAAACCAAACAAAGAGTTAAAAGTTGTGATCAAAAAGAAAAATTTTGATTTTTAAATTAAAGGCCTGATTCTCTGTTGTATTATCAGTGGGAAAAATCAAGAGATTTTTTTTTTTTCTCAGAAAAAGAAGTAAGCCCAAAGATGATATGTTACAGGAAAATACAGTACAATTTGCTATTATTTTATGTAACTGCCTTCAGAGATCTTCCACAAGATTAAGCAATAGTCCTTGAGAATTCTTGAAGCATGAACCTGCCAAAACCAGCTAATTGAATAGGAGCATCATGGAAAATTAAGTTAATTAATGACAAATACAAAATTACTCATTCTGTAGGAAATCATCTTAACTACTGCATACATATTAAGCTTGAAATGAGTAGAAAAAGATTCTAATAGTTTAGTGGAGAGCTTAGAGAAACCTTGGCTAAGTGTCCAGCTAGAATCCAAACAAACCAAAACAAAATTCTATGAGAGACTAGAATAGAATAGAATAGAATAGAATAGAATAGAATAAGACATTGCTCATTATACTGACATCAGTACTAACACCCCAATTTTATGCAAATAGCTGGAATAGCAGCTTGTGCACTGATTACTCTGTCACATATTAAATTCCTAGACTGATACTCCTGTGCAGAGGAAAGGATAGTTTTTGGGGTCTGAGAAAGAATGGGTATGATGGAGGCGTACAAAACGGTGACAGAAGAGAAAGTGGAAAAAAATTTGGCATTCTTGTTTATCTCCCATTTCAACATCAGAAGAAATATAAAGGGAAAAAATAAGCTAAAGAAAATAAAATTAACTAGCTGAACTTGTGACTACTAAGATATCAAAAGATAGATATCTTAGATGATGCCCATGTTCTACTAGGATTTTAAATAGATATTTCTGTGTGCAATGGCATCATTCAGAGTAATATTAGATAGGGTAAAAATAATTTTTTAAATATAAGCATTCATAGCTAAGTCCCTCACTAGCTGACTGGGCTTACATTTTCCCCTCCCATTTCGACATGCATCTTGTTAAAGGTTCACTACAGGGTTTCTTGCATTTTTCCTTGAAACAGAGTAAAACAGTACAGACCCACTGGTTTGTTTCAGCACAGCACTTTCTCTGCTCAGTCTTAATTACTACCATGATTATTTAAACATCCACAGACAAGAACTGGTTCCCCAAAGATGTTTAGGACAGAAAGAATGTGTAGGTGCTTCTTTAGCATAGCACCAAGTCCTGATTTCCAAAGCATTTCTGAGAATCAGACTGAAGGTTCTGTATTATTTAAGGGCTTTGAAACATATTTTGACACCTTTGGTGCAGCATATTTGAAACCCTTTCAGTTTTACTGTTTACATATTTCCACAGCTGTCTTTTAAATAGAATGCATTATTTTTTTGACCTGTAAGGAATTCCAGTTCTTTAATGAGCAATGAGTGCATTACATATGTTCTGGTTAAGAAAGTTCCTACGCTTAAAAAATTATAAGCAATATTCACAAGCAATGCTGTTTTGGAAATGATTCTAGAAAATAATATGATTTTCAGTGGAGACTTGTTCAAATTTAAGGTAAAAAGATCTGTCTTCTAATTCCTACATCTGGAAGAAAAATCTACATTTGAAATTATTTCTGTATAGCCAACTGCACAGGATGCAACATTCTTTATCTGTCACTATTTAAAGCTCATTTATTTCAAGTTACTTTAAATGGGAGGCTTCTCTTTCTCTTGCTCAATCACAAGTACAGTACAGTGTTTAGCAGGAAACATAACCTCAGGCTCCTTGGAGCATCTCTTGGAAAAGAGCTCCAGTGGCATATCTTTAGCAAAGAATGACCCTTAAGTCACAAAGGTACTTTACTTGGGAAGATAATGATTTATTTTATTAATAGATGTGCAATATTTGTCTATGATAGTGCTATGATACATGGTTCTTTTATGCAATTAGGAAGGCAGAAGTCACACTTTTTTGTATCAAGCTGAGCATGGCTGGTCACTTTTATGATTTAAAGTTTTCTACGGCTCTTGGTACTTGTGAATATAACCTTGCCTTTTATTCTACCATCAATCCAGAACCTGCACTCATCAGCCTTGGATAATATTTATTAATGGTGGGGTGGAGTAGAAACAAAGATGGAAAAAATTCCAGTTGGCAAGGTGCCTTAGGAGAAGAGGAATACAAATGCAGCTGCAGCGGAATCCTTGCATGTGAGAATCGCTGGTTTTCCTGAGCTGTGCTCTGGGAAAAGCCACACTTCTTTCTCAGGATTCGAGTGCTGCTCTGGGACCAACACATGTTGAGAGAAAGCCTCTGCCCCACAGCGCTCACACTTTGCATTCTTAGGGCTTGGAAGGGGTGGAAACGTTCAGGCTCAGCACAATGGAAGTGAGTCTCACAAAGATAGCGTAAGTCCTGAAACTGACTGTTGGGACTTGATCTCTCCCGCACTTAGACAGGACCATGATTTTGTTTATATAACCAGTGCTTCGCTGTGTCTCCTGACGTGGAAAATGGAGGGGAATAGATGGAGCCACACTCCAGGCTGGAGAGAATTTTTTTCCTTGTATCCCTCAATCTATAAAACTCTAAAGGGTACAGCTTGATTACTCTTACAGTAAGCACTATTTGGTCCGCAGAAAGTCAGCCAAAAATGTAGCTGATAATGACTATTTATATGGTCTGTACAATTCTAGTTATCTTAAAGAGCTGTTCATATATACAGTACAGTACAGTATATCTTTCTTGTTAAAACAGGCTTTCATGAAACTGTATAACAACTCTAAATGTATGGAACATGGAGGAAAAGTTGTACTGGGGGCTGGGGCCTCGCTGGATCCCTTCGCTGACGTGTGTAGTAAGCCGGGAATTCTTGACTGTGCAATGTGTAAAATAATTTTTGCTGCCTTACCATAGCTAGTAGTAGTAGAAGAAAGCTGCCTCTACTTTTTAGAGGCATATAAAAGTCCAACATGCTTTAATAGATTAAAACTCATTCTGGCATAGCTCAGGACTTCATGCTTTCATGCATCTCTTCACAGCTCCACTAAACACACAGAGTGAGTTAGTTGCTGTATGTGGTATCTGTTACTCAGATGTGCATAAATCCATGCAAATGCAGGGGCAAGCTCTGCAGTAAAATAATGGTACTGAACAGAAAACAATTCCTCCACCAGGCTTTTGACACAATATAAAAATTCTCTACTTCCCTACTAAAGCGAAGGAAAAAAAAAGGCATACAAAATTCCTGGATGTTCAGATTTCAAAGAGGAGACACTACTGTAGAAACCTTGATATAAAATATATGGAATGGTATGTTTCAATTACCTGCACATGAGATTTAGGTATTAGAATGATACTTAAGTATATCACCAACATTTGTGCATCAGTTGTTGAGGTTTTTTCCTTTATAAGGGAAAATGTCAAGAAAAAGTAATTTTGTTTCACTCCTTGTCATAACCTGAATTTACTGCTTGTCATAGAATAAGCATAGCATCTCTTCAGGTACAGCTTCTAAAATTAAAAAGTATACCTTTAGTCCTGGGAGAGATGCCAAAAGCTCGTTACTTGTCTCCAGATTTACTACATGGGAATAATGTGGAAAAAACTCACGGCTTTTAAGATTTAAACTCAGCAGCATATCAAATTTATTCTTATATGGTATACTTGTTCATGACCTCTAGTCTTAAGAAATTCTGTCATGTTTGAAAACTAGTCCCTAGTGAAGCCTGTATCAATGTTAATAGCTAAGAGGTCAATGCAACTGCTAAACAGTTTGTATTACTGTCAGGGTGGTCATGAAAACAACACCTGCTGCATGAGCACTTGGCAGCTGGGTCAACAGGCACTGTGGGAATTTATCAATTTAGGGGGCCACTTGCATAACACTTTGACTGATGAATTGGGAACGACTGGCTTACTGGGCTAAAGCTGCTCTATTATGTGTGACTTTCTTTAGGATGGCAGAGGCTTCCTGCAGGCACCAGAAAATAAGCAAAAGATAAACTCAGCTGTTTTTTTCCTTATACAGCGATAAAAAGTGAGAATTCCTTAAGAGCCAATGCTAGAAAGACTTTAAGAAAAGGGGAAAAAAAATATAAAACCAAAACAAAAACTTTTACAGTCAGTGAGCTGTGATGTGATTGAAAAAAATCCTTAGGTTTTTCCATCGTGGCTACAAAGGAGTTTTTGTGAAGTACTTCTGTAAAGTGAAACTCTCTAGACTGGTATTTGCAAAAAGCTCTAATTTCTCTTTAGTGTCTCTTGTGGGAATAGTAACTGCATGTGGGTAGGTAAATGAGATAAGACTTTTGCATGCTCCGGCTAAACTAAACATAATTAGACATTAATTCTGGCTTTCCATTCCATCAAATGACTTAAGGGATAGTAACTTTCTGAACAGAGAGAAATCATATGGCCCACCTGGGTTGGTGAGGGCATTCACCAGCAAAATTGGCTCCTTCTACAGAGAGTTTCCAGTAGGAGCTTTGGAGTTTATCTATAACCCATCAGAACTGAGTGTCTTGATGCAGATTACTCTAAAACTGTGTGTTTCCATTTCCACAGGAATTGAAGGCTCAAACAGAGCTTCACTTTCATAAATGCACTTCTTCTGTCATACCACCAAACACTCCTGACTCACGTTAAAAAATCAAATCACTAATGGTTTTCTAAAGAGCCTGAACAGTGTCAAAATGAGGTATGACCTAGATATTGTCCCTTTGTGTCTGAAATCAGTCTGTTTGGAAATGCTTTCCGACAGCGGAAATCCCGGAAGGTGATGATGGAAAGGATGATAAGTGGAATTATATACTCTGGAGGGGCATGAAAGAGGAGTGAGATGGTTTGAATCAAGTTCAAGTTTCAATCCAACGGGAAGCGGCTATTCCGGCTGTTGATATGAAACACATTGAAATCCAGATCTATAAGGTGTTACAAGGAGAGGAAGAGGAAATCTTCTTCTGTGTGCAGGAACACTTGCTCAGGCTCTGCCCTCCTTCATAAAAATCACCTGCTGGTTTCAGTGAGCCATCCTGGTCAAAAGTTACTCATCCCCTTTGGAATCACTGTATGGATGGTGGCAAACTCTTAAAGCTTCACAATTAAAGCTTCATAGCACATCTTTTAAAAAGAAAACTTTTGCATTGTCTGCCACTTCTAGACGCTTCTCTGGACATCTTTCCTTTTATCTGTAATTTCCTTAGAAATTAAAGTGGTCATATTGTAAGTACTCTAAAAGAAAACTTACAAAGCCTCTTTATGACTGTTCTTCCACCATACAAAGTTTATTTTCTTACTTCTTGGTCTAGTAATAATGTTTAAATTACAGAGTGTATGGACCTATCAACAGATCTTACTTATTGAAATATTAATTTTCGCAGTTGGTTTTCTCCTCTCATCATGCTAGAAAAAGGATTGCTTTTTCTTTTCTAATGGGTTTGTCTCATATTTTCTCTATTATTGACTAACTGGAATCTTTTGAGCTCTATACATTTTCTACATCACTGTTTACTTAGTTGATTTTTCTTTTCAGTTCATCAATACTTTTGTGATTGATATTAGTATGTATTTTTAGAAACAGAAAACATGACAGAAAAGTTATAAAACAGAAAGTAGAAAACTGAAAAATAAAGAGGTTTTGGTGTTTGGTCACAAAAACAATTTATAAAATGCTAATATTTGCATTGACCTTCAGGATATCTGACTAACCCTACCTTTTAGTTGAGAAGAACATAAGTCTTTCTCCCTGTATCTCCTCACTAGTTCCAATACCTGGAAAGTAGTAGTAATGGGTTTTTTTTATAATGGTCAAACAGTGGAAATATTTTTCAGAGACAGTTTTAACTTAAGAATGTCTTTTAACTGCCAGTTTAACTAATGTGCCCAATGTTAGTTTTATGTGCCTGTAATTTTTAATGTTTCCCACATCTCCTCCATCTTCAAAGCTAAATATGCTATTGGCTATACTCATTTGTCTATGGGATATTTTTGGTAATATGTAGTACACCTATATACTTCACATGCTTAGGACTTTTTTTTAATCACTTCATTGTCTGTGACCTCTCAGGCACTAATGTATTATTATAACGACCTTTTTACAAAGAGAAGGATTATTTAACTCAGTGCTTTTAGTGGGGGTCTATTTAGTTATTGATATGAAGTATTTGGAAGAACTGAACAAAAGTTTTACTGTGGTACCTGGAATTCTGTATTTCAAACTGCTTTGATAATTGTGGGATTCAGAACCTCTGTGTTGATCATGTTCATTAATTTGTCATATTCACCTCAGTTTAACACCTCATTTCTGTTACACTTGAAGGATTCTTGTAGGATGGGACTTTCCCATTGCTGAGTGTTGAAGACTAATGCAAAGAGGTCTCTGGATTACCCTCATCTTCTGATCTCCTAATGTTTTAACCTGCCCATCTAATTTGATTTCTTTCTGTGTCCAAGTAATAGATTTCTGTCTTAAGCTACATTTGAGACAAGAAAAATAGGAGTCATGATTATGTTTGATTCTGCAGTAGTTTTCTACAAGGCAAAAGGACATGGCCTCAAGCTGTGCCAGGCGAAGTTCAGGTTGGAGATCAGGAAGTATTTTTTCACTGAAAGGGTTTTTAAGCATTGGAATGGACTGCCCAGGGAAGTGGTGGAATCACCATCCCTGGAGATGTCCAAGAAACACCTGCACATGGCACTCAGTGCTGTTTAGTTGACAGGGTGGTCATCTGTCAAAGGCTGGATTTGCTGATCTTGGAGGTCTTTTCCAACCTTAATGTTTCTATGATTCTAAAAAGATCAAAAGAAATAAAACCCTGCACCTTCATGTAACATTTATTTCTTAAAATAAAATAAAAAAATTTGTAAGCTTGCAGCAGCTTACGAATGACCACTAGGAGAAGAAGGTTGGGTTTGCATGGAATTGTTAATTTCCAGCAAGCGACTTCTCTAAGGCATGATAATTTTGTTCTTCTATACTGCCCCAGACATGGAAGATTCTCTTTGCAAATTAACAGGTCTGCAAGAGACCACCTCTCACAGGGGTTTTTTAGAAGTAATGAATTTATAAGACATGACAAATCAATAGTTGCATGATTTTATTATTACCTGTAGCATCTTTACTTTGTGTTCTATGAAGCTTAGTGTGGTAGGGTTTATGTGAATATTTGTTGTATTGGTGTGGTGCACACCACGAGGCGAAGCAACAAAATATTAACATGGAAAAGAATATTATCTTATAAACAACAATAGTTTTTACTAAAACTTTACATGAACATTTGCCAAAGCCATGGAATTTTTAAGTTTGCATGGGTGGTATGAACTTAGCATGGAATGGTAAATACATCTGCAATGCTCCGTTGTGGAAGTCACTCATTATCCTTCTCTTAAAAGCTGCAGTGGTGTGAGACTGAAAGACAGCAAAACTCAAAACTTTGCCTAAATGAAAATTATCCTGTGCTTCTGAGAAGTGTTACCAAAAATTACATCCCTTTGCCACAGTCTGTTTAATTTCAACTGTGTGCCAATTTACAAAAGTATTTTATAGTTTTCTGGTTACTTTCACCAGTAACCAAACACAGTCTTGACCCTTTTCCATGCACGAAAACAGCCAACCATGAGTGCAGCAATGGGAGGTCTGGCCTTTCAGGTATGTCAGCTGAAGACCACCCTACTGGAAGAGGTAACAAGAACAAAAAGCTGAGGTCAAAAAAGGCTGTCCCATGTAATTAGATACTAATAGTGGATTTAGGGTGTAAAATTCACTTAAAACCATACACCAACAGACTAAACAATCCCAGAAAGAATGGGAAGTTTTGTTCTAAAAAAATGTCTTCAATACCAGAAAGCATAAATAAAACATACATAATAACCTTGACTGACAGACAGCACCAACCTGCAGTAACATCTGCTTCCAAATTATTTGTTGTAGTTTTGGAGTAGTACAATTATAAAACACTGGAAGTCCACTACCCCTGAAATTCTACTCTAACCTATAGAACAATGTGCAACCAGTGTCATCATTTTCTTGTTGTATTCCCTTGTTATCCCACTAACAATGTTTAGAATTTAAGTCTGACAAGAAAATAAATTCCTCCCTTAAGAGCAAAGCCAAAAATGAAAGTTTGACTGTATCTGATACCCATGGAAGAATATGCTGAAGAAGATGCTGAACAAATAGGCAGCTGCTTTTGTAGGGTACGATGGGGTCAAAGAAATGATAAAAAATAAACTTCACTTCTGTTGGCTGTCTCATTGTGTGTTGATTTCTGATACTTTTGCAGGATGGATGTGCTATTTTTACATGTCAGAACCTGGTCCGATAGAGCAGCAAGATGCATCATGAAGAACGTGGTACTTCCCCAGCTAAAGTGAGTATCTATCTGCTAGTCATCAGCTCTTATTGCTGCTGGGGCCCTTGGGGCATGTTGGGAACTGGCATTTTGCAGTCCTTTCAGATTCCTTAATATTTTCATACATCCAGCTGCTCTGCAAAGATCATGCCTTGAGGAACTTTGGCTTGATAATTTTCATTTATCCTCATTTACAACTGGTAAATTAGTCTGAATAATTAGAGCAATCCTATTAATTCCATGTCTTAGAAGTCACTTGAGTGAGATTTGTAAGCCCTTTGGAAGCAGTTCTTTACGAAATTTAAAGAATTTTGTGTATTTCTGGCACAGAGTCCAAGGACAGAGGATTTCCCTCCTTGGTGCTCCAAGCTTGCTAAGGGAGAGATATGTAATAGAAGGGGTATGGAAGGAGTATGTTCGATATTAATAAGCAGTGACAACTCACACCTACTGAAAACTGAGTTCTCTCTGTTATTGTTCATTGGTGGTATCTCCTGTACAACAGAAGAGATATTTGGGAAAGAATGAATGAGTCCCTTTGAGCTTACTGTGGCCAAACTGACCCTGGCTAGGACTGACAGGTTACTTTCTGTAGTTGCTTTTTAGTACACAGAACAGGTTTTGTCACCCAGTGCTGATCTTTGGAGGCAGCTCCTGTTGTGCCTTGTTCCATCACAGTGGCAGGTGAGGAAGCAGCAGCACTGGGGAGAATTCCAGCATCTGCCTTCCACAGATGCTGCATAACTTTCTGTGGTACTTACAAATCATCTGGCTACAGAACTACCAGGAGCATCTTCTAACAGTAAATATGGTTCCATATTAAATAGGTCTACTTCTCTATGGAAACATGCTAAGAATATACATCTAGGTGGGAAAATGGGCAGCTTTCAGCACAATGTCAAAGTGTAAAAATTCCCAGAAGTTAGTGCTGGTTACCCATCTGCTGTTCTGACATTCACTTCCTAGGAGACAGTGAATCTCTTCTGCTTGCTGCTGCTGGAACATTTGCTTTTAGGAAGCCCCATGCATCGGGAATTTTCCTTTTTATTGAACAACAGCATTGCATAATTCAGCCACAAGAACAGAACTGCAGTTACCTTCTGGTTTTTAAGCTACTGAGGGAAAGGCTGATCCCAAAGAAGGGTGCAATACTCACCTTTTTGGGTCAACGATCTTGTAGAGTTTTCCACTGTGAGGCTGTGTCATACTTTTACTGCTTGATAATATGTAAATCTCACCTGTTAGGGAAAACAGTGCAATAAATTACTTCTCCTTTCCTAAGATGTTAAATACATGACTTTTGTGATCTGGTTGTATTTGCCAAATGAGATTTTTAAAAACTTCAGAAGAAGCACTAAAATATACAACAGAATCATTTGCTACTTGAAAATTTATATAAGCACTTTCCCAAAATTGATGCTAAAATGTGAAAAACATTCTATCATGAGAGTTTTTTTTTTCATATAGTATGGAATTGATTAAAAAAATTAAAATGGTGAGGAAGGGAGAAGAGGGGTCAGTGTGCTCATGCAATATCTTTGCCCTTTAATTCCGTAATGCTGGAAATAAAAGCAAGTATTTTATACATTGTGCCATAGTGAGTGCCACAGTTCAAGCATGTGAGACACACTAACGATTTTTGCCCCTTCCAGCAACACATTCTCTTCTCAGTTCTTCCTACAAGGCTGCTGAGGATGTAGCTGAGAGCACTGTAGACAGCATTGGCAAAGGACAAACAGGCTTCTTTTCAAACATTTACTATAATTATGAATACTGCTGCAGAAATTACTGATAAGCCTTATAAATTAGGAAAAATTCTTTTAGTACTTACCCAATTCATCTTCTCCAAATCCCAAGACAGGGCCTGAAAAGAAGCCTCTACATGAGCCAGTGTTGCCAAGACAGAGGGGTTTCTCTTGCCACTGTTTGGTTGCAGGACTCTGTTGCAGTGTTAAAAAATTTCTACATTCACAAATACATTAAAAAAAAAAAAAAAAGTTATATTACATTTTGAACAGAGGGTTTTCATTGTCCAGATAAATAAGTAAACACTTCCTGCAAGTAGCTTCATAGATACATCTGTGCAGTTCCTTGTCTTACGACTTCCTTTTCCCAAGGATTAGGTATGTTCTGTATGTCACCATTCATTAGAATGCTGTCCTATTTTATTCCCAGATCTAATCTGCATTACCACGCTGCTAAACTGGCCAAGTGACACAATATACAGGACTGTTGCTGTGGCTTTATACAGGCAGCTGAGTGACTAAATCCACTTCACAGGCATTTCTGTTTAGGAGTGAGCTGTGCAACACCTACCCATTGCGGTCTCCAAACACATAACTTCCATAGAGCCTCTCCGACTGGCAGCCCCGATACACAAATCCACCAACCAGGGAGCCGCTGCTAAATGGTTTGAATTCTAGAAGGGAGGGCTCACTCTCTGAAAAGGAACTACCATAGCATTAGATCACATGCATTTTCATATTGATGCACATTTAGGAAAATGTTACTGCTTCAAGAAAAGAGATTAATTCCATTTAAAGATTCTTCAGAATTCAAGATGTTTTGCCAGAAATGAGATGTTAAAAAAAAAAAAAAATCATAAAATTACAACAAAGACTGTTTGTGAAACAATCCATTAGAGATTTCAAAAGGCCCTAATTGCTTTCTTCTATGCGCACAAGCTGGGAGAATAAAACTACATAAAGATTAGGCTGGACTTCCACTGAAACCAGTATGATTACTGCTATTAATTTCTACATGTCAATCCAGTCTGCAGACTGGATCTCCTGAACTTCAGGAACAAAATAACCCCCATTTACTGTAGAGTCCAGTGCAGAAATTCCAGTGATTTTCAGTAGAATTAGTTTTGAAATCCTTTCAATGGTTTGAGAAACTTTCCAAGGCACAGTTTTAAACATGGTATGTGTGTTATATCCCATAAAACACTACTATTACTGGCTGTACCTTCTCATGGTAATTTATTTTATGTTGCTATAGTAGTTGCAATTCCTATACTTTCTCCCCCGCTTTTTTTATTTCACAAAACCACAGAGTTTAGTCCTATCAAACAATTCTTCAAGGAAGTTCCAGTGTACATGTATCCTACTGATGCAATCAAATACCACTTAGGGTACAAGCAGACTCCATTTGACATGCTAGTTGCATAATTTTAAAAAAAGCCACAGCCAGTCAACCATTTTTAATAGGATTTTTTTTTTTTTTTTGGTCAGAGGGCTATCTGCAAGCCTTTGATAAATGCATTTCCCAGATTGTTCTACATGAGATACAGCTGAAAATTTATGGGGGAGAAAAAGACGATGAACTCTTTTTATTGTAGCCATTGACCCACAGCCTAGTATTAATATTGGCAAGCTGCTGTGGATATACACAATATTGCTTAGTTTACTCTGCAATAAGGATGCAGTCAAAATTCCATTGGAGCAGTGGTTAACCAAATATTATTCTTTGGTTTGGCTTTTATAAAATGGACACAGAAAATCCATGCAATAACTGCAGTAGTTCAATTGCATTATGCTGTTGCATACTGTTGTGCCAGCCAGCACAGCTGCTTTGCTTTTAAGGGAAGTACAGGTGGGAGAACCTAAGGATGTGATTAGATAGGGAAATGCTACATTCCAGGAGACAGGCCAGTTCTCAACGCCTTTACACACCGTTGGCATTTATCACATGTTACCATCAGGAATTTACAAGCTGCTAAATGGGCATTCAAGGCAGGTGATAGCTCAGAGGAAGTGTCACCTGGCTTGCCTGAACTAGCAAGGGATCTTGGTGAGCACCTGAGTTAAACATCAAATTGAAATTGTGACTGGTAATCATACTGATTCAGAGAGAGCATGAAGCACTTTAATATTCTAAAGTCCCTAATTGAGTGTATTTATCTTTTTGTAATCTAATCTAAACTAGTAATTTATTCTGAAGTAGCAGCATAGTGCCTTTTTCTAAGTTTTTTATTTTTAGTAACATTTAAACAGAGCTCAGTCATTTCCCTGTTTGGTTGTGGTCTGCTGTTGTCTATCTCACTTTTTCCATTATAAGAGGCACATTACATGAGGTTTCCATTCTCTGTCTCAAAAGGTTATTTGTGAAAGACTAAGAATACGTTTTCATCATTTCCTGATATTCCAAAATATTCTCTTTATGAGCCAAAATATGCAGCAACAGTGAGATCTTTGACAGACTAGCAACTGTCAAATTTGTTAAATCTTATTTACATGATACTCTACACCAACAAGAACAAAGTTGAGTCATTTCAATTTGGTTTTGGCCTGCATCTTTTATCCGCTTCTACATCGAAGATTTCTTTTGAAAAGATAGACATTTCTCTTCTATCTCAGATAAGTTGTCTATCCTATCTATGCTGTAATTTTCCTATCATGGCTATACAGGCCTTTACATATTCTCTTCTACTTTCTGTTTATTATTCCATGGAAATAGAACCTGACTGTTGCCAGCTTTAACCTGGATAGAACTTACCATAGTCTTTGCCCTTTATTATTTGTAAGATCCTTGCTGAAGATCTGTTCTTTCCATTTGAATCTGAACAAAGTATAGTTAAATTGATGTTTACATCTGTTGGGTGCCGGTCCACAGCACACCTTTAAAACCACAAAAAAAGAGAAAATCCATGAGTTCATAACATATAACTATCAATATGAAGCATTACATTTTAAAGCATTATTATTTCTTTGTGGTACCTATTGTTTCATTTGAGGGACCTATTTCATACTGAGCCAAAACACCTGAGAAATGCATTGAACTTATATACAGGAGATAGTACAAGTTTCCCATTCCCACACATTTCTGTGTCATGTGAAATAAAACTATTTTTCCCTAGTGATGTAATGTAGTCTGCAATATAGCACCTGAAAAGAATAATGCCTTAAGCTAAATGAACTTATATGGTGTAGGGATTTTGGGCTGTTAAAAAGTCCTATAATCAAGTCCTTATCTGAACAACTTGGCTTCCTATTTTTTTTTCAAACCAAGACTTTAAAAGTCACTTCAGTACTACCACCCACCTAATTTGCTGAATTATGTGTTGTTTAGTTAAAGCATTGTTCTCCTCCTTGCTATTGTTTAGATATCACCAGATGTTCTCATTTGTTTTCCACGTGCCTTTTTTCCCCAGTCAAGATTTCCATTTAAGCTGTACTTTACCAACTTTCTGCTTTTTTAAGCTTTTTCTTTCACAAAGGTAGTAATTTTATTACTAATTAAAGCTAAAAATTCTGTACTTTGTTTCTGTCATTTTGGTCTTGACTTGTAGTAGTTTTGCATGCTCTTCTCTTTCCCCTTTGCCAATGTACATTTGTTTCTAACTGTGACATGTGTGGAGGTGGAGGAGTGGAAGATTCAAAAAGTTCACGAGTGCTTTTATTATTGAAATATTGCCACCTATCTGAATAAAAAAAAAAGCCTTGTTAAAAATAGTGTCTGCTCCCGAGTAATTTCAGTTTAGTTGAAACTTACTTACCGGCCTGGATTGTGGAGTCCATGTGCAAAAATCTCAGGAGGTTGGTTGGTGCTGTTGAAGTGTGGGTTGCTCCGTGGGATGGAATAAGGGACATTGCACAGGTCAGTATTGACATCAAGGCGCAATACAGAACCTGTAAAATCACTGAGAGAGTTGGAGGGTAAAATAATTGGGTTTTTAAAGGTGTTTTACTGGTAGATTTAATCCACATAATATTAGAGTGAACCAGCAAAATAAATGACCCACTTTACTGATTAATCATGTAGAGATGGATTTCATGGTGGATGCAAGTCCAAAGAAGTGTAGCAGAGCCTTTCAGAGATTCACTTTGGCAAATATCTTGCCTTGTTATGTGCAGACTAAAATGCCTCTGATCATGTTGTTGGGAAGCAACTTGATCATAAGAACAACTTTCCAAACACCAAAATTGTTTAGGGCCTCAAATATAAGGTAGTAACTCTTTTATACTGTGTGTCATCTAGAGTAACTGGATATAGTCACTTTGTAATTACAAAGTGCTTTTTGCTCACACTTTGGATCCTACTCTTGAATTCAATGATTTCTAGTCACAATACAATCCAAAGACTAAGTCTATAGAAAGCAAGTGAGAAAAATTGGTATTGTTTGAATGGAGCTTACTTTTTTGCAAATATTCAGAACTTTCTTATTACATGAAACAGGAGAAACTAAAAAGTTTTAACTTACATTGGTGATTGGGATGGAGGAAAGGAGAAGTAGAAGAGCACACTCTTACCATAAACATGGAATGAGGTGATGTTGAAATTAATTCCATTCCATAAATTTAAAACCAGGTACTACAATTGCCCTCTGGTCTGGGTTTTGAGTATACCCTTGTACTTAAAAAATATTTTAAAAACCACAGGAGCACCTGCAATTCTCCTGAGCCAAACAGGCCTTGGAGCACAATAATAGAAGTTTATCCACTGGTAGTTTTTGTACCTTAAACCATCCATCTCCTCCATGTCATCTAGAGTGATCATGCCATCTCCAAGAAAAATGTATAGGAAACCATCTGGGCCAAACAGCAGCTGTCCTCCTAGATGTTTTCTATGTAGTTCTGCTACTTCCAAAAACACTCTTGCTGTCCTCATGTCAACTTGGTGTGGATTTTTCCTGCAAGTTAAAGATATGAACATAGTTTTCACAGTTCACTATCATTGTTCTTCTTTCTGAAAATACACTTGACTTATTCAAATTATACTTTGAGATGTGGATGTTGTAACTGGGTGGAAAAATGCCTAACAGTTATTTCTGAGAAATTTCAATTTTCTAGCATTCACAAACAATTACTTTGCTGCCTATACATAATAAGTAGGAAGTAATTATAATTAAAAATGACAGAATAACTGAAAAAATCTCAAAAAGAAAAAAAACCCCAAAACTCTGCACTTACTGTCATTCCAAAACTACTAATAAAATCCACAATAGTTTTTCTGCAGGTGCCCAAGTTTATACATTGTAAACCTCATATCCCTTTTAGAAATCAGAAATACTAGGGTGCAGAGGTTGCTGAGAAATACAGAGTTTGTTAATTTTAGACTTCTTACTGATACCTGGATACTGTGTACTCTACGACCCTAAGGATGTGGTCATGAGGTCCAATAGCCCACCGTTCTTGGTTGGTGGTATAAGACACATAGAGCTTTCCATTTTTCTTGTAATTGGGGTGGAATGCAAGGCTTAACAGTCCTCTTTCATCTCCTCCCTGCAGTCAAATGAAAAACACAAAGAATTGTGAAGTTAATTATGTTCTTTATTGTGTTTCAGCTGGAACCCAAAAAAAAAAAAAAAGTTTCTTTCTTGTGGATAATCTTTGCCCAAACTCTTTTATTTCTTTCCTGACTACTGCACAAAAAGGATTATAAAACATTTCACTTTGGGGAAGTCTTTAAGAGTTAGAACAAGACAATTGCCTTATGTAGTTATCTATGCACAAGTCTGCTACGCCACTTTTGTGGAGTGATTTGTGTACGTAATCTTTGGGAAGCCATGAAGACAAGTTTAAGTGCTGTGAAGGATTCTTTGCTGGGTTACTAGGTTGCTTGTAATTCGTAGAAGACGAATAAAAAGGTCTATAATCAGCAGTCACTTCTAATCCAAGTATCCAAAACCTAAAACACAGTGCTGGCTGCCAACTCCCACTGTCTTGGCAATATGTTTAGAAAACAGTTAAATTGCTTGTGTAATATGTAAACCTTTGTTTTACCCTGGAGGCAGCAACATCAGTTGTCACAACTATGGTGGTCTGTTCATCATAGCTGGTGTACTGTAGGTAATAAGCAGCCTTGGTCTGTGTGCAGAGAAACCATAGTTTTACATGTGGTCCTTCACTGGAAAGGGTTTTTGGGTTGTTTTTTTTTGTTTTTTTTTTTTTTTTTTTTTTTTTTTTTTTTTTTTTTTTTATATAGAAATAGAAAAATCTCAGAACAACTTGCTTTTGTTATTATGTTTGCCATGAAGATAGTACAGTTCTATATTAAACATCCAATCCATGTAATGTACTGTGACAATGCAAATACCCTGTCAACTTAAATAGAAGGCTGTTTTCTTTATGGCTACTAAAAAGCTTCTAAAAATGTATGTACTATTAATATGCCTGAAACTGTATTTGTATAAATGAAAAATAAAACTCAGAGTCATTTGTTGCTCTTGAGGCAGTACAGGGAGCGAAGCTGAGGCTCGGAAATAAACACAGCACATAGTTAACAATTCAAATTCAATTGATATGTGTGATTACCCACAAGGTGATAGATGTTTTGGGGTTTGACTCAGGACTTGCCAGCCCTTCAAAACTAGAACCAGTGACTGTTGTAGATTCAAGTTCTCCAGCTCTGCACCCATAAGGAGACAACGTTTTGCAACTCTAACCACACCCAAGATAAGTAATTATGAAATTTGAAATTATAAGATAAAATGAAGCTTTAAAATGTATTTGCACTTCAGAGTGATGGATGGGCCTGTCTTCCTGTTGAAAGTCATCCCACAAAGGGCCTAATTGGGAAAGTGCACAGCTTTAATTTATTTTAATTCAACATGATTGCCGTACTTCCTTTTTAATCACAACCACCAAAGGGAAACCTGAGTCAGAAATGGAGATGTAAATAGGTCAAGAGATTTCCATACAAACAGATTTGTACAATGAAATCTGGATCCTGCTAATTTAGAGGCAGACAAAATTTGCTAGTTTGTTTGCTAGAAAAATTTAGTTTCAGGGGGTTATCAGAGAGGTTAGTTTTGAAAGTCTAGTGAGAGCTGCCAAATCAGTTGCAGTCATCATGGATGAAGGGACTGCCAATCCAGCTCTTTCTCCTTTACGAGCCAAAAATAATTCTGCAGCTGAGTCTGAACTGATTGTAGATATTATTGTTTGAGTTTCTAAGAGCTTTGACCAAGTTGCTCTGATAAAGTCTGAAGCAAAGGGAGGCAAATCAGTTGCTTTGGGAACAGGAAGGCATATTTCAGAGATTCCTGAGGAATGATTCTATCTGTTGTGCCCAGACAAAGACAGTCCTATTTCTTCTCCTGAGAGATGAGTTCAGCTCATTTAAGGGCCCAGGAATGTCAGTGAGTCACTCTAGGTCTGCCATGCAAGGTGAGTTATTGAAAGTATTAGTAAGAAAAGATCTTTTTGTTACTGAGCTGAAGATTTTATTTAGTGCTTGATGCCATGGCAGCCATCTCAGTGTGAAAGCGAAGCTGTTGAAAGCATAAACAGGTGAAAATTAAATTAAGAGATTTTAATGAAGCACACATGAAGCAAGAATTTGAAAAATGAATGAAACACAGGACCTGCAAAGTAGTAACTATGGCAAGCTGCATTCGTAGGATCAGGATCATGACTTTTAGTCATTGCTGTCCTCCATGATTGTTAGAGAGCAGTGTGTCACTTCATAGATTGTTTCTATTGCTTCTTGAAAAGTCACACTGCAGTTTTTCAGAGTCAGATAGACACATTTTGTTCTAAAAAGTCTATTTACTCATGCAGTTAATAAAAACTTTGTGAATATCCCTCCAAGATACTGAAATCAGTGCAGCATCAAGCCATTAGTTGGCTCATGTTCAAGTAGAAATCCAGATGAGTTTTTCCATATTTAGTTTTCCTGGTTTTGGAAACTGATTCTTCATATGTATTTTCAACTTTATCACTAACTGGCAAACCTGTTCTTCCCAACCAAATCCCTGCCACAACTTCCATAGCTTTTAAAATGCCCTCTATGTGCCAGAAAGTATATAGTTTTCTGTAGTGTTGTCTCATATGCTGCGTGGTAAATGGAGAGATAACCCAGCAAAATCCCTTAGGAGTAGTAATTTTAGTACTATCAAATGGAATAATTATGAACAAAATCTCAGACCTTCTCTATAGAATATTCCTCTCTTTTATTTTTTTATCAAAGGACTTTCGATAGGAAGCCAGCATCCCAGGCTTTACACTCTTTCCTGTGGATACCATGTATCAAATCGGTGTATCTTTTTCTTGGCAGCTTAAAAGGTTATTGACATCCTTTTCTTTGAAAGCTTCCCTTTAGACGAAACCAGCACCAACAAACTGTAGATGACAAACCAGCTTGTATGAGATTCTGCACTGCACTATTTGATGGAATAACCATTAATGTTTGTCAGTTGTATAAGGAAGGGCAAGAAGAATGAGACAAATCTTTGTATTCCATTGGGATGTCTGTTGAAGACAAAGAATGATGGTTGGCTGAAATGAGTATTAATTACTTAAACATACTGTGGACTGGGGCCAATGTGAAATCTGTGTCGTAACTAAATCTGGCAGCTCCCACTTTTGATGACTGCCTGTGCTGCTCTGTAGCTTGAACGCTCCCCTCTCCTGTTCGTGGCTGTGACACCCTCTCTACCAAGAATACAAAATCAGTTTTTCCAAAACTGATTTCCTTGGGCCAGGAACCTCAGACCTTTAAACCCCAGTTTGGTTTAGTTTAAGACCACAGCCATGAAAATAATTTAATCATAATTCCATAAAGTCAGTATAAAGCCAAGTAAACATTAAAACAAAGTGTTTCTGTATTTTTCATTTTTAAAGGGCTGTTTAGCTACGTTATGTCAGTTCTGAAAGTATATTGCAGCAGTATGTATTCTCAACTGAAGGATATTTTTGATAGTTCTTTTTGCATTGTAATTTCTGCTATAATATATTTACACTTGTAAAAATGTTAAATAAGTGCACAAAATTATCCACTTCGTATTTTGACCTAACACAAAGAGAAGTAACTTGCCTGTGAATACTGGATGTAAGGCATGTGAATACTGGATTTTTATAGAATGGTGCTATTTTCATGTAACCACTCCTTAGTTGGGCTCTGCTTCCAATTTGCGTGCTTTCAAATGTACTCTGGTATACCTCTGGTATTATAGACAGAAGTTTTATTATATTATTAAGACATTATACTTTTTCTATAATTCAGAAACATATGCTGCACTTATTTTTAAGACATGCTGCCATTTAATTATGTCAATATATGTGTTATTACATATAGTAAACACAGAGAAACACACAGGAATGCTTTAACTGGTATTTTAGATTATTTAATTTAAAATAGATCATATTGTAAGTATGACCCTTAATTACACATCCTTAGTAGTAATTAATGCTAGTAAGCAAAACCAGACGTGACCATTTATTTCCATTACTCTGTGTGGTTTAATAGTAAACAATGTAGGTAGCATATTCCAAGTTTTCCTTTAAAATTGATTTTGAAATGCACTCTTTATATAATACTTGTAAAATAATGGTATTTATACTTAACAGTATTAAGATGATGGGTGTGTATATATATATAAATATATATATATATATATATATGGTATGTAATGGTATTTATACTTCACTTTTTGCCTGGACAAACTCACTCTCATGCTGGAATGGAGTAACAACTTTTTTAAAAAGGGGTTGTGCTTAAAATACGCAAATTCAACACCCAATATTTTAACTCTAATATCTTTATATCTTTTTATTTTTTTCATCTATTCTTATAGCACAAATGCTGGGTAAGTTGCTGAAGTAATATAATCACCTTTAATTTAGCTTATTTCCTATGTAATAAATAACATAACCAATATACCTTACCAAATGTTTGATCTTAAGGAGTTTTATTTGTAAAAAGCATGGGTGAAGGGTAAAATCTCTTATCAGGCAGCACCATCTGAACTCTTCAGAACGAGATGCAGGAGGGCTCAAGATCAGTGTCAGGTATTCTTCTCAGTGGGAAGTGTTTGCTTAATTGCCATGTTTTGGAAATTTGGCCCCAGCACAGGACAGAAACGTGACTCCAGCAGAAGCAGAAGCCTGCCCAGGTCTGCCGCAGGGGTACAGCCTGCCCTTCCAGCTGCACCACCTATTCTGAGCTCCACAAGAGGGAATTGCCCCTGACTGGTGGAAATACAGCAAACAGGGAATGAAAGGAGCAGAAGCTGTCTGGGCTGCAGGAGCAGAGCTCCGATGAGACTCTTGGGTGTTGAGGACTCCAGTGCTTTGCTATCTGTGGGGCCTGAGGCCTCTGGCAAGGGAAGGATTTGTAACATAAGACATTCACCTTAGGGGAAAATAATTACACTGATGTCATGGCTCAGTATGGGCTACATACTAGACCCTATCTCCAAAGCATTTCCTTTTTCCTCTTGTGTTGCAGAGCTTCACTTTTTTCCTTGTTGATAAAGGGCTTTGCAGTTATCTAAGGATTTTTTACAAAACATTTTAATTATTTTTTACGGATTTCAACAATGCACTATTTTAATACTCGACTTTAAAATAACTTTAGGTAAAGGAACGCCTTACAATTAACTTTATACATGAGAAATACTTAAAGGACTGTACTCTGGCTTGGAATTTAAGCACAAAACCTACTGAAGTCAGAGGTGCTTTTTATTCAGTTAGGTGCAGGGCAGGATTTAGCTCAAAATGGCCAAAGTGCATCCATCACAAAGTTTTCTGTTCTGATGTTTGACAGCACTAGAATTTAAAGCCTAATTCTTTTTTTTTTCTTCTTATTTCTGTTGCAGCAAAGACAAAATTTTGACATGGGGGGATAATTTTTTCTTTTCCTTACCTTCACAGTCCTTTGAAGATACCAGTCACTAAATGCAGGACCTTTCACTTCTAGTCCTAGTCCTCTGTACTTATTTTTTTAATTCCTCAACTCCAGATTTTGCTGTTCTGCTGGGCAAGTCTTTAGTTTAATCCAAATGACAATCCTCGTCCCCTGATAATACAATTCTTTCTTCCCGTCCTCCTAAAGAAAGTACATGAAACTTATAAATGCAGATGCCAACCCAACACAAACCCACAGCTTGCCTCCTTCACACTCTCCTGGTACAACAGGAATCCTGCTTTCCCAACTCTCCCAGTTATTGGTTGGGAACAGCTGAAAGCTTTGAGACTGCCCAGAGCCAGCCAATAATTGAGAGGTTTTGGGCAGAGTGACACAGGGCTGCGAGTGTGCTTGCAAGGAGGTGGCCATGAGCCCATGTGAGGTCTGCATCTGGACTGAGAAACTTTATGTACTGCACTGCTTTAGGAGAATTGGAATAACAGAAGACAGTGGAAATCAGTCCCGGAAGAGGGAGATTCAAATAAAGACCAGATGATTATTGCATTCAGTAAAGCTGGCTCAGGAAGGTGTGAATTACACACTTTCCTGCACCACAGAGGCCTCTTGAGCTGTAAGCAGCATTTATCCTCTGGGAACACAGGTGGTGATTCCACCTCTGTCCCCAGCTGGATTTATTTTCAAGGAAGCTTTACATTCCACCAGCAACTCAGTGAGTGGTTCACCAGCGGAGGCCACTATGGGAAGGTAAAAAATAAGTATGCTCCTTCTCAGTTCCCTGGCATGCCTCCACATTCTGGTCTTTTATTTATTTATTTGGCATATCTGCTCTCCTACACTTTTCCTCTTCAGCATTCTTCCACAGCAGACTGTCTTTCCCTGACAGGTTTTCTGCTGCATTGGTTTGAGGTCTATTGTGCTGCAGAATTGGCCTTCCAGGAAAGCAGAGAAAGCTTCCTTCCAGTGAATGAGAATGCAGTAAGTGTTCAGAAATTTACTGACCATGAAAATCCTTCATTAATAGGGGAGAATAGGCTTGATGACCTTTGTATTTTTTCCTCCTCTTTTCTGTTGCTCTGAAGCTTTACCCACCTTTCCACACCACTTCTGTGACAAAGGCAAATTTAAAACTCTCTTTCAGTAGGCAGTCCAATAAAATTGGCTCAGATGATGCCCCACAGAGAACGGACTACGTTCCATCAACATTCACAAATACATGACATGATGACAAGACACCAATAATACTTTTTCCCAGTCACCAAAGCTTTACCTCTTCCAATCAAGAATGACTTTTTAAAACCTACACCTGTTTTGATGCTATCTGACTTAATTTTTCTGTAAACACACAAACAACACAAATTAATCTTCTTAGTGACTTGCTCTTCTTCCAATGCTCAAATTTGACCATGATCCTTTCAGCCATCTGTTCTGGCATGGTTTTCTCATGCTCTCCTTCCCTCACTATGTATATAAAACTTATATTTATTTTTCAGTAGCATGTTCAAATACAATTTTGCATTTTGTTTAAAATACAGATTAATGGCGGAGAGTTGTCAAAAGACTCTAAGAATTACAATTCAAAACATAAGTTGCTTTTTTTATGGCATGATATTTCAGCCAAGCACTGCTGTCATTTCTGTCCTTCCTATGGATAAAAATATGCTATGGAAAAATAAAAATCCTACTACCATGCAAAGATCTTCTTCAGCTGCTAATTTTAATAAATGTACACAAAAGTCTACAGCACTTTAAATGAGCTATAAGACTTTTCTGCTGAGAGAGGGGGAAAAAAGGATGTATAGTGACACAGAACAAATTTGACAGTGCTTATGTAAAATGAATGAACCTACAACAAATTCTATACTCTGATAATCGAAAACAAATTCATGCTGTTTTACCGTGACCACTTTATATGGAAATTTAGGGATATAATTCAGAACAGAATAACAGTAATTTTCATACTCTCTGCATTAAATTAAAACCAGAAATGTTGATCTGTCTAATTGTAGGCATTAAAAATAATTAGTTTCAAAAAAGAGGGATGCAAATGGGAATATGCCATGGTGACATTACCCTTACAAACAATTCTGCCTTTCTCCTTTGGCTCCCAGTGCTGAACTGTCACCTATTAGAGCAGGTATTTGCTTTTTCTGGTTGCAAAAGGAACGGAACATTCACATGAGCTATGTATTTAAATACTGTGGGGCTGGGAGAGAACACAGAAAACCACAGCCAGCTTGGAGGAAAAAAGCTTTAGATTTCCACTTAGATTTGTCTCCATGTCCTTACTGTTGTCTGTATGCTAATGGATATTGAAACTTGCTCAACAAGTACCAAAAGTTGCTAACAGTCTGCATCTTGCAAAATAAATGGTTAAAAGAATTTTGAAAACCACCCCTTCAACAGGATACCTTTTGCCAGAAATTAATAAAGGGCTAGATACACTTCATTCAGTCCACACCATTTGTATTTCTTTGCCTAGTATTACCATGATAATCAAAATAACCTGAATTAAACTGTGGCCTTTATGAGCTCTGTCATTGTTTTGAGAGAAGAGGCAGTTCCATGGCTTATCAAAATGATGCTCATCTGTCCTGTAAATATAAAGGTAATCTCCTCCATTGAAGGTTATTTCTTAAGCAACTTTCTGGCTTTAGTCACTAAGGCTCTGAAGGTACTTCGGAAAGGCTTTAAAGTAATTTCTGCAAGATATTTCAAATCTCCTTTTCTTCTTATTGTAAGAAACTGGAAAATAGCACTGTCTGAATGGATTTTAGTAGGGGAGTGGGAGACAATCTGAGGGATAGATGTTCAAGTAGCATAAAGAACACAGGAGAGAGACAGGAAGGATAAAAAAAGGTTTACTGCAATTGGTGCCTATACAGCACTTATGATCTTGTCTGAGGTTCTCTCCTAAGGGCAGAGACCCCACGTAGAATGTGAGGCTTTGCCTGCAGGCCTGAAAGATGGGAACATGTCACTGTTTTTCAGTGGCCAAAAAATACGTGTGCAAATCCTAGCAATAAAGCAAATGCAATTCTGCTCTCTAATATCCAAATAACTTTTGGACTCTGGACGCATGGAAAGGCATATTTCAGCCTCTATTTGGCATCAGCATTCAGCATAGTTTTGATAATAATGTGTCATATCTTCAAAGCAAATGCTGGTTGCATGTGTTGCTGGCTTTCTCAGAAATTATTAAGCTAAATATAATAGGCAAAGTCAGACTTTGTATTTAGAAGCTCTGTAAATGTTCTTCAAGATTTTACCAGCAGACATACAACAGCACTACTAGGATGAAGGCTAGGCCACTCTGCTATGCCTTCTTAGTCCAGTATTGAAATTGTTTATGCCTACATTCTTTGTCCATTCAGCTGTTCCAAAAAGTAAACAGTTTTGTCTTATTGGCACAATGCAAACAGAAAACCCATTTAGATGTTCAGTATCTGCTACTGAGTTTTAAGTTTCCACATGTGAGTGTGAGCACTGGAACTCTGTTATCTAAAATCAAACTCCTTGAAATATAAGGACTGTCCTGGTACAAATGCATCCAAAAATAATGAAAAAAAGGCTATGATTGCATTTTTTCAACAAAAATCATGCATGTGCATCATGTTTGTACCTGGGTCAGAAACACATTTAAGCATTGAACCCTCACATTTCTGAAAAGATACTGAGTGGCAGCTGGGAAGAAAAATGCGTTTGCATTCTCTGACACTGCCCAAGGATTTTTCTTCCCAGTTCTCTGCCTATCCCATCAACCTCCTAGTGCCCCAGAAGCTGAGCAGCCCAAGGGCAGAAAGGCCAGTGAGCAACTTACCTACACTGCTGCAGTTAAGCTTGGTTTTAAATACTGCCTTAAGCAATCAAATTATTTTAGTTCTTTCAGTAAGTCTTAAGAAATATATGTATTTTGCCAGCTACCTGAAAATGAGGAGTAAATAAATCCAGAGATATCCAGATTTTTTCCACAGACATTTTGTGAACACCAGAGAAAGTTAAAATAATCAAGTATTTGTTTGTGGATCCCTCATACAGGTCTTGTCTTTACCTCTCAACTAAAATAGTGAGAAAAAATATTAATATTTTGAAGAGAGACATGAATATTTTTATGAAATGTGCCAAGTGGAAAAACCAGGGCGGTGGAGGATATACGGTTTGCTCTCCATGACTAGAATCTGTATATAAGAGGAGAATGATGGCAATCCGCAGCCGTGTTGACAATTCAGACATACAGGAAATACCCTTGTAGGAAACTAATACCATCTGGGTTTGGCCCAAGATGTGTGAATGAGAAATACGTTTCTTGTTGAGAATGCAAAGATAGTTTTGGACATTGCAAAGAAGGAATGTGTTAAGCATGCTCAGTTGTAAAAATGAAATAGGGTGAGGCACTGCATGCATATGGAATAATTGGAGGAATATGTTTGTGTGTGTCAATAGCTGATGCAGACATAGAACTTCAGAACTCATTTGTCCTAAGACAACCAGTAAATTACTAAGAAAAATGTCTTCAGTACAAAAGGCTGGAAGCTCTCTCAGTAAAGACAGCGTTGGAAAATGCTGATTTGTCCAAGCCCCCGCTTTTCCTCATGGAAAGGGAGGTTTGCTTGTCACACATGTTGTATTTGGGGGGCAAAATGTGAAATAGTTCTGAAATTCTTGGAACATCCAGTTCTAATACGTGTAAAAGTGGGAATTTTGATTATTTCAGTGAGTTGTTTTCAGTTTAGAAATTAGTTTTAGTTAAAAGAATGTCAACACTGAAATGAAATATTTCATTTGGCCCTTTCTGAGAACCTTTCAGTCCACACTTGGTGAGAGTATGTTTTCGAAATCTCAGAATATTCTCACTCCTCTCTATCCTGTTCTGGCACTAACTGTCTGAGATTTTAGTGTCTGTTCTTGGCATAGGAAGGCTCTCTGGTTTCTAACTAAGCCATTGCCAGCATTCTGAGGTTCCTGAGACTCGCTGCCTGCGGGATGGATTTTTGCCTCTCCCTTGACACCCTCATCTACTTGTGAAAGCCCCAGCAGTGCTGATTTTTCTGTTATTTGTGAGGATAATGAATGCCTTGCATGGGTAGGAAAAAGTTCCAGGCTCTCTTTTTGGTGCACATTTGCCTTCTGCTCCAGACTAGCCTTGAGTACTATCATCCTTCCTCTAAGTTCAGGCTCTAAATGCTCTTTTTGAAGAAAATTATTGAGAAAATAAAAGGTTTGCTAGGCTTTCATGTCTGTCAAGGTTCTGGATTAACCCTGTTCCAGGCTCAAAGATACTAATTTTACAAATTACCTGTTCCTTCACTGGGCAGTGCTCATACAATGGCAGTAAAATGGCTGTTATTGTATTTTGGTCCTAATTCGGTTTTGAGCAGATTTTTTACATGTCTGATTTCTCACTGTTAAACACTCCTGGAGATATCTATTTAACATGTATTAATTGTTTTAGTGCTTATCCAGAAGTCTGAATGCAAAAGAGGGAAAAAAGAATTTTCATTATTTCATTTTCAATTCTTTTTTAGTAGGGATTGAACTTGCATAGCACCTGAGACCTTTAGACAGAATGACCAGAGTCAATTGAACCAAAAGTTACTAAGACACTGCAGGCACACCACTGGGTATCTTGGATTGATGGGCAACCTGTGCCAGTGTCTCTTCACCCTCACAGTCAAGAATTCCTTCCTCATATCCAATCTAAACCTGCCCTCATCCTTTGCCAGGCTGGACACACAAAGCACTGCTTTCACTTGCATCTCCTGTGGAACGTGCACATCTGCCTTGCACATCTGCTTCTCTGGGGAGGATTTATGACTGTGCAGGGCTTGGATTTTCCAAGCTGTTTATGCTGATGTGTTATGCACATATTCACTACATACACTTGCGTCCAGCATTTAGACAAACACAGTTTTCCTTGGCCTTGTTGGTTAAATTCTCATCAAACGTCATTGGTTTTGTAGCCCAAAAAGTGGAACATGAGTGGATATAAACAGTGCACACATGCTTGATTTGCATATCTTAAGGCTTAAATAAATGGTCTTTGAACTATCTAGAAGGATTTATTTTATAGTAAAGCATAAACTAATGTTGTTATGCCTGCAACATTCAATTCCACTGTTGGGGAAAAAAGGTTTTGAAAACTGCACTTCATGTATGTGCCCTGTGTATTTTTAAAGAACTCATTAAATTATGGTTGTACTACGTATTTTAAATATTGACATTTCTGAGTGGGGTTTAATTTTTATTCTGCCAAGTGGTGTAAATTCCTGTTTGGATTCTGAGGATTTCAGTGGAGGTGGAAAACCACTAATAATTTCTTCTTGTTCACGCAACTTATATTCACTTGCATGTTTTAACTTGAGGCAGACCTTTTCTGTTGATGCTGATAACACTGCTTTGAGTGTAAACCAAACTCTTTTGGAGTAGGAAACAGTACAATTTCCTCTAAGTAATGGCAATGATCATTACCTTAATATAAAATTTTGTTTCATAAGGCCCTAATTCAGCAAGTATTTCGGCACATGCCCAAACTCCACTGATTTTTTTTTTCTAGTGCAAAATAGGTTAACATGAGGTAGCCAATTCTCTCCGCTTCAACATTTACTTGATTTTTGGTGTCAGTAAATGAGATCTGATACAATGTTGATGAGGCAATTTATCAATCAAAAATGCTTCTGATTGAGGAGGAAAAAAATTACTGGAAAAAAGTGGATAATTTTCTTATAATTAATCTTACCCTGAGATTTCATAAAGATTGTTTTATGGTCTGTAGCTAACGTGGCGGTTATGCAGCTAAAGGCATTATCTTCACATCATTATAATGAAACATAACACTCGTATCCTTGACTTTATTAGCCAGGCTTCATTGGTATCTGACATATATATTTCCTATTATAAATCTAAATAAGAACTTACACTGACCTGCATTAGACCAAACATTAAACAATTTACTAAGATTACAACTTTAAAAAAAAAAAAAAAAGAAAGAAGTCTTTTAGACCACCAAGAAACAACCATAAATTTAAGGAAATATGAGGTTTCCACCATGTGACTTCCCCTGCAGAGTTATGCAACAGACTGCTGTTACTTAAAGGTCATACATAAAAAAATTTATGGTACATTTTTTAAGAGATTTATGGTGTTTCTATTTATACAACTTATATGTCAACAATTTAAAGGTATAGTATACTAAAATAACAAATTAAACTCTAATCCCTTTGAATCCTTGGATAAAATAGAATGCTTTAACATTAAGTCATATATGAAAGGGGTTTAATAAATGTACCTGTATTAACTGATGTGGTATGTGTGATGTAATGATTAGCTGTTTATTATCTATTACAGATCATTTGCTTGTTTTTATCTTGAAAATCATTTGTGAATGGGGCTGGTTAGGGGAGCATTCCTTGGAGCATACACCCATTACATGGTGGTGGAGCTCTCTTAAGAATTGCTCTGCAAATCAGTCTCAGAACTAACTTTCCTTTTGTGCTGAGCTGAATGATGCCATTGATACAACCTACACCTCTTGTTTTGGGATATCTCTGAACTCACATACACAACATTTATGGAAGATGTTGCTGGATTTTCTGGAAGTAAAACTTTGTAATGCTGTATGACGGTACCAAGCCTTATTTGCTTTGCACTGGAGTTAAATAAGAGCAGTTAGACACTCACTCAGCATTGCTAAGGCAAGAGGGTGGCAAAGACTGAGAGGGGGCAATTTCTCAAAAGCTTTACCAGTGCGACTTTAACTCAGCCACGGGAGTCACATTGTGAACCTTGCCTTTGCACACCTAATGTAAATATATCCATGTGGGAGTTGAGACTGACAGTGCATCGCTTTATGCCAGAAGTCAGAGCTAAATATGCAGATCTGGAAGGATTATTGATGCTAAATTCATCCTTGAATTTTACATATTAAATTAATTAATGAATATGATGGCTCCATTGGGACACAGCATTTAAAGTTCCCTGAAGTGTGTAAGCACTGTGATACCATAAATATTAATTTCTAATGAAAACAAGCCTTCACAGATAAACAAAGGTCCTAATATGTATAACATCTATGAACATGGTGAACCATAAACACATTTATAAGACCATTGCCTTTGAGGTCAACCATAAACACAGTGCTGAATGGGACAAGAGCATTTGGAGAAAGATACTAATATGGTCATGGAGATTTGTGGTGTTGTGGCCTCATCTTGTCCTCAGTAAAGAGCCCAGGAATGCAGGCTGGTGGTACTAAGTTCCTAAAAATAGGGAGGGGAATTCTCCACAATTCCGCTTGCTGTGCCACCCACCAGGTTTTAGCTGTGGAGTCCCTACTGACTTGAATCATCATATCTCATCCCTTGATGACTCTCACAGTATTCCTGTAGGGATGCCCTTTGTCTGGGCTTGAGGAACGTTCCTTGCCTTGCTGTGGGAGACACTGTTTTATTGGTGTCCTTGGCTGCTGCTGTCTCCAGCTCTGAAGATAACAGAGTGCCTGAGCAGCCCTGCAGAGCTGGAGCCCATCCTGTAAGAGGTCCTCAGCAAAATGACCCAACAGACCTTTGCAAAAAGTACTTATGCAACCCTGCATTACCGGGTTTCTTGCTGTAAAATAGAGCTCTGTGGGTTCTGTGGATTTTGGAAGTTTCCGAAGTTGTGGCACCCTGTGATTTGTCTTTGCTGACTGCAGGAACATATCGCTATTCCTAAGCTGGTCATCACCCCTTCATCAGCATAATTCATTCCCAGAGTAAGAAGCTGTTGTAAAGAAATTAGCTACAAGTCTTCCAGCAGAGTTTATAGGTTCGTAGGCCAACCCAAGCGACAATTAATTTAAAAGAAGATGTGATCATTTCCTATCTTTTATGAGCATCAAATAATTTTTTTTTTCTTTTTGACAAAAAATATTTGACATGTCAAAGGAGTAGAACAAGAGCTGATAGTATCTATGGTATTTTAAAATACTAATATCTTTTATAAATAAGAAAATCACATAGTGTTAGAAAAGAATAACAGATATGGCATTTTAAAAGCTGTTTTTCTTTATAACTCTAAGTGTAGAGTTTCAGAGAGAAAACACTAATAAAAATTAGTCAGTCATCATTATGATGTCATTCTCATAATTTCCCTTGAAGTAAACTAGCAAGTACAAATAATATTTGTAATGTCTGACATCATCTATGTAGCTTTCCATATGCTCAGACTTTAGGTTAAATTTAGTGATGTTTCCCATTTGTTAGAGAGAACACCTTCTGGGTGGAATGGATTTCATTAAGAAAATCTCTCTGAAGTTAAGCCATCTTTTGTAACTTGTTTGAAACAAAACAAAACCAAACCCCAAACAGTCCAGGAATGATAGGAGTACAGCAGTAGCAATTTGTCAAAAATGTGATTGTCTGTAAGAACCAAAGTTTCAGTCCCAAGTCTTAGGTCTCACATGAAGAAAGGAACCATGCACTTTGGTGTTGCTCTCTCTTAGAAGAAATAACCATCATCATAATTCTTTTAGGTAGGAAATAATTTTCCCTTCCATGTGACAAGTGCACATTTATCACAGTTGATCTGCAAAGGTTTCTTGGAATCAAACTTAAAAAAATTTTAGAGGAGTCATGGACTCATTTTTTGTTGCTTCAGCATGACTGGCTCAGCAGCATCCTTGTCCTTAGACAAATATCTGCCAGTTGAGTTAATTTGTAATGGAATTATCAACTGGGATTATATCTTTCAAGTCATCTTTCAAAGATATGCAGTACACAAATGATGTGGACCCATTTAATCCAAAGACCCCTGACAGCTTTTTCAAATAGTCCATTGCATTACTTAATATAAACTTGAAATTTAAGTAAATATTATTCATTATTCCTGATTTTGTTGTTGTTGTTGGAAGACTTGGGCATCTGTTTTAAATTATGTCATTATTTACACTTTTGCATTTGTATGGACATTAGCTAAATGTGACAGTTATTCAAATTCAAAGTAGAAAAAATTACTGGAGTTGTCAGAATATTGTAATAGGCTGATATATTATTCCTTCATTAATGCCAACATTTTATATTACCCTCCCTTCCCCCTGCAAAAGGAATAGGAAATTCACACATTTGCAATCTATACTTAAGTGCTGAATGGAACAATTCCTGAAAGAAAAACAGCTAAGATAAACATAATTTCTTCTTTAGAAATATGAAGTATGTAATAATTAGTAGAGCCTCACTAAAGCTACAGAAACCATATTCCCTTAGGAGAAAAAGAACAGTAACTTCTGAAAAAAATGACAGGCTATACACAGTTTGCTATATCTGAGGAATAAAAATGTAACTGCTTACACATATTTAAAAGTGGTAAATTCACTTCCTCTAAAAATTCATAAACTCAGAAATATTTCCTTGCAATTGTTCTTGGAACTGATAGAGGAAAATCTCCCAGGGACACACCAAATGTAATAAGTGTAATATGAAAATTGGCCTTTCTGCTCTGAAGATTGAAACAAAGCAGATATTCTCCAGAACACCACCAGGTTCCCCTGCTCCCTGCCCATATGGGCTCTTCCCACAGTCTCCCTGCATGAGGGACTTATGAGCCTTGTCAAAGCTGACTGTATGGAAGGAATGTGGGCTCAAACATTTGCAGGCATGCCACAGAGCCTCAGCAATCCAGTCTCTGTTAATTACAACTAATATTTCATTATGTTGTGGAATTTTCAGCTACATAGCTGTGTGCACACATCTTAGTATGTCGTGTAGCCAACGCTTGCAATTAAATTACAAGCCTTGCAAAGTATAAGAGGTGTATTGAAAGCTGAAATTAGTAGAATAAAGCACTGCAAGTAGGTTTTCAGCTTTTTAATTTGAAACCTTCAGACTTCTTGATTGCAGGAAGAAGTCTGAGAACACAAATCAAACTAAAAAGTAAGGGGGCAGTGAATTTCCACTCCCCCTGTTTTCAAATGAACTTTTTAAGCACGTGGCTTTTAAGCCAATTTCATGATTTTGGAGTCTGCCGCATGCGTGTGTGTACGGACAGGACTGAAGGTACTTTACATGGCTTATTTAAAAATAACATCCTAACCCAAGCTATAAATCACAATAAGTATTTAATGCCTTACGTATATAATAAATATTCAAGTCTAAGTATCTGGTTACAGCAGTGATTAAGAGATCTGAAAATCAACCCCTTAAAGGACAGTCTTCAGTGGAAATAGTGTGAGTGGCTCTTTCACACCCTTCTGTGCACATCTGCAGTTCACAGCCATTAAGTCAGCAACATCACAGCATCTGTTATTTCTGAACTCTAATGCACATCCATGCACTTGGCAAATTTCATTTCAATACTGCTGTTTGAGGAATTAAAGTAATTCTTAAGACAAAGAGGAGCCAGCCTGATATGAAGTTCTAAACTTTACAGCGTTTAAAGCAGCTTGATGGGTTTTATGGTGGAAGAGGGACTGGAGGAAAAAAAAAGATATCTTGGGGAGGCTATCTCTGGATTCTAGTTTTTAAACAGAAACCTTGACCTTCATTATGCTGGGGAAGAACTACCTCTGACTGGATAGTCCAGCCAGCAGGAATGAATCAGAACTACAGCTAGAGATTCCTGCAGACTTTTTCTTTTCCAAATCCCATTACATTTGCAACAATGCAGGCAGGGAACTGACTGGCTGGGGACAGCTCTGCTGAAAGGGAGTGTGGGGTCTCGGCAGACAGGGAATTGAACATGAGCCAGCAGAGCCCTGGCAGCAGAGAAAACTGGGCTGGGCTGCTTAACAAGAATACAGGCAGCAGAGAAACCCTCATCCTCCCTTCTCCCTGCACTCAGGAGGCTGCAGAGAGAACACTGCACCTGCAGTTCTGAGTTCCACAGCCCCTCAGCACCAGAGTGGTGTCACCACCACAGTGTGAAGGGAGCTGGAGCATTTGCCCTCTGTGGAGAGGCCACCAGAGCGGCCTCCTAGACTTTAGACTCCTCTAAACTTGTTCAGTCCAGGGAATAGAAGGCTTTGGGACCTCGTTCCACAAGAGGGGTAGTTAAATGTGGCAATGAAATTAGACAATGACAGCCCCAATGTAATTGTCCTCTGTGAGAGTCTGTGACTCTTATGCTTTTTGGCAAAACATTTCTGTGGCAGGTATTGCTGGAAAACCCTAATAAATTAAAAAAAAAAAAAACCAGTTCAGGCATCTAACCTAAAGATTTAACCTCTCAAGCTACTTGTTATGTTGTTAGGGATTTTTTTCTCCTTTTTTCATTTTTACTAGAATTTTACTAGAATTTCTGCTCTGGACCTGAGAAGGTTTCCAAACAACCTTCGTAAGGATCAGGAGTGGAATTCTGCACTTGATACATGACAGGGACTACAATCTTTTATTTCCATATCCGGGATAATGCCCTTGATCTATATAGAGCAATGAGTCCCTTTTACCAAACAATATTTAATTTCATGCAATAGCACAGCAGGTCTCTGTGAGCAAGGGCCATATACCTTTTATGTGCCTCTGAAGCTGCCTCTCTGAATTTAATTGCATTATTGTATATTGTGTCAAATATTTTGTAATTTTGTAAACTTTCCCAGAAGTGTATCTTGACAATTCCTAGTTACTGTTGGAAATGCTTTTTATTGCATCCAGGTCTGATACAAACCAGCCTGTGCACGTGAGCCTGGTAGCCTAAATGAGTTATCAAGTCACCAAGCTTTGCAGCATACCTCAAGTTTCACACAGAAGCTAATTTTGAGATGCTTGGTTCTGTCCCACGCAGGAAACAAGAGCTAACACAATGTTATTTCTGGACTAGAATCTGAAGCAAAGATTAAAGGTGATTGTTCAACAGGCTACCACATCAGCAGACACAGGACCTACCTGCACCCAGTTTTAGTGACAGATGGCCTAGTTCCCTATCAGGAAAACTACTGGCTGCTGTGTTTTTGTAAACAATTGGATAATAAATTATGGTAGCAGAAAAGCTACAGGCAAATACTTCATTAATTGGTGCTGAATCGAAACCATCAAAGCAGCAGCATGTAATAGACAAGTGATTATGTTGCTCAAATGTCATTCCTTTCAAGTGTGACAATTCCATTTGCTAAACTTTTTAATCAAAGAAAAAACAGAATGAAAAGGCAATATTGCCTTTTCTGAAATGTATTACTTCACCTATTTATTCTAGATGTTGTTTTTTCCATATTAAATATAATTTTAGATGCTGTCAAAACCCTTTTCAATGCTATTCTGCTCAACTGCATCTTGCTGTACTGCTGAGGATGCTGCTGAGTTAAATAGTGACAGTGTTCATTACCCAAATATCTCTTTTAGATACTGCTCAATACCTGCTTTTTATAGTTGGTTAGATTTTTGGAGTTGTCATTGACACTTCTTATATTTTGTTCCAGGATAGAAAAGAATAAGGTCAGAGAGCTCTCTGTGTGTTGAAAGATTCTTCATGTTATATTGAATTACTGTGCCATTTCATTACTTATATTTAAAAAAATTTCTCTAGACTTCCTTCCAACGCACTCAATCTTGTATCACCAGCAAATTCAGACACTTAGTTATGAACTTTTCAAAGTAACAGCTGATTTTCTGGAAGCAATACAAGATTACACATTTTAAAATTATTTTAAAGATATGTATTATTTATTTCTGCTATTTGTTTTTCACTCCTAATTTAGAAGTGTACTGGAGATATGTCCAGAGGCATTGGTGTAGTGCAGTTCTTTCCTGAGTGCAGTCAGGACCACAACAGCTCATGTTGTTATTGCAAGAGCAGCAATCCCTCATACCACTTTCTTCAGAAACACCAAATAAAAACTTCTAGAAATATAAATTACTTTTTCTTCCTTATCTTACAGATTCTTTGACAGCATTCTGTTTGTGGCAAGAAATCAACATTTAAACAAGATGCTTTTTTGGGCCTAATTTCCCGATTCTCCTAATTTTTCATCTAGGATTTTTTTGTTCTTCCTTCTCTATTATTTGCAGGATGACCTTCAGAGCCCTTTTAAAGCCAGACTCAAAGATGAAATTTTGTAAGAACAAACAGCACAGCTTCATTACCTTAACTACTCTAATTTCCAGTTGCTTTTGAGCACTAATTTTCAGGGTAATTTATCCTGGTTCTTTCTATGATTTCTCTTCTCCCTCTTTTTTTTTTTTTTTTTTTTTTTTTTTTTTCCCCCCCCTTCTCATCCTACAGGTGGAGAAGCAGCAGATGTTAAACACCAACTATAGGATGTGCTTTTCTCAGTTTCTCTTATGGAAAGAAATCAAGTTGTATTTTTTCCTTTTATACTTAATTGGTCCTCCTAACCAGCCTCTGCCAAAGATCATCACCTAGCTTGAGGAAGTTCTTCTATCATGATGTCTTTAAAAATTCTCTGTATTTTTCCCTATTTGTCCTTTAAATTTCCTCTCAAACCTCAGAATGTTGTTCTACCATGAATATTTATGGGAAACTCCTACTTACTCTGTCAGTGAAACAATGGCAGGATATAACCCTTACTCTGGAGTTCTGAATTTATATTCTGCTCTATTAGTGCCACTTGAGTTGGATTTCCATTTTATTATAGGATTATTATTTTTTGGGGGCCTGAACATTCCCTTGCACCTCGTGATATTTCTCACCTTCTTGATTCCTGATTGTTCCAGTATATACGTATTTTCCCTGACTCTAATAAGGTACTTTTAAAGAACCTCCATGCTGCTTCTATGGATTTTAATTTCCTAACTTTCCCCTTCAGGCTATTTCTAACTTCCTCAATATAAAAATATTCCTTTTTTGAAAAGTACTTTAATATTATTACCTTATGGTAGGTTCCCACGGGAGGATGTTGAGCTTAATTATATTATGGTCGCTTTTATTTAGTGGCTCAACCACGTTAACTTCCTGAATCAACTCATATATTTTGCTCAAGATCTGCATCAAGACTAGATTTGCCCTCTCAGTATTCCATAGAAATTGTGATACCTTACAATTGAAAGCCCAGGATGATGCCCAGTAATGTATCTCAAACAATCAGTTGTTGTTGTGCTGAGATTCAGCTGAAAACAATCTTTAGTAGTGAACTATATAGTAGTTCTGAAAAGCAGATTGAAATATGGTTTGTCTTTGAACTAAATCCACTGCTTCTCTGAACTTATAAACATGACTTTGAAAGAATGTACACTGTTTTCCTGATTAGAAGTCCCTTCTCTTTTTTTTCCATTACTCATTTATTTCAACCCCAGTTTTAAAATCTATCTCATTAGAAAAGCATTCTTAATAACAGAAGTTGAAACAAATATAGACACGTGTATCCTCATTCTACACAGAGCTATTACTATTACATGTTATGAGAACACAATATTTGGTCTGTACTAGACTCAATTTCTTTATTATTTTAAATCCCAAACTGATTATCTTAAATCGAACTTTTCTTAAATTTTCCAAGAAAGGTTTGTTTCATTAATGTTATAATTTATGGTTCACATTTCTAAAGAAAGCTAAAAATAATTTCTAAAATAGTGTGTCTTTCTGACATAAACACAGCTAACTTACGTTTTTTCAGTTTCCAGGATTGTTTCACTTGTACATAGTGGTAAAAGTATCCTGCTCTTTCCATTTTTCTCGTACTATAAGAACCAAGAAAGCAGGAATTTGTTTAGCTCATTGGCTCCATTTATCCTGAGCCAAGACCATGATCTTGGAAACCCTGTAACTTGGCTGAATACAGTACAAAGTTCTTTGCAAAAAGCCAGTGCAATTAGAACAACACAGTGTATGTTCAGTCTCAAAATTAAGACGATAAAGTTTCAAACAGCTAGAACTGAAACAAAGTATCATGGACCCAGACCTTTAATCAGCTGAACACAAATCCTAGTTCCACTAGTTTTTGATCAAATGAAGAATTGTGTGCTTGAGGACAGCATTAAAAAACACTATTCTACCTTCTTGTAAATGGGCAGAATTCACACAGAAAACAAGGAAACATAATGGAAGAAGTGCAAGTTTTGTGCAGTCCAGCCTTGGGAGCTCCTCTGAATACCCCAGACAGAGTGATACTATAACACAGCAACAGCCTTTGCACTTTCTGCTTTATCACTGCTTACTGCTCAGTGGCCATTTGCTTACCAAGATCATTTGCTAACCAAGTCAGCACATTGCAGACACTGTTTTAAAACTCAGTGCTTCAGTTCTGAAGCCCCCTCCCTTTTTTTTTTTTCCAAAAACCTCTCCTTTGCTGCATATTTAGAACATCTAAGACATGCATAAGACATTCTCTTCACTTTTATGAGATCATCTGTAATTTCTACCTTGATGAACTACAACACTTAAGGAAATCAAATAAATAAAACTCACTACCAAGGACTGTAGTTCATGATGCTTCAATTCACCTAAATTATTCAAGGGTTGTTGAAGGTACATTTTTGTTTTATAGAATAAAATAATTATCAGGCTTTATTGGAAGTAATTTTAGTTCTGCTCATATTGAAAGTAATTTTCTTTCATGCATTTTGTTTGGGGTTTTTTTTTGACCATTCATATAAAGTGATTTCAGAAGTTACTAGGTTAGTAAGGAGCAAATTCAGTTCACTTCCCTTAGTCATTTACTACCTTTTTTTCCTTAGAATACTTACTCCTGGAAGTTGAAATATTTATGCAGACGGTAAAATAAAATATATACACATTGATGAAATGTATATGCATTTTATAAAAACAGAGAACTATATGGATTGTATAGACGTATGTTCCTTTTGGTTATTTATTTGTACTGTAAAAGATTAATAAACTATTTTAAAAGCGAAAATTTTTAATGGGCAATATAATTTGTAAGGATAATGTATCTCTACAAGAAGTGTTAAAAGTTGCAAGTTACAAAATGCTGAGTCACTAAACTACAGAAAAACCACAGTTTTCAATACTTCTGCTTCAAGGACGACATTACTTTCAAATTAAGTAATCCATTACACATTTCTTTACCAAACATTTGCAAATAAAGGGTTTGGTCCAATTGTACCTGTGTTCCTCCCAGCCCCACAGGCCTTTGGAGAAACATGGATCCTTTCTGTGAAATAGTTTTGGTTTTTCCCACTGAGGGAGAACTAGGAGAGGGGTAAAACCCCACAGGGGATGATTTCTGTGAGGCAATTCCCTAATATTCCCTACTTTGGGATTTGTCTGCTGCTTCAGACTCTGGACATGATGTTTGGAACTACCCTGGGTTTGGCAGGGCTGTGATCTGTAAGTCACTGCAGGGGCAACCTGGAGTGATCTCGTAGGTGGCTTGTTAAGGTTTATTTGATTTTCTGGTGTATTTACACAGGCACACACCTGCTTGTTACATCAGAGCACTGTGACTTCTTGCTCCTTCCCTCAAAAAAGTCACTGGAGCAATCCTGTCCTGATAATATTGTCCTGTCATATCTTGTAAGGCCATTATGGGAAAGGAAAGGAAAACAGCAGCAATGGAAGTTTCACATCACCTCTCTTCTGATGTGAGATTCTTTTGATTTGATGAGATCTTTGAAGTTTTAATAGCCCTAAGCATGGTCTGCTACTTGATAAAGAGAGTCAGTAGCGTTTGGGCACGTCTTCAAGAATACCATTTTACATTCATTACTAACAATTAAGCATCCAGCTTGTTATGGTATGTATTTTCTTTAAGGAAGAGCCCAAGTAAGTACTTTTCTTGTGTAGTTTGATATTAAATAAACCTCTTCTCATTTACACTACAGCTCACTCAGATCCTACCACTTGTGTGTTGTCTCTGGGCTGTTAGAGTGATTGAGAATCCAGCTGAGGGAGATACACCAAATTTTTAAGAATGCCAAAAATATAAAAGTTTTTGGGTGATTTACTCCCTCTTTTATTTCTTTTCAAGGCGTTCAGTTAGCATAAAAATTATGATTATTACATAAATTAAAGTTGTTGCAATTCAGCTGTAGGGATTGCAGTCCAAAGCCAGTGAAGATAGATCAAGGTTTTAAAAAGTATCTGCTGTAAATTAAAAACAAATGGTTGAAAGTATTTTGCAGACCTCTCTCCCACAGATTGTATATTCCATTTTCCAAATTAAATCTAAGAGAGAATATTGCTTTATTGAGATTTATGGAATAATTTCTTTAAAAATTCCAGCAATATGAGAATGTAGGCAGACACTGACAATGAAGAAAAATAAGTGTCAGCTACTAAGTGGTTTCATCTTTTGGAGCTTTTTATGTTTTTGGTAATGGGAAAAATTAGTCTGACTGCTTTTTAAAGCTAAAATTATATATAAACCATTAATTAGGGGCAGATCATTTGTCCAACTTTTACTGCAGAGGGGATAAAATGGGTGGAAAACATGATAATATACCAGTGCTCCTTGGAGGAAGTGTTCCTCCCTCAACCCAACTTGCTGATCCTGTCTAAGGAATAAGACTTAAGAGCTTGTGAGAAAATGTGTGTAAGAGGATATAAAAGAAAATTATTCTGTGGCAGCTGGGGGAAATATATATAGGAATAGCAGTTGAGCTGTATTAACTATGAAAGTAAATGTGTTACTCAATTTTTCACCTCTTTCAAGACAAACACAGGACCCTTTTTCTGTGTGGCACAGTACAAGGGATATAACAAAAGGAAATCCTAGCTCTGACGGACAGGAAAGCACAGAGAAGAAGTCCCAGGAACACCAGACTGGTTTTGAGAGCTCCAGTGTGTCATGGATTCCCTGAAGGATTCTTAGGACCTCATTACAGTTTTTGGGGTGTCCAAGAGCTTAAAGGGATGATGAATCCTGGAGCCTAAGTGGACTGTTAAACCTCCTCCCATTAAAAAAAAACATGTGGTTGAAACTGTGTTGGCTAAAAACCATGGAATTTTCTGCGTAACTTTATTCCTTCTTTGCCATTTTGTGTTGGCTATCATGATCTGCCTGTTATATTTCAGCAAAAGCAATAATTTCCTTTTAATTAGATAATTGCCATGTTATTCATTGGTTTTGATTACTTCTAAATTCAGCCTTTCGTTTTAACAAATGTAGTTTCAGAAGATCATGGACTTTAACATTTTTTAAACCGCTAAATGTTCGAAAAGGATTTGTACATATAACAAAATTAAAGTAGGGATTATCTAGCACTGTGTGTGGGATACAGCTATAATCTATACAGAGCATGGAAAAGAAACTGGCATTCTCAATTGCACTGCACACATCTCAGTAATAACAGGGTATGAGGCATACAATTTCATGGAACACCCACAATGAAAATTATTCTTTCCAAACAGAGAATTGTTTTGGAATAAGTTAGGTTAATTGGCACCATGGGATTCCTCTCAAGGAAACACAGAACATGAAAATCTACACATGTGCATGTAAAATGATAAAGTATTATCTTCTTTTCCCTCTCAGCTCCTCAAATCTGAGACAAGCTACCCAAAATCAACAGAAACTATTATGTTTTGTTGATTCAAATTTCCTCAGAATAAACTGGCAATTCTTCATCTGGTCAGCTTACAACCTGAGAGCCATGGCACTGTTCCACAATGGCTAGCTCAAGTATGGTTATCTAGTGCAGTCTCTCACACAAAAATAGAGGTCTCTATGAGCTTTTGGCACATGCTTTTTAGATGGTAAGAAACTTTATTTTCAACAAAGCTATATGGTGCTAAGGTACAACTTCTTTCAAAGGCCTGTTGTGTCCCTATTAGGATTAGAACCAAAGTCTGCAAATGGTTAATGAGAAATCCAGGCCATTTCACTGTCATTATACAATCTTTGGTTAAAATGCAGTATTTTACAGTTTCTGAACACAAAGTATATGAAGTCCTCACAATAGCAACGTTGCCCTCTCAAAAATGACAAAGAACTTATCACTGATTGAGAAAAAAAATCTTCCTTTTCATGAAGAAGGCTAAATTCTCATGTAGACTGTTGTGTCTGTTTTGTTACTGTTTAAGGTCACTATAACCAATGGTATTCTACATGGTTTATCTTTACAATGTCCTGATTTTTTCACATTTGGCCATTTGCACATTTTAACCATTATTTCTTTCAGAGTTTTCTGCTCCAATTATGTCAAGACATTTAAAAGCAATTAATTGTGGTGCCTAGTGGGCAGGTCACAGGTGAGGTGTGGCCTCAAAAATTATGTCTGCTGTGCCACAGGCTGCTGCTCTTCTGACCTCAGATGAGTGAGAAACTCCCATGTCCTGTGACCTGACATCACTTCACCTGCAAGACCTGTGCTGAAAAATAGTCTTCATCACTTCCCTCTGCAGTCTCCAGGAGAAATCTGAGGTCTGTCATTTTTGCAACAACACAGGCAATGTAGTGTTTCAGTTTCACACCAAAGACATGCTGGAGTCCCCCTTTTCCTACAGTGAAAGAGGAGTTCCAGGACACCCAAAAATACCCCAAATGTATCACTGTTGTATGTTAATAATTTCATTCACCTTGCCACCCTGTCTGTGCCTATGCACATGTCTTACATGGATTTACTATTCCATTACCCTCAGAAGTACAGGAACAGGACAGCAAATAGAGATTGCACTCAACACTGGTGCAATTAATTGCAGAATGGAATGAAAATGAAATCTTGATTTGTTCATCATAGAATATATGTCATACTTATGTTTTGTGCCTCAACATTGTTATTGTAGTGGACTATCCCCATTCTTCATATAGAGATGAGAGCTTGGTCTGGTAGGACAATGAGGATTTACTTTCCAGAGTTTTCAGTCTGTTTCTGAATAACTGTGAAGAATTGCAGGCCCATTGGGTTGAAGAAGGGAGAAATTCAGATAGGACCTCTCAGCTGTCCTTCCAGTGCAGCCTGGAGAGAAATACAACCTTCCACTCCTCCCCTTTCTCTCCCTACATCAAAATAATCCCTTTCAGGACTAACTGGTCAGGAATTTAGTAGCCACTGTAAGTTTGGCATTCAAGGGAGCAGAGAGCAAATAACCTTTGTGAAGAGAGCAAAATAGTGCTTAGTGAAGGAGAGCACAGCTTGTTGTGACATCAGGGCAAAAGTTCAAGAAAGGTTCATTGATTTCAGCCTCATCTATGTAAGTGTTCAGAGGAAAATAAATTGAAATTGCTGGACTTGGATGGAAGGATTAGCAGGAATTATGTGAATCGTGGGTATTCTGTCAGTAACATAAATCCTGTGGATATCAATGTGCAGTCTGTGTGTTAACTTAGATCTGTCTGTGCATCAGCAAGATGCAAGAACAAATGTACACATCCAGTCAAGAGGAATATGTGAGAAGTTTTATCAGTGACAGAACTGAGCAATTCAGCAAATAACACAATCTAATTTCCACACTAAGTTTTAAATAGATTTTATCCCTGGCTTACTCTAGTTTTCTGTAGCCACTCCTCACTGCAAAGACAGCACAACCTCTTGTAATCTTCTTGGAGCAGGCTTTTCCAGTGCTGGAGGTAGTGGCAATTAAAAAAAAATAATTATTTGATTATATGTTGAATGACCTGAATAAAACATATTCATGTGATTAAATATTACAGAATCATGGAATCATTAACTTTGGCAAAGACCTCTATGGTCATTAAGTGCAACCATTAACCCAGCACCACCATGTTCACCACTAAACCACATCCCTAGCGCCACATCCACCTGCCTGCTGAACACCTCCAGGGGTGAAGATTCCACCACTGCCCTGGGCAGTCTGCTCCAATATCTTGACACAAACATGAAGGCACAGTAGATGTTCCACTACTAATCATGCATTCCAGCAGAAAGATGCCTGTGGTGACCAGATGCTCATTTGATCTTGAGAAACTCTGGAATAATTGGCTCAGAGCAGCACAGTTAACATGTTTAATGCCTGACAGTCTACCCTCATACTCTTATACTGGACATATTAATTGCTGTGTTCCACAGCAGTCTTCATGGCATCACAGAAAATTCCTGCCTGAATCACTGGATCACTCATTAACAAGATTCTGCAAACTGAAAGCACTTGTGCTCTGATTAAAAACTACCAAAACACAGTAAGAGATATATTTAACTTTTAACTCATCTAAAGGCTATTACTGGGAAATTTGCTGAGCATACACTTAAAATAATTGTCAGATATTTCAATGGAGTTTTTTTTCCCTGCAAAGAGAACTGACTGTTAAAATATTTGTAAGGAATTAAGCAGGAATATAGCATTTTAAAAACTTTGGGAATTAAAACCTCACATAAAGTAGTCTTACTTATTATTAGTTTAAAAGCAAGATGAACTAAGAAGGTGACTATGGCTTAATATTTAGGGGAAGTTTCTGCTTAAGTGTTTCTGACAAGGAAAACCATAGCCTTAGATCAGAAGAAGGTGACAGAGGTCGACTTTAACTCAATGGTGATGTCTGATACCACTTAACTGAGATTTTCTGTCCCTTTTCCCTTCCCTCCCCTGCCATGACCTTTCCTTCCTCAGAGACTTTGCCTTTTATCATGGTATTCCCATGAGATGCATGAGAAATATTTTATTACTATCTAAAAAAAAATTATAAATAACTGAATCTCTACACATGTGCAAGTGGTAATTGCACAGTGGCAAATTTAAGGACACCCATTTTGCAGGGATTTCTGCTCTCAGCACTGTGTGAGGCAAAGTGCAGCCGAGTGCAGCCATTCTTGCTGGCTGCACAATTTATGACCTTGTAGCCAGCAGATACACACCAGAGCTGCACCAGAGCTTAGTCACAATCACAAAAAAAAGAAAACAAAACAAAAAGAAAAAAAAAAAAAAAAAAAAAAAAAAAAAAAGAAGCAATAAACTGAAAATAACCTAAGGATCAGAGATGACAAGCAAATGAACATGAAGCCCTGCTGCAATTCTGTACCTAAAAAGCTCATTCTGTTACTGGATTTATAAGTAGAAAACGACTTTCTAACTACAGGCACTTGATTTTACCATTGGCAGCAGTAAACTTGGCTACTTTGTACAGTTCTGAGGTCCTTATTTTTAAAAGGATTTGGGGAAGCTGAATGATTATAGGGAAGGACCACAAAAATGATTTAAGGATGAACAGTTGCAGCCCTAGAGCTACTTAGCTTTTCAGAAAGTATCCTGAAAGGTGATTATAGCATTTAATTCCCAAGAGAAGTGGTAAGTTCCTAATTTTTTTGTAGTTGCCAAACCGTACCTTGATGCCTTCCCTTCTGAACAATATATTTTAGACCAATACAGGTTTTTGGGCTCAGGAGAGAAGAAAGTAAGTGAAAATTGATGTAATAGGTTGTGCTACATTTTATGGTGATTGCTGCTAACCTAAAGGTTCCCAAATCTTAAGAAATAATACAGTTTATAAGATAAAATACAATCACAGGAGTATGAAAAGTTGGAGAACTGCTACAGCATTGACTATTTTTTTGTAAGTTAGATACAATTTTGAGTACCAGGTGACTGGACTGATCTTGTAACAACAGCATATTCAGCATTGTTACATCTCAGGAAATCATTAAATCCAAGTGTTTGGAATTTTTTAACACTTTTTTTTTTTCCCTGCTGAGAGCATAATGAGATAAAATTGTATTTGCATGATACTTTTGGAGCCTTTAATTTTTTTGCCTAAATTTTGACAAGAGATTCAGACACATCAGGTCTAAACTTTCTAGATAATTGATTAAGGTCTCCTTAAATGCCACTTAAAGTGTTACCATTATTAGTTCAATAGCTTCTCATTTCAATTTTCTGCCTCTTTTCTACTTGGCAATAGTTTAAAACAGAAAGAAAATAAAAGCAGTGAAAATCAGACAAAGAAAAAATGAGTTCTAATATTTTCATTAAAAATTTGTCTTTGCTACATAACTTTGAAGGAAGAACTGTAAAATGTTGCTCTGCAACTAACAGCTCTCTTCACCACAACACAATGGAGCAGTAAATCACCAAAACAGAGAAAGCAGACTTTTAGTTTGGGTGTAATATGAGGGTTTTTTGGTAAAAGGTTCATTCTTTTCTTCTGTATACACTCAGGATAGTTCACAATATTAATGGGTACATTAATATATTACAGGATGGAATCAGTATTTTCTCCACTACACTGGGCTAGATATTCCTAAATAGTTGAGGCAGGTATGGTCTAGATTTGAGTTACAGGTCCATGTCTCACTCATGTCCTTGCTCAACTTTGAGGCAAGACCAAGGTACATGGGTTTTTCTTGTCACCACATTCATGAAGAGGGGAGGACGTGACAGGAGTGGGTTGGCCAAGTGTCCACACACTACAATACTTATGTAGCCAGGGTGACATAAAATGCATTGGAGAAGGCCACAGATGTTGAATTAGCAAATCGTTGATTAATAACCATTAATGGCTTCCAACAACTAAGTTAAAAAATAGAAGATCAAAAAAGCATTCCTGCTAACTGTGCTGTCAAAGAGTTTTAGAAATCGGGAGACGTGCAAAGAAAAATTGGTTCTTAAGCTTTTTTAAAAATTTTTTTAAATCTTCAGGAATCCTGCATCTAATGTTCTCTTGAGTAGGGCCACCAAGAAGCATAAGTCACTATCATCCATTCATGGAATATATCTCTGTTATGAAATGCTTCTCCACACTTGTGCTAATTCCTTCTGAGATACTGGCAGCAGATAAAATTATTGCTGCTCCTTTTTAATTTGAACTCCTTCAAATTAAATCATGTAATTGTCAGTAATTGTACTGCAGCAACAATTTTCAAGCAGAGAACCTCAGTGACTTCAATGAACATTAAAAGCTAATGGACCAATAAAACTTAGGCAAAGAGTTGTACCACTCTTCTCACTTACTTTCTATTTATATCTACAGACCTTCCCAGGAGTGATGGACAAGAAGCAAGCCCATACAATCCTACTGATGTGCTCAGGGCAGCAGAGCCCATGAAGAAGCCCTACAAAGTTGCTTAGAGCAATGTTACGGGTTTCAAATGAATTTCATCAACACAGGGACCAGGGACCATTAGAGAAACAAAAAGGCATCTTTTTAGGAGGGAAACATGACTCATTGTTATACAATGCAATCGCCTCTCTTCCTCTGTTTTTGTATATTGTCTTTCTCCTTATCTGACTGCCAGTGCTGTAGTGAGTGAAATATGTTAGTGAGATCAAAACTAATCTCCAGGATTATTTTTATGAAGGAAATATATCACTTCAGTTTCTTAGTTATATCAGCCTCAGGATAGTTTTAAGTTGATTCTTTGGAACAGATTTGCTACTTTGTGACAATGTAATGATTTTATCACTGCTAAATTTCCTCTTGACATTAAAAAAAGAAGACAAAATCAACCACCACTGTATTATTCCATCTACTGGTATTATAAACATCTTAATAGGATAGCTGTCCAAAATTCTTTTCAGAGGCATCAGTTTATATTACCTTTGATTCAACCACAGCTGCATTATTGGCATGGTCATTATCATTATTCTGATTATTTACTGAGTACAATATATGTCTCTAAAATCTGAAAAAGTATTTTTGCTGTTTTGACTGTCACTGGAGTTAAGTATTTGTTTGTATTTCAGGTAGAAAAAGAAAATAGCAGATGAGGCTGTTTTCAGACACTTGAGTGTAAGAGAGAAAATTTTTACACTTCTTTTAGGGAAAAAAAAATTGTTTGCTTTTTCTTGCTATTATTGCTCCGAGGCTGGAAAACAGATGAGTGGTTTTTGTTTTCTTCAAAGTGTGTACATCCAAATTCTGGCACTATACATGGTTCCTAAGTGAGCACAGAGGACACATTCCATGATGTTTGCACTGTGCCAGTGGATGCGGTGTTTTACACAGCGGTTTGTTGAGGTTTTTTGTAACTGCTGACTGTTCTGCACTGCCTGCTGGAAAATCATCTGTCCACAGAGTACTACTGATTTCTACTATTGAAGTGTGTAACAGGTAAGTAAAACCAAGTACTCTACCAAGTAGTGACAGTGCTGCCATTGCCACAGTGATCTCCCATCCTTATGGGTAAGGGACCATGGACCATGATTACTGGAACTAGACTGCAGAGGATAAATGTAAAAATGTTTAAGAACCCTTGTTTTGAAACTATCATTTAGGTTATATGGGGTTTGGGGTTTTTGATTTATTTATTATTTTATGTAATGTACTCATTCCACAAATTCTTTACTCTTTCTGTTTAAGAGCTGGAGTCCTGCTCCTAGGCACATTCCCTTTCTCCTTCCCTGCAAAGTACATAAAGCCTCCATTCTTGCCAGCCTCCATTAAATACTGCAACACAATTATCCTCAGTCACTGGACTGTTATCTCAGGGAATTGAATTAGACTTTCTAGCTTAGAAACATCAAATTATTTACACAAAATGTTATAGTTGAAACAGATCCAGTGTAGATCATTACATGATGACTTTTTAAAAAGATCAGGTCACGGATTTAAAACAGAACTGAAAGTTGTATCTGATCCTGAGGGTACCTGTTGGGAGTCATATCAAGCAGGTTAGTGCCTGTTCAGAAGCACGGAAAATCAGTTTTCCATTTAGCCTTGTCTTCAAGTTGCAGCTGTAAAAGTTTCCTCAAGAAAGGTTTCTCTGGGACCAATAACAGTTCTGGGGAAATTTCACTGTCAGTTTTCCACGAGTACAAGTGATCAGAACTTTTGGTTAAGAAATATGAAACAGCCTTAGATGGCTGTCCAAAAACACCCCTGATTAGTCCATTCTGTTTGGATATCTTGAACATAATGGTTATCTTCAGGGGCAGAAAGGGAAGCATTCAGCAAAATACATAATCATATAAAGTAGGTTTTTTTTTTTCCTGAAAAAGGTGCAATATGTTTCATCACTCTATTTTTCAATACACACTAAAAACCTCTGAGATTTTCACTCAGAAAAGTCTATCCTAATTGGCCTCTTGCCCTTACAGCTGAAACAAAATTATCAGTTAACATGTGCTATTCATTTCAAATAGATCTAGTTTGTCACAATTATAATTTAAGATCCCTCTGTCAAGAGTGTGTCAATATAACTTTCATCCTTGAAGGTTTTTTGATACATAGTCCTGACTGTTCTAGGCATAACCTGATTACAACTTAAAACTTCTTTATATATCTGAATTTTACTTGCATTATCACTCTGAATTGTGACAAGAAATCAACATGGAACAACACTTGACAGCATTCCAGAGGTAAAATATCTTCCAACAGACTTAAGAGTTTGGTACTTACCCCATAACTAGATGTAACTTCTCACCTCCACCTTCCAACATATTCCCACCAGTGCCCATTCCCCACTCACTGCCCCAACCACAAAAGTGTTCCCAGTGGACAGGAAGGAAGCTGTTCAACCCACCAACCCTCATGTCTGAATTTAGAGAGTCAGTCACTTTTACGTGCCACTCCAACCCACACAGTTTTAAAGCAGCCTCCCACCCAGGGAAGCTTGTGCTACATTTGGGATTGAGCCAAGAGGGAATGAGCACTCCTGCTCCTCTCCAGGGCATCACTGAGCATTCCCAGGCCCCCTCCTGTGTCCAGCTCCCTGGGCATCACAGAGCATCTGGAGGGCAGGGGAGGCCCTAAGCCAAACTTGCTCCCCCTGGCACCACAGCAAAACTCATCTGAATTCAATGGGATGGAAATGAGCCCAAAGGATGAAAATACAAAGATAGTGCCATGGAATGCTGGTGCTGAATAGTTTCATTTTGAATTTAAAGTGAGGAAAAAATGAAGGGAAGAAAATAGTTTGATAAGAGTTACAACACGCTGTTTTCCCCTCCCACTATGAGTTTTCACTTCTTTGCCAGAAAGAACTGTGGTGTCTCTCGTCGTTACTCTTTTTTGTTATTTAAATTTAATTAATAACTAAAAAATATTCTTCCCATTTCTCCCATATACATGCTAAAATATAAAAAGGTAGAGGTAAGTATAAAATCCAACCTTTATTCCACTTTGAACAAGCTTGTGTATATCCAAAAAAGGTTCCTTGAGTATGTCTCCTTCGGGAGTGAAAATCTTCACGTATCCTTCTTTCTCAAGGATAAAGAGGCGATGGGATCCATCCCCACAATGTACTGCTCCGACAGGCTGCCTTAGTCCACTCACAACCTCCTGAATACAGAAGCAGTTGTGCTTGTGTTTTCTAAAGAAATTTAAAGAAATAGTGAGACATTTATTCTTTTTCGTAACCATGACACAACAGTGTCCCTAAAAGATAAAATTGTTGTTGTGCAATGATATTAAAAACAGGTTTATAATAAAACATTTTTAATATATTAATGTGTACAAATTATTCCCTTGAATGTATGCAAGCACATAATACAAAAAATCAGCTTTAACTTCACTTGAGGAAAATTTGGTCTGCATACAAAAAAGAGAACATTAAATAAACTTAGATCCAAAATGTAGAGCAATGGGAGGGGAAAAAAGTTGGCAAAAGAAGAGAATAACTTAGAAATACAGAATTTTGACTATAAAATAAACACAGTAAATTTCATCACTTGGATAAAATTTGAATTCTAATATCCAATTTAAAATAATGACTTATGATGGAATAATCTAATTTAATTATTTTCAGAAAAAAAACCCCACAAATGAAATAAACTGAAGATCACAACATAAACATTTTAGTAATAAACTTATTGTAGGTTTTTAGTAATATTAAATTTAGGTACAGATTACTTCCCAGAACAATGAATGATCCACGGGCTGGACAATAACCAAGATCCACAGGGTGGATCAGAGCAGGATTCTAACACCTTTTCAGCAAGGCAAATATCAAATGGTACTGAAGTGCTGAAGCTGGTGTAACTTTCTCTTTTGACGTACTCTAGCAGCAGCAAAAGAAATTCACATCTGGAAAACACAGCTGCTCAGAATAAGCACACACGGAGCTGTTTCACTGTGAAAACCACAGGCTTTGCTAGGGTTTTTTTTTCAGATTAAACAGCATTTATCTTTATGAACCTGCTGATCTCTTCCTCTTTGTCGTATTCTTCCATGTGGTCCAGGGAGTTAGAAGCTGGCCCTCGCACTTGTTTTCTTGGAAAATCTGGAAAGCACACACCACCATCTTTTCTTGCATAGTAATAGCAAAACTCATCAGCTGTAGTTTGGAGGAAACCTTAAAAATGCAAAAGAGCATACAAATATTTAGTGTGTTGTCATGTCTGCAGTTTTTTGTCATCATACTCGTCTTTAAATAGATTATAGTGGAAAAAGACATTTTAAACAAAGGGCTATCTGCAAAAAGAGAGTCTGCTCTGAGTAAACACAAATGTATAAACACAAACTGAGCATTGCCTTTCACAGTTTATTCATCTGTATTTGTATTAAACCTCATTTTCAATGTGCTTAAGTTTCATTCAAAATGACACAATCGTTCACTCACTAAAAAATTAAGAGACAAAGTTCAGAGTTGAGGCTGTGACGCACTTCCCCCTAATTTTAACCCTATCAATCAAGTGTAGTATCTGCTGTAAAATAGCCTGAGCAGCTTCTGTTTAACTTTTTTAAAATAACTGATTAGTTCTAGTCAAAATCTCAGTGAAGACTCTGATAAAAGACATGCAGTAAAAGTTTTGTGGAATGGTGCCAGCAATGGACATTGGTTGGAGAGGTGAGAAGTGGGAAGTAGTGCTGAAAACTGTACCACGTTGACATCCAGCTGGCCTCTGGTTGACTCCCAGCATTAAAGTAGCTGAGCAGTGTCCCTTGGTGAAGTCTACTTCCTCAGCCCCATCCCCTGAAAAGGGGATATGTCTCATGCTGCAATGGATGAAAGGTGGTCCTTAGGTTTTAGGTGAAAATGGGAAGGACTTTGAAGACCCAAAGAAACACAAAGTTGATATAATGGGGAGCCTTTGAAGAAAAACCCTGCCACTATTGCTATTACTTTCTTGCATTATGTTTAAGGACATTAAAAAAAAATCTATTTTTGTTCACAAACCTATTTCTAGTCATTTCAATCTAGGTTTTAATCAGGAGTATTAAATTTAAGAGGACAGAGTCTGGCTAGTTACAGACGTACCAGAACATTGTCGAGATGATATGTCTTAAGTTACCTTTGTTCCTGTTTGCATTACTGGCAACTGTCTTAGGATGTACTATAGTCCAGGACATAACTCATAGGATACACAGAATTAGCACTTAATTGGAATTAGAGGCCTAATTTATGCACGGCTTTACCACTTGTGAATAATGCAGTAATCCATAGATCTTTGCCATAAAACTTCTGGCTTACAACATACAATAAGAACTGATCAGGGACAGCTGTGTTTCGTTGGAAAATGCCAATTTCTTACAAGCAAAGCTTTTTCAGAAACATTATCAGTTTTGACAAAATGTTACTTAACATGATGTTTCTGGTCCAAGCTCAAACTTCTGGTCTAAATGAAAAAGACAGAACCAGACAGCAAACCTTGTATCACTATACTCCAATGTCTTGTAATTAGGGTGTTTCATTAGGAAGAGGAATATTCAGGTCAATGCCCCTCATCTGTCAGGCAAGAGTTTGACCCTAAGTCTCCCATTTCCCAAGTAAATGTCCTAACAACGACTTTATTAGCTATCCTGGGGTGGTCTCTCTGTGGCTTTCTTCATGGAAAATTTCGAAAGAGTTCAATTTCTTCCTTATGTGGAATAGGAAAATTTTTTGGATCCCAGAATTCTTGTGGAGTGAAAAGCCTTTCCCACCCAACTATACTTCTTTTCATATATATCTTCCTTTAAAAATATTGGAAAAAATGACAGGACAAAGCCTGCCTTTGATTTCTATAAAATAATATCTGGAAACACATGGTAGTGTGTTGTGGTGTAAAAGTTTAATTACCATGATTTGGAGCTTCAGTAAATTTCATCTCTGAAGAGCTGCTTTTAATTTATAGTAGTTATTTAGAGAAAATGGGAGATGTAATTTCAAGTGGAACAACTGAAGAGGAACTCTGATATAATCATAGAGTAGTATTCCAAGGCTTGTAAATACAATGCCAAAATCAAAGGTAATCTAAAATCTTACTGTTGAATTATTTGACTTAAGAATATAGGGGTATGTCTTTAATAATTTATTTCTCTAGGCACAGTGGGTCATTTGAAAAAATGCAATAGCAGATTAGAGGTGTATGATTACTAAGAATTTCTAGAATTTTCCAAGTATACAATTTACTAATCACTAAAGATGAACTTCTCTTGGCTTGAGTGTTATCTTTAGTCAGGGAAACCCAGAGCAGGTTGTGATCATGTTGTTCACTCATGTCCATTTCAAATAACAATCAGATGCAAACTCACTTGAGCAGCGCAATGCCTTTTCTTGTATGTAAGACTAATCCCTTTGCCTCATGAAATATTTTATCATGCACTAAAGTGCATGCTGCACTGCAGTTGCCTTTTGCTGTTTAGTAAACCCTTCAGCAGATTCTGGAAAGGATAAGGCTTATGGAGCATTTTCATTAGAAATGCTTGTAAAAAAGTGGAGCTAGAATTAAACTATGAAAAATGTTGCATTACTGGAAGGAATGTGACCTCTGTAAATACAGTTTCACCTGTGCATTAAGGGCGGAATTTTGCTATTTTGTTCTATAAAAAACAGTAATTTAGGAAAAATGTCTTATATATGCTCCATTTAACATACTAACAGCTTCACTGAGGACATTTAGAGAAACATTTGCTTCTGCACTCCTATCTGCTTGTAGCCATTTATTATCTTCTTTCTCATGCTTAGATTGTAAGGTCTTTAGTGTACAGTTTGCCATTTTGTTCAGAGTTTGTACAGTGTCCAGAAGAATGGTCCCTGACAAGTGCCCCTAAGCACTAGAATTGTTTGGAGAAAAAGAAAAAAAAAAAGTAATAGGGACTGCAACCCTTGGTCCTGTGTGAATTTCTGTACTAACTAATTTATTTTAAAAAACTCATACTTATTATTACAAACTTCCTACCAGCTGTGTATTCGTTGACAGAGCGGTGCCTGTGTTAACAAAGAAAATTGAAATCACAAAGGATGATTAAACATCATGTTTAAGTGTCAGATTTTGCACAGGCTTGCATTTCTATGCTAAACTTTCTGTCTTGCAAACAAGAATCCAACGACAGGCTTTTCAGTTAAGGCAGCTACAGTGAAGGCTTTCTGTGTTCGCCTTTATAAAACACTGTGGGAATAAATTGCAAGATTAAAAGCCTTTTCAAAGGAAAACTGCTCCCAGCTGATCCCCACCTCCTCTCTCCACTTGTTTTGCAGCCAGTTGTTCCTCACACTGTATCTCCCTTCCTGTCCTATCTTCACCAAATTTCACTTTGCAGGATTCCCTGATTTCCCATTCCCTTTCCTTTTCTCTTTGACACACAACTCCAGTGCCATGGTAGCACATGTCTCAGTCTTTGCAGCAAGTCAAAGACTTGGCATTGCATGCAGGATTGAGTGTCATCCGCTCATCTGAGTAAACCTGCAGAGCCTTTGAGGGCATCTGGATATCAGGCTCACCTGCTTTATTTTTGCTGTGACCTTGAGCACAGAGTTCAACATTGTGTCAAAGCAGCCTTTACCTTTTGGGGATTTCTTTTCTGATTTGTATCTTTGACTGCTAAATGTGAATTTGTTCACAAAAACCCCACATTCTCCTCTCTTCTCAACAGCCAGTAAAAACCAAACCAAAGACCAAATGATTTCAGACAGATTGTTTTAAAATGTACTAAGTCCACTGGTAGCTAACATAATTTCCAGCTGGTTTTCAAATGACTGGTGACCCTCTTCTGCTCAGACACTGCAGGTTCCTGCACACAGGCAGGGCCAGGGTTGATCCCCTTCATGCTCTTGTTACCAGCAGCAAATTTACCATCCACTACTATTTTTCTGAAGGTTGACTATGTTGACTGTGACTATTAATCAGTCATTTTAGAACTTCTGGAAGTGCTCAGTGAGTTGTAGAATGTCTTAGAATTCCAGTGTTTTGGGCTAGAATTCCAACATTTTGGAACACCCTGTTTGGTGCTTGAAAAATCCTATCAGACATCTGTTCTGGTAATGTCTGGATTCAGATCTGGGCCTGGATCTGATTTCACCCACAATCATCTGGAACCCATTTCTTCAAATGAAAATAATAGAGGTCAGATAGCTCAAAATCTCTCCCATGTCCTTGGATGGCACCATGGCTGTGGCACAGGTTTGTTCCTTAGAATATGCCACTTCCAATGGCATGGATCAAGTTTCTGATTATGTCTAAAGGCAGAATCAGCTGTGGCTTTCTTTATTAGCTATATTAGTAATAAATATTAGACAGTCTTCCCTTACGGAAAGGGAAAACTTAAAATTCATATTGACTGAAGACACTTCATTAAATCACTTAACTCCAGTGTCTCCATCAATAATCCCTTAAACCGAGGCTTGTAGTAAAGATTATATGAGAAATAATCAGAACAGTTATCTGGAATGAAGCAGAGAAGCTCTAATCTCAAAGTCTTTGTGAAACATTACACCCTCCTGCTCATCCACACAATCCTAACAGCTTCTGATATAATTCTGCTTGAATAAAGAATAAGGGCCACCTTTTCTCTCAATATTTCTTAAGAAGTCAGTAGAAGTTCTGATAAAGTCATAACTGGTGGGCAAACTGCTGTCTTCAAAAGAGTTAACGAAGGATCTGCTAGAGTTTTCATCTTTGCAGGAGACAAAACATAAATGAATTTTTGAAGCTAAGTCATGAAAAAAACTGATGCATAATTTCCCAGCCTTCTTGGTTAAGATGTACTGCTAACATTTCAGTCCCAGAAAAGATGCTTGCTGTCTTAAAATGTTAATAATATTTCTCATTTGCACAGGGATAAAATTATTTTTGTAGTCAGCAATTTCCTTAATCTCTGTTGTATTGGTGTTCAGAAACAATTAGCACTCCCTAATGGAGGAAGAGTAATTATTCGACACTTTAACAAATGCACAGTGAATCATTGCCAGAGACCTTGGGTTTGGGGGCCTGCTAATTTTCAACTCTTTGTAAAATCCTCCAGGCTAAGCTGAAAACATAGCTTCCACATTTTCTACTTTTTTTCTTTCTTTTGCAATAAATATTATTACAGATATACAAGTCTCACAAGGAAAACAGAACCCCCAAATAAGTAATTTTAATTACTTATGTTTAAGAATGTACAAGATTATAGAACTGCATTAAAATCCTATAGGCCATCTTCTTAAAAAGAGGGACCTGAATCTTAATGAATACATTTGGGAAATGCTAGAATAGATATCCACGACCATGAGTACCAGTCAACTCACCAAATTAATCCTGTTGGTGGATGAAAGCAAGCAACAAGTTTTTGTTAGTACAACCTATTTTCAGGAAAAGTATTTAAAACAATTATTAGCATCTGATTGATGTAGGAAAAATCCTATTTTAACTGATGCTGAAGTATGTAAGTTCTTTTCCTGCAAAGCACAGTGCTCTGCCCAGTGCTAAAGTTATGCTTTCATCTGGTTATCTTTCAAGGCAACCTGGGTGGTCACAAAAAGCACTTGACATCTTGATGCACTTCAGCAGTTTTACATATACACAAAACTTTGTAGAAAAATAAATTTGTCATTCGTCACCACATATGTTGATCTGAGGAGCGAGGTTCCTGTGGCTGTAGCTCCTGTGCTGCTCAGCCCTTTCTCATTCTCCCTCCCTCCCTCCACCTCCTCCTTCTTTCCTTCTTTTCCCTCTCACTTTTTTCAATTAAATAAATTGTTTCCTCATAAACACAGAATGTCACAAAACAACTCTGAGGGTCTCGTTTTGCAGAATATGAAAATCATTTGTGCTAGCTACAAACTCATGTCAAAAATGTCTTTGTGCTGACTTCTTATATGAGCCAAACATTTAGAATATCTAATCTGTTATCGCTGTTCAGCAGGCAGTCTTGGCAAATATGATCTATTCTGCTTTGCTTTGGGGAATGTGATAAAGAGCAAGAAACAGCTGGTTTAAGAAAGCCTTAGAAACATCTCTTAGTTTATAAAGACAATAATAATATTTTCATATTTGAATGGGTTGAGATACATGTTAAAGCACAGTAAAGGGAAAAAGTAAGTCAATTCAAAATGTTTTCTCAAGTCAATAAAAGAACATTGCAAAAAAATCCCTGCACTCTTGGGGTTTCAGAGAAAACAAGTACACACTGTGAACATGCAATTAAAAAACCGTCCTCCAAATCCCATCTACTTAAACTATCCCCTTTACTCAAATATGTTTATATTATATTACAAAGCTGTGTTCATACATTAAAAGTGACTATTCACAAATTCATTTTTCATCTCATTAACAAGTCCTTTTTTCCAGTCTGTGTTGCTAGTTTAAAGAAAAAAAAAAAAAAAGAAATCTTAACCTATTTAATTATTTTCTCCTGTGTGGCATTGTTTATAAGTAGTGTTTGGACAGGGAAAAAAGCATAGTTTAAAAATGACAGTCTTAACCATATAAATAATTTACTATTGGGAATACCAAAGATGTTATTTAACATAATAGTGTCTTAAGACAGTGTTTCTAAAAGAGCCATCCTCTGCGGTTATTTTGTTGATATAGTTACAAGTGATAGCACACATTTGGTGACTGCCTCAGACAACACAGGGCAAACTCCGCTTTTGGCTATGTCCAGCTAACTCCACTGAATACAGTGAGGAAGTGTTAGGTAAGTTAAGAATTTGCTTGTTAACAGCACGCTGGAAGTGATTCAAAGATCACAGAAGTCTATCAAATGGGGCCCTTTGATTTCAATGGGTTTTAAACCCTGTGGAAAAAACATCAGTTTCTAGGGTAACAAAACCAGAAAAAACACTTTACTCATCAGCTTTTAGAGGCTACAGCAAAAAGCCATTTCTTGCATTTTAAAGCAATCTATCATTTAGAATAGCCTTCTGGATGGCCAGCTGCTTGTTTGCATTATTAGAATGAATGCAATAATATTTCAGCAAAGGTAAGAGTTTCACGTGCCTTTGACAACAATCTAACCATGTGTGTTTCAGGGTGAGTTTAACAGGAGGGTGGCAAGAAAGCCCTCAAAGTATTTATCTCCCCACACAAGATGTGCTGTGAAGACATTCTGTCCCTGCTTGAGCAAATTCCCCTGGATGTCAGTGGGGATTTTTCCTGTTTAAAAGCTGGATCTATAACTGCTCAGGCAATATCAACATATCAGGACATCCTTTAGCCCCATACTTTGTTATGAGTTTTACCTGGTATGTGGCCTCTGCAGGTGTAATAGAATTCTTTACAATAGTCTTTGCACAGGTAGGGAAGCATTAGCTCTTTTTCAGCAGTTTCCCCTTTCTCAGGTGAGTGGAATAGGTTCTGAGCGTGAGGTGAGCAGTGTGCACACTTGATTTCCTCCAGTAGCTTCGCACATTCTGTGTTGTTGGTAACAGAAAGGACCTGCAAGCCACAAACCAGAGACAAGTAAACCTGTGACCTCTGTCCCCATCCTCCACAAAGACAGATTGCATGGCCTAACGCCACAAATAATGCTAATGGAACCAATACAGTTACTATGAACACATCGAGTTTCATGCAAAAGCTATTACTAGGAAATGAGCAATATGCCATTGGTACAGTGTGAATTTAATTTCTCTGATTTCTTATAGAGGGTTCTCACAAAATCTTCCATAAGTATAGATTTCCTATCTGAGCTTGCTTCTCAGATAAGAATAACCATACTCAAGTTATTTTAAGCACCCGTGCCCGCCATCACATAGACAAACTCTGAACTAGAGGAATCATTTATATAAGAGGGACTTAGACCATCAGGCCCACCCACTTCTCTGAAATACCTAAAATCCTAACTTGTAAGGTGGCCTACTCAAGTGTTTAGAGACTAAAAATTAAAATTCTCGCATCACAACACATCAGGAAAACCATGTATTTGTAAAATAGGTGTATCTGAACAACACAAAGCCTGGCTGCGGAAATGACTACTGTGGAATTCAGCAGGTGCCATGGATTTTTCATGCTTTAAATGCTGCTCTGCCTTTTGCTCTCTCTAAGGCACACTATTTGGAGGTGGGAAACCCTGTATGTTTTCAGACATATTTTTCTATTTTAAGTGCAAAAGTAGAATTTGCAATGTCTTGTTTGTGTCAATGTGGAAACTGTAACTTTGTCCTGAAAAAACCATATATTATGGATGTACAGCACTTAAAGAGGCACGAAACCACAAATGATGATGTGTTTAAGTAAACACAGGAGCCTAAGTAGTCATCAAATAATGAAAAATAATGGAAAACAGCATAGTTGTCTTTATTAGCTTTTGAATGCATGTACTTTATTAATGTATTGTTAACTACATGGATTGTTTTTTGGTCATTCATCCCAATAGTGGGCAGTGGGAAATGTGTTCTCTCCGTTGAGAGGGTCTGAATCTGACCAGTGCAAAACCAAAGCTCAGGTTCTTTCTACTATTTATATAACACAGTTACAAACAGAGACTGTAAGACACTTATGTTAAAAAATATTGATGTTGTAAATACATGTATTGTATGAAATTTGTAAATATTTGCAAATCACACGTTTGAAAATATTGCTAGTTTTTCTATAGTTTGTATCTCTGGACTCATTTACGGAAGGACTTTCCAATGTCATTCCCTTGCCATGTAACATTATAGGGAATTATCTAAGTTGCTTTTGATAAATCAGTTATTTAGTGCAGGAACACTCTGAATATGCTTCAGTTTGCTGTCTCATAGGTCAGCTCTCTTCTAGGATACTGTACTTTGATAACACAGGTCTGAACTCAGCTTTTTATTTACAGGGCATAATTACATAGACCTCAAATGCTTGAGAGAAATGCACTTTCAATTGTTTAAAACAGGTATGTATTCAAAATATTGCACAATATATGGCCCATACATTTAAACAGCATCCTATTTATAACAACCTTAATTTAGAAGGCAATCTCTATCCAGGAAAATTTAGTCTTACCATACATATATTGTCAAAAGACCATCTGAAATGTGCACTAAAGTTTAGTGTTGGAAGTTGGACCACTGATTAGAAGAACGCCATTTGGCTTCTACCCTTATTGTGGATGTGCTGCCATTGGCTTCAAAAAGAATTCCTCCAGGTTTGCCAGGATCACTAAATGCATTAAATGTTCTGTTCTTCAGACTATCTGCTGTCAAACTATCCTCAGCTTCATAGCACCTGCAGGTGAGTAATGTGATTAACATCTGCCTCATATAGTTTATTATCTCACTTCAAACCTTTCTTGAGAATATAATTATCCCACATATTTTGTAAAGGGTTCGTCTTTTTTTTTTTTTTTTTTTTTTTTTTTTTAAGTTTTAAGACAGCAATCAATCAGACAGAAATGACCCATGCATGTTGCATGTATAGCAAAAGGTTTGCCTTAATCCTGAATTCTTTTGGGAATTTCTTCCATGGCCACAGGTTCTTCTCTCCTGAAAAAATTTAGATTCCTTTTGCCCATTTGGGCCATAGCAGTAGAATTCTTACCCTTAGTCTTCTTTCTTGAGTTTCAGATGTTGTTCTAGATATGGTAAATCTTGACAACAAGAAGTAAAAATATAATGATAACTGCTATAAACTATAACCAAAATATATAACAACTAAAACTTTCCACTTGAATACTGCTGAGGATTGCACCCCAGGTAGCAGAGAAGACAACTGACATGCTTGCAGCAATCCATGCTGCTGAGACAATGTTCTGCACTAGCTGAACTTCCCTAAGGGATGCTATGATTGTGATACAGGGAAGGAAGGGCCTGTACAATCCAATCAGGTCATTGGCTGCCAAACAGGACAAAGTCTGAGGCCATCAGGGGTTGAGCAAAACCACTATACATAAATACTACTTTTTAAGATCATTATCATGTCACTTGTCTTTGGACAAGTGGATGAAATGACCCATTTTGGTGCTTCCATCAAAGGGCTGTGAGTACAGACCCTTCAAAGTACTTGCCTACATGCAGTAGTACCACCTGGTTTGCAGAAGTCTCTGAAGTTTTCATCAGGGAGTTCATCTCAGACTTTCTTGTGGTAACAGTGTGATGGTGTGTTTAGAAGTACAAGTAAACACAAGGTATTACTAGGTAAATATTCAGTGTGTTTATTGAATTAACTCCACAGAGATGCAGACAGAAAACTGTACTTCTACTGGAAGACTCCAGAACACATTGTGAACAGGGGGGGAAAAATAAATTACAGGATGGCAAAGCTAATTTACTGTTTCTTGTGGAAAACGTAATTGACGTTGCCTGGTGATACAGGCTTGCCAACATTTCAGTCCTCAAAGTTAAGACAAAAGGATCCTAATCCCCCTGAGCAGCTGCTATCCAGGAATTAACCACAGGAATTCACCCCCTCATGTCATTTCTGGAATGAATCTTGGTCATATAATAGCTAATCAGAAGATTAAGGAATGAGAGTCAATCAATTATCTGAAAATCAAGTACAATGTTACTTAACTTTTAGAATGCTCAAGCAAAATAGGGTGGTAACATTTGCTCTGTGTGAGGTCTGATGTGTAACTCTGTATTGGCTTGGAGATAGGACAAGTCTCTATTCTGAATTTCAGTAAATCAATAATGTATTTATCCTGGAGTATACTAAACCAGTTCTAAGCAGATTCTGAAATACTTATTTAAATGAAGCTTTTTCTGTTGGATGTCTACTTTGAAAATGATCTCAAAGTTGACAATGGCTTTGGACTTTTGAAGAAATGTAAACTAATTTCCTGCTTCAATTTTTAAAGTCGTATGTGAAACCATCAAACTGCAGTGGTTTAAACTAACTGCTCTCTGGAAAATATGTAAAACTTCCAAACATTTATTGCAACATGCCTAATAATGATTATGCCTGCTGCTGACTAATTTACAACATCTGTAAGATCACCCTTTAATCTCTAGCCACATGAAAGTAGAACGGGTAGACTAAAGGTAAGATAAATCCTGGAATGCACAGGAAAGCACAGCATACTAAATTGGTTTATCAACAGAAGGAAGAGTGCAAAGAAGAAGGAACAGAAGATGACACAAGAGACAGAAATTCTTTACCACTAATATTGTCATCTGTTTTCTGTAAGCCGTCATATCTAGTTAGAGAAAGGCAGTAGAATTTTGATGCTAACACAAGGAAGAAACCAGTGAAATAAGTCATTGCATTAAGCCATATTTGATATACAATCATTTATGTCTAAAAATCATGTGCTGACGAGATTGTTCAGCTGTTGAGTTGAACATATGCCTCTTCTGTATTATAGTGCTGGATTATGTCATTAAAGAGTTCAGTTTCAATTTTAGGGTAATATTTAAATAGATCATTGTACTAAGGCAGCTGTTAAAGGGACCCCAAGATGAGTTATTTGTTTAGTTGGATGTGTTCAACAATAGCCTTTGTTCATGAAAGAGCCAGAGCAAACAAATGATTGTAAAAGGGCACACTTGAAAACAATTACTTTTCACCCATTCCTTGACAGCCTTGGCTGTGAAACCATCCAAGGTAGAGAGGACTTCTTTGCCTGTCAGGCTGTAGGCAAACTTTTAGAAAAATTGATATCACAATGTTTGGCTGGGATGTAGCAGCCCTTCATAAACACGGGGATATTGGCAGAAAAATAAAAGAGTTAAATGTCAACAACAGGATGCAAATATTTTACTTGAGCCAGTGCAGTGTTGTATCTGCTCTTTACGGTAGCTCCGTTATTGTTCCCAAAACTGTAGGTGGTGTTTTCATTTATAAGCACAGATCAATAATTTGGTCAAAAATTCTCATAGACCCATCATCTTATTAGAATGTCTACTAAGCATGGTCAATTAATTTTTTTTTTTTTTTTAAAAGATGGCAGTGCTCAGATTTCTGTTAATGGCATGGCCTCTCCATCATGTAGGTAGTGGATGGAGTTTAAAAAAGCTGGTTTGGGAACTGTAGTAGAACAAAGTTTAAAATAACGTGCTTTTAGAAAAGTTACATTCAAATGTATACCATAATACTTTGCCAAGTCTTCTACAGAATGACCACCTCATTCTGTCAACTATAAATTACGTATATGTTGACATGTTTTTTAATAATATATCTTTATTGCATATGATAAAGCAGACTTGTGAGTTTCATTAAAATTAATCTTCAGTGAAAAAAGTCTGATTTTACAACCCTGTACAACATTCCTTTAAAAATGTAATTTATATTAAAAAAAAACCCCAAAATTAAATGGGTTCAGCAGCTCAGGAATAGGTACTGTGGTCACTTCCTCACATTTACATCAAGTTTTTAGTACCATCAGTAAGAAAAAAACCACACTGAAAAGGAATTAAAAGATATTTTAAAGTAATAGTAAGAAGAGAATAAACACTTCAACTGCCTGGGGATGGAAAACTAACCAAAGTTGAACTTCCAGTTTATTGCATTCAACCAATTACCACAAGGGTCTCCAAGCACTGAATAATCTCAGTAGTATATATGCCACGGAGACACTGCAAACAGGGTGAATTAAGGACATATTTTCCAGTCCTTATTATTTTTTTCTTTTTATTTTTCTGGGGTTTTTTTCCCCCAGCTAGATAGTTCAGGTTATCTGTGTGTGGTTATAGTTTAATTCAATCATCACACAGGAGCCTAATGACACTGTCTCTAGACAACATGAAGAAATATATCTGCCTTGAATCTCAAACTGCTGCTGCATATGGTATGAATAAAGAGAGATCTGCAGCTGAAAACCTGCAGTAAGACAGTTCTCAATCATCTGGGAATAGAGGGGGTAGGACAAATGCTCCCTCAAAAGGCATGAACATTTGGACAGAGCTGGGGACTGAAGGAGAATGATGTTCTCCAGTTTCACCCATTAGTGAACCAACTAACAAACACAATGGTGTTGTTGTTATTCTTTTGCCATAAGCAACAGGACTCTGTGTGTGGGCAGCAGTTTAGTGGGGAGGAGGATAAGTCGACCCCTTTTTGTCCTATTGATTTTTTCCTATTTGCATGACTTGAGCAAATTAAATGATGCAATATGGCTTTTTGTTACAAAACAAAGTGAGAGATACCACCCAGACACATATGTTGATTCGTAGAAGCTGTTTACATGAGAATGGAGTGAAATCTACCGTGAACTGAGCATAAAAATTCGATTCAGACTGGGTATTTTTTTTTATTATGCTTGGGCCAGCAAGACTGAAACACAAGTTTTCCAAGAGTCTCTCAGACCTTGACAACTAGAGAGTTGTAACTGAGGAATTCTTAATTAAACCTAAAGGAGGATGAAATGTTTAAAAAAACCCAAAAAAAAAACAAAACCAGAAACAATTTAAAAAAAAAAAAGGAAAGAAAAGGAAAAGTAATAATATTTTTTAAAGGCACCTGATTGTTTATTTCATGTGCTGTGATTCTTAATGACATTATTCCGCAACTTCCCTCCCCGTACATACCCCCGGATGCAGCACTGGCCAGCACAGCACAGCTTATCAAACACAGTCCTGCCTGGTTAGGTACCCACGCGTTTGAAAATCTAAGCAACAGGCTGATAAGCAGAATTTAACTTGCTAAAGGATGCAGAGAACTTGACAATTTTAAAAAATCGGTGAGCAGAGGAGGTGCTTCCCTTCACATGACCGCAGCTTGAAATTGGGCAGAGAGGCTGCCAGGTAACGTGGAAAGGCAGAGAATCTCACGGCACCTGGTGAGACACCGGCCCTGGGCGAGAGCCGGGAGTCCGGGCTCCACCGCGGACACTTCGGGGGGCTTTCGGCGCTGACACTCTGAACCGTGAGTAGCACACGGGCCCCGAGGCGGCCGGAGATCACGGAATGTTGGCACACCGGCATCAAGCCACCATCCAAGCCCCCTCCCGAAGTAAGCATGTGGAGCAAACTGGACACGATTTTTCACGCCAGGAAAACCCCAACCCGGATGGCACCGCCGGGCGAAAGCACAGCCCGGCCCCTCCGCTGCCGCGGCCTCTGCCGGGCGCCCGCCCGGCTCCTCCGCCCTTCCCCGCAGCCGCGCCCGGGCAGCGGCGATACCTGCGGGCGGCCCGGCCTCGCTGCACGGGGACGGGACCGGCGCCGGGGCCGCCGCCGGAAACTCGGGCGCTGCGGACAGAAAAGTAACTCGGCTGCAGAGCCGGCGGTAGGGCCGGCACAGCGCTCCCCCCGCGGGCTGCCCGTGTCCCCTCCGGGCGCGGAGCTGAGCCGGCTGCCCGCGCCTCCCGAGGCAGCGTCAGACCCACACCCGGGTCCCGCTCCCGCCGCGCCCTCGCCCCCCGGGCGGGAGCGGCCGCCCCCCGCCGCGGCATCGCCCCCTCCACCCGCGTCGGAGCGCGGCAGGTTCGCGGCCGGTGCGTGGCTCGGCGCAAAATAATAAAAGAAGCCCAGAACACCAAAAACCTCCCGCAAAGCCCGGCGCAGCCCCAGGTGGTGCTTACCTTGGCTTCGGCGTGCGGCAGACCCTGCGCCTCGGAGCGGGAGCAGCAGGACAGACGGGGGTAGAGGCCGCGGCACATCGCCTCCCCGCCGCCCGGCGCCTCCGGGGACAGCACCCGCCGGTCCCGCTTCTTCAGCCGCCGCGGCGGGGTCCCGTTGAGGCACCTTCTCCTCCGGGCGCCGCTCTCCCCAAACTTGGCATCCCCCTCGAAGAAGCACAGAACCACGGCCACCAGCAGCAGCTTAAACGGCAGCATCTTGAGCATCATGCCTGAGGGAGCGTGTGAATGCACCCAAACCGGGGGTGGGGGGGGTGGGTGGGGGGAGAAGGAAGGAGGGGAATCCCACTGACTTTTCTTTGCACTTCAGATCAGGAAACCACCTCCCTCCCCCAGAAGGGGAAAGTCTGGAGGAGAATAATAACAGCAGCGGTTAAAGAGCCGACCAGCTCCGGTCGGAGGAACAGCACCTCGGCCACCCCCGCTTCTTCCAAAAAGGTGGACCGAAGAGGCAGGAACGGGGGGGACCGAGCCCCCGAGCCCCGGCGGGAGGATGCTCGAAGCCGGCGAAGTTGTGCGAGCGGCACAGGTTTTAGCAGCTGGCGCTGCCGCGCCGAAGAGCCGAGGCTCGGGGCGGGCCGGGCAGCGGGCGGCAGCAGCAGCCCTCCACTTGTCGTCCCATAGGAAGGGTGTCCCCGCGGCGGGACTGTGGCGGCGGCCGGGCCGGGCGATGCCCCCTCCGCTGCTGCTGCTGCTGCTGCCGGCGGCGGCGGCTGCGGCTCGTCCGGGCTCTCATGTTTCGCTCCCTCTTTTCTTCTTCTTTTTAAGCGGCGCGCGGGGAGGTGCTGCCACCGCGCGCCCTGCACGTCACCCGGCGGCATCCACCGGCCGCGCGTGCCGCCCGTGGGGGCCCGCCGGGAGCGGGAGCGGCGCGGGGGCCGCGCTCGGCTGGAGGGAGCGGCGGCGGGCCCCGCCCCGAGGAGATCCCCCGCCAGGGGGTCCGGCTGCCCCCTTCCCCCCGAGGCAGCTGGAGCCGAGCCTCCCGGAGGGCCAGCGCAGAGAGGGAGGGAGGGAGAGAGGGAGGGAGAGGGGGCGGGCTGCTTCCCCCTCCCCTCTCTCGGCGGGAACCGGTGGGGTCGCGGCGGTGCCCGGCGGAAGGCGAGCTCTGTAGGTGGGTCCTGTGCCCCCGACGGCCGAGGCGCCCGAGGCAGGGCTCCCTCGGGGTCGGCTCGCCCACAGCTCGTCCCCAGCGCCACGGAAGGTTCCAGAGGCGCGGGGCGGGCGTCGACGGCGGGAGCTGCCCTCAGCTCCCGGTGGCGTTTTGCAGCGGGGCTTCACCGCCATGGCTGCCTCGAAGGTGCCGCGAGCTGGCAGACCCTTGATGCGCGGGCACGATGGCCGAGGAACAGCCTGCTGGGACGGCCGTCTCTAAAGCTGTGAGGGAGCATGGGGAGGTGAGCGTGGGCCCGGTGTGCCGAGAACGGGAGAGCTGGGTGAAGAGCAGGAAGATCCAAGTACCTGGCGCCTGCTGGCAAGAAAGCGCCTGTGAGAGGCCAGGACTCAATTTCTGAGTTAATTTCAATGTCAATTTCAATTGCTTAGCAATCCAGAAAGGGAAGGCCAGCAGGGGTGAAATGGAGGAAAAAGATGGAAGCCGAGGGTGAGCCCTCAGAGGTTGCTGAGGTGCAGCTATAGCCACTGACTTGGAGGCAAAGGGCAGCTGCAGAACCAAAGTCAGAGGTATGTTTACCAGGGATTGGCTGCTCATCCCAGAAACAGGAAACATTGGCATGCACCCAAAGAGTTCCCTTAAGAGGGAGAAAGGGAAAGAAGTATTGCATTAGTTCCTCACGAGCACTGGTGTCTCTAAACTGACTAGGCCCTGTTTTTCACCAAACAAAGCGAGTCTCTTCATATTTACACTTGAGCTCTTAAACAGCCGCACTGAACTAAATAGGAGTTTGGCATGGATAAGTAGCACATCAGATGAATTACTGAGTGGAGAGAAAGAGTCTTTCCTCTTCCTTCAAGTGCATTTTTGAAGGCAACTCATGATTACTCTTTGTCTTGCCACTGACTCTCATTTGACTGAAGGTTTTCCCAACCAAGGCTTGAGCCACATCCTCGTGAGTAGGGAAGGCCTGTGGTGCAGCTTGGGCTTCATCAATCATGTTGGTGAGTGAAATAAGGGTGTACTCCTGACATAGAGTATCCTTGCTTTGTAGTTTTAGAGAAGAGTTCTGCTTTGCGATATACAAACTTGTCCCATAAGCAACCTGACATGGCAGAACTGTAGCAGTGCAGTTCTATAACATCAGCTGTGCCTTTTGCATTACTCAGGGGTATTGCGTAGATTATTCTGAAATGAAAGTGATATACACTTTCATTTATATACAGCAGAGTAACAGTATCATAATAAAGGCACTTTTTTTCCCAAGCAGATCCCTCACAGGGGGTTACACTGGCAGAAATGTAGTGGCCTAAGGACAGAGCAGGAGGTCTGTGTTTCTCTTCCCCTACGTAAGCATAAATACCTGTTCTAGTTCTCAGAGGAGGTGAGTTTGGGGTATATTAATTACAGAAAGATTTCCCAAAATGGACTTTAGATCAAGCTGCCAAACTAAGAAAGAAGCGACAGTTTGTGAAGAGCTGTTTCTACATAGAAATTTTACTTGGATCTATGATGAAGACATTTCCCAGAGATTCTGTGGAATATACTGTTGACCTTGTATAATATGAAGTGTTCAAAACTTCAAGCTCTATAGTGATGGGGTGATGTAAAGATGTATAAGCAACCTTGAAGAAGGTTGAATGTTCTTTAAAACCTCTGAATAGAAATTGCTGATTCTTGGGGTTTTGTGCAAGAAGACCTGATTTAATCTAATGTTCCTTTCCACTCTTTAAAAAGTACAAGTTGGCTTCTTTTCTAATGAAGTATTTTTCTTGGTTGATACAGAATTTTATTTTAATTTTAATAATGCAGAGTTAAGATCAGTATTAGTATATGCCATTTCAGAGTGTTAACTTCAGGTGACTTCCAGCTCCTGATAAACAGAGATAAGGGAATACTTATGTAGTAAAAACACACACATAGGAAATATGGATAATAAACATGTCAGTTTTTTAAGGCCACCTGGATTCTGTCACATGAGGCTCATTACTAGAAATAATTAAACATGATGATGCCATAAGTGAGCTGAATAAATTCTGTTATTTCTTCAGATGTGATGAGAATCTTTGTAGGGTATAAGTGAGAATCTTTATAGGATATTAGTAAGAATCTTTGGGTTACAGTGCAATTATGTGTGAAAGGGTTAGAAAATTTTAAAAAGGGAAGCTATTTCTGCCACACTGTTTGAATGTAGCTGGATTTTCTTCTAGATTTGCCTGGGAGATAAACAGACTGTGCTTAGTTACACCATTATTTTTTTAATTACTTGCTTAATTAATAGGTGTTGTTATGTATCTAATGATATGTCCTTGGGTACCTGTATCATGTGGATTGAATGTGTCAAGAGTGTGAGGCTGATTGTGGCATGCACTTGAACTTACTGTTTCTCAAATTATTTTATGTTATACATATTTTGCAAGGGGATTCAGCTACACCAAGAAACTTGCTTTCAGGTTGGAAGACCTGTTGGACATCAGGAAGAATTTTTTCAGTGGAAGGATGGCTAAAGCATTGGGACAGACTGTCCAGGGAGTGGTGAAATCACTGTCTGTGGAGTGTTCAAGAAACAACTGGATGTGGCATTTAGTGCTGTAGTTAAGTTGGCGTGATGGTGCTCAGTCAAAGGTTGAACTTGATGATCTTGGAGGCCTTTTCCAGCCTTAATGATTCTATGATTGTAGGTCCATGGACTCCCCAGCAGTGTGAACAAAAGAGGAAATGCGTAGTTACGTGTAGCAGCTAGAGTCAGTTTTGGGAAACACAGTTATCACAGGAGTTTACAGATAGGTGCAGAAGCTGGGCAAAGTGATTTCATGGCATTGGGTTTGACAGAAGCAAACAGTAGCATCAAAATATTAATAAACTGCCAATAGATGTTGTTTGATGGCACAGATTTACATATTCTTGGGATTCCATGTGAAAGCTCACTTTCACCTCACTTGTGAAAAGCTAAGCCCATGTAGTGTGAGATGTGTCTTCATCAGAGCTAAATTCCGACCTTCCACATAGGTGACAAATACCTGGCATGCCATGAGGATGAATATTGCAGTGTTGGAGCAGGCTTAGAAATTATGATATTATGAAATTACAATATTCTGAGAAATTATGGCATTCCAGATCCTAGTGGGGGAGCATCACCCCTGTGTATCAAGAGCACAGCTAGATAAAGCAGGTGGACTTCAGTTCTAGGGAGAGTAATTCTGTTCTTGTTGTAACTGGAATTTGAGTTGAACTTCTGAAACACATTTATTTTGTAAAGAGAAAAAAAAGCTTTTTTCTTTTTTGTCAGAACCACTTACTTGAGGGTGAAATCTCTCCATATCTCATTACCATTACACTTTTCACTGAGTCCTTGTGTATACTCTAGGATTTCTTGTGAAGCCAGTGATTCCTTTTCAGTCTAGGTAGTTCTCTGAAGAGCAGGGAGTTGGGCTTGGTGATCCTTATGCATCTCTTCCAACTTAAAATATTCTAAAATTTTGTGGTCTTATTGGGATTACTCTGTATCGTAGACCAGTAAAAAATACTCAGCCATGGATTCTGTGCTGTAGATGCTCAAAACTACAGTTCCATTTCTAGATTCAATTATTTTTTTAAAAAGCACCTTTAATTTGAAATTTTGAATGTTTCATTTAGAGAGGAAAGCAGAAAAATCTTTCTAAAGGTCACATAGTTTGTTTAAATTACTTTGAAACAGCACCAAGCTTGAGAGCCCAAGCTCTGAGGCTTCTGCCTCAGCTGCAGCTCCTGAAACTTCAAGTTCCCATCTCCCTGTTTTCTGTCAGCTAGATGGACAGAGACAGAGGAATCTGGAAATTTGGAATGAGGACTTGGGCAGGAGTTTCAAGGTTTGGCTGTCTGGGCTCCTGTGCTTCTGGCTTTTTTTGTGTGAAAGCCCAACTGTCCTGAGAGTCCTATTAGAAGTTGAGAGTTTTTTCTGGCTCTGGGCTGAATCACTGGGGCTGGGGTTCCTGTGGCTTCAGGGCAGAGAACTGAAATATCAGGAAACTCTGACTCTGGGACAGTCTTAATGGCAGGAGTTCCCCACAGCTGTGAACTCCACAAGTCCAGTCACTGAAGCAGCTCCTCTGGTAATGAAGAAGGAAAATGGTTCCTGGAATGGTTTCATTAAAGTGTTTTGTGGTTAGTCAGAAGTTTATAAAACCATGATATTTTTGCTTATATTTCTGTTTTGTGATGTAACAGAATTTTTTCAGTTGGTCAAAACATTTCTGGTTGGTTCTCCCCACCCTATACTATAGTGCACATAATTTCATGGGGTTGAGAATAACATGTTGCTTGTCTTTGCGTACCACAAATACAAGGTGTGAAAGCTGGTATAGCATGAATGAACAGGCCTTGTTAGGATATTTTTTTATGGGAAAATAGGTGCCCAGACAGTCACAGAAAGGTTTTTAGGGTATGCCTTTACCACAGATTTCCCCATGGCTCTTAGAAATCTTCTAACCCAGCTGAAGCCACCTGGACCATTTGAGTCTGTAAACTAATGGGTCTCCTCTCTACACAAGACTTCAAAAAACCCTGATTCCCGTCTGTGTACAAAAGCAGTATTGGACTGACTTTAACTCCACTTGATTGGCTCATCAGGGATTAAGACCTGCAGATTGTTTTAGCACATCACAGCAGCTGCTAACACAAACCTTCAATTACGTGTGTTCAGTTTGCAATGAGGGCTGGTCTAACTAGGAGGCAGATAAAGCAAAGCATTTTGTGAGGGAATGAAGACTCAAGAGGCCCTCTTGCCTATAGCCTGCATACTTTCACTACCTGCTGTAATTCACCTCAACAGCGGGTCTCTATTTATCTGTGTTACAAAGAGACAAAGGAAGCTGCTGTGGGAAAAATCTTTCTTTCCTGGCAGGGACTGTGGTAATCCCGCTCTGTACTGCAGTTTACAAGCCACGTGTATGTTGTGCCTTGCTCCAGTGTTTGAAGTATCCATAACTTGTTGTAGGAACAATTTGCATAAAATGTCAACAGGGGAACTGTGATACTTACCAAAGTAATAAAGGTCTTTCTGAATAAGTGATATTGTGCATGCCAGAACTAAATAATGGACTTAAATATTTGTGCCTAGTATTCTTTGTAGCCTGCTGAGTGTGGGGATGGAAATTTTCCCTTGGCAGTGTTAAAAGTAAACTGTCAGGAGGCTCTGCTGTGAGCTGCCCAATGACTGGGATGTCAGACAGGATTCCACAGGTTTTCCCAGTGCTGATGCAGTGCATGTGCATTTCCCTTTGTTCCACAGATCAGTGTGAGTCAATTCCTATTTGATGTGGAAGCTTGGGGAAGTTCTTCATTGTAGCTTTTGTATAACACATGGTAAGGCACCATGTACAGCATTGCTGCATATCGGGCATATATGCTACATTAACTTGAGGCTACTTTACAAATGATTAAAAAAAAAACCAATTTTGCTCATGCAGATGGAAAATAACAGTGGAGTCAGCAACCATTGCCACATATTTTTCTGGAACAAGATGTGTCCAATTCATATGTGTGATGCAGCTTTCAGAAAGATGTCTCTAGTTCAGTACCATAATTTATCTTTTGGAAAGTAAGGAGTTCAGCTCTATAACAATTGCTTTTTGGTGCATTGTTCTCACAGCTATCCAGGGCCCTGGCACATGAGGGAAGCGCTGTACCTGACACTCATCCTCAGCCCCGTGCTAACAGCCTGCCCCAAATCAGTCATTCTGCCATGTTAAGCCATTCCAAGCGGTGCCAAATGCTGCCTTGTGTTTCTGGCATCACACATGAGCTCTGCAGGCTGGTGTGCACTTCTGTGTGGTGTCATACTTACATCATGCCAGTGTTTCCAGGTGCCTGTCCAGCCTCCACTGACCTGTGGTTGCGAATTTTATCCTCTCTTTTCTTTACTTTTTTCATCTTGTTTCCCTGAAGAGGGATTGGGGACATTGTGTTACCAGCCTGAATCCTGACCAGATGAGATCAGCCTGGAGAGGATTAAAGTGGTAGCCTGAGTCCCAGTAATGTAAAGAAAAAGCTGGTGGAAGCAGGTGATTTTGTAAAAAGCTAATTCTTACAGAGGGTGTTCTTTGGGAATCTATCACTCAGTTTGCCCTGCTTTGCCCCCTCACACTCCTGTGCACAGCAAATGTCAAGCCTATGGATTTCAGATTATGTACAATAGTGAAGCTTTAACCAAGAAGACCATGCTCAGGTTCACAGTAATTAAAAGGGAATGCCAGCACTCATTTGGGCAGTAGCTTAGGATGTGGTCATAAAGCTGCTTCAGCGGCATGGAGTACTGTCAAACCATCAGGGACTCCCTGGTTCTGCAGCCTGATACCATTCTGCCAGGAATGTGGTCTTCACAGACAGATTGGACTGTAAATTCTTCAAACCTTGAGGTAAAGAGTCCATTAACTTTGGTGAGAAATAAATCTGAGTAGGTGGTGGGTTCACACACAGGTGGCAATGTGTGAGTAATTTCTTTCATTTGACTGTAAGATGCATGAACAAAGAAGATCTTTTGGATAAAGATGTAAACTGATGTGGATGCCAGATGAACTTTGACTGAACTTAAGGCTGAACCACATTTTAAAAAATAAATAAATTACCCAGGATAAGGAGAGACAATAGCAGATGCTGGAACCATCTGTTCCTAGACAGCTCTAATAGAAAACTCCTTCTAGTCTATTGCATGTTTCTTTCTCCATTAAATAGTAGAGTTCTCCCTATGAATGCAGTCTGCCTGTAGTAGGATATGAACAATAATAGCCTTGATTTCCAGGTGAGTTGTCCTCTATCCCAGAACTTCCATATGCAGCCTGGCTTCTGCAGCATTTGAAATTCTGCATATAATCAAGTGATTGAGTTAAGCGCTCCATCCTAACCTTAAGGCATGTATTACAATCACTATCAAATGAACTTTAAGGATGAGCTGTACTGCTCCATGTAATTTGTTACAGATGTGAAGGAATCCCTAATTTCCCAAGGAATGGTCACTGCAGTCTAGATGTTGTCTGAATGAGGTAAACAGACTGCACTTAACCCTTATGACAGAGATTTGGTTTTATTTTGGGCAAAAACGTGATTTAAAGTCATCAGTATTCCAGCTTTTTAAATTTTCCTACTCTCCATATAATTTTTTAGAATAGGGCCTAAATTGTAAATCAGAATCATAGCATTCCAGGGACTGTACAAAATTGCAGACTATTTTCTGTGTTTGGGACAAGATTAGTAGGTATAGGTCACCACTCAGATATAATATTGACTTTCATGAAGGATCAATTTTTTGAGACCCATCCAGTAGAATAATGATACTTAGTGATTTTAATATGGAAATACATTGTTTGCAGGACAATGTCTATGTCATGGACAAGTTGTTGAATCTTGCTAGCAAATCAGTCAAGTATCAGTGAGAGTCAGATGAGTTTCTATTGCCACTCAACATTTTTTGGAAACTCTGGGGTCAACTGTGTGTTCACCAGGGAATTCTTTGTTCCAGCAGTCTTTTTTTTTTTCTAATACAGAGTCTGAGATGTACTTCTGTGGAACTGTTTATGATAAACTTATCTGAATATATGTAAGGAAGGAAGGCTCTGAGGACATCTGAATCTGTGCCTCTGGCAGCTTGAAGGAGCAGAGGGACTGTGTGGGTTGTTCTCTCTGGACCTCTGTTTTTTTTAGTAGAACCTCATACCAAATGTTCAGTTCTTCTGGGAGGTTTGTGTACCGCTCCACCAAGCGTGGCTTTCCAGAGGGTTTGAACTTTAACACCAGGGGCACTTGCATGTCTCAGGAGGAGGTAATCTGTATAGACAAAACTTTTGGAAACACTTCTAAGTGACAGCTGCATGTTCCCTGAGAATGCTGTTGTACGAAGAAATCAGTGAACTAGTCTGGAAGTCTGCACAATCAAGTTGTTTTGACAGAGCCGAGTGGGCAGGTAATAATTCTAGATTTTCCAGTATTTTTGGATACAAGATAGTGTTTTAAAGTTCTTATACTGATTTGAACAAGATGTTAAAAATGTAATTTCAAGACGATAACATAGTAATTGTGAGTTATGTGTCTTTCTGCTTTCCTACAGGGAGGGAGTCATGTAGGACATAAGCAGGATGCCTCTAGAAAAATAACTTGATGGGGTTACAGTCCTGTGCTTCCTTCTTACTGATCCTTATTTTAGAGATTTCTGGAATAGGATTCCACACTGTATCTTGCGATCCATCCAGTAGCATGAGAGAATTCTGAAAAGGTGTAACATTTAAATGGGTTAATTATGATTTTTTTTTACATCCTTTCTCAATGCAGACATCAATTCACTCACAGATGGGTAGAACTATGTAAATATCTTCTATTTGAAGAATGTTAAGATTTATGAATAATAATAAAATGAGACCATAACTGAAAAAATACTGAAGAAAAAAGGAAAGAACAACAATTAGTGATAAAATAGAGAAGGAAAAGTGAGTAATGAAATCAAGGTTCCTTCACATATGCATTATCCTCTCCATTGTGGCTTGATCCAGAGCCCATTCAACAGGTTCTCCTGAATTTCATGTCATAGAATCATGGAATGGTTTGGGTTGGGAGGGTCCTTGAAGATCATGCAGTTCTAACTGCCTGCCATGGGCAGGGATACCTTTCACCAGACCAGATTGCTCAGAGCCCCATCCTGGCTTTGAACATTTGCAGGGATGGGCAGCCACAGCTTCTCTGGGCAACCTGTTCCAGTGCCTCAACACCCTCACAGTAAAGAATTTCTTTCTAATATCCAACTTAAACCTGTCCTCTGTCAGTTTAAAGTCATTACCCCTTGTTCTGTCATGATCCTCCCCTTACTGTGGAGATCCTTCTCTTCTGGACCTGAACTTCACTTTATTTCTTGTGAGTGCAAAGATGTCAGCTAGCTATCTATACAGTATTTGTTTACTTACATACTTACATTTCTTTTTATACTCACTAATGTTACATTAATATGGAATATTTTCAGTCATGCATTGATAGGACAATAAAATTATTTCATATACCACTGTACTTTTAAGCCATGGGGAAGCCATGGGTTTTGGTCAGCTCTGAAGCATAAACCATTGCAGTGTGTTCTGATTCTTACTTGAGAAAACAGTTCTTTTTAAATCTTTCTTAGAGAAAGATGCTCATTTCAGTGACCTTACTTGTACAATGCTCACAATCCTTATGTACTTGTTTAAGGAGCCTTGTGGAAATGCAAAGCACTTCCTAAGTGCCAAGTACTGTTTATAATAGGAAATTTTTCTTCCACTCCCAAACCTAAACTCTTCCCAGAAAATTATTTAGCCAGGCTGTGCTGTAACTTTCTGTAGTGTTTAAATGAGAATAATGTTTCATTGCTTCATTTGGCTTGTAAGATACAGTCTTTGTGTATGGCAACCCACAAAATAGAAAGGAACACTGCAGTTTGTGTTATTAAATTACTGCATATAATAAGCATGCATTTTTTCATTGGTATCAAGGGCTCTGAGAAGCTGTTTTGGCATAAAGCAACAAAAATTGAGACTTTGTGCTTTGTCATACAGGTTTGATGCTTTGTGAGTCACAATTTATAAACATTATGGAATATTTATTACTGTCCTGATAGAAAAGAACTGAGGATCTGTTGTATCAATATATGTCAGAAGCACATGAATATTAAATGAATAATAAAGATTCATTCTTTTTCATAGTTACAGTTTTACATTTTCAAAATAAAATGTAAAATATTGTGGAGATGCAATTTCTTGAATTTGCTTTGTTTGTGAAAATGCAGTTTTCCAAAGAGCCGTATTGGTTGATTCTCTTATTTGTTTACATGTCTGTAGAAAGGAGACAATTGGAAATGATGAAATCACTGCTTTACAGGTAGCCAACACCCTTGGCTGTGTGGATTTTGGCTGAGATGGTGAGGAATGCTGCAACCCAAGTGTGATTCCACCGCCAACTCCATCAATGCTTCATACTGAGAATGGGTAATTAGTTTTCATTAAACACTTTAGCTGACACTGAAAAATATGAGTATTGCTACAAAACACTATTTGCGGGATCTATATTGACATTTTGGTTCAATGTGCATCAAAATTAATTTTATGTTCACATGGTGTCATGGGTAAAACAGTGTCTGAATCACCTGCTTCTGGAAATTTACTTACTGCAGTCATGGTACTGGAATAAGACACGAAAGAGAAAGCTGAATACAACTATTTAAAAAAAGTTCATTATGTAAGTTAGTTCAATATAACTCTGGTCTTTTATTTTAAGCCTGTTGGAAGTTAATTTTCTGTTTGTATTTTAAATGTATTTGTATGTTGCCTCACACAGTGACAATCTGCATTTGATTTTGTCATTTAATTAATATTACAGTAGTCTGTAGAATAACATTAGAGTAAATTTTAAGTAAACTAAGGAAATACAGAGATTGTAGAAGGAACATTTATTAAGGTACTGTTGTATATGGAGAAAATGCTTCCTTCTATTATTAAATTAAACATCTCTGGGCAGTAATTGAGACTTGTTGAACTCTGGTGTGAACTCTGAGCTATAGATAATATGCTAAATGGTGATTTCCTGGTTTTGTCTTATGAATAGTTCTAAGTAAATTAGTAAAGATTTAATCTTATTTTTTTTAAAAAAGAAAATGTTAAATTAATAGGTTGATTCATTTACTTATTAGTTGTTTGGGTCTTAATGTAAATTCTAACTTTGTGAAAGGAAAACATAAGCCATTGCTCTCTGTAAGATTGAAAATTCCTAAATTATTGAAAATTTGCAGAATTCTTTGCTTTTGAAGTGTGCGTGCTATAAGAATTAAAGAAGAAAAAGCTTCATTAAAACCTGTAGCAGAGTCAATTTTTTGTCCTTGATGTTTGAAGCACAGAAATTCTGTGCTGGGACTTCCTATGATCCTTTTATGGCCAGATTCAAGTCCCAATTGTAAAGGAGAAGAGGAGGCCCATTGTCTGTTTATCTCTGTTGATTTCAGTTTGAATAATTTCTAACTACAAATCTGCCCCAGGGTCTTTCTGTAAAGACCCTTCTGTGTTATTCTCTTTGAGAGGCAAAAAAACCATATCCAGAAAACAGCAACAAAATGCTTTGTGCTCCATCTTGTGCATTATCATTTTAGGATATTAAAGTGTAGTGGCAGTTTGGTAGCAAAAGAAAGGAAGGTGGTCTGCCAACTAAAGCAGGATGCAATTTCCTTCCACCCTCTTAAATAGTCTTATGATGTCCTTTTTGTTAGCCTGCCTCTGTTGTATTGAATTAGTCTTCTCCACGTTACTTTAAATTCCAAATATAGAAATACTGTTGGTTCTCATAAGGCAGAGTGAACCAGAAAAAGATTACACTTGTAGCCATGGGACTTAAAAAAATATAATAAAAATGAAACCTCGTGCTGTTTCATTTGTTAACTTAAGACATTTGGTAGATAGGCATGACCACTGAGAGGTCCTTTCTTTGGTGACACTTCAGAGACAGCTGCCCTGAAAAGTGGTGACAGAGATGATTTGGAAACACCTGAGATTCTGACTCTGTCTCTGCCTTAACTGCAGGCAGAGTGCACCAAATCCAAAGAACTCTGAAGCGATTCTTCTTCAGTTTGTTGTCCTGGATGCTTCTCATTCTCTATGTCCTGCAGGAAAGGAGTGTCTCTTTTTTGTTGTTGTTCTGTTGTTGTTGTTTCCCTCCCCAGCTCCCCACCTACCCCACAGAACCAAGTGTTACTCAGGGGAATTCACCTTGCCGAAGAGCAAGACTTTTCAAGGCTCCTGGCCTGCTGCACAAACACAGGCTGCTTGTGTTGTTTTGGCTAACAGTTCAAGTATCCCAGCAAGTCCTACTTAATAAGCTATCTGATAAGGCTTGATTGTGCTTCACTGTGTTTAAATTTCTTGGGGAACTGTTTAGATGATGAAAGTGCTCCAGTTCCTGCATTTGTGTAAAACTCCAAAATTATAGAACACAGCCTTTAGTGTCTCAAGGTCTCAGATGATTGAAATACCAAAAGGATTTGCATATTGAAGTATTTTACTCAGTATCTCAATATTAGCATAGATGATACATTGTGTAAATAATATCTGCTTATACTTTGCTTTCTGTGCTACGTTTTGTTGGTGACTGTTAAATAGAGTAGTCAGAAAGCAATTTTCTTCCTTGCAGTGCCAGAATCTACAGAAGGAAAAGGTCATGTGTAGATCACCCAGTTTTTATCTCAGCAACAGAGATTGTGCCTTGCAATTTTGAGACATTCTTCTGATTTGTTGAGCTCTAAACAGTATTATCAAATTGTAGGTGGTGCTATTTCTCTTTGGCATTATATTCCCATTAGTGTCTTTTGAAAATTATGTGTCCTCACAGACTGACAGTGTCTTAACATTCATCTGGAAAAAAAATCTGCATTACATCTTAACTGATCCTGGGTAAGTTGTGAAGTATTCTTGCTGTTATTATGCAGTGACTTTCTCCTATCTAATTGCTCATCCTTACAAATTATAGAATACAAGCTTCCATTATGTACTTGGCCAGAACCTTGATTTTTCAGAGCTATTACTTAAAGGAAAAAAAATTCAAGCAACAGACTATACTGTGACAAATAAGGAATTCCAAAGGATATACAGGAAATTTGCTGAAGTTAACACATTTCAGACCTTCAAAATGTCATACTTCTGCACACATTCCTTTATCTCACACTGAAGATATCCAAGTGTGGTTCTAGTGATAGCATTGTTGTAGCTGTGTTTGTTTAGCTTTTTTGTTTCAATTTAGCTCTTCCTTTCCCTTCTGCCCTGGCATTATTTTCACTACTGACAGTGTTTTTACTTAAATTCATAATTTTGATAATTCCAACTGGACAATTCTGTTTCATTTACTTATGGCACTTCATGTGAAACAGTTCTGCCTTCATTTCCTGTTTATTTTTAGTTGCTAATTTTCAGACTTTCCATCCCCTTGGGTTTTTTTAAATCCTGTTTGGTACAAACCAGGGTGGTCCAACTGGCAGCCCAAGGAACAGTTCCATCTGGCCTGCTGCATTTGCCAAGGAGGAGCTAGGAAATGCCCGTAAGGGCATGTACTGCTCTCACAAGCACATGTTATCTCTTGCTCAGATATGTAACTGTGCTTGAAGCCCAACTGTTCTGTCGTGTCCACCCGGAAAAGGAGACTGGCAGTAAACATTCCTTTTCCCCAGCACAGCTACTTGTCTCGGGGGCTAGTTGTCCTTTCAACAATCTTCAAAGAGGATGCTACAAGTGGGAGCTGCCACCTGTCCCTAAAAGAACTAGGCCGTTGTCATTTTTCCTGGTTAGATTGATAAATTAATAGACAAACTGACAGAAAAACTGTGCTTAAGCCCCAGGACATTAGGAGATACTTAGAATTTTAATATCAACTTCAACAAAGCTGATGTTACCAATTAATGGATTATTTCAGGCTTTGCATCTGCCAAGTGTCCACTGTCAAGTCACTCTGTCTTTTTTCCTTCAGCAAGATGAGCATGATGGTAATAAACAAGCACTGTGCATTAAAAGCACCCTAAGAACCAAGTATATTTAGTCAAATTGACAATATCATTTCAAAGGGTTTCATTTGGTTACTTGCAGGTTTCTTTTCGCTGGAGAATCCTGTGCTTTCAGATGCAGATGGGTGCCTCACTTGAAATCAGTGCATCTGCCAACATGCAATTTCTCATAAGAAATTATCTCAAAAGCTGAACTGATCCCATGTACTCCATTATGTTGTAGAATAATTGCCTTTTTGTAGCAAAATGAGCCCAAATAAGCATGAGATCTAACCATTGCCTCATAAAACAATTATATCACATCTTTTGATGTGTATTCCATTTCCATTAAAAATATTTATAATATTGAGCAAGAATGGGGCAGACTACAGCTTGGTAAAAGGCTGAAATAAGCAATCAGAAGCAATATACGCTAATATAACATGTACATTTACAGTTACCATGTATCATTGTGTGATGATAGCAGAGCTCTGTGGTTTTATTATTCTTATTCAATATACTGTAGCACATAGAGGTATCAAGAGCATATAGCAAAAAAAATCTTCCCTAATATTCAGTCTTAGTTTTATACTTATTCCTTTTAGCATTCTGCTTTCCTTTTCAATTGTAGAGAAACACCAGATTAATGTTCATAACTTACCTCTTTCCTTAGTTTAGAGTGTACAGCAGCACAACTGCTCTAGTCACTCTGTGCTCATTTATTTTAAAATATTTATTCTGTTTATTGTCCTACTCTGGGCTGTAGTGTTCCCCATTATACCAGGCATCTCCAATTTTGGTTAAAAGCACCCCTTATTTTTGATACAGATCATCTCCCCCGGGTGTTTTCTTTTTTTTTTTTTTTTGGTCTTGATTAATCTCCTTTGTTTTCTGTCTCCTCTTTGCCTGTTCTTTCTTATTGTCTAATCTTTATGCTATCTATGGCTATGGTGTTTTCCCCAAGTTTTTCTTTCCTTTCTCTTCTTTTCTCCTTTCATGCTCAGCTCTCTTTTTACAGTGATTTGCCCCTGTCTTCCTTTGGTGTATTCACCCCTTCCTCAATTTTCTTCCCATATTCTTGAGTCTCATAATTCTCTTCTGTTTCTGCTCTGTTCACTTTACTGCACTGTCCTACGCCCTCTTGGTCTTCCTTTGCGTTCCCTAATGTTGTCTTATATTTGGGAGATGACTGATGATGACAGAAAAGTGGAAGGGAAGACTACAGCTGAAGTAATTTAGACATATGCCAACTTCCAGAGAAAAGTTTTGTTAGGAGTAAATAACTGAATTGAAGCATCTAACAGGAACAGCAACAAACCCACTGATTTCTTATGGGTAACTATTCGTAAGTGAAACTGAATTTTACTTGATGATTCCATCCGCCATAATGTAGAACTATGTGATGGCATACTTAACAAGAGATAAAGTTTAAGTGAAGCAAAACATAGTTATAGTTATTAGGTATATCTAATAACTATAAATATTTATAAATATTTGTAAATAGTAAATAGTTGCAGGGTTCATGTCTTTAGAAGTGTTCATGGAGAGAAAAATGGAGGATAAGGCACTGGAGGATAAAAGAGGGGCTGGTGAAAGAAATAAAGACATAAATCAGATGAAGAAACTACACATGATGTATGAAAAGATGGTGAATCAGAGGCAATAAAGACTGGCAACAAGTCTTTGGAGCTGGTTGAAAACCAGAAAAAGTAGTACAGAACTGAGAACAAGCAGTGATAATTCTGTTACCACAATGGAAAAAACAGGAGCAGTGGAAATGGCAGCAGAACCAGTTTACTGGGTACCAGACACACACTATTAATTAAAGCAATTTCAGGAGGGTGCAAAGCTTTATGGATAAGACAATGAAGTCCTAGGAAGCCAATGGGTTTGAAAAGGGGTATATTTCATACTGGTAAATTCTTCCTTGTTTGGCTTGCAAAAAGTATTCAACTAGAGGAATTTAGGTCATAGCTACCCATTGAACAGTGGTTTGTCAAAATTTTTGCATCTTACTGTGATACAAAGGTTGGGCCTAGATTTTTCTATTTGTATTCATGTTTTGTAACAAAAATTTATTCTCAGCGTTCTTATCCTGATTTAATGAAATCACAACCACAGGCAGAATATAGTCAGTCACGGACATTGCTGGAGTAACAGTCCTGTAAAAGAATCACAAGCTTCTCAATTGCTATATGTGCAAGGACTCAATTTCCAAAATAGAAGATCATTTTACTAGCTTTATCAGCAAATCCAAAATTCTGGTCACCCCTTACTGGCTCCCAATGATTATGATTGGGTGGTGTGTATTATAATAGTCTGCTGCTTGCTGAAAACAAATGAATCCTCTGTAGTATCTCACATTATTCTCAGTGAACAATCAGATAGCATAACCTTTGTTGCCGGAACTTTTTTTGTGCTTGAAAACCACATTTCCTGGAAGTCTTATGTTAAAAAATGGTATCACACATCTGACAGGTTTTGTTAAATTAAAACGACAGAGGCATATCCTTAAAACACCTACAAGGTGTGCAACATTTTACAGAAGTTAGATTAGGGATGGCTAGCATGGCTTCACCAAGGGCCAGTTGTGCATGACTGAGCCTGCAGCCTTCAAGGGTGGATTAACATCAGTGAACAAGGGAAGAGCTATTGATGTCATCTCTCTGGACTTCTGCAACATTCTTGCCTCGAAATTGTGAAAGACATTAATTTGATGGAAGGACTATTAGGCAGATAAGAGTCAGTCAATGGCTCGGTGTCCAAATGGAAACCAGCAATGAGTGGTGTCCCTCAAGGGTCTCTGGCACCAATGCTGTTTAGTATCTTCACTGTGTCCACGGTATTTGCATATAAAGGACGAAGAGCAAGAAATGTTTTATATGCTAATTGTTTTCAACTGTTGTCTGAAGGAAGAGAAAAAATAAAATAGATGAAAATGTTTTCTTTGTTCAAAACCAAAGGAGCATTTCATCTGGGACTAGATTGCACGTTACAGGTTCACTACAGGAGTGTTATTTTGACATGTGAATTACTAATTTTATATCAATTTAGGGACAATGAGGGAGAAAGAACGGGCAACACTGTACTTTGAATAGCTGTGGGCACTCAATCTCCAGTCTTACCAATTGTGGTAGGCATCAATTTTCTCAGTGTCAGAGGGAATCATGTATGTATATCCCTTATTACTACAATGCATGTACCTAAACAATTTGCATGACAGTTTAATCTGTTCAAGTCAATAGCCACTTAATAGAAAAGAAAAAAAACTTTGCTTAGCTTCTAAGCTGTGAAGTGTCTGAGGTAAGTAGAACTGAGAGTAGTTAAAACAGCCCTTTGATTTCCATGTTATTTTGTCCCCTTACTTGCTATGAATTAACGTTTCCTTGAGGGCATATAGGGAGTGAAATTTACTCCAGCATAGTGTTGTAGTCTTTTTTTGCAGATGATGAAGTCAGAGAAAATGAGCACAATGTAGACTCGTCCTTTTTGTTTGAAGTATTGATTCTATTACACAGTCATAGTTGTAGGGAAGAAATGAAGGGGATTCTCTCCCACAAGTGAAGCAGATGTCTTACTGAGCCAAGTCTGAGATTTTGTTCTTTGTAAGGAAGCAGAGGGAATGCCTATTTATGGTATTTTGCAGCTACACTGAAGGAAATGTTCTCTTCAGATTATGTTGAGTGGCTCCATAGTATACAATGGTTGTGGTCCCTCTGTTGAGCCAAGAGCCATGTAACCAACATTTACACAGACTGGGCCTTAAGAATCTGATCCTCAGATATGAAGACAGTCCTTCATGAGTTTAATATTCTGGGAATTCAGGATTCTTTGGAATATTTTCTTCTGTCTGAGTCACATAGGTTACTAAATCAGTTGCTGGTTGTGCTTTTCAAGTTAAGTTCTGTGAGGAAATGACATGTAATTGCAGCTGTCCAAAAGAGACAGAGTTGAAATCCATTCTGTATCTCCAAAGTTATTCAAGGTGTAAGTAAAACATGTTTTAGTTTTGTGTTCTGGTGCAACAGATTTTAATGGAGGGCAAAGACTTAAGGATTCATCTGCTTCCCAGCTAAACATGCTTTAGAAAAGCAGAGACTCTTCTCTTGGCTACTTCTGAACTGACATGAAAGCTGGGGGTATTTCAGTGCTTTTAGGTTCCTGTAGCCCTCCATCCTCATTCCTAGCATGCACCTGTTATTTACAGGAATATCAAGCAAATTCTGGGCATTAACTTTATTTTAATTAATTCAGGAATTCTTTTTCTTACTAGCCCTGTTGGGCAGTAGGGTGTTTTGTCCCAGAGGGCACAGTGTCTGTCATTCAGGCAAGCCTGTCTCTCCATATATGGAGCTGTGTTGCTCCAGTTAAATATACCTCAGTTGAACTGACAACACAGCATAGCTTTGTGGTTGCATAATCAATGTTTTCCTCTTTTGCTTTGTTTGTGACCTCTAGCCCTTCTTTGAGTAACTAATTTCCATGTGGGATTTTCTATGCAATTGCTGCTATATCAGATGAGTTTTCTGCAAGCAAGAATTAATATATTTTGTGAAATGAGCTCTATTCTATGCCCCCCCCCCCAGAAATAGCTGTGTACTTGAAAGACTGAGAGCAAATCCTGTTTTGTCATGAATGCCTATTCCTCAGAATGCAGGAGACTTTAGGCCTGATTGCTCATACGGTTTTGAGATGCTTATAGAGCTTGAAGTGTGAAAAGCAGAGATCTTCTTGACTAATGTCACTGTTGTAAGAATTCAGGTCTTCTGGCAGACTTCAGAGGCAGAACAGTTCCAAGAGAGCAGTCTTCCATTACATGAGTGAGACTTTGCCTTCTCTTCCCTCACCTTTCTCCTGACATAGGCTGCTCCCTCAAGGGCTAGAGTGCTATTCCTTCCCTCAGGATCTCTTCTTATTCCGCTCAACAGAGACTTTTAAATTCACATTCAGAAGAGAAGAGTAATCTTTGATTTTGCTTCATTTCAGGGTACTATCCGCCTTTTGGAGGAAATGAGGCAGAAGTCTAATGACAAATCCTTATTCAGAGCTTAGGCCTTAATTGTTTCCTAAACACTATACTTCCTGACTATTGATTAAAGCAGGAATCCCAAATACATTCATGTTAAAAAAGTAGGTTTTTTATGCACACAGGAAGCAATTAAAGGTCATACAAGTGAAGTTAATGCTGACCTGTTTCAAACTTTGAGTAAGACTTTGCAGCATGTGTCATATTTTATCTATATTTTAATGTACCATCCTATCTGACAAAGTAGAATGTAGTAAAGGAAATAAGACATTCCTGAAAAATAGAATTGTTCTTAGCTGGAGCTACACAGGCTGCTGTCTTGGTATTAAATAGAAATTTTACTGACCTGTGGCAGAGGCTTTTGTGTATCTTCAAATGAAATATTTGGCAACAGCCATAAGCTGTCATCTCCTTTGTGGGTTGACCACAGTGTGGAGAAGACTCATGCAGTTCAGCAGTGACTTTCCCAATAGGATACCTACAGCAGAGGAATCTTAAAAACTGAAAACTATGTGTCCTGTTCCAGGTTCTTGTGGGAAGTAGTTGTACTTAGTAGTACTAAGTTGGAATTAGTAGTACTAATTAATATTTTTCATACTTTTCCCAGCAGTTTGCCCCTTCCGCTTTTCTCCTGTCCAGTCTTCCCATACACTTTTCAGTCACTTTTTTTATGAGCACTGTGTCTTCCAACCCAAGTGATTCTTTTTCTGAGCTGTGTGTATAACAAGAAGAACATTGAGAACACAGGAAGACTGTTTGCCTCTTTTCTGTTCCAGTGCCCAGTGCCATAATTGTTTCTGGCAGCCATGAGGAGCTGTTGCAAGGAAAAGCTCTGTTCAGTCTGGAAGACAAAATGTGAAAACAGGCTCTGTAAAGAATGTTGCTCGATACCCTCTAGCAAGCTTTCATCGAGCACGTGCAAACTCCTGATTTTTCTCAGAAGTTTAGAGCATGTCTGCACAGGGTGAGACTGCATAGTGACAGTGAAAAGGATCCTGCCAAATTTTAAGTCCTTTCTTCAAAGAAGGAAGATTGAAGACCCTCTCAGTGAAACAGCTGTAAGAATTTTTTAACACAGGCAGAAGTGTATAACGGAGCTACTTTATTGGTTCTTTTAAAGAAATGGGGTTAAATCCATTAAATTGAAGTGTGTAACCGCACACAGATTTAGAAGACTCCTAGAGGCAGCATTATTTGCCTGACGTGACAGAAAGTTCCAGATTCACCTGTAGAACAGGATTTCCTAGAAAAAAAACCCAACCTTTTTGGGGGAGCCAGAGTTGTCACTAAAAGTTCTAAACACATATATCTGATAGTCTGTGTGAAATAAAGGTTGTCAGACAAGCTAAAGCCAAACTGACACTTGGTCTCATTTTAGCAAAGAAATCAAAAAGGAATGACTTACCCCTCTGTTCAATAAATGCAACTGTGAATGAATTTTTGCATAGCAATGGGACCACTTTGCATTTCTTGAAACCTCTTTGGCAATTCATAGTGTGGCTGGCTTCAGTATCTGAAGAGAGCGTGTTAGATCTTGAGTATATCTTGAGCTCCTCTTTCCTCAAGTAGTCAGGTAGCACTTAAATGATTTGTTAATCCCTTCCATGGCTAGGGACTGCTCTGAAAGCTACCTTTAATAGCCAGGTTTATTGAGGAATGGTACTGGAGAATTTCAGAGGAAACAGAAGAGCAAGCCACTGCCTATCTGATTAATGGCTGGGGAGAATAAAAGGACAAATTAACAACCTAACATCTTCTGCTGGCCATTCTGAAACCACACTGTCATTCAAGAAGAGACAACAAACAAGAGCCCTGCCTAAGGCAGGCTGGATTGTCAAGACCACTACCTCATCCTCTGTTTCTTCTTAGAACAGTGCTGCACTACAGTAGCCCTAAAATGTATGAAGGGTGGGAAACAAAAACTACTGAACTTTTCACCACATCATGACCCAGGTTTTCTCCTCACACCCATGCAAATTGTATCCAAATGTTTACTGTAACCTCCTTTGGCTCAGACTGTTCCTTTTCAGTGTCATATTCTTTGCTCTGTGGACTCCAGGTTCCATCAGCTCAGTGTGCAGATGTTTCAGGAAGTAATTAGAAAGCGATGTGCTCATTACTACCATGTAAATTAGATCACAGCTCACTCTCCAGGTAATTCATATAATCAGGCATGAATTGCCTCCCTTCCTCAGGTCCTTAAGGAAAGGTATCATTTTAAATTGTCTATCATTAGTAAGTTCATTTAGTTTCTGTTTGACTTTGATATGTTTTTAGTGAATTAAATACTATTAATTTGAAGAGAGGTTTTAACTCTCTCTGGTGAATTAAAGCCAGATTCTGGTGACTAGCAGCAGCAGCAATCCGTGAATTACTGACGTATACATTTAATATCTCCCTTGAGAGCAGGAAAGTTCTTCAAATGTTGAAACTGGCTTAAATAATTCAAATTCGTATGAGTGGTGAAAATTCTTTGGCTAATAGTGTTAGCCTGATCACTTCCAGTTTAATCTGGAATATTTGGAATAGCTGTTAATAGTATGTTGATTGATTTTAATATCTTATTCAACATAATGGTTTGCAACCTGACACCTTAGAACTGATTAAGATTCTCAGCTTGATGTAAACAAGTATATTTTCATCAAGCAAAGTATACGTTCCTTCACATACCTGGTTTTGCTTGTTGCACTGAGAGCTAGCAAAATGCCTGCCTATTTTTCTTCTCTGTTTCTACAAAACCTGTTAAGGAGGGTTAATATATTTTTCCAGTGAAAATGCTACTTCATGATCACTTTTACTAGGAATGAAGAAGAAAGAAAAAAAATGAATTAAAAAAATGAAAAATAAAGGGAGCACTGAGATTGGGTTGCAGAAAGCTGAGTTTTAAGTTCCTGCTCTGACATTAAAATAAGGACACTGACAACTGATGCCTTTTGGCTGTTCTGGACTCTGTCTTCCCTGCTTTTATGTGGGGAAACTTTGAAACTTCTGGGGTTAACTCTAATGTGGGGAAGAAATATTCTTGAGATTTCAAAATTTAAGAGGAAAGGATCTGCTTACCACCCAGATACAATGTCAAGAAATAATGTGAAGCACAACAATTGTCAGCAGCAATCATTGGAAGTAATTTCTTGTTCAGGTTTGAAACTTCAAGTTCTTACCCACAAAATAGGTTATTGATAGGATGGTCCTTCTCATTCATTTAAAGAAATTGAGTTATTTAGTTTAATGGTAATGGAGTCCTTAGGAATAAGAAATGGAATTTAACATGAAAACTGTTAGGTAGTGCAGCCAGTACATTAGGATTTCATCTCTTTTTTTTCTTAGACCCATCTATTTTCTTTCTTTGGAATCTAAAGATCTGGTATCTCTGTACCTGAATATGTGCATGTATGTCTGTCTCTGCAGAGAGAAATAAGCAGCTCTGCTCTCACAGCCATTTGATTCTGGCAGTTCATATTCGTGTCAAGGCCTGCAGTAACTTCTACAGAGTCTCTTATTCTCCTGCCATTTTCTTACACAGCCAAGCCCCACTTTTCCTTTCTTTACAAAGTAATTGTTCACCTTTCTTATAGACACAATCACATTTATATATTTAGATTCCTAAAATATTTGTTTTTGTATTTTATTCCTTGAATTTTGTATTTCCTTGTGTTTTAGTGTCCAAAGAAAAAGTATGGTGATACCTGCCCCAATTTTAATGAAATAACCCAACAATGCACTGGTGTTAGGTATAGTAAGGGAAAAGTAATGCTTAGTGTGTTTATAAACCTTAATTGTGTATGTGATCAGGATTTCATACTAGCTATCTCCAAAATAAATACACTTCTCAAGTTTATAGTAGCAGCAAAATGGCAAGTGCGGCCAAGTCAAGAAGTCTTTGTTAAATGCAGGCAGGACCATAGATGTGTAAATTAGACCTGCACATCTAGCACAATGTAAAAGTACCCAAATACCTGTATAAACAAGCAAGTCTAACCACTGGCAGAAATCTTGCTGGGGAAACATGCATGTTTTCCAGACTAAATAAGCTGGAAATAAATATGTTTGGCTATGGCCATGCAGCAGGATGTCTTCTTGTAGGTGGCTTAAAGTGAGCTTGGACATCTCTGCACTTCAGTCTTTTGTACAGTCCTTTCTGTAATGTAAATTAGCAGTGTCATACCACCCTTAAATGTTATGCTATTGCTGTGTAAAAAATGATGCCTTAGAAGATTACATTCAGAAAAGGTACAGTAAATAACTACTGATAAAACAAAGTATAATTTATTGTGAATTTTGATCAGCAATCCAGAACACTTTAAAAAACAGAGTTAATGACATGCAGAAACTCTTGGATGAAACTATTCCTATGAGTCCCTGTAAAGGCATAGCTATCAGAAAGCTTCTAGCTTCCAGGATTCTATACCTTTGCAATTACCATAGAGGCAAAATCAAATTCAACTGCAGAGTGATGGCTTTTGACATGCAAAAGTTTTGAAGCTTCTGCCCTGTAACAGAATATTTTTCTGATAATTTTTGTTGTTAAAAATATTTTATAGTGAGGTCAGTCATTGCTAACTACTTTGAGAACCATTTTTTTGTGTCTTATAATGCCATACATGATTTATGTCACAGTCTTTAGTTAGTTACTTAAGATTGCTTAGTTCCAAAATGCCTTTTAATAAAAATGACAGAGACTATCACCTTCTGACAGGCAGCATGTGTCATTGAAATAGAGGCAGTCATACAATAGCTTTAAAAGAGGAGTGCCACAGCTGAACAAGCAGCTTTTATGTTCTTTTTTTGTTGGACCCCCTCTGGGAGTAAGGGGTAAGTTTAGTTTATTGCCTTAGTTTAGCTTTCAGTTTAGTGCTAAACTAAAGTTTTCTGGCAGCAAGCTTGACTAGGATCTTGGTAAGATAATCTTCCTGAAAACACAGTAGAACAAATGCAGTCAGACATGGCCATACACAAAATGTAATAGACATAACATGCTTTGTACACTGTCTTTGTTTTAATGTTTGAGTGTGCAGGTACTTGTACCTATATGATTGCATGTATAAAACTTGATTTATGTGTGAGGGTGCTCATGTGTATGAAAAGAACCAATAATTTACTGATGGATTAATATGCAACAGAAATAACTACACTGAAATCAAAGTAGTGTAAAGCAGTGCAAGAAGTGAATCACACCTCCTCTAGATCAAGAATATTGATCAAATTTGGTTTTATTGTGAAATATATTGCGTACAAACACAGGCATATACGCACATAGCCTTGTGTTAGAGTTCTCAAATCCCAAAGTCAAATCACAGGACTTAATGTATTACCATGACCTGGGCAGCTTGATTTGAGCTTTTGTGTCTGCACCATGTTTAATTACATGACCTCCAACTTTTTGTTCAGCAGTGCTTGAAGCAGACAAACACATCCTAAAATTTTACTTTGCTGACGTGGGCAGGCTCACGGGATTGAATATTACTGGAGTTCCAGAGTTCCACCTGTGACAAAATCAAGTTTTTAGCTGTGTTCTTCTTTAGGTATAATAACCTTGAACTGAACTTCTGCTTTGTACATATGTATTCCTGCACTGTTTGAAACTGGATTTGATCTAGGTTCAGTCATTGGAACAAACAAGTTTGTTTTCTCTTTTTTCTTTTTGCTGTTTTGAACCCCCATGGAAACACAGAGGAGGAGTTGCCTTGTTGGAATGCAGGCTGGGAAAAGACAAACATATATAAATAAACTGAAGGAATTAGGACAAGAACAAGAGAGGCATGGACAGTGGGCATAACAGAGCTTCAGTAAGGGATGAGGAATGAGAAAAAGCCTGGGAGGTTTTGATGGAGTAAACTTGGTCCCTCATGTGTTTACATTTAATTATAAGATTACACTATTTTTCCACAGAATTCCTACCTCATGCAGGATGCACTTAATGAGCAGCTATTAAATATATTGCTTTGCCCTTATCATGCATGGCTCCAAGCCCTTCTTATTACAGACATTTCAAATACAGAATTATTATTTTTTTTTTTCTGAGATTTTTGTAAGGCCTCTGTCACTCTTATCTTTTTAAGTGGGGTTATACCAACAAAACTAATTCCAGTGTTTTCTAAATTTTCAGTGCTTCAAGTCATAGTCTCAATATATCAATTTTTGTTGTGTATAATTACAGATATGCATTCATATATATATATATATGCATTCATATAATATATATATATATATATATATAGTATGAGCAACAGACTGATGTGTATTATTGCAGGACAGAAAGCTGCTTTAATTTTCATTTTGTAAGGACATAAAGTTATATGAGGGCATGAAGAACTCCGGAAATGACTGGCAATAAAAGAAAGCAAAGCTATTCCTTACTAATTTTAACCATTGTGTTACATCACATAGTTCTGCAGCAGATTAGTCATCACACTGAAAGGTTGATGGAAATAATAGTGAAAAGCTCTTGGCGGACTTTGAACATCTATGACGTAATCCAATAGAAGTGACAAATGACTTCTGGCATTTAAAGGTGAAATGGAAGAACTACAGCCAGAAATCTGACATTTCTGACTCTTATGGTAGTTTTTTGGGGTTTTTTTTTGCTTGGAATATTTTAAAATTCCTTATTGCTATATGTTGATAACAGTGCAGGTTCTAGGGGTCTGTTCATAAATTAGGTAGAGTACAAGGATATCAGTTATAGTAAAGTAGTTCTGTGATTTTAATGATTTTTAGATAGTGTAGTCTGGAGAGTCCATAGGAGAAATAAGCAAGATGAAGTTCTTGCTGGCATGGCTAGGAATGTGGTATTTGAGGGAAGGAAGCTGGTGATTTCTAAATCTCATCAGTGTATTGGGACAAACTTCTCCTTAGAAGTATATAATATCTGACAATAGTCATTACGATTCCTTGAAAAAACTTCCACTGGTTTTTCAGCAGAGCTCTGCAACAGCATTTTGCAAGACTGACATAAAATTATTGACTGGCTCAAATAGTCTCAAATCCACGTTAAGCATCATATAATTAAGAAGAAAGGAGTAAAGAAGAGCATTTGTACTTTATTTCTTTCAAAAATAAAATAGTTTCAACAGATAGGAATAATACATTTCTAGAAAATTACTGCTATGTGTCCTAGGCAACTGCCTAGGACATTACCTGATTACATTACCTGATATCTTTATTGTTTTACATATGCAACATCCATTTAGGTTTACCTGTATGACCTTCAATGTGGCTAAAAATTACAGGAACAAATAAAACAAAGCATATGAACAGTGAAGAAGTAGATTAAACTTGTACATGAATATATTACTTATTGCTGGACAGATCAAAATAATATATCTCAAATTTATTAAAAAATGTATGACTAGTATGTGTACAGTAACAATCATTTTTGAGGGACCTGACACAAAATGAGATTAAAACTTATTTAATATTTTCATTGTGTGATGAAATGGCAATACAGGTATTTTTGTTAGGTTAGGTTTAATAACAAATTATAAATGTTAATGTTTATGAAGCAGAAAAGAATAGATGAGGGGCAAAAATTTATCTAAAACTTCCCTTGTTCAGTAAGATCCCTTTTTCAGTAAGGCAAATGTAAATTGTATGCACTTTAATAAAGAGGTGATTCAATGCTTGATAATGTGATATGTTAATTTCTTGTTTGCACATATGAACCATATCACATCAGCAACTATTTACTTGACTATTTAGTATTCAAAAGTGCTTTGCTGTTGAAGATGGTGATCAGTATGTTCAGCAAAGTTCCATGTGATTTTAGGGCTGCAGTTTCACAGTTCGTGTAAATCAGTTTAAATCTATTCTGCTACTGTCCCACCACTTTTCCACTCCAGGCAATGGGTTAGAATGCCTTTCTTCTGCTGGCACCAACATTCAGGCAGCTGGGTAATTGGTTAGATCAAAAAGCTGATCTGCCTGAAAACTAATTAATTAATTTTTATAGTTTTCAGCTGAATAGAGTCAATCCATCTGATCCAGTGCTGGCAAAAATGAGGGGCCAAGGGCTTAATGAAATAGGGAGAACTTTCCCTTTTGGTGGCAACATGGCCATGGATTGTGAAAGAAACTAGCTGTGAAACTGTGCCTGAATTGTGATCAACAGCATGGTCTACAGAGGATGGAGAAATAAAAAATGAACTAACAAGTTGTAAATGGGTACAGCATAATCAGTGTAAGTGTTGTAGGAAACTGAAAACTCTGTTTTTAAGTTAGTGCACTGTATCATGGAGTGAAGAGGGAGTATTTCTTTGTGGGCCTACTCCTGTTCTCTTATGAATCCATAGAAAAACTATTGTGTTTTTAATATAAGATGGGTCATTTTGTGTTTGAACATGAGTCAAACTGAATGGTTGAAAGAAAATAGTAGTGACAAATTCACCAAGAGAAAAAATCTTCACTGAATATCCATAAACCACTAAAATAATGAAATATAGTTATTTGAAACTTAATGTATTAACAAAATATTTCATGAATTTGGAATGTAGTGTGGCTTGGTGTTTGAAAAAAAGTATTTTAAAGTTTATTTTATTTGGTTACTAACTATCATAAAAATTATACAGGATTACTACTGTGGTCTAATACATGCTATAATTCTTTTAAATTCTGATTTCTGATGCAAATGCTTGGTTTTGTTTTTCATTGATCCTTGTTTTAAAATTAGTTTCCTGGGCATAGTAGAAGTACTTGTGGAGACAAATGCAGTATAGATGGTACCACAGATAGTTAATTTCTTCATTGACTATAGCTTCATGGATGTAAGGAGGTTATAGTATTTATTTATCCCAGAAAATTGCAGCCTGCTTCTAACCATCAAATTTCCAGGAACATTGGAGAGGGCACTAAAGAGTCAAGGTTACCACAGTGTTTTAAAAGATAAGGTATACATTTTTTTCAATATTGTATTTTCAGTATAGATTTCAGCATATTTTCAGTATAGCTGAGTAATTTGTTTTCCTAGAAAAGATTATTGAAATTAATATTAGGATTCTCTCTTTAGCTAGTTAGGTGAAGGTTAGTAGTTAAGTCCTGCTGTCCAAGTCATCTACCTTTTTTCCTCTTGACCTTAATCCTACTTCCCAAGGATGCAGAATTCATCTAATTCAGATAGCCTTGCAGAATTAGATTTACAAAGTCCTCTTGCCTTCTAAGTTGCTTTTCTCACATTCAGTCTACTCTCCCCTGCCAATTTAGCCTTCTGTCCTCCACCCATCCCTGTTTTGATTCATTTCCCTCATGCCGTGTGCCTAAATATTGCCCAACCCATGTGGAAAGTCCTTAATTCTTGTCAAGACAGGGTCATGGCTAGCCCACCCAGGAAGATCAGAACCATGGCTCTGAAACTGGAACAAGGCTTGCCCACTTTATAGCATAAAAGCCATTATTCCCTCATGCTCATCCAGGCCTTTGGGTCAGCAGACAGTTGGAGCAGAGGCACTGAAGGCATGTGTTAGAAGAGATCGGATACACTGAGAAACAGCACCAGATTTATCAGGGACACACAGGGGACGATGCAGGGGGCAAGTGGGGTAGTGAGACTGACTGTGAGACTGTGCCAAGAGCAGTGATGTTAGAGGTGTGGGACAGGAAGGGTCAGTGGGTGAACTGTGCAGGGGAAAGAGGTCTTGGTAAGTTGGCCAGTATGTTTTCCCTTAGTTAAGTCTGGGCATTTGCAGGAGCTGGGGAAACAAGCTTGGCAGAGGACCAGCAGGCCACCTACTCCAGCTTTCTTACCCCATGGGGGAGGCATGAATTGAAAAGAATTACTGAGCAGACTGAGGCTATGCAGGGCTCAGTTGTGGAACAGGCCCACCCTCAGTTCTGTGATGCGTTTGGCCGCCTCCATCAAGTCTTTGATGAGTGTTGTCCTTGGTCCACTGGATTCTTTAACTGTGCAGCCTAATAGTCCATTGACCAATCCATGGCCTGTAGGGCACTTGGAGAATTTAAAAGGCTAGCAAATAATAAGAGGAACAAATCAAGTGCCTTGGGGATTTGAAAAACTGAAAACTGACCACACAAGAATTTTGAGGAAAGGCAACTTTTTGAGGATGGTATAGACAAGCAGCAGGACTTGAATAAATATTAGAAAAGTCCATTAATCCTGGCTGTGCCTTCATCAGATGACAGTGGACATATGGTATGTGTTGTTTGTCCCGGCTAGATGGTGACAGACAGGAGTGTGACAGACCCCCTTCTGAGTTCTGCAAAGTCCCAGCTACCAGTGTGGAAACAAAGGAGCAGCACCATTGGTCCTGGGGTAGAACTGGGGTACCTTTATTCAATGGTAAAACTTCCCTTCTCAGCATCCCAGGACCCCAGACTGGCAGCAAACAACAGCTTGTATACAGGGGCAGGTCTCAAGGGAGGATACAATCTTTAACTAATCAGGAGAATTGGGAGTGAAAAACAAGGCAGGGAATACAATGTATAATCCAATAAAGATTTTCAAGGGAGGAAAACAGCTTCAGTGAACTAATAGAGCTTGGAGAAATACAAAATTGACAGGAAAGTTTCTTGAGGGAAGGCAGGTTCAGGGAAAGATTGACATTTAATGAAAGGAGGAGTGAGGAAAGTTCTGGGGAAAGGGCAGGGACTAAAAGGACAGCACAAGAAAATTACAAAATTACAAATCAAACAGTAATCATACTAATAAAATGAAGAACACACCACTACAGGTATGAATATAATTACCATCTGTAATACCAACCTCTATTTTGCATACCTGGGTCTAGTTTCTGGTATTTGTAGAATCTGTTCCAGCCCAGCCTCAAGATATGCTTGAGACAAGCACAGTTCTCTAATAGCTGACATATTTTTTAGTGCTCTCCATGCAGCAGCCATTTCTGACTATTCTGCTACTCTATTCATCTGCTCTCAGGTAGCAAAAGTATGTTATGCATAGCAGGTTTATTTCTTAGGCACATTTTACTAGACAACAACTTCTGTGACTTATCCTCATCAGAGCCTGAAAATATCATCCACCAAGTACTATCGTTCACAGCACTTGATGGGCCTGATGGTCTCAGAAATCTTTTCCAACCTGATTGATTCTGTGATTATGTCCCTTCCAACCCAAACCATTCTGTCATCCCATGACTTATGATAAATGGCTAAACACCTATTTTCTGCAGAAGAATGGGAAGAGGCAATGGGCAGGCTGAGGAAGCTGTCATGATTTGTTAACTTGCCTGTCTTTGGATTACATCACACAGGCCAAACTTTGTGGCTACCTACATGTATGTTGTTTTACAGATATTTCTGGTTTTATCTGAGAGAAGGCATATAAAGCCTGGGAAACACTCAGATTTATGTCCTCAATAGTTTTTGTAGGTGGGCTTCAGTTCTGTGGGATGAGAAGTCTAATTTCTGAAGTCTGGTCATCACAGTGGGCTTTACACAGAGCTGCAAAGATCTGGTTCAAAGGTAGTTACTTCATTCCAGTCAGGCTCTGCTATTTATTCCTTTCCAGAGTATTGTGTCCTGTGGCATTCTGGCCAAGTAGCGTAAGTTCCTGTGACACCCTTCGAAGTCCTTAGCCTGTCCAATGATTGCCATGAAATGTGGAATTAACTGGACCATCTGGCCCTAAATATTTGAGTCTCCTACACGGTATTTGTGACCTGGAATAATCAGAGAAGTTGCTTTTCTGGCTATGAAGTGGCTAAGCTCAGTTTGCTGTCATTGCTATTCGACAGACTCCTTTATAGACGTTAATTTTGGTCATCTTATCTGTGCTTTGTGTGGAGGATGTTCATAGGAGTTTATTAGAAGTCTATTTCAAGAAACCTCCTAATCGAATGACGCCATGTACACCAGAGATCTGGTTGTTTCCTCTCAGAGCTCACTATCTAATGCACGCAGTTCATACAGAATTACTACAGGGAATGAACAGCAGGAACCAAAGAATGGTGTACAGGGATGTACACAGGAACTGTACATTGTACAGATCTAGAAAAAGGCTAGGTAGAAGAGAGAGTGTTCACAGCTCTGCTCACAAGTAGAATGCATGAAAGATGAACGTATCAAGGGAAAAATGAAATGCATTCAAGGAGCCTATAGAATAAATTTCCTTACTAATTAGGAGAAATCCTATTGCTTCAATCTACTTATGATAGAGGATAAGTGAAAGGCACAAAGCACTTCTGAATGGACAAGGGCTGGGTGAGATGACCTTATAACTGCCAGCTGCAATCTCTCAGCACACACAGTGCAGCAATACTGGTAGGAACTGAAGTAAGAAGAAGGCTCACTTCAGCTGTTCATGGCTGCCTCATTCCTGTTAAAAGTTGGAACAGAAGCACTTGTAGCGTGAAGGTAGTGTGCTTGACCAATGTTTGTGGCATGCCCACTGAAAGTACCAAAATAATGTTGCTCTCTTCCATTGCAGCAATTTGTAGTACATTTGGTTTTTTTACTGCCTGATGTATTGAACTTCTCATTTGTTTTATTTAGATGTAAGGTGTGAAAAATATTTTAAGTTGTATTTTAAGCATGATAGTTCTCCCAGTTCAACTTGGAAAATTTATTTCAGTCCCTTTAAGCTACGCTCCAAGATGGAAGCTAAGAAGTGTAAAGGGCTTTCTTTTTTCAGAATTAGTTTTGAGACATGAATTTAATGTCTTCCATTCTTTGGCATTTGCCTGGAGCTTCTCTGTTTATATCATAGGATACAATGCTACTGTTTTAATTTTTGTCTGGAAAAGTAACTCTTGCTTCTTTTGACTGAAATTGAATTGGTGAAAATTATTGCTTATAAAGTCATGCATTTACTAATTACTGATGTAGATGATAGAACAGTGTGCCTCCAATTTTCAGGAGCTTCAGATATAGTCATGTCAAACAGTAATAATACAGTTTAAGTAAGTAATACATCTTGAAGCCTGTTTCTCTTTTCATGGCTAGGCTTGATTATTTTCAGTAAGACGCTTGCTAAGGCAATAGTACTGCAACATCCAGGATTTTTATAATTTACTCTTCATGTTATGTTTCTTAAGTAAATTGCAGTAAGAGAAAGTGCCTTAAAATTTTTGATTCCTTCATTTTACTGGGAATGCTATTTTAGTATGAATGCTAAAACTTTTAATATCTGCTTTCAGAAAGAGTATTGTGTGACAAACCAAACTATTTAATATCGTTTGAGACACCATTTCTATGGACAAAATTTAAGATAAATTTTTATTTGGCTCCATTATGAACAAATGGGCTTATTGCTCTACAAACTGTGGCAAGACATGAACTGACAGTACCATGTTTTTGACATCAGTAAATGCTGTAATTGTGTTTTAATCATGTCCCTGAAAACTTGGGTTTCTGAAACATTGGCATTTAAATACAAAACAAATGGTTTCTTTGAAATACAGCATATACTTTTGTGGATGACAGGTTGGAATTAAAATGAGGACCTTCAGCAGCATAATTATCCTGTGATCATACAGTTTTAGTCTTTAGTCCAAATAGGAGCATTTGTACCCAGGTGGCTACCTACAAATGGTACATTTCCAGTGTACAACATGGTGCTAACTTCCACAGGTTTAACCTAAAAGCACTGAAAAAAGGAAAAAAAAAGAGAGAGAAGATTTTAATCACCTTAACTTTGATTATGTTTTCAAGCCTTCTACAATGCAGTTGTCCAAATACAATATAATTGTCCAAACAAAGCAGAATATTAAAGACAAAGATTTAAATGTAAATTAATAGCCAGAAACACTACTGCCAAATAACAAATATAATTTTTTCATCCAAAATAAGTATGTACATACACAATAGATGCCTGTGTATGTCTTTGAACACAATTTTGCAACTCTGCTGAGTCTTTTCTATGATATTCGATTAACCAGTGATATATAGCCACAGGAATGGCTTTTTGTGTGAATTATAACATTGAATGGCATTGTCTTATCCTCTTTATAACTAATGGTATTTTGGAGCTGTCTGGGAGGGAGGAAGGAGTGGTGTTCTGAAGTGCTCAAAAATTGTAATTCACATTAGACAAGTTGGCCCAAAAACATGTCCAACCTCTGAGCTCAAATAGAAGTTTACACACTTCAAATACTGAAATAAAATACATATGGAGACCTACCCGAGTAGATGAAGGGTAGACTTCAGCAACACATTCTATATGTACCAAAACATGGAAGAAATCCAGTGGCCAGTTACTGTTCTTCATTTTGGAAAAGTTACTTGACTAGTCATTAGACAGGGCAAATTTATATTTTAAGATGGATTTACTGCACCAGATGTTTTCAGGTGACTAGTGACACTCATTTTTGAATGTAGTGGCTGAGATTGCTGAACACATTTACTTGACATAAGAAGTATTAGTAGAGAAGTATTAGTATGTCTTGACTGTTACCAATATATTTGTAAGGCAGTTGTGAAAGGACAGGCCAATCAAATGTAATTTTTATCATATTGGTGTTTTCTGGTGAGAGGGAAAGATTCAACAGATGTGTAAATATTGTAATGGAAGGAAATGTGGAGAGGGTAACTTTTGATATTTGCCTCTGTGACAAATTTGAAGAAAATAAGTTGTTTAGAAACATGACAACTCATGTGAAATCCATCATGTTTGCCCAAAAACATTTTATTGAAATAGACTTAATTGTAAGACAAACAGGAAAAGTCTTATGATTTTCATTTGCATTTAAACACTAAACCATATTTTCTGTATTCTTAACTTTTCTGGTTTGATTCCTTATTCTTTGTCTGCTGGTACTTAACTGGAAAAGGTGTTGGTGGTTTATTAACATTGTATGTAATGCATTATTGGTTTCAATGTTTTATAGTATTCTGTAAGAATTGGGGTTTAAAAACACAATATTTGCTTATAAGAGGTATCAGTGGAAGAATCTGTTTCAGAAAATAAATTAAAGGATGTGTCAGCTGTACCATTTTTTACACATTTAAAGATTTTTTTATAGGCTGTTGGAAGTACAGAACTAAAATACATAAACAATTAATAAAATATGGAATATACCATGGATGCACATCAGTGAAACTCTGTAAAATGTTAGAATGAATTATTTTTTTGCAACTTGGTGTGACTTTTGCTTTGGAAATCATGCATCACTTTTCTAGTTTTGACTGAAATGAGGACCACCCTCAAGCTTAATTGAAATAAATCCCTTAGGAGGCTCTATTTGTCACTTTGTTGTAAATTTGGTGGCTAAAAAGACATAACAAAATATGCAAATTAGAGATGAAATAAATTTTATATTTAAAAAAATATTTAATTTGGAGTATTGAATTAATTCATCATTGACATCTGATTCTTTGAGGAGACTGAAAATGACTTAAAAATAGTTCTGAAAAATTGCCAGGGAGCGTGGTACTAGAAGGTACTACTTTAGTAGTTTTTTTCATAACAAAACACTTCTGGAGAGACAAATACTGTTAGTAACTTAAACCTATTAATATTTACCAACAAACATGACTCTCTTCATTTGTTTCCTTGTATTGATAAAGGTGAGCCTCTATGAATAACAATCTTGTAGGGAAAAAAATTATCTCAGTATGTTTGCTGGTCTCTATTCAGAAGAGTTTTGAAATCTGAGCCAATCACTGTCAGGCAGTCTTTAGATTATCACTTGATACAGAGTGTGATGTTAATCACTTGATACAGAGTGTGATGTGTATACTTTTATGACAAATAGTTTAAAAAATATTAAAAGTATGACATCACTCTGACTAAACGTCATGGAGATGTTGGTAATAAGTTGTTCCAACTTCTGTATCAGTTTATCAGTGTGAAAAAAAGGGTTTTTTGGTTGCTGCTACATACTGTTGATCCATAAAAAAGAAGCAAATTTTGAAAGCATTAAATGTTAATAGGAAAGTATTTTTTAAATGAAACTTTACATTTTATTTCCTTGTGTCAGCACAATTTGGTAGATCTAATTATTTTTTACTGATCATGTATGCATTTTGTATTGTTTTTTTGTCATGCCAAGGAGATGAAACAAGGTTTTCCCTTGTCTTTACTGCTCACAAAGCATCAGTGTAGCAGGAAACTTGAAAGAACGCATGAAAATGAGGAAAAGCACTCAGTTCAGGTGTTTGGATCTTGTTTTGATCCTCAGAAATGTCCAGAAGATGCAGAAATTCTTGTTCTTTGTTGCTCAGTAGCAAGAGAACATACTGTACCCAGGCTGCTTTCAGCTTGCAATGTGGACTTAGTGTAGTTTCTTCTTCCTTCCCTTGCTCATCTTTCAAAAGTGCATCACAGTTCATGAGAGCATTCTTCTCTGTTTTTTGACAATTCACAGTTAGAATAATTTTCCTTTGATAGTCCACCAAAGCCTTTCCAAGAACACGTGTGAAATATTTAAATGGATGTTCCATGTAGAAGTACTTAAGGTAGGTATTTCAGAGTACTTTCAGTGGTTTTTGGCTCTGGCTGGATGCTGTCTTTCTGCTATGTGCTTTGTCATTTTTTGCATGACACTATTTTTAATGGCAGTGTGCTTATTGTGCATTATTGCTTGCTTGCAAAGTGCAAGTTTTGCTTACATTTTTGATCTGTCTCCCATATGGTCACCAAGGAAAAAACAGATTCTGTGCATGATTACTTCAATTAAATATTAAAAGGATTTAGTAGTTCAAGAAGTAAGAAGAAATGCAGTTGAAAGAAACAAAGACAATTGTATTTATGTGTTGTCATGTACACATCTGGAATAACTGCATTATAAATATTTTTTTTGATGGAATACCTCTTGAAGTGCCAGACATGGCAAGAATGGTTGTAGGAGCAGGCTGCTGGAACAGATACAGTCTTGGTCAGTGTGGTAATGGTCCTGGGTGTGAAGAGCGATAACTGTTAAGGTTCTAGGCCTACAAAGTGACAAGTGGCTGCCTGCTTGTCAGACAGATAGGCAGTGGTGGCTGGCTTTACAACATTCCTAAGAGACAGATATGGCCTGGTTTAGGAGTTTGAATTATAAAACGCCCTTGAATTCTCTGATTAATTCTTTCAGTATACGAACTTTTTGAAGCAAACCCTCCTATTTTCTCTAGTGGCTTCCCATTCATGTATGGGACTATCTAATTCCAAATCAACTCTCAGAAAAAAATCACAGTTGCACTCCATCAGACATTGCTCCAGAGGGAGGTGTAATGTAAGGCGGTTGTACTGCTAGGGAGAGGTGATTGTGAGAACAATGCATCTCCTGGGATGTGTGGTAAAGAGGCATTTTACTGTTATAACAGCTTGCAGTCATAATTTTTGTGATATTTCATGGCCTTAATAAAGTGGCAGGATTAAGCTCTTAACCATGTTTTTGCTTTCTTTCTGTACTTTAAAAGCAAAGTAATAGACATAGTGATATGTTCAAATTACTTGTAAGTAAAACATCAACCCCATCAGTTAAAATTAAATAACAGCCATAACTCCTGTCTGTTTGTAATGTGTAAGAGCATGAGAACTAGTAATTATTTGTTCTCATGTATAAACTTATGTTTGGGAAAAAAAGAGTTATAGTTACACTGTAGTGATTTAAAAATTGTTATAATGTTTATGTTCACTGAAATTGCAACAGCATTCTCAGGCAAGTCATTAGTTTTTAGAATTTGCAGTCAGTTCATCCCTGGAGTACCCTGCATATGTCACCTTTTTTTTCTGGTGATGAAACATTATTTGGTGGTTTATGTCAGCAGTAAGTTAAGTTCCTGTCTATTTGCACTGCACTGACTGGTAGCTGTTGTCTAGATAAACCCAGCAAATGTATGAGGATGAGCTTTGCTCCTTAACCAACTTAAAACTGGAAGTCAGTTTACTTGCCATTCCTAGAGTCCCACTAGAACTTCAATGTATTAAAACATAGAAATAAAGCTTTATTCAATGGATTTACCATTTGGACTCAAGGATCTCAGAGTTTTCCAGCCTAAATGATTCGGTGATTCTATGAATCCTTTTGTTACGAGCTTCTTAAGGACAAGCCTACTTCATTGCCAAAAGCAAGGCAGGGAGATTAGTCAGATCAATCAAATATTAAAATACCATCTTGCCACAGTTGAGATGAGTAAAAAACTGCCATTGAGGTAGACAAAGTTTCTCAGGGGAAGAGTGCAACTCAAGAAATGGTGAGGAAGCCAGAAGTATTTCTGTGCCTTGCACCATGTAGCATATAGTCTGCTTCAGCTCCAGGTTTCTAATTCAGCTGGGCTTCCAGAGTTTGGACTTGCACGATCAAACCAGGAAGAATGCAACTATATTTTACTGAGGCAGAATAGAAGAGGCTAGAAGAGAATTAGATTAAAAATGTTCTATACCTCCACGCTTAGCCACCTGCACTTGTGACTCTGAGCACTGGAAGCTTCACAGCTTCTGTTAATTTCATTCTATTTTAGAACTTCCCCTCAATAGACTATTTTCATATTTCATTGGTTTTTTTGATAGAGTGAATGAAATTACAGACGGAGAAATACTGATCTTAAAAAGTCATTAAACATTGGATCCTTGGCAGTTGGATCTACATTAGCAGACTTGTATTTATTGGGAAGTGATTACATGAACAATCCCATTATTTATTATTTCTGCATCTTTAAAATGCTGACTAGCCTGCAATCTGCCTTCTTAGAAATCCTAATTATACAGTAATTCAGTCCGTTTATAACATGTTTTCAATTTGCACTACATATTCTACTGTCAGAAAATATGACATTTGGTTTTATGGAAATATTTAAATCACAACAGCAAGCTACTGCACTGGAACTCTGGCTTTTGGAGACAAGGATGGGCTGGTGAAATTGTTCTCTCATAAATGGGACACTCAGAAGAATTCCCAATTGATTTCCATAACAGATGAGTTAAGTCAACGTGGAGAGCATCTGAAATTCCATTGTATTTTAGCAGCACTTGTAAAATGGAAGCAGCATCTAAAATGCTGATGAACGGTGTTCAAATATGGATCTAAATCAACATTTTTATTTATTCATGCATAAATTAAATATATCTATGCGACTCAGAATTTATCAAATTATTTGTGGCATTTTAACATATGTGCTTTTCAAATATGTGTTATGAGATCAATTTTGGGAGTATTTTTTATAAGACTAATTTTTGCTCACACTAATTTTCAATGGAAATACCTAAAGAATTCCTATTGTATTGTATTGCAAATGAGTCTGGTTTTTATAATGGTGTAGGGTTTCTTAAAAACCTTGTGATAGCTAATAAATGGGATGGGTAGCAACAGCATGCAATATTGCCAGTGTCATTAAAGCAAGGCCTTAAAAATAGGTACCTGTAAACAAGGTACCTGTAAACAAGGGCCAGGCTTGACTACTCTCCCCAAATCCCATCAGTTACTGTCACTGTTGAAAACAGAACAGTGGGCTGGATGGACCTTTCCCTTGCCCAGTGAGGCCTTTATTTCCTTATGGTCTTATAGTGTTATCTGCTCACTCTTGTTGCTACAAATATATTGTTCAGTGTATTTTACTTCATACATAGACAAATATGATTGTATCTTGAGATGCTGTTTGAGTGGACTTACAATATCAGAGAATTGGCATACGAAATGTCAGAAAGTGATTGATTAGCTTTGTATGACAAATAAGGTATGTTGAATCTGCAGGTTTTTGTGTGAATTTTTCCACTTAATTACATTTACTTACACTCTTCATATGCTGTTCTTGTACATAGTGATGCTGACTGCAACTCTTCAGAAATGTCCAGTGAGTTTGCTGTTTTAAACCTACTATGGAAGCTAGACAAAACTCCTTTCTGAGCTTAGGACATACTTTCCATCCCATGTTTATTGTACAGCAATGCAAAATGCTACATTGCTGCCATGTGAAGTATTACCACTTGTTTTGCTATTACCCAGCCAGGAAACTATGTGGTAGATTGCTGTTGTACAACATTGGGAGACTACAGCCAAAATTCTCAGAACCCATACTTTGTGGATCGGACAATAGAGGTTTTCCTTAGGGCACTCAGTCATTTCCTCTTTAGTCCATGTAAAGAGCTCATCATCTCAACTGGCAGTTAGTGCTGGGGGAATTGGTGTGGCACTGTCTCAGAGGCAAGATTTACTTGGCCAGTTTTTACCTCTGAGATTACCACAATTGGGAATCATGTGGTGATAGGAACAATGGAAATTGTCTGACAGACAAGCAGGTATCTTTATCTATATTCCTATTTTCATACTGTGTATTCCTTTCGCTAGCATTTTACTCCTTGCAGTTAATCTCACAGTCCTGAAGTCACTGCCGTGAAAACTTCCCTCTGCCAGGTTTTACTTCCTGACAGCATTCAGATAAATACAAAAAAAACCCAAACAAACCCACTTAAATTTTATATTTGTAGTAGCCTCCTTAGTCTCATTTTCATCTGATTTCCTAATAGCCATTTATTTCTGAATTTTTTTCTTCAAGTCTCTTAAAACATCAAAAATTTACACCAATGATGTGACAGGTTATTGTTCAAAGTCTCACTGATAGTTCAGAGTATTTTGAAGTAAATTTTCTTGATCCAAATAATTTACCTGATTGGAGCTTATATCTGTGAACTGTCCACATCTGAAACATGTCCTTTTCTTACTAAAACATCACCATCACATACCAAGTTTTTTTGTCATGTTAAAATTAATATCAATATGGAGAAAGGTAGGGAGAGAGCTGAACTGAAGTTACAATGAAAACCAAGAGTTCACCAACACCATGCTAAAATATTTCTAGAAATATTGTCTTCTTTCAATGGTCAGAAATCTATAAATCAGGAATCTAATTCAGATGATTCTGTGTGATCTCAGAAGAGTGCAAGTTTTCAATGTCATGATGCTGATATTTAGAATCTTTTCAGGGACAGGATTTAAACGTTTTTTAAACATTGTAGAAAGCTTCCCATAGTAAGGATTTGAACCCTGTTTACAGTTCAGGACTCAGGAAACTCCAGTTCAGTTTCTAGATGTAGCCAAAGCAGATGGGGCCACTACGCCAAGACATAACGAGAATCCACACTCATGATATCCAACAGGAAGCTCTTTGCTGCTAATGCCACTGTCTTACCAAGGCAATAAAGAAATAGTACATAATTTTCAAATACAAAATCTGTCTCTCCAGGCTGCCCTCACACACAGAAGTTCTAATTTCAGGTGTCTCGTCTGAATCAATACCAAAGTAAGTTCCCTAATGCAGTGCTTTTGAAATTAGAAGGCCATATTCAGTTTCCCCATGAAAAGGTGTGGAACTGCGTCTCTTTAGAAAACTGCTGATTTGGATTTCATCAGACCTGCAAACATATGATGTTCATCATATGCAGTTATTAACTTGTACCAGCAAAAGCAGGGGGGTTAATACTGACCAAGCTCTAGGTTTGATTTGCCTGTGTGCATCTCCTTTCAAGTTTCTCTTAAGTTTGGCTCTTTACTTTGCTGCTTGTCTAAACTTTTAAGTGTTTTTGAAGCCAGCCACTGTTTAACAATTGCCACATTTCCTCCTACAGGCAGCTCATGTTTCACTTGTGGTTTAACTAATCCATAAGATGTTATTGGTTACAATGAGTTTGTCAAAGCATTAGTATTTGACTTACTAATGTCTTGGAGAGACAAAGAAAATCTCATTCATTTCCAAAACTGAGTGCTACTGCCATAGAAACTCCATAAATGCTGGTAGTCCCGTCCCTATGGCAGGGGACTATCAAAAGAGAAGGGTTGAGAAAGGGAAATATTGTTCTGGAATGAGATCTCATGCTGCATCACTGCTGTGGTATACCATGAGAGAGAAACACAGCTAAAATGCTAACAGTGAAAGGGTGTTTTTTTTGTTTTTGTTTTTTTTGGTTTTTTTTTTTGGGTTTTTTTTTTTTTGGTTTTTTTTTTTTTTTTTGAGAACTTTTGGCCACAATAAATTTGGGTTTGGAACTGAAAAAAAAGAGGTGGAAAGAGAAGACATGCATGCCTAATACTGAAGTAGAACTTGTTTGTATCTAACATGTTGGAGAAACTGTTTGAGAACAGTTCATTCTAGTGAAAATATTACTTTTGTAAAACTGCCAAGATCAGTGTTTTCTCATTCATGAATCAGAGTTCTTTGCTCATTTGTGGTTGCTTTCTTCTCATCCTCTTTCCTTGCCTACTGTCCTTTTAAAGCAAAAAGCCGTCCACAGTTGCCTAGCTAAGCACTCGCTCAAGTATCAGTGGTGAGGGTTCTACAGAACAAGTCAGCAAGGCCTGATGTGCTCTTCTGATTTTTGTAGTCCACACAACTCTTCGATTTTGTGAGGATATGCTGGGGTTCTTTTGCAGTTATTTAGTTCTACTGCAGAAGAACTTGTCTGTCTTCTGGTAAGAAGTGTGGAAAAGGTGTTGAAAGGCTGGGCCTTGCTGCAGATGTGGGCGGTCCAGCACAAGCAAAAGCACAGTGTGAGCTTTAATTCCTGCCACCAGCTGCAAATTACGCATGGGATCAAAGACCAAGTGAATGTGTACTTTAAAAATCTGGAGGTGCTGGGCAAAAATACAAAGGTAACACAAGTGTAGGTGTCTCCCCGTTAGAAACTGTTATGTAATGACTAGATGTCATTTGAATTATGAAAATATTGGTCTGTCACTACAGCTATCCAGGGATTACTTTTCTGAGATGGATTTACTGGTTCTACCTAATTCTGTTCATATGAAACCTGAAGAAGCCTGACAATTACATAGTTGTGGATGTTCTGTGCAGGAGAATATTGGCCATTTCATTATAACAAATCCAACTAAAACAAAATTATAGCTACGGAAGGAGGGAGGGAGGTAGGGGAAAGGAAGGCATTATTCCTTACCACAAAACATTCCTCTCTTTCTCTTCCTCCCCTAAGCAAATTAACAGAGTAGGTTCTTTATGCATGCAGGCCTGTGCAGGAAAGTTACTGAAGCACTGACACAGAAGGAAATCATACAAGATACTGTACCTGGTTCCAGTAAAATTTCAGTGTGTGGGTGGCAGGGAGCTTAGTTCCATGTGCTTTCCACCCCACAGGCAGCTCCACAACTTCCTGTTGTGGAGGTTTCTCCTCTTTCCTATGTGGCTTTGTGCAGTAGGCTTGCCTTTCCCTTGGTTGACGTTATTTGCAGCCTGTGTACAGTAAGTAGCCTTCTGCAGTTTGCTCATCCAAGAAGGCTGCATATAAATTTGACTTATGAACTCTGTAGGGTGGCGTTATGAAGAATTATCTCAACTAAGAATAATTTTTCATTAGTTAAACAGGAGATGACATAGTCTCTGACTTTTTTCCCCTGGACTTTTCAATATGTCCCATTCAGGAATCAGGACCAAAGACAATGTTATTTTAGTTCTTTTTTGGAATATATTTACTCACTCCCAATGTGTTCTGTTCTTCTTAAAGTGACACGTGTTTACTCAGAAAGAAATATACCAATCACTAAAATGGTATATTTTCTGCTTTTATATGAAGTGGTTTTTGGCAGCCTGAGAGAAAATTTTGAGACTAAAATCTGATCTCACAGTCTAAGTAATAGGTCCTGGCTTTAATGATTTACAAGCATAATTACATACCTACTCCCTTTGCTTCTAAGTTTTTAAACTAAGGGTCATCATGAGGGCAAGCTGTATCTTGCTGAAACATAGACAAGTGTGACTGAACTGTTAAATTTATACCTTTTTTTGAATCCTCTTGATTTATTAGGGGAGAAGACAGCAGAATGAATGAAAATATAGATCAGAGCCAGGACTTTCATCTTTAGTATGGATCAGATCTGGATAGCAAGATGAATGTTTTGTGGTTGAATGACCATCAGGGAGTAGCAAGAGCAATTAAGTAGCTTGATGTAATGCACATGTAAGTAATTTTTTTAATGACTGGAAGCCTTAAGTGTTTTGACCACTAACATGGAGAGGTGCAAAAGCCTGTTTGATGACATAGGACATGGATAAAGAGGATGAGGAGTTACAATATTTTATATATATTTATCTTTATCTGTCAGTCATCATCAACAAGCATTCAGATTCTGTTGACACAGCAGTATTAAAGTTGTTTCAGCTTCAGTAACATGAGTTTGTTTTACATTTCAAGGGATTTAGCTAAAAATCAATAATGAAAACATAATACATATTTCAATTTACCATTTAAGTTTGACTAGTACAGGTCAAACAGCTTTGTATTTTATTGCCTTGAATATGTAGAGTATATTACAGTGGGATATTTCATGGTTAAGGCAAACGAATGTTGTTCAAATTGAAGGCAATCACAACAAATTTTTATAATGTAAGTAGCATCAATAACTCTTGAATAGGCACAGATGTCAGTTGCTTCATTTACCACATAGTTTAGCCAGGATACTCAAGTTAAATAACAATTTGGCTGACCTTGAGGAAACTATTTAATAAGTTTAAAGAGCAAATGTACAGTCTTTCTGGACAAAATATAGATATGATTTGAACATGTAAACAATACAGATTATATACTCTTCTACCATTTATTTTACTATCAGATTTTTCACTTGCTGTCTAACTGGAATCCCCATTTAAATACAGAATAATAAAAATACCAACCTCTGGTTTAATGGTGATACTAACTGTGAGCTACTAAGTCTATTTTTTAGCCCATTAAGCCTTTATATAGTGTAAATAGGCTTTATACTAAATACTTTGGAAAGAATGAGAAAGTTTACAGATTTTGATCCTCCGTGCAAATCTGCTTGAGCATTTTGTTTAGTCACAAAATAGAGTGCATTTGGTTGGTCCAAGTACCAGGCACATGAGTCCCAACTGGCCAATTTGTGTGGGACTGTGGGTCTTTCATCTACATGCCTCATTCCTGGCCACTCTTTTTTCCCTTTATCCAATCCTCAGTGAGCTGCTGCACATACATTAATTGCCCTGAGCAGACAAGTAGTCTTTTCTGTTTCTACCATAAATGCCACTCAATGAACCAGCCACTAGGTCATGCTCAAGTGCAATGGAATCTTGTTTTTCCCTCCCAAACATCTAGCATCACCTCACCCTGACATCAGCTTCTTTGAGGCCAATGAAGTTCTTTCACAAATACTCTTATTGTGGTTGGTATAGAGAAAATGTTTGTAGATCAAAATATATTAAAACTATAAACATTTACAAAAGCAGAATGTAGAGGTAATTGTTGAATTTATCTCTTTTTCACCCCTAAAACTTCTCTCATATTTTTAAAATTGCTTATTTTATCACTATGGAATTAAACAATTCTGTAAAAGGCCTCCTAAGATTCAGCCTTTCTGAAACCACCTGAGGGATTGTACCACCAATACTTTCTCCTTCATGAGGACAACAGCAATTGAAATACAAAATTCTTTGTCTTTCTTCATACACTTTCATCAACAGATCATTATCTGTCTTCAAACTTTGTTCAATTAAATCTTTTTTTAAGGAGTGTATTTAAGAAAAAAATTAAATAATAATAAAGAGTGTTGACTATGAAAACAGGTTTAAATGTTTATCTTCACACTTCTAGTGTCAGTACAAATTTTAATTGGAAAAAAAATCAAGAAAAGAAGTTGCTAAAATGCTGTGAAACAAATCGCAGAAGTTTCTGGGAGATCTTCATGCAGAAGAAATTGTGGATTTTTTGGGTACATTTTTTGAGTCACTACTATGAAAAGAGTCTTTCAGATGGAGAAGATCATCAGACATTAACTTCCATTAACTTCATGTGTGGTTTTTTAGCTTTTTCTACAGTCTATGAAAACTAGAGAAGACTAATTTGCTTTTACATAAGATTCTTTCTGATAGAAGACCATTAAATTAGCATAATGATGCCTTAGCATTTTAAGCTTATTTGAAGTATGTTGCACATGTGAAATGACTGAGAATGATTGGCTTGAACAGACATTACCTAACCCAGCAAAGTCTGTGTTTGTGGAATTTGATGAATATATGGAGAAATACATTGAGTGCAGCACTCTTTCCACTGGCTTAATCAGTCCTATGGAATTACCTCACCTTGATGGTTCTTCCTCTTGCAGCTTCCCTTTGAGAAATTTCCTTTCCTTCAGGCAATAGATCAGTTGTGACAGTACCAATCTCTTGCAGTGACTGCTGCCTTGCTTTGTAGCTTGTACCACTTATTTTTGTGGCCTGTTTACACTCTGTGACTTGGGATGCAGTCTTGGGCACAGTAGAAAAGCAAAGCCAGTTAAACTGGTGTTCTTTGTTTAAGGCATGGTACAGAACTCTAAACAAGTCGTGGAAGAGGGAACCAAGAAACAAGAACCATCTAGCAAATCAGGTATGAAGCTAGGATTGGAATTTAGGCCTGCTACGTCATTACTTTAGGTTCTTTTTACTGTATCATCCTTTTTTTTCTGAGTTCTGGCTGATCTTTATGAAACTGTGTTATTGACATGCAGCTCCTGGGCCAATACATTGCAGAGTATCTGGAATTGAACCAAAGTACATCAGAAAACAAGGTGAGAAAACTGTTAGGTAAAATGATGAGTTAGTCATATTTTTTATATAGGTTGTGGAAAATGAAGTTTGTTGTTGGTATTTATCTTCCAAAAATTCTGTAAAGGCCCTGCTGGTTGCTAGGAATCACAGTGGAATGAATATTTGTCTGACTCACTATTTGTTTGAGGAATGGCTGCTCAGTTTCTTCTCAAAGGGACATTTCACTGATCTGTATTGGAGACTGCAGGAAAGGACTTGAAGAACATTTGAGATTCACCTATTAAGGATGCTAGCTAGACACAGGACTACTGGGAAGCTGATGCTTAGGAAAAGATCAAAGTACTTAAAAGCCAGCAGCTTCTGAGAGGGAGGATTACACTGAGACCTGCAATAAAACTTTTCTCTGCCTGAGAGTTTGAAAAGGAAATCTGCTATGACATTAATTTAGTCATTACTTCTTAGCTGTGAATAATAACCAAAAGTTTATGGAACAACTCTAAAGTGACAAAGTGTGGTTGGAGACTGTGTCTTGAAAGAAGGTACAGAATAACTGCAAAACTCCTAAACCCAGCAAATATTCCATAGGCATTCTTTCTACTCTCAGTTACACTGATTTAATTCTGCTTAAGTTGGGGTCGGGTTGAATCAAAATTTTGCCTGTGTTTTAAGTTTAATCACAGTCTTACCTAGGATCTCAGACTGGGGTAGGATAAATCATAGTGTAAGTGCCTGTCTCTCTGAATCTACTAGAAATGGAGCTTTGCTTGTACATTTAGACCAAATGCAGTTACTAGAGTTTGGTGAGATAAATGCCATTCATAATGCAAGAACACATTGCATTGACACAAGGCTGTCAAAGGCTTGTTATTATCACTGATTGGATTACAGTAGACCAGACCTCACACCTTAGAGGGAGGATTTTTTGTGTTTTGTTGTATGCTTGGTACTAAATGTATATGTGGTATTTAGTAAATACTGTCTGAGTCTGATATCTCAGTAAACTGCTACTGTGTTACTAAGGCTTTTGGGTTTTAGTGCAAGCAAATTTGGATTGGAAAAAACACATGCTTTATTTGCTCTTTCTACAGCATTTCCTAGGGCAAATTACTGTAAACATATCAAACTCAGTATTTAGTTAGTAATGCCATTATTTTAAGCGCCTTGCTTAATGTTCTTTTTCACATCCTAGCAGCATCAAGGTTAATTATGTTAATTTCTGCATTCAGTGCTCTCAAGCAACATGCAATAGGTTCTCTAGAAAAAACAGATGTGTAGAGGTAAATCTTTTCACCACCTTACAACAACAACAGGGTCCTCTAAATGCTTTGGCAATGAACATGAAAGAAAAACAATAGCTGATCCTGAAAATACCATTACCATTATTTATTTTGAAATTGACACTGCGCAGTTTTCAGGCTAACACCCAGATTTAGCTGTGTATCTGAGATAATCCAACACATACACAAATCAGCCTAAAATGTCTTTTCCTTCATCTCTGTTATATCCATTTAATTTCTTGAAAAGGTGAAGAAAACATAGATCGAGAAAAAGAAATCAACTAAGGAATTTTGTTTATTATGATTGGACAGCTGCAGTTGGTCCACTAAGGATCACTTTATGTTTTATTTTGATTAAGGAGATACCAGTCTGCCAACCATAATTTGTACAATGCTGCTATTGCAGATGAAAATAGATTACCTTTTTCAGCTGACAGTGGTACTAATTAAGGTGTCATTGCTAGGCAAAATTTTCCATCTGTGACATAATCAGTAATGGGATTTTTTTTTTTTATTTCTGCATATTGGTATGTTGCCAATTTAATAATTTACTCTTTGCTGAGACTTGTAGTGTCCCCCATAACATGTGTGAGGTTTAATTCTAGTCATATATTCAGTTAATCACATATTTAGTAAATGGTGATGAATAATTTGTACGGGCATTCGAAGTTAACAATTTTGCTGAATCAGGGTTAAAATTTAATTTTTCACCACCTGACTTAATTGGAGAATGAATATTTGTCCAAACAACATTTGTTTCTCTTTTGATAGGAAAATAAGTCTTCTCTTCTTTTTTTTTTTTTTTTTTTTTTTCAAATTTCCATCTTTATATTCTTGGATCTGCAGTCTTTGCCCATGTGGCCATGTACCTTTCCTAGCCTTTGCACTGTCTTTTCATCCTGTAGGAATTCATGGACATCATACTAGTCTTCAGTTTTTTTCTCACTTTATTCCTGTTTCTCCATCTCAGAAGAGTGATACAGAACAAAATTATACAGTCCTGCCAAAATCATGGCTACTGAATACAGTGCCTGTCCCTTTTGCCTGTGGTTCTACTACTGAGTTTAAAGTATGAAAGAGAAAAGCAGAATGCCGTTCTATAGCCATCATGTAGATTATGTCATGTCTCTGGATTATGCAAATTTATTTTATACTGGGGAATACTTTCACTGGAATGCTCATACATCTATTGAATTAAAGAAAAAAAGCAAGCGATCCACTACTGGGTTTCAAACAAGAAAGTAATATTCTGGGCTTAATTTACAAAGGCCTAATGTGCTGTTCCAGCACCTCTTACCCTTTGCTGACTTTCTCCAAATAACAGGAGCATGTGAGACAGAAGTGTTGCAATGCCCATTTTTTCTTTATTAAACAAATCTGAGCAGAAAAAAGAGCAGCACCTGGCCTCTCATGAAGGAGAAACAGGGAGCAGCTTGAAGAGTTCTGGTTCTGGAGTTTGCCTGGATGGAGTTCAGGTTTATTAATTTCTGGGCCATGCTCCAAAAATCATTTAAACGTACATTGAGCATATGAAAACTAATTGTTTTGGGGGAAAAAAGGACAGTAGGATAGGCATGGTGTGAGACACTCTAATGGCCTTTACTAATTGTCAGCTCTAAGGTAATATTCTGTATAATACATATAATAAATAAATTATATATATAATTATTAACATATTAATAGATTGTTTAATTATTTATATATTTAATTATAATAAATTCTGTATAATACATATATGTAAAACAATTGTTTATAAAAAAGGCTCTAAAGAACAGAGGTGTAGTATTGATGCAATTCTATATCCAGGCCAATTGAGAGATAAAGCAAAAATACTCTCAGAAATCAGAAGTTTTTTGATTGCTGCAGTACCTTATAGTATTTTTCTAGGAAAGTGTACTTAAAAATACCAGTTTTTAAGGTATCAGTGAAGCCAAATCATTTAACTTTTACACCACTACTGAATTTAATGGAAGTTTTGCCTTTTTTTTATAGGATATAGACTTTACAGATGTTCCTCGGTTTAGCAAAATTCACATTAAGAACTGTGAGTTTTGTATCACTGAACACTTAGAAAAGTAATAAAATTGCAAATTATTATTTAAAAGAATAATAACATGGGATTCTGCTATGTGTAGGATGCTATTTTTTTTCAAACTGCTAGACATGCTCTTTACCTGAGATATTTCCAATAAAATGTAAAAGAGAGATATATGTATTGGTAAATGAAAAAGGAAAGAAACACATGACTCGCAAATATCATAATACTTTCATTTCTAGAATTTCATACATCAGGCACTGGACTACATGGATTTCAACAGTGTATTTCAACCAAAGGGATCAAAGTTCGGAATTAAAACTAACTCCTGCTTTAATATTTTCTGTAGAAATACCTGAGGTTCTCTCTTCAGCACTGGCCAAGGCCATTTAGTGATGCACCAACTTAGGGGTGTGAGTAGCTCCACTGGTGCCACTAAAGTCAAACCTATGTTTGCTGCCTTAGGAGAACATGCTTCTAAGGCAGTGCTGATGTACTTAGATTTGGAATTTGGATAGTTTAGATGTAGTCTGGTTTTGAGGTATTTGTACTGTGAAACAGCCTGTTTCAATACATGTGTTTAAAGCACACAGCTTGTACACATGGCTTACCCTTATATCCCAATTTTAGGGATAACTGAAATGGAGCCACTGTCACTGTTGTCTCTGCAGAACTGCAGTGTAATGTAATTTTGCAAAGAAAAATGCTGTCATGAGGAAGTCTATTTTTACTTGCCTTGTGCTTACAATTCTTCAGGTTCTGGGACAATGTATCTCGCATCTCACTTGTACTTACTTTATGAGATTATTTGCTGTGGAGCTGCAAATAATCTCACAAAGCTGACACAGCAATTTAAAGTCAGTAATGTGACAGCAGTTTTACAACAAATATGTGAGTCTAGGTTGCCAAAAAAGCACATAACCAAGAGATACCATGCAGCGGTGAGATTTTCAGTGGAGAGGGAATGACAGCTGTAGCTGGAAGCCTGCCAGGATGCTCTCTTCAAAGTACTGCATCTGTCCTTGCACAGACTGCTGTCCTTGGTTGCAGCAATTGCAGGGAGCATGACAGACACAGTAATCTATTTTAAGTTTATGGTCACATTTGTGAAACCCATCAGTTTTCAGAAGTGGATGTGATTAAAGAGACCAGGCCCTGCTTTTCTTTAGATGTTTGTGCAGTTCATTGCAACTAACTTCAGTAGGGTTGTGAGGCAAGACCTGTGACATGACACGAAAAATATTCACATTACAGTCTTCCTCGCTTTTTATTAAGAATGTGCTGATTTCCTCCAATCTTCTGCTTTAAGTCTACTTGTGTAATTGAATTTATGTGTTTATTGAGTTTTGATGAAAGTATTTTGCAGTCTTCAGCTCTGTATCAAACTACTGGGGATCTATGTCTCAGCAATCTAAAACAATTATTGCATGCCATCACTGAATACAATCTTTAGCACTCAGTCTGCAATACTGACTGCTTTGGGCAAGAACTCTGACTTTTTTTCCACATAATTTTGAAGGGGGATCTGGTCAAAAACAGCATTTAAGAAGGAAGGCATGCTAGCTGTGGTTGAAAGAGCAATGGAAGTGAAATAACATGTCAATAAGGGACTGTTTACCAGAAATAATGTGTCATGTATTGTACTGTTTCTGTGGGGGAAAAAACCCCATGAGATTGACCACAGTAATTTTTCATAAGTTTAGTTGGAAACAAGGGGTTAAATTATCCATTATCAAGAGATTAATTGGGTTTTTTGGCTTCCAAGCAACACTATGGTGCTCTCTTCCTTTTCCTCTCTAATTATACCAGTATTAAATGTTGACTCTGTACTGTCTGGATGCTGTCCCAGGTCATGTAGTTGAAAAGCCATGGTGTATCTTCAAAAGCTAGGTTATTTCTTCATTGTGGTGGCATTGTGATTGTCCAAACAGGTTCCTTTCATTCAAATAAAGTAGTACTGACTGCCACCAGGCATTCACAACAGGAGTTGTGAAAACTAAGTTAGATCCAATGAAATAACTCAAAGAGAGTAAAAAAGAGGTTAAACATACCTGGAGGGACTGAAATTAAGGTACTGGGTTTGAGCACTGTATGCTTCCCCTTTTGGGACCACATCTCTCAGCCAGCAAAACACTGAGAGCAACAGTGGTTGGTGGTTATCTCAAAAAACCCAAAAGCCTTTTAATGGACCCCTACCAACAACCCAGAGCAATGTACATACTGAAAATATCTACACTTCTAAAACCTCAAGTATGAGGAAAACCCAGGAATGAAGAGAGTGTTCCAGCTAGTTCCTGATTGCCATTAGATCTATTATCACTCATTATTGCCCACCCAGTCTTCACTGTGCACTTGACAATTTCTTTTTAGCATTCATACAACCACATGCAAGAGTCAAAACCACAGATCACTAGGATATTTATTAGGAAAGTAGATTCTTGAATAAGAAATGTGATTCAAACAATCTTCTAGCAATATATTATCTTGACCTCTGCATATACTTTTGCCAATTTTATGACAGAGCAACATTAAATTGAGTGGGTGGTGTAAGCTAGGAAGGATTATACAGGCCAGAGGGAACAGATCCCATTACTGTTGTGTTCCAGATATTTCTAATTTAAGGGTTTTCATAGGACAATAGTTTTGAAATAGTACACACAGTACTTGTTTACAGGAGTTATTGGACTTCACTGAAACATATGCTCAACTTTCCCTCTTTTTAAATATTTTTGTTTCTTCATCCCAGATTCTGTAAAGAGGCCCTAGATATGTGAAGTGAGTTATGCATAGGGTGTGTTGGAAGAGCCACATAGGGTGTGTGGGAAGTCCTCCATCTGAGGCCTTTCAAAGCAGGTTCTTCCACAGGAGAAGTGTGGTGGGCTGTGGGAAACAGAGGATGGTGAAAGGGAGCTGGCAGACATATATTCACATGGAATATATTAAGCACATTCCAGTTGCTCCTCTGGGCTTCCCCAATAGCTTGAACCTCTGCATCTGACTCACTTGGTTTTATGACCTCTTATTGCTCCTCCTTTTGTGCTTTTGATATTCCTTCTCCTTCATCATGTCTTTGTCTGCCCACACAATTTGTTTCTTTAATGTGCTTCATCTTTCTACTAGCTGAAAGCAATGTGCTTTCCATCCACTGTTCATACACCCTTCTCCTTTCCCCTTGCTCTCTGCTGTTCCCTCTGCAGAATCTCAGCATGTTGGTGTGGTAATGGGTAGCTGTGCAGTGCTTTAATATTAAATGCCTTACCACATGGGTGCCAGCTGGTTCTTGGCTTATCTTAGTGTGATTTTAAGTATTATAAACTCTAATGGGCTTCCCTTTGACATTCTGAGTTGAAGATCTTCCCAGATTCCTTCCCTGCATTTCTGTCGCTCTGTTTTTCTCAGAGTACTGAATAAATGGGTAATCCTGCTCCACATTGGAACTGTGAGATGCATTTCAGAACACCATGCGTAATTATGTTTGTCATTCCACAACATTTGGCATGCTGCTGCTGGTGGCCTACTTGTTGACAAGTAACAGATTTTGTGACAGGCCACACAATATACCATAAAATACTGAGTATCAACACTGGGCAATCAATCAAACTGGCTTAATAATACAAAGAGATTATTATTTGAGGAATACTAAGTGTTCTTAGGAGCCTAGGCAGAGATGAAAGTGGTTTTGCAAGCTCCACTAGACCAACAAGGACTACTGTTGTAAGAGAGGGGGTAAAAGAACTTCTGTGTTAATATCTTGTCAAGGTAGGTAGGCAAAACCCTACTTCCTGAGGGAAGGAAGGATAAAAGTGGTTGGTCTAGCAATGAACAAATCAAACAGGTGAACTCAGAAGTGAACTTACACTTTGTTTTATGCTTTTTAGCCACTGCTGTGTGTTTGCTAAAAAAGACAGGGCCCAGGGAGGGAAATGTTTGGACTATATTCACTGTAGAAACAGTGTGGGAACTAAGCACTTCTTTTGTTAAACCTTTATTAAAGCAGGATGGAAATTAGTTGTGGTCTCTTAGCTAAGCTTCCATACAACTCATGTAGCCCTTAAAAGATACCATTTTTCAGTCAGCTAGCTGACTTGAGAACCAGCAATACATTCATTTTGATCAAAACTTTATTTTCAAAGATTATGTATTTTATAATAATTATGTGCTAAGAACAGCTTCTTACACTATGAAAGTTCACATGGCTCTTCTGAATAGAACATCTTACAAACTTGACCATGGTGCTATATTTGGAGTTATGTCTAAATTATGCAATGGGTCCTCTAGTGCCATTTTTACAGTGCTGTCTGTTCTCACGCTTATTTTAAGGTAAGCTTATAATATTCACAGTGCAGTCAATAACCTTTTTGTAAGATAACATATGATTTTTGCCTTTGCAGGCAGTAAGTATTTAAGAGAAATTTTTAACCTGAAAGTTCAGGAAAAACCCCACAACACATCAAACAATAAGAAATGGTGGAAGGTGTAATCTTAAGTTGGTGGATAAGGAGGCTGAATAATTCATTTTGCAGTAGTCTCTGTGGAGGGAAGAGAAGTGTTAAGTATGGAAGATGATCACCATTGAAAAACGATGCCTGTCATTTAGTCTGAACTACAAATGTGCACAATGATTTCTGCTGGACCATGCTCTGACTCACTTTTAATGGGGAGAAATGTGCAAACTGATGGGGTACTAGCCCAAACTCTGGTCTTAGCAGCAGAATGGAAATAACCAACACCTGATTTTCATCATTCCCTGCCTTGCCTTATTTTCCAAAGATTATTAAACAAGATTTCCAGCTCTGAAGAAATAGGTTGGTCTGGCAGTTGCATTCTTCAATTTTGGTGAAAGCAACAGTCTTTTTCAGGGAAAACTAGAGGAAAAAGACAACTGCTTGTGGCAGTTGGAAGGGAAGGAAAGAATGTCAAAGGTGAATGACTGAGGGAGAGAGAGAAGGAAATTACTAAAAGCAGGCAGGAAGCAGTACCAGAGGTTTTAGTTTATTCCAAAACCCTTTTTGGGGAAACAAACTGTTTTCCATTTTTCGTGTAACAATCCAAAAGCCATATGACCACTCTGTAGGAAGAACCCATGACAGTTCCTGTTGTTTAGCCAGGGATGTGTGACAGTTTACAGAAGGAGGATATGCATATTGGGTCCAAATGTGCAAGTTGCTGCACACTAATATTGCTGTGTGTAGCATTCTGGCTAAGGAGGAAGAGCACAAATTCTCATTACAAGGTAATCTTTTATATGCCCCATTGTGCAGTCTGCACGAGGCTACAGTGGTCTACAGCAGTCTTTATTGCAATGTAGTAGAGTCCATTTCATTAATATTATTAAGATCATTAAATTCCTTTGGGAAATAGTAAATGCACACAAGGCACAAAGGTGTTAGACACAAAGGAGCTAAATCCAAATGGAGCCCTGCTCCAGATGGATGCAGCTGATAGTATAGACAAATAAAGCCTAGTGGTAATGAAAACTCTTGGTCCAACCTAGTAAAAATGAGGCTAAATTCTGTTCAACTACTAAAAGAAATAGAACTGTAGCCAAAAAGATCCATTAATGACTCCATTTAAACTCAGGTATAGACTTTGGATGCACAAAAAATTTCCTATTTTTAAAAATTCATAGTTCTCATTAATATTATTCAAATAGAAGTTTTGCAGAATTGGTACCTTATGTTGGTATCTGTCTTGCTTAAAACTTAACGTTCAATTCCTGATAAATAAGTGCCAGTGGTAATTTTTGCCTGGCAGTGTTTTAATTTAAGATTTATTTAGAGGTGACCAAGAAAGAGGAGATTATACCAGAGGAAATCTGAATTTTTTCAACGTCATTTTTCGAAATTTGATGAAAATAATGAAGAACCAGTTATACATTTTTAGTTCTGTGCTTTACTACAATGGATTAGAGTTCTCAGTGAGAAGGCCTTTTCCAGATTTCAGTGTTTTTAAAATCACTATGTGATAAATTATTTGAAAATGCAGCTCCTTAATTTAAAATACCACTTTCTTAATATTGAAATTGAGCAAAATTACATATCCTCATGGCATTTCTGCTATGGTTTTCAATTAAGTTAAAGTAATATCTCCTGAGAGAGAAAACAGGGTCTGACTCATTTATGTGCACTTGCATGTTAGCCAGAATGTTGGGGTGTTACAAATTTTTCAAAGAATATTATTCATTTGATATTTTTAGAAATATTAAATATTTCAGCATGAATTTACCCTAATAAATCTTGGTCAGCTGGCATGGAAAAAAGGTCTGTGCTAACAATTACATTCACTCAGTATTATTCATGCCTGCTAGCTTTGAATAACAGAACTCTTCAGGATTTTTTGAACCAAGTTCCAAAAGTGTTTATTGGGATGCTGGCACTGTGAGGCAGGTGTGTGCTTGCTCTGACCTTGATGACACATACCTTTTAGAAAGCCTGAAATCTGACTATTAAAATATTGCAGCTTGACCATCTGGCTTTTAGTGTTTGTCTTAGATTCTCATCTCATTTACAGATTAGCACTGGATGCCCGTTATGGTGGTGTAATGGTGTTTACCTTTTCCTTATCTGCTGTGAAAAGTGGAGCTGGATTTGTCCTTGCTATTTCCCTGGGCAGTCATCTGTTAAAAGAGAAAACAGAGTTCACCCATGAGAGGGAGCATAATAAAAACCTCTAACAAGGACAAATTTGGAGACTGGTGGTGCTGAAATATAATTCTTTTAACCACACATTTACATTGAAGCTTTGTAAAAATGGAGCAGCTAATGCAGGTTTCTTAGTATTATTCAATCTCAAGCTATAGGATTACTTTGTTTCTTATAAGGTTAAATTCTAGAACTTTTGCTTCAGCAGCCAGTTAAGGGATTTACTTGTAAATATCCAGTTTCTCAAAGAAGAAGTACTATAATTTTATAAATAATTTCATGAGCAGACAAGTGTTATTTTAAGAACAGTAATCAAGTCAGCACTACTGTAACCTCAGTAATAAAGGTTTAATCTTTTTAGCCTGATTCTTGAAGGTTTGCATTGACTTTTTTAAATGGCATAAATTAAGCCAATACATGCCTGGCAACAAAAAATACAACTGTGCCTAAGTTACAGTAGGAGATGTAAATTATTTGTTTGCAAATCATGTAATACAAAGCCGTCTTTCTAGCTTTCTAAAAGTCATTGTCTCTTGAGGTTACTGGATGTACATTAATAAAGATTAGCAAGGATATATGAGAGAAGAGAATGTCAGAGCCAAATTCAGTTTCCAGAAAGATCACCCATGAGAAACAAGTTGGCAATTGGTTGGTGTTTCATGTCAGTATTTCCCCACTGTTTCTTTCTGTTTCTTTTATTGCAAACCTGCAGTAAAGATTGTTTTCTTTGGTAGGCATAGGATTTACTACTGCTGGTAAACAGTTCAGCAACCCAATATTAAAATTATCCAAAAATGTTGTTATTAGTAGTTTCAAGTATTTTCATAGTAAATAACATAAACAGAAGCTTTCAGTATGTAGTTTTGAATGAGGACAGGAGAGTGATGCGTACCATACCAGTTCTTGAGTAGACCTCTGACAGGAAGTTTGAGTCATTTTCTCAATGAAAACATGAGTGTAACTTTGGTGTCTTTTCCACCAAAACCAGATTTTATGCTACTAGACCATAGTTTGTTTGAGTTTTTTTCTGTATCCTAATAAGTGTGAGGTTTTTCTCAACATAAACTAATTTTGTTGGAAAGGACTGATTTGATGTCCGAGTAGTTAGGATGTTCTCTGGGAAGTCTAAGTTATCAGGAATCACAGAATATTCTGAGTTGGAGGGGACCCACAAGAATCATCCAGTCCAACTCTTGGCCCTGCAGAGGACACCCCAGGAGTCACACCCCGTGCCTGAGAGTGTTTTCCAAACACTTCTTGAACTCTGTCAGGCTGGTGCTGTGACTATTTCCCTGGGGAGCCTGTTCCAGTACCCAACCACCCTTTTCTGCTATCCACCCTCAATCTCCCCTGACACAACTCCAGACCATTCTTTGAGGTCCTGTCAGTGGTCACCACAGAGATCGGTGCCTGCCCCTGCCCTTCCCCTCATGAGGAAGTTGTATGTTCTCGCTTCAGATTAAATCAGTGGTTTGAATCGGTGTGTCCGTATCCTGTCTTAGTGCAAACTTGAGGTTTCTGACCTTAGATTTTGCTGGAAAATTCTTCTTGGCCAGGATTTAATTTCCTGGTGAAAGCTCAGTATGTTTCCATGAGAAATTGTTGTTTAAGTGCATGGGCATTCTCAATTAGAAAACCAAAATTTATGTGAGGAGAGGAGAAAGGAGAGTAGGAAAAAAGAAGTCTTTACTGATTCTATGTATTGTTTATCTCTCTGTGTGATTCTTTAGGGTGTTTTCCCTATCGGAGTGTGCTGAGTTCTTCCCCATGGCAACTCACTAGTCCTCTTAGGAGTTTGCACCCCACCTCATGTGCTGCTTCAAGGTGTGATGAGTCACAGAACATAACTTGGCCTGACTACACACACAGGAGTGGAGAAAACTTTTAAATTTGTAGATACCTAGTTTTGTTTAAAAATCTGAACCTCTCTGGCATGATTAAATGATTCCCATAAAATACTAGTGATGATAGTGGGGAAGAAGGTAGCAGTTTAGGCTTTCAGGGCAACCTGGATTTATATCTTGAAATAGCTACCAATACTTGGCAGTAACATTTGACATTTTAGTTAAATTGCTACTGACTTCTCATCTTAGTGCCAAAAATTCTAGAGTGCTTTCCCAAATGGAGATGAGGAAATTTGCAGACTATATTCTTAAGGCTTTTTTTCTCTTTTAAGATTGTAGGACAGGATCTTTTCACTTGTGGCCTCTTGATTAAAAGCAATTGGACTTTGGCCATTTTGCTTTTCCTCTTCCTAGGACTGCCAGTGTTTTGCACACTGGCCTGGCTTGTTGCTGGAGGTTTGCACAGTAGGTTGTTTTTCTGCCTGATGCCTGTATACCAGGGTGGCCAAACTTTTTTGACGTGTTGGCTGCAGAGTGATTTACAGATCAGGGCTCTGGCCAGCAGCAGTGCCAGCAAGGCTGCTGTTCTCTCTCACTGACACATTGTGCTGCTTTCAGCCACAAACTCTTCGCTTACCCTTTTGGACTTGTTATACCTCTGATCCCCCATTTCCCTTTGGTGCAAAACACTCCATTTGGCACAAAACACTTTTGCTCTCTGTCAGGCTCTGCCCCTATCTCTGTCTCAAGTAGCCCATGAAAATGAGAGAGCAAACAGAAGCAGCTATCTGTGACCTACCTGTCTCGGAAAGGGGACACAGAAGGGAACAGATGCTGAGTATTGTTCTAAAAATGTTTGCCTTGCAACATTGTTCTTTGCAAGTCAGAGATCATTCTTGAAATATGCAACCCACTAAGAAGGTTGGCATTTCTTAGACAAGTGTGTGTTCATGGAGCCTAGTCAGAGCTGAGTTCTGAGTCCTGAGTAACTGTGTCATTTAAAATGCAATATGGTAAGTTAAAAGTCATTCAGTAATGCTTTCATGAAGCTTCATGAGAACAGGTAATTGCATCTAAAAGAAGAGAATCCATGGTCATAACTGAGAGTTCCCTGAAATCACCCTCAGAGTGTGCAGCAGCAGCCAAAAAAAGCCAAATTGCTGGCATTATCAGGAATGGTACTGAGAACAAGACAGAGCCTAACTGTAAAAACCCTGTGCTCATGTGCTAAGTACTGTGTGTACTTCTGACTTTTGTGTTTCAAAAGCAGATAGCAGAGATGAAAAAGGTTCAGAGGAGGGAAACTTAAAAGGTAGTGAAGATGAAACATCTGCCTTTTGAAGAGCAACTGAAATACTATGTTTGAAACAGAGATAACTGGAAAGAATTATGATCAAAATTTACAAGACATGAAGGTGGTAGGTAAAACGAATGCAAAATATTAATTAGCTCCTAACGTGGTACTTCTACAATTGGAAGTCAGTTGTTGAAACTAACAGGAGACCCATTTAAAATGGATAATTCCTTTCTACAAGGCAGATAGCTAATTTTTGTGTGTACTTTGACAGAAGACTGTGGAGACAGTATAAATGGGTTCAAAAGGGTTTAAAAGAATTCATGAACATCCAGTGCATAAACAGACACTAACCAAAATAGACAGAGGCACTCTTTAACATCCCTAATCTGGAAATTTTGATTATTAGAGAACAGGGATGACTGGATAAAGATCAGGCTTGTGTATTCTCCCCAGTCAGCATCTTCTGTTGCTATTTTTCAGGATCCCAGGCTAAGATGAACCATAGCTTTGACCCAGTACAAAATTCATCACATTTTTTTTTTCTTTTTAAATGTAAATGGTAGTAACCAGTGATGAGAAACTTTCAGCAATGTATTACAAGTTGTAGGCACTAATTGTGGTTAAATTGCATATTTCCTAAGTTGATTTAACGAAGAAGCTAAGTTGCTAACCAGAATGCTCCTTATATATTTGTCGATATTTGATATTATATCTGTCGATTAAATAGCTGTTGATTATTGATATTATATTTACATTTGCTGTAGAACACCAGGGATTTGCAGCCAGTAAGTCACTCCCATTGCATCCATGTGCCACTCCTGTTTTTATTATTGATCTTAAGTACAGAGAAAAATGCTCACAGAATAACAGAATAGTTTTGGCGGTTCCAGTAATTTCAAAGTTGCGAAGGGAAAAAAAGTTTGCTTATTTGAACTCCTAACCTTTTGCTCTGTAATTCTTGCATCAGAGTGTTTCATGAGTATTCTGCCCTCAGACATGTCAGAAATATCACCGAGATAGTCTCTTTTGCCGATATTTGATACTTCCACTTCCAGCTGAGATCAGAAAGTGTGGAGAAGTGTGATTTTTTGCTTGTTGGTTTCAGCTAACCAAACTCTTTGAAAGTTTGGAAATAAAACTTGGTTTTCTCTCAGCTTTGAGGCGAAAGAATAATTGGCATTGCACGTATTTTGAAGCCCCAGTCCAGGTAATGCTAGGGTTTTAGCATTTTTCTTTTATCCAAACAAATTTGTTAGTCTCCAGTAATGGAGAGCTGCAATAGCCTTACATGATATACTAAACTGCAGCAAAACGCACCTCATGGCTTCTATATGGTTTGTGGAATTTCTGTAAGAGGACAATTTGAAAGATGTTTTTACAATTCAGGCATTAATTGCCAGCATGAAATCTTTATCTTTGATTGATAAAGTCCAGGTTACTTCACCTGTAAGCTTTCCATAGAGGGCTTACAAACTAAATATCACAGTGAGAGTTTTGGGAAGATGGAGCATGGGCATTAAGATATTATTCAGTCATTATTGCCTGATATCTTCTGAATATCATTCTAAAAAGTATGCACTGTGGTGTGAGTATCTCTTCAAAAAGAATGTGCTGTGGAATTAATGCAGTTGAATACTGCCACTGATCATGCTGCACATTCCTTACAGCACTGCTTCCCTAACAGTTCTGCTGCTATTCTCTGACAATGATGTGCAAATGTCTGACAGCTCCATTGCTAAAAAGCTTTTTTATTTTAAAGTTGAGCTTCATCATCGTGTCTTCTAATTTATTGAGATATTTATTCATGAGAGGCAAAAGGGACAAAGTGAACAGTAGGCAGTGAGGAGCCATTTTAGTCTAGTTGCTGGCACTGCATATTTTATAAATTACTACAGGATCTCTCCACTGTATACAAGAAATAAGTTTCTAATTTAATGCCCTCTATATCTAAATTTTAAATTTGATGTTTCTGCTAGAGAAGTAGTTCCCAATAAGAGTCAGCTTTGCTTCTGTACTAATTTTAAAAAATTAGTTGAGGCTTTTGTGGGAAGCAATAATTTGAAAGTATTCAAAGAACAGTAGTTGTTTAGTAGCATTAAAATAATGAAAAGCTGTATGATTCCTTTATTTCCTGCTAAAAGAAGCTTTTCCCCTTTTTTTCCCAATTATAAGAAATTGTGATTTCCTTCTTCAGATGGAGCATCATTCAAATGCAGGGTAATTATTGATTGCAACATTTTAACTCTTTGGCACAGAAAGTGGACATTTGTTTTGCATAGGACAAGCCAGTGTTTAAAATATTTTCATTTGATTTGTACACTAAGATCATTTTCAAAGAAAACTGGTGAGTTTTATCTCTCAGCTGGAGCGTCTTCCACAGGTTTTCTCCCCTTTTCCTGGTATCCCAGAAGAGTTCTGATCTTCCTGGAGGTTATCCACTACATGCCTGAAAGAGATTAAGGTAGTCTGCAGGGATGGGAGATATCACATCAGAATTTATTACTGTTCAAAGCCACCATAAGGGTCTCCACTGAAGTCTTTAGTGTTAAAACCCATGAAAATTGCTGATACCATGGCAAGTTAAAAATGGTGTAGGTGTTTTCCACGCAGTATTCAAAGAGAAACCATAAAGATCCAGCAGCTGAAAATTCAGCTAACTCGCCTTTAGTTTTATGCCATGTTGAAGCTAGGTTTTAACTTGTCTTGTGCAACACAGAGATAAACTTTGGGTCTGTGTACCTTCTGCTGCTGTTAGTGAGTGAGCTGGCTTAATTTTTCTCCATGTCTCAATAAAAGATAACAAAAAGCTCAAGAAAATATCCCAATCATAAAATTTTGAGCAATGAAAGTTTAAAAAAAAAATACCAAAGAATTAGAAAGCAAAGGGATATGGTTTCTTAGCAAACACACCACATAGAGCTGTTACATCAATCTCATCACTAAATATCTTTACTTTGCTTTTAGGAATGTGGTCCATCTCCTTTTGTTGTGTCCCGAACATAGTAACCAGATGTAAAAGGTGTTGAAGCTTTTGTTAAACCACACAGTAAAATACTCTGGAAAGGCCACAATAGTGCTGAATTCCTTCTGATGTGAACACCTTAGTTCCTCCCACTTCCAAAGAAACAGTCCAAGGTAACTGTGTAAAATATACTTAGAAAGTTGCAGATGAGTTGTGAGACATCCTATGGATTTAAAGAAACAGGCCATTTCTCTTTTTGCCATTTTTAAAAAAAGATTCTGTAGTGCCAGATTGCATGTTTCTGTGTGAGTGTGGAGTTGTTTATTTAAAAGGGACTACACTGATAATTCCTCCAGATGAGAAGTAACTACACACACACACAAATAACACACACTACACATTACACACTTAATGTAGGTTTGTGGATGTTTTTTAGCTAATGAGCTAGTATTGATTCAACAGCTTTTACAGGAAAGGAAGAAGATTCACAGCAGCAGGAGTCACCACTGCCAAGCCATGTATCACAATAGGTACCACTCTGTCTGCATCTCTACATACATTTGTCTCTACATCTGTGTTTTGTTTTTCCTGGTTGACTCAAAAAATGCTGAAGACAGTGGGACTTCCCACTGTCACAGAGTGACTCTTTTTAGATTTCAGGGTCCATTCTATTTTTGCTGTGCAAAATAGCAGTAAGATTCTGGCTTCAGGAATATGATACCAGCTCTGACTGCCACTGGGGAAAGGTAGCATGTTACACCAGAGAGTCATCAGCAATCATTTGGAAGGCTGACTGCTGATTCTAATTCAGAGGGGTTTGTCACCTCCTAGGCTGAATCTTCACCAGGCTGCCCTGCCATTTTGAAGAGACTGGCTGTTTTCAGTGTGTCAGCTGGGAACCAAAGGGAATACTGGCATGTAGCTATTTGATTCAAACCAGCGAGACAGCACAAACATTCAGTATGCATTCCATCTTTTTGACAGTGGGTTAATGACCTTCTAATCAATTTTTCTGGTATTTTTGCTGGTCTTTAATTTCAGAGAAAGTATTTTCCATATAAATTATGAGTGTAATTTGTAGTGCTACAGTAACAAATCTAGGGCTATTTCCTTATGTCTCATCTTTTAGGAACAGAGAATTGGATCTTTTTCAGTTCTGTGTGTTGTTGGCAGATTCAAAGGTATGAACTCATAGAAACCAGTTTTTGGAACAGGTGCAGAAACCTGCCACTTTCAAGGCATTTTCAATTATGTTCTAATCAAGGATGTAGAAACCGAGGAAATCAGGCTGTAGGCTGTAATAAAGCAATAAATCCAAAATATTTCTATTACTTTTTAAAATAGGTTAGGTTCCATCTCTCTTGCCATCTTACCCATAAAAAACCCAAGTAGTGTTAATATCAATTTTATGAAGTGAAGACGATTATTTCAAATATAAAAAACCTAACACTGCCTTGTACACTAAATATGATAGTGAATACTGTAATATTCCACACTAAATTGTAGCCAAACAATCTGTATATGTAGATGTATGCAGTGACAGTGACACCAAAGACGTGCATAGTTACGTTTTCCAGTAGTTGCATGAATGCCACAAAGATAATACAAATTTGCTCAGGAGAGAGATACTCTTCATTTTGCTTTGTCTTTTAGAGAATGAGCCATTACAACAAGCCATTGATCTGATGTTTAATTTATAGTTCTATGCAATATCCTGCTTGGCAACAGCTTTTTGTTGAAGAAATAGAAATTTATCAACAGATGCCCCAACTTTGTATTTATTCTCCTATGTCTGCTTGATATGAACACCTTCCAGAAGTGATGCCTACATATCACAGTTTTGTTGAACAGTGAGATGCAATTCTTTTTACTTTAAGGAATCCTCAGCATTCCACTGAAGATTATGTTCCTTTAACATGGAGAAGAGAACACTTTTCTATTAATGTTTACTATTTTTCTGCTGGAAGTACTTCTTTCAAAGTCAAATAAAGTCACATGCAAGCTAATGGGATTCCTAAATTGGATTCTTCCATCTGATTGAAGTTTTGTCTTTATGACTCATGTTCTTTAAACTTGTATGCTCTTGTCAAGACCAGAATAGTTTGTGATTGCGTATATTTTTATAAACCTATTTTATAAATGTACCCGGAGATTTAAGGCAGAATCTTTTTTTAAAGTTCTTAAAGGGACCATGGGACATTTTCCAAATATAGCTTCTGTGTGCCTTTCTTATTTGCATCAAAAAGTTGATGGAATGAAGTGAACAAACTTTGAGACTATACAATATACAAACTGAAGAAATTTTAATTTCACTGCAAAAAAATTCCTGTAATTTTAGTGGAGCCAAGATCTTGTTCTCCTGTGCTTCCTGCTGGGCAAAGCATTTCTTTTAGGACATTGGCAGAATAAGCTCCTCCTAAATTCAGAGTCTTAAAAGCTTAGGTTTTCAATGTTTCCCTCTGGATCTTGCTTTTTCACAAGTTCAGAGGGGTCTCTGAAGTTCTAATTTAAGGCCATGTCTGCTTATAATTTAACCATATGTGTTAGTAGCTATAATACCTTAAAGGACACTTTAAGCTCTTAGGAAAGAGGAAAGGTAATAATTGCTGCCTTGTCTTTCATGGTAGTTAATGACAATGTAAGAGTTTCATCACTGATCATAACAGTGATGTATATTACGCTGAATCACTTAAAATGAGGTTTGTTTCCCGGTTTGAGGGTTTTTTTGGCCAATAAAATTTTGTGGAAACATGTATCAAAATTTAATATCAATGTACATGTACATAGAATCATACTTTAGATCTGACTGTTGTCTGGTCCAGTCCCCTGCTCTAAGCACGGCCAGCTTCCATGTTGTGCCAGCTTGCTCCATGCCTTGCCTAGTAAAACTTTGAGTACTTCCAAGAATGGACATTTCACAGCCTCTCTAAGCAACTTGTTCCCTGCATAGTTGTCTTCTTTTTAATGTTTTTTGATTTGTGTGTGATTAAGATTTCATTTTTAAAAATTTTTCTCTACATTTCTGTAAATACCCTGACTGGCTTTTAGATAGCTGAACAAGAGAAACCCTACAACTTGGCTTCACAGATTCAGCTCTCAGCCTCTTCTGTTGTGTCATGTGCTCCAGATCAGTTTAGTGGTCCTCCTTTGGACTCACCCAGTTTGTCAGTCTCGCTTTTACTGGGGGCCATGGACAATGTGATACTTCTATAAACTGTTCAATAAAAGAAATTACCTTCTGCATTAATACACTTTAAATTAGGGAGTTTCATCTTTAAATTATTATACAAAGGAGAAACTGTAAAATTTCCTTTATAATTTAATTTTTTTATTCTCATTTAAGAAATAACTAAAGTGAATAGCTGGATAATCGGAGATGTGAAATTAAGTCAGAAGCCCTGCTGCTAATTTTTCCATTCAATGACTAAGTAAAGTTATTTATTTTCTTTTTGGTCCCTAAAAAATCATCTCAGTGTCCTAATATTTACATTTAAGGAAATTCAAAAGCACCTATGTAAATTCTAGGTTTTGTATCTCTGTTATTTTCTAGGTTTCTTTTGGCATTTGATTTCTCTTAGTACTAATTAAAAGAGGCTAGCTTTTACTTTCTTTCATAGCATTCAGATTATTTTTTTTTATGTATACCTTCTCTGCTTTTTAATTTGGAAAATTTTTCTCCTTCTGATTCACCTTCCTGTGTACATTATTCAAGATGTGCTGCCTCCACAAGCAGTCTTACAGCAAACCACAGAACTCAGAGACATTTAAGTTACTGCTCACCTGTAAAGCTTACCTAAATCATTTTTCTACTAACTTAGGACCTTCACTGCAGCCTCAAAGACATGAGATGCCATGCTAAAGAAGACCCCAGTACTCCTTGTTGGCTTTGGAAGGTTCATTTCAATAGGGGTTGGCTGTATTAAAGAGCCATTTACACTTTGTTGTCAAGGAGAGCTTGCCAGGGGACCTAAAGGGTCATTAGCCTCCACTTAGCACCATGCAGTGTAGCAGATGCTTCATGACATGTGACAAGGAAAGGCTTTAAATGGAGTGTCAAGAAATCCCAGCCTCATCACTTAATTTTTTACTAATGTGTTGCTGTCTAGCAATTTTAGCCATTTTATTGATAGTTGAACTTTTGCTTATACATGCCGGTAGTGACAGTAGGAGGAAATTAAAGAAGCATTGCTGGGGACATTGCATGTTTTACTTCTGCTTTTAGTAATTCATCCTCCTACATATAGTGAGTTGGCCCTTAGATAAGAAGTAAACCTAGAAATGTAAATTCCTTGAGCTTTTAAAATTCCATTTGACTCCTCAATTGTCAGTACAGACAATTCAACTGTTTATTTTTTTAAATGCATAAGGATTTCAAGGGCCAGCATAACTGTCAGCTTCCTTTGTGCACTATAGTTACTAATGTGTTGAGATCCACAAGTGTCAGATATGGCCTGTTATGCACAGTTTCAAGACCCTTCCTCAAAGACTACATCATGGAATAGAAGGATAAATAGAAGGATACAGAGTCTAGTACCTGGGGTACTTGTTACAGAAAATGTTCCTTTGCAGGAATCTTGTGTCATTCCTTGTGTTTCAAATACGTATGGCATGTGATCTGAGGAGATACAAACAGCAGCATAGATTGCCTGAGGACATTGTAGGTAAAATTCTAAACCCACCAAAAACCAGCAGAAAGGAAGCCCTTAAAATGAGGTTCTCTGGACAGACAGAATGTGACTATCTCAGGTTTTACGTGATAAACAGGAAAATTTGTGTGTTTGTTTGAATTTAGCCACTCTTTTAACCATCATGGTGGCCCTACAACGTCATTTTCCTTCCTCTCTCTTATTTAGACAACTGTCTTCTGTGCTACATAAATCATCTCAGTTAATCTAGGAGGTGAAGCTTTCCAAGTAAGAGCAGCCACACCCTGAAGGCATGACATGTGAGACAGAATGCCTTCTATTTTCAGAATTCTTCCTTTCATCCAAAGAAAATCCCTCAAAAAGTCATGCCCAGCCATCAGGACCCCCTGGATAAATGAGAATTTATTATGTCTTTTTGGCACTAGAAAATACTGATCTCCATTCTGTGGTTATGGAGTATCCAGTGATCCTTGGTGTTCAGGATAGACAAATAGATTTCACTAGCAGCCATTAGCTATGGAAAGCCTTTATCCAAAGAGGAACATCTATGCCTATTTCTTATTTGCTCCATTTGAATGAGGTAAGTTTAATAGTATTTATTTATCTTTACCCTGTGAGAGAATGGAAACCTCTCACAGAAAAAAAAGGAGCAATATAGTTAACCGAGGTTAAAATTCCCACTCAGGGATCACTTCTCTCAGAATCATTGGGGTTTTACTAAACAAGAATTCCAAGATTATGAATACATCTGTCTGACTCTTTCTGAAAGGAAATCTTTGCACAGGTATTGAGTAGTGAACATATGGAAAGCCCAATGAAGCCCGTTTGTATTGGATCAGCTGCATGTGTAGATACCAGAGAGTTTGTACAGATAGAGATCAAATTTACAGATAAGACTTCCTTTCTCTTCTGGCTGTCTGTAAATCTCTGACAAATCATCAGTGTCCACTTTTTCTGCCCAGGCAAAACTTCCAGCTGGAAAAAGGATGTCATGGCTGGGAAAACGAAAATGTACAATATCTCAGAGGTCTCCTACTCAAGGTTCTCAGTCATTTTTTAGTGTGGATCAGAAAAAAACATAGAGGTAGTACTACACAGTACTTCTTTACGTGTTTGCAGTCACACCAGGTGTGTTTCATCTGATTCACAATCACAGTGGGACCCTGCAATTTGCAGCTTTGCAGACAGCATGCTGCTGTTTTCACAGCATTTAGCTGTGGTTTGGTAGGTAGAAGTGATCCAGGGGTAGAACTGCATTACTAAGCAGAATTGTGACTTGTGAAATAGAAATCTGTGAGTTAACAATGCTCATGAGCCAAGTTTTGGAATATATCAGGGTTATATTTTTCACAGTTCTTTTTTGAGGACGTGGGGACACTTGATGATTTCAAAATGAATTGTCTAAAATGATGCCTGCAGAGTGTACTACTTGTTTAAGAGATGCATTGTATTCCCTTTCCTTTTGATGTATATACATTTAAATATATTGAAATATGAAACATATGAATATATAAAGTATCTTTGGACCTCTCCAAGGGAGGTTTCCTAACTTATGCTTTCATAATAATGTACCTTTTCAAAATGAGGTAATTTTAAGGCAATTACACCTTTCTCATAGAAAAGATCAGTAACATTACTTGAATCACTACCTATTTATCCTTGTCTCAGTGAAATTGCTTTGTTTTAAAAATAGGCAAAGAAAATAAAAATAACAATATGTTGCCTGTTATTGGACTATACAGCTAGTCATAACCTCACTGCAAGATCCATTGTGTATTATTTTAGAAGTGGGAAGTGAAATAGACATTCCATAGGAAAAATTAGAACTTTTAGGACATATTTGCAAGTCTTTCCACATAAATATGCCTTGAATCCATACTCACCCTGTTTTTTTATTTCAGTTCAGGAATTAAATTCTGTCCTGGGTTAAACAAGTATTTTTACTGCTTAATTCACTGGTATTAAGACTCAGCTGTTATCACTTGTACCAAGACTCTCTTCCTCTGGAGCTGTTCTGTAATGGAAACAAGTGTTCACGATGAAGTAGGACAGATCCAGTGATTCGTGACAAAGTTCTGATGGAGGACAATAACTTCTTGCAAATACAGTTATTTCATAATGAAAAGAACAGCTATATATGAAAAAAATGGAGGAGCCATTCTTGTTATAGGAATCTGTAACACAATTAGAAGGAAGAAAATGTGCTTGGTAGAGAAACAGCAACAAAGAGAAGAAAAATCCATAAATCAAAAGATAGTGGGGTCTGCACAGGCTATGGAGTCGTACCTAACAACTGCCAGCAATGGAGTGCTTGAGAATAATACTGTAGCTGTTACCTGGTAAATGCTAAGAAAGCTGAGAAATGCAGAGATGGAAATTAAACAGCTCAGAGCACAGCCAAGAGCCGTACTCTGTGTATCTGCCCAAACAAGGGAAATGTACAACACTAATCCATTAAAAGCTCCCATAATGATAATAGCCCAAATTAGAGCAATGCTTTCTGACCTTTGGCATAAGCCCTGGAGCCCAGTAGATCTCACAGTATGAAAATGAGCTTGAGCTGCAAACTGAGCATTCATACTGTGAAGATGTGATTTTTCTGGACCACCTCCATTTCAGCTATTGGAGTAACATGCAGGAAGCAGAGAATAGATCCCCTTAGAATAACATTTACCACTGAAGAAAAAGAAAAGTCTAAGTAGATGTATTCTGTATTTTCCTCCTCTAAAGCCTCCATAATAGAAGAAAACAGGGGAAAAGCATGGCTGGTTCCCCATCCAGAAAGTCTGCAGGGTGTGCCATCAGATGACATATGTTTTCTTATTACCTAAGGTTTTAGCTTAAGTTTGGGTTTGATAATATTTTTATTTGTTTGGTTTTTTGTTCTGGAATGCACAAGTAATTTTAAAACTGTTTTAAAGAAGAAGGGGGAGTACAGTTTGAATTATTTAGTTTTTTCTTTTCTCTTTGCAAGAAGGCCTATGGAATTTGGCATCTTAACCCAGCCTTGCCTGATGCGATCACAAACACAGTTAAATTTTTATTAAAATGTTTTGAATCTTTCAAACATGATATTGATAACTGAAATGGAGCAAAGAGACAGTAGCATCTGGTTTTAATGAACATGGTCTGCTTATACTTGAAAGCAAAACCATGGAGGAAAAGACTGGAAATTCTTGTTCAGAGAATCAAAGTGCAATACAGTGTTTTTCAATACCTGACATCTGTATGCATGGAATGACCTGGGTGACTTCACTCAACCAATTGTTCATATTTTTTAGATTAAAATGCCCTATTTAGATCTGAAATATAGTTGGTGCTTTTTTTTCAGCCTGTTGTGTACTTCTTTCTTTCTTTTTTTTTCCCGTGTACTTACTGAAGCTCATTGCTTTGAGCTCTATTGTACCTTTTTGACTCGTAACCTTCTTTAATGCATATCAAACTATTTTTATTTAGAAGTGTGGGTTGCTGTTACTACATTGTAGTCTAAACAAACAGGGCAACCCTTTGTGGGGATTTTTTTCTCCTATATGTGTTAACATGTGGAATAACAGAATTGCCTGGAACAACCTCCTAAACTGCAGGCCCGTATAGAAGCCAACCTTGTCAGGGGAAATGGTCAGGGCAGTGTCAAAACAGATTTTGCAAGAGGCCTCCCTGCCTCACTGCCTCCAGCTCTAGTTTGTTAACAGCACTTCAGCCAAGGCTTTTCATGGACATGCTGCAAACCATTAGGATTTGAACTAGGGCTTGAACTTTTTTATCAGAGCAGTAGTGATAGAATGTACTAATTCAGCTTCCTGCATCTTTTCCTGGAACTCAGCTTGCTTATGTGAGGTGGGTGAACGTGTTTGGAAATGCAGCCTAGATATCTGTTCAGGTTTTGTACTACGTGCTCTTCCCAGTCAAGGTAGTGATGATTTTAAATGAATAATAATTTTTATAGCTCAACCACCTCTATTGCTGTCTTCACAGCTAAATTCTCTCTTGGATTCAGAGAAAAAAATCACTGAGGTTTGTAGCAGAACAATGTCAGGCTGTGAATAACCACAGGAAAGATGTAGTGGACACTTTTCATACCACAGAGAAATTTAACATGTGGTAAATGCATTTAACTGTGAAGAATACACCAGGTCCTTGAAATTTAAATTCTATTTACTCTACTAATGTCATTCCACTTATTTTAGCATAGTATCATTGTTATACTGGAATTTGAATTAAGAGTAAAAGTTTGGAAAAGAATAAATGCTTTTGACCATAAGCACTTACCATTTTCTGTATTTTGAAGTTTTTCACATAAAAGGCAGAGGATAAGAGCCCCAATTAGTTAGCAATACCCAAATTCTTAAAGTTTTCAGCTCTTAAAGCTTTAGTAAAGGTGGCTTTCAGTTACCACTAATAGCTTCTTTGAATCTTTTTGTTTTAGTCCCGAAGCTGAGAAATCAATGAAGTTGGCCAGTTTGATTAAATAGTTTTCTAAAGTCAAACTATTGTAAAGTTAGCCTTTAAAAACAAATATGCTGCATCGCCTCTGACCATTTACAGTTTTTCTTTGGCTCCACCAAGCATGTGGACGTCTAATCAGGGGATTATCAAGTAGACTAGAGAAATATAACAAAGTTCTGTGCTCTAGTAAATATTTGTATAGCACAAGCCTGGAGAAAGTCCATGTTATATTTTACTGTTGATAATTTAATAACTCTGTGGCACGCCTGAAATTGTACAGTAAATGTCAAGATGTGTCAAATGAGGTATCCTGTAAAATTTAATACCCTCATGCTTAAGATGATGTGCATGCGTGGGTAGGTAACACTGTCAGTAGAAAATATGTTTTGCAAGTAATATTTAGGGCATTTATTTGAATTTGCCAGGAAATAAAGTGAGCAAGAGCCTTCCAGCTGATAGTTAATAGCAATGACAATGTAAGTGACAAACAGAATAACTCATGCAGAAATAGTCCAGTCTATCAAATGATCATGAGGGCAACCAACAGATTTCATAGAACAGGCAAAAGATCTGTGATTTCCTCCTGCTACAGAAAATAGCCCATACAGTAAACAATTGATAAAATGAAGTGAATCTGTGTCACTTGTGTTTAAGGGATAACATACAGCACGCTGTCTGCCACAGTAGTTTGTTTGCACTGAAATTAAGCAATAGTGATTGAGGCACAGAGCATTTCCTGGGGATTAATGACCGTCTGAGAGAAGTTGATGGCCCAAGGAACATCCTGGCCATTAACCCCAGCCAGTCATTAATCCAAAGGAAATGCCCTACCCCAAGATCTTTATTACTCTTAGAAAATGAAAATGAAGAAAAACCAGTAAGGATCTAGGCATTTGTTCTGAAGGGTGAAGTTGTAGATCATTTAGTGCGTGCAGATTTTGATAAAATTAATACCTCACCAGTTATTATTTAGCTGGAGTGCTTGGTTCTTTCTAAAGCATCTTGGTATCATCTAGGCCTACAGAGGCAAACTAGAGAAACATTATGGGTTTTTTTCACCTTTATTAATCTTTTTCTCACTATGGAATGCAACTTATGGGCTAATTGTGATGTGATTTAAGTAAGGTGAGTGTGTACTTTAAGTAAGTATCTTTAAATAGTCTGTATTGTGTTAACAATCTAGAATAAGTGCTCGCAGAGCACTAACCAGACCTAGGCACTGACCTTGTTATATTTAAACCCTTCTTTTCCTAGTTTTGGATGCAGTGAATCATCTATACCTTTATAAGCAAAAGTAGTTGTAAGTGTGACATTATACCAAAAAATATTATTCAGAAAATATATGTATTGATTTGCTTGAAGTAAATTGTAAGTTAAGTTCTTGGATGTTTGATGTTTCCTCTGGGTTTTTTTCCTGAGCTGGAGAGCACTTCAGAAAATTAAAAAAAAAAAAAAAAAAAGAGAGATGTCTGTCCTTCAAATAGAAATTTATCTTAACAATCTACCTCTAGCCATCTCTAATAGGAGGAGAGAGGCCAGAATAGAAGTTTCACTGATGCAACTTAGTTTCATGTCATACACTAACCTGTACAGGCCAGAGATTTGTATACCATTTTCAGGGGTTTTGTGGGGATGTGCTATGGCACAACTGAATACTGAAAGATTTTTTTCTTGTTTTCTTAAAAGGAAGATGCATGTTGTCCATATAGTTCAAAAAATAAACAGTTAATTTGCAAATAAAAATCTCCATGTAGATGAATCCTAAGAGTTTGGCTAAATATGAGGAAAGCAAATTGATGAAGATAAAGGTCCACAAAGAATTTGAGGCAAGATGCCTTTTTTTTCTAAATTCCCTTGTAACTACAATACAATTTAAATTAATTTGTTGTAAAGATATGTTGTGCTTTCTGTATGTTACTAATTTTATGTCAAAGTAACATGAATTATGCATTATTTTCAAAAGAGAATGTAAAACTATACTTAGCAGTAGTTGTTGGAGGGTGTCCTGGGGGACTATAGTGTCTGGCTTACTGCCAATCAAGCAGAAAAATGAAATCCTATTCTTGCATTTTCATCCATATAAGTATGTATATGGGGAACAAAAATCTTCTAATAAAGAGCTCTTCATTCTAGCAGGCAAAGTTAGGAGTCAGCACAATTAGCTACAAAAGTTTTGACTTCAACTAAAGTGCTTTTTTGAGGAAAGAAGGTAAGTAACCTTTGGAGCAGTGCAAGAACAGGACAATCACTGAACATCTTTGAATTACACTTTATTTCTTCCTTCCGTCCATTTATTTCTAGAAGATATGCTCTTATTTTAAACCAGATTTATTTATTTAAACTCTGGAGAGTCCTTGACCAATGCTATTCATGAGATCAGACAGGATGATTGCAATGGTTTGTTGTGCCCTATTAACCTGCTCCTAGGTTGTTGTGCAATACTGAGAAAATTGCTTTTTCCCTATTCTTTAGTGTCACCATGTCTAAAAAAACCCCCATATAAATACTTATATTTTATTTTGAATTCTTCAAAGAGAACCAGGCATATAATTTAGGAATATTTTGATTAAATGACCTCTGTTGTATATTTCATTGATACAAAGATTTAGTCCTTAGTCAAACAGTGCTAAGAAAATGTTAACTCATAAACTCCAATGATTATAGTGCTGAAGCTATGGAGAAAGGTTTTCACATAAATACATTCTTCAGGTTAGTAGAATTTGCAGTGACTTTACAGGGACCGGGAATAAATGCTTAAATAAATATAATGTTGTACCTGAATATATTTGTCATCTCCTGTTAACATGGAAGAAACCATTCAAATCACTGTAAAGATACGAGGACTTGGTTGAAAACTGATGGAATTTGCCCTGTTTGGTGTGGAGGGTTCTTTCAGTTAAACTCACTGGGATTTGGATCAAGATCCTGTTTTGGAATCTTTACTCTCGTATGCATTTTAGAGGCATTCCAAACTAGTACAGATTACAGCAGAGTTCTTTGTTTTCCCTGCTTTATACTGACTGCAAAAGGAGTTGCTTCTGTTTGGGTACTTGACATCCCCATTATTTCCTTCAGAACAAGAGTTGTTGTAGATGTAGAAAGCTACATAAATCAGGTTTGTAATAAATATAGTTCAAATCAGTATAGTAAAAGTGGGAAAAATAATATAATCTTTCTAGCAAACTTAACTAAAAGTGAAAACAGCTTACTTATTAATTTGAAGAGGAAACAACTAGGTTCAATTTAAGTTCTTGTTCCTCTCCTACTCATGGTGCTATTTATTAGGAAAGACCTTCAAGTAGTGCTAAAACTGGGGAATGTGTGGTAAATGCTAGCTTGTCACTTGCAAATCTAAACAGGATATTCTGTATTTCTGAAAACACACAGATACAAAGGTACAAGCAATGTCATTCCACGCCAAGGACTGGAGCTCACTACTCCATCCTGCCATTCTTATGTTGTGCTTGTGGCACAGTAGGCTTGAAACACTAATTTTATTTATAGAAAGAGAAAGGCCTTGTAAGCCCAGAGCCAGAGCCACTGAGCATCTAGTTATTCAGTGGAGAGGGGTGAAGGCAGAGGTGCATGTTGAATTCCTGCCATGAGATGTTTGAGAGGTGAGCACTTGGTTCTGTTAGAGCAGCAGAAGTCCCTCTCACAGCATAACTTCAAGAATAACAGAAATTTCAGTAGGTTTCTTTGATGTTTGGTTTGTTGTGGTTTTCTTGGTTTTGTTGGGGGTTATTTTGTTATTGGTTTGTTGGTTTTTTTTAAATCCTCCAGTGGCCATGACAACCTTCAGAATAATTGAGCTGTCTATTACTAGTGCTCACACACTGGGCTTGCAAAGTACACAGTCCTTCTTCCATTATAGAGGACTCAAACTTTTCCTCTGCTGTGATTAGTAGAGGCCATAATCGTCTCAGAGGGATAAAGGGACACTAATTCTTCCCTTGAGTCTTGATCACTACAGATGAATTCCTTGGAGCAAGTATGGACAGTGTTGTCAGACTTGGCGATGAAGCCTTCCCTCTAGCAGCAAGAGACCCAGGAGCTTACCAGTGCTAGAATTATCTGTGGACTAATTTTTCCCCCTACAAATTATTAATACTGTTCTTGAAGCATGAGACAAAAGTCCAGTTCCACACCTTTTCCTGTTTTGTTCTAGGCATAGAACAGAAACCTTCAAACCTTGATTTTCCCAAAAGAGCTTCAGCACAATGATTCTAGCCGTCATACATACACATCCATTTCTTTTCCAGCCTGCAGTGATGACTTGCTTTGCAAAGGATTTGAATCTTTTTAGGCAGAGGGTAGTGTATTCTGCAAGTGCTAGACTAGAAATAAAAAGTAGTGGTAATCTAATCCTTAGCCATATCTTAACAAAACAGAAGCTGTCATTACTATTGCATTGGTTTTTGAAGCTGATCTCAAATGTCTACAAACTGGCTAGAGATCCTCAGAGATCTCGTGGTTAGGCAGGAATTAAGGTCTGATGAGCTGCTGTGCTCTGTGGTAACTGATGTGTTTAGAGGCAGGCGTGAGAGCAGTAATGAAGGCACTCAGGACTCAAAAATTAAAACTGAGGTGCTTTTAGAGTTTGATTATACTTAGGAGAGCTGAGTATATATTAATTTGTGAGCTGAATAGCCTTTTCATGATTGTCTAAATTCCACTGAATTTTCAGTTATATTTCTGCATCTTTTTTCGAGTCTGACTGTGACTGTTCACTGAGTAAAGATCAAAAATCACACCTTGCACAGTTACCATATATGGCAAAAATCCACTGCTTTTGGTTTTCATTTTAACATCAAAGCACTGTAAAAAGCATCTTCACAGAGTTCACTGGTGTTCTTTAACAGGGTGGTCTGTAAATAGTCTAAAGGTTTGCTTACTGTATGAGAGTACACGGCTTGCATCACAAGCATACAGTGTATTTCTTTTCTTAATCAGGAATCCAAACAGATTTTGGGAAAAGAAGGAAAATTTAAATTATCAGGTGCTAATTTTTGTCCCGAGTTAGGCCAAGTTGTTCCTCTCTGTACAGAACATACTGACCATTTTAAAGGTCTATTCCAACTTAAATGATTCTAGATTCTATGACCTGAAACAGTTTGCACTTTGTCTTCAAGGTAATTGAACTGATCCTAAACCCATATTGCTCTTTTCAAAATATGTCTCATTTTTCAGTCATGCAGACAAGTGAACTGTAAACCACAAGAAAAAGTGATCTAACCAGTGTGAAAAACTCATTTTCTGCATACAAGAAGGAAACTGGAAGCACAGCCTTTGGAATAAGTATCTTCACTATACATGTAAGGGAAAGCTGGGACTGTCTGGGAACCAGCAACTCCCACTCTGAGCTTTTGGCACCCTGAGAAAAAGATGTGTTGTGTTAATTTTAGGTTAATGAGATAAAGATGCAAAAGTCAGATAGATGCTCTTAAAATATATTCAAACTATTTATCAGGGCACAGAATAGCTGTACAGTTCTCCTAAGATTCTCTTTGAAGTAAACTCTCTCTGTCATCATCAAATAAAACTTTTACAGGGACCAAGCTTGTAGCCATAAATTTGCTCCTGTGTTAAACATAGCTACCCTTTAGAACCATCTCAAGATACTTCTGTATCTTGAGATGTAAACCCTCATTTTCAATTTGTGGTAGATGTTAGGAACAAGAGGGTATCTCTTTCTATATGTATTAATTCATGTAACTTAATTCTGCAAGATGGCACACATTTACTCATGGGTTAAGTTTATAATTGCATTTCAAAGCAGTTCTCTTGAAACATTCTAAAACAGATTATGTTCTTAAAAACTCTGTTCTTTACTTTGCATGTTTTAGTACTACATCCCATTAAAGCTGTGTTTGAAGTTACTAGGATTTGTTAAAAATTTGATCATGCCTAAGTAGATAAGAGATTATATGCTTTATGTATATATTTGAAGGATTTGTTCCAGCTTGGATACAGTGTATTAATTGGCCACCTACAGTGAACAGCAGTGTTTAATATTTAGAACCCTTTTCCTCATTGTTTTCCAGGCAGAAGAGCATGTAAGTATTCTTTTAACTAAATTTGCTAACTTTCTGGAACACATTTAAACAATGTGTGCTACTTGTGTCATATTACATTAACTTCACTTCTACAGACAGGTTGTATACATATGTAATAAATAGCCCCTCAGGGATCAGATCTAGATTAACTGAGAAAAACGTACTCTGCTGTACTTTAAGTAATTTACAATATCTCAGTAAACATTAGAAAAGACATGTTTGTCTCACCAGAACAGGTTAACAGTGCCTGCAGACTCAGTAATGATTGTAGAATGTTAAACTATCAAGTGGAAAGTTATAATCACTTTAAATAGTCTAATTTTTTTCCCTAAAACATCAGACAATCTGGAGTTTGATACCATGATGTCTGTAATAACACTGAATGTTTATGATACAGATTGAAAGTAGTAAAGACACCAGTTCTGCAAAGGATCTAAACAGAGTGACTTAAAACTCTGTTAAAAGAGAGGGAGGCTTTGAGAGAAAACTTGTTTAAGTGGGTAATCTTTTATTTAAATATTATTCCTTTTAAATTAAATTACAATATCTACAGTTAGAGATGAAGCATGTTTTAGGCATGCCAGTTTTATTTATATATGACAAAATCCCTGCAGCTTCTCTCTTTCTATCTGCTCAGTTCTGCCTGGTAATTATTTAAATAGAGGTGTGGTAAGCATGCTATCATTGGCTTTGGTTTTTATTGCTCCAGTTCCAGTACAATTAACAAAAAGTGTTCTAAGCAAGTGCGTGAAGGTTACTTCAGCAAACTTCAGATGTTTAACATGGACATTCATTGCGACTCTAGAACTCACTTGTTATATCTGCCAGATATTAAGAATGTATCATGTATATGTGGTACAGCAAGAAGTGAAAATTGTCTTTTCTTCATGTTAAATCCATGCAGCTGCTGGCTGCATTGATTGGCTGTGTAGATCTAAGTTTGCCCTTAAAAAGGAGCACTCACCACATAGCACTCATGTAAGATTGGGATAAACCACATAACATAAGGAGTGCAGTGATTTCTGAATTTAGCCTGGCTGCCTTGTCTCTGATACACAGAGGGAGATAGAAAGTAGGCTAAATTCCAAATGAGGAAGCATGTTTAGAATGCTGTCTTAATTGATCATTTAAGGACAATCATCTTAATTGTTTAATTACATTATTTAACTGCTTTAAACTCAGGCAAGAGGCCCACCAGCATAGAGAAATAACAAACTGTAGTAAGAGTGGCTGAAGCAGAGGACCAAGAGCCATGGATTCTGGAGAAGCCATTTAACACTGTTTGCTTGTCCTGAACTAGAAATAATAAATACTGCATTATATTCAATCATTGGAGATCCTAAGACAAGCAGCACTGTATTACAAATAATCATTATTATTTCATTATATATTTGCTTTGCAACAAAAACAACGGAATGCTTTTCTGCGTGGGACAAAGGTAATTCAATATGCACTCTGTAGGAATACCTTAATGTATATTAATTGCATATGAAAATGTCAAAGCAACTGAAAAGCAGTCGATGCAAATGTTCATAAACATTGTGGCTGCTAAGTTAAAAACCAAGGTGTTGTATTTACTTAGTCACTTAGTCTGATCTTACAGAAGCAGCTTGATTCATTGTACATGTACTGTTTGAGGGGAGAGAAAAAGTGTTTAAAAGGAGACTGTAAAAGTATGCAGGAAAAAAACTGAGAGGGACACAAATTTAAGGGAGGACTGGTGAGGGATAGTCCTGTAGAGCTGGTATCAGTTGGGGTCAGAATCCCTGAGTGCACTTAGTTTCAGGTAGGCCTGACTCTCTCTGCTGTCCTGTTCTGTTTGTCTGCAAAGAACAATGGAAAAAGCACAGTCATTTGTCTGTCAGCTGAGGACCTGACGTAGTGACAAATATGTCAGGCTTTGAGAGAAGCTCAAAAGTGGAGTTCAGTGGAATTTACCTACAAATGATGCTTTGCAGTTATCCTCTGCAACTGTGGGAATTCTGTGCTTTCCTTGTCTACTTACTCCTTTCTATCCAGTGAAACCAAGACACAAGTGCTGTGTAGTGCCAATAACTCAACATACAGGTTCATCTGTAATGAAATATAGTGCCTTAATGAAAAGAAAAAAAAAATAGAAGAAAACCAGAGAGAGAAAGAAAAGTGCTTTGTTACAAAGATGTTAATAACTTTAAAAATTAGTAACATTGATTTTTAAAGAATGCTGACTTGTATCTTATGATACCAAAAATGAGAAAGTAAATTAGAAACCTACCATGAACTCAAGAATTATGTGGACACAATCCCTGTTACTTTAAAGTGAGATATAAATCCAGAGATTTCTCATGCCATCATTTTGTAAATAATTACAGTTCTGCTGAATCTGTTGTATAAAGTTTACATGGGAGGTTCAGTGCACCCTTGCTCTTGTTTAGAACATTGGGAACCACCAGAGAGATGTTGACATATGGCTGCACTGTTTTAGTGCACGAGACATCGACTACATGGGAGCATAATAAACAGGAGCATAAAGACAGGTTTGTGCAAGCAGTTTGGATTGACCTTTTTGGCAGCTGAAATCCATCTTGAGTACATGGTGCTGATGTGGACAGACATGTAAACCTCATCTTGTTACCGCAACTACCAGTTTTAAAAATATATTCCAATGCTCATAATATACATAATTTTAAGTAAAGTGATTTTAAATGGGAGAGGGGTTGCAGCAGCAGCAACAATTCATTGTGAGAAAGAGCAGAAACTTTCTCTTAAGTTTGTGGAACTACCCCCACAGTTAAATAAAGAACTAGGTAAGTGTGTTTTACACCAATAGAAATTCTTATAATTTCAGGGTGATGGCTTATTTAATGTATTTTTTTCCTAGCAAAAAAATATTTGACTAACTGATACAGTATTTTAATTTTGGCATTTAAAAAGAACAGTCTATTGTCCTTTCAATAAGCAGTTCTAGTATAAGCATTTGCCAAATTAGGAATATTTCTATGAATACCTTTTACTTTTGAACAACAGTGTCTGAATCTGGTCTACAGCAGTGTTCTTAGAAACAGAATGAATCCAATTGTAGTGCATTTTTGAAGGAACATTTTTAAGGAGCTTAACACTTTCTTTGAACACACCTTTTGAAAACTATCTAACATAGCCAAATTTAGTTACCTTTTAAAAAGTCCTTATCTACTGTTGCATACCAAAGTATGAGTCTCTTTATAGCCACAGTACTGTTTGGATTCAAGACTAAAAAGTAATCACTCATTGTGATAATAAATTTTAAGATTTCATCTAAATTGATGAGATGTAGGCAAATGTCGCCTCACAGTTTTAAGTGCTCATTATGTCCTCAGTAATTTCTTGTTAAATCAGTTGGAAGCACTGTGCACATTCTGTGTGGATATTGCCCATGAGTTCTAAATAGTTATGCTATAATGAAAGAGTACACCTTTAACTTGTGAGCATACCTATAGTATTGTGAGTAGCCCACTTCTAACAGTTTTCCTAAGTTTATCAACTCACCAGTTAGCAAAATCCTGAAATCAGCAAAAGTAAGATGAAAAAAAAATCTTGTTGTTGGAATTCTAAGGAGCAGTGAAGATGCAGAGGAAGGTGACAAAAGAGTAATCACTCAATTAGGCACAATAGAGAAGCTGGTTAGCAAGAGATATTCCTTGGATATCACAAGGTATCTTTAAAACAGCAGTGGCTGGTACTATCACATCATGACCACACCCCTAGCCTTACCCTTGAGCTTTTGGAAGAACTTTTCTGGAAAGATGGGCTATATTTTATGTGTGTGCTTGTGCATGTTGGAAATAGTGATGAGGTAGTAGTCCAGAGTACTTGAAATTTAGTGTACACCTAGTCACACTTAATACAGAGTTATAGAGTGAGCAGTAGTTTTCTTATATTGAAGTGTTATTGCAGTGTAAACTGTTTTTCACAGTCTGTTGTAATAAATACACACTCTGTTAATCTCTTATTTAGAAATACAGAAAACATGAACCTTTAATGACTGACTTAGCCAAGTCATGCAACAAGTGCACTCTTTCATACTCTTCAGTACAATTAGTAATACTGTGGTTTTGTCTACAAATTGTGGCCTGAAAGTGCCACAGATTCAACCTTGAAACTTGACAAGAGGTTTTTAAGTCAACATAATCACAGAGCAGCTGAGGCTGGAAGGGGCCTCTGGAGGGCACCTGTTCCAAGCCAGGGCTCCATCAGGGGCACCTGGAGCCAGTTAGGCAGGATCATTCTGACATCTTCTGAATATCTCCAAGGAAGAGACTCCACGGACTCTCAGCCTGGGCCTGTGCTCGGTCACCCTCTTCAATCTGAGGTTCAGAGGGAACTTCTTGCATTGTCCTTTCACTGGACACCAATATAAAGAGCTTTGATTCATCTTCTGTGCACCCTCCCAGCAGGTATTTATATATACATTGCTAAAACACATCCCCACACACTCTGAGCCTTCTCTTCTCGAAGCACTGCAGCCCCAGCTCTCTCTAAGCCTTTACTGGCATGGGAGGTGCTTGCATTCTTTTATAAATTGTATTATGTGGGTTGACTTGCACTGCATAAAGATGTGACTTATGCTCTTGTGCTGTTCCTGGAATTTGCTCAGGAAAGCTCCTGTCTGTTAGGATTTCTGTGATTTGGGTTTTGTAGTAATTGGTACAAAAAAACACCAGCGCAGAGTAGGTTATCAGATTCTATTCTTTCATTTAAACATCCTGAATGTTAGGTTCATTTCCAAAGGTAGAAATAATGGCACGCAATAGAAATCAATGTGCTTTTTCTGGTTGCTGAATATTGTAACCCTGTATCATTTTCTCATCCATACACCTGAGGCAGAGGCCTGGTGGTATGTTGCTGATGACACATATTATTTAAGGCTTAAACCATTTCCCTGTCTCCTTTTTTTCTTCAGAAGGGCAAAAATACATTAACACTTCTGTATTCTGGGAGTGGCAGAGTTAAACTCAATTGAAAGCTTTGAGCTTTGATTAGGACAGCAGGCAGAGGGGGAAGTGAGAGGGGAAGATTTGCCTTTTGTCCCTCACCTGAACCTTTTAAGTCCCCCTTCTCCTTGCCTTGAGAAAGCCTTTCTTCCCTTCCCTTACACATATTGCATTACCCCACCCTGGGCTCATGCCAGATTCTGGAGAGCATGTACCCATGCCAGATTCTGGAGAGAGAATTTGGCCTCACAATGTTTGCATTGTGTTTGTTCATTATGAGTGAGGGTGCTTTGAAAGCAGCCACGTTTGAATCTGTAGCTGCCCTTGTATGAAGCAGACCTCTGAAATGCTCTGTGTTGTTAATGTTCATACACATTTGGACAAAACAAGTATATGGTTTATATGGTTTTAATTTTAAAATCATTGAAGTGGTATCCTTGGTTCTTGCTGCTCGTGGAGTCTAGTATTGCTCTCCTCACTTGAGCAAATCTCCCAGTGAGATCAACACAAATTCGGCCTAAGGAAAAGGTAAAAAAATTGGCTTATAGAAGCCAAAAAGGAGCTTCTCTTGGTAACTTCATCAGTTTGAAATCTCAAGTATTAGGGATCTTTTGAGCACTCCAGTTTCAGAGAGAATACTCTGTATGAGCTCTAAGAATGTCTTTTGCTGGGGGGAAAACACGTGTATAAAGATGTTAAACACCAGTTGTTCCACTGGAATGAATGAAATCTTAAATTTTACACAGTTCTACATTTTTCCACTGAGGGATTTTTATTTATTGTTATTCTGGTTAAAGTGGTACTTAATCCATCAATAAGAATTCCATGATAAAATTGAGGCTGTGCCTTGGGTGACCTGTCAGAAACGGTATATCTTATTGCTAGGAATCTTTTGAGACTTGGGATTTGATTTTTCTCCTGCACATATATGAGATGTCTTTGGCAAAGGTCACATAAGTTTTAACCCACAATATTAAGTCACAAATGAAATGGATTTAAGTGGTCTTGCCCTACTCCCCTGTGAGTGCTTTCTCACATCTCAAAACCACCGTATAATTTGTCACAATTTAACATGATTATCTGTCTTTGCTCAGGAGGACTGTAATAGCTAAAGAGTAAGTTATATTGCAGGTAAGGATATAGGATTACTGGTAGAGCTGATTGAAAGAACTTTTTAAACTCTGGTCTAAGCCTATCTGACCCAAGCTTACTTACTTTTATTTCCTTTTTTTTTGGTTCTGTTGTCCTTCAACGTTTTAGGTTTATTTTTTTCATTTTTCTTCACTGTCTTCCCTCATGGTTTTTTTTGTTTTGTTTTTTATTGTGCTTAAAAATACCCTAGATTGTACCAAAAATGCCAACCCAAAATAGGATAGGGAACAAAGGTTCAGCTGACAGTGTGTAAATAGACCCAGAAATCCCTGATTCAGCTGTCCTCCCTGCTCACCAGAGTTTTTCAGCATGTAGACAGTGAAGCATGTAAATGTTATTTTCTAAACACTGCATGTCCAAATGATCTAGACAGGATCATGGAACAGGACCTGGTTTGAAAAGCTGCTCTCCCAGCCTCTCCCCCTGCCCGCCCCACTGGGGGGCTTTGAGAAGCAGGGCATGTTCAAGTTGCCAATCAAGCTCTTATGTAAAGTCCTGCTAAAGTTCAGTGCACTTTTTAAAGTATTTTGGGTTTTGGTACATTTTAAAGAAACACTCCTTAGCATAATGAGCTGTGCATATCTTCTCCATGTTCATTAGTTGCATGCTAATGGCTATGTTTAAAATTCTTTCTTATCTTGTTTTCTGATTGATGGGAACTTGAACCAACCTCTAGACTTCCAGACCTTGTTCAGTTACTGTTGTTTTCATTGGCAGAATAAATCATTTGATGTGAAAAGTATTGTTTACTATTCTGATTCTGTGTTCAGGCCTATATATTTTATATTATTTATCAATATCTATTTTGATTTCTCTGGGTATCTGATGAGGTTCTATATTGTATGACAACCTCTATTATTTAACAGACCAGTAGGATTTTTTTACCTTCTGCTGTTGCAACGTAAGATAAAGGAATTGCATACCACTCTTTTTATTTTTCTCTGCTTTTCTTCTTTGCTGTAGCTGCTTGGGTTAAAAGACGAACAAACAAACAAATCTCTGTGGACTTCAAAGAGATCAAATTTTTTTTAAAAAGCAAATAATTTCTTAAAGCTAGGCTGTTTTGCTGTGTTTCTCTCCTGTTTTTCTTTTCTTCCCCCTTTTTTTTAATTCTGAAAAGAAATAGCAGGCTGTAGGCACTGCCTGTGGCTTGCTAGCCTTGCTTCTTGTGTGGTCTGTGCAGACTTTATGATTTATTCAGCTAATGGGAAAGGAGCATGACCCCCAGTGGCCACAGAAAGAGAGCTGCATGTGGGTTTAATGCTTTCACCACAAAAATGTCTGCTATGACTAAGCTGTGTGGCTGAAGTCACTGTCTGAATGGTGCTAAAAAGGAACTTAGGCATTAAGTGTGCACTATTTACTATAGATTGGCTCTTGGGATTAGGCCAAGGGTTTCTTACTCAGTTTCAAAGAATAGCATGGAAGCTGCTAGGAAAATTAGAGCTGTGCAATTTATTTTTACCAGTCTCCCCAGTGAGTGACCCAGTGAAGGATTTGCCTCATAGCACTTTTTTTCATCAGTTACCAAAGAGCAATTCAAAATGTACTGGTTTGTTCGGGACTTTTACGGGGCTTATTGTTTACATTTTCCCATCTCCTACTTTTCTTCATGCTAACATGACTTTCTAACAATATTTTTCTTCATGTATTGCTTAGAACTGTAGAGGAAAACAGGTTTGGACAACATTTGAGCATCATTGCTTGAGACTAGTTACAGTACTATCTCTGATCAAAAGGATGAAACTGTGGGCTAAATTAGGAGTCTGCCCTTGTCTTTGCTCAAGAGAACAGCAGAACCACAAATTCCACTGGGAAGAAACTGAAATCTTCGGTTTTATTATGGCAACACTGCCACTAGATTTACTTGATTTTGTTGACTTTTAAGGGAAGGTTAAAATGCTCTGTATCTGTTTTCCTGCTGACAGCTAACTATCTTCACATGGATGTATTAAAAAACAAACCCACCACCACTACCTGTGTTGAGAGAAAAAATTGTAAAGTGCTTTGTCATCTTTAAAAAGCATTTAGAAATTCTGCTTTCCCAGCACTAACATCCTTCTTCGTGCCAAGTATGAAACCCATTGGAGCATTAAAAATTAATCACGAACACTTTGCTAGTGGTTTTGTTTGTTTGTTTTCTGAAAAATGTTCTTTGTTACCTGAAAATGGTAAGCACACCTCTTAAGAGCTAAATATTCAAGAGAATGAGGGAAAAAAATATAGGGCTAGGAACTGATATTCCAGATTCATTCTGTCCTTCCACAGTTTGATCTTGTTCAGCTCCAGCAACAATAACTCCAGCATAATGAAAAGCAAGATTTGTTGCTAATATTTAGTGAAGTTATTGAAAAAAAAACATGTAGAGAAAGAAAATTTAAAAATCAAGTATAAAATGTGTTATATTCTTTTAGTATCAAATATCTGACAGGGTAAAAGTGGCCATTTTTTGTCACTAAGTTTTGGAAAATGGGAAAAATTAAAATTTAACAGATTTTATGGAAATAAAAATACTTTATGTGCATGTCTTTGCATTTTGTCTTGCAGTTGTGTAGGTTTTTTACTTGTAACTAAAATTTTAAAATCTAGATGACAAATGTTACGATCCTAAGTTGCATTTTTGTGCACAGGCATCAGTTTGTATAAATGCTGAGAATCTACAAAACATAAGTCACTTAAGTGAAAGAGTACTGCAAGTGTTTTGCAGTTTTAAAATTCAGGCCATTTTTACTTATAAATATTATTGGGGAAAAAAGGTCATGCAACATTTCTTTTTGGAGAAAATAAAGTGTTGGCATCACTTGAAAGATTATATACATAGGAAAATATGGTGAATTCTTTGTTGAAAAATACTTAAGTGAAAAAGGCTAGATGTATTAATTTTGCATTTTTAAAATAATAGATTATGGTTTTGCATTTTGAAACAATCTTTCCTGTGTATAGCAGTCTTTTGTTTTAATGAATTCCAAAATTGTGTCTTGTCAGATGAAACACCTGAAAATAACTTAAATTGTTAATCTGAAATACTTTTTAAAAGCTTTTTTCCTTTTAGACAAGAACTGAAAGAAGTTATTCATAAAGTTCTGTTTCATAATCTTAAGGCACAGAGGTTTGAAATTTTTGTTTGACTCTGGTTGGAAGTTTATCCTTCCTGTCGAGTTTTCTGGGATGTCTGAAATAAGGGTCGAATTCTCAAGGTGGAAGACTTCCTGCTGTGCTTAGTTTAGTCCTGATTCTTGCACAACCAAGAAGAAAAAAATGTGAAGAAATGAGCAGTGATGCTGTTATCTAAGCACTGCAGTGCTCCACAGAAAATGGAGTGAGGGGGTTTTGGAGGAGAGGATTAGGCCTGGTTTTAACCTTATAAACGTTTGTATTTCCTGCCTAGAGAAGGGCTCTGACTTCCTGCTGCCCTGTAACTCAAGACTGGAATGATCTGGTGATTGTGCCATAAGAGAATTTGGAAAGCCGTAGATTTGGGTTGTACCGAGCACACTTGCGGGGCTGCCGTACATTGCGGAGAAGCTCCCCTCTGCAGGCTGTGGTGGATGCTAAGGAGAACTGGACAAGAGCAGTGGGAATAATAATCCTAAAAGTCTCCTTACCTACAGCAAGCAAACTGGTGTGTGTGGTGTGCAGCACAGATGCCTTGTCAGCAAGAGGCAGGGGAGAGGGACAGCTGGACGTGTCTGGCGTGCAGGTGTTTCAGCTGGTATTCACACTGGCTACTGGCAAACAGATTTTTTTCTCCTTTTTTTTTTTTTTTTTTTTTTTTCCTTCCAATTTCTTTTTCTGGTGGAGGAGGAAGAGACAGTGGGAGGTAAAGAAAGAAGAGAGATCACCCACAGTCATTTCCCAGAATGGAAGAGGAGAAAAGCAACACATCAGCTCAACCCCTGTTTACACATATAACTGGCTCAACTTTCCTTTGCAAGTATAAATCAAATGGTACAGACTTGGGATGTTTTTCTCTCTCCTGTGAAGACAGCCGCTTCTTTTTTTTTTGACTTATTAGGATTGTGTTAGTACTCCAGGAGTTCTGCATTGCAAGTTGTAAACTTGATTCTGGGCTTTTTTGACTGAAGGCAACAGTTTTCTCTTCAGTAGTTTTCTTTTTCCCTGGAAAGTCACATAGTGACTTGTGTCAGTAAGAACTGCTTCAGTGACATAAAGTGGTTACACATTCAGTAGCTTTAGACCCTTCCTTGGGAGCATTTTTTCTGAGGAAAATATTTTCCAGATTATCATGACTGCACCTGCCTTCTGTGACTGAAGCGTGAAGGGCATGGAGAAGTTATTTGGATTCTGAAATTCTTGACAGTGATTTCTGAAGAGATTGACAGCTGGTAAAACCTAGAGTAGCTCTTGGGATATTCTCACCTAAGTTAAGCTAAAGACCACCTCAGAAAAGTTGTAGGTGATCTGCAAGATTAACTTCACTGTTCTGTTCAATTTAGGCTTTTCATAAGGAGGCCCTAGTATAAATTACTGGGGTCTGTCTGTACTCACATAAATATTACAGTTAAAAGACATTTCTCATAATTTCTTCCTTTTTTGTTTTGTTTAGGTTTTTGTTGTTGTTGGTTTGTTGTTTGTTTTGTTTTTGGTTTGGTTTTTTTTTTTTTTTCTTTTCCCTCACATAAATGTAGCAGTCAGGAATCAGGTTTTTGATCTATATTGGCCACGAGCCATTTAGTCCCACATCTGTTCTCTGACAGTAGCTAGTTTCAGATGCCTTGAAGGGGAGTATATAGCAATGTAAATTATTATTACTGTTATTGTATTTGCTGCAGTACAGCATTACTACCAGATGCCGCTTGAGGGTTGCATCTCTCCTTCTTTGGGACATGGATTATACTTTAAATCTTGTCAGCCATTTTTCAGTTTTGTCAAGGCTGTGTTGGAGCCATCACTTAGAGTAGAGAAAATCATAATGTGCTTCCTCAGTTTGTTCCACTTTGGTTCCCATTCTATCAGCATCATTTCCCATTGAGCTTTGTTTTGCTCTTGAGTCAAAGGGCAGAGTTTTCTCATGATTCTCTGTTAGCTAGTCATAAGATCCGAATGATTTTGATCATTTAGTTTATGGGAACATTGACTTCTATGTCACTGAAAGCTCAGCTAAGATGCCTTTGCTTGCTGGAATTTCTGATACAGTTTTAGAATGGCTGTTATGGTTAAGTTATCACAATAACAGCCAGGGCTCTAGCCTGTTTCTTCATCCTTGAGGCTTGCTTTCCTTCTCCATGGAGCTACTCTATTAATATCTTACAGTATTTTGTTTGCTGTAGCACAAGATTATTATATGCATCTTCTTGGACCAAACTAGAACTAATAATATGTAACATATAAGTCAGTGATGTCATTGTTTTGGAGAATGCCCTCTAAAGAATTGGGAGTTTTACCCTTCATCAATCAATATGCTGACATATTTCCTCATGTGGACGTTATTTTCTATCCTATAATTGCTTGAATTTATGTAGGTCTTCAAGAGACAAGTGATTTGGGTTTTATTTTGATTCTCTCATAGAATATTCTTGAGAGTGTCACATTCTGGTTGATGTTTAATTTCTTCTCATTGGAGTGTGTGTATGAATATTCCCTAAACAGACAAGTGATCTCTGCAGCCTTATTACTTCCCACTTCCCAAACAAATTCAGATCTTTAGATGAAAGTCACTATGAAAACCAGACTTTGGTATTTTTAATGTAATTTAGAATTAGTTCTTCCAAATCTAGAATCAGTTGTTTTCATTGGGAAATGCTAGATGTGGATGCTGACACTATAATTTCCTCACATCATTTACTGCTTCTTTTTTTCTTTGCCTTTTTAATATATTTTCTGTTCATTGCCTTCGTCTTCGGTTTTGTACATAGACATTTATCCCCCCATGGCAATTTGCCAAATGTATTGTCTCAGAACAGGATGATAATTTCTCCTGTCTGTCCTTTTGAGACTATTCTGCAATACATAAGACTAGAAACTCTGTCTGTGAGAAGTAGTTACAAATAGTCTTCTGAAAAACTGTTCTGAGAATTCATCTTGAAGCTACTTAGCCCTTACTCTGTGTAAGAATACCTCAGTTGGGATGGAGTTTCGAAGCTCAGAACATTGTCTATTACATGAATCTTCCTAATCAATACCCTCTTTCTTTGCCAGAAGGTGTTCCTGTATCTTTCACTCCTGTCCAGGAGTTTATTCTCCCGTCCATGAGGTCTAGCAGGTCATGCTGCTGCCAGGGTGTCAGCTCATCCAGCATCACTCATTTCTTGGTGGGGGAAGACAGGATTTTTCCATTGGAGCAGCTCACTGAACTGATTCAGCCAGGCACCTCGGGATCTTTGTTTCCAAGTGGAACTGGAGAGAGGGAGAGAGCATTCAGCTCACAGACTGGGGGTAGGGGGAGCAGGATTTCCCCTTTTGGCAGCCACCTGCAGCTAGACCAGATTATGTATAATGTCAAGCCACATTCTTAAACAACTCACAGTGTTTCTGATCTAGTGAGACCGGAGTGTTTGATGTGCTTAGTGGAGATTTGACTTTTCAAATAGGTCTGGCAGCAAGTACTAACAAGCAGGTGTCCTCCAGATTGGTGTATGACTTACATAGCCAAGAGAAGGCTTCACAGAAGGGCAGCTACTAGAAAAAAAACAATCATAAAACAAATAAGACACCATTAGTTTAAATGGGCAAAAGTCCACAAAGGAAAGGACCTGGCAGCTGACACCAATATTATTACTGGCTGAAAAGAGATTTGAACTTTTTGGCAACAACAGATGTTACAGAATTGGATTTTAACAGGTGAAATTTATTATAGCCTTTGGACACAAATAGTCACAGAAGATCTGTGTGGGTGTTCAAACAATGAGGACTATCTGCAGCAATAGGTAAAGAAGATAATCAGAGTATATAAAATTGTCATTGCAAGAAAGTACAGGGAAGAAGTGAGGTTTTCCTAAGAATATGAGTCACAGAAAATCAGTGGGAATTGGGTGCCTTCTTTTCTCTTCTGAAAAGCCTCCAGCCAAGCTCCCTGCAATGACACTACTGAGGAAATGTGATCTTTCTCAGATCTTCTAAATGAAAACCTGTTCAAAGGACAGGAAAGTCACGTATTTCAGGGCCTTCAGGAAGGTGGAGGAGGACAACTACCAAAGCAGTAAAGGTTTTAAGGAAGAGAAATTGATGTTGTGCCCAGTAAATACGAACCTCGGGTTTACAGCATTGATGGCAAACTGTCAGCTGAGATTTTAAAATTACATTTTCTCTTACTCTGTCTAAAAACTGAAGAAAACAATGGCATGTTTTTTAAGAGTAGGATTTCACTGCTTTTTCTTTTTTCTTTTCCTCTGCTTCAGTAAAATATGTCAAGCATAAATTGAGGTTCTGCTCATCCTTTTGTTCAAAATGCAATGTATCAATTCAGTTTCTACATACAGTATTGCATGCATTGCATTTGATGTGTTATCAAATAATCTCTGTTCCCAATCCCAACAAAAATACTTGAGTATGGCAATATAAATTCATATATTGAAAAGAGTAAGTTATTAGACTAAATATATTATATTTCAGCTGGGCATAATTTAGTTTCTGTTCTCAAGAAAATACGGTGTGCAGCTGTTCTTTAGTCTGCTTACTATGTTGAAATGTGTACTGATACATATTCTTGTCTTGTTTTTGTTCTGCTCTAGGACAGCACTGGGGGTAAATTACTCTATCTGAATGGACCATTTCCTATTAAAATACTTAAATAAACATAGGAGAAACTAGCATATATGCAGGCACCTACATACTCATATTTACATAGGCTTAGTCACTCAGAGTTTGTAATTTTTTTTCTTTTCCTTTTTGAGTGGAAGAAATATTTTATATCTTCGGCTTTTGAAATAGTGGTGTGGGGTTTTTTTGTTTTTTTTTTTTTTCAGTTTGAGTTATTTAATTGTTCAGGATTGGGAGGGTTGGATGTTTTTGTGCTTGTGGGGGTTTTTTTAACTAAAAAAAAAAAAAAAAAAGGGATGCTCAAACACTGCACCTTACTGGTGCAGATTGCCCAGTGAGGTTATGGAGTCTCTGCCCTTGAATATACTTAAAAACCCAACTAGGCATGGTCCTGGGCAACCTGCTCTTGGTGATCCTGCTTGAGCAGGAAGTCCTCCGGAGATCCCTTCCAACCTCAGGAATTCTGTGGCTTTTAACTGGAGACTTACTTGTTTTTTTTTTTAGCTGGGTGTTTTTTCTAGCACGGAGAGAAAAATAAGTCAAGCAGGGTAGGGTTTTATAAAGACTTTTAAAAACTGAGAAATGGCAGAAAGAAATGCAAGTGAACAATGTGCATCCTACCAAGCTGATGGTTGATGGGCTGAGGAGCAGTGAAAGCTTGGAAGGGCAAAAGAACATCTGGTCTTTCCAGAATGGCGAAAAGGTATAAAAGCTCTTCATAATGAAGAAAGTATGAAGCAGCAATATTTTTGGTTAGTTTTTATTTGGCTTTCTCTGTGTTTTTAGATTTTTCAAGGACATTTCTTTCAACAACATCTGGTTTTCTCAGTTTTACCAAAGAGTGAGTCTTGTTTTTCTGAAAAGTTGGAAATGCTACTTACGGTACATGGATTACTGATCTTTCCAAAGCTGCTCACAGCTGACACACAAAGATCTGTCAAGTGAGTCATAAAGCCCAGTCAGCTGTATCTTTTGCTTGTTCCTAGTTGAGATTTAGTGGGTACTCGCTTTGTAGACTTTGAAAGCTAGCCAGGAGCTTTGACAAAAAACAACCTGAATGTTGCTGCTAAAAAAAACTCCAAAAAAGCAACATTGGAAAGTTGCTTTTTCATAATGTAAACTGTATTTTCTGCTGCAAGCAGGTGAAATTCTGTTGTCAGGAAAGCCTTTCCACTAATGATGCGATCTCACTATGGTGAGATTTTTGATGAATAGAAGACTGTCTTTTGAAATAGCATTGCACTGGTGTGACAAAGCCTTTCATTTTTTCATTCTTTAGAATGAGTACAATTTGCATTGGAGGAAGACTTATAATCCTCCCTTAAGGAATCTGTGGGTCATGCTAGATTGAGTTAAATCAGACAACCTGACTCCTCTTTCTCCTTTTCATGTCTGTAACTGTGCTACCACAGGTTTAGTTTGAAGCCTCTTTAAAGATGGGTGTTTTCTTCCATGGTAGAGTAGGAAGCTGGGTGAGTCAGTTAAAGAACAGTTCATATACCTGCCACAGGTATGAATTTCTTCTCTCAGTATATTTTGTTTCTTTAGAGCAACTGGATGGACTCTATTGCTTGCCAGTGGAGAGGAACTTAGTCTCTGTATAAGCTTCCTAATGCTAACAGTCTTTTTGAAAGGCTACAGTTCAGATGATCTCAGTTTTGAAACCTTTTATTCTATGCTTTTATCATTCACTATATTTTTCACTTTTGTTTGAGCTCCAAATTTACTTGTAAGTATTTTACGCTTCGGAAAAATTATCAAAGATTAAAAGGTAAATGCTTAGAATTAGGAACTTCATTCTGCAGTTGGCAGAGCTTTGAACTATTCTTTGAACTATTAAATTATAATAGACCTGATTCTTTCTTAGAGAAGTAATCCATGTTTTAAAAACTTTGGGAATCTGCTTTTTAAAAAAAATGCCTAAACAATCAAGGTTCATAACACTAGTTGATCTCGATGGGAATTATGCAACAGACAAAATTTTAGATATTAGATATTTCATATATTATGCTTCTGGTGCAGCAATGCATTGAAAATCTTTGTTATTCTTTGAAAATACTGTTTAGTAACTGTCCGGATGTCACCTACACATAACACTAGTTTCTGGATGCCAAATACTTTTTCAGAATAAGAATGCAGGAGATGGCCAAAGGTTCAAGGTCAAGTGCAAAGTAGGACAGGAGAGGGAGGACATCATTTTCAAGTGCCTCTTGGTAAAATAACCAGAGAAGACAGTAAGCCATTCATAAGGATTAAGGCTAATGGGTGAAAGTAAATTGTTTTAATTAGGTTTCTGAGTTTTAATCCAAAACAAAACTTGCAAGAGGCGTATTGTAGATATCAGCATTTGATCCTACCCTATTAAACACATTTTCAGCATCTCAAGAAAAAAGCAGCTATGGGATCGTCATCATCTCTCACCTCTCATAATATCTGTAGCACTCTTCTTAAATTATCAGCTGCCTCCCTGCCTGGCATGAAACTGCCTTGATCTTGATTTACAATGGTGGTAATGCTTTTGTTTAGTCTCGTGGTTAGCCATTTAGTAAATATTTTTAAGACTACATTTAACAAAGATACAGAATGATAGTCCTTACATTTACTGAGACTCAGGTTTCAGAGTGCACAGATTCTTCTTCACTTTTCATTGATAATAGTATTGCACCTTTACCTGGTTGTGTGCAAGGCATTTTGAAGGCACTGTTTTAGGTTAACGTAGGGTTTCTGACATATATCCCCTGCTGTCACCCACTCTGATCAGTCCAATTGCCAGACTCCAATTACTGTGCCATTTCATTCAATATATACAGGTACAGTTGCATATTCCTTTCAATTTGGCACACATATGGCAGCAGATAGCAATACCCCAGCGGAGCTTAGAGAGAGGCAGGGAACAGCCATAAAATTTGGAATAGTAGGCAAGAGAAACATGTAATTCTTTAAGCACTTTCTATAGTGTCCTAAATATGTTATAGGCAAAGAACAGAAATGGATTTTTGCCTTCTGGTATTGCCATGAAACTCTTCAGGAGCCTAAAAAACATGTGAATGGCGTGGACAGAGACATGAATTTAGCACTTTTCCATACCTGGGGTTTTCCAATAGCTAAAAAGCAACCAAAGCTTTCCTCAAGTGTGCAGTCTTTGGGACTCCTGGGGGAAAAAAAAAAAACAAAAAGCAAAGGAAAAAAAAAAAAAAAAAAAAAAAAAAAAAAAAACCCAAAACCCAAAAAAACCCCTAAGGATGTATTTATCTGCTTATCTTCTCTTCCTATAGATCATTATATATCAATATATATATATAAAATTTGATTATATATATATAATCGAACTTGGATTAGTTTTCTTTGCAATCAGTTCTGCCACATTTAGACCAACACCAAATGTGCATGTCCTCAATTATGATAAAAATTCAGCTGAAGAAACTTAAATTGAGTAAAGTTCTAAAGATTTTCAGTCATAATTTTTAATGGAAGAACCATTGCTTTGTGTAGGTCAAGTCTTGATTTGAAAGACAGGTGTCTGCTAAGAAAGGCAGGAGCCTCCCTAGGAATGGAAAATGTGAATTCCCTCTCTCCGAATTTTTATAATTTTGAAATTAAGGGGTTCTCAGGCAAAGATGTGAGGATAGGAATAGCAGTTCTTTACTAGAGTGTATAATGAAGCAAACATACAATAACAACTCCGGCACTAACACCAAACAGAACCCGGAGCCCAGTCCCGGCCCCTCTCTCGGCCATAGGTGCTGTGCCTTTGGGTGCAGTTCCAGGCGCGGCCAGCAGGGGCGCTGCTGGCTCCCGGCCGGGCAGGCAGGTGCCGTGATTCCCCCGCACCTGCAGGGGGCGCTGTGGCGCGGGGCTCCGGGAGCACACGGTGATGGCGGCTGGGCCCAGGCGGGAAGGGAGGGAAGAGAGGCTGTGCTCCACACAGCTCTGGTGCCTGTGGGGAGTCAGCTCTGGTGCCTGTGGCATGACTCTAGGAAAGCAGCGAGCTGGGCCGGCAGGATGTCTCGGCAGGCTGGGAGTGCACGACTTCCGTGCAACGAGAGCTCTGAGCAGTGCTGAAGAAGCAGTGGGGGCAAGGCAGTGGCAGCGCGGCTCCCAGCAGGGCAGAGGGATCCTGGGCACCCGAGCAGATGGGGACAGGTCCCTCTTTTAGTGGGGTGGGTGTTAATAAGGTCCCAGTTCAGTGGCTGCTCTTGCAAGCAGAGGCTCAGCCAAGGCAGAAGAAGCAGCGAATTCCTCTTTCTAAGCAGCAGTTCCGACTGTCCTCTGAAGACGAGAGAGAACGAGAGTCAGTTCTTGCAGTATCTCTGCCCCTCAGAGAAAAACCCTCAGAAAACAGAAATGCAACCAGATGCCCTCCTCCCTGAGCTTGATCACTTCTTTTGTTTTCTGAAGTACCCAGTTGTTAATATTTCCTAGCAACTTATGGGAAAAAATTCTATAAGTAAAAAGGAACACAAGGAAAGAAACCTAACCCCCAACACAAGTGGATGCAAAAAGTGATGGTCAGACTTGTTTGAACCCTACATTTAATGAATTCCAGTTTTTAACTGTTCTGAAAAGTTCTGTGATATTTTGTTGGGTAATCAGTAGCCTATGCTTCTGAAATGTTTATATAATTTAGCAGCATTTTACAGCTTAAGACCTTTAATAGAACTCAGTCACTTGTAATACATCTCACTGTCTGGGTGGGACACACAGGAGCTACGTGTTCATCCACTGACCAAGAGAAACATGACATTTTTTTATGTTTGGAGAAACACTAATAAAAATTGTGGATGTAGTCCTTTAATCTTTATTGAGACTATATTTTGAAATTAGGACACCCCAAAATAGGGCAACTTAAAGCTTAGCAAACATTCTTACTGAAATTACCCCTCATGACTTATCCCTAGGGATGATCCTGCAGTTACTGGTTTTGAACCGGTTAAACCCTTTACCTCTGAGAAAACATTTGCTTTTAGAGTAATTCCTTATCTTTCAGCAGTATTCAGGGAAACTGGGTGAGAAAACGTACTATAATGTTGAATAAGAAGGAGCTAAAGGAAAGCTTCCTTCATTTTCTTGCTTTCCTTGCCAGCCTGCACTGCAGCTCCAACCTTCTTTTCCCTGGCAGGAAGGAGAAAAGAAGAAAAAAAGCAGCCGATTCCTCAGCATAACTTCCTCTGTTCCTTGAAGTTTAGCCACTGGTCTAATCTCTGAAAGTTTTTCCTGGCTTGCATTGACTTGCTGCTCAGACAATGAGCACTTTTTTAACCTGTCAGGAGCTGAATTGCCTGGCCTGCCATGGGGCTGACAGTGTGCCGCTGTTTCTGAGACTACTCTGTTCCTGAGATGCAGCTCTGACACAAATCTGTACAAGGGCTGATTTTGTGAGTGCCCCAATGGAATCCCCTTCAATCGCTGTCTAGTTAGTAAGGTTCAGTGAATACTCAAGGGGAGACTCCTTGGCAATGGATTTTGCCTTTTGCAGGAATTCTGTGTTGGAATTTTTAGTATAGGATGGCTCTGTTGGGCTGTGTGCTCTTAAAAAAAAAAAAAAAAAAAGTCACTCAGTTTGCAGTTAAAGTTCTGTTTATGTTTCTGCAGTGTTTAAAGTTGTTCCTTATCTGTTGCCTATGCTCTTTATCATCCATAGGTCTGAGGGAGATGGAAAAGACCTGCTGGGTTTTAGGGAGGGAGGCAGGCAAACCAGAAGCAGAGATAATGGTGGGCTTGGTCCTCAAGAACAAATTGCGCAGTAAAGAATGATGTTTCCTTATCATACTGTTTTCCCACAATAAATGTGCCCCCTACTGCAGTATTTTCAACCATAAATACATGCATATATATATATATATATATATACACACACACACCCCTGCATGTGTGTGTGTGTAAATACAGGATTCATGACTGCTGAGTCTGAAACCTGAAGGACTGAAGCTGTATAAGCTGTGTTGATGTGGTTTCAGAGGTTGAATGTCACCCACCTGTACCTGCACTCAGGAGATTTCACACTGCCACACCAAAACACACATAATTCACTGCTGCATTTGACAGCTGTCATCACCCGGAGCACACCCAGACTGCCCGAGCAGTGTCACACAGGGGCTGCCCCTGCACCAGGCAGTGAGAAGGGTGTCCAAAGTGACCTGCATGATAATTCTGTGCATTATTTGCTTTGCATTAAGCTTGGTGGCTCCAATTAGCATCTGGATCTCGTTGTGTTTAACGTTTTTTTCTAAACACATAGGTAAATCCATGCTCTGAAAATTTTATCTAACAGTATTTGGATTTTCTTCTCATGTTTATATGCACTTTCTTGGGGGCTTTCAATGGGGGTTTTTCAGCTCCCATTTGTCTGTCAGGAACAATATTTTGTCATACCTATAGTAGGACTGAAAAGATCAGTTTTCCAAAAGGTGGGGCTGTTTAGATATTTTCCTCACATTTACTCTTTGATTTCCTATTTCCCTGCTAACTAGTGGTTTCTTTAAATGCCATGCTGTAAAGAAAGGTAAGATTTCTAAGTCTATTTTAACTTTTATCCTTGATAGCTTTCATTTCCTAATACGTGGTAACTTGCAGGATAGGGTCCGTGCTGTAGAATTTACACAAAAAGCTCTATGAGATTTGCTGGGCACAATTGTGAAAACTGTTCAGTATATCCTGTTTTCTAAATGTCAGCTTTTTTTTCTTTTTTTTTCTCTTTCATAGTGGGTGGGCTGACTAAACAGAGACTTTTTTACATGGTACTTTGCTGTTTTCTAAACAGAGCAGCTATGTATGCTATCTAGTTTATATACAGCTTCTTTTTTTTTTCTTTTTTTTTTTTTTTTTTTTTTTTTTTAAAGCAGGGTACCCTTATAAATATGTTGGATTTAAAAGAAGCTAGTCCTACAGAAAGCGCTTTGTTTCTTGTATCTAAAACTTCTCTTGATTTTTTTTTTCCTTCGTATTTTATTCGTTGCTTTGCTGTGTGCCACTTTCTGTGTGTTTTGAAATAATTATGCATAGGTCCTACAATACAATAAGGCCAATGTTTGCAAGAGTTTTTGTTCTGACATATAGCATGGAATGGAGCTAATCAAAACCTAAGTGTGGCCTTTGCACTCACTGCAGCTTCTAAAATACATAATCGACATTATTTTGGGCCTTACGACAGCATTTGGCTTTAAAGCATTGAAAAAAGACCATTCCAAATTAGGAAAATTAGAACAAAGAGCTATTCTAAAATAAATAATTAGTATTCTTAAAATATATCAGCGCACAAATGCATCTCGGATAACTCTGCCACTTTTGGGCTTGCTGGAGAGTCAAAGCAAGGCGCACTTTTGCTGCATTTAATGTCTCTAAAGGGACCACATATAAAATGATTATCCTAAATAAGCTGCATAGCTGCTGGCTGGATAATCCTGCAGGCAGCGTATCAGATCAAGTTTGAGGTACTGCGTGGCAGAATTCATAGTGGAGTTAAAGGCTCTTCTGAGCAAAACTGGTTCCCAGCCAGGGCAGCCCTCATAAGCTGAAACTTGCCACCTTTGGGGATGTTGCCCAATCTTTTTTCACTCTAAATCTGAAAATAGATTTCCCAGGATCTGTTGGGACCGGGTCTGTGTGTACCAAGAACTGATAAAGTGTGTGCTGAACTCTCTTTCTACAGCTCTGCCAATGTAGCTCTATCTGTATTTCCATGCTACTCTTTCTATTTGTAGTATCTTGTGGCTTGGTTTCCTTTTCTTGATTATTTCTTGCCCTTTTTAGTATTCTGTCCATTCCATGCAAGACTGAACTCCTTTTTCTAGACTTCAGCTGTGCCCCTACCCACATAAGGGTTCTGGACTATGATACTTGATTTGATAATGCCTGTTGAGTGACATCTTAGAGTTGAAGGCTGTGATAACCAAGCAGCTAGCCAGTTTAAAAATTCAGCTTAGGTTTCCTTTGGAAATGATTACTTAGTGCTGCATCAGCTTTCTGTTTTGTTGCATAGTACATTGCTATTTCTGTATTTAAGAAAGTGTTTTATGAGGATGTGCACTATTCTTAGATTAAACCTTGATCCTATGACGATGTGAGTATGCTGGGCTTGATCCCAGGTAACAATTAACATTAGGAGCATAAAGAGTTTCTGTGGGTTAATGGCACAAGTCTCATATTGAATGTTATGTTTCTTTGATGGAAAAGTGTTTATCCAGAAAGACACTTTGGAGAGAAATTTTGTATTCAGTATGTTCAATTTGATCAGTCATGTTTGTTGGGGAGGTGATCTTTTATGCTTTATTTGGTTATTTGCACTACCACAGAAGTATTCCTGGGGAGTGATTGAATTTTAAAGGGGAGCAAAAAGCAGCCTGTTACGTTTGCTTCCCAGGTTCCACTGCCCACAAAACAGCATCACTCTGTGGGGAAGTAGGAGGTTCTAGCATTACTTGGGATATGTGGGAAATGGCGTATGTGTTTATATGGCCGTGGTTTCACCTTACACAGGGACCACCAGGTTTTAATGACACACTTGGCCACAGGAGGTTCAAGCCACTGACCACTGTGTTTATTCCAATGAGCCAGCCCGTTGGTACTGGGAAATCTTTTACCCCAGTTTACACCACGAAGACAACAAAGAAGACAACACATTTCTTGTCTATAGTCACATTTTCCAATATTGGCACTGGAGATTCCTAGGGAAGGCTTTTTTTTTAAAACTTTTTATTTTCCCCCATGTGCTACCTGTTAAAGGCAATACCATGGAGGGTGTTTTGTCAAAAAGATGTAGGACAGCATCAGTGTGCAAAAAAAAAATTTAGGCAGCACATCTTTAAAGAAACTTCTAGAGTGTGAGGTGAAAACAGGCCAGCTCCTCATGATGTCCTGTTTCTGATGAGTGCTTTGTTCCACATCAGATTCTTGCTTTTCAAAGTAAATAAGGCTGGATGCTGGAATTTTCTTCGGAAACCTCATGTTTGTTAATGCTCTTTGCAGGGGAGGGAATGGGAACAAAACTTTTAATGGAACTGAATTATTAATTTTAAAATATTCTCCATTAATTTTTTTCAAATCCATTCTTAAAATAACTGGGGAGAGAGAGGAAAGTCAGATGCCCCAGCAATTTCAGGCAGATTCTTCTCTTTATGAAGAATATATGTCCCCTGTGGTATTGATGAATAATGAAAGTCTGTTACCTATTGATGTATTGATGCAATATTGATGACTGACAAACTTCTGATGTAAAGGAGGGATTAGATGGAGGTAAATTATGTAGGGCTAGTAATGAAATGGTGTGTTATTAAAGTGTTGTAGAAAATGTTCTTATGGAATTGGTTTAAGCCTGGATATGTCTTGTACTAGAATTATAAAGCTTAATCTGTTCTTGATTAAGTCAACTAACTGAAATATCTAGTTGGAGGCATGTGTATATTTGTTATTGAAGTCAACCCTGAAAACTTGTTGTGGGATTGGTGAAAGCCTGGTTGTCTTTGGTTTGGACCTTTTAACCATGCTTACCACAAGCTACCTAAAATATAAAGAGCCTCCTTTTTACTCAGGCCTTTTCTGATGTTAAAAAATATGGACTGTTTGGCAGGGTGACATGACGGAAGTGCCCTCCTACTCTCCTGTATTGCGGAGTAATGGCAAGATTCATTTAAATCCTTCACAAGCTGTTATTCATAATTACTTGTTTTAAAAGATTTTAAAGGTTTTCCTTTCCAGGGTCTGGTTGCTTTAGACATTTCCACAGTGGTGAGGCTTTAGTTTTTATAGTATGTTATCGAATTTGCTTCTCTTCACTGTCATTCTTCCTCACTTGTGTTTCGACTGCTAAGAATACATTCTACCTACATATTGTGTATATTTATTTTCTCTTTCTCAGAATATCACCAACAATGATTGAAATATGGGCTGCACACAAAAACATAGAAGCATTCACTGATGTTCTTCTACTGACAAGAAACTTTTTTTTTTACCTTTAGCACCTCTTTTCTATCTGCAATTCTGCCCAGAATTTTTCTGCTAGAAAAATGGGAGAGCTTAGGCAGTCTGCACCTACATTTAGTAGTACAAATTAAATAAATAAGTTATTAGGCAATCTCCAGTCCCACTGGTTGCATTTAATCAGATATTTCTTGAGAAGTGCAGTGAGGATTAATTACTGTTTGGTATATTGAACTTGTAAAGTAAAAAGGCCCTAATTCAACACTAAGCATATGACCAGCTCCAAGCACATCTGCTTTAGTTCCATAGGAATCAATGGAATTTAACCATGTGCCTAAAGTTAAACCTGTACTAAATCACTTTTCTGAGTACAAACTGTAATTTAGAGCATATAAAAGCTATTTCTTTTCCCCTGAGTTCTACAGAGCAATTTCTAATCAGACTGAAGATAAAAAGCTCTCTCTTTTTCAGAAGTCATGTTCCATTTTCTTTTCAAAGTAGCTTTATTTTGATCAATAGATTAACTTTAATGCCCATGTTTTCTCATAGGAAGTTTCTTCCATCTATTAAAAAACTTCATAACAGTTTGAAAAGCAATAGAGTGAGTCATAAAACTTGTCCAAAACCATCACAGATTCTCATTTTTGTGAAAGGAAGTATTTCAGGTTATACTAAAAAAAATTTATCAAAGAGAGAGTGTCAGAAAAGAGCATTTTTGTGATTCATACTGAGAGAGATTGGCATTTAAGTAAGATATTCTGCAAAATAAGTAATCTGATCAATGATTAAATAAAAATGCAAATCCGTAATTTTTATTATCTCCTGCTCTTCTGTCCAGGAAGACTTTGAGACATGAATTGTTAATCCATGGTATCAATGATATTCAGCATGTACTCAATTCTTTAAATATTTGTATTTCATGAATAGTTGTCGTGCAGAACTCTGGACAATTACTCAGAAGAGATAACAGCAATACCTGGCAGACTGATGGCAGTAGGATTCTTGCTCAATTAAAAATCTTGTAAGGTCATTGGTATTGTCAGAAACCTGTTTTGGTGAAAGCAAAGGTGGGGAATTTTATAAGGGAGACAGTCAAGTCTAAAAGAAACTTCTCTGAGTGAGCTACATCCTGTCTTTCTTTAGAGCAGCAGTAACTATTTTACCAAGAACAGGCAAAATCTTCTGAGCTTAATTCCACTATCTAGGAAGTGTAAAGATTTGGTCAGCAGTTGGAATCTCTATACCAGGACTTTGCAGGCTTCACTAAATGCCTACAAATAGTAGAGATTTCTGCAACAGCATACACAGCATTTCTTTTCTCCAGATGTTAGTCCATCCCAACAAAATGGGAAATCTGGAAATGATCAATCTTCTTTGTGAGAACTCTAGTAAACACATAGCAGCTTCATTTCCAGATGGTGAAATCCATGTGCACCAGGCTTTCCACCAAGCTCTCAGATTCACCTGAATGAGGCTCTGTGTGTGCTCACTCTTGTGTCTTTCCTGCTCCTGCACACATCCCCCCTTCCCTTCTGTGTCTGTTCAAAGAAGGTCTTGCTTGCAGTCAGCCATACTCAACGTGTGAACTCATTGACTGTCATCTTGTCTCATGTTTTACCTGTAATATTATGCACAGGATTAATTATGGCCTAACCAGTTAGCTCTGTTGTGCAGCTCAGTCAGTGACATCTAATTCTAGGAGTAATTTCTAACCTCAAAACCACTTTGTCCCTCCTGCTTTTTCCAGTCATTCTTAAACATCTGCAGTGGATACCTGGACAATGACATATAGAATAACTGGGGAGTAGAGGAATAGTGTATTATGGATTTGCTCTTCTTTGGGGCACAGCCCCAAAAATCCATAAGGACAGGGAAATATGACAGAAGTGAGAGAGCAAAGGGGATTTGCAACCAGTTCTTAAAAGAGTGTTCCACCTTTTACCTATGCTCTGAAAGTTGACTACATTAGGTAATGGTGTAACTAAATAAAGTAACATTTAAGTAGTATGTTTTAAATATCATCTGAAGTCTATTACCAGTAAAAACTTCATTTAAAATTCCTAGTTCATGTTAATTATTACTTAGTTTAATGTCTTTGAAAAAATCAATTGCATTTTAAAGTACTTTTTCATTCCTGCTGTGTGGTATAAACTGCCCAATGAGATTGTTCCTGCCCAAAAGAGTTATCAATCTATACAGACAAGCTACAAAGAGCAGAGAAAGTATCATTATCTCCATTTTGCAGCTGGGCAAACCTGAATTCGAACATGTGAAAGCGCTGTCTAGAATGAGACATTCATTAGCTAGCAATTTTAATATAATCTGGTTTTAGTCTTAGTCACCTTTTGATGACCAGAATGTACAAACAGACTAGTATTTAGAAACAGGCTGTGGTCTGTGATATAGTTACTACTTTGTGAGAAGTGGTGACTTCTGTTTTTCTTAGAGCTGCAATTTACTATCATTGCACTATATGGGTGTTTTCAGCTAGTACTGACATATTTGTCTGTATTGTTAATTGTATGTAACACTGATTTTTGCAGCTGAGATTTTTGTAAGATTTTTGTAATTCTAAGTCCATATTCGAACTACAATCCTTTGAGCAATGGGAATATGCTAGAAAAAGTGTGAAAATTATAGCGCAGCTGCTTAATTCAGTACAGTATGTTTAATTTAGTAAAGAGATTATCAATATACATCAAGAAAACAAAATTAAATGGATTTGCCTGATACTTTTATTGCAGTGGTTAGAGGAGTTTAACAAATGCGTTTATTATTTAGGAATGCTGTCTAGTATACTCAAGAGGTTATTGAGAGATGAACAGTTTAAAAATTCTGAAGCACCTGAGTGACTTAAAAACAAACAAACAAACAAAAAAAAAGTGTAACCTTGGTTCTTCAGAGCAACAGAAAGACTTGGGAGCCTGGTTTCTGTTGGTTATAAGGAGTCCTCTGGCCATAAATGCCCTTTTTTTTTTTTTAAATAGAGACTCTAAAGAAGGATTTGCTAATGGCTTCCAGAAGAAGAAGAAGACACTTAAGTTGCAGTTGTGATGTTTTTTTCTAGTTTAGAATTCTCTGACACATAGCTGTTCACAACTTGCTGGGAAAGTTTCTTGTCCTCTGGGTTAAGGAGTTGTCTTCTTCCAAATGTAGTTTTGATGAAAAATCTTAACTTTAGTTGAAATAACTTTTCAAATAGCCCTACCCAAATCGGTGAAGTGTTTTGGATGTGATTGTCAAGGCCTTTCATTTGTCTGTGTTCAACAGAAAGCGAACAGAGAAGCATACTTGGTGAGGTTTCAGATCTGTTTTTATTATCTTCTAGCACAGCAGTTTCAGTGACAAAAGCTGAGATCAGTGCTTGAGAATTTTGCCCTCTCCCCATGCATTTTCTCTTCAGAACAGTCCTTACCCTGAAGATCCCATAACAAAAAAGGGGATCATATAATATACAGAGGAGGAATTGGGGATCAAAGGATTTTCCAAAGGCCATAAACAAGTGAGGGAAGATATTCTATCCTTCACAGAAGTGATTTTCCAACAGCAAAGTTTAAGTGCATCACTGGGCAACCGGCAGAGGAGTTTCTAAGACTGACATTTTTCATCTACATCCATTTTTCAGACTAACAAATTATGAGATTATTACTCCCAGTGGATCAATGGGTATACTGCCACTGATTTAAGTGGAACGAAGATTCCTATCTAGAACTGTTAGTTTGTTCCGGCTTTAAAAATAGAAGTGTCTGCTTTAACAAAAAATTGGGTTCCTTACTCATTCTTCTTTCCTTCCTGCACATTAGGACAATTGATTGATTTTTACAGAAGGGGTAACTGCAGCCAGCCAGTTGCACTGATAGCTAACTCAGTTTTTAATGACCTGAAGCCTCTTGGTAACCGAACCTCAGTCCGAATGTTGCAGAATCATGAAAGGTCAGTGTAACTTTCCAGTAAGGTTATACTTTCACTGGTAGTTTATTTTCTGCTTGGTGGAACACAACAGTAAGTCTAGGGCAAGGAGGGAGTTTGTTGGGAAATTTTTTTAAATTAAAACATATAACAAGTCAGTAATGTCATGGAATAAGTAATGCTTTTCTTCAATACCTCTGTCAAATGAAATTAGTGATACTTTACCAGCAGTTTAGATGAGTAACTGCTAGGACAGGATCAGTGTCTTGTGCTTTAAAAATAAACTTCTTTGCTCTGAGTCAACATCTGTTTTGCCTTGGCCTTCATTTAGCAGCAGGAGACCATTATCCTGTGATGACTTTCTATTCCACTGACATCTCATCTGGTGCACCGATATTCTTAGTATTTTACTCCCCTGCTGTGCCCCTTCCCCTCAGCCACACACACACAAACACTCTTTATCTCAAGCCTGTAGTATGCTGTGTTCTGCTGTTTCCATGAATAGGAGATTGCACATAATGTAATCAATCAGTTGCTTCTACCACTAAGGAAAAGTGTGTCCCTCCAATTAACTTCTTACATCCCAATAACACAAGCAATGGTCTTGGATAGGTGCCTAAAATCAGGAACATTTATCTAAATTGCCCTGACATTCAGAATCTCACGTGGGGGACTAGACCATCTGAGAAGGCAATCTTGCAAAAGTTCTGGCATTTCAGATCTGGTCTGGTTAAGAACCAAGGGTTAAGAAAATGGAAATGCAAGGGTTAAGAAAATGGAAAATAATTATGGAATAAACCAACTAAATTTTTACAAAGACTTTGCTTGTTTTGGTTTTGGGGCAAATATTTGGAATCAAACTAGTTTCCCCAGACTTACATGAGATAAATTACTATTCAGAGTCACTAAATCTTTTAAGTTTATTGTTTTGGGACAGTTAATTCCTAATGCTATGTCCTTTACTGTAAGAGAATACATCAAAGCGGGAATTTCTTCACTTGATGCAGCAGGGCTTTTTCCTCCAGAAAGGGAAAGAGGACATAAAATCAAAATGTAGCAATGCTTGTATTGGAGCACTCCAGAGGTCTACTTAACCCAAGATGTCAACAAGAAGATCCTAAGGGTTGTGTGATTCTACAGCTTTCCTGCTTTTACGATGGTGCAAGGACTGGATGAACCCTGGGGGCAGGGCAGGGAGGGAAATTGCTGTTATGGTTTGCAGAGCTTCTGGAAGCACTCAGTGCCTAATGGAGTGAGAAGTTTCCTCCTCCTGTGTCTTTTTCGCTGTCTCCTACACAGCCATGCATGTCCACACATGCACTAATGTAATGGAGGACCATTATGTGATAGGAGCAAGGGCATGCTTTTCTTTAAGTTGGTTTTTAGGATGCACCCAGAAAGCCCTCTGGATGAGTCAATCAAATTCATCCTATTTCCCTGTATGTCCTTTTTAAGTGCCTGCAGTGAGTACCAAAACCAAAGCCTATCCTTCAGTATTATTATTTTAAATCTAAGTAGGACTAAAAGAGGATGTGTTATATGATGAGTTTACAGGCATGGTTTGAACCTGTCACCAGCAGCAAATTACATCTCTCACATTAGAATAATACCTCCTCAGTACTGTTTATTATACCTGAGTGTAAGCTGATTGTGATGGACCATGATTGTCAACTGATGCAAGGAAGCAAGACAAAGATGGCTTTGTCCAGTTTTTTTTTTTTTTTTTTTTCTATGAGAAGTTTAAGCTAATGTGTCTGTATGTGGCCAACTGAAAACCTCCTCCATTTGCTTTTCTCAATGTGAAAGTATGATCTGTACATTTTCTTTTCTATCCTACCGTCTTAAAGGAATGACTGTGGGAACTTGGAAGATAAAGCTGCTATTGCTGCCTACTGCTTCAGATTATGTAGTGCACACTGTAGAACCACTGTGTGTATTTTTCTTGTTCATGGGTTGTTTCACTGCCTCATACCTAAACAACTGGAATGAACTGGCATTCAGGGTTAGTAGCTTACTCTAGTTGAAGTTAACCTACAAGTCTTTACATTAATTTGGACTAGTTTCCTTTGAAATGGCATTTTCCTAGTTCAGTTTTTTGACTGTATTGTAGATTCCTACTTTTCATCTATTGCCAGTTGTAGTTTATGCTTTTGCAAAGGCAATTAAATGGGAAAGAGTGAAAAGAGTACAGTCTTTCTCACAAATGTGTCCTGGATTTGTTTGAAATGTTTTCAGAAATGGTATTTTCATCTTGTGCTTGAGTAACTTGTAGTTCAGGATGTTTGCAGTCATACCACGGTGCATATTCTGCCACATTAAGTGACCACATCAGGAGGAAGATCACCCTATATCATCCTTTTTTATGCTCTGCCTTGGGATAGGTGTACATGGTATCTTTTGAGATACAGGAAAAACTGTTGAAAAGTGCTGATTTGTGTTTAAAGACAACTGAAACAATTGAATCAAACACTATGTTAGAACTCCATGTGGAATGCACTAATTTTTGAATAATTTAGACAATTTCCCAATCAAAGTATTATTTCTGTTAGTTCTCACTTTTTTACCATGAATAGAAAACAGAGTAATGTGACAGTGGGAAAAGGATACTCAAATTTTGCACTATTTCCATATTGTCTTGCAGTTCATTGCCATGTTGAAGAGCATGCTTTCTGAGCTTAACCTACATGTTTCAGAGAGGTGAGCTCCTTGAATTCATTTTGGGATGAGGTTACTGCTCAGTCTTCTGATTCATAGGGCTCCCAGCTTTGCACCTCTGCTGGAGTTTTCCATGCAAATACAGTTTCAAGCATTGGTAAAGTATATGTGGCAAGTATTTGGTTCAGGACACAGCAAAGAATTGCACATGAGTAGATCTAATGTGTCTGAGAAGCAACTTTTTACCCTCAAATATATTTATGTGTTAGCATATTTCATGAAGTACATGAGTTTATACTGTTCTTTAAAAAAAGTAAGATTTAACTCAGAACCTGAAGTGCATTCATGTAGCATGTTATATAACTTTTGATATATTCATTATCCATGGACTTGTCTAATCTTTCCCTTTCTTGAATTCCCTGAGAGTGTAGTTTTTTTCTAAATAAGCAATGTTGCTTTTTAAGGAGGAGGTCATCTTGAAAAACTCCAGCAAACTCTTTTTCTTTAAACTTGGGATGGGACAGTCATTGTAGGAAATGTTTAAAATGCCAGATCTGTGAATCCTTCATTTTAAAATATGTCTGCATAGAAAAGGTATATTTAAGGACCACACAGTTGAAGGAATCAGGCCCATAGGGTTCAGGGTCCCATAGCCACAGGATGCCTTGTCAGATGTGTTTCAGTAGCTCTGTTAATGCCTTTGACCTTGATTTTGGGAATGAAGAAGACCTTGCCAAGCCAATAAAGCAGTGGGTACCCATTATTGTTCTTTGAATGCTCCAATGAGGCTACAGTGCTGTCCCAACAGGTAGTAGCCTGCAAGTGTGGAAGGTGAAAAAGTCATCACTATTCACAAACTTGCAGTCTTTACTGAAATGCTTTATAAATGCAGTTGCTGCATCTTACCTGTTATATAACTGTAACTTCCAGTCACAAACTTTAAAGGTATTATTGTGTGTTTAATTCTGTGTAATAGTCTCAAAAATATTAATGGAGAAATTTTCTTTTCTCTGCAAATGCAAGTAATTTTCATTATTTAGAGTGTGAATGGTGAGGTAAACCAAATACCACCTAAAGCACTTTGTGGTTTTATTCAAATGGCTGTTTGTAAATAGTTCTTGCAAAGGGTTTCTTTACCCTGTATTTGCTCAGCATTAATCCTTGAAAAAAAAATCTTGTGTGGTCAATGAAGACATTCAGTAGAAAATTGATCTGCTGAAGTACTTCTCTCAGAATGAAATTTGCTTATATGACATGCTTCTTTAAACTCTTTTTTCTTAAAATGATGCAAACCTCATATGTAATCTATTCATACAACTTCTCTGCTATCTTCCACACTCTTATTTATCTGCCTAGTTCCTTTTCTCTGCCCATTTTTGCCTTCATGTTTTTTTCCATGCTGCTGGTTGAACACAGGATATCAACTAATTCATGTGCAGTTGCAGTGCCTTAGCTCAGCTGACTACGTAACATGCATCGAAAAACGTATTTTCCCAGTATTTTCCTGCGCAGATTCTTTTCCAATGTTGACAGTATGCTAAAGGATGTGTGTAAGCAACAGCTCTGCTGGGACATTTAATGGCCTGCCTGGCTACAGCTCTGTCACACACACAGACACACTCACACACGGCCAGCAATCACTCACAGAACTTTTAGTCTTCTTCAGCAGTCGTCCTTTGATGGGTCTGGAATGCAAAGGATTCATTTCTAGTCCACACAAGATATATTGCAGAGTATATAGATGTACGGAAATCGGAGCTTAGCTGTTTTTTGGGACTGCCAAAGTTTCACTGTAAACACAACTTCAAACAGAGCTGCTTTCTCTAGACTTAGGTTTATCCTGAAATTCGCAGCTTGTTTTCATTGTGAGTGTGCTTGTGGGAAAAGTCTGTTATACTGTAGATAATTTGCATGGCTGCCCAGAAATCACTGCAGTACAGCTTGGTACAAGAAAGCTGTTTAGGCAACACAGGCTGTTCTCTCTGGATTTTATTTGAATATGTTGGCACTGGAATGGAGCCTGGAAGGTAAACTTGATGGTTGGTGTTATAAAGGCCTGTTCCTGCTTTTGCTGAGGTTGCAGCTGAGTAACTGTAGTAGTCTATAAACTATTGAAATTTTTAGCAGGTCCAACTCCTGGATCCCTGGGTTTGCTACCCTTAAAGTTCTTCCCAGTGTAGGAAGAGCAGCATTCTTCCAGAGCCTGGGCTGCCATGTTGTTAACTTGAAGTCACCTGGATTTGTGGAAGTCCTGCCTCTGTCACTCAGCATCACCAGTCTTTGCTCAGAATGCCCTTCTCCAGCCTAAATTTCTCTCTAGTTTGTCATGCTGTGCTTTTCATTGAGATTCAAGTAAAAACAATCCTTTCAACAGCTTGAATTCTTTGACTTTTTGCAGAAAGGGTAAACACAGACAGCAGACTGAAGATAGTTTTGGATTGATATGCCAAATACACCTGTATTCCAGGGAGCTCAGAATCTTCTGATTGATTAGCAACCATCATTAATCTTGATAGAACCTCTAATGGACGTAGTAATACTTGAATTTTGTCCAATCCTATTACTCAGATAGCTGCCTACAGTCAGACAGTACAGTGTTATCCTAGAATTAACAGATAAATCTTCTCCATGCGCTAATGCCTAAGTAGCTGGAGTTTTAACAGAACAGTTAATGTGACAAGTCTTATGATGTTAATTGGGGCAGAAAATGAAATATTTCTACTTGGTAGAAAAGAGCAAATATCCCAATTTAAGATGCAGACAAATTTCTGAACTTGCCAGCAACTTAAAAAGAAATGTATATGGTCATCTTTACTGTTGTGTGTGTCTAAGCTTGCACTGTGCAGGTTGTCAAAACTGTTTTTCTCAGCACAGTTTTTAAAGGGCGGGAAATAATAATTACCAAGAAAGATTTTGCCTCACACAGTATTAATTTATCTGAGCAGCTTACACATGCATTGGATGATCTGTTGTTCTTCTAAAAAGAATCTGTGATTCTAAATATGATTCTTCTTGCTCAACCATGGATTTGAATTCCTTGCCCAAATATGCATGTGAATGTCAGAACCTAAAGTGTATTCATGTAGCATGTAATTTTCTGTTGATGAGCAGTGACGACTCCACAGTAAAAATCCATATATACAAGTTTTTTTAATATACATGTGCATTTGTAAAACTTTTTAAACTATAAATTCTTTGAAATGAAACAAGAAAACATTTTGCTTTTAAGCTAAGTAATCTTCAGAACTGGAGGTGCTGATAGAGTAATTATGTTTATTCTTCCAGTTTCACAATTTCTGTCTTATAAACATTGTTTTGCATTATTGGGCTCCACATTTCCCCTTCTCATCTGATGTTTTACAAATATTTTTCTAATTGCTTGAGACAGTGTGGTCCAATAAAATTACATCGACTTTCTGCTGAACTTGTTTGTCTGATCCGCTGCCAAAAGTTGTAGGCAGCTAGGCAGAACACTTGGTCTCACTTTCTTTCACTCCCCCTCCTCTAAGGCAATGCTTTCAGTCAGCCCTCCAGCCTTAAAAGAACATGCATGTGAAGACTTAGGGTTGTGAACTATGCATTTTACACTTCTAAGCCATTCAAATGCTTCAACAGGGCACTACATCCTAGCAGATTTTTTGGACTGAAACAGAATCTCTTTCTCTGTCTGTAGATTGTTATGTGATGAAGTTAATAGAGATAAATCATACATTATATTTTAAAGCAAAAGTACTAATTTTGGCTCTGTGCCCATTTATGCTTCAGCGTAGGAACTATCTCAGCCTCTATTCAGTATTTCTTCATCTGATAAAGGACAAATTACAGCTTGAAGGGTCCAGAAAGTGAGGTACTGTACTGCCTTATCATCCTGAGAGCCCGCATAAATAAGGTACAAGGGGATATAACAGCTGACATACATAGCTGTAAAGCATTCTATATTTTTACAGTGACAGGGATACTCAGAGGAGAAGTGCAATCCTGTGATTCTGAGTGTCTGAAAGAGCTAACAGAACAATGAACTATTATTCTTGGGTCTTGATAACTGAGTGCCTTACAATGAGGGATGAATTGTAACTAGCTATGAACTGAAAATAGACCCTTCCCTTTCATTGTCATGAGCATGTTGCTGTTTATGATCAGTTTGGCAGACACTTTCTAGATGACATTACATCTCTTCTGTTTTGTTTTTTTTTTTTTTTGCTCTCATATAACGAGATGAGACTATAATTTTTTTCTTTACAATATATAGATTTGTTGGGTTTTCTTTTCAAAGGACAACATGCACATCACACACCTCATTTCAGGTGCATTTTTGAGTGTTTGCTTACCTTGTGCCACATTTTGTGTAATAGAACATGATCAAGTCTGAGATCCCTTAAAATAAATGACTGCTGGATATTTGGAATAACTTTTTTAAGTACCTTGAGGTAGAAAAACAAAGCAAATAGTGCTGGTTTGCCACAGTGGAACAGATATGGTATGTGATCAGTTAGCTGTAGCCCTCAGATAAACACAGACAAGCTAGCAAGCATCAACAGAAACCACATTATTGTCCCACTTAGACTTCTGGCCTCATGTTTGTTAAGTGATCTCTAGAGTCTGAAAAGCAAACCAAAAATTTTCAAGTACAGAGAGCTGAATTTGACATTATTTGATATTAGGCGTCTATGGTTCTTTTAATCTTTAACATCAGTCATTTTTTTAGTTGTCTTTCTCTCCACATAGTTAATAAATACATCAGCTGTATAATGGATGGTATTTATCAGTGCAACCTCATTTAATTTTTTAAGAGCTGCATAAAGCATAAACATAATATCTCTGGCTTGGGCAAATTACTTGACATCCTTAGTAACATAAGAATAGCTAATAGTAATTTCAGAGAGAGTTTGTTGAAGCCTCCAGATGTCAGGGGCTATGGAAGTGTAAAGTATTATTACAGATGTTTCTCATAATAATAATACATCTGATAGCAGGGCAGAAAAAGGAATTAAGGGCCAAGTACTTCAGTCATTAACTGAGCTGAACTCCCACCAAGGTCTATGTGAGTTTTGTTCAAATAAGGATTACAGAATTCAAATGTAAGTAATTATTTCCAACATGGAATGATTTATACTGCTTTTCCAGCCTTGTCTTTCTAGAATCTTGAAAACAGAGTCAGAGTATATTGACTCACTGTACACAGAAGGAAAGTTTGCCAGTGTGGGGTTTGGTAGCATGAGGAAAGTTTGACTCAGCCGCAGATACACAAAATCAAGCGGGGTGACTTATGTCTGCAGAGCAACCAGAAGTGTGCCTGCGGCAGAAAGAGTCATACCCACAGCCCCGCGGGGTTACAGAGGAGCCCTGTGCTGCAATCCTGGCTGCTGCATTTGCAGTGCTGCTCACAAGGTGGGGGCTCCAGCTCAGCAGTGCCAGAGGCACCACTGCCACACCTCTGGCTGCAGCAGGGGCTCAGCTGTCCTTAGAGACACCCCAAAGAACCCATGGGGAGGGAAGCTGCCACACTGGCTGTTGGAGAGATTTTCACTGAGAGCTTTCTTCTTAGGCTGCGAGCTCTAAGTTGTTTGTTTGGGTTTTTTAAAAGCTGTTTATGAAATAAGTAGCTTTAAATAGCCTGTGTGCTTGTGGGAAACCACCGCCAGTAAGTGCTTTGTTGCAAAGAGCAGGTACCGTAGCAGTGCTAAACACATTCAGATGCAGTTCGATCCTACAGTATGGACAGCTCTGACCTTGTTCAAATGATGGCCCTGAAATTCTGATAAAATGCAGATGTTTAGAATTGGTCTGAAACTCTTAAAATACAATTAGGTACATATTCACTGTAGAACTTGTAGGTGTCTAGACTTGCCGTCTTTCTTGAGTAGTCAAATCCTGCAAAATCCTGTTTTTTCTTCTACTACACAAGTAGAAAGTTGCTGTGTATATGGCAGACAAGTCTTCTGAAACACTGGTGTGCGAGATGATAGGTGGAACATTATTTTTGGCAACTCTCAACTTTTTGAAAGCCTCCATATTGCTCCACATCTGTGTCTGGGACACAAAACTGTAGTTGTTTAGTGCTGGTATATCTGTTTATACACATGGAGAACAAAAAGAGGACTGGCATAAACAAAATGTCATATACATTCAAATTTTGATTACAATAAAATAATCATTCTGACATCATCACAAAAACCAAGTGCCAAAAATAGTAATCTGCCAGCTCATGAAGGGCAAACCTCAGATTTCTGTGGTTTGGCTCATTTAAGCAGTAAGAAATTTAAGCATGTTCACAAAACTTCTCAGATTGAGGCTCTGTTCCTACGTCTTCACCAAGTGCTAGAGGCTTAAATCATCGTGTTCCTTTCTGTCCCCCTGTAGCTCCAGCTCAGGGATCCTGTGTAGGATTCACCTTGGTTAACTGGACATCAGCAGTATAAGACCACTATAAGAACTAGTCATTAAACTTCCTAAAATCAGTAAAAAAAAAAAAAAAAAAAGCATTTTGTAACCCTGATTCATCAAGCCTGTGTAGCCTTGGAATGTGATGTCTCATGCCTTCATAGTACTGATTTTTCTCCCCAGGCTTAGGAGGGATTCTTGAACTGTCTGACATGTGACAGTCGAAGTCCCACTCATCTGCTGTCTATCCTTCAATACTCTTAGATTCAGCAGCCCAATAGTTCACTTTCTATCAGTTTTGCACTGAAATTATTACTGTTATGGTGGTGATGATCAGCAACAGTCAAGCAGTTTGAATTTTAACATTACTGCTGGAATTATTTTTTTCTTAATATTCTATTAAATATTTAATGACATTTTGAATTTTTATTCTTTTCCACTCTAGCTACTCCATGCCCTATGTCATTCAGTGTAAAAAATAAATTGCCTAGCATTGTGGTATTGTGGGTTTTGACAGATATATAAATAAATATATTGTTTTATATATTCAGATATTTATTATATCAGATATTTATATGCTTTGCTAGTTAAATAGATGAAGATTTTTGCCTGATTAACTAGAGGGCATTTTTTTCCCAAATAGGATTTGCACTGGCTCTGAGGTAATGTGCTCAAAAGCAAACCAGCAGAGACTCAAAAATTTACTGGAATGGTGATGCAAGTTGGGAGATTCTTAATGATCCAAACTTTGAAGCAAGACTCAATTCCCCAGTAATGTTATGATATAAGTCAGATGACAAAACCAAAGAGATGTACTTGGTTGTTTCATGAGCAGTGCTGAAAGAAGCTGTCATTAGTTCAGGAATGTCAAAATTTCCCGGAACACAAAATCCGAGCAGAACTTGCCGTGTCTGAATTACTTTGTGGGTTTTGCTAAATTAGCTCAACAACGGAAATGTGAAATGTGAAGCTAGAATATTGATAGCTGTGATGTTTAACAATATTTGTGAAACGAAAGTGGTGATATTTAGGGAAGATTTGATATGGGAGAGCAGAACTAGCACTCTTCACTGAAAAAACATCTGGAAATTTCAGCTACTTTCATGAGAAATTCTGGCAACCCTAAAGAAAACACCAATCATAGGTATAATAGAAAACTCAGTGGAAATTTTGGTCCCTCAACTTCTAGCAGCTGAAGAATCATAATTTGTCAGAGAGCTATATGGAGTCAAAAATTAAGATTCCTCATTTTAGCTCTTGAGTGATCTAATATATTTGTAGCATATTTTCATTTTACTAATTTTCAAATTACACTGAAAGGTAGCTCGTGTCTTTTTAAAAAAGTATACTCATAAAATGAAAATTGCCAGCAAAACAAAATATTCTTGAAGGAAGATGTTGGACCGTGTATAGAAATTTGGATGACAAAGTTATTTACAATCATTAAAAGAAAGAAATCAGAACATTTTAAAATAGATTTTGTTAAAAACTGCACAATACACTAATTTAATGTAGGTTTCCATATGTAGTATCTATAAGATAGGTAGTTTAGCTAGGTGCTGAGGTTTCTTAAGTGAGAGCAATGGCCTCATAATTCTTATAATATTTAAGAATAAGTTAATTTTTTTTGAGAATTACTATTTTTTAAAGTAAAAATTGGGGTTTCAGTGAAATATGAAGAGTCTTACAAAGAGCTTTTTGATGGCTATGTTTCAGTTTTTAATATTTCACCAATAATTTCAGAAGAATAGCTCACTCAGAAAATCTGAAGTCTTCTGTGAGACTTTCCCCCCTGCCCTAAAATAGTGCTGGTTTTAACCTGGGTAGTTATTTTGCCTGTTTGTAAATGTCTGTTGACACTTCCTCTTCCTTTTTGACTTCCAAATACAGAACCGTGGGTAACTGTGTCATCTCTCAGATTGCCCAGATTTTGTTTTCCACTGTAAATACTTTTGTATACAAGACTTTTGTTACAAGAACATGCCACTCTTAGAGGTTTTTCTGCATATCAGAAAATGTTCTCAGAGCAGATTTCACCGAGTCTTTGGGAATGTCTGTAAGCATTTTTTAAACTAATCAAATGAAGTCCTTTTACTTGTTCTGCTCCCTGGCAAAGGAAGGGACCACCCCTCAGTAAGTTGTAACTGTTTTTTATATTTGGTGCAATGAAATTAAGATTAGATTCCAGACAAAACTGTTTCACTCAACAGAAATAAAACTGTGATCATTATATACAGAGAAGTCTGTATTTGTAACTTGACTGGAAATCAGACTAAAGCTTTGAGTCTTCAACTTGAAACACTGTGTATAGCTCAAAATTAAATAAGAAAATGAAAGTATTTTTAATATATTTTTATGTTTTATTGTACCTCTATTGCTCACAGCACTCAGAATTTGGTTGCATTCCCTAATGCTATGGATACTGGAAAACCAGGGCTTTTGATATCTGTTTGAAAACAGTGCTCCAGAGAATCTCCTTCTCCAAAACATGCAAGGCCAGGTGGGAACTTGGTGGTCCATAGCAGCCTTTTCTAACTGTTGCAGTCTGCAGTGGCACTACCTCAGCTGTCACTGTGCCCTTCCACAGCAGGCACAGAGCCCTGTCAGTCTGAGCAGAAGGCACTGTGAGCAGTGTTTGTGCCCTCCAGTGCTCCTCTGGGGGTTTAATGCTGTAATGAAAATAAAGAAAATTCTTGCTCTTCTTTCATGGGAAATAGGATGATGAAACTGTAAAAATCCCACTGTAAATATGTAAATATCCTCAGTCTGGAGATAAAAACGAGGAAGAAGTAGTAGTTTCATTAATCTTGTATTAACAAGTTTAACTATATTAAAATACTGCTTTTTCCCTGACTGGATTCCTGAGTGTAGTTGCCCAGTATAATTCATGTCCTGAAAAATTATATGGGTGGTCAGGGAGAGCATCTTTGATAGAGTTGCTCCTGTTTATGGATTATGGTAACCATAATATATTTCTCTCAAGCTAGACTTGGTATTTTCCTGTTTCTTCTTGTGTTATTATTTCCTCTGAGATGCAAAGAAATTGAAAACTTACTTTTCATATATTACAGTGCTCAAGTAAAACATTTCACAACAATCACAGCTTTAGAATGTTGCTATATTTGTAATTTTGTCTCCCCAAATAAGCTTCTTGTGACTTTACATTTTTCTGCTCTTAAGAAAGTACTTTGTCCCATGGAGAGAATCTGCAGAATGTGAATCTCAGAGTGAGATTCATGTTTTATGGTTTCATTTTACTTTTGGGCAAGAGATTGAAATCTTCCTTGAGGACAAACTTTTTAAACTGTCATTTTTACAGAATCATGGAATCATTTAGGTTGGAAAAGACCTCCAAGGTCATCAAGTCCAACCTTCCACTGAAGACCACCACAGCAACTAAAGCACAGCAGTAAGTGCCATGTCCACTCATTTCTTGAGCACATCCAGGGATGGTGACTCCACCACCTCCCTGGGCAGTCAGTGCTTAACCATCAACATCTGTTTCTGGTCTTTTGCTGAAGAATCCCTCCAGCTGATCATTTGGATTGGTTTGTTTCCATAGGCCCATTTCTTCCAAGTTCAGATAAAATTGAAAAAATTCTTTCTGATGTCCAACCTGAACCTCCCTTGGCTCAGCTTGACCCATTTCCACTTGTCCTGTTGCTGGCTGCCTGAAAGAAGAGACTGACCTCTGCTTTGCCACTGCCTGCTTTCAGGTAGTTTTGGGGAATGATAATAGCCCTCCTGAGCTTCCTTTTCTCCAGCTTCCTCAGCTGCTCCTAACATGACTTTGTCTCTAGACCCCCCACCAGCTCCATTGCCCTTCTGTGAACTCGCTCCAGCCCCTCAATGTCTTTCTTGAAGTAAGGAAGCCAGAACTCTTCTATTCCCCTATTCAGACTTTCAGGAAAGTTTCAGAAAGCCTGTGTGAAGGGGACAAGACTTAAAAATACAAGTGATTTTTAATTCCTATTCATTGAAGATGGGACTTGAACATAATTCTTGTTACACACAGGCACATAAGAATTGAAGCCAAACATTGAAATCATGCTTGAGGCAGAGCAGTAAAGTGAACTCTGCATTATTTGTTATATCTAGGAGCAGAATTTGGTAGTAAAGAACTACTGAAGATTTCCTTCTAGAATGCTGTAACTGACATTTGTGACAAATGTCATTTTACAGATACAGAAATACATGCCCACGCACATAACTTTCCTTAACTGTGGGGAATTTATCAGGATCCCATTTCCATGCTTTCACTAGACAAGGAAACCTACAGAAACATGCCAAGGCATAGCTGGCTTCATGCTCTTCAAGAGGGATAATATGTTAGCAATATAATACAGAGAGTCTCTGCCACATGAACCAGGAATTCAGAACACAAACCATCAGGCCCACAGGAGAGGTTTCTTTTATCCGAACTTGGAAGAAATGGGCCTATGGAAACAAACCAATCCAAATGATCAGCTGGAGGGATTCTTCAGCAAAAGACCAGAAACAGATGTTGATGCCTTTTCTCCGCAACTGCAGGCCAGTCAGTTCAGTTTCCAGTTTTCTCCTTTTATGATAAAGCTTCAGGTTCTCATGCAGGTCAGGCAAAGGAAAGCCTTGAAGTAATTTGACATTCCTTTGGCTTTGGGTTTTGTCCTTCCTGAAGATGCTGAAGGAGTTACCAGTCATCTTTATGTGGCATGAATTTACAGTATTTCCAGTAAATTCTCTCATGAGGAAATATTTTCTTCCTCTGCAAAAAGAACCTTTCCCCACAGAGATTTGAGAATTACATTCCATGGAGGATAACCGTCTCTGGAACAAATGTGTGTTATGGAGGATCTTAATCTGTATGGCATGTAATATATTACTTGGGTTTACAATGGAAGACTTTTTAACTTCTAGACTTCAAACCTCAGTCTCTATTACTGTGTTAATGCACTGGCTTTTCACCTTTTAAAAATTTGGTTTAAACTTATTTCACTGAAAAGTGAAAATGAGTTTAGCAGTCGGGACTGACTGTTTTCTCTATCGCATCATGTAGCACAATGAGCACAACTGGCAAGGCACCAGTGAAGAAAAGATTTGGAGACTAGAGCAACCTCTTCCCTTCAGAAGAAGTGCCAAAAACCAGTCCTCGGTATTTAAAAGTAAGCAACAAAGGGAAGAGGTACTTGATGCAAATTCAACTACGTGAAGAGCTGAAGTTTTACTAGTGTCAGTTCAGATCAACTGTCTTGATCCTCAGTACTACAAGTGTATAATCCTCGTTATGGAGCACAGATTCCAAACAACAAAATGGCTCTTCTTAAGTAGCTCTTCAAAAATTAGTCACAATTCTGGTTCTTGGTGTTTTGCATAGGAAAAGACTTTCTGTTTTAAAAAAAGGTAGGGTAAAAAGACATTCCTTAAATCTTTTACTTGTTGTAAAAACTAAGCTTTACTTTAATGTGCTTCCAGTGAGTATTTTTAAAGCATTGGTGTCCAAAATAAATTTTAAGAAAGAAACTTTTATCCCTTACTGATACTAGGAACCCATTAAATTAGTAGGAAATACTGGCATTTTATTCAGTGGTCTGATTCACAGACCACTTCTTGTGATTCTAATTATAGCAAGAATGGCAGTGGAACAACAAAAATGTTTGTGTTATAATTGTCAGGTTTGAATATTGTTTGAGAAAGAAATGCAGATTTTTATTAGTGTACAAAAATCTACCAAATTCTAGAATTTGTGGTATAAAATGTATATCCATGAAATACATGGAAAGAAGAATGCATTTTCATGTGTAGGTCACTAAATGCTCTGAAAAGGCAGGAAGGTATTTTTGCAAACTCCTCCTATGAGGTGCAAATTGGGGTAGTTTTCTACCCATCATAGATGACCATTGGGCATCCAGCAACAGAATCACCCCAGGTCCAGTCTGGTGCTCAGTGAACTCTTCAGGGAATTTTGTTGTAGTGGACAGGCTGTATTACATTAGCAGGATGCAACACTGATCTTTATTTCATCAAAGACGTGCAAAAGTTGCTGTAGTCTAGGAAGAAATATTTTAGCTTGCTCTACTTTTGAGTCTGTGGGTGGGCCACTGAGGATCCACAATTATTTTCAGGTTTTGTGCACATTGCTACAGGAGATATATCTGGTTTTCTGTTTTTATTTTGGTCAAAGAACAGTGCACAATATCTGTGACAGCTTGTAACCTCTTTAGAATCATCTTGAAGTGGCAAATGATGAGAAATGTTTTCTGCAAGGTTTTTCAGAGATAAAAAAATTTTGGCCAAGTGATTTTTATTTTGTCTTTAAGGCTTCAAACAACTTAATATTATCAGCATCCTTTAGTTTTCTATGTTCTCTTTTTAGTAGAAACATGCTTACTATTTTGATAGATTCAGAAGGAAAATAATCGTCTTTCAACACCTTTGGTTTTATCTTCCTCTTTGGTCATTGTTCTAAGTTCAATGCTTTACTGTCACTCTTTAAGTCTTAATTGCTGCAGATTTGGTCTGAGACAAATGCTCATGTAGCATATCATATTTTGAGGAGTCCTTAATGCCATATGCACAGCAAATCAAATATATATTAATGTCCAAGTATGGTATTATCAAATAAATGAAGGAGGAAGGCAAAAATGAAAATCTAGAAACATTAGTTTCCTGTGGAAATGAACAGAAGTCCCTTAAGGCTTTAATTCTTGGAGAAATGCTCTGGAGAAGGCAAAGCTACCCAAGCATCTCTCTGTACAGTTGGAATCCTCTGGAGTAGGTGGGAAATGACAGCCAGCCAGCCTGTAGCTGCATCCTCTGAGCCTGAGAGGAACACAGAGAGCTCCGCCGGAACTGTTTTGTCTGGTGGGCTAAAATCCAGCCTGGGAGGGAATGAAGAAACTCAACACTGAAAGGAAATTAAGGAAAAGCTGTTATTTCCCAGAACTCATCTGCAAATAGGTCTTCACCAAGTCCCAGCTAGGGACTCCCAGAGGAGTTTTGCCAGATGGCACAGGGAACTCAATGACTGACGTTTTTTCTCTCTCTTGTTCTTGTGTCCTCCCCCAGATATTCCTGGATTGTTTCTCCTTTGCTGTCCTCTCTGTCCTAATCACTGGGTCATCTGAGAAAGAGCTGAAAGAAGGGCTGGGATGTTATTTAGTGGGGAGCCTGTCATGTGAAATGTCTTCAGCAGAGAGATGGAGTGCTTATTTAGGAAGAGTTACAGATGTGAAGGGATGTAGGAGAGCAGCAGCACATGACTGGGATAAACAGCATTTCTCTGCCTCTACCACCAAGCAAATCTCTGGTTTGTCAAGAATTTTGTCCCCAAAGCTTATTTTAATAGAAATTAAAATAGGTATAATGTGTTTCCAAAGAAATCCATCCTCCCCTGCTTACTGTTGCTTACTGGAGATCTAAAATGTGCTGGCCAATAGACTTGTCATCAGCTTGGATTTCCTGTGCTAATAGCAAAAAAAAAAAAAAAAAAGAAAATTAGTGAAAAAATTTCTCAGATGCTGTGTTGCTCTGTTATAATATAAACTACATAATGACTGCAAACCTGACATTGGCCATTTTCAGAACTGAGAATGTCATGCTTATTTTCTGTTCCAATATACCTTATGGATCAGGATGGTTCCTTCAGAGAAGCTGTGGGTGCCCCATCACTGGAAGTGCTCAAAGCCAGGTTGGATGCGGCTCTGAGCATCCTGGTGAAAGGTATCCCTGCCCATGACAGGGAGGTTGGAACTGGAGGATCTTTAAGTTTTCTTTAGACCCAAGCCTTTCTATGATTCTGTGATTGTAAGATTTAAATCTCCTTTTTAAAGAGTTGAACAATATGAACAATTACCTTATCAGAATTCACCAGCTGAGGCATATAAATTTATGCATACATTTGGGAAAAATATGGAATTCATGACATCTTTGCTATGATTTCTTTTCTGGAAATCCCAAGGGCTGTTTAGTGCCAGCACAGGAAGGCGGGGTTTTGGCTAGCTTTGAAGTAATGCAGTAATTTATCTAACTATAAACTAATTATCGTGTTCTGAAACTTATTTTCCAGTGCAAATAGTAAATGGAGACGATAGAAAAAATACTAATTTTTCAATTTTATGAATAGAAGATTAATTATTTGGGGAAAAAATTCTGCTTTCCATAATTCATTCAGGGTAAAAAAAAAGAAGTAATGTTAAAAGTGAATCAATGGAAATCTTTTGGGTAAGTGTATTTCCCATTTCATTGTTTACAATTAGTGATCATGATCAGTTCTTACAATTTTTGTGCTCAGCTTGTTTTAATTAGACTCAAAATGGAAAATATATTTCATATAAGAATTCTGCCTTCCTTTCTGATTAATTAATACCACACAGTTTCAGAAAATATGAATAATAGAGGCTGCAATGATACTGGTTTTATGTTTTCTCACAGACAGTGTAGTAGTGAGCCAGCAAATGAAATATTGCATGTCATGCCACTTGATGGGATATAATTCTGTTGTGGAGCTAAGTTTAAATTCAGCCTGGCAGATCCATTGCTCACACTGTCATAAACCCCAATCTATTTTTATTCTGTCATTGTGTGAACTAAAAAAAAAAGTTAAGTTTGAATCTGTGTGTGCTCTACCTCCCCATTAACTCACTGTCTCTAGAACAGTGACCTGCCTTTCATTCTTTTCTAGCAGACTATACTCTCATTTCCATACAAAATGTGGGATGTTTCTAGCAAAAGAGGAGATTTTAGTTTTTTTCCAATGTTATTGCTTATTGAGGCCTCAGAAGTTTCCCTACTAAAAGACAACAAAAAGCCCTTGAAAGGTGCCTGCTGTGTGCCAACTGCTTCTGCCTTGGCCCTCTCAAATGAGGAGCTGACAGTTTCATTCTGGTAGGAGGGAATGAGGAGGGGGAGAGAAAACTTAAACACTGATGATAATTTCTAACAAGCAATTTTAATGCTGTCTGTGAGAGGGATGTCCAGGCTGGCCCTGCTGGCTCCTGCTGTGATGCTTCCTGCCATAGCCAGGGCAGTCAATAAGCAGCTGCCCAGGATTATCCAGTTGTGGCTGGTCAGTCAACACAGTCTGGCATGGAAGATGTGCCTGAGCTTTTGAACAGATAATTCCACTTTACCTTTTTTGGTTTTAACATTTTCCTCTCTTTTTTTTTTTTTTTTTCTTCTGGATTTATTTCTTTGCCATGCATCTCCACATCCTCTCTTCCCACAGTTTGTTGGTTTTTTTTTTTTCCCCATGAGTGCTCAACTTCTCCTTCCTGGGTATTCTGAACAGTGCACAGGGCTGGTCACATCGCTGCCTGGGTTTTATTTCCTGTGAAATCTCTGGCCTTTTCACTACAAGCAAAATCCTTTGGGACAGAGATTGTCTTTTCTATCCCTGGCCTTCAGTATTTTCTATTGCCTTGCCCTTCAGTAGTTTCTGTTCTGTTGTAAGTTGTGAGACAAAACTCCAGAAAACTGCTTGCACCTATTCAGAATTAGGAAGGATCTGGAAAATGACAGATGTAGCAGAACAAAGAGGAGAAAAGATGAGTAACTTGGCCACAGTCACACAACCAAGTGCTGACAGAGAGAGGAATAGAAACCAGGAATGCTGGTTCTCAAGCCCGTGTTCAAAACAGTAAACCATGCAATTTTTCCACAGTGTTATCTAGAAATTTCAAAGACAGAATGACATGCTGTTGTAAAACTGATAATAGAAGACTACCATCAGCGAAGCTCTATTTATAAATGGGAGGGTGGGAAGGAGTTCTCTATGCTGAATGCCATAAACAAAGAGCACCAAGGGACTAAGGCGAATATTTTTATGTTGGTGTGCTGTGGTTAGCTTTATTTAAACACAAACATTGTTAGTAAACATGGATTTATGTATTTTCTTTGATCAATGAAGTCTGATATATTTTAAACATCCTGAATATCTCATTTCTGTGTGTCCAAAAGGAGAGGAAAAAAGACTTGGGAGCACATGCTTAAATCTGTTGCAGTCCCATTTTTGTACAAGTTTATGCTGGTATCAAATAAACAGATTTTTCAAGGACAATGTGGAACTGCCTTTTCAAACAAAGGGGACCTAAGTTGCTCCAATTAAAATGTGTCTAAAGACACTTTTTTTACATTTTACTTTCCCAAAAGAGATAAATAAACAGGTACAGAATGAATGTTTGGTTTTAAAACTTGATTCAAAGCCCACTTGAAAGGTCCCAGCATACGTGCTATATGAAAAAAATTCCACCTTGAAGCTATATTTGATATGTACTGATATCAAAGTGAATAACTAAAACAAAATTTTTCCCCTACAGTATGTCCTTCTCTCAGTTTATCCACAGAAGCAAAACACAGATGTATTTTATTTAATAAGTCCCTTAACTTTCTTTTGTATATATTTTTAATGACTCCAGACCAGTGGATATTATATCCCAGGGATGTTGTTACTATTTATTCTCTGACTCTCATTCACAGACCTTTTATTCTTTTGCTTAGTATGCTGCAAATTGCCTGCTCATCTGTGTCCTTCACTGCCTGGATTACTTCATGGTGTTTACATAGCAAAGCAAACTATACAACATCCCAGGGGCCCAATGCTGCTGCCCCGGAATACCGGTGAGTCTAATTGACAACAGGATGTGCCTGTGCTTTATGGCAGGAGAACCAAGCCCTCATCACAGCCAGCCAAGATGGAGCAATAAAACCCAGACTTCATATTCTCCCATTCCTTGGTTCTTGAGAAGCAGAAATCCCTGGTTAGCAATATGTCAGATTACCTTTAGCATGATTCTTATTGTATAATAATGCAAATTAGTATCAGCATTTATATGTGTTCATTTAAGTCACTGATCACATTGAAACTATTTTCAACAGGTTTAAGGTTACTTATTAATTTCTAAGGTTTAATGAGAGGGTGTCACCTTATTTTGAAATATTGCATGCGGTGAGTGATTCAAAAGTGCCTTGAATGAAATCCTTGCTTAACTCTAGCGTTTAAAACAATTTATAGCTGAATTATTTTCTGTTGTTCTTGCCATTTCTCCTCTTCTCTGTGGAAGGTGGGGGAGTCTTGTTTGCCACTCTGTTGTTAATGAGGGAAGCAGAAGATAATGCAGCACTAACTAAGCAGGCAAAAGCAGTTTAGCTCTTTCCTTGAAGTTCTATTTGAAGGAATATTTTTATCTTCTTGAGAAGAATGATCCTCAGGAGCAGCATCTAAAAAGAATGCCTAGTTTAAGCCTGTGGCTATTACCTAGCCACAAAAAGGAGCCGTAACAACTGCCTTTCTAGTTTGGGTCACTTCTGCAGAGGAAGCAGCATTTTATTTCCCCATGAATAGAAAAGGGCAAGAGTGGGTGCACAAACATGCAGTAGATATCAGACTGCAGGAGACATCCAGGAAAATCTGCATTAGTTGTTTGGAGCAAACCCACACCATCCCTCCTGGGCCTTTAGAAGGCAGCATCATAGCCTGACACATAATCCTGCCTGACTGCACCAGCGCTGTTTCATTCCCTCCAGTCCTTCCTTTTCTGGCTTTCTGTTCCCTCCCAGCCATAAATTTACTCTTCTGCCCAAGAAAGCTGCAAACTTCTGAGATGTGAGATCTGTCTTCCAGAGGGAGGTCAATAATAAATTATAAAAAGTGACCAAGAAAACCCAGTTCAGCATGCTGTATACCACATACAGGGGGAACAGGGCAGCATGGAAATATCACTGACTCAACTGTGACAGATTGCTCTAACTTGAACTCTGACCTTTTGCATGGAAGAAATCTCCTTTCAGCATTCACAGCTTGTTTCTTTGAAATGAAACAGTGAATTCCATAGACACTGACTGTTTACTCCAACAAAATTGCTGTTCACATGTAGGTGATGCAACAATTGCTTGGAATAACCTCAAAATAGCATTATGAATATTAATCTTTCCTTTGGTGTGTTTGATATGAAAAAAAAAGGCATAGGAAAGTGATGATAGTGGCATATTGAATGTGCTCTGTATAACATACTGTTTTTCTGCTCACCCGGAAGAACCTTCCCTGAAAGTCAAGTATTTCATCTCATCCTCTCTTTGCAGCTCTTGAGGCCAAGCATGTGGTGTAATGGTAGCAGTTTTGCTGTGCAGACTGCCATGATTGGCTGTGTAAGACAAATATTCCAAACCTTTTTGAACGCAGGAGCAAGTTTACCATGAGAGTAACCTCTGTGTGTTACTCTTTACTGGCTATAATGGCATTGTTAGCTGTAATGATAATCCAGGTGGGTGAACTGCCCATAACTTGGGGCCATTTCATCAGAGTGAGGCAAAACACTTGCATTTTTCTGTTTTGGCAGCAGCACTGACAGAACCCCCTGCTTCCTCTTTCTGCCCTCCAGCCTGGCAAATGACACCATAGCAGCATATATGAACTGTCCAGGGAGAGACAGAAGTAGGGAGGGCTGCTTCTTAGCCTGAAGAACATAGCTACTGAATGTGTAACTAAATCCCATGCCTGAATATTGTAGGTCCAATTTAGGGGCCGTGACAGTTGTGATGACAATCTTGGTATGAATTGTTTCATTAAAGATGTGTTGGATGTGTGTTTCATCCGCTCCTTGTGGAAATAAAAAAGGCGCGGTGAAATTGTGTAATGCTTCCCATCCTGTTTTTTGGCCTTTGCTGTTCTTCTGCAGAGGATGAACTTCCAGTGCCTAGGAATGAGCAAACCCATCTGTTCCACCCTGCTGCTTAATACCCAGCCTAGCTTAGCAAGCCTTGTTTCTAGCAGCTGGTGATTAAACTGTACCAGTCTGAGGTTTTGAGGGATGGTGTCATGATCTCATGCCACATGCATGTCGACATGTTCCTTTTGTCCCCTGATCATCTGTTCTCCTGTTCAGCTACGTCAGTGATGACAGAGGTGTGGGTACCTGATGGAAAGGGAGAAATAAAAGTTGGAGGGCAGCACTTTTTAAAATTTCAGTCCCTTGCGTTCATAGAAACAGAACTTGTGTATCAAGGTAATGCATCACTCGGTGGCTGGCCAGAGAAAAGTCCCATTGGGCTGTGACTGAATGAAGAGACTATTGCAATAGTTTTATGTCTTTACTTCACAAAATAAAAAATACAAGTGTACTCTTCGTGCCCTCTTTATTTTGCCTGTTGAGAAAAGCATAGTCTGTCAATCAAGAAAAAAGCTCCCAATTGTGTAGCCTGTTAGAATCATTTCATTAATAACATGTGTTTACTACTGGGAGAAGCAGGCTCAGTGTGCTAAGATTTTGTTTGTCAGTCAGTCATTGGAACCCCACTGTTAATCGCATACAATGGTTTGTGGTTATGCCACAATTTAACCCAGGTTTAAAAATACAAACTAGAGCCTTGGTGGTCTGCTGAGAGCAGTGAGTGGAGCAAAGGTATTGGTTGAACCTGCCTTGTGGGCTGCTGGCTTGGAGTACTGTACGAGCTAATCAAATTTATTAACTCAAGCCATGACCAGAATGTGCACACGGGTGAGTGTGGGTGGATGCATCCAGGTTAGGCTATATTTTGGCTGCATTCTGCAGGGAGGAGGAAAAGCAAGGCTTTGGCTTCCCTTCCACAAAGACAAATTGGAACCAGATATCAGCTAGATTTTTGGGATCTCTGGCAGTCTAATAACAAGAAGGTATTTCTTTTTGTTGTTGTGGGTTTTATTTATTGATGTAGGGAACGGCTTAGGAAAAAAACTGAGGGAGTTTCAAAGCTGAATGCTGGTGGCATTTGATGCATGTGTGTATCATTGCTAAATTGCCCCCTGCGTGCCACTTTAATGGCAATATTACAGGCACAATCTCTGACTACACAAGAACGAGGTCTGAGTGTGGTTGCCAGAAAAGGGAGAGGCATTTGGCTACTAAGAGAAAGAATACTGGAGAGGCAGTTGTGTATCTTTATATGAATCTTGGCCTTCTGGCAGAGGTAGGAAGAGACAAAGTGACTAAACTATCTTTCTTAATTACAGCTAGGATATGGTAAGTGAAAATTCCTGTTTGCCACAGCACTGTAGAAAGTATCATTCATAAACTGCAGGACTTGTAATACACTGAGAAGAATATATTCCTCTCCAGAGATAATTATATCCATTTCTCCACATTTCCCTACAGCCCAAGACATTTTGTAGGAACCTCTTCCAGATTTAAAGCAATGTAAGTGATATTTTTAAATAGCAGTGTTGGGATAAAGTCAGTTCCATACATTCTTATTCAAATAAAACAGCATTAACCTCAATTCTTTTATTCTAAATAAGATTTCATAGTTTCATTCATCCTAATCACTGAAATTATAACTGGCAAAATTACTGTAATTTTGAAATGCCTAAGCAGATTCATTCATGAAGGCAGTGAAAAATGTATACTTGTTTTAAATTTATATAGGTTTGGTTTTTTCATGTTTCTGATTAACAGGCATTAACCCCTCACTGCTGACTTTTCCTACTAAGAAATTAAGTTAAATGGATTGAGATTTGCTGAACGTCCTTATACTAGTAAAAGCATTAAGCTTGAAAATGTGTGTAATATTCAGGGCAACATTGCGTTTAACTCTAACTAGCAGTGAGTTGAAACCACCCTTTGCTCATCAATATTCTACAGAGAATCCTTCCCCTTTGCCCTCCTGCCCCATCTCTACCACTCACAGTGTACTCCACAAGATCCTATTTTTCTGGTTTTATGGGAGCTAGAGGGGAGCTTTGGAACTGCACAGCATCTGGGACTGCTTAAACTGTGGCAAGGAAGCAGGAGACAAGTGCTAATAAGAGGTGAAGAGGTGAAGACTGAAACATCCTTATACCCAACTATAAATCTGCACCTCCTATAACTATTAAAGTCAGTGGGAATATTGTATGTGGTGGCCTTTAGGATAAGATGACTATAAACATCTCCTCCCTCCCAATTACAGTGAATTATAGTTTTAAAAATCTGGCTCTTGGAACTTATTTGCATTTGTCTGCATTACATTTATCTGAATGTCCTTCCCACAGGTACCTAACTGATTTTTCTGTGTTGTAATGATGATGTTTTCTGTTCAGTGGCAATATGCTGGTTAATTTCAGACTTTTAAGTATTTCTGAAGGAAATTACAATTACATCTCTTTCAGAGATGTAATGCTACTTTTATGTCAGACTCTAACTTCAGTGTTTAAATGATGGCCTAGCCATGGATGACTGAAACGTGGTAGTGGCCACTCCAAGTTACAAGTCAATCAAACATTTGCATATCCTGAATGCACAGTATAGTTTGCAAACAGGCTGGCTTGGGCAACATCATGAGTGCAGGGTGATAAGAGGTGACATGCAGAGGAATTCTGTCACAGTTAGCAGTGGCACTTAGATATCAGGAGCCTTTATTCGTAATAAAGGGGAATAAAAGCCCCATAGTTGAAAACAGATGTGCTGTCAGTGAGCAATGTACAGGATCTCTGGTACCCATTCCACCAGGGTCACTCATTCTTTCCATAACATATGCTGACCATTCCTTTCCTTTTCTTGTAAACAGTATTAAACCAGGAGTGAGGCAGTGGCTTGTAAGCAACTGTAGCTAATGTCAAATTTAGGAATTTCTGTATTTTAGACCCTGCATGCCTCTGTCCAGTCATGGAATTCTCTTTTTAAGGATCTAACTTGTAGGTTAGAGCATGTTCTAAGTGAAGAGAGGAGAGAGGTTGACAGAAAGAAAGAAAATAAGGATCATATAGGCTTTGCCAGACTTGGAAAAATGTGGATGTATTAATCACCACTACCTTTGACACTTGAGCTGAATCCATACTGCAGAGAAACAGTCTCAACCTGGGCTGACTGACTGAGCTGAACAAAACTGTGAAAATAACAAAAAAACAACCAACAAAGACCAAACAAAGCAGGGAAATATTTCAATCAAATGTACAGCTCAAGTTCAGCCCTGATCACTTTATTGACTCTAAGTTTTTGGCAGTGTGTCTTATGGTCCAAACTCTGAACTCCATGAGTTTGAATTTTTCAGCAATTTAGGCTTTTCTTTTTTTATGATCACTGTTTTTTTAGAAAAAATCAAAATAATACTTTGTAACTGCAAATGTCTTTAGTTTGCACATTGTTAGCACTTTGGAAATCACACGTTATTTACGAGTACCTCTGAAAGATGCAAATGAGAGGCTGCTTAGCCTCCATCAAGTTGCAGCTGCAGACAAGGCTAAGACACGTTCACTTGCATGGTGGAATGTGTGGTCAATTGGTACTCTGTGCATATTGTCTTACTCTGCACATGCAGAGCACAGGCTCAACTGCACACATTTTGTCCCCTGTTGATAGGTTTTATTCTAGTCTGCACAGATGTGTCCTTTAGAATGTTTGATAGCAAGGAAACAAGAATGTTAATTACAAGATAAGAAGTGGCTCTGTTGCAGACCATACTTCTGGGGGTGGGGGTTATGTCTGAGAAGCTGAACACATCTCCACTGTCTGCCATTACATTAAATTAATTCTCTTAGTTGTGTGTCATAACTTGCCTTTTGATAGTGCTAGATGAAAAAAACATCGAGTATGAGCAGGGAGAGTCTGTGTTTCCTTTTTTTCACACTGCCATTGCCCAGAAATCCAAGGAAGGCAGATCTCCATTCAGACATATGTGCATCTTATAGAGAGGTAACACAGTTCTGACCATCCTTTCTCTCCTGAGAGGTGAAAAGAATTAAAAGTGGTGGGGGGTTCTGGCTATGTAACAAGGAGAAGGTTCAAGTCATTGCTTTAGCACCCTACTCTACGTGAGAAGTTGCCCAACAAATTCTGGCAAGGAAAAGTTGCCACTAAAGATTTACCACTTGTTCAATTTGCCTTTTAGCCTTGTTTCTATCAGCTGCTGCAGCAAATGATCCAGAAGAACTGTAAGCTAACCTTGTGTACGTATTTATTTTTTTTTTAAATACACACACACCTACATATGTATATAGAAAGCTAAATGGAGAACTTTTACATAAATTCCAGGCAGTTAGCAGCTGTCACACACTCTCATTCTAATGTGACTGTGAATAACATAAACATTTCTAATCTTTCTAATATCTTTTGCCAAACACAAAACAAACAACGTAGTTCAGGTTGCCATGTAAAAGAAAAGAGAGTGAAGTCCTTTGACTGAAAGACATATCAAAGCAAATATATTTAGTTGGTTCTTAAATGAAATTAATTTGGGGGACGGCAAGTATAGTTCTCTGTGGTGTTACACTCAGTGTTAGTGTAAACAGGAGTTTGGTTTTAGTTTCTCTCTCCCATTTGATCATTAGATTTGTCCGTTATTTTGCACATTGTATTAATTTTGTAATTATCATTCCTAGGAAAAGAGCAGAATGTACAGAATTTGGATTCTATCACTATAAAAACTATGGGTCAAGGAAGTCATTCTCCCAAAGCTGTGAATTTCTGTTTATGTGGATAAGATTAAAAAAAAAAAAAAAGAAAAACAGAAAAAAAGATGTTTATCAGAACCAGTCTGATGGAAAAAATAGTTACCAAAACTCAAAAATACAGGGACAGATTTTCACTAGTGGCACTAGTACAAAAGATACATGTTCCACTTGAAACATCATTCAACTGAGAGTGGCCTAATTCAGGGCATCAAGAGCAGCTAACATGGTCTTTTTCTTTCACATTTGATGACATTGATCATTCCATGTTTCAGACTTTGAATTTTGGAGGTAGAGAGGAACACTGGCTAAAAATTCCCAATTTTTAAAAGACTTAGTCCATATTGGGTTTACATTATTCATCCATTCTGCATTTCCCCAGCAACATTCTTATGTAAGAAGGTGCATTCAGAGAGTGGGCAAAGGGGCTCTGAAACTCAGCCAGGTGTGTAATGACAAAAAAATACAAGGTTGAAAGTATTTGATCAATTTTTGCTGTTTTGAATGTTCTGCAGTTTAAGACTCAGATCTACATCTGTCATAGAATTTAGCATTATATGTATTTTTATGTCATTTTACTCATGCTAATTGGATGAACAAGGAATTTGGAATACAAAGGGAGTGAGGGAATCTGCGACATCTGAGTTGGGTTAGCACAGCCACACATGGATATACATAAGGGCCTGCCAGCTTTCATTTTCTAATCATTTCAGCCTATTGTCAGTGACAGAACTTTTCTGACTTGGGATTTATGGCCACGCACCCGTGAAGGGCTCTCCACCTCTAAATGCTGCTTTCAGCAGCACATTAGGGTGGGCATCCTGAATGCCAGGGAAGGGCAGGCTGCAGCACTACTGAAGGACTTGTGCTTTGATTAAAGAGAATCAGCATGTTCACCCAATTTTACCTCTTTAACCTTTGATTTGCTAATATGTCCCTGTTCTATTTAACATGGAGCGAAAACACAAGGCATTTGCCACAGAGCTACAACACATTTAAATGGAACTTGCCAAAGCCTTGAGATGTAAGTTCACTTTTATTGGAGATGTGTAAATGTTCTGTGGACAACACATTGACTAAGATATGTTAGAGTGCATGTCAAGGGTAAATGGCTTACATACCCTTCTGGTTTTGCTCTGACTACTTCTCCCTTCTGTCAAAACAACTTGCCGAAGTTAGAAAGGTGGTTCCATGCTGGCCCTATAGCCCAGTCTGTAGGAGTTTGCACACACAGACCAATGTTTGACTAATAATTCTAATTTATAAACCATCAACAATCCTAAAAACAGATTAGCCAGCGAGGACTTTTTGTGACAAATACCATGGCACTTTTCCATACCGAACCACGTAAAAGGACTCTGGGTCAAAAAAATGCATTCATTTAGGATCAAGTCTAGCAAAAGTCCCACGATTGCCAATGGAACAAGAATAACACCCCTGTTGCCAGACTTTTCCTAGGCAGTGGGTGGCCACGGATAGAGTGCTGTCCCTTCCCCCTCCAACATAGTCTGTGTGTTACAAGTTGATTTCTGTTGAAGTCCAGCAGCTCCACAGTCCCAGGGTAGCTGGCTACCAGCCTGTGCTTGCATTCCTGCCTGGACTGCAGGGGCTCTGACAGCAAAGGTAACCGTGATGGTTAACTTCACTCCTGGTATGGCACAGGCCTGGTGGAAAACCCTGACAGCTTTGGAATTGCACGCTGAGGTTCAAGAACAAAGCACACAGGGAATTCTAAACCGCCTGTGCCACCTCGCTGACACCGCTGTGTGCTCAGATCTCAAGATTAAGCAATTTATTTGTGCCAGGATCTAGCCTGAGTTATGCAGCAAGCCAGAGCTCTTGAGAAACACGAGCAGCCAGGTTCCTCTGAGCCAGCGGGGCAATGGGTGCAGACTCTTCTCTTTGGGCACAGACCCCAGGCCCAGGTGAAGGAAGCCACTCGCAGCTGCAGAGAGACCCCCAAATGCCCAAGTGAACTACCTTGTCCTGCAAGGTCACCCCAAAGCAGGTAGAGCAAGGCTCTAAGGACTTGACAGGTTTGATCCAGTCAAACCAATGAGAGTTTCATCTGCTTAGAGAAAAGGATCAGAAAACTGATGTGCTTGGCCATCTGTTGGGCTCACCAACCTGAATGTGTATTCTACTGATGGGAATGCTGTTTTCCAGCTGAGCAGAGCTTTCTCACCAAGAAGACATTTTTAGGGGGGAAAAAACAAAGTGCAAAACAACAAAACAACTGAGTAATTGAAATAGAAACATAATTTTGGAAGATGATGAAAGCAAATGGGAAGGGACCAGAGGGATAAAATATTATATTTGCCAGTTGCAATATTTATTTCCTCTAGTTAGAGAACTCTATGATGGGTGGATGAAGGTAAATGCGACTTGTTTATAGTAGATTTATGTAAATACAGGAGAGCTTTTCCAGGACCTACATATATCCACCAAATATGAAAACTGTAATAAATTATTACAGTAAAAATGTCAGAAGCTTCCCTGAGATCAGCAAGAAAAATTCCTTGATTCTTCAAACCCAGCTACACAGCCAGTCTCATGTGCTACTACCCTTACCCACATCCACAAAGGCATGAGATGAGCTTAGCAGCATACCCTGAATATCAACACCTCTGGATGTTTTACATTAAAGGGGAAATTGAAGGCCCACTCTCATGCCAACTTCTGTCTTTTATGTGCATATTCATAAAATACATGCTGCAGTTCAGTGATTGACTTTTCAGTCAAGCTAGTTCAGACTTTTGCTGAAAGGTTTGGTCCCACCTGTCCCTTCCTGTGTTTGCTGTCTCGTGCCAGCCCCAGCATTTGTGTCTGTGGAACACACACTTCCCCCAGATACAGAGTACAGGCAATAGAGACCTGAGCCAGGTGAAAGCTACATCTCTGCAGAGCTGTATCTCATAATCCAGTATCTAAATTTCTTCACTGGCACTAGCCTTTTCATGAGTGCGCTAAGTAAAAAAAATAACTTTTGTTTAGGTAAGCCCAGTTCAGAGTTACTGGATAAATCCTGTGAGCAGTAAAGACCATATCTGACATGTATTGATGCTGTGCTGCACAGATAGGGTGCCCAAAAGAAGCCAAAAACAATGGTGAATTCCTCATGCAAGCCCAGTTCTCAGCTATTGCCGGTGCTTTGTTCTTCCAGTGTGTGTTGGGCCTGGTGTAAGGGATATCCTGGGCTGGGCACTGGCATGGCAGTACTGTAGGAGTGCCATGTTATGCTCTGCTGACACTCAGCTCATTTGCTGTGGGCTCCTGAGAGAAGGGGGAGGAGGAGAGAAGGGAAAAAAAAGCCCATGAGCAGAGCTGCAGGAGCTCACAAGAAAAGACCCTCCACAAAGTTCTGTGTCCCAGATCTGATGCCTGACTCACAAAGCTTCACAAAACCCCTTGATACTCCTCCCTGCTGAGCTGAGCTGTCTTCCCTGCTTACCTTTGATCATAAGTAGTGCATTAACTTATATATTGCCGTTTTCTGGGTTTGTGTCTTGCTCATACAAGGATCTATAAGATGTGGGCTAGACTCACATGTGCTCTCACATTCCTTCCAGACGAATGTAGAAAAATCAGAATGTAGCCAGAAGTCTCCATCTAGTTTGATTTTTCTTTTCTTTAGCACTATCTAGGAGTTGCTACACGTAGGGTATTGTAGGCCAAAGTTTGTAACACTGCGTTTAACTGCACCTTTCACACAGCTCATAAACCAGATATCCAATAGCTGTAATTTTAAATTTCTCTCCTTGGATGCAGTGGAAAATGTGACTTTCATGCTTTTCTGTATGTTTACAGCATCATAAATAACACGCAGATTTGAAGTGTTTTAAATACATCAATATGCTGTTTTAAACAAAGTAGTGAAAATATGTAGCATATAGTGTCTTGTTGTTTTTATTTCTTTTAAGGCTAAGATTCCTCCTGCCTGCATAATTTTTAACTTTGCATGATTCAAGACTTCTTTATGTGCTGCACCTCAAAGTAAATGGAATTCAAAGTCAAATGAAACTTGGGTGAAGAAAGCAAGTGTGCAAAAAGCCTGTGTGTTATTGCTACTTATTTTAGGTTTTAGGATTTATAGAGTTCTGATAGACTTTTCACCAAAATTTCAATCTGTGATCAGTTTAATATCCAAAATCTTAAGAAATCTTTTGACAAAACAATCCTTGAGATTATATTTGACATGGTAATAACTTTTAATGAACCAAGAAGTCTTTCTGTTGGCAGAATTGCTTGATTATAATCAGTTTCCATAACTGCAGCAGTACGTTTATTACACATTATATGTTTTTTGCACTGTACCAATCCAACACTTTTATAAAATGAATCATTTCTTAAAAAACCTGCTTCTTATTTAGGATTATATTAGTATTGTGCATTATATAAATAACTGATAGAGTATATAAACTTGGTTGTTAAATTTAGCTACTGATCTGATAGAAACATTTTAAGCAAATTTTTGTCTTTTAGAGGTTAAAATCTGGATGTATTTTTGCTAAAGGAATGGCTGTGCTCAAGCATGGATTTCTAAGCATTTTCAACCCTCTTCATATGCAAGAGGACTTTGGGGGTTTTTTGGTCATAAGTGTCGCTCATAGAAATGGAAAGCCCTGAATGTATTAAAAGATGGTGTGGTCTCTTGGTCAAAAAATGCAACTGATGTTCTTGAACGTTCTGCTTCAGTGAACCCCTCACACACCACACATGGAACCAGTAAAGGAGCACTGTTTCTTCCTTGAAATGGGCCATGCTGTTTCGTTTGAAACAACATGTGTTTCTGCTGGGTGTTCTGTGGTTCTGTCTCAACAACATTACTCAGAGCTCAAATACAGCAGGTATCAGCCAAGGAACTCTCAAGTATCAGAGGGACGAATAAATCATATTTTCAAGAAACACCCATCCCTTTCAAATAGATACACAGCTATACGTCTGAGACATAACTTGCTTGAAAGAAATAGTTTTATCTCACTCTTCCAAAATTCGAGTTGCCAAAGGACTTCCAGTAACAACTTAAATGAAAGTCTCAGGAGAGGGATTGAGGCCTCAGTACTACTGGGGACTATAAAAACCAACCCCTTTCCTCGTGTCTGTTCCACTGGTGACCTCTAGTGCCCAAGGACAAGAACAGGTATTCAAAAGTTTCTCCAGAGCACTGTTTGGGGAGAGCAGGCAATAAAGCAGTGACCTTTTTTTTCAGTGTTAAAAATTCTCACCCGAGCTTTCAATTCACAGCATTTTAAGTGCAAAATAATAACATATAAACTTAGTGTATTAGGGGAAGCAAAATATTTGTGCTAATTGTAAGAATAGAAACCTTCTTATTTATAAAAATGGATATTGTGCAAGATTATTCACATTTGGACCATCTGTTTCAGGCATTTGTCTTTTCTTCAGGCTGTGAAAAGGAACGAAAGCTACATTGGAAATGTTGTGCTTCAGCCAGCACATACTACTGAGCAGATCACCTTCAAGCATAAGGCCTAAATAGGTAACGTTGTTATCAACTAACTGGAATTTACCTGAGAAAACGGGATGACTAGGTATCCACTCAAAGACCACAATGGTTCAGATCTTTATTTTTTTTTTAGTTATTATGGTATTTCTTTTAATGTAGCACACTCGTGACATGAGACCAGGCTGTTTTCTATGGGAAGCCATACATTTAGGAAAATATATGATGGGTATCTTCTTCACAACAATATTGTTGAATGGAGATTGAAGAGAAAAGCAGCTCTGAACTTCACTGCTCTCCTGTCAGCTATTGAAGCGATGGCAGTTACAAAGGTCCAGGCATTCCATGTTTTTTGGGCAAAGTGGTTTGGTAGATCTGACTTCCATGAAGTCCATCTCTGCCTGTGACTCAAACTTTAGGTAATGAGAAACTTCCTTTGGCTAATGTTAACTCAGTGATGTGCAAACAGCAGACAGCTCATGCTTAACAGTGTTAACAGGAGTAGATTAAACTGTGCTCTGAGAGAAGCACCCTAGAGAGAAGTGCTAGAAAATTATGTGTGAAGGAGCTAATAACTGAATGCATTTATTAATACTTTGCAGATATATCTTTTAATAGAAACAAGATAAAGCACACAGTCATACTTATAGCAAGGCTAGAATCTCAGATCTCTCCTTTCAAGACTGTCCCCTAACCAACAGCAGGAATCACAGAGCCACAGAATATGCTGAGTTGGAAAGGACCATCAAGTCCAACTCCTGGCCCTGCACAGAATGCCCCAAGAGTCACACCATGTGCCTGAGAGCACTGTTCAAATGCTTCTTGAACTCTGTCAGGCCTGTGCTGTGACTTGCTGTCAGGTGCTGAGACCACTTCCCTGGGGAGCCTGTTCCAGCCACCCTCTGGGGGAAGAACCTTTTTCTAATGCCCAACTTAAACTTCCCCTGAGGAGTTTTGCTCTTGCATCTTGCCCACCACTCCTAAGTATTTTGCTGCACTGTAACTGAGTTTTAAAAGACTCCCAGTAGTCTCCCAATTAGTGGTAAAGGACATTGGGAATGTGAACTTGAGCCACTCTGGCAGTCACACTTGCACTGCCTTAGCTCAGACCAAGGCCTCTTCATAGCTACACTCCCCAGACTCACAGAGACAGGTTCCCTCACCAACCCCAGGTTTCCCATAGCAGAGTCTCAGACATCTGCATCCTTAAAACAATTAAATCATGGTGCAACAACGAAATAACAGCTCAAGCTGGCACCTCTGAGGAGGGACCCACACAAAGGAATCCCTGAGCTTTTATATTCCTCAGCATCATATTGATGAAGGAATTGTATCTCTGGGTGCTCTGACATGTAATCTCTTACAGGAGAGATGGGCAGTTGTCCTCTTCTCTGATTATGTTGTAAAACAGAAGGATGCTGTGATGGATTCTAAATTGGAAGTCCTGGATGAATGAAGGCATTATCCTGCAGCTCTGTGCCAGGGGTCTGTGTCACAGAGAGCTCAGCATTGTACTGCTGTTGCTGTTGCAGAACAAACCTTGGCTGGGATGTGGTAGCACACAGCTCAGCCTGCGGGCTCCGTAGGTTGCCACTCTGGCCTGCCTTCATCTCACGCATCACTGCATGGACGTCTTCTGCAGAATACTGATGTTTCCTCCAGAGATCAAAAACCTAAAGCTCTTGGCTGTTTCAGTTGTTTATTGGGTCTGTCCTGAGAGGGCTAATGGCCTAGGGTCGAAGAATTCAGCCTTGTAGTTATTGAACATCTCTTGAGTAAAAGCATGTGTATGGATGTGTAAGAGACAGAAGAGAGTGTGGGAATGGGAAGGAGAGGAGGTGTGAACAGAAGCTGGTCTTCCCTGTAATATAAACTATGACAAATCCTCTTACACATAGAGAGATGTGAGTGCAATCTTAAAATCTGTGTGTTGGGTGGCAAAGCCAATTACATGACTTCATTCCTGATGTCGTTTGATGGCTGTGGGCAGTGAGCACAAGTCACCTAGCTGCAACCTTTTAAGATTTCTGCAGCTTATATGAGAACTTAACAGGACAGTAAATTGCAGTAGCTGACTGCATACAAAGAACAGCAATGCTTCGGAATGGGGAGACTTTTTGTATTTTAATAAAGGCATGGGAAACAGCTGACATCTTAATTCAAACATGAGCAGAATACTCTTAAGGTAAACAATTTTACCCTGTTAGCACATTGGCTGCCCAGCAGCAGTCCTCTGGCCAGGATCTGTGAGGTGTTAGTGATCCAAAGTGCTGCACACACTGCCTGAAGAATGCAAGCAGCGTTAGTACTCAGGTAGTAAAAGTGTACTGCTGGTGTTTAAAAGGAAGCCAAAGCACTGCTCTGCTGGAGGCATCACTACTCAAGCACCTAGAGGCTCTGAGTAACTTTCTGACAACAGCAGGCTGTTCAGAGGATTCAGAGGACGTGTTTCCTGCCTTTATGATTGTTTTCATGGCTGAATCATCCATAGTCTGAACCAGAAAGAGAGTAAAAATTGTAAGATGACTCATTATGAGTGTAAGATCTACTAGTTCTAGAACCTTTATATGTTTTCAGCTGGAATCAAATTTTCTTTCTTTTACTTGCTTTTTTCTTGACAAAAGAAAAAAGCAAGTAAAAAAGAACAACTTCAGGTGGCATAGAAAATGGGTCAGTCAACATTTTCAACTAACATAAAACCTGTTTCAAAGTATGTTCAAACTATATTTACTTCCATTAAAATGTGTAACTGTCCTCCTACTTGACCAGAAAGTTGGAGGTATTCAGTTATATCAATTATCAAGGTAAGATAAACATTTCAGATAAAATTTCCCACTTTAAATTTTTAATAATAATTAAAATTTGTAGTTTAAATCAGGGTATAGTTCCTGCTCTCCTCCTCTATGTCTCAGAGCAATACAGACCCAGTATTGCACCCCAGGCCTCTGAGCACAGGGGTGAGCACACATAAGCAGAATCCTTTCAGGGGGTCTCTGTCCTGCTTTATTCATCTGAATAATAAGAGTACCCAACAATTTGAAACAACAACTTTCAGGCCATCAGGAATTGTGTAGACTTGCTAAACTTTGGTTTTATTATTCTATTCCACTGATACAATTGGAGAGAAAAAAAGGTACAACCCTCCAACTGTGAATAGGTTAAATTTAAGAATGTTGAAAACCATCAGAAAAATGAAATGCTTTACTCTCTAAACATTTCTACTAAACATCTGGGAAATCTTAGGTTAAAAACAGTGCAGCAGGCACAATGGAAAATCCTTGAGAGTGATGACAGCTCTGATTTCACATGTATTTATAATCCTGCACTTTGTTTATTTTCTTGGGATTTCTGAATTTGACAGAGACAGATATCTGAAAATAACTGACATGCTAGCTGTCAGCCTGTCCTTAAAATGTGTGGTCAATAGATCAAGGGAACTAAAACACACGGGGCACCATGTTATTCTCTGTTACAAAACGTAGAGAGGATGAAGCATTTTATAGCTCTTGAGTGAAATGCTCATATGGGAAAAAATAAATAGCTGACAGTCTCTCACTTCAGCAACTTGTATGTGGTGCTGAAGGCAAACTACTACCTGCAGTCTGTGAAGGAAGGACTTTGCCACTGTAGCACAAACATGGGAGCACAAAAATGAGAGCTGTTGCTACAGGGGGCAACACCTGGTTTGGGGGTAAGATTTTCACCAGGCCTGTGAAAGGTCCTTCCTCAATACATGGGATCATTTTGTGCAGTAACTTTGGGATATTTCAATTCAACGTGCAGCTCAATCTCCTTTGCTCCTGTAGGCATTAGGGGTAATCCGTAGTTTTGGCAAGCAGGTAAAGCAGGAGAGACCTAAATGAAACTAAAGCTGCTTGAGACAGGAATTTTGTGTTACACGTGTCTGCAGCTCCCAGTACAAAGAGGAGTTTCTTCAAATTAAACAACATCCCATACAGACTGCTGTGACAATGAGTTTACATGAAAGGCCAATGTGCTACTTTTAATTCAAAAGGCAAAGATAATAAGATGAATTTTGAAATTCTCCAATTATGAGGTGGAAGACAGCAGTGATTGCTTGCTGTCCACAATACTGAAACTTCTTGTGTGGTGTCAGTAGTTCTGCCAAGGTAAGCAGCACGAGGAATGAACTACTTACCTCCACTTCCTATATCTGCGAGGCGCTGCAAAAATCTCAGAGAGAGAACCTACCAGTGAGTGGCTGCAGATCAGACTAGACAAAATTTCTTCCACATGTTACAACCACATTGCTCATTAACCACAGAGATTCATGAAATCTGCCCCGTTCAGTTATCTCAGTTGTGGGTGATGGCTTTGTGTAACAAGAGCCGTGCACAAAAGGCAACTAGGGCTGGGAAAACCTGCCAGAGAGGCATCTTGGCAGCTCGTTCCTCAGAGGGATAAGCTCTGCTTTTCCAAGGAAAATTCAGCAGGGATATTCCTGGAGCACCTCTTTGCCTAGAAAAAGAACTGTAAGTGTGGGTGTGCATTTATATGTGTATGAGGACCAAAAAACTAATGGTAGGATACAGTGCGTATGACTGAATCTGCAGGAGTTATGATTTTGAGTCACCTTAGAGTAAATATCTTGTTACAAAGACCTTTTGGTTTAGGAGATATGTCACTTACTATTTCACAAGTAAATAGAATCTGTCTTGCAAGGAGATAATGAAGCATAATAGAGTTTTAATGTAATTATTATTATTAATCATTAATTAATCCGTCATAGTTCTCTGTTCATACCACAGCTCCCAACCACATACAATAGTGTAGACATGAAAATTAGTGCATGTGATCCTCACGTCCCATTCCTAAAATGAAGGGAACACCCAGCATTCCCAGATGCCAGTGAAAAAGGAACAACAAATTTCAGAGGGTCTGAAAAAACTTATCAAATATTTTTTAGTATATTTGCTGTCACTGCAGGAACCCTGAGGTGCCTCTATTTGGATGTGTGAGGACAAGAATAGGACTGCAAATGAGAATACAGAGTTGAGAGAGATAGTCAGGGGGTTACAGATATTTGGACAATTTCCCTGGTGAGAACCGGGCTGACAAAATCCTTCTGAATTTTGCAGTTTCAGCAAACCTGTTTATAGGTGTCTTTCTACATTTTTTCTTCTACTTCCACTTTTATTTTATAAATCACTATTGTTTGTTGTACAGTGCACCTATTGCTGCTGTGGCACTTTGTAAAATTAGAAGACTGGATTCACTCTGGCATTCTTGCTAGCAATGGCAATGACTGCAGATTTCAGAAATGCAGAATATGGCAACCAGGGCAAGGAATTCCCGAGTATTCCATTGAGAATATGGGCTCTTCATACTTGTCTCTTGCATGAATACCGTTTCTGTGTACACAGGAGATTCATGATGATATTAATTTCTTACTCCAGTGAAAATGTTTGTAAGAAGGCAGAGAAAAAACATAATTGTTACTGGAGATAGTCTTCAAACAAAGTCTGAGATGAAAATGTCTGTTACACAAGCAGTCTTTGGGAGAAGGCCTTTGAAAGAAAAAGGATGCATAATTAAAGTGGTTTCTTATGTTGGTTAGCAATGGACTTGGAAGGCAGAAAACATTGTACCAGCATTTCTCACTGCAAAAGTCTGCTGTAGCCTGATAAATGTTCTGAATAAAAGATAAGGGTGTGCACTGAAAAAAAAGCTGTTAATGACACATGGCTGCAAGCATTATGCTGTCCTGTGGAATAGAGATATTTGTCCAAATGCTTGTTATTCCTGCTTGCTTGTCATTCCTGAAAGTCCAACTGGTATCTTCTTCATGGATCCAGAGGGGCACAAGTACTCCCTGTTGAACTGCTGAATATCTCAAAAGAAATCATCTCAGCAGAGCAAGAGGGTGAAATTTTTACAGCAGGATGATAGTTGCCAAGCAAATTCCTTTTTCTTTATTTCTTTAAAATTTATTTCTTTAAAATTCAAATTATCAGTAGTTAACTCAGCATATTCTATGGTATGCCCTCTGATGAAGTTCATACCTCTGTCAACCCATCTGGAGCACTAATCATCACTTTTGAGATGAACTTGGGAAGCAGCTATGGAAGGCATAATATCGTTTCTTTAAATGATCCTAAATATCTAGTTATGGGAATAGTCATTACACTTTACAGGCCGGCACTGTTTTTGCTTTGAATACTTAATTTTATGGTGCACTAAATATTTGTGAATATATCATGATCTGTGATCAGTGCCAAAGAAAATGCATGGCATTTCACTTCCATGGGTCCAGGCTTTTCCATCTGGATGCATTTTCCGTACTTGCCAAGAGCTTTGAGATCTACACAGTCTCTTTGCAGGTGTGACATATAAGAATATCCTCATCAAATCTGGAGTGTTTTAGGAAAAGAGTAGTTCAGGACTTGTCTTCCATATGAATAGAACTTGCCATTCACCTGTTGGTCTTGTAATTTCTGTGCTTGCTGCACACTTGGTGAAGGGTAAAAATTCTTTTCAGCAGATCCAAAACTGCTGGAGTCACAGAGCCCATTTGGCATCCCAGCCCTTGCAATAGCTGTTTCAGGAGCCAGTCTGATTCAGCCAATAAGCAGCACAGCAGAATGATAAGCACAGCAGGGGCAGGCTTTTGAGGTCTGTGGCTTTTGGTGGCACTTCTTTGCTGTGGGGACAGTGACCCAGGGATTTTTCCGTGGTGCTTTTGCCCTCTTGCAGACACAAAAAGAAAAAATGAAGATGTTTAAGACAATACCTGTGTTCATTCTGTTGTTTACAGGTGAGTGAACATTTCTTTATATTTTTTCCTCATCTAATACTTCCTCTTCAATACCTGCAATTACTTTTTGAAGATACTCCTAAGTACATTCTAAATGTTAGTTCATATGGCTAGATCTATAAGTACAATCATTGAAAGTGTTTTGTCTTTGTATTATTATATTGTACCACATGAATGATTACTTCAGTTATATCTCTATCAGTAAAGTAAGTTTAATCAGTAAACTAATGCTTAGAGAGCACACAATTATTTTGCCATGCAAATATCTGTGGCAATCCTAATAATAAAACCTCAAGAATAATTTAGGTTGTATTTCAAAGAAATCTGCTGCAGGTACAGAAAGACACGTGCCAGTATAAAAGGTAAGACTTGTTGCAACATTAGTCATCTTAGACTCATTAATGAATGACAAAAATAAATGTTAATATCAGTTATGTTCATTATTCTAACAATAAACAATAAAACTAGAGAAATGACAACACCTACAGCTTATCCCTTTTTACTTGTCTGCATTACTGGTTACAAGTACAGTGGCAGTATCTCAATGATGCTGCAAGAAAACAAAAAAATTTCATTATTTCAGGCCTTTTAACAATAAGCACCAGGCTTCCCCACCTATCCCACAAAGACTTTGTAAATTTACTGAGTAGAAGTGAGAATGGCTGGGATCTCCATCTGCAATTTTCATGAACTTCCCAACTGCACCATTTGCACTACTCAGGACCCCTTGTATCAGTTCTGTCTAATGAAAACATTTATGTTTGATACTCAGAATTTGTGACTGAATGTTGTGTTAGAGAGACATTACATAATTTGAGTATAATATTAGACAGTAATGAAAGGGGTTTATATTTGTCCTTTAGAATTTGTGACTAATTGTATCAGTTTCATAAATTTCCACCAGAACACTGTTTCCTTGTGAAAAAGAAAAAGAATAGTCTCAGTCTGTTGGGAAGACATAAAGAACTTTCTTCTTTACACCTCTAAAGGCAGCAATAGAGGGAGAGTTTAAGACAGTGCAAAGAGGTGGAGGGGGTTGGCTGATGGACCTTCTTATCATGAGGGCACACGTGTTCTGAAACGAGCCTGGCTGAGAATTTCTGCTGTCCCTCTTCTAAGGAGTCCATGGAAATACGTATATCACCCCACTCTGCCGAGCTGTGCCCTGCTTGGCAGAGTCCTAGGAAAGCTTCAAAGTGACAAAGCAAGTTTCTCTCCTAAGCCTGGAGTAACTTCAATGCATTGCTAACAAGTGCTGCACGTTCTCAGAGAGAGGCAGCCCCTGCCCATCAGTACTGTTGGGTGCACGTGTTTGCTCCCTTCCAGAGAAGCTGTGGATGGATGTTATGTCTGGAGGGGATGCTGTCATTCTAGGAAGAACTTTGTAGATAGCAAATCTCAGGGGAGACCAGAATTAATAAGACTTTGGATGATGCTGATTTTTTTTAACTTGTGTGCCCAATAATCTCTCGGGGCAGAGCTTTGCCCCCCTCTGATGTTTCAGAGTCCATGTGGAATCTCCTGGAACTTTGGCTTCAATAGGAGAGGTTTTGTTTTGGTTTGTTTTTTATGTCACAACTGTGGCTGTGAAAAGCATCTCCTTAATGCTCCAGTAACTTACAAAAGGGTATAGTTTTCCTCTCTTCCTGTCACTAACAAAAGTTCAGGAAAAGTATCTTTCACCCCTCCCCAGTTCTTTTTCATTAATTTGCAATTGAAGGGGACAATAATGTGAAAGAAGGGATGTTAATTATATTTGTTAATTAATGCAAGCAAATGAGTGTCATCATCTCCATCAATGTTGTTGCTTCCCATTTGAGAAGCATATAGGGAAAGAGAAAAAGTGAGAATGAGGATGAATATATCAACAAACATCCCAGGTGAGCTGAGCTGCTATATCCTATCAACCCCCATCAAATCAAATGAAAATGGGTTTGGTAATTTTCACAGAGTTCCCAAATCTAGTAAAGGCTCTGCTACTGTTCCCTTATGGATTTCATTTGCTTACTCCAGAGCAAGGAAATAGTAGCTGAAAAGATTAGCTGTGATTTTTTTCTTTTTTTAAGCTGAATAAATGGCAGTGAAGGGAGTTTTTCCAAACTTTTTTTGAGAAATATCTTAACAATTTGAACTGAAATGTTGACACAAAATAATGGGATGGAGGGAAACATTCCAAATGTAAAACAGCAAGCAAGATTGTCCAAGTTACAAGCATTTGAATCTTATAACTGAAATTATCAAACAACCTTATTAGTAAAGGCTATGGCATACTCCAGCAATAATTTATTGAAATGTTTTTATTTTTAGGATATCTTTGTAACGCTCAGGAGGAAGATACAACACCAGTTTTTTCACCTGCTAAGGAACCTAGTACAACTCCTGCAGCAGAAACACACGAGAGTGGTTATCTTCCAGGTCTGTTTTTAAAGTTGTTGCTTCCTTCAAATCGTGAGTCAGTTCTTCCCTCAGGAGTGCACATCTGAGTCTCAGGAATACATGGTTCCACTTTTGTGCTGTTCTTTTCCAGCCAATGACTGTCCTTAGAAGAATTGTGAGCACAAACCAATTTAGCAGCAATATAACCCTGTGATTGATTTAAACAGGTTTCCACCTGTTTCTACAGAGGTGGAAGGTGAAGCACAAAGAATATTTCAGGCATCTCAAATAACACAGCCTAAATAATTGTCTGTCAAGGGGCAGGAAATGTATCACTTAATATAAAATGTCAGGCATTTTCCATGATCAATGGCTAGCTAGTCTGTGCCAAGAAAAGAACACTAATGAGGACTAAAACAGAAGAAAAGATCCCCCAGATCAGTGAAGTGTGTCGATTTTTTCTGTGGCACCTCTCTGTGCAGCACCTGCCTCTGGGAGTGTCTCAAATGCCACGCTGCTCCCTCTGGGCTTTCTGGAGTGACTGCTTTCTCAAGCCACCTCTGCTCTTGACACCACAGCTACAGGCTGCATGACACTTCCTAGCTGCAGGCTCAGAACACTAATGCTTTCTCAAATCCTACTTTTGGGGGGCTTTGTGGGGTGGTGGTCTCCACAGCAGCTGCTGGGGTAGGGTTAGTAGCTGAAGTGCCAGGGATTTCACTGCCCTCCCTATTTCCTCCTCGTGTAGTCTCTCTGCTTCTTATACTGAGGTAGGAAAGGCAGCTTTAGCTTCATTACACGTGGCTGTGCAGTTTTCTCAAGTTTCTAATTTTTATTATTTTCCTTTTAGCAGAAAGAAGTCTGCCAGCTCTAGTAGGTAAGTTGACAATTTCAACATATTGTACTTTTGCTTAAATAATTTTTTCTTTACCTAAGTTTTGAATTTTTAACTTCTTTTACTGCAGTTGGTTATAGAATACAAAAGCTATGTATGGACCTGTCATTAGCCTAAAAAGCTCTGTTTTCATATAATAGTATTGAAGACACTTCTTAATTACAAGTCATGGTTTTTCTCTGGTGATTTGAGTAATGACAGTATCACTCAACCAGAATAAACCAGAGTAATTTGCTTTCCTATTACTATCACTTTGGGCCTTTTTCTTTTAATAAAATCTGTAACACAAATATTAATTTTGTGATCAGCAGTAACTGTTGCTTACAAAAAAAAATAAAAAAAATTGGAAAACTGCCAAAAGTACTGTAATGATCTGTGACATGATTGGCTTATTTCTGTACAAACCCAGACCTGAATGAGATTTTTGTTTGTAGGAAAAATCAAGACCTATATTTTAGTGCCACATATAACTATTTTACACTGCATAATTACCCACCACAAATGTAGGTAATAATTTTTTCCTTGTCTTAATGGCTTAGAGTCATGGTTACCTTTCTTTTTGCTTTTCTAGTGGCAGGAGTCAGCATTGCCCTTGTGTTACTTTGTATTCTTATAGTTGCTATTTTTTGGTTTGCATGGAAAAAATCACAGGTAAGTCCAATTTTTTTCTCTGAATTTTTGTTACTGTGTGTATAATACGTATATATTATAGAACATTAAATTTCAGCTTTCCATTTGTCATTCAGGTTTCTGATGTTCATTTGCACTGTAGTTATTTTCCCACTGGGAGGAATTTTTTTGTCACCACTGGATGGCATTCTTAAAATTAGGGAGCTTATAATCAAAATTTAATTTACCTCAGCTGATCTCCCTGCCTGGGAAGGACCTGCTCACATTTTTGTAGGAATGGTTTCTGGTTTGCAGGTTTTTTTCATAGAAGGTCCTGCATCAGCAATGAAAATTGAAGTGTTCAAGTGAGTTTTATCTGTCTAAATTATTTTAGATCCTATAATTATTTATCATAATTTATGCTATAATAACTTATTTCAGACAGTCTTATCTGTGATGAGTTAATATTGATAAAGATTAAAATACTAGGTAGCTTACAATAAGAATAAATGCAATGACACTATAGAAACAGATATGCAAAAATAGCCTGTTACTGAAACAATTTAAACATAAGGAAAAACTTGAGGAGAACTAATATTATATTGACATTACTGGTTTTCCACTTGTGCAGCTCAGTGATGATGATGCATTTGTGTTTCTTTCCCAGGAAGGTTCAATTGAACTCAATCCCATCCCCTACGGTGAGGCTGGAGTGTCCTTACGGAACCTTTCGGTGCCTGAGAGCCAGCAGGAGTGGCCTTTTGAGAGAGCAGGGCAGTGACAGCAGGGGAGCTGCTGCATCACCCTCTGGGAGGAAAGGAAAGCCCTCTCCAGTGTAGATAGTTGAACAGCACTCTCAAAAAAAACCCCTGTATCTGCAAAAAAAGTTACATTCTTGAAGTTATGAAGGTCCTGGTTAGGGAAAATGCCACACTTAGACTATTTTGTAATAAATCAAACCTGCACAGGAACACGACCACTGTTGAGATTAGCTGGAATGGCCACTGTTTGTGCTTGTATACCTGTGAATTTCCTATTGGAAATGGCTCCTGGAAGGTTTTAGCTTCCGAAATCTGGCTTGGGCCACATCTAGTTTACCAGCATAAACAGTGCTATTCCAGTGCCTGGGAGTTTCCTAGGCATTCTTTTGTTTGCTAGTCTAGATATTGTTATCCTTTACAGTTTAAATTACACAGTTGATATACACACCCACTCCTGGTCAGGGATTATTCAAAGATGACCACTGCAAGTCTTTGCTTGCTCTTTGTGCTGCTCAGTGGAAGAAGTAGTGAAAGTGTGACAGTATCATACAATAAAATTCAGGTTTTCGGGTTTAACTGATTCTTAAATTTAAAATCAATTTAATAATAATCAAGAGTCATTCTTCCACTGTTTCTTCCCCTGGCTGAGTAGCACTGATATGTGCCAGGTCCCTTCAGCAGCCAGTGAGCTCTGGCTGAGCAGGAGCTGGGTAATGTGGGGCCCAAAGGGCTGCCCTGCAGGAACTTGGTACAGGCAAGAGGAGCAGAGAGGCAAGAGGGTTGTCTGAGATGGCTCCATCAGAATATTCCTGTGTGAGCTTTGACAAGTGACCCTTATTCCTGAGACTGAGCTCCTGTCTGGACTGCAAGACTTATGTCCTTAGCTTATATTTATCTGTGAAGATAAATATATTTGAAAGCATGCAATGTGTGAGCCCCACAGCAGTGAAGCTACCCTGAGAGCTGTAAATTGGCAGGAAGGCACAGATTCTGTTTTTATGTAAACCTTCTCAAACCAGTATTAATTTACCCATTAATAGTGAAGAACTCTATGCCAGCTTTCAAATTCAGGTGCCAGCTGATGTTTTCTACAAATAAAGGCAATTTCTTCGTGAAACTCAAGAGATTTTCAGATGACTTCTGTGAAATAAAATGCAAAGGAATATTTGAAAGCTCATCCCTTTTTCCATCAGCTCCATAGATAACGATATCTTTTTCATTTCTGTTCATTTACTCTGAGCTTAAGAATGAGGTAATTGTATTAATTTTATGTGTTACAATATTATTTAGGGTGGGAGAGTTTGGCTAAATCTGCTTGTATGGTGTATTTTTTTAATGTGCATCTTTTATTTCATTTAATAGAAATTTTGTAAGTGTTTAAATGCTTTCTTAGATATTAGATATTAGATCAAGAGTGCCCTGGGCAACAAACAGCGTTAGCCGAATACAGAGAAAAAAAGAATAACAAATATTTGTGAGAAATAATTCATATAAACAATGTTTACAGTGCTTTTTAATTGATGTTTCCAAGCCTCTTTGTGAATAACTTTGCTTTTGAAAACACTTTCAGAGTGATTGTATTTTTTCCTGAGCTTTTGCAGGACTTGTGTGCTAGAAATAATATTTAATATTTGTTATTTGGTGTTCATGTTGGTTATTGCACTGTTGAAGAGGTTTGTGATTATTGAAAAAATTTTCCTCTACCTTGGGTGGCCAGTCCCAGAGGAGTGGATGCTGAGTACTTAGGAGATAAACTACCTGTGGGCTTGAAATTACTTGTGTCAACGAAGCCTGAGCAGCACCAGTGTTCACAAATTGGGGTTTTTTGGCCCACAGCTTTGCAGTTCCCTGCAGTTCTCTGCCTGCCAAGCAGGGGAGCAGCTCCAGGGAATGATGGAGCTGTGGAGGAGAGGGCAGTCCCAACTTTCTGGGAAACAGGGGAGATGGTATGGCAAAACCTGAGAGACACATGTTCTGTGGCTCTGGTTTGGAAATGAGACAGGGAATAAATGAAAAGGGAGAGCTCTGTGGAAATCAGGAAAGCCCTGATGAGCAGAAGCTGCAGATGTGGAAGCCAGAGCAGCAGCACATCCTACCTGTGATTTGATTGTCCTTACACTCAATTGAAAGGTAAGCATGTTTTTAGTTTATTCACACTTCTTTTCCACTATAAGAAAGATGAGTAGGAATTGCCTCAATTTGAAGGAAATTAGTTTTATGTCATTTAGAGATGAGTCTTTTTGAGTTCAAGAAGAGAAAAGCAAACTACCCAAAGTGGTGTTGGAGCCTTGCCAGCTGGGGATTACTTTTAAAAACAGATTACCCAAATTACCCTTATTACCAGTACAGTGTGAAGAAGGTTGCATTGAATAGTCTCTGCAGGTCCCTTCAAGCCCTGAACTTCCAGTTCCCAACAGCTACCACAGCTAGATAGGTGTGTTTGTAGAGTAGCTTGTTTCATTTGTGGATAACTTGGAAAATGTTGTAAAGCCCTGTACACTGCAGCCAGCTGCACTAGGAACAGGTGCCTTAAAAAAAATAAGCATAGGGGCTGATGTGGGTGATGTTCTTCACTTTGCATTCAAACTTTTTCAAATGTACTGCCTTCCTAAGCAGTGCAGACTTGACCAGTGCAATGTGCTGAAGACATTAGTTACACCACTCAAGATCTCTTCTCCCTCCCTTTAAAGAAATCTTACAGAGCTGTTCATTGCCCTCTTCATCTTTTTGCTATGAGACCAGTGGACAGTTCTCTTTCCTTTTCACCTGTCATTCATATTACAGAACCTGTAGCACAACTGTTTTGTCTTCCAAACTAACAGTGTAACTTATTCTCCATTGATTTAATGTTTAGCACTTTAAAAATGTGAAAGCACATCTGCTTTTAATAACTGGAGGCTAAAAATGGGAAGCTTACTGTACTTTCTGGGGTAATAATGGCAATTTTTACAGTTTCTGCAAAATTTTTAAAAGATGGTGTCTGCACTTATGGTGTGAAACACGAGTTTGAAGGAAAAAGGATGTGTCTGGCTAAAAAACATGGTCAGTATTTTACAGTTATAGTCACTGGTATTAGTTATGTACATCCCTGGATTTATAAACATTAGCCATCTTGGTCACAGCAAAAGATTTTCTCTTGCTTACCCTAAGGATGAACATAAATTGAAAGGTTCACCACAAGCTGCATTAACCTCTGTCTCATAAACAGAAGAAGAAGAAACAGGAGAAAAATTTTCAGTGTGATTAAAGCCAGGCCTGTAAAAACTTAGACATCTTTAACCCTTAAAACCTTTCTTATGCAAAGTCATCCTTCAGGCCTTTAACATTTTATTTGTATCCTATTGTTTTCCATTCCTCCTCTGTATATGCTAGAAACAAACCCAGCATCAGCCAGCGTGTTTTCCTGCCTATGGAGGTTTAACTTATAAAAAGAAACCAGATAGAATATTGTAAAGGGGACATATGCTAAGGGGTTATGAGAAAGGGTGTTATTAACAACCTGTGTCTTTATTTAGACAGAGGGTATGTGCAGCCAGTCCTGCCAGGCCATTTCACAGCACCTCAAACAAGAATGTGCAAGCACCTTGCAGTGAATTGTCAAAACTCTGTAGGACTGCTCTGTTCTTCAGCAGTCCTTGCCAAGAAGCAGAGCATCCAACAGGCACACAGACCAACACATGTGATACCTTTCTGTCTCACAAACCTTCCTGCCAATGAGCTTTGAGCCAGGCTGAATGGCTGGAAGCAATGGACAAAAACTGGATGCTTTCTGTTGACAGCACTGTTGATAGAAAGACATCAGTCCACTGGCAGGGAGTTTCCAACCAGCTGATTTCAAAGCACTAAGTTTTGCTGTCAGACACCGCTTTAGAATAATGTTTTAATAGTATTCAAATAATTGACCATGGATTTCTGTTCCCTCCTGTGTGTGCCCAAGCACAGTATGGACATGTGACAGAGCAGGACATCTGTGCTGTCTGATTTGGGGACTCCAGTCCACATAAAGAGCGGGAATGGGGTGTATTCTAATGTGTGCCAGTGATAAGGCTTGTGTGAAATGCCCCTGCAGAGATAGGTTCTCCTGTGCCCCTCCCTGGCAACACCCTCTTTTTTACTTCATGCTGGCCCTAACTTCGTTTCTTTGGGGTTTGTTTGTTTTGCACAAAAAGGATGTTTTGAACAAGAAGCAGCAGAATTTCTTTCGCCATGTTTGTGCCATCAAAAGTACACCAGACAAGGAGAACCTTTTCCTGCAGTTAGTGAGAGATCATTTTGTGTAGCTGTAGTGTAGCCTTAAAAAGTGGAATGCCTGGGCTGATTTTAATGGAACAACTTTGTGCATATTTCAGGTATACCTGCCTCCATTTGAACAAAAATGAAAAAGGAATTACTGGAGGACTATTTACTTAAAATTTTTATCAGACTAACTCTTATACTTTGTAGCAACCTCCAGCAAAAATTCTGAAAATTTAATAGTACAGACTGGACAGGTAAACATAAAGATGTATAATCCATGTAGAAAAAATTGTGTTTCACATACTCTAGCTAACATAGTTCTTGAATACGTAGAATCATAGACTGGTTTTAGATGGAAGGAACCTCAAAGATCATCTATTTCAAATCTCTTGAAAGGTAGGAACAACTTTTACTAGGCCAGGCTGTTCACAGTCCAGTCCCACCTTGTGCAAACACTCTGGTTTTTCATTATTAAAGACAGCAAAATCAACTCTGAAACAAAGCAGAGTCCACCTCTCTCTCTTCTCCACAGAAGACAGAAGAATTGCTGCTGTTAGCAGAGAGTAAAAATATTCAGAGGAATCAAACCTGTTTAGCCAGTGAGTGACTTTCAGCAACCACTAAGGTAGCTGTTGTTCTCTAGGGAAAAAAAAAAAAAAAAAAACCAAACATTTTACATTGTTTATTCTATCAGCTTTAATAGTTGGTAAAAATCTGATATTTGCACAAAGAGCCCTTCTTCATCTAGCACAGGTTTTGTAATGTTCTGCAATGCTGATGTCCATATAGACTGTTGTTAAGCAAAATTGTGACATTTTGAAAAGTTGGTCATGATGCTTTGTGCTTCTTGAGACTCAAGCTCAAACCATTCAGGAGGTTTCAGAAGTGTTGCTGATCACCTCTAAACCAAATTAACTTTTGTTGTAACTGTGAGCCAAACTGTGCAAAATTTTCTCACACCAGTAATTGACAGGAGTCATCGAAATCATTCACAGGAGCAATTTACTGAGCTTCATTTCACTTGCTCTGTGCTACAGATATTGTGCTGCTGTTCTCTTCTACCATGCCACTTCTTTATAACTAAAACTCTAGATTCAGACCCCTTTTGTGTTAACAAAGGAATTCCTTTTACAGTTTCATCCAGTTTGGCATATTCTTTTAAGGGCTATAATTCCACCAGTGCATGCTACTCTGAGCTTGCAAAGTGCCTTCTGAGAGTAAAAAGTTGCTCTGGGACTCTGACAGAACAAATGAGCACAGACCTAGTTGTGCAAGTTGTGTCAGAAGAGAAGTGCTGTCTGAATAACAGGAGAGGGAAATAATCTGTCATTCTTCAGTCCAGATCTGCAGTTTCAGCAGCAGATGGCTCAGATGCTGCATGGTCTGGGTATATGAATAGGGACATTGTTATTCCTCCCTCAGCCTCATTACACCTTGGCAGTCTGTCTGTGCCCCACTGTCACCCCAGAACAAGCCTTGATCAAGAGGTATAATCCTAGCATTAAATAAGTGCATTTTTAAATGGGATTATGGTGAGGATTATTAACAAGTTCTGATTAACAAATCACAAATTCTGATCTTATTGCAATTAGAATTTATTTATCACCTCTGCATTTTGGATCTTAGCATCTTGAGATATTCCAGTGACTCAGGAGGCTGGAATTTCTTCCTTAATGTATACTGAATTCCAAGACCAGTGATAGGCTGTGATGAGAGAAAAATACTCTGTAATCATCAGAAAGATTCCCATTAAAATAATGACATTGCAAAAAATTCTTTAAAAGCAAAAAAATGATGTATTGACTTCTTGGAAGTGCATAGATTCAGTATTAGAGGGAGGAGGTTACAGAATCATGGAAGGTGCTGAGTTAGAAGGGATTCATCAGGATTATTGAGTCCAAATCCTGGCCCTGCACAGCACCATCCCCAAGAGTCACACCCTGTGCCTGAGAGCATTGTCCAAATGCTTCTTGAGCTCTGTCAGCCTTGGTGCTTCCCTGGGCAGCCTGTTCCAGTGTCCAACCAACCTGTGGGTGGAAAACCTTTTCCTGATATTGATCTGATTTGATATCCCAATGCCCAGCTTTAATTTAGGAAGAGGACTGAAAGGAAAACAGGGAACATACACAACCAAAATTAGGGCATAGCATGTTTAAGGTTTTAAAATATTAAAGATCTATTCCATTCAGGATTTGCATTTGTTATACCATCAGGAAAGGTCTAGAGCTGGGGGGAGGGCAGGGGAAGCTACCTTTCACAAGGTAAGGTAAAATACCTGATACTTTTAAATTTTATTAAACCCCTCAAATTTCTGTTTCAAATATATTTGTAATACTTTTGTTTAAGAAGCTGAGTCCATTTCTGGGATTTGTAGTGACTGAAATTTTTAAGGGTTTGCTTTCAGACATGTATTTTCAGGAACACTCAGTATGGGTGAAAAGTAACAAATTAGGAAAAAAGAGAAGGTGGCCACCAGCTGCAGTAAAACAGGACTCTGTAGAGTATTTGTGCCTGCTGTATTTGATATGAGCCATCACAGAAAGCTAGTTTCCCCTAGAAATCCTAAATGGATTCTTTCAGTAAGCTCCTGATCAGCTTGTGCTGGTGGAACTGGGATGAAGAGACTTTGTTCTACACATTTTATACTAACCAAGCAAAAGAAAAATGTGACTCCTTGGTCACGGGCTACTTATTTATCAGGAAAATTAAACTGATTATAGAAATGTTGACAGGAATCCCAGTATTTTTGGAAAAGTGGATGTTATTTCACAGATTTTACTGACAAGCATTTTGGTTAGTGCCAATAAAGGCCACGTTTTTTTCCCCACTGTGCAGGTATTTGCTAGGAAGCCAACTGAGAAAATGGAGTAGGAGTGCATGTGCTCATTACAAACATGATTGGGACCAAAATTGGGTTGTGTGTTAGTGGGAAAAATAGCTGAAAATTTAACTTCAGGTGAAAGTTATCGAGAACACTGATAGATGGTTTGGCACCTTTTTATGGTCTCCTGGTTCTGCTCCTGAGTTTGTTTCCATACCAATGCCAGCTAAAGCCACCAGTTTCTCTCTGATGATGAATTCATGGCAAACCTGCAGCTCATGGGCCATGCTGAGCTGTCTGCTCTTCTCTTGTGAGCAGGGTTTTGAAATGCACAAAAATCCTGTCTTGTGTTGCAGCTCTCATTTCATGGGCAAAGAAAGGCCATTCACTTTGAGCGTGCAGGAGGTGAGGTGGAAGCATGAGTGGAGCCTAGCAGGAAGGTCTTGGAAGGAAGTCATGAGCTCAATGACAGTATTGTAATCACTGTAATCACAGTCTCTGTTCTTCTGCAAAATATTTGCACTGGATTCAGGGATTCTGGTAACTGAACAGATAATGTCTGATCCCAACCTCCATGGACTTCATTAATGTTACAATTAATGAGTTCTGTTCATTGCTCCATTCTGGGCAAAACCAGTCAATGAAGAAAAATAAAACTCACATGAGGGATGTCATCCCTATTCATCAAGGAATACACTTTATATTTTCCCCTACTAAGGCACTTCATTCTCTGCCCACTGGTGCACATGGGAGGAGAAAATTAGGGAGCAGTCCAGGCTCCTCCAAGGCACTGTCTGGTGGCAGGATCTGTCTCTCTGAGAACATATCTGCTTTTCACAGCATGCTCAGCTTCCTGTCTGTAGGAAATGTTAGGCAGGTTTTAATGACAACTCCAGACTAGTGGGGGCTGTGCTCAGTGTTTTGCAGCCATGTAGGTTATGCCAAATTCAAAGAAACCACAAGTCTGGAGCTGAATGGCAGGTTAGAGGCAGATGTGGCTGGGCTGGTTATTAAGAAAAGAAAGTGGATGTAGCAGCAGCTCTTTAAATACTAGCGTTAGGTTGGCTTTTCAAATGAAAAAAATTTCATTTGGATTCACATCTAAAAATGTCACTGTTGTGCACACTCACTTCAGCTCAGAACAAGCTGTCAGTGGAAAATACCATCTTCTGAAAAAATTCCCTTGTGCTTTTTTGCTGCACAGAATCCTGGAACCCTCAGAGGTAGTGTGCAGGCACAGAACAATGAGATTTTTATGTAGTCACACAACGTGCATGACCAAAATGTCTTCTGCATATAAATAATACAGATACAGATGCCCCCTTTGTGAAGATGTAAGAAATAAAGAAATGCAGTTCTGAAATGCTACAGCAAAAAGCTGTATTTTCAATTCGGAATGAGAGCTGGGAGCATGTGAAGAATAAATTAAATTAAGAGATTAAGCAAGAGTATAAGGCTTTAGTGACAATGTCAGATGCCCAGGGGACAAGAATGAAGCAAGGACAGAGATCAGGGATAGAAATAGTTTACATAAATTGAAGTAATATGTCTAAGAAGTCCAGAAGATTATAAAAGCTAAAACAGCAAAAAGAGTATTGAAAGACCAATGATTGGAAGAACAGATGGGGAATTGAGATTTGAGGGCTGAAAGGAGCCAAGATAATAAGCAAGCAACAATGATGAAGCCTCTGAAGTGAGGGAAGACAATTGGAGGTGGTGGCTTGGAAGGCTGAAGGCATTGGATAAAAGGAAGTGGAAAGGAAATACTGAGATTTAGAGAGTGAAATCAAGAAATTCAGTGTTCAGCCTTGTGAAACCAAAGGCGACTACAAACCTAAGTCACAACTATTGACTGAGGTGTCAAAATGTGAGAAGGACCAGCATGTTTCAGAGTAAGAGCTTATGTGTGAGCTGAGTACTGTCACCAAGGACTGTCCTTATAATGGGAAAAAAACCCTGGAGTTTGAAGTAATCCTGAACTCAGAGTGTTTTGGCCCAAACATTGGTGATGTAAGCATTCTTCTTTAAAGAAAACCAATATTTTGTACCTTCAGCAGCTTTGCAAACACAGCTGTTGGGCACATGCTTTAATTATATTTAAGTCAGTGTATTGGTACCAGCTTGATGGTTAGAAGATGCCTACCAATTACTTTTTTTACCTGAAGACCTTTTAGTTCACAGAGAAGTCCAAATGAGCTGGAATTTCCAGTTCAGACTGAAATCAGCTCAGTGAAACTGTGTCCTTTCAGGTGTTTCTTCACAAGATAGAACAGAACATCTTGCAGTCTCTGAAAGTTACATAATGAGTAGACAAGGAAAGAGTTTTGTCTGAAGGACTGGATGATTCTAAATATGAATTATTTTTCTCCTAGTGATAGAAGCCCCTCCTATGTTAATTCCTACACAACAGTCCTGCTGGCTGGTTGTGTATTTTCAATATGGTTTTCACTAACCAAGTGCAATGCAAGTTAATGATGCACAACATAGCCCTAAGGGAAAGGTTAGTAATAATATTTTGTTTCTCGTCTTCAGGAGAATTCTTGCTAAAACTTTGTGTTTGGGGGTTAATGGGGGAGGTTTTGGTTGCTGTTGGTTTTTTGTGGGGTTTATTCACCAGCAGCCAGCTTCTGTTTCATCACTCATTTCTATGTTAACCTAACAAAAATCCCTCCCAATGAAAAAAGTTGAACTCTAGATTGTGCTAAAATTTTGGGAAGCAGTGTCTGAAACAATTCCAATATGCATGGGGCTTCAAAGGACTGATAAATTCTTAAAAATTGGAAAATTACCTTTTAATAGAGCATTTCACCTGCTGAGAATTCCATAACAGAAGCACCCAAAGAAAAATGGGCTTGAATACTATGACAGTGCATTTTCAGCAGCAATTAAAGCACCATGGCCTCTTCAGATGACAGCCAGGAAAATGAGATTCTCCCTTCAGAAAACCACAGTGAAACCAAAGGACAGCCAGAAATTTCAGGGAAATCTAATTTTATACTCCAGTGTGTGAAATACAGTTATTTATAGGGGGTGTGATGGCAGTGGTGAGAATGACATCAAGGTGACACGCTGCTGAGGAATAATTAAAAAAAACCTGACCGGATGTTTGGGCAAAACACTCTTCTTTTGTTTTCAGTAATTCTTCCAATCAGCCTGGTGTGAAGTTCTGTGAAAATTTTCAGAGGCTTTCACACATTAGGAAGTATATATTTTTTGTTTGCAATGGGATATATAAACTATCTCTTTATGAAAATAAATAAATATCAAAATTATTCCTTGTTTTTTTCAGGGAAAATAGTCCTCCTCTTGCCCCTACCCTCCTGTAACTCTATAATAAGAAGCTTTTGTGTCTATTCTACCTCATCTGTGATATCTAATTAATGGGGTGAGAACAAAAAATGGGACTCTAATGTAGGGGGCCTTCCTCCTAGGCATGTAGTCAGATGCCAGTTTCTGCTTCAGTAAAGTGAAATAAGTTCTCTCAGTGTTTCCACTGTTGTTCCAGTCAGCTACTGGAATTGTTTCTAATTGCTCCCCTCTTGGTTTTAGAAGGTGTGGTGAATACAGCAGTTTATTCATCTCCGTTTCAGTGTTTGTCCACTAACACTCTGCCTGCAGTTGAAGTTTCTCCTATTTCCAAAAGAATTGTAGGCCTCCTGCTAAAGACCCTGGCTCCCTTTAGGGGTGCTTTGACATACAAGTGAAAAATATTAATAACCACTAGATAATACTGGGTTTATTTATAAGAATCTTTCCCTCAAAAATAATCCACTTTGTGTGCTCTGAGACAGCATCTCCTGTTCTTCTGTACCAGTCCATAGCCTTTGACAATGTTAGACAAGATTTCATTATTAACTGATCATTCCCACTTCTGGTCTGGAAAAGGGTAGTGGATAATAAGAGTAAACTAACTACATGAAAAGAAGTGGAAAATAATATCTGAATAAGTTGGGTTTACTCCATCTTAACCAATTCTTAATTACATTTTATTAATTCAGGTTATTTCACTTTCTGGTGTGAAAAATGTCTTGCTTTCTTCTGCTGCTTGCAGCATTTTAACATCGCTGTGAGACTTTTTGGTCGTACATTAGGGTAGTGGAAGTACTTGCTGACATGCAAAACCATGCTCTGTATGTGCTCTGGAGGATGTCTGCTTTAGAAGATGCAGTGAGGATGAGACAGTGATACATAATTGCAGCTCGTTTTTTTTGGTTGTCAAGTTTTAGTGCCTCCTTTTAGGCCTATTGTTAGAGTTTTAATAGATTTCATTGGAAGATTACAGACTGGTGCAACAGCTTTTTGATCAAAAACTGTCTTTACTTGGTTGGAATGGAATCCAGGGCTTAAACCGGCTAAAGAAAAACTCAAACTCAAATTCCAAGACAAGTTCAGAAAATCATGCAATTCTGCAGCTATCACACTTTAAGAGTTTGAAATGATAAAGACCACACAAATAGTTTCATGAAAAAGCTTCAAGCAAAGCTTAATTTTTTTCCCTTTGTAGAACTGGAATTTCTTCATCTTAATGAAATCCTTGTCTATGGCACTGGTCTTTTTCATTTCCTCCCATAAAACAAAAAAAAAAAAATACCCCCCCCCCTTTTTTTTTTTTCCCCAGCTGTAGTCTACTCTGCAAGTACTAACAAATGCACATGCTTATTGAACTCCTACCAAAGGTAAAAACCCATCTTTGAGCTGTTGTAGCCCTGGAATCTGAGGTGAAGGCAAGAGGGAAGACTGCATCCAAGCAGGCTGCTTGCAGCTGTGCTGGAGTTGTCCAGCAAAACAGGGAAAATGGTCTTTTAATACAAAATATGAAGCCACTCCTTTACAATGTTGTGTTCAATTTGAACTTCTCTAACAGTTGTACAAAATGAAGTTTTTATACATACACCAAAAATTCAGATGGGAGCATGGAGCAATTGGGTTTTTTTTCTATCTGACCTCAGTAATTAACAGGTGGACAACATCTGACTTTTGTGTATTTTAAAAAATCTAGAAATGTTTAGTCTATTGGTGTAGAGTCTTGACAAAAATCCTCTCATTTTCAAAAGAGGTTTCTGCCTGAAATTTTGATGCTTCTGCATATGTGTTGTTTTGGGGTTAGGCAGAGCAATTTAGCTTAGAGCTGCCAATTGAAACACGAAGTGTTTAGTAAAAAATGTGCATCTCTAATCTGACACGGTTTTCAGAGAAGTGTCTGCAGTCTCTTTTGTCGTGGTATTTAGATACATATTCGGCTTCTTTCCTCAGCGAGTCCAATTTTGCTTTCACAGTTAAAACTGGCATCTGAGTTAACTATATGCAGACTGGTCTGGACAAGAAGCACTACTTCTTGTTAATTTGGACTGGAGATAGCTGGATGTTAAGAGATGATCATAGAAATGTGTAGGTAGAACCCCTCTCCATGGGTAGGATACATATTTTCATTTGGTGCAAAAAATCTGAATGTTTCTAAATGTTTTATAAATATTTGGGACTTCTGCTATATTTTGCAAAACTGTTTGTAGAAACTTTCCACAACAGACACACCCAGATCACCAACCCTGTCTGCTGGACCCAGAGCCAGGAATCCTATGCTTTTCCTGCCTGTGCCCTAGTTTCTGATTAGTTTTAACTTCCTTTTTATTTTCCTTGTAAATCTCCCCAAAGCTTTGTTCCCTATGTCTTAATTAATTGATAATTTAGGACGTTCCTGCCTCACAAAAACAATCCAGCAAATGGGGCTCATTTTAAGTAGTTTCTTGGTCCTCAGAACTCATGGTTGCAACAACACCCAAGTGTGCCCACTTGGCTTTTGCATGGGAGGAAATGCACCAAGCAGCGTGGCACTGCCTGCAGGGATGTTATTGGGTCCATCGCTGCTGCTTCAGTGGGGATCCCTTTTCTCTGTTGTCTCTTTTGGTGTAGAGCTGGAGGCTGCTGGCCCTGCTGAGGGCGAGGGGATGCTGTGTGGGCAAACACGGAAAGCTCACAGCAGGGCATGGCTGTGGGGAAGGGCTGAGGGCACCACAGAGCCTGGAGGGCTGCCAGGAAAAGGGAAGGGGCAGCTTTGGCTGCCCATCAGCTTCGGATGGGGCAGCAGTGTGGTGATGTCCCCTCGGGCACAGAGCAGCAAGGCAGGAGTGCTGGGATGGGGAAGGAGAAGCCTGAAAATCTTTCATGGAAAAATACTCTGTTCTTTCCAGCTAGCTCAATGGCTTCCCTTCGTTAACTTGGATCATTTGTTTCATCCCACGTGATTTTGCAGATGAAGTGCCATACCTGGACTCCAGCTCACTAAATCTCAAAGTTATCTCAGTTAGACTTGTGGAACAAAATCATTTCTATATAAAGCAGCATTTTATGTGCTAACACGAAAATGGAAAGCTGGGGAAGGAAAATATGAGTTCTGATACTTGATCTCCTTGAAATCCTACAACTATGGCTGTGGTGTATTTCAAGTAACTGACTTACTGAGAAAATAAAATGTCTTCTATTATTCAAACCCTTGCTACCTGAATTGAATTTATGACTGTCTAAATATGCTGTGTGGCTGAATTACAAGGCATGTGTATATTAAACCTGGTGACTGTGGGAAGCAAGTAACAGTGATATACAAGTTAAAGAATGATCAAAACCAGGAGCTGATGTGACCAGTGGACTGTAATGGATGTGAGTAGTTTGAGTGCTTGTCATCTGTCCACATGATCCCTAATGCTGGCAGCCTGTGGAAAGTGATGCGTGGGAAACTAGTGCAAAGTGCTGATTTATTTTATGCTAATGGGGAGAAGTCCATATTGTTCAAATTAAATCCTAAAGCAGAAACAAATCATCCAGCCAAAGCCCATCCTATGGAGTTTCATTGAAACAGTTAGTGGTCTTTTTCATGACCTCAAAGTAAAAATTAAACAATGTTAGGGGCTGCTGTTTTCAAGTACTTCTGGCTGCTGAAAGCAGCTGAGATTCTCCTACAGATGGCTATTTAAGTTAAAAGCCAAATGGGGGGATCACAGCAATTAGTGTGCATTGGCTTCTAACTGCACCAGAGTGAATAATGTGGGAGAAGGGAGCCAGGACTCTGCCTGGGCCTATGCTTTTTCCCACCAGAGGCTGAGTACCAGCAGTTCTTCTCAATTAAAAAAAAAAAAAAAATAGAGAGCGGGGGGAATTTCTTGCTGCTGCTTCACTTGAACAAAATAAAAGAGATTTGGAACAAAATAAAAGAGATTATGCAAAGATGGACTAAAGTGGGAGTGGGAGGAAAGAAAAAAAGTATTTCAAAGAGAAGAACAGCCCACTTCAGGGCTCTCCAACTGGATCTGTAGTACAATGTTTCTCCTACTTTTGCCATAAACTACCTCCCCAGAGGCTCACTGCAGGGTTGTTGCTCTCCCAGGTTCTTTTTTTTTTTTTTTTTAATGTAGCCTGAAGCCTAGAAAAGTGTAATGAGACTTCAGCATTTTTATTTAAAAAGAACTGAAGGGAGAAGTGATTTATCAGCTTGGAGATTTAGAATTTCTTGAGGAAAAACAGAGGGTCAGAAGGCTTATGAATTAAATGGCTTTTTTACTCATTTGTGCAAGAGATACAAAACTATATAATAGTATAACTCCCATTTCACTAAAATTCTTACAAGGTCCTGTACTTTTACCCTCACTCCTGAACGTCCCTGAATGTTCATTTTTCCACAAGTTTCTTAACTGTCCACTGGAATGACTTGGAGCAGTGAGATGACGTTGGAAGATACTGATCAGAGAACTGGCCTCAGATTTCAAGTCAGAAAATGTCTCTGGAGAGTGGTGAAGAACAAAACCAGCATTTTTTCCTCCAGGTCTTTTTCTTAGGGTGAATGGAAAACAATGGCAACATGTTCGCGTGGCATGGCCTTTGTTGAAGCAGACACTCGGCTTTTGCCTCTCCCAGATGGAGTGATATAAATGTGATTGCCTTATGCTCTTTCCTGGCTTGTCATTACCACCTTGGGACTAGTAATCTGTAAATTAGAATTTATTCTGTTGGTGCTCCAGTGAAAAGGTTTATTGTGGAAAAATTAAAAATGGGGATTGCTTTCTACATGGCTATTATAGCCTCCTTAAAAATGAGGAATGAGGAGCCCACAGCTAATAAATCCAGAAGAGGAAGGCTCCTAATATTGTGTGAAGGGTGGCTAGGAGCCATTGCTCAGTGATCTTTGAGTGGTCATGGTGATGGGGTAGATTCCTGAGGACTGGCAGCCAGCAATGATTTATGATAAGCCAACCTTCAGCAACCCATCAGCCTTTTCCCCTGTAATGTCTGGCTGGGTGGAGGAGAGCAGAGCAGTGGATGTTGTTTACCTCAACCATAGCAAGGCTCTTGCCTCTGTCTCCCAAACCATCCTCATGGAGGAGCTGATGAAATACAGACGGAGAAAGGGGGTAGAGAACCAGCTGAGGTTGGTTGGGATCAGCAGCTCCGGTCCAGCTGGAAGCCAGGGGTTACCCCAGGGATCAATTCTGGGGCTGTGTCAGTGCAGAATTGAAAATGTGAAATGTGTCCTGCCCCTTGATGGCATCTGACAACTCTGTGTCCCTACACAAGGGTGGTGCAAGGGGACAGAAACTGGATTGATGCCCAGGGCACAGCCGAGCTACCTCAGGTTTTAACAGCACAGACAATTTCGAGTCAAGGTTGCTGGGGTCACGGGGGAAGCAACATTTGTGCAGCAGAAAGCCTCAAGCTGATTTTAAACCCAGAGAATAGAATAAATGGATGCCAGCCAGCTGTGGGAGCTGGTGACAAAGACAAGAGGCTGTGGAGCTGACCCTTGACACTGGCAGTCGTAGTTGCCTGGCACAAAACCTCCCCTGTTGCAGCAAGAGACTGGGAACAACTGCTGGTGCCAGCAGGAGTTTGGGGAGAAGCCAAGCCGAGGCGCATTTCCATCGGAATTCATTTACTCACAGATGAGATGAGATCCAAACCAGGGAGCTCAGCGTGGCAGTGGGCACTAGAACTGAGGGGCATGCACCTCTTCATGGAGCAGAGGAGGCTGTTTGAGACCATGGCTGCTTGTAGGGGCAAGAACAGCGTCACAAACCAGGTTGTTGTAATGCTTGGAACCAAGGGGATCGTTCCTTGCTCTCAGGACAATCCAAGATGCAATCTCAGCCCACCTGCTTGTCCTCTAGACTGGAATGTTGGTGAATGAAGGTCCAGCCACCTTCTCTAGTATGTTTTGGTAAAGAATTACAGCACCTTGACCTAACCATTTCTTTGAATAATTCTGGGAAGTGTCTTAATTTAGGATAATATATGCTTTTTTTATATTAAAAAACATCCCATGTGACACAGTGTTCACAGAACAGTGTAGTGAAGTGTTTGCCCAAATTCTGAAAAAAGCAGTTCCTGAGGTGGACAGTTTTGAGCAGGAATTTTACATACACATTTTGGACCAGAAGTTATTCTCTACAGTGCAAAATACAGACAGACACACAGACACAGCCCCCAGTCCCCCACCCCTTCTTTTTCCTATGAAGTGCAAACTCCAGTGGCTGTTCAATATACTAATAAACATACCAAGGATACGGGGTTAAATAACTCTTTCTGCAACTTGGTGTTTGGGAGTATTGAGGATCCTCTGTGTTAGCACTGAAGCTCTCTTTTAATGCAATTCGGGATTGAAATTCAGATGAATGATACAAAAAAGATAATTCAGTGATAAATTAAAATCAGCTATGGCTGTAATACCAGTTGTTTCTAAGTGAGATTGAGGTGTTTGTGTATATACAAGCAGTGTGTTGCCTATGAGTTGTAAAGACTAACAGTTCCTTATGCTTGGAGGGTGTTGGAGGGAATTTTTGATTTGAAATGTAGATCCTGTTTTTATATATGTATATGTCCCACATGGACTACCAGAAATCTGCAGGGAGAACAGTGAAATAATATTGACTTCCATTATGTCTGTTATAACTGCAGAAAGCAAATCTACAACGTGTCACACATCATCTGTGAAGGTGATCCAGTGGGTCTGCAGAAGTTTTGAAAAATACTAAATACACCAAAGCAAATATAAATTATAGATCCAATAATAATGTGTTTCCACATTCCTTTTTATTTTTGCAGTAGTACATAGAAAGGAGAGAAACAGCTGATAACCAATAGCTCTTAAAAATATTTTATGAAAAAAAAACCAATATTTATCTTAAGATAAAGTTAAATGAAGTCATGGGATGACACGTTCAGCAATGCACACTGAATCCATTTATTAACCCTGACGAAGGAAGCCGCTGCAGAAGGAAGTTAACACAACTCACACTGGAGGGCAGTGTTGGCTGCCAGAATTACCGTCAATTCCTGTTAACCCAGAAGGGTTTGTGCAGCCTGCATTTTGGAAAGGCTGGGTGTCCCATTAGGGGCTTCTCTGTTTTGGAAAGTTAAAGATACAGGCATCTGCCTCACATACTTAGACATCATATGTAAATTTTTTTTTTTTCCTTTCAGGAGGAACTTTGGTGTAAGTATTGTCTTTAGCCATGGCAGTATGTGAAAGATTTTTGTGAAATGTGGCATAAGCCACTATCTTGTAGCTTCAGTCATGGACTTCAACCTATGTTTAACACAGCTGATGTATGGAAAAAATAGCTGCCAGATGCAAATGATTTGAAGGAGCACTTTGATACAGGAGAAGAACAACACAGATCGTAACAACAGGACCCTGGTAAAATGGATAACCCTTATTTGTTCTAGCTGAAACAAGTTGTTCTGCTAAACATCACATGTCTGCAAAACAGCTGAAGGTAAGTATCTTGGTATATAACCTCATATTTAAAGGGCAATGTCAGTTTTTAGAAAAGGAAATAAAAATTCAATAATATAAATGTCTTTATTAGAGAAAAATGTGCAGCTAAGAAGCAAATTGGTTTATTAAGCAAACATTATTGTTACAAAAGTAGTAACTCTCCTACTTAATAAAAAAAAAAGAAACCAGTAACCAAAGAAACCAAAATGGGAGTAAACATCTTGTTCTGTGGCTTTATCAGCTGATGACTGATGGTTGATTTCCTCCTTCCTAGACATGTCACACATGATTTGTACTTCTCAGCCTGCAAGTCAGAGGCAGGTGAAATTCTCTGCTGAACATGTTGTACTTAGATATTTGTCAGAAGCTCTCTTGCCTACCTCTAGCAAAGAACAGAAATTGGCATTTCCAGGAAATGGGCCAGCAGAGTTTTGCAGTATTTTTATTACTTGTGTAAAGAGGTTGAGAAGGATATTCTCAGGAGCAATAACACTTTTTCCTTCAAACATTTTGCATCACGGTGATACAGGAATGCACACATTTACATATCAACCTGGCAGCCAGTGCTACTTACACCTTCCCACAGCTGTGATGTTGATGGTTCATTTTCACCCTTGGTAGCATTTTGTGAAGGTGTCAGTACCAATATCAATTTCCCTTAGCAGCAGGATCCTCTGTAAATAGAAGCAAGCAGAATCTGTCATAAATCAGGGGGGGTTTGGGGTTTTTTTAGAAACAATTTGTGAGATCATGACTTTTCTACCCTTTACCCAGTCAAGAGCACTTCAAGACCTATCAAATGAGCCATGGAAAAATACAGTGAAGGCTTTCTAAGTAGCACTTCATATTCTGTTAATACACAGGATTTTTGGCGGCAGTTATCATGATAAAGAGGCTTTTGAAATAGCTGTTTATATATATAACAGAGCTCAAGAGATTACCTTTCATGTTTCCATGTTCTTGTTGCTTTTGATGGGCGTTGTAGTGTAAGACCTTAAAGATCTGTGTCCATCAGGAATGGACAGAGTGCACTGGTAGGTTATTCACTGGTTTAGATGGAGATTCTCTCTTCCCTAAACTTAGAAGAGGTGGTCTCTGTCCTCCATGTATTAAACTGCACTTCAGGTGGCTGCTTATGCTCATTTGGAAGTCCTTTCTATCACCTTCACACAGACCTTGGTCCTAGCCTCAGACTGGATCTCTGATTTCTCTCTTCTCTGATCTTAATTCTTCAAATGCTTTTGCCATTGGAAAGCCCACTTTGAATTCTTTTCTTACCAAAAGAAACTTGTGCTCACAACAGGACCCCACATGTGAATCTCCTTACCAAGTTCATCCTTATCTCAGCTCTGACCAAGCTCTGCCCCCTCCCCTGGGGCAGAAGGGACAGGTTCTCTTGGTCTTGGTGTAACCCAACCCTGCTGACATCTTGCTGATCTCTTTCCCAAGGCCACTGACTTGGGAATAATACACCTTTGATCCTGGGGTCTGATCAGGAAATATAAGCTTCTCTCACTAAATTAGTCTCTCACAAAATAGGTCTGAATTGCTTTAAAACAGGTTAATCAACTGCCTTAAACTTGCTCTTGTTTCAGTCTTGGCTTTAGTTCATCTGAGCAGATACTCATCCATCAGAAACAGGACTCACCATTCCTAGTCTGCTACTCTCTCTTGGGTTCTTCCATGTGGGATCCAAATGCCCTTTTCTCAACAGTGGACATTCTGGGCTTAGCTGCTTGTATATCCTGCTGCTTTGTGTTGATGTGCCTTTGAAAACAACAAAATATAGTAAGGATTATTAGAAGACCTTTTAGGGGAATTCTCCATTTCTATACACTAAAACATTCACTTCAGATCCTAAGAGCATGTCATTCCAATGGAGTTAATTCAAATGGAGAACTAAGCTGAAAATATTTTCAATCTGTTTTACTCTGCTGTGTCTTAGTGCCCCATTTGGATAATTAGGTACAGCTTCCTGAAGGAAATCAGGTGCAGTCATTAGTGGCAATCTGGGTGTCTGCGGATTTCCAGAACAGGTGTAAAAGAGTAAGAATAAACTGAAGTTTTCAGTAAAGAGAGAACTTTGGTTTTAGATGAAATCAAGCTTTCTGGCTTGTACATACAGAAGTTTTTTTCCATATTGAAAAAGCTCTCCACTCCCTGTCCCTCTTGTATGAAACAATCTGTAGTTTGCTTTAATTACAGTGTAATTTATTCCTAAAGATAATACCTCCTTTATGGTCACTGCCTCTGCTACAAGTCAAAAAGAAGCCTTTACACTAAGCTCGTCCTCCAAAAATCTTTTTGATCCTTCTCAAGTCTAGCTGTAAACAATGAAAGAATCAAATATTCTCAGACTTCAAATGGTCTATGACAACCTTCCCTTCCTTCATTATCTGGAGACAAGGCTTTCATTTTGTAGCCAAATAAGCATCAAAGCATCACAAAACTTGGAAACAGCAAGTTATGGAGGATTATGTGGAATGATTGTAATGAACCCTTTTATTATTATTATGAGAGTCAGTGCAATACTCCTTTGGCAGCTCCCAGTTCAGCATTTGTAAGAGACACTGGTGAGTGAAACATTATGGGATTCATTAAGTGTAATTTTATAGGTTGTAACTAAAACCATTGACACTCAATAGAAATTTTTAATACAATGCCTTTTGTTGTACGTTATATTGAAAAATGTATGTATATCCAAGAGAGTTTGGTCATGGTTATGTTTCTGTTAACAATGATTAAGGGCAAAATAACATTTCTTTTACCACATAGTTCAACAAATTAACTGCACAGAGAGACTGAATTCTAATCCAAGAACTAATTCCACGTAAGCAAGGAACAATTGCTAAATGCTGCTGAGCCAGCCAACAGAGAAGGAGTGTGTGCCAGAAAAGCAACAAATGAAACCACTGCTGTATGAAGCATTGGGAACATCACGACTCTGGGTGTTCCTAATGGGGTGCCAGAAATCCTTCTTCTTTCCTGGTGGTCAGGGGAAGACGCAGAGCACTGCCGTGTTGGTCTGTACAACTGAATGAAAATGTAATTTTTGTCCTTTAGATAAACTGGAGAACACATGTTTTGCTGAGGCAAGAAGAGGAGGAAGAAAATCAGCCAGGGAGTAGACAGAATCTTGATTTATGTAGCTCCCTTTTGAAGAAGAGGAACCCTTTAGGTTCAGTCAGGGCCTTGAAGTAATTTCTTATGCAAACCAACCTGAGCTCAAAGCCAATAGAAAATATTTCTCTTAAAAAGCCCTCTAGCTTTTTTAGTAGGATCATGACATTTGCAGGAACAGGTGAGTTGATGTGAGAGAAATCAGCTCGGTATCAACTGCTTCGGGGCTTGTCTCTCCCAGTGCAACGTGGCTGAGAAGCTGGGAAAAGCATCCTGGCATCTGCAGGGAGAACATTTCATTCCTCTCTAGAAATTTGTGATATTTTAGCAAAGCACAGTGCAGAACTGAGGAACCTCTATACTGTGGTCTGAGACTATTAGTGAGGATAACCTGGATTAAAACTTTCCTTTCCCAGTTAAGCCAAGCAAAATCTAATCAGTTGCCCTACCACAGTGCTTCTTATCTGTAAGAGCTGGCATTTGTTGGACCTGAACTGAAATGGTTTGTCTGCTTAACAAGATGGCAATGTCTGTAGTTCCTAAGCTTTTAAAACCAATAATGATCACAGCGTCAAGTCCTGGTGAAATGCTCAAGACTGCATCTCAAAAAAGAGAAAGGAAAGATTAGCACTACACAGCAGAGCCTTTGCAGAAATACCATAAATAAACCCCTGATGGCACCTGGAGGATGAAACAAAGTCAGCCTGCCTGGGAGAGACAGTACTCCCCTCCTGACCATGAGCTATTGCTGATAATCCACCTACAGTGTACCCTGGTGAGCCAAGTTCTGTTTCACACACTTGGGCACAGATTAATCCAGAGATTCCCTACAGCCAAGGAAGGGGACACCTGGCAGTACAAGAAACTGTCCACACCTGCTCCTAAGCCTAGGTGAGCCAACAATACCTCCTCATCCATGGGGCTGGGGGTGGTATTTACTCAAATTCTGACCCCTAAGGTGCAGACCTCAGGAAAAGAGACATGGGAAACTCCAGCAGCTTCTCTTCCAAAGACTCTCCCCTGTTTTTTTTACAGTTCTGTATTTACCCAAACTGATTTCTGTATCCCTTTGTTGGACTTATTTGATTCCTCTTCTTTCTGCCTTTCTTCATCAAGCCCCAGGCAAACAACAGCTCTAATGGAACATGGAAGCTGCTTGGAAAAGTTAAACCTTAGGTACCCTCCTTTATGAGCTTCCCTTCCTTCCAATGCTGCTGTCACTAACATTGAAATTATTATGGGCAGAACTTGATGTCTTTGCACACATTTAATTATTTGAAGAGATACCTCAATGTACAGTCACAGAAAACATTGGATTATTAAAATTGAAAATTATAATAAATCAACAGCTTTGGCTTCACTTCTGCAATTTTGGTTTTTCCATCCTCCCCTGGATTCACTTGGCTGTGACAGCTCAGCTGTACGATCAGCTGAGTCTGGAGTCAGGAATTACCTCACTCAGGGTGAGCTCCCTGTCCCAGCAGCTCTCACCTCACACCCCTTGTGCAGACAAGGCTCCCCTCTGCTCAGCCTCTCCCAGCAGCTCTAGCCTTACCTGCCATTTCTCTGGAGGGAGGACTTCTTACTCTCAGCTTGCAGAGGCAGTGGTAAGAATTGGGATTTGAAGCTGTTCCTGTTGATCTACAAGGGAAGGAAGGGAGAGAAGACATCAGTGCCTGTCCTTTCCCTGCCTTTCAGACAAGCAGAGAATTACCTTGCACAGAGAGGCTTTCTGGCAAGGAATATCACCTAACCCCTGCTCCCTGCCTAGCAGCTGAGAAGGAGCCACTCAGGGAGCCCTCAGGTACCATGGCCAGAACGTGCAGCTGCTTTGTCCAAAGGCCCCAGCTCAGGCATTAAATGAAAAAAGGTAGCAAGAAATTCAATTCTGTGACTTGCGCATTTTGAGCGGTGATGGAAACTCAGGGAGGCTCTTTACCAGTCCAGACAGGAGAACTCCTGGAGCAGGGCCTCTGCAACAAGAATTTCACAGGTAAATTATTAGTTAATGGGATGAGAAAAGCAAATTGACATTGGAGCGCTGTAGCAGCCCAACTCATCTCTATGATTCACAGATTCTTTACATTTCCTTCCGAGTACAGCTGATTCCTGAAAGAATTCATGTAAGAAAAGGCTTCTGCCCATCAGATGGTGAATGAATGTGGTATGAAATCATCTCAGTCAAAGAGACACAACCTTAAAAAAAAAAATCAAAACAACACATCACTGACAAGGTACAAACCATCAATTTCAAGAATTCCTAATTTGATGAACAAATCAAGGAGATTATTTGTTCACCTCGATGGTGAAAAATAATCTCCAGATGATTTTTTCTCATGAGAGCAAATTCCTGCAGCACTGTTGCTCTGACTACCTGTCAGCTGCAAAATTTTCTTTCACATTTGATTGCTACACTGCAACTCTATGTCCTAAAATTTTCTGTGAAAAGAGGTAATCCCTTATTAGATTTCTGTTTAGCAGAATCTCAATCACAACAGTAACAGCACATTTTGCTGCCCACCCTAATCCAAAACACAAGAGCTGGGCAGCTTCCTTCCACCTAACCTAGTTTCCCAAACCTGAACTTCTACTATCACTGGAAATAAAACCAGAGGTTTAATTTCATTTCACATATTTTTAGTTTTATAATAGAATTTTCTACTTCCTCACCTTTAAACGTACTTTTGTGTTTTAAAGGATGTAAGCTCTTGTGTCCCATTTTCCCATGCTTACTGCTGGATTTATTAGGAGAATTAATTTTTAAAAAAATATTAAAAAAAAAACATTCCACATTTATTTCTTTACCAATATTCTTGCAAGCAAGTTTGCCATTTTCCAGTTGCCATCAGTCATTGCACTCTTGTGGTGTATGGTCTGTCCCACTCACACAGTGCCAAGGAGTCACTGGAGAGGAACAGGGATGCACCGAGACTGTGTCTGAACTGTGCTGTGCCAGCTACCAAATTGTAGTGTGGGATTTTCAGTTTTCCAGGGCAACTCTTGCCCTTACACAAAATAACAGCAGGGGGAAGTAATGCCTCTGTCTGGAGTGATTCTTCTCCTCCACTGGCTACAGAAATACAATCAACCTTTTGCCTCTTGTTTAATAATCATCACAGAAAACCCACTGGCTGTCAAGAGACAGGTTTAGGGTGCTAAAATAAATGCTGTGCCTGTGATCTGCAGATTTCTCTTCCCCTTCTACCTCAGCCAGACTGTTTATTCTAATCTACTACCCTCACTCAGCTTACTATTCCACTGAGCACTGAATATAATCAAAATAAAAGGCTCATTTCTCCCAGCTGTGTGGGACAAAAATCTTAGAAAATATTTTGTGCATTGACTGCAAGATTTACAGCCCTAATGCCCCCCAAGTTCTGACCTGCCTGCCATATCCTGGGCTGCAGCCCAGCTACCTTTTGCCCACAACCTCCCTGGTCCAAAAGATTCCAACTTCTCCCAAGACACTACATTGTCTAAGTAATTGCTCCTTTACCGTTGTTAAGATGACAGGATTTTCTGATTCTTTCAAATGAAAATTTAAACACAGACTTGAATTTACCACACCTTCCAAGTGAAAAGGTACAGCAGGCATCTGGGAAAACCCCACATGGAACAAGTGAAAAACAGATGCAAACTGAAAAAAAAATAAATCTGAACTCTTTTTTCCATTTACAAGTATTTCTTCATATGGAACTGGGAACTGGCCAGCAGTAAAATCAAGATTTCACTAAACAATCCACAAGTTTTGCAGATGCCTCTGACAGTGTAAAACATGACCTTAATGCTGCAACATGAAGGGCTAGACCCCAAAAAAAACCTCAACAATACTGAGCAGGAGAGGAGGAAAACCCAGCAGGAATTCTGGGAACCCCACACCTTGACTGAAGACATCACAAAGCAGCAGTGAGTGCACGCTGCTCCTGCAGCATGCACAAGTTTCAGGAACACAAAGGTTATGGAAACACATTCAGAAAGGTTGATGATAGCCAAGGAACAGAGTTGGTTTTTTGTGACAGGGGTTGCTGAAACTGCAATTAATGTAAAGAAAGCACAAGCTGCCAAGGGGCTATTTTAGTGTTTGGAGAGCAGCACAGGGCTGAGAAAGTGCAACTGACTTTAACTCAGGTGATTTGCCAAAAATGACATTTGTTTTTGAAAGGATAAGCCAAGCCAAAGGCAGAACACAAGTTCATCTATAATCAATAAAAAAAATCTCAAATCAAACAGGATTGCAAAATTAGGTTTGGGCAATAAATACTCGATAATTAAAGAAATGACAATGTATTTCTTTAGTATTATCGGAAAAATATTTTTGGCTGTGTTAGCCCGGGGGGGCCACTACCCTGGGCAGAAAGCCAAGCTGGGCAGCCAACACTTGCTACAGCCCCACATCCTGCCTGGCTTTTGAATGGCCCCCCTGCTGGCATGTTCAACCCCATCTCCATCCCACCCCCAAAATTAACGCTCCCTGCTTTGCCCCAGTCCTGCACCGACCACAATCCAAGAGTGCATTTCTATGCACAGCACCTGGACCAGCAGCATTCCCAGTGGGCATTGCCCAGGTGTCAGCATCCCTACAATCCACACAGTGCACGAGACCACATCCATTATTAGCAAACATCCTGGGTGCAATGCCTGCTGCAGAACAGAATCACAAATTGTATCCCAAAAGTGCACAGAGATGCCAAAACCATTCTTCCAAGGAACAACTTGGAAAACAAAAAGTGGGAAAAGCTTCCAATGAAAAGTACAAGGCCATGGAAGAGATCCCCTTGCACAACCAATGAGACACTGCTACCACAGGGCATTAAATCCTGTGGGATTCCCTGAGGGAAATCCTCCTCACAGCCTTTCAGAAACCAATCCATAAACTGAGCCCTTCAACACCTTTGTGGCAAACACAGAGCAGGACCCTCCAGCCACCACTTCTGTGCCTTGTCTCCTGGCTTTCTAATGTCCCTCGTTGGACTGGCTGAAACCAACCTGTGGCTGCTCCTGCCAGGAAGGGCTCAGAGCCAGGCTCTGCTGGCTGCAGCAGCTGGCCCAGCACAGCCTTCCCTGCATCGGATTTGGGAGGGTAGGAAGAACACTTCCCAAGTCATGATGCTCCTGCCACTCTGAGCATCTACATTTGCACCACTTTTGGTCATAAAGGAAAGGGCAAGGGGTGACAAACAGAGCAGCAAAGGGAACAAGAGACTTCTTGTACAGAAATTCATACCTAAATCTCATTCAGAAGGGAAACACTCGAGTCCTTTCAGAGAAAAGCTACACTAGAATTTCTCTGCAAGAAGCTGAGAACACAAGGACTCTTGAAACACCTCATAACAAACATTCATTTATTGTTTATTTCCCCCATATGAATCAATCATCTCAGAAATTCCATCACACACAGGGCAGAAAAAGGTTATATACAATAGGGACATACATCCCCAAAATAAGATGCACAGATTTATCGTGAAAACCAAGAGGGAGGGGAGAGGACAAAACCAAAAACAACGACATTGCAGTCAGACTTTGACTTTCAGTTACACAAGAGATCTCTATCTCCATGTAAGTGGGGTTTTCAACTATTAAATAAATGGCATCTTAAAAATAGAATATTTGACAATTTCAACGCATGTATTATTATTTCTTTTAAATAAATATTGCGTGGAAATGATGCTGCTTTGCCACCATAGCTGCCTCCATTCTTTCTGGGATTAAACAATCACCCCTGGTTTTCCTTGGATTAATGGTTTGCTTCTGAATGGCAAATGCTATTTCCTCCACTGCTACATTTTGATTTGTTTCTATTTAATTTCTGTTTGTTTTTTTTAAAGGCCTGAATAGGCCCAGGTGAAAATTATAAGCTTCCTTCCAAACCCTCTGCAGGCCTCTGACCTGGCTCAAGGTTGAAATATGATGGCTTTTTTTAAATTTTCCTATTATTTGAACAGTCTTTCTCTGTGTCCTGAAACAAAACCTAACTTCCTGCTGTGGAGCTTGGGAGTGATGCTCCCACAGACTGCTTTCCAACTGAGAGCCCCCAAAGAGTCCCCCCATGCCTGTGACACAAACTGCCTGTGATGTTCTTTCCCTCAAAGCCCAGGGGAGCTGGTCCTGGGAATGGGGGCAGCCCTCACACAACCACTTCTGCACAGCAGCAAGCAGCTCTCCTGGCAGCAGGGAGGGACATGGATGCACAGAGAAGGAAAGTACCAGGACACTCCTGCCTCTGGTGCCCCTTATGCTTTCCCCTCACACTCTGCTATGGTTCCTGCAGGCTCCCACAGTGGTTTCCAAGTTCAATAAAGCTTTCATCTTTCCTCCTCCTCCTCAGCTGATGATCCTAGAAATAGCTTTGTCTGAAGACAAAGTCCAAAGGTGGCATCGATCCACCAGCCTGGGATCAAGTTCCAAAGTGCACATCAGACTCCAGGCTGGCTGCCCATCCCCACGCTTCCTGAGAACAAAACAGTTAATGCTGAGCCCTTCTCTGACCCTGCTCCAGGGGAGAGGAGTGCAAGCAAAGCTTGATAGGTAAAATGGGGAGGAGGGCCATGGATCTTCCTTCCACTTGTCAGGACAGCTCATCCCTGAATTGCTCTGAGGTTTTAACAAAGTGAATGAAAAAGGCCAATCCCTTCAAGTTGCAAAAGGCGCAGCCATGATCCTGGTGTTCCTGTGCTGCCAGGAACACCAGGAAGGTGACAGGAGAGCTCCCCTGTGCTCGGGACCAGCACGCTCCCATCATCTCCTCCCAGAGTCAAGAAGAGCCCAGGCTTCCCCGTGGCAGGAGCCACTTCTACTTTTGGAAATGCAAAACTTTTGCTGGTATTTATTCACTGTCCATTTTCATGAGCCTCAAACCCATGATCAGGTATTCTACAAAGTGGGTACTTCTGCACATCTGCAGAACTGCTCCTCCCTAATTGTGAAATTATGTGGAAAAGGGAGCTAATTCTTTCTGCTAAACACAATTATTTTGGGATACCATCCTTCTCTTCTCCAGTCCCAGGGGTCTGTGATAGAGAGGCCGAGGGATGTGACAGGGGACCAGCGGGCTAAGGCACACTATTGCGTATGAGGATGGCAGGATGCTGCTGTCACACCACAAGGAATTTTTGGGTAGAGATGGGTGTCATCTCATTGAATACACAAATGCCATGGGTGCTGCCTTCACTGATACTGTGATGAGGAAAATAATGCTTAGAAACAGCTCATTATTCCCTTTCTTGTCCCCTTGACAGGTTTCTAAGTCACTGGGCCCATCCTATAGCACAGCTGAGAGAACAGAGGAGTTGTCTCCCAAATGAAGAAGATCCTACTTTCGTACAAATCCTGCTCTTAGATATTCACCAAGACCCTCAATGGTTTCAGGCAAATATCCAAATGCAAAATTTATCTTATGTTCCACATTCAGCCACTTAATTCCTCCTTTACCAGAAGCAATTTCCTCTCATGGAAGCTCTTAGAACAATGTCCAAGAAATCACAGTGAACCAGTGCAGCTTTCCACCCCCACCCACAAGAATGACAAAACATCAGCCCCACAAAGAATCCTGATGGTGACATCTCTCAGCAAGGAGGCAGAGCTATTTCAAACACACCACGTCGTTTTGCCACCCCAACTATGTTTGACTTTCAAGGCTAGAGCTGAGCCAGCCCTTCAGTAACACAGCTGGAGTGCCAGGGGCATGGATGTGCATGGCAGCACAGCAAGGAGGACCAAAGCAGTGACGACTTGAAAAGAAAACTTGCAGCACTGAAGGCAGTGGCTTCCTCAGTTTTGTCAGCTGGCTGACAAAAGCAGGAGGGTGAGGTTGGAAAGCAGGCAGAGCAGATCCTTTTGCTGCTTTTCCTGTAACATAACGCTGTTCGGTGCTTGATGAAGTTGCTACTTGCTCTCTGAGGAACAAAGACACCAATGATTGCATCTGTGCTTGCAGAAGCAGCTCCTCTAGCATGTTGTCTGGGCACACAACTGCTGCAGACTGTGGGATGTTGCATAACCACCTCTGGAGGCAGATTTCCTTCTTGTCAGCATCGTGTGCAATTATTGTCCTGCTGGTTATTTGTAAAAGAAATGTTTATAGACCATCAATACATCGGGCCATTCAGACAATTCATTGCACTTCATCATTTTAAAGGAAGGTGCCATCCTCTGTCTCTTCTTTTTCAAGGTAGCAAAGTGCTACCCTAGAAAAACACAGTTCAAGGGTTTTCCAGTGTAGCCAGATAACTTCCAACTTTATTTAAAATATTTTCCCTTGCAGGTGCTTTGTATTGAACAATTAAAACAAAAATTAAACTGTTTCTGAGGCTTCAAAAGTGCAAAAAAACTTCAAGGTATTTAACGACCTGGAGAACCAGTTAAGGCATATTTGCTTCCAGTCTCAGCCACTGTAATCCCTGTCTGATGTAGTGTACCAGGTCTGTCAGGCTACTGGTCAGTGCCAGAGCACTCGTCGCTCTGCTGAGCTCAGCAAAAAACTCTGGGGAAAAAAGGGAGAGAGAGAGAAAACATTTGGTTGGTTTCATACAGCAGGCACACCTGATAGGTGAGGAGTGACAGCAGCAGCACAGTCAGGTGGCCAGTCCTGTTAAGCAGTGCTACAGCTCAGCAGTGTCACAGGGCTGGGAAGGGTGACATGCACAGCATGCATTGCAGGCAACAGGAAAACATTTACACACACTGAGACATCTCCTCATGTCCTGACTTTAAAGGACACAGAGACTCTGTGGGAGGGCAGCAAAAGTTTGGGTGTTTGCACCACAGTCCCTGCTTCAAGTTTCTCCCAAGTTCTAAATGGGACAAATTTGAGTGTCTTCCTGAGCAGCACCCAGAAGCACACACAGCTATATCCCTTTCCTTCATCCATCCTCAAGCCTTGGAGATATCAGGATTTCTCTATTTGTGTAGCTTGCCGGGCTATATACAGCTCTGGTTTGGATTGCTTATAGCCGAACATGTCAGACAGATCTCACATTCCTCCCAACCCACCACCAGCTCCAGGCATCCCACTCCTCCTCCTGCACAGGAGGTGGCTCTTGCAGCACATCTGACCCTGCTGTGAGGGGCTGGCAGGCGCAAGCCCTGCTCTGTGCTGGCAATCATCTGCGCAGGTGACCATGAGCTGTGGGAAATTCTCACATCTGTTCCTTTGCAGTCACCTTTCCAAGGCATTCCTGCATGGCCTGCCTCCCACTGACACAGGCCCAATCTCTCACTCTTCAGCTCAAACATGTTGCTAAATACCTTTTCAGAAACTGGCCATTCTCAGCTCTCCTTTTTGATATCCAAAGATTGAAGCTAGAGGTGGAAAAATTCTGCTTGGCTGTGCAAGGAGCTCCTCAGAAGCAGAGTGCAGAACACTTCCTTTCTAATGCTTGCCTATGCAGAAGGAGAGAACACATTCCCTCCGACTTTCCTGCTTTTGTTTACAGAATCCATGCCCTCCATGGGGAATACAAGGAATTCAAAGGCCCTGTCTGAGCAAACAGAAGATGACCTGATCTGTCAGCACAGCATCATGTGAAAGGAGAGGGACTTCACGTCCATGCCTGCAGCCTGAGCCTGTCCTTGCAGGGGGGAGATCAGAGCACGAAGACAACCTGTTACAGCCTCGTGATCCACAGTGCTGCTCTGAATTCCAGTGAGGAGCTGGCACGTGTCAGGGGACCCTCCAGATGGCACTTCAGCTCTGCACCAGTGACTTGGACAGCAGTTACAGCTGACTGCTTTCCAATAGCTTAGGACTTCCCAGCTTATAAGATCTTGATAACTAAAGGCTGCTGCTCTTTCTTCCTCTTCTTATGCCCTATGAATTGCATAAAAGAATCAAGGATGTGGCCTTTTTTATTAATTTTGTGTTTTCATTCTCTGTACTTCTTTGTACATTACACTGATTATCAGTGAGTTCCAGGTCTGAAATGCTTCCAACTGTCCTGAACAGTGACACCACCACCAAGCCCTCATGAGTATTTAGGGGTCTCCTGCACAGATCCTCTCCCTACAGAGTATTTAGTACCCCAGTCATCATCTCCCTACGTCAGGACCAGCCAACAGAGCACATTTTGAATTTAGTCTTGACTGATGCAAGGCTGTACTCAGGCTGCCCTCCCACACATTTTCCTCCATGACTCACTCCTCTGGCTTATTAGCACCATCCACTGCTTCTATGTGACAGTCTTTTATCAGCCTTTTGAGGACAGAATCGAAAATGCCACACATGAACTACTGCTGCAGGCATGGATTTGCTCAGAGGACAGCCAACAACCAGTTTTTTATTCAAAGGTGACTTGGAAAGCCTTTTGATTTTCAGCAACTGCCTCATTAGTGTGAGGATTTTTACAGCCTTCCAACAATCCAGCCAGGCACACTGTGCTTATTTTCTTTTGCAAGTTTGCCAATAGGTCATGGCAATGCATCTCTTCACCCACACTGGCTCACAAATCTTTGTGTTGTATGGAAAATGACATTGCTGAGGCCATGTGGGATGACAAGGTCACAGGCTGGACTGCACCCACCCTGTGGCTTTTGTGTACTCACCACTGCTTGAACCAAAGGACAATACAACATTTTAAACAACAAAACTGTAAAATAAAAAAGTTGCAGCAATTCTATTAATTGCTGCTGGCAAATACTGGGCACATGCCCAGCAAGGACTCAAATTCAAGTGCTGCTCAGCTTCTCTGTTAGGCAGAAAAGCCAGATTCACCATTTTCAAGACAAAATGACCTGGAAATTTAACAAAAGCTAAAACACAAGGCTACAGGCCAAAATGATACTCTTAAACAAAATGAACCAACTCAGAAAAGCTCAGTGCCCCAAAGGGAGACACAGAAAAAACCCAAACCCTTTACATTTCTTGTGTTACCACGAAGCAAGTTGGCTGGTTTCCTGCACTCCACACCCTCACCCCTTAGCTCTTGGACATTTGAGGATGCCATGAAAACCTTTTAATGGGAACACTCATCAGTATATCACCATCAAGTATCTGTGCCAATGTGCCCTGGCAGAGACAGTCAACATATTTCACGCTTTGAAATTTAGGTATGGTGCTTGCTGCACTGAGTGTCGGGATTGAAGCAAATACACAAATAACCATGACACGAGACAGAAAAGACAAAGGGGAAAAACTTACCTTTATTCTTTCTGGCCAGTGCATCAGCCTTTTCCCAAATTTCATATGCATGGAGGATATAGGAGGTGATGTTGACATAGGAAGAGGTGACACTGGAGATATGGGAGGAGACAGTGACAGTAGAGCCAGTGCTGTTGCCAATGCTGCTGTGGCCAACGCCATTGCTATCATTTGATCCCAGCTGAGAACTCACAGATCCAGCAGGAGAGGGTATTGGAGAAAGAGGAGAAGGCAAGCCTGTGCTTCTGCAGAAGAAAAGAAACACCATCATGAACATTCAGCTTCAGAGCTAAACATCTTTCCACAAGGCTGCCTCATGCCAGGAACTATCCGGTGTCACCCGGGCCTGCAGCATGGAATGAACTGCAGAAAACTGAGATGTGCTTACCTACAGCACAAGCAGTTGTACTTTGAGGGCAAGACCAAGTTTTTGGAAGTGATTTAAAAGGACTCTACTCAACAAGAGAAAATGTGGGACCAGACACTGAAAAGGGCCACTCATCTGTCCTCCAAAATCTACACTACTTGTGAAAGTCTTCACCAGATTACCCAAGTGTTTTCCCTAATGCCTTCCAAATCAGGCACACTGAAGCTCCCCTCCTGAGGAGGCTGGAGCTTTTGGCAGCTCCTTAGAGCACCCAGGTCAGCCTACACACATTTATTTATAGCCCCAGGGCAGATAAATGTGGTCAGCCGGCTGCCTTCCAGACACAGCCTGGCTCATCACACCCCCACCACTTCAACCAACCTAATTTTAGTCACTGGTATGACAGGGCTTCCACCACTGCTCTCAAGAGGAGACTTACTTCTCAATGAACTACCCTGTGCAAGGTGGCCAAAAAAATGTAACTGGAATCAGCACCACTGTCTAAGTCCAAACAACCTTCTCTCGGCCACAGATTTTGAAAGACAAAAGAATCTTTCATTTCCTGTCTGCCACATGAAATGACCACAGAACAGCTCTTACTCATTGTCATTGAAACACAGACACATGACAAGAAATTTTTAAATCTTACCTTGCAACACCTGGAGAAGGTGCTCTGAAATTACTCTGCAGCAAGGAATAAAAGTCTAGTTAGTTTTGGATTGTTCAGCTGACATCAGTAACTACCACAGCCATCCAGCTGGCACCTTAGTGATACCTGTGCCCTACCTTGAAGTGGTCATTCAGGAGTCTGGAATACCTCATTGCAGTGTCCTTTTTGTAACCAAACATTGCCATGTGCAGAATGGACTGGCAGCGCATGCTGTGGACAGAAACACACCCGAATGTCAGTGTTTGTGCCCAGCCCCCATCAGCCTTGAGGGATGGAGGCAGGCACACTCAACTCTACTGGAAGGTCAGGAAAGCTCAAAACTTCTCCTCCTTCTGATCATGATAAAAAGAGACTTTGTGAAAAAAAAAATCACAAGGGAAAGAAACAAACAAGGAAGGACCTTCTCTGGTCTTTCATACAAACAGGTGCCCAGGCTCTCAGAAGTGCCAAAGGCTGAGTAAGTCCCCATCCAGAAGTGCCTCATCCATGTTCAGCTACAGTTTCACTTACACAGCTCAAACATGGGCAGTCAAATCACATTCTTTCACCTTAGGTGAAAGCCCTTATGTGCTCTCAAGTTACCAGATCAAATTTTAAAGCCTGTGCCTTCTACATGTGGTCCCTTGTGATCTCCCAGCTTATTTTAGAGATGTTTCAATTCATTCTGGTTTTTATATTGTGGTTTTTTTCTGTTCCTTTATATTGTTTTTTTTTTTTCCCTTGCATAACTGTAACTCCCATTTAGCTCATTCCTTCCCCCCTTGAAGCAATGAACCTTTCCCTCAGTTTCAAAGCAATGCACAAAGGAACAGAAGCACAGTTGCTCACCGTAACACAGCAAAGATTTTTCCGTGTGAAGAGACTGAGGAGTCTGCAAATGGTTTCAAAGTCATAATGAATCTAGGGAAACAAAATAAACAGGACCTTGTCAGCCACCAGAGCACTCTGAAGCCCCCAATTAATGAAATGCATGCCATTATCTTAAAAACAGCTGGAAAGTCAGGAAACCTGCCCCAAGTCCTTAGTCCTGGCACAAGGAACGTTGTAAGATCTTGAGCAGAGGACGGTGTGTCAAAATACCCTCCCCTCCAAACATGCCAAACTGTCACCCTCTGAATGTCACTTACTTGATGAGAACTATGGTGTCACTGAATATGCTGTAAGCTGATTTGGGTTCCGGCACATCTGATTCCAAGGCAATCCCGTATTCAATGAATAGAAGGGCAGCCTCCAGGTACTGAAAGGCCTTTCCAGTCTTGTCAGTCTATTAGGAAGAAAATTCTCACTTTTTAACTAAGATCAAACACACTTCTCTCAAGCATACTTGAATTCTCTTTTCTTCCTAGTTAAGCAGCATTTGAAGAAAGAAAAAGACTTCAGTCTGGCCTCTGGGTGAAACTCAAAGGGTTCTCAGCAGAACCCTTAATGTGATCCCAGTCTTCAGCTTTGTCTGCTCCATTTGTCTCTCTTTCCTCAATGGTGTCCTTGAGTAATTTATTATCTTCACTTATTTTTTTGATACTGTTGTCTGGTCTTGGAGGCTTGCCTCACAGGGGGATTTCCCACTGCAGCATTCCCTCACTTCATTTTCACAGGTAAACAGAAAGTAGCAAACGGACATGATCTGAGATAATTATCTGCCATAATTAGCAAACCAATATGTTCACTTGTGCACACTGTTAAACTGCACAGAGCAGAAAAAATCAGATCTGTCAAGGCCACTTCCAAGTCTTGGTCACCAGCAACTCAATAACTGCCAGGATCCTGACTTTTTAAACTGTTTTAAAACTAACTGTTCCATCTGTTTTCCAAGGATGCTTTCATAGCTCTTAGCAAAGCCCTTGACAATGCCAGTTCTGAATCCCATTTTCTAGATGTGTTTGCATCCAAGAGAAACATCTGAACATCTGGCAAATAAAGACAGCCTCCCAACACATGACTGAACACACTCCATGTATGGAGTATGGAAGCCATGGTAGCCAGTGAACCTCATTCCCACACACACAGGTACCAGGGCTGAGTGCAGGAGCTGGTCAGCATTCCCAGCACAAGGTCAAGACTTACCATTGCATCGGCTTTGTGCTTCAGCCTCTGGGCCTGTTCAATGTAGTATTCCTTTGAATGTTGCCTAAATTGGGGACATAGAGGAAAAACAGATGAAAAAGGGTAGGATAATTATGAGTTTTACTTTCTTATCTAGAGGATGCTACAGGTTGATTGATTTCTTAAAAAAACATATGTTGGAATAATATTGAAAATTTACATTTAGAAATAAAAAAACCACCAGAGGTTGCGCTTCTATGGGAACAAGTTAAATTCCTCATTTCCAAGGAAAGACAGTAGTTATGTCATCTATCATTCCTGAACTACAGATCCATAAATAAATGTTAATTGAAACAAAGTAAATTTGGCAGCAACCATACACTTATCTGAGACCAAAACTTGTATTCAAGTTACTTGCTTACAAGAGAGGTCCCTAGTTTCCAGTGTAGCTTCCCTCAAACCAAAACTGTCATAAAACTTTGCTTTCTTGTAAACCTTTACTTTGCAGTTGGTGGCATGAGAAGGCAGTACAGGGCAGATCTCACACATCTCTCCCCCCACTCTTTCCTCCCAAAGAAGTGCTCATGAAAAAGCAGAAGCCAGGGTGGCCTCATGGCCAGCCCTGCCTCATGCCTTCAGAAAGTAAAGATGAGGGGTGTCAAACAAAAACTTACTTTTCAAACTTGAGCAGAGGTCTCCTTGGCTTAGAGGTACCATTTGGCATAGAAGGCACTGGGAAAGGCTTTGTGACATCACCTGCAGATCCCTGAAAATGGGCAGAGATAAAGCTGGTTAGAGAAATATGCCTAAACCAATTCCAAAGCGAAAATGTTTATTTGCCCCAGGCATAGTCTATTCTCCAGGCTCTCTTCCCCAGCAACCCCTGCTTGCTTCTCACCTGACTGCTTGTCATGCCTAACACCACTCAAACGTCTCTCAAGCTCAGAGAAATTCAGCAGCAGAATTTCCTTGCACAATGACTAAGAGAGCAGTGAGGCTGCAAGCAGCACAGTTTTCATGTCCTCTAGCCAAGGCAGAATGATAAGATCTATTCACACTTATTTCCACCTTAACCACACAACAACTGCTGATTCCCCATTACTAACTACAGGGAAAAGGAAAAAGCAAGCAGTTAGAGCCAGCTAATAGAGTGTCCACAGTCTGGCTTAACACACACAGAGCAACATCCCTGACCACACGCCCGAGCCTCCAGTAAACAGCCACGTAATCAAATTTTGTAACCCAGAAATGCAAATAATCAGCTGCAAGAATCATGAACCATTTTGTAAACAAACTATAAAAGCTTACACCTGGGTTGTAGTCAACGTCACAGGTTGCTTGTTTTCTTATTTTTAAGCAATCCCCTCTTTCTTTTTGTAAGCACACTTATTTTAACACCAATACACCAGTATTGTATTAGCAGTTGCCTACAATCTGAAATGGTAATTAGCATAAACATGACTGTCATGCCTTTGGAGTTTACAGAGTATGTTTCTGAAGAGAACCACATAGCACCCATATTGGAGCAAACATCCCACCAGTTATCCTGGATACCTACTTTGATACCCTTTGACAGTTCCATATGATTTCCCTCCACTCTCCTGTGCTTGGCAAACAAAGGATCCTTGTGGTTGCTCTTGTTCTTGGCAGGGTTGTCCATGGCCTGCAGCTCATCAGTCTCATTTCTGGGTCTCTTTTGGGACATCTTGGCTGACTTTGGGGCAGGTTGTGCAGCAGACATGGATGGCAGTGGTGGGAGCACATCTTTCTTCTGGGTTTCAGATGAAGCTTTTGATGCTCTGGAGATGGGAAGCAAATTCATGAACATGGTGTACATGCATTGTGGGGATTTTTTACAAACTTAGTTACATCATGTGCCAATTCTGTTTAAACTCCCCTTTAAGTGTGAGATGACTTGTTAATACAAAGAATTCACCAAAAGTGAAAGGAAACTTCAGGAGCATTGTGATTTAGACAGCAAACCTTCACCTACTATCAACATACAAGTAAGCTGCTTTTCAAGTAGGAATAAGTCTCAGAACTTGTCCTTGGAGCAAACACTTGTAATCAGAACATCAGGACGTTGCAAAAAAAGCATGCATCCAGTACAACCCCTTTTCACTCAGTGAAGGAGGTGATTATAGCGATTAAAATCCCTGGGACAAATCACCCAACAAGGCAAATGAACTGCAGCATTGCCTGCCTCTCCCCCTTTTAGTAGATGGTATTTTTTGTGGTCAGAGATACTCATCCTGACCCTTGATCCTCTATGTGCTTTGATAGTATTAAGCTGAGCTCCTCCTTTAAGACTTGCTAGATCAACTAGACAACACTCACAAAGCTGAGAGAGACTTAAATGCTATGCTTTTAAATGGCAGAGATTATCACATTTACTAACATTAGATTTCTGGTCATTTGAAGTTAGGATGAGCAGCCCTAAGTAGCACCAAATAGTTCTAAACTTCGTTTCACCACTGCTCATTTACATATTTTTATTCAGTTTCTCAAAGTTTTCAAGAAAACACTGAGCAGGGAATCCCAGCTTGTGGACTGCAACATCAGAAGAGGAAGAAACAAAAGTTTAACCCAGTGAGGAGACTGAGGTGTGACGGTGCACATCCTGCCTCATTCTATTGTGCGTGGGACAATCCTCTCCCCTCTTCCACCACACACTTTTCCCATGGTTTGGTCCCCACTCACATCACACACATGCTCCCAAGCTTCTCCACCTTGGCACAGCTGATGTTTTTTTAGAGCACAGAACCATCACCTGACCCGCCTAAGTGCACTCTCTTCCCAAAAACGCATCCTATTCTTCCCAGTCCAAAAGCCAGAACATGACTAAAACAGGTGCCCATTTTCACTGAGAAAAAGGGAGGAATGAGCCCCAGAATTAAAGCTCTTCCATGACTACCACAGTTCAAATATCCCTTCACCCAACTAAATGGTAGTCCCAATTCCTCAGTGCTTCCAGAGTGTGTTAGTGTTTTCTCTCCAGAAAAGCAGTTTACCCCTATTGTCAGGACACAAACCTCAACACTACATACCAATCCAAGCCAGCACCTCAAATTCAAGCCACGAGCAAGCAGGAATTGAATGCAGTAGCCCATGACTGAGGCATGAGTCTCCCCTCTTGGGAACACTGCCCAGTTGGAAACATGCTCTTGGAAGCACTCACTGGAGCAAAGGGCTAGCCAGAATGCTGGCAGTGCTCTGGTATGTAAATTACAGGGGAAGCTCCAGCAGAGCTACCAGAGGCACTGCAAATGCTGCACTGGAAAAAGGAGGAATTCCTGGTCACAAAGACCACCTGAAATTCCAGACAGTCAGGACTCAAAAGGCACATTGGTTTTGTGTCCATTGGATCATTTATGAAAACAAGACAAAGACAACAGGATGACTTTAGTGGAGAAGGGAAATGCTCACTGCCCTAACCCACCCACACCTACAGAGGTGCTTTCTGGACTGGTTGCTTCCAGGATGTAAAGGCAAATCTGCTGTAGATTAGGTTTCAGAAGGAACATTATGTAAGAAGCAAACTCATGAGTATAAGGACAGAGACACAGTTCCTTGATCTTAGCTGTTTAGGAAAGACTTGGATTTATACATCCTTCTGCCATTCCACCACTGCGTACTCACTTCAATTTACTGGAGTCTTCTTTAGCTGAAGACTGCAATGATTTGGGTTTTTTTTCAGATTTCATTTTCTTCTTATCAGTCTCCTCCTTCTCTCCCCTCTAATAGGAAGACAAAAAAAAAAAAAAAAGGAAACATAAAATCACTGAGCTTTTCAAAGTTCACATAAAACACAGACCAACACAGCTAAGTTTGATTGAGTCTGGTTAAAAAAAGAAGAAAAGATACCTTATCAGAACCAACTAATTGCAAACCCACAGCACAGAAGATACAGACTGAAAGCTCATAGACCAGTAACCTAAAATGATATTTTATCTAATTTTGCTTGGATAGATTAATTGTTTTGCAGTGGCAGGGATGGAACTGTTAAGCCTGTTGCTACGAACAATAATCAAAAGCAAGGCACTTTCATGTGAGATACTCCACACAGGTACTCCAGATGTGCAGGGGGTTTGGTTTTTATCACCAACATGCTGATACAGGTGAAATTTTAAAGCACTGGTAACCTGGGGACCCCAGAGCTGATGCAGCACTGCAGGTGGGGCGTCACCGGAGAGGAGGAGAGGGGTACATTACCCTTCCTCAGCCTCCTGATCACACATCTTTGGATGCAGCCCAGGACATGTTTGGCTTTTGGGTTGCAAGCACACACTGCTGGGTCGTGTCCAGCCTCTCATCCAGCAGAACCTCCCGGTCCTTCTCTGCCGGCATGCTCCCAGTGAGTTCTTCTCCCAGCCTGGGAGAAGAGTTCTTCTCACGCCTGGGACACAGCCAGCTTTGTGCCACTCACAGGGGTGTGCTGTGACACAGAGACTGTCTCTGGCAGGGTGCTCAGAACAAGGCTCCAGCACTGAGATCACATCCTTACACTGTGTTCCAGGTTCCACACTGCCACCAAAGAATGTCTGACAGCTGTACCTGACCCAGCTGGCTGCCGTGAGACCTGAGCCCCCGATGCACTGACAGAACTGACTGTGAGGCTCTCAGGGGGGTTTCCCTGCAGTCAGGCACTGAGATTGCAAGAGAAGATATTTCTAACATCAAATAGCTCCTCTCCTGTGTCTCTTAGACTGACTGCCTGTCTCCCTTTGTCCCATTGCTCTGTAAGAGCAGGAATTTCTGAGGTCTCACACGTTTCTTCATGATTTTCCTGCTCTTCTCAATTCTCCCTCACAACTGTAGGAAATTCATAAAATTAAATGAAAACCAAGCCAAGGTTATTCACCCATCCATGCTGAGCCATCTGCTCTGTGAGGACCAAAAGGGGACCCAGGGACTGAAACATCCAGAGGGAATACTCATTCCCCACAAGGTCTGCAGCCAACTCTTTGTGCAGTTGACCCAGCTGGCTGGAGGTATATTCATAGTCTCCTTTGGGAGTCAACTTTTCAAAAAACACTTATGAGCAACAATCACCTCAGTTAAATAAAGGGCTGTCTTGTAATTCAAGGGAAAGCCACCTTTACAACTGGTTTTATTGTCTGAGAAAACCAGGATTTCAAGAAAACAGAGCAAAAATATATTCTAAAATACTAAAACACATTAGACAGCTTACAGGGCTTTTCATTTGCTCAGGAGGGGATTTGTGACCAACAAGAAACATCTGCAGACAGTTTTGATTCACATTCTCCTTGGCAATAGCTTTACAGAAGGATAACGGCTCTAATCCCAACCTATAAAATGGCAAGTCTACATAGGCTTTTCAAACATCACATTAGTCCGTGTACAAACCCACCTCCCACTCTACCTCTCACCTTCTTCTTTGCAAGGGAGTCCTCAGGAGTACCCGTGGCTTTCCTCTTCAAGTCTTGCTTCCTCACATCAGGAAGGTCCTTGGTCTCTGCTTTCCTCTGGTGCCCATTTTTCCTGGGGGGCTGAGGGACTTTTTCCAGGTGACAGAGATCTATTTTCACCACGAGGTGCTCACGGGTTGGGGGATCCCTCACTGGTGAGAGCAACTTCTCTCCGAGAGGCAAGGGCAATTTCTCCTTGTGCAAATCCTGAGGCCTGTGGCTGCTGGTCCTGATGGGAGCTGTGCCCTGGCCATCGCGTGCCTGGGCATCTCCCATGAGCCTGGGCTCCAAGAAAGGTTTGGCCTTGGCCTGGTAGGAGCCCTTGTCCTTTTTTTTCTCAGAGGGCTCTTGAAGTCCTGGTTTTGGGTCTTTTCTGTCATTGGATTTTGTCTTCACAGTTTTTTTGACTTTTGGCTTGTCCCTGAAAGACTGATCTGCGACCTCCAAAGGACCAGGCTCACTCTCCATCTTCAGGCCACTCCTGGGCCCCTCGTGCACCAGGGGCTTGCTGGGCCTTTTGATGCCCACAGTCTGCCTGGGCGAGGGCTGCTCAGCGTGCGCAGGAGCCCTCTGGAAGCTGCGTTTGGTCGGAGGAGCCTCCTGGGGAGCCCTGGCCACCTGGCTCTTGTGAGGAGGCTCCCTCAGCTCAGCGTGCTGCTGGGAGGAATTGCTGCTGATGCCCTGCTCCTGCTTCTTGACCTCCTCACATCCACCCCCTTGGGCAATGTCACTGGGGCTCTCTGTTGGCACTGCTGGTGGGTTCACCTTGGTCAGCCAGTTGTCCAGCTGCCACTTATTAGAAGTTGGTGGCTCGGGCTGCAGACAAAAAGAGAAAGGGAGGATTCAAACCTGATGCCTTTATGGGCTGTTTTCATCCTAGCACAGCTTACCAGAGCCCAGGGACTGTTGCCTAGAAGTCTCACAGCGTTAGCTTTTGCATGTGGAGAACTGATTATAAACAAACAGGTCATGTGCGCTAACTTACTCCAGAGCATCATGCATGAACAGTTGGCTGAATAAAAAAAAGGACAAAAAGGTCAATGTCAAGTAGCTAGGACTTCATTAGTATTTCCAGGATAAACCAGGCAGAATTTAGTAAAAGAGGAGATGTATAACATCTTCCTTCAAAGACACCACATTGCAGTGGGCACAGTTTGTAACTGAACTGCTGCAGGGCAAAAAGCATAAGAGTGAGATAGAAAGATAGGCTGTCTGAAAGCTTGTTTTTGGCTTCTCCCTGTTCATGCACTTCTAAGGTGAAAAGAAAGAGAGCCAGAGCTGAGGGTAGGAAAATTGAATTACAAGGGGCTTTGTAAGAGGACCTCAAACTGCCAGTGGATTGTTTTGCATCAGCTGTGGTCTGCAGACACAGCCATCTACTTCCCAGTGGCCTGAGAATGTTTTGCAAGCTGAAGAACTGTTTGAAAGCATGGGACATGAGCACTTCTGCAACAGATTTTTTTAAAAATGCACGGTCTCACAATTATGAAAGCTTAAGGCACCAAGTTCTGTTTGTCTGCTTTCTCCAATAAAAGCCTCAGAAATGCCAGTGCAGCATTATCCAAGCCAAATTCAACAGCAGAAAGACTAAGCATATTCCAGCCCTTCCTGCAGGTCTGATCCCTTCAGCTGCAACCTGGGAGAAGCTGAATCTGTCACTCAGACACAGGAGCTGCAGGGAGGCAGCTGCTCCTCTTAAATTATCAGGAAACTGGTCTCACCCTGACACTGCCCATAAAGGCACCCAGAAATCCTGCACAGGCAGAGGTGGGCACAACACAGCCCAGCTGTGCTTTCCCTCTGTGCCTTCTCTTGTCTCCCCAGTGAAGGCACAGCTTCCTCCAGGAGAGCTAGACAACTGTGCCAAAGGACATTGCAGAGCACTTCCAGGTTGGGTATCTGAAAGTCTAATTAGCCTGGTAGTAAGGGTAACTAAGGTTGACAAACTCCAGAATGGAAGCAAAGGGCAAGAAAAGTTGAATGATGCAGCAAAGCTGTCAAGGGGACACCTGATCAATGAGAGTGTTCCAGTCTCCTGCCCTGACGCATTGAGACAGCGGAGTGAGGCAAGGGGCTGTGTAAGCAGCCTCTGCCTTTCCTGTGCATTCACCTCAGGTGCTGGTGCTCTGGGAGGGTCGCTGGTGTCACTGTCACTCGAGTGGCTCTCTGTCTCCGAGTCTGAGGAGCTGTCTGAGTCACTGGTGCTCCCTGACTCTGAGCTGCTGGAATGTGCTGATGCCACGCTCTTGGGCTGGGACTGTAAGGAACTGCAAGGCCACCATGAGATAAAATTAGAAAGCAGCATGGTTGAAGGTTACTTACTTATTACATTGACAGTTTTATTCAAAAAAAAACCAAAACTGAAACCCCATTATTTTGGCACGGAGGTGAGAAGGCCAGAGAAATACATTGGCATACTCAAAAAATAATGCACCACAATACAAAATTGCTGGAAATAATAAAACCTTCAACTCCAACCCAGTCAAATATGTAGCAGGATGCCACTGCTACAATGTGGAGCTGCGTTTTGCAAACCAAAGTTTAAAAAGTACTGAAACTGCCCAGTACTTTTCTGAAAAACGGTGTTTTTCTTTTTGAAATAGGCTTACAAAATTAAAATGTAGATATTTTAATTTATTTTTTCTACTTTGATTTCCCACATCAGTATCAACACATTTGTATGAGTCGGAGGCAAGCTCCTTGCTGATCCAAGACCAGTATCATGAGAACACTCCTATTTTAAGAGTTTGCAGAGACACAGATCATGCCAAGTATTGGTGTGCTCCTCTGCAAGGCTGATTTTGTAGACCACTCTTCTGCTTGAAGAATATACATATCAAGCCAAAAAAATCTATGTCAGTGCTCTCATATACGAAAAATTTTGAGCTTTTCCATCTTTCTTCCTCAAATGCTGGCATATGGCTCTTCAGTCTACCTTGAATATTGCCTCTGACTAACAATACATGGCAGGAACTGCTTACAATCAGCTTCCTTATCAAGAGGAGCTGAAACAGCCTCAATGAGTCTTCCTAACCCTTTCCTGTTCTTAACCCACTTGGCTGTTCTGGGCTTCCTTCTGAGCTAAAACTGGACTCACATCTCACCCATGGCCACTACAGCTGAAAATCCCATTAGCTGCAGTGTGATCTACAGACACACTGGTGGAGGGGAGGAGGAGAAGAGAAAGAAGCAGTTGAGGAAATACAGCTCTGGTTCATGGGCAAGGTCCAGCATTTCTAAGTGGAGCTTTCCGGAAAACTCCACACAGCTAAAGCTGACTTTCAAGAGCAGCCAGAAACCAAAGTCTGTAGCTACAAGAGAAACCAGGAACCCTTACCCTCCTACCCCACATATAAAAATCAGCTTTGTTTTTCTCCTTATGTGGTCTAGCTAGTATTTGGGAACAAACCTGTACCTTGGAGGAGCAAGTGAAGAAGGTGACTTTTCAACAACCTGTTTTGTTCACAAAGACAAAGAGGAGAGGGGGAGGAAAGGTTAGCTCAGAACTCAGAACAATGCAACAAGTGGTGATGTTTAAAGGGAAGTCTGTGTGCCTAGTGTAAAAAACAGCTAAAACCGACTTGATCGTCACCACTCTCTTCACTATCACTGAGCTGCAGGTCGTCCTGGAGCATTCTGAAAGACAACCAGAAGATAAATATCAGCCAAGGCAGACACATTTTGAAGCAGCAGGCAGCGATAAAGATTTGGTTTGTATTTGCCAAAGCAAGACAACCTCCCAACCTCCCCCATCCTTTCTGAACATCTGGCATGCTCAATCTACTAAACCTATCATTACCTGAAATGAATGGTTAAAATGTTTTAGGGGTTTTTTTGGGTTTTGTTTTTGTTTTTTTTTTACTGGTACAGTAAGAGACTCTCATGCTGTCAGCCTGCATTAAGCTCCCCAAGGGACAGAAAGCATCAGGAGCACCAGGAGATGTGCATGTTCACAAACTCTGCTCTCAGAGGCTGCAAATATTTCTTCTGTCCAGGGGTTCTCATTTTGCTGCTCAAGTCTCCTATCACACATGTGTAAGTCAGTGCCAAGGTCAAGCCTATCTCCCTTCTCTACTCAAGGAACTCCATTCTCCTGCACATCTTCAGCAGTACTGTCAAGCAGTTCAGGTACCCAGAGCAGTTTACAAGTGGAGAGGCACAAGCTCTGTTTCACTATTGCTAGAGAAGAGAGCTGGCTGCCCACAAACATTTCCAAAAGCATCATTTATTCCTGTGGCTGCAGGTGGTAACTACTGCTTGCAATTTTTAATTCAAATGCTGGAAGGGAAGGAGTGGGACCCAAAGTTCTCCCAGATCGTTATCCCCCTCTCTGGCAATTGTGCAGGCATCCCAAAGGAGTTGAAAAAATAGGCAGATAAAACCTGGCTATTCAAAAGTACAGTTATTCAAATCTTGAACTAGCTGGCAACTGACTCCTCAACCCAGATGATTATTCAAGTGTCCTTCCAAAAATGGGATCAAAAGCTTGGGAGCTGAGACAGAGATTTTAATCAATCATGAAAAAAAAACTCTGCTTATTTCAAGCTCATTTCAAGCCAAGGGCTTTCTGTGAGAAATGTTTTTTGCAGCCAAAAAAGAAAAATAGGACTCTGACCCCTCATGACAACATGTTTTATAGCAAGAAAACAACTATAAACGATCCCCAGTGAACCACATCACCCTGGAAAAGGGGGAGAAATTAGGAAAAAGTCAGTGCTTTCTTTGTTCATTTTGACTGTCATTCCCCTGTGATCTACCTTCCACTGCCTCATTTCCTCACACAGCTTCTCGCTGGAAATCACCTCTTGCCTCTTCATTTAGAGTAAACACTGAAGGGAAGCACTATGAGACACCACCTTGGAAAAGGAGAGCTCCAAATTTCCTACGGAAGGCAAAGAGCCTGCAGCAATTCTACAAGAGCCAGCTCTGCCTGGGGGCCAGAGCCCAAGCTCACTGCCAGACAGATGCGGCACAGAAATGAAAAAAGAACAGTGACAGTACAGGCACTCTCCACACTTCTGGGCAGTCTGGCTAAGCATCTACTGGTATTTCAATGAATCCTTTTTATTTTCTTTTACAACTCCTAAGGGGAAGGAGTCCCCTCAAAGATGGTAGTGAAGAAACTTTCAGGGATGCTAAAACATGCTGAAAGGTTTTAAGTTTGGTTTTGGGGTGTTGTTTGGTTTTTTGGTTCGGTTTTGTTCTGCTTTAAGAATTGTGGACTAAAGACTTATTTCATTTGGAGGTAAGAGGATAATCACAGAATCACAGAATGGTTTGGGTTGGAAGAGACCTTAGAGATCATTTAGTTTCAAACCCCTGCTGTGGACAGGGACATGCAAAGACACTACCTAGATCTCTTTAAATCTGATTTAACTGTTTGTAATAAAAAGGACTACCTTTTCCACCTGAGCTGCTGGTAAATAAAATACATCAGCATAAAAGAACACTGCAACGACTTATATGGGTTCAAGGAAGACCACTAAAACTTCAAGTCATACTTCAGCAAGGGTAGACAAAGCCAGTTTCCCCAAAACAAGGTTTTGACAAATTGTTAAATAGCCTAGTTAAAGAAAATAAAATCTGCCTTAATAATTTTAATGCTCCAGTTAGCTCAGGAATAATAGATGCCAAGGTTTCATTTGCAGGACCTGTTCATTGGCAGCTTATGTACATACCATTAATCTCCCTAAAGCTATTTAAAAAGAGTTCTTTCAGTGAGAGGAGCAGCACTAAAATTATTATCACTTGCCAAACAACCTCACTGAAAGCACAGGCTGGTCCCTCTCTGCTAGCCAGGTTAAAGATGCATCACCAAGAATGAGCTGGCATGTCTTGTTTTCAAAGAAGGGCTGCTTCCATTCCAGCACTGCCAGGTGCAAACTTCAGGGCTGCATTCAAGAATGAAATCCATCTGGGAAATCCCTGCATGCTCTGAAAAGCTGAATGCTTAATTTGGGCACACAGATGCCCTGGGATTTCATCTTCTAATTAACCAGCACAATCACTGTTTGTTTTCAGCCAGCTACACTTTGCAACACAAGCTACTCCAGGCAGCTGAATTTTCAGACAGTCACGTGCGCTTTGAACAGCACAGAAAGGCAGGCCTGTTGTACCAGAGAAAACAAACACAGAAAAGAAGGGATGTGTCACTTCAAGGGAAAGATGTAGAACAAGTCCTCAGGCAAACTTCACTCAGACACAAACCCAGGCCACCCTGCTCCTCCTGCTTCCAATGCCTTTGCTGACCATGGGCTCACACATCCCTTGCAGATGAACAGTGGCTCTGAAGTGCCCAGCAAGGACACTGAGCAGAGAGGGGATCATACCTATGGACAGAGCTCCATACTGTGCCAAATTTACAATTCTAGCCTCGTGGGCTAAGGAAAGAGTCTCTTCCAATTCCTGTCTGCAGGAAAAGTCTCTTCTCTCTCTGCTGCCTTGAAAACTGACTAAAGGGCTAAAGGATTTTTACAAGCGCTGTGAACTGAAATAATGATGATGGTCATAGGGAGCTGGGGAGGAAGGCACAGCCTGGAGTAGTTGGAACTACTAGTTTCAGTAGTGCAATGAAAATTTTCAGATGTCATTAAGGAGGAACAAACTGGGGTGGTTGAAAGTGAAGCAAAATAAGGAAGAGATTAAGGGAGCAGTTGACTGCACAGCAAGACACTATTCCACACTCCCCGTGAGGGCTCCTCTGCATTATGCTGGAACAGCAGGAAAAGGGATGTTTAACAGACCCTACAGAGCCTGAGTGAAAAATTATACAACCTCAACCAAGATGGAGACGTGGTTTTGCTCTTACTTGTGACTAGCCCAGTTTTCTTTGGTTTTTAATTAAATGATTTGTGATAAGGAAAAGGCAAACAAGTGGAGTAAGCATTGTAGTCTGTACTTTGCAGCCTTCCATGGAAGAACATATCATGAAGTAACAAGATCTTTATGTATCAAATGAACTGACAGACATTTAAATTTAATGGTTCAGCAAGTGCCTTGCACATGGACCCCAGAACCTTCCAGACATGGAAAGATTTCTGTTTGTTACTGAGGGCTCAGAACCTAGCAATGCTGCATTTGGCCAATTAATCCTTAAAGATTAATGTCAGCCCACACAAAACTGCTTTCAAGCAACTTCTGTAATTAACCTAATTAACAGATAACCACTTTCACCTACAAGGACAGCACCAAGTTATTTTATCTACCTTTTTTTTTTTTTTTTTTTTTTTTTTTTTTTTTAAAATTTCCCCCCTTTTTTTTTTTTTTTTTTTTTTTCAGCCCTGTTTTTTATAGTTCTTGTAGGTGTAGCTTTACTAGCCCTCCCAGGCTTCAAAACAATATCCAGGATCAGTCACATTCAGTTTGGACCTTTTTTAATTTATGTCAGTTGGATGCAGGTTGAAGAGCACAAATCTGTGATGTTAAATAGCCACAGATGAAAAGAACAAAATACTTTTTATCTGGTGCATTAATAGTTGGGATTTTTCTTCAGTTTTGGTTTTAACACAGTCATTGTAATCATGACAAGTACACTTGGCATTGTCAGGTTAAGAGTTGGACTGGATGATCTTAAAAGTCTTTTCCAACCTAAATGATTCTATGGTTCCATCATGAAACAATAATGTTTCTGTTGGTGAAAATTCCCTGCATTGGAAGTTTTCTAAGAAAAATCAGACTGATAAAACCTTAATCTTCAGAACATCGAGTAACCCAACATTTAGTTCTTTCCTGGTTCTTTAATTAACTGCACAGTAGAGATGTGAACAGGGTCTGGTTACTTACGATGTTCTTGACTGAGAACCTGGCAACATTTCTGAAGGCGGTCCATAGTGCTCTGGAAATCAAAAATGAATAGGTTTGGTTTATTTGCTTCTTTTGTAGCCTATTATATCCTATGTTCTCTGAGCACCAGATTACACTTATCACTTTCTTCTAGAACATAATTGTCAGCAGATTATTCATCATTCCAAATGGGGTTTCCTCATGAAATACCATGATGAAATACTCTGATGAACAGCTGCCTTAATGTCTACGTAATGAACATACACCATCTCTTATGCCATTTCTAAATTCATCACTGTTCAACAAAGCACAGGAAATCACACCTCTTCATCAATGTCAATCAATTGACATGTCATGTATAACACACAACACACAAAACTATCTGTCAATAAACATATTGTGTGTGTTTCCTTTGGCTATCTACTTACTCTGATCCTTTGCTACAGATCCTTCAGGTTGCAATTCCTAGAAAAAAAGGACAAAGTGCAAATTGAGAATAAGATAAATGAGCTCTCTCTTAAGAACTGCGTACTGACAATTTGTTTTCCATGTGTCACTTTACTGTAATAAACATTTCAACTAGCTTGTCAAAGCGTCCAATAGTCCAAGCTGGCCAGACATAGCATGGACAGAAATGTGCTACTGTCACCAAGAACTGGTTGTTACCACATTAGGGGTATGTGCATTCTTGAAGAAATATTGTTTAAATTTAAGATCTGCCAAACATGTCTGTTTAACACAGTCAGCAAATATTTCTGTTGACAAAAAGATAAAACATACTTTGTGCTTCAGCAGAGATACTTAAAATGTCTAAGAAAAGTAGCTGTATTTGAAGACCACAATTACAACAAATGTTGATGAAGCCCTTTTTATTCACCACCATCGTGCTTTAATTTATCTGACTATTTCTAAAGGTAATACCCCCTAACAGCCCTTATTTATAGAAGGGGGACAAAATCAGACGGAAACACATACAAGACCAGAAAGCTGTCTTCTAGTTTATCAAAAGTCCTGGCAGAAAGAGGGCATCCTACCTTTGCTGGGAATGGAAATTTGGAAGGTTCTGCTTTAGTAGGTGTATTAAGAGCTGTCAGGGGAGGTGGCCAAGAGCGGGTCATTTCCTGGAAAGAGATTGAGAGAAGCAGCTATCAGGAGTTCTGCTGATAGGCACAGAGATTCATTTGGATCTACCTCTTCATGCATTTGGGCATGTTTCCCCATGTTTGCTACAAAATGCATGGTATGCTACAAATGCATAGTGATATGCATTACAGGCAAGAACACAGGATATGCCTGGTGAAACACAGAAAGATGCCAGACTTCTAGGAGGAATCCTTGTGCTGCAACCCCAACCAGCACAACCAGAGTACCCAGTGGGCACCTGTGTGTAGCTCTCCTCCAGCTAAAACACTGCCCCAAAAGCAGCTTCTGGAGAGCTATTGAGGCATCAGGATTTTGTAACCTCAAGCAACAGCAAGGGAAGTGAGTTGCAGAAACCAAACTGTTCCACCAGGACTTCAGCATCTCAGAATAGCATTTGACATCAAGGAACCCGCTCCTCAAGATCAGCACCACTGGCTTGGGAATCCCAGGGCATTTTCCACACTGTGCACAGGAAAGGGATAACAGGGACTCAGCCACAGCCACTTGGAGCCTGTGCTGCTCACAGAAGCAGTTCTGGCACAAGGTTACAGCATCAGACACGGCTTTGGTCTGCACGAGCAGCCTGGAATTACAGTGAGGGAGCAGCAGCCCAGCAGCAGTGCTGTGCACAGGCAGGTGGGAAGGACACAGGTGTCTTCCTGCTCAGGGCCACGCTGCTGGGGCTGGCAGCACAGACACGAGGCAGCTTGTCCAGAGCCTTTGGATGAAGGGCACATGGGAATGGCAAACCCCTGACTTGATGCAGAAGTAGTTCTGGCTGTCTTGGATGACTTGTCAGTCTTAAATTGCACCAGACTGTATTATACTTATGTTCTGATAGAAAGACTGATCTTACAACTCCAGCTGTATTTGAGGCTGACTCTTATCTTTACTTCTCCTCAGCACATCCCAAAACTAGTGACAGCTACATCTGCTGAGTGAACAGAAGCAGAGAGGTATTTTTCCCCCAACCATTACCTTAAGGCATGCAAAATCTAAGCAAAGACAGAGATCTACTATTTAAGAGTACCTACCCTCAAAATTTCTTCAATGGACTGCACATCAATGGGGTTGGTTTGCTGTAAAAAGAAAGAGAGAAGCAGCATGAGTTAGTTTGGGATTTTTTCCAACTGACATGAGAAAGGCATGCACTCAGTGAACATTTGCTTACCAACAGCTCAATAATTTTCATGGAAGCCCACTAGTAACAAAATGCTAGTAAGGATTAAAATTCCCATCAGAAGGGTAGTTAATAATGCACTTCGAAAATGCCTCTTTCTTTCAAGTCCTGGGCAGAGGTGACTGGAGATTCCACCAGGATGCTCTGCCTGGAATGGGGTAAAACTACTCAATGCCACCAGTGGCAAATGGTATTTGCAAAGCTACTGGTGATAAATGGAAAAGGGAGCATCGCCAGGCTTTTGGTGTTGAATAAAGCTGAAACCAGTCTGACTCATCAATCCCAAAGTTAAACATCCTGATAGTGAGATAAAGATGTGGTAGACCTGGTAAAGCACCTGATAAAGGAACAAACATTCTACTGATACTACCAATAACTTATCTAAAGCTGCTGAGATGACACAGCTGGCCTGAAGAGATCTGACAATCAATCACTTGATACTATAAAAGCCCAGTCCCAAATTTTAATGGCAAGGGTCTTCTAACGTCTTCCTTTTCAGAGTGTATGTGTGCATACACTGATGTGCCCCAGCCATGGGGAACACCACTTCTCTTCCACAAATCAGCTCCTCATCTACTAACAAGGCACATGCTTTAAAAGTATCTGTCATTTACATGTCCTTTCTTAAGTGATATCATTAAAGGAGGCTGAAACAGAAAGCAACCAAAGAACTGAGTAGTTGTAAAGAGCAAAATGGTCAGTTTCTTGTCTATAAACAAGAAATTCTATGGAAGTGTTCAGTCATCAGAATAATTGCTGAAAGGGAAAGGCCAGGAAGAATTTATTCACATTCACTAAGTGGACAGTGAGCTACAGTGCCCAACCAGAAGGATCTTCCCCAGAAAAAAGTAAAGTAAAGAGCAGTGCAAGCAAACACTTCAATAAAGTCCAAAACTGCATCCTTGGCCCTTTCACAGGAAGTCCACTCATCTGTTTTCCACATGCTGCACTATTTACATTGGAAGGAGAAGACGAGGAATGCCTTTCCCTTGCAACCTCATTTGTCTGAGTCTACATAAAGCTCTCATTGAAGCAGTGCTCATTTGACAAAGCCTTGAATTTCTTCAAAAAATCACACAGGGAGAGCTGCTTCTGACCTTACACACCCAAGCAAATGAAAGCTGAGGCATGGCCAGATTAGTCACACAAATGAAAGCAAGGCCTGCAGATGTGTCCCATAGCAGACAGGAGGAGGGGACAGGGACGGCAAACTGCAAGGAACTACCACATGGCAAGAGAATGGAATGCTTCATAACTCATGGTGCCAAAAAAGGCACCCCTCTTCCTCTTTTTATTCTCAGCAGCTTAACCTAGTATCTCAGCCTAATTTACTTCTTAATTCAGTAAGTGGTGAGCAGCAGACACATTCACTTGCATCCTCCTGTGCAAAATGCTTCAGAAACTCCTGACATATCCCATAATAACACCACAGAAATAAACTTCCCACGAAACTGGTAAGAAATTAAGATCCTGCCTGGACAAAGTATTTCAAAACTCTCTCTAGAATGGATTGAATGCAACCAACCAAAGTCAGTCTACTTCACCCATTTCAGAAACTTAAGTTTTATGAGGTGGTAAGTGATGACAAAAGTGGAATGCAATTAACCTGAAAATAAGAGAATATCTGTAACAGCCAGTCTGGACCTCTCCTATCCTTGCCAAACAACCCACATCCCCCTTCCTGGAGTTCTTTCAGATAAGCCTAAAAAGACTTTGACATTGATACAGGTTTACATTCACAAAGTATTTCTAGTTCAATTGTCAGGAGGATTTATCATAACCCCCAAGGGTTCAGTGACTGGTTCTTCACAGGTCCAGGGGCTCACCAGAAACTACTTTCTTCCTCATGGCACAAAATTTAAAGGAAAACAAACACACAACACTGAACAAGCACCACACAAATCTGCATCGGCAGCATAAGGACCTCTGTTTTTGCTGGGTTTTTTAGGACACCGTTATCAAATACATGGTGAAATGATTGCTCTAGAGATTACAATCACAGATTGTTTGGAACAAGCACAGGGTCCAAAACACACCAAAACTGTCAGAGTCAGCTGACTGCACAGGGGTTCTGCTCTCAGGTAGGACTGTGACTGTCCCTGTGCCCCAAACCACCTTTCCCTCCATCTCAGCTCCAGTGACTGAGGACATTTCATCTTTTACAAAGCCATCCAGTGCCTGAAGGAGCTGGGCTTTACTGCATCCTGAGTATTTTTGCCCCTTTTGTTTAGTTGTTTTTTTTTTTTTTCCTTCAAGTCACAGCTTGGCTGTGTTTCATCTTGTTAAACCACTAAACCACCATTAAACCACAACTACCACCCAGCAGCAAGGGATGTCCTTGTCAGCTTTAAGAGAAGAGTATAAGGGAAAGGAGAAATACAATGCTGCTGCAGGAAGAGCTACAAAGCTATAAAGCCAAAGAAATTCCTGAAAGGAGCTCAGCTCCACTGAGGACTGTGGGTGTGGGAGACCAAATATTCCACATTGCTGTCTATCCCTGCTAGCTCTTTTACAGCCTTTCCTGGGAACACTGTAACGTGCAGACAGACAACTCCAGTTAAGCCTGGTGCATATTTGCTTTCTGACACTGACATCTGTACAACCTCCAGCTTGGATTTCCTTATGCCACGTTCACACTCTTTCAGTTTGGGAATAACACAGGCCCCTCCAAACATCGCTTACAAAATGCGATGGTCATGGTCAAGCACAATCATGGGACATCCAGAAATTCTGGCTTGCTGGGTTTGGTATGGTGTTTTAGAGCCAGTGTTCCCATCCAAACTGATGCTGTGCTTCTCTAACAGCTAGTTCCCGCAGCAATAATACTAATTTAATTACTAATAATATTAATAAGAATACTGATTTAAAAGTAAAAAAAGGAAAACAGCCTCTGAAGGATTCATTACTACTTTGATCATGAACGGTAAAGGACTTCAGGCCAAAATAATGTCAAGCATCTACACAAACATAAGAAGCCATAGAAGTTACTTGAGGAATTAAGTCTGTCTTTACTACAACAGGCATGCAGAAATGCACAGGTGCACATACCCACAAAAGAAGAGAGGGAGCTCTTAATTTAGAAAACAATTTAAAATCTGTGCAGGCACTCAATTCACACTGCATAGCAAGTGTGTGAGGAAACTCTCAGAAATACTTCCATGTCCTCTCCTCATGAGCAATTCCAAAATCCACACACTGTCATGAACACATAGCTCTGCTCACACCCTGAGCCTCACACTGCTCCGTTAGGGAATGAATGGGGAAATCAGGATAATAAACTAAGAACCAAACCCAAACTAAGCTGCCTAAGGAACCACCAGGCACACAAAAGAAACACCCCACTGGCTGTGATCTATGTGGGCCATAGATACTACAAAGAATAAGCAGTGGTTGTTTTGAGGGGTTTTTTTTTCATAATGAAGATGGGGTTAGAGAGCTTCTAAGGTTGTTTCTTTTTTTAAAAGATATTCCATTAAAAATTACAGCACACATTTTCATCCCACTCTGTCACATGTGCCAAGTGGAGCTGAAGGACCGTATGGCTCTCATGTGTGCAAGAAGGGGGCTGGAGCTTTCTCCCTGGTCTTTAAATAGCTTGCCTCATCAGGAGGCTGTGCCAGAGTAGTTTCAAGCAAGATGTCAAAAAAATCGCCTCTCAGAGAGGGATTGCCATGCATTATTTCAGAAGCCACCGTGTGACACTGCTGAGATGTGTGGGCTCAGACAAGGCCAGGGGCAGTCAGAGCACACAGAGTGTGCACTCAGAGCACACAGAGTGTGCAAGGGCGAGGACCGGAGGTCTGGAGCAGGCATTAATTGGAACGGATACAGGCTGCCTCTCAGGCAAGCGTTAAGGTGTCACAGACCTTTCTGTTCCTTCTCATCTCAGTAATTTCCACCCCACTGCTTATCCTTGCTATTTGCAAGCCTCTGCTGTCACAGCCCATTTGGAGATGCCCCCTGACATCCTGCGCACAAACAAGGCCCTTGTTTCTCCATCTTAAGTGAAATTGGTGCTGCAGGTACCCAGGCAGTGTAGGAGAGGGACAGCTACAGCACGAGTGCATTGCCTGATATCTCCTCCTAATTAAAACTGAAATGTGCGTGTGTACAGCTCAAGCAAGCCAGCTATTGCTCTTTGCCTGATCTCAGACTGAGTTTTTAGCACCAACAAAACCCAAGCAAGTGGTGCAGCAACAACGAGAAAAGCCAATTATGAGTTCCATGCCCTTCATTCTCCTGTCAGGTTTTCTTTGTTTCCTAATGAGAGCTTTGCCCCTACACTATCAGCAGAGAAGGTTGCCAGCTCTCAAAACTCAAACAAACAAACCAATCACATTTTCAGCTGCTTCCCACTTAACACTATGCTTTAATATATTTGAATAGGAATATGTAGTTTTAAATTAATTTTCTCATGTCAACTGCACAGTCATTGCCACTTGAATGCAATGAAGACCACAAAACTGCATACTTCATTGCGTGAAGGCTTAATTTGAAACAACAGGCAGGACAAAAATCAGACTGCAATCTACCACCCTGTCCTCACTTCACCCATCTGTGCTCAGCCAGTCAGAGCAGGAGGAGATCTTGCATATTAGATGCCTTCTCCTTGCACACAAGTCACGCTAGCGATAGCAAGCCAATTTACTCTCCAAAGCAACTTCCCACCTGTATTTTTGTGCAGTTAAAAGTCCATCCTCTCTGTGCTACAGACAGATGCAAGATGGACACACACAGGGCACGTTTCCAAAATGACCCAGCCAACAAGAGACAAGGCATATTTTAACCAAGCCTCTACTAATCCTGATGATGGATGCAATAATGTTCTGCCATGTATTGAAAGAGGCTGCCAAAGCTTGAAGCTCAAACCATATTGTTGACTGACACAAATACATAAACATGAAAATTCATAAAGGCTTTCACACACTATCTTGAGGAACACCAGACACCAAGCAGATTCTCTGCCAAGGCTATTTAAGTGTTCCATATCACAGAACATAAGTCCTACAACTATTTTCATTTTACAAATCTGTAATGCCTCTTATATTGTACCCAATATTTGCTAGAAAATAACAGCTAAATAACCCATAACTAGAAAATAATAATTTATAAATCTTTATGAAGTGGGTATTTTAGATTATTTTAGAAAAAGACAAAGAAAACCTGTCATGCAATCAATGTATGCTTTGCTACCAGCAAATTTTCCATTCCCTAGAAAGCACACAAATCCATGTACAACGTGGTATTTTCCCATGTGCACTAACCTAGTCCATGGCCTTGTATTCCCTGAGCTATAAGTCAGGGATATTTTAATTGCTTGTAGCTAAATGGATTGGAAACAACAGAAAACAACTTGGTTTTGAGACACATCCTGGTGAAACTAATAACCACAACAGCTCCCTGAGGCATAAAACCACACTTTCATTTCCAGCCCAAAGATTCCATCAGCACACTACTCTTCTACCAAAACACAACTTTCTCAGTTCTGGCATCAACAGCCTCTTGGGTGGACCTGGGATGACATCACTGTTGCAGCTGCTGCAATCAAAAAAACCCTGCAAACCACTGGAGAAGAGACTACACAGGGGAAACAAGGATGAAAAGCTAACAAAATTATCAAAATTGTGTCAAGTAAAGAAGATGCAGGCAGGTAGTCAACATAAGATTTTTCTTCTGATTTCTTTCACGTTAAGAAATTGTAAGGATTTGGGGTTTTGCTCATTTCCTTTTTAAAGTTCATGCAAAAAGTATTAGTGATTTTAAAAGGGAAAAGGTGGAGTCTGAGCTAAAGCTTACAAGTGTAAGTCTTTGCACTGTTGCCTGTAAGCTTTGAATTAAATCAATAACAAATCAGGCTAAAGTGTGTGCAAACACTTCAAAGCAAACTGTATTTTAGGGATGAAACCATCCCTTCCTTGACTTCACATTTCTCTCACATGCAAGTGTGGGAATACTTGCATATATTTAGGTTTTCCTTAGTGCTATTTTTCTATTAAGCTCAAAAACATTTCAGAAATATACAACAAAAAGGGACTTACATAACTGTAATGAAACCTTTATAGACATAATTTGTATAAAATCTCAAATCCTATGGAGCTTAGTATGACTTAATGACTGACTTCATAAACTATAGCTGCAGATTTTAAAGGCCATTTTATTACAGGGAATATTGTCTGAGGTTTCATTACTACTGTAAAATAACATATTTGGCAGCAGAGTCCCTTTAACAGCAGCTTAAGCTGTTCCAGAAAATTCAGGAAGCTGCTGTCACAGAACAACAAATCTGTGAGAAGTGAAGGCAATTTTCTCAGCAGGTTGCCCAAGACTAGGATTAATTTTCACAGGAGAAATTACTGCAAGACACGTCATTTTTGGCACAGAAGAAGAAATCTTACTCCATTTCAACAGAAACATGACTACCACAACAACAACCCCCCCCCCCCCCCCCCCCCCAAACATAAGGTAGAATACAAAAGGACGAAAAGAGAAAATTAAACACAAATAAAACTGAAATAGCTGAAGTTTTATAAAAACCTTAGATTCTCTCTGTGGAAAGCAGTAACAAGGTAGCACACACAGCAGCAGCTGTAAGAAATACATCTTTGGAGATGCACTTGTTTGAGTTTTGTGCCAGCTTCAGGTAGCCAGATGGGTGGGTTAAGCTATGGAAAATGAGCAGCAACAAGCAACACATCCTGGGTCTCTCCCCTCTCACCAACCTAGTTCTTCAACCTAACGGAGTGAGACTGTAATAATTCCAGCAAATCAAAGCAAAGCTAGAGTAGATCTGCTTGATGTTGCTTCCAGTGTTAAGTCTCACTTCTGTAGTTTATGAAAAACAAAACCTATTTATGCTTTTTGCTGTATGCACACTAAAACAATGCTGAGGTATTACAGAAATGTACAGAAGGATTCTGTCTTATCCAGCCAGATAAAGTCTTTGAAATTACGCTATAAAAGCATTTGTTTTATCATTTGTGTTTATGCTGCTTGCTTGATGTCACAAGACTTCATTGTAGACTACAAATCCAATCTACCAGTCTCAGAGTCCACAGGAGCCTTCTATAATAATTTCTCTGGGTTCTATTTCAGGTCCTCTGCGGGCCCCAGGGTTTCACCAGCAGCTCGCCTGTAGCCAAGTTCCCTGTGGACAGTTCCACAAGCACACTTAACTCATTTGAGTCCACGCCTCTCTTTTCCAAGGCAACACCAAAGTTATTCCACTAAAAAAATGCCACACCACCTCTTCTGCTTCTGCCCACACCTCAACTCAGCAGCCCAGCTCCAAGTGAAGACAGCAGCTCCAGCCTGTCACTGCCTCCTCGCAGGTTTGAGAACAAATCAAACCATTCCCATGAGCTTTCTTAAGCTGACACTGAATGATCCTGGCAATTTAAGCATTTTACATCAAAATACTCAGCAAACAATGGTTGTACTGTCCTGCTCCTGCGTGGGTGCCTGCAGGAAATAAAACATTCTTTAAAGATTTTACACGCTTTTCTAACCCTGAGATGGATTATTTTGCTCAATCTAAAAATAAATACACGGGCCTTCTTGTGTTCAAACAGCGTAAGAAAAACAAATTGCTGTTTTGTCTTTCTTTGACTGAAGTAGCCAAGGGGGTTGTGTCCTGGGGGAACAGGCTGTTGATATGTTTTAATGAAGGATTCTTTACAAATCCTCAGCTGCTGACAAAAATTTGTGCATCTCTTGTTAGCCTCCATCTAATAATAATATAACTGAAAACCAAACAAAGTAAGCATGGAAGTTAAGTGCAGCATCACCTGTACACTGCCATGCAGACCAGGACTCCAGCCAAGGCTGATTATCTCTCTAGTAAATTGCTCTGCATAAAGAACCTCCACACAAGAGCACCTCTCCACTGCAATGACCATCTGTAGAGTAGCTCTCAAAAATCTAGCTCTGACCCCTTGATTCCAAAAAACTTTCTTACCTACTCTCCCCTTAAGGTCTCTCCAGTAAGTAATTTTTAATACTGCTTAATGTGAATCTGTAAGTATTGTGTCCATAAAAGGCTGAGGTGGTGTCCCCTTGCTCCCTGCAGAATGAATACACAATTTTCTTTCAATGTAAGCATTTGTGTGAGAGCAGCAAGCCACTGTTTCAGGTATTTTCTCATGTTCAGTACCACCTCATTGCAATTTATGCTCATAGATATAATTTACAGCATTTTAAGTAGCATGACTCTAGCCTACTCCAGAAAAAAAGCTGGTCACTGCAGCTGAAACAACAAAAGATAAGAAAATAATAACTGTGCTTGTTAAGACCATCAAGGAAACTGGAGCTTTTGGTGGCGAGAGGCATCCTGTGGCTCTGAGGATCACTTCAGATAATTAACTGCTCCTGTCTCTCAGAAATGCTTTCCATTTCCAAAGACCACTTTCCCCTTGGAAAACAAGCAGTGTTAGATTTATGATGGCAGTGGTGGCACTTGGTGCACCTCCCCTTAAAGACTCAGTAAACAAGACTTGGAGACCCAGGCTCTCCCAGCTGTTTGAAAACACCCTCAGCTCCTCCCTGCATTACCAACACTGCCAATAAAAGTTCGGGAAATAAAACAAATTGAAGAGGCAGGCTGGAGCCTGGAGCAACATCACCAGTCCCACACCAGCAGCCAGCACATTTCTGTGCTGCTGCTTGGGACAGACCACACAGCCTGGGGGAGCTAAAAGGCATCATTCACCAGGACCAGTGCATCAAAGCAGAAGGCAAGTGGGAGGAACATGAATAAAGGGATGCTTGTTAGTATATCTAAGGATGGCATTCCCAAAGGAAAAAAAAGAAGAAAACACATGTGTTGAAAGGATAGGAATTGTATCTCTCTCCCTAAGAAAATGAAGTTCGTAACTCAGAAAGAGCCTACATGCTATTTTTAAACTTTCATGGAAATGGAAGAAATATCTTTAAATGCTTCCAATCCGAGGAACTTAACTTGCAAGGGAAAAAATAGCAGGATATCCTTTTGCTTGCAAAGGCAACTATCACTATTGTTTTATAACTGAACTAAATGTAAAAAAATCTATTTCTAGATTTTATGTTTTGTGGTTGGAACATCAAGGTGCCTTGTTACTATCACTACTATCATGTCTACACAGATGAAAGTTATCCTCAAGACAAATATTGGACAAGTCTCTTGGAAGCTCCCTGTCTTGCTAAAGACAATGGGAAACCAGAGCAAGTCCTGTCCACCAAATACCTGGTCACTCTTCAATTTTGTATGCTCAACAGAGTGACCAGGTAACTAAAAGTAGTCACTTGAAAGCAACTTAACTTATACTTTCAGCTGTAAAAGCAGCATCCGAGGTTGACACTGTCTGCTCCCAGGAGATGTTTGTTATTACTCAGCTGAGCACGCACAGACACTTTCATCCTCTCCTAAGAAAACAGCTTTGTGCACTCAGCAAAAAACTCACAGCACCCAGAGCTTGTTTGCCAGGTGGGAACAGAGGCCAGGGCTGGACAGAGCCTTCTAGAACCTTCTTTGCTTAAGCTGTGCCTAGAACAACCAGTCCACAATATTTTAAATCTGTATATAGAACTCGCTTGCCTTTGTCATGATTCAAAATGCAAGGTTCCTTAAAAGACATTTTTATCATTCCCTAAACTCTGCACCGGCTGCAGATGGTGTTCCCCAAGTCCCAGAAATTCTTTATGGCCAGGTTTACACACTGCAGAGCTGTCACACACAATTTTTACCTGCAGCCAAGCGAAGCAGGAGGTGCTGAGCTAATGCACCTGGCTGGCATTTGAGAAGTGATCCTTGTCACTCAGGTGTAATAGGAAGGCTCCAGGCCATCAGTCTCCTAGGATCAAAAGGCTATCAGAAAACAAAGCAGTGCTGAGAGGATGGGAGAGGATCAGTTCACTGTTTCTCTCCTTGTTTGTACAATCTGGATGGAATAAATGGCTTTTTTGCTTATTTAACATACTGAATGGCTTGGAATTAAAATCCAAACAAGGAGAGATGGTTACAAGAAGTACCAAGACTCCAATGAACCTCTGCCTAAGGAAAAGCTTTCTCCATCTTTCCTGATGCATCCTAGGGACAGCAAACTGGAGAAGACTACAGACATTTCCAGATTTTCTGTATCACCTTTTCACTGCCCATAATTTCCTTCCTACATAATTGCTCAAATGATGCCAATGTTTGTGAAAAGTTCCCATGAACCAATGGCAAAATACTCAAATAATTTAAAATACCTCAGGGATGTGAGCAGGCAGGTTCATAATTTGTAGCCATGATGGATCGGGCTCACCACCTTTGTGTACTGTGACTTTTTAATGTCCTCTCAGGCAATGTCTCTACATTGTAATAGTTTCACATGCAATCCTTAGACTCCTGAAAGCTGGACAAGCATTTCCCTACATGTGCACCACAGAAGGCTCTGAGGAAATGTCTAAGAGAAGGGTAGGACATACCCAAGGGGTTACAGCTACCATAGCAAACAGAAAAATAAATACCACACTGCTTCTCCTCTTGCTTTCATTATGGAAAAAAGTGCAATATTATTGTGGTAACATCAATACTGTATTGGCAAAGAGGAGCAGGAATGGAGCTGACCTGCACCAAGGAGGCAAGGGATGTCCTTTGCACTGGTAACGCACAGATGACATTCCTTCAGCACACCCAGCCAATGATTAACAAAGCAAAAATGCAAAGAGACAAGCAACATGACAGCCCTAGGGCACCTTCAGTAAAACGCCTACTTCTAGTGAAAACATTCAGGCTGAATACACCACACCTTTCACCTTTAGAGAACAGATGGTGTCCAGCCAAGTCTGATTTACAACTTGGTCTGAACAGCAGTGAGCTGACAGGCTGATGAAAGAAACTAGAGTATTCCTTGTCTGAGTAGAAATAGGTTGAATCTAACATTACTTTGTCTCCTGTTGCATGAATTCACCCTGTATCTTCCCAAACCTCTAGCATTCTTCATAAGCCACTGCTATTCAAAACACAACACGCATAAATTGTGTTTAAAAAAACTAATATTCTTAAACCAAGTTAAAAAAAACATAAGCTTTAGAAGAAATAGATACCACAGAGTTAATAAGGAATCGTTCCACACACTGTTTATTTTACAACAAACTTGTAAAATGCTCACTCACTCTGACAGTGTGCTCATTCTACAGAAACATACTCGTAAACACATACAGCAGTTAACCTTAAAAAGCATGGGGAAGTGCTCACTCACTTCTCCCCTTGGAGGTGCTTTCAATTCAATAGTGTGTTAAAACAAATACTTGCATTTAGGCTCTAATTCAAGACAAATTCTCTTAAAACTATGCTAACACAGAAACTGAATTCTCTCATCTCCCAAGAAAAGGAAAAAAAATAAATATTGCTATGTTCTTTCTAACTTTGAGCAGTGAAAATGTTTAGAAAACTAAGGTTTTTTTTTTGGAGTTTTTTTAATGGTCAATTTTTTGTTTTCACTTAGTGAACTTAGATAACATTTCTGACTGTGGCATAACCTAAGCTACATGGCAATCTCTTGAATAGCAAAAGTTACTATTTGTCTTCAAAGGAAAGTGCACATTTGAACAAGTCACCTAAACTGAAGTTTCTGTAAGTAATGAGAGTTTAGGTCAAGTTTCGTAACCAGTTAAAAATTAGTCTACAAGCCAAGTACTATTGAGCTCTATTTCCTTAGCAGTCAAAGCAAACATCACCCTTGTTACTTCCTCCTTTGATTCCAGAAAAGCTCCATCTGAAGAATAGACAGAAAGGCCAAAGTAGCTGAAATCAGTCCTGGAAAAGAGGGACTCACAGAAGGCCACAGTGTCTTTTATTAGATGAAGAAGGCTGTGGGGAAAGGAGGGGACAGAGGACACTTTCCAGCATCCAGCCCTTGCTGGGTCTGAAATGAGCACAAAGTGATGTCAGCTGCAGTTTGTCTCCCTGTGGTTGGGTACATGCAAAGGAAGCTGGGCTGATGGCAGGGAATGCACCCAGACTTTTTGCCTGGAGTACAATGGACTGCCAAGATACCCCTGACTGCATGCAAAAAGAGCATCTCAATATCTAATGACATTTATGAACCATTTGATCAACAGAACAAATTGGCAAGAAAATGCAACACTGCTAAAGCAGTTTGGAGGAGAAATTGGTGTGTCGAAAAGCAGGAGATCAAAAAATTATCACCTTTTCCAACAGGGAATTAAAATATTCTGCTGACTTGAAAAAATACAGCACTATTTTGTTGTCTAAGTAATAAATGCTTATCATTATGAAGATAAAAACTGGCATCTAAAGCTTGGGAGGGAGAAGGATGTTAAAGATAATTCAGACAGCAACATTGTTAGACATCAGAGAAAATGAAAAACGAGACCTGAAACTTCAAAGCACAGAATAACAACACAAGGAAACAAATAAGAGAGGCATAACTCACATAAAAACAGACTGCACTGAGTAGTGTGCCAGGGCAGGAACACTACTACTTGCTGACTTCATTTCAAAAACTGCCATACTGCTGTAGTCAAGCTTTGGTGAGCTCTGTCAATCTCATGCCCTACCCAGAGCAATTGGGAAGCCCTTTTCCATGCAGGACTGCACCAGCTCGTACAAACAGCAGGGAAACTCCTCTGCCCTTGATGCTGGTGCACACTGAAAACCACAGAGCTGACCAATACCTCGGTGAGACACCTTCCTGCTGCAGCAGCCACTGGTGCAAGAGCACTGTGATCAGTGCCCAAGAAGTAAAAGCAGTACCACCAATTTGTCATCACTGTGCTGATCCATTATTCCTATGGAGCATCCTTAAGCTGCAAAATGCCACTTCCACTGAGGCTCACTGAGGTAGCTAGTAAAAAAAAGTCCTGCAAAGTAAGAAACACAACGCACATGCTAAACATCTTTCTATACTCAAACAAAGCAAAGAATCTGATCAAAGTCCAGTAGGTGCTCAAAGTAGCATTAGGAGAGTGCTAATGTGATGACCAATGTAGGAAGATAAACCTTGTGTTTCATTCCTGAAAACACATCTCTTGAACCAGGAGTCTACAGCCAAAATAATTCAGGGGCTTGAAACAGGCAGATTCATTCTCTGAGGAAACATCTCCAGTAGCATTTGTGACCACCAAAGACCTCCAGGCTGGCACTTACCTATGAAGTACTGCTTGGCGAGGGAGAAGCACAACCACACACAGCTGTTTTAAGACTTGCCCCGTTTATAAGCTTTTTCATCCTTCAGTAACTGGAGAAGTTAACTCCATTTACATGAGGCAACCTGGAATTATTACAAGACTCACTAAAAACACTCCCCTCTCCCTGCCAGCCCATCCTTCAGTGACCTGCTCCCAGTCAGATGTGAAAGGCAGACCCAGACACGACCTCCACAGGACTTCACAGGGCTGGGTGCCTGCCTGGGTTTCACCTGGTCCCGCTGAAGCCAACTGCTGACCCCACCCTGGCACCGGCTGGGTGCTGCACTTACCTCTCTGAACATGTCTTACTGCCTTCCCACATGGCAGGGCAGATTTCCTGTTTTCATACATTGCCTTGTCAGCCCTAATCAGTGTCAATAGGTTATGGTGTCTTTTGTGCTGGCAGGAAAGAACTTTTAATCTCTTCCCTCACACCGAGCGATGAGAAGCTGCAGGCACTCCCAGACATAACTCCCTTGGCTCCTCTCCGAAAAATTCTCTCAAGCACTCGGTTGCTTAGCAATATTTGCCTTCCCCCTGTACGGTTCAAATTGGCAACATCTGTCCCTTTGGCACTTTCCACTTGTGCAAGAAACAGTGTGGAGAGTTTCAGAAATCTACAGAGAGGTTGATGGAGCATGATTCGAGTGAGCCATCAGAGCTGCTTTGGCATTTTATTGCTGGTTTATTTCCAGCCTGGATAGAAAATGTGGCTTCTTCCAAAGGAGATGCACACAAGGGAAAATCCTCTTTTGCATCCGGTGGGACTGACCTATTAAATCAAATACAAGTAGCTTTTTCTGTTTACATAACTACACCCGCATGCTCTGGCTTGGTTTAGCTGAAAAACCCAAACAAAACACAGCACTGACATACAATTCTTTCCTGTCAACTGGGACTGACTGTGACTTCTCCTAAGATATTGCATGCTCATCAAGGGAGAGAAAAACAAGAGAAGCCAAAATGTGTTTATGCATTTAAAAATGCAAAAGCTGTGTGCGATCCTGACCTCATAACCACTAGTCAAACCCCTAAACTGCCTGTGGTCCATGCAACCATCCCAAGAGGCAGTGATCAAGGTCATTGCCTCTGGATGTACCTGCAACCCAGCGAATGAGGGGAACAAGAAATTAAAATAATTTAAGAGCATAAAAAGTACCAACTGCTTTCACTTCTGAGAGCCAAAAGGGAACATGGAGAAGACCCAAGTGAAAGGATTTGCCTTTGGGCACTTGGTATGACAAGGAGCAGCACAGAATCCCACAATAAACCTTCCTCTGGCTGCAATTCATTTCTGCTCACACCACAATGCCCAAGGGTTGTGAGAAAGGCCTTGGCTGGCACAGCTTTGGATATTTACATGGAAGTTGTTAGGGAAGCCTACCAAAATGACAGTTTCAGCTCTTATGGTGAGGTTGAGGTTAACTTTTTTTGCATTTAAAACTTTTCTTATCCAAAACAGTCAGAAAAAGTAACAATTCTCATTCATGTTTGATCTGCTTCTTTAGCAGTCACACACAGCAGCAACAAGACAAATTAATACAATGCCTGTGAGGAAGGTTGGAAACCCTCCAATCACCTAAGGCACTTCTGATTATAAAAAGGGCAGCAGGGGTAACACCTTGTTACCTGTCTTGGTGCAAAGCAAGGAAAAAAAATAGTCAAAAAAGGAATACAAGGAGCAAAGGGAAAAAAGCCCCAAACAAAACACAATCTCCCTTCTATTCAGTAAATGAGAAATACATAAAAGATTGGTAGAAAGATGACAGTAGCTTAATGCTGACTACTGTGTTTCATTACATAAGACCAACAGTGCTACGTACATCTTTAAAGATTTTCATTTTGAAAGGATGCAGAATTAAAACAATATATTGATTTCTACTTTACAGGGTTCACCTGTCTGACAGATTCTGCCAGTAGAAAAACTCAGGTGCCATGAAGAGAAGTCCAGTGAAAAATTATCTACCTAGAGCAGACTTTTTGTATATTTTCCATCCAAACATCTTAGTAGGTATTTAGTAATTCCTATTTACTATATAACAACCACATTTTAATTGGTGAACATTGATAAGTGTTTACTGAGGAAAACAAAGCTCAATGACAGCAACTTGAACACAAGGATAATACAGCATTACCAAAAAGACTTAACACATCTGGGCTGCTTCATTGTTGCTTAGGGGTTCTAAATTGACTGCTTTCCTATTTGCTTCTCACAGGCAGGAGAGTCTGGTGAGGCCCCATTACACAAGGTAGAAGAAACTATGCCCTCATACCCCCAAAATTTTTGAGAAAACAAAGCCAAACCTTCAATGAGCATCAAGGGCCATACATTCCTCCATACACTATGCCCTTAATAATGCTTGAGGATTTATAAACATTCTCCCTCAAAACAGCCTGAATGCTTCTTCCCCTGCTGTCAAACAGATTCCCTTTCACACATCATAGTCTGTGTCAATGGAGGCAATACAAGGGTCTTTGTTGGTGCTGCAGCCCTCCTAGAGACAGGGAGAGGGAGAATGGCTTTAAAAGCATCTTTGTTTAGGTGTTGAAGAAGAGGAAAAACCTGGCACATGAAGAGAAGGGACATGCTTCATGTGTGCTACGTTTTTAAGCCTTCTCACAACAAATTTGGGAAGATGCCTTAAAGGGACAGTGATGACATTTGAAAGTGAAGGCTTTGATTTGGGGAAAAGGGGGAAGAGCTGTTCAGTGTCTCTGTGAATGCAAAGTGAGTCACTGCGCTGTTATCCACTCTGCAGTCAAACTGTGTGCCTGTTTGGCCTGGAAGGCTGAACTTTTCAGTGTTCCCATGAGCAGGAGCTGTCAATAATGAATTCACAGCTGCAGGTGAAACACGCCTTAGAAATCAATTAACCAGAACACATGTTGAGGAAATGGCTTCCCTAAGTCATGTCAAGGGAGATTACAGGAAAAACTATATTTGGCATGTGGCTGTTCAGTAAACTGGGGCCAAACAGCTCAGGGAAGAGGAGGGAAGAACAGCAGAGTTTCTGCTAGTCTAGAACTATTCACTGTCAGGGTCGTTGCAGGGCAGGAACCTCCCCACAGTTCCTGTTTCACCAAGAAATAAAGAGGGGGACAAGCTTCCAGCCAACAGACCCTCAAGCAGCCTCCCTTGTACAGGACACCTAGCACACAGGCCATATATCCAGGGGTGCCACCTCACTGTTTCTCCCTCTTCTCCCTCCAGGCTTCAGCCCTGGAGGGTTCTATTATCAAATAGATGTTCATCACTGAGATCAAACAGAAGTAAGCAAATGTGACAATGACAAGACTGATAAAAACAGAAATCAAAATAATGTGTTTTTCACTAGAGCTTACAGAGCCATTATCCAAAATGCCTGTATTTCTCCGTGCCTATGCACAGAAAACAATCAGGGGACACAGCCTAAAGATCCCTCCTGCAAAGCAGGATAATTCAGCATATTTACAGAAAAGGTTCTTCTGTCAGCTTCAAAATGGACTAAGCATATAATTAAAACCAGGGTCCTGGCTTGTGCAAAACCATATTTTATTATCTTCAATTCCCTTTTTACTGTGTTCTTACTTTGCCACAGATCAAACAGGAGGAGCATGAGCAATGGTACTCCTGCACTGGCAGCTGTAGGATTTTCATGGGCATTTGGACTCAGACTCACATGTTCAACAGGAAGTGAGAAAAAGGTCTCATTCAGCACACAGCATCATATCTAATGCTGCCCTATCAAAATTCATATTAAACCAGAGTTACATGAGATGACAGAAGAAACATGGGAGTGGGAAAAGAGATAAGACAATAATGCAGATGAGACAACAAGATAATGTAGAAGGTGATGCCCTGCACTGCTGTCTTTCTCTCCCAGGAGTAAAATCTGGTTAAGCAAATAAGGTAATGTGGACCTCAGTGAACTTCCTGTTTTCAGGTGTGATGTGCAATGCCAAACCTACTTGGTAGCAAATAAAGTCTCTCAGCATGAAAGTATTTTCACAACTTCTCAGCAATGTCATTTTGACAGTTTCCTCTCATTTCCCACAAGATACTGCCTACAGCCATTTGCAGCTGATCCACACCCTTTTCCATGAAAAACAGACTGCACCCACTCTCTTCCTTTTCATTCCAGAGGCAGCAAAATACAATTTGAAACAATCTCCATGGCTCTCCTTGCCCAGCTGTCTTAGGACCATGGAATCCTACATCCCATAGGGCACAGCAATCACATCAGGACTGACGGATGAGCACAGTAATTCTCCAAAATGTACCAGGGGACCAAGTGCCTTTGAGCCCACAGGAGGCCAAGCCACGAGTCAGGCAGAGCCAGTGTGCAGGTCCCTTGGGACAGCTGAAACTGGGTTTCAAAGAGCACAGGAAAAGGAGCTGCATTTGCTGAACACCACACGTACAATGCTGCTGCTCCTCCTCCAGTGCTTTACCTGCTTTCTGCCTCCATCCCACATGACAAATCAGAGAGGTGGTCTTGGGTCAGCAAAAACAGATGGAGTACTGCAAGGAAACTTGCAATATCAAGTCATACTTTCCTGTGGGTCTACAGTGAGATTTTAGCACCTTACAGAGGAGAATCCTGTGCTGTTCACAGTCACAAAGCCCAGGTGACCACAAAATCCACTTTACTGCTGGCTGTCCATATTCAGTGAGGATTTCACCACCACTCAGAGTCCTGACACTCTGCATCAACACTTGATCTTCTCACCGTATCATTTCCCCCTTCTTTTCAACAAGTCTTAGTGGAAAACAAAAATTATGGGCACGAAGGCAGGTTCAAACTATAAAACCTGCTGCAGCCTCACTGAGAAAATAACAGAAAAATCACAGGAAGTGTCACATTTTCAGCATTCAAACAGGTATCTCGCACCCAGGTCAATCTCAAAATGCACCTTCCAAACACACAGTCATCACTGCTTCTGGAAGTCACTGCTGTTTGATGAGCTGTTCTCCCACAGCCAAACTTACCCTGATCCAACAGACATCCCAAAAATTGCACTCACCTCTATGGGCTCAGAAGGGGTTTCGAATTTGGACAGTTCTGCTTTGGCTTTTGCCTTCAAATCTGAGAGATCATCATCAGTCTCTTCCTTGGGCTCAGAAGGGGTTTCCAACTTGGACAGTTCAGCTTTAACTTTTGCCTTCAAATCCGAGACATCTTCATTGGGTCCTTCATGGTATTCCTCCAGGAGAGGTTTGAGCTCCAGGGATTCAAATGATGCCTGATCTTGGCCATCCATGGGTCTGACATAGGCAGTTGGTTTCTGCTGCATTGCACTGGCTTTTGATGTCAAAGAAGGGGGAAAAGTCTGAGAGGAAGGCTGAGTGGTGCTGGTCAAGGTAACGGCTGGGCTGTCCCGACTTTCCTTCTCCTGTGATCCTGTCACTAAGTCCTGTAATGATTTGGTTTGACTGTAGGTTGACCCATGACTTCTGCTGCTGTTCTGTGACCTGGAATTGACATGCTGGCTGGAATGTAGAGGTGACAGGGGTGCCACGGGAGAAGACAACAAACACGGCAGGAACGGGGAAAGTGCCAGAGGGGAGGCCTGCAGACCATGAGCACGACCTTCCCCGCTCCCAGGCTTGCCTTTGTGGCTGTGGGGAAAACCTGCCTGAGTGTCCCGGCCACCACGGCCGTGCTCCTGACCGTGGCTGCGAGCGCTGGGTAAGCTGCGGCCCTTGCTGTGCAAACCTGAAGCTGGTTCTGCTCCTGACTGTGCCTTTTGGTAATGACTGGAGTGGCTTGGAGGACGAGAGGGTACAAGCATGGGTCCCACGGGCGGACAGCGGGTCAGGTGCTGGAATGAAGATGGCAATGTACGGATGGCCTTCTCAGGGAAGTACGGGCGATCAGGCTGTCCGGGGGGAAACTGAGGGGCAACGCTCTTTGGAATCCCTATAAGGTTTTGACAAGATTTGTTGCTCATGAACTCCTTGACCTCCTCATAATTGCCCAACATGTTCTGAATTCGGCTTGACAACTCATCTCCTTTATTAGTCTGCAACAGAAGAACAAAGAGGTGGACATTTCAAAAGCTGCCCAAGAGATCCAGCTGAGGAAGAGACATTCTTCAGGATCTTAAGTTAATCACCACACATCACCATGAGTGAAGTTAGGCAAGCTCATCTTGATCCTGCAAATCTCTCCAAACCAGATGGGACTGCTTGAGCCACTATCAAGCCAAGCTTGGTGCACCTGCAGCCTCCAGGAGTGCTAACACCAGATTCATTTGTTACACCCATAGCTGCAGGCAGACAGGCAGCCAAGCTACTCCTGAGCACCCTCCCTCAAACTACAGGAGGCCAGCCCGAAGTCCATACTGCTCTTGCACAACCAACAGAGATTCAACCACATAACTCTGAGGAATTGAAATTAAAACAAATGGGAAGATGCTGTGTTTGTATTTATCATGCTCAAGTCTGCTACACCCTCGGCAAAGCACAGCTCTCCTCTTCCATCCCAACCCTCTTTGCTCCTCTCTTCCCCTCCCAACCCCCCGTAACATTACCTTGTAGGGTTCTGCAAAGAGGGGAGTTTTCTCAGAGAACTGTTTTTTGTCTTCCAGAACCTCCTGACTCCGTCTCTCTTTCTCTCGAATCCGCAGCAAGTTTCTGTCCTCATTGCACAAGCTTTAGGAAGGAGAGAAAGGAAGGATGATTAACATGGTACACCAGTGTTATCAACAAGTATCTACTCTGTACAGAAACCCTGGCTTCAGACAATGGCATACAACCAGAATGAAAGTAACTTTGAAATCCATGGGATAGTTACAGCTGACAAATCAGTTACATCAAGAATTTGCTGCATAACACAGTAATGTGGCACACAAGGTATATGCATCCTTCTCAGTGACTTCTACTCCTGACACCACCCTTCAGTAACAGTGGGAAGAAAAAGCTATCCATCCATTTCATTGTGAAACAAATTGAGGAGCAGTCAGTGGGGGTGACAAGCACACCAGCTGGCAAGTCCATTTGCAACAATAACTGTGAAAAACCAACATTCTTATTCCTCAGACTTCCACCCCAACTCTTCACCCAGGAGTAAAAGAGAATCCATTATGTTGAAGATATTGTCACTTTCAAAGAAGGAACTTTGCCTACTTGACAAAAAACAAGGCAATGCTACTTGGCAATAAACAGGCTTGAAAGCTGCTCACCAGGAAACCCATGCAGTTGCATTTAAAGCAATGCAAACATGTTTAGAAAGGTCTCAGAAACTCAGAAAACAGCAGGTCAAATCCCCTGTTCCTCCTCAATGACATCTGCATGCACTCAACTCCAGCAGCCCCACAACAAAGTACCAATAAACCTGCGTCACATGCACAGCAGAAAGATTTCATGGAAAGCCAGATCCTTTAAACTGCACCTTGCCTGTGAAATTCTACTGCAAAACAAGGGAATCTCTTGCTCTAATCTTTATAGACACTGGGGATGGAAAAGCATGCAGGCATTTCTCTCCTGCCCTATTTCTACTCTACTGCACAGTCTACTGTATACATACAATTCCTATATTGCTCTTCATACTTGCAAATTCTCAAGTGCCCACTTTGCAAGGGAAGAGCCTTGTCCTCCCTACCAGTGAAATCTTCCGAAATGTTACACCAATAGCCACCTACTGAAAGTTTAATCATCAACAGAGGAGAGGCAGAGGACTGGCTTTGCTGTAGCAGCTAACCAAGAGGTCTGACTGCTGCAGAGGGGGTTTCCTAATGCAATGGGAGCTCTGGAAAATGATGCTGACAGATGGCAAATTTCTATATACGGAACTGAAGTAAGGATGTACTTGTACCACTAAGGCAGAAAAACATATTCAGGGGTTACACTGTGCACGTTTAGCATAGTTTCCAACTTTGCTAGTGTCAAACTGTTTCCAAATATAGCAAAACAGAAGAGTCCAGTAATAGCTATGTACCCTACTCCTGCAAACAACTTTAAACGTTCATAAAAGAAAAAAGAAGAAAGCAGGAATCACTGACTCTGCTTCAGTAAATAGATACAATCCTTCTGTAATAAACTGTATAATGGAACATTTCCCCTGTACATATGATGTAATTTTTGCATGTCAGCAATTTCCTATCTATAAGCAGATAGTTGGGGAGTTGCACTGTGTGTGCCAGAAAAGCTTTGTGCAGTCAGGTGTGGGAAACACCAGCTGCAGAACACAAAAACTTAGGAAAAATTATAAGGTAAACTAGAAGCAATATTGGCTAGATTTACTATCTAAAATGGTATGCTTGCAAATGTGTTTTTTTTTTTTTAGTGAATGTGTTTTTTCACAAAAAGGCAGGCCATATATTATGACCCTGAAAATGACTTTTTACCAAAACACTGTGCTTGCATCCATGTGGACTATGGATGTCCTTCTATTTCTAGGCTGGCAAGCACCCAAACTCAGAGTAACCAAGTTGTTTTGCTCAGAGGTTCTGATCACATTCAAACAAAAGGAAAACCCTAAACCACTTGAGTCTCTCACAACAATAATATTTATGATGAGAAGTAGCTATGTTTCCTGTATGTACCCTGACATTGAATGTAAAACAACTTGCGTGCTGCTTGCTGCAAAGACAGCAGCTGTAATACCTCTGAAGGCCTTTTCTTTCCCTGAACCTTCCTTGACCCCAAGCTCTCTTCCCAGCAATAAATTCTTTCTAAAGAGTGTGCAGGGGGGAAGGGGGGCGGGGGTAGAGGGGAAGGGCAGGGACACTGCCTGTCTGCCATAGTGCCAGTTCCTGAAGGTTTAAGAGGAGACAAAGGTGCCTGCTCAGGAACCTCACAGCACACACGGGTGCTCACACACGTACGGGAGCACCGGGCACTGCTCAATCTTCAACACCCTCATGGGGTACAGTGGCTCGGGCTGCTGGCCGTGCACAGCCAACCGGCCCTGCAGCCAGGCCAGGGGTCACTCCCCTCCCCTTTGCCGCTCGGGATCACCATCCACCCTCTGCCTCCCGGTCTGAATCGGGTCAATGTAATTTTCATTCCGAGTTTTCCTCCAACTTCATTGAACAGAAGGAGCTACAGTTTCAAAAGCAGAAGTCTAAGGGGCAAAAACATTAAGTAGCTACTTATTTAACAAAGCAGTCGAGAGCAGCAGCCTTCCCTTCTCTAAGCTGCAGACACGACCTTTAACTGCCTGAAGACAAGAGCTAAAAACACTTCCAATTCTATTTTATCATATAGATGTCATGAAAACTTTCTGAAAACCTGGGCTATGCTGTAACTCACATGGCAGCTCCCTAAGGTCAAGTGTCAGGAAGCTAAGCAGAAAGCTCAGGCCCTGCGTGGCCCCGTGCCAAGAGGAGAGGAGGTCTCCATGTCCTGCCAGGCGCCAGCACGGAAACCCATGCGGAGACACCGTCTGCCAGGCTCCGGCAAGGCGGCCCTCGTGCACGCACAGCCCCAGCCCCGCTGCTGCCAAAGCTGCGGGGAGAACCCCAACTCCTGCTCTTCATGAACCTCTTCAGACTCCCGGCTTTGATACTCCGATTTTCCTAGAATGAGAACTCAAGAAAAAGCTCAAAACCACCCCAAGTTGTTCCTTACTGGTTTGCAGAAATGCTTTGGGAAATTGGACCTCGAGGCTTGGCACCAACGCACCAAGCACAGGGGAGGCTGGGACTTAGGGGATATATGCACAAATCACCCCCACCCCAAAAAAACCCAAATAGTGCTTTGATACAGACTGAAACAGTAGAATTCTGCTGGGCTCAAAGCAGCCCAAGGTGAAGGCACTACACTGGCTCCCATAATAAGGATTTGGTTCAGGAAGCTCAGCAAAGCACACACCCTGACTCACAACATCATCCAGACTTGGGTCTGTAACAGAAGCCATAAAATACCGACGTGCTCTGAGGCTGCTCTCAGTGACATGCCAGCCCTTACTACATAGGTTCAAATGCTGATATGTGACAATCCAGACCATGACAACATTTTCAAAAAATAGGCTGGAGCAGGAAGAAATTCTGCCTCTTCTGTCCCGTGTGTTCTCCAAGTGAAAATGAAATGAAAATAAAAATCTGCTTTAATTGTAATAAGATCTAGTACTGGCTCCCAAAAGGAATTATCCAGAAGCAAGGAAGGAAGGCAGAAAAACGTTAAAAAGCAAACACACAGAAAACACTCACTTCCCTCTTAACATGCAGAACCTCTTCCTCTGAAACACTGAGACACAACATTTCATTTTAGTACAACTGCAGGAAAACACAAATTTATTGAAGCTGTTTTGTCATTAACATTGATTCTTTTTTTAATGTGAGAAAATGCTGATCATGACTGAGAGATGTATTTTTGCTTAAGGTAAGACACATCATCCCCGAGAAAACAATTAAACAGAGATCACAAGGATGCATCACAACAGTCTTGCTGCAGCACCCCTGCTTGTTTCCTATTAAAATCTCCACAGAATAATTGCCACAATTTATAGAGCCAAGATCACATCTGCAAAGATTAAATATGCAGTTTCATTCATCAGGCCATCAGCCTGAAAAGAAACGTGGATAAAGTCATGGCATAGAAAGCTATTGAGCATCACAGCTGTGCTCAGCTCTCACACTGGTATCACCTACACAGCCTGACAGTAACTGCAAAACAAGCAGATGGAAGGACAACACTACAGCTAATACCAAACAGCACCAAAAACTCCCTGTCCCAACCTTTGCTTCCTTTCCTTTATGGAGATATTGACAAGTTGTAACTTGCTGAATCTTTTGTGTTCTGTTTCACATCAAACACTTTCTCAGAAAAATACACAGTTTGAACAAGAGAAAAACATAGGGTAGAAGTACAACAGATGGTACATTTAGTCAGTAATTTTCTGCACCATCATCATCAATCAGCTTTGGCACATGCTTCCCAAAAATACATATCTTCACACTGAAGTGACATGAATTGGAATTAGCTTTTCAAGACTTTGCTTCCTCTAGCTCCTTCAACTCATCACATCTATCCAGACCTGTTCACTGACTATATGACAGGAGCATCAGACCCACTGAGCAAGAGATCAAGGCCTCACAGCCCACCTGTTTATCTACAATGACTATAAGAAACCTCCTGTCAAATATTTTTGGACAAAAAAAGCATTCCAAGAAAATGCGGCACTGCTGCAACCCTTCCTTCAAAGCATATGGAAAAATGATTCTGAATACACCTCTTTTTATGTTTTAAACACAGAGTCCTCTAGGTTACAAAAAAAAAAAAAAAAAAATTGAAGCAGAGAAGGCTGGGATGTTGTGGCAGGCAGAAGGGAGCTGCCACTTTGCTTAAGTAGAAGCTAAGTTGGCCTTTGCCAGAAAAAAAAAAAAAAAAAAAAACCAAAAAAACAGTTCTACTTTTGTAACATTAATCATCTTCTCACTCAGCCTCTCCTATGGTAATCTTTGGGTTCAAATTCTTACTTATTTGTTTCCTCCCACTGTTGCCAAGTTAAAAATTATATTCATTACTCAGCCATTAAAAGCTTTTGCTTCCTTTCAGCATCAATAGGCCTTTGATCATCAAGCAGTTCCCAGGGGTAAGCCTGATCTTTTCCTAAGAACTGAGCCCCTGCAGCGCCCAGGACTTTTTCAGGAACTGGGAACTCTCAGATGTTCTTCAAACATGACAGATCCTTCATAGACTGAACTTAAACCCCAGTGCAAATGGCTATGCACTTAAAAACACACCAAGATTTCTCAACCTGTGGTCCACGATCCACTGAAGTCTCAAAAGAGAAAAAAGCAGATTTGTCAAAAGATGCAAATAACTGACAGTAACAACCTTTTTTTGTGCCTATTCAAGAAAGGTAAACAAGTAAAAAGTTTATGACTTGGACTTTCCCCCACACCCTGAAATGTTTAAAATCTATTATTTAGTCATAAACTGCCATGTACAACAGCAGCTTAGGAAATCTGAAAAACATGTGACAATTACACAGCACATAACTATGGTGCCATAGCCGAAGACCTGAACAAACCAAGAGGCAGCATCTGCACTTGTGATGCTGCAGAATATGCAGTCTCTAAAGTAACCCAGTCTTTCAGCCTCTCCCCATGTAGGTGACGTTAATAGAACAGTCAGAAAACGTGTTAATTATAAGTTAGACGGGGAACACGAAAGCTGTCATTCTCCATTTAAATGCAAATATATTAGAAGAGCTTTTTAAGAAGGTGTGATTGTGTGAAGTGTAATTACAAGGAAAGCAGACAAGGAGTTGATGAATTTAAGGCTTTGTTTGTTCTGGATGTGGCAGGCAAAGCAGGAAATGTGAAAAATTTAAATCACCGGGTATGTGCAATGAAAAATCCTGACCGCTTCGCCTCTGCAAGGCGTTCTGTACGCGGCAGGCTCAGGCACACATCGCAGGATTTCCTCAAGCCACGTGAGTGGTCCGACTGCCATTCAGCCCCGAAGGCATGCGTGTCTTTGTGGGTAGGTGAGTAAAGATCTGCAACTCCCGTGCTATTTCAGGGATCGGGTATGCAAGAAAGAATCCAAGCTGCTGGCGCCTTGGCTGCAGCTGATGGAGCAGCTCTGGAAGTGCAGCCTCGGATGGGACCTGAGTCCGGGACGAGTTCCCCAGATTTTAAGAGCCCTCTCATAGCTGCACACCAGGCAGCCTTGATTGCGGTGACCCAACCGTGACAAGACTGAACTTGAGCAGCATTTGCAGACAAGAGGAGCCCATCCATGTCTCTTCTCACCTCATCAGCAAGGATCAAAAAAGTTACCTTTGTCAGGATACAGATAAAACAGCTGCTCCAATGGGTTTATTTTGCAGAGGCGACAGTGAAAAGTAAGTTATTCTAAACTTTACTCTCTGTATCAAAAGGGGAAGCATCAATTTGCCTCTAACTCATCTACACTACTCTGTTGCACAGCTGAGCAAACATTTTCACCCAGCCCCAAGTGCCTCCTCGCAGAGAGGACCCAGGGCTGGTCAGGCTCAGCTGGTACGCCCAGATCCCTCTGACAGCGTGCTACATCCTGCCTTTGTCTGAGAATTCGCTTCCATGGAGAATCGGCATTCCCTGCTGAGCAGATCCTGCTCCAACCGAGAGGGGACTTTGACTCACCCACGATTTTCTCAGAAGTGACCTTTTCCCATTTTTATGGATTTAAAAGTCAACTGCAGTCACGGAGTCTCTCATCCACAAAATGCAAGCTGGCATTATTCCCGACTTGCCACAGGGCAAGCACAGGGATGCTGGCACAGCAGGGTCACCAGCCTGTGCCCCAGCCGCTGTTGCACAACTGCTCCAGCGGCACCTTCCCTGCCTCTGCAGCACCTGAGGCTTGCTGCCAGCTGGATTTTTCCCTTAATGAAAACAGAGCTAAAGCACTTGGCAACTGCCGTGAACTGAGCGTGTAGACTTGAACTCACACGTGGCCATGCCAGAGCAGCACAGTGGCAATTTGGGTTAAGTCAGTGTTCAGGTAGTAGGCAGGCAGCAAGAAAAATTAAGGTGAGTAGACCTATTAGAGACTCAGCTTGACACGCTCTGCTCTCCACCAGGATTAACAGCACCTGGAACACCTCTCACTACTTGGGAATGGACTGCCCTGCAGCATTACTCCCTCCCACAGTGCTTCTTCCTCTTGATTATCTTTATTACAATAAAAAACATCATGCATTTCTCCTGATTGTTTAAGGCAGCCTGACACAGGTAAACAAATTTAACTCACTGTCTTACAAACCCCAGCTCAGGAAAATTATGTGACTGAAGTAAAATCGGTGGAAGAGTGCCAAATCTCAAGTTCTATTAAGCCTGGCCAGATCCTCCAGCACTCTGCACTTCAGTGCCCGGCTTCAGCTGTTACCTCTAAGCCAAATCTTTCTGGCAGGGCTCTTTGAATCAGCTGCATGAGCACAGGAGCAGGGTGAGCAGCAATCCTTTCAGAGCATGAATATTTGTGCACAACTGCCCAGCACGGGGAGAAGGTGTTCCCCAGTGGAAACAGAGGCAGGATGGTGATATTTTATTAACTCACCCACCACTAGCAAAATATCAGTGTCTCTAACGCTGACAAGGCATACTTGAATATTCAGAAGTGGTTATCAGCTGCTGCCCGAGCAGTCTGAAGGCTTTCTTCAGTGAAGTGGTGCATGAAATCTCCCACTGTACCCATCTGCCTCTGAATTCCTCATCTCAATGGCAGAAATCCAACACCTGGGATGAACTTTTGTAGGCTTGCCTGGGAAAATGCATAGGGTACAACCTACATTCTACCTTATATAAAACCTATCCTACCTGTTCATTTGCTTTTGCCTTGAAATACACCTTTTGCTGTTCTTGCTGTTCAATAACATCAATACGTTTAAAGGCAGCAAGAGAACTGTGCGTTTGCAGTAGTAATGCACAAAAAGCAAAATGTAAAAATGAAATCAGGTTTCTATTTCTTTAAAGTATGCTCTAAAACAATGTTCTTTACTGGTAAACCATGAGAGATCAGGTAAAAAGGCTGTTGCAAACTAGTACTATCTGAAAAGGAACCAAATAATTAAGGGATCAAGAAAAAGCATTTTTACCTTACATATTAATTTCCCAGACCTATTTTAATTCATTTTTCCACACAATTGCAACATTTCCACCTTAGTGGTTATAGGAAATTAAGCCATGCTTGCTTAGACATACTGTTTCTTCCCACCCGATATCCAAATATTTTATTCCTCATGTAGCACAAAAGTCAAACAAAGCCCGATGGTTTCTCTCCAACCCACTTACAGTTTCTCCAGTGTCCTCATAAAAATGATAAAGCTTTGAAAGAACTCTCAGCTAAAAGGTCTTAAGATAAAAAGCAAGTTACAGCAATGTAAAAGAAGAAAAATAACAATCCAGGTGATATCAGCTGTTAAATTTCAGAAAACTAATGTTTAATTTTCTATGTGAAATAATTTTTCAAGTTAAATCAAAGATTCAAATCTTACAATCTATTTTACTACCTTAGTTCTTTGTGAGGCTACTGAAATGCTTACTGCATGTGCAGAAAGTTAAATGCAGTAAATTTTCTATTTTAGGACTACATTAAAATTATTCAAGTGGAATTGAATAATCCCTCTTTTGTTCATTGATTTTATAGAATTTCCTAAATGCCACTAAAAAACCCCAAACATTACTGTTTTCCACCACAGTAAAAAAGGAATTTCAACAAGATACACAGTTCATAGAAGAAAACCCGAAATGTTTAGTGACCAGCTGCTTGACGGGTGTGCATTTGAAACCCCTTCTCACACAACACTTCTTCTCACACAGCTACCATCCCTGCACATCTGGCCAAGTGAATATATCACTGGTTTTTCCCCAGGAGCCTGCTATCAGCTGACCTTGTCCCTGCTCTGACAAGCAGCTCCTATTCCATCAGTCACTCTGCCATGTGGTCCACAGGTGCCACAACGTACACGTACTGCCACATTCTCACTTCACACACAGCTCAGCTTAGCTTGGTTCCCTTCAGCCATCCCCAAACCCCCGTTTCTTAAAGACTTGACTTCATCCAGCTTGTAAATGCTGTCAGCTTGAGAGGGCTGGCAGTGAGACTTCTGCAGAGCCCAAGAGTCTTTCACCTCAGATTTCCTGCACAGTCCTCCTTTCCTCCCTCTGTGACCATCCCAGCTGAGGGCCAACACAGGCTCCTGGAGCTGACAGCTCAATGCAGCTCAAAGCCCAGCGTGTAAAATGTAACATCAGCCTGAGAATTGCTCCTTTCCCGACTGCAAACCTGAAGCTGTTCAAAGAATTAACCCCACATCAAATGCTATCAGTGGTTTAATTTGCTGTGAAGCATATCAAAAGCAAAACCTGCAAATATGAGCATTTGAAACTGCCTCAGAAATATAGATATGTGCAACTCTGCCACCTGAATCTTTAATTCCCTGCAACCTATTGAACACAAGAGCAACTTGGTAACATTTCTTGTGAAACATTCTTACTGTAAATCCATCCCAAACAACTGAGTGAATCAAATCTAACATGCTAAGAACAGGATAGTACTGTAACTAAATTGAGATTCAGAAAAGTTAAAAAACATGAAAGAGATTAATTCTTTCATACTTTCATAGGAATTAGCAGCAAACACATAATGCATGAAAGAAAGGTTTCCTATCCTTTTGAGTTTTTCACTTACATAACAGCATTTACTAAGAAACAGGTTGGACAAGTCTTATCTGCATAGCAAGGACTACGTAGAAGCATAGCAAGATTAGCAATGTTTGTTGAAAAGATCTGTTTATATGCTGAAAAGCCTATTTAAAAACCTTTCCTGCATTCTCTGCCAGATTCTAATTATTCCAGAAGTATTTTCTAGTTTTTTTCATCTATACACAGAAGGGCCTGCTAGCTTTCCTATGGTTTCTGTTTTTCCATTTTATTAAGAGGTGCACATGCTCTGTAGCCAACTACCTCTCTGTGCTGGAGTTTCAAACTGCAATCGAATCATCAGCCTGAACAAAGCAGCTCATTGTCATTCTGAAAGAACTTGGCAAGTGTTCAATCTAAGCAAGAGCAATAATCCATGACAGGGTGCATTAGGCAGGTACTGATGCATGCCTAATGCACACTGCAAAGCATATACTTCTCCAAAATACACTCTGAAGTATCTTATCTTTCATTTTTCCTGCTTTTAAAGAACGTTTACATAAGCTGTTGCTTTTAGCAACTGCAAAAAGCTATCCCTTTAAAGAATAATAATAAACTGGCTACAAATAATTTCCCATTTCAATTCTGTACACAATTATTCAACATACTTCTGTTTTTCCAATTCAAAACCAAAAATACAAACCAAAACAACAACAATTAAAAAACCCACACCAAAACAAACACAAGCCATGTTTTCACCACATCACCTGCACCTCTGTTTAAAAAGCACCTATTTTCCCTTGGTACTGGAAGCAGGCTGAGAAACCAGCAAGTGCTCAGCTCCACCATCATTAGCCACACTTGCGTGCAGGCAGTGGGAACTTCACCCTCTGGCTCGCACCAAACCAACAGCCAGCTCCCGTTCCCACGGGACAGCAGCACGGCTTTGGCACTGCCGAGGCCACTGCAAACACTGGCAATCTCGGAGCTGCCTGCTGCAAGCCTGGTGCTGGGTGTGCATCTGTGTGTGCCTGGCAGAGCCCAGCAGGCACCGGGCACGTCCCAGACGTGCCAGGAAAGGCTTGAGCGGCACAGGGGCTTCTGCAGGAAGGTGAAGTCAGGCATCCTTGCCTAAGGCAGCACCGGGAATCCAGGAACTACATCTTGGGAAAGGGGAGTGCTGCTGGGAGCCAGCAAGGCCAATTCCAAAACACTTACCTGGCCTCCCTGAGCAGTACCTGAGTGCTCCTGGAGAACGTGTTCCCTGCTTACCATGCCCTATTCTGGAAAGCACACAGCTGTACACCAAATCAACAGCCAGCTCAATACCCAGCTAACAGTTGTTCCACCTGCTGCTGCCTAACCCAGGTGAGATATTCGAAGGATGGACACAGTTTCTCTAAGGACTAATGTATCTTGAAAGGCATTATCATTGACATGATAACGTCAACGTGCCTCTGAGCACATCTCCTTGGCTGCCTGAAAACATGAGGTATTTTTTGTGAATCACGTAACACAGCAATCCCATGATTTTTACAGGGAGGCAGAGGGACAATGTATTTTCTAGCTGAAGTAGCAAACTACTACATACCAGGAGTTATCTGCCAATAATTGGGCAATGTGCTGATTAATACTTTTTCTGGGTTGCCTAAGGACACTGCATGCATGAGTATCTCGCCACTATTAATTAATCAGTCTTTGTGCTCTTATCCTGGTAGAATTTACATGTTGCACACAGTGAATCCCCTGAATGAGGCAATTTCTACCTCCAAAAGCACTTACTATTGTCAGTTTATTTGCCCTGCTTAGCCCAATGCTCAGATTGGCAATAAATCATCATTCTTAGCAGCTGAAGTGTTTAGTGTCTTTCATTCAATATTCTTTCCTCCTCGCTGTTCCCCCTGGAAGTACAGTAATCATGTGCTGAATAGTCATTTACAGCACTGCAATTAAGAGATTATTCCATTAGGCTTTGTATTTCTATCCGGTTTTATGTTTCCATTAAAAGCACTTTGTTAAACAATTGAGCAAACAACTTCATGCAACAGCAAGAGCCTTATGAGCTGATGCCTGTCAGTCAGAGCCCTGTGAAGCAGCCCAGGATGGGCAGAGGTGCTCATGGGTCCACAGAGACCCTCCTCTTAGGTAGTATCCCAAAACCAGGGACAGGACAGGCGGCACAACTGCAGATGGGCCAGTGTGGCGTAAGCAATTAGAGGAGTGACTCCTGCCAAGAGATCGGGTGGAACTGGGGAAGAGTACCTGGCAGGACACCTGGGAGTGGTGCATTCCTCTGTAAACACAGCATCATTTCTTGTGCCTCTAAGAGCAGAGCAAAAATTGTCAAGGCAGCTCTGCTTCCATAAAAACTGACCACCTCTTCAAGGAGCAAAACCTGACAGCCAAAGGAAGTCACATCTGCCCAGGCAATGACTGTGGCGATTTCACACCAAGCTTGTGACCAAGGCTGGAAAATCACACTTAAGCGTCTCAGAAATACACATAAGGAGTTTCACCAGGCACATCCAGCATTCTGTCCACTCAGGTGACTCAGGGCACCTTCCAGGGAATACACCACCTTCTCTGATAACGCTCTTCCAGGCCTCTGGCCTTACGAGTATTTTCATGGCAACAGCCAATGAGTTCCTGTCCTCAACACCATGGCAGCAACAGACTTGGGAGGAGAACGAATCAGCACTGCCTCTCCCCGGGGTTCCTCAACCCTTCCCTCCCACGCATGTTCCCAACAACAGTCACTCCCTGCCCTCAGGATGAGGCAGGAGGTGTGTGCTCTGCTCACCGAGGAACAGGGCGGATGCCCTACAGGAACCACTGCACCAAACCCCTGGAGAAGGTTTTACATTTTTACATGCAGGCTGCTGGACTTTTCCTCACCCCCTGACTGCCTGCCCAGAGCTACACTCAGTGCCAAGCACAGAAAGCCCCTTGAACAACCCGTATCCAAGCAGACAGCTTCCTGCATCGTCACAGGGATGCGCTGACTCAGGATTGCTTCATCTCTCTATACTCTCTTGCTGGCCCCGAAATTCACTGAATGAAACATCCACAAACAGAATGAATAACACCCCCAACAGCAGCTGGCACCTCACATAACCCAGGTAACATCCAGCCAAGCCATCTATAGAAAGCTAGGTATTTTCAAGAAAATGCCAGTTGATCATAGTAATTTGGAACCACGGGATAACATTCTCCACACACACTTTTTAACACATTCAGTAACTTTTCCATCTTGCCCAATTTCTTGATTACCACAGTGACTAAACACGGGCTGAAAAAAAGAAAAAAATTCTGCAAAGTAAAACTTGCCATAAATATTTCTGGAAGCCAGTTGAAAAAAGGGAGTAAGGAAAGAGTCTCACTATTTACACATTTTTCTATTCTTATTGAAACTTCCATTAATCCTCAGAACAGCTCTTAGTATCCTTCCCAACTAGCAAATTGTGCCTTAACTCCCCATTTTTTTCACTTAACAGCCCTGCTTAGAAATGTGGTTCTTGTAGTAATGCATACAACAGAGAAAGAACACAGGAAATTGTATGGTTAACATCCCTCCCTTTTCTACATCTCTTTTTCTGTCACTCCTCAGTTTCAAGCTGTGAATCAGGAATCCATTTTGAGCACTTGTTTATACACATGCAAAACCCATTCTCTGTGTAAAAGCTCCAGGTCGAGAATTCTTTTTGAGCACAAGCTCAAGCAGAGCTCTTTATCAGGAACATCCTTTTCAAGTGGACTTGAAAACTTAAAAGCCAAAAGAAACTAGAAAATTAGATACTAGCATAAATTCCTCTTTTCACTAAAGTACAACATTGCCTTATAATACACAGTTTAAGTGTCTCAAATGATATGGAAGGAGTAGACCAGCTGGAACCCAGTGTACAAGCTGAAGGCTACAATTTGGCCCCAAATGAGGACAGCACAGAAAAACCCAGAGGAACCAATAAAATTTGGAGCAGCAGCTGTAACAACACCTTGTGTGTTCACCCTGCTGAGCCCTGGCACATCAATTCTCACCACTGCCTCAGCTTTCAGCACACCCTTGGCCAGCTGAACTCACACAAACCATTTCAATTCTCCTCTGGTTTCCTACTTTCCATTGAGACTCTGCTGTGTGTAAGCTGGATCCTAGATCTGTATCTAGTAAGTGCCTGCACCTCCCTTGCACTCCCATCTTATTTGCACTCACCCACGTGAAACAGAAGAGGAAGGGGTGAAAGAATAGTTCAAGGGCCTTCTAAGAAAACTGCATGGCTTAATTAAAGACCTTTTAAATGCATCTTATTAACCTCAGCAACTGCTACTGGTTGTTCAGACCTCCCCCTCTCCAGGGGAAAGAAAGAAATATTGAACAAGTAAAATCAAACCATTATTCACTTGGCAGATTACTGTACACAAACAGCCTTTCAAGTTGTTACATTAAAGTAAACACAGCTTATATCAATATCATCTGTACTTTTCAGTAATTAGGCTGCGAGGGAGGAGATGGCCCATTTTCAAGGAAGCAATTTTTACAAAAGGAAACCATTAACTTGATGCTTAATCGATAAACAAAGGAACAGGGAAGTGAAGAAGAAATTGCCCAGCAGATGGGGTTGGGACACAGAAGAGAGCTTTCTTCATAATACCATCTTTTATATGGCATTTCTATCAGACTTTTTCATGGGGACAGGATTTCAAACAGGATTTCAATGTTTTCTCCTGCTATAGCTGAAAATAGGACATTTTCTCCTACTTTCTACTGTTTTGACTAGCACAAATGATGGCCAAATCAGAAAGATACAGGAATAAGCACTCTTAAGGGAGCTGAGTGGAAACAGTACTGAAAACAGGACCCTTGGCTGAGACACCGTGAGCTCCATACGTGTCTCTTTACAACTAAGTACAGCACAGACACCAAAGTCAGTTCTAGCTAAGAACTGAAACCATTGTATTTGGTCAATGTTCAGCCTAAACAGAATGTCAACTGAATGTTCATTAGATTTAAAAATTAACCCAGACTGCGTCGGGCTTTATAAGCATTACAGGATGGGGAGTTCTGTGTGTGTATGGTTACCATCTTTGATTTGGGGTGTTTTGGTAGGGTTTGTTTAATATGCACAGCTCCTCAGTTTTCACAATAAATTCTCTCAGAAGTTGTTCAAATTGCAAAACATCAACACACACCAATACAGTTGCCAAACCAGATCCCAGGAAGGTTTTGGTTGCAATTACCAGATTGTGCAATAATTACAAACTGCTTTCATTTATTCAAGAATTACAGAAAGGAGGTTCTGGCTGTGAAACACAGTGCTACACTACATCAGCTGTCTATACTGCAAGAGGAAGAAACAGCAATAGGTTGGTTCCCTGCACATAAATTCTCTCTGTCACTCCAAACATGCAGCAAGAAGGGATGTGTAATGCAAGAAACCTATTTACTGTTGGTCAGTTCATCCAGTTTACTTAACTGAGTTGAAAAGAAAACACCCTCTCCAAATCATTAAGAACCAGACCAATTCACATTTTTAAGTAATGGAAGAACCAGCTTGGGAGCCAAGTTTTAATGTTATCAATTTCTGCAGACTGGCAATTTCATCCATCTGTTTTTCTCCACTGTGGTCCTACACGTGCAGAGCTGCACTGTCAGTGCACCATGCCACCAAACAACAGCAATACTCATCAGTGACATGCTCAGGTAGGTACAGAAACTCCACTTGGGGGCTTGCTTACTTGGAACCAAAACCAAGGCTGAAGTCATCTCACCAGCCCACTAAGAGTTTGGAACTGGTTTGGAAGGAGGAGGGAACAACAGCAAATAGTTAAAGGCATCTTCAGAGGGAAATTCTACACGGAAGCTGCTAATGTTTTTTCTTCTCCCATCCTTGGCTAAACTCTTCATTTTTATTACAAGTAAATAGAGAGCAAGGGAAAGCTTTGTGCCACTTAATTCACTAAATGACCAAGCCTTTTTTCATATGTAAAACACTGAGTTACTGAATTTTCCCAGCCAATTTAGGAAGTTATTTAGGTCTATTGTTCTCAATTCCTCATCATACAAATCAACTTCTGCAATGGCAGAAGTACCCCAGGTCTCTGAATAATAGATCTCATTATTACAGTGCTTCTAAAAGCAGATTAGACCTTCTCAAAGAACAGCACATGATTTTACCTATTTTTCTCTCTCCCCAATATGGGTGGTTACAGAGAATTTTCCTATGCTCTAGGACTAGTAGGTTTTTTTACCCCTGTAGTGCATTACACAGAACTAGGCATTCCCTCTATGAAGGACCACAAACACAGCTAAGCAAAGAGAGCCTATTATTAGCTTGCTGAAGCCAGTCCATGTAAAATGGATAGGGGTTTGCAAACAGATAAAGATCACCTACGGTGTTCCAAAACCTCAGCAAAGTGATCACATTCCCTTTAAATATTAAGGCACTTGTTCATCTTGCTTCCAGAATGAAAGTTCCAGAATATCACGCATTAAATCAGAAACCCAAAATCAAGCCAATGACCAATTAAAAGTTAACTGCTGGATAAACCTGGCCACTCTGCTGCAAGGGAGCTGCAGATCTCAGCAAAGAAGGGAGACGCTGGCCCAAAAGAGCTCTTTGGCTAACACAGCTTGCACCCACCATCCCATAGCCATCCTCCCAGAAGCCATATGCCAGAAAAAGCAGCCTTCTTCACCAGTATCACAGAGCTCACACTTGGGCCAACACAGTTATCTCACCTCTGCAGTGCATTTGCTGCCTTTCAGCTGTGCCAGCACTTTCACAGTAAAGAAGGCCTGCAGTGACAGACAGACAGACACACATGGCAGCTTCCAGGTAGTGGCTAAGAATTCTAAGGGAGTCTTCTAAAAATCCAAGCAAAGCTCCCTGCTCTGCAGCACAGAGGGACAGGCCAGGCTCTTTTTCTGTTAGCATGTGTTATTTTAGTAAAGCTAAGAAGAAATAGGTCTCTAGACTGACAGCCTGTTCTCAGCAGAGCCACAGGTTTACTGACATCAAGAAAACAATTTTTCCTAGAACAGCTCGTTCTTTTGAGGGCTGTGGGGACAGGGAAAAGAGAAGCACGTCACCAAAGCATTTCCAAACTGCCAGAATATTCTCTGCCTTCAGATTAGGATGATTTTTCCAAAATAGCCTACAGGGGCAGGGGGGGAGAGGAGTATTGAGAAATAGCTGCATACCAGTTACGAGGGAGAGTTTCTGAGCTGTGCTTGAAAAGATTAATTATGCCAGTAATATCTTTTTAAGCAAAACCTTACAAACTGCAGAAGAACAAAAAACCAAAAGCAATTTCTTATCACGTCTCCAGTTCTCCAGAGAAGTAAATACCCCTTTACTGCTCCACATTTTAATAATTCCTTTCCATTTCAGATGCAAGCAGACACCTGCATTGCAAAATGCAGCGCCCACAGCTCAGCTCAGGGAGGAGGCACGTGCACTGGAGCTTCTCACACACCCCACATGCACACACCACCTGCTAAACACCGTGCCATGAAGGAGCTGATCACACACTGCTGAATACATCACTTGCTGCTTACAGCTTATACACTATCCTAAGAAGCAAAGATATATGGAATAAAAATACTAGCATATGCTCAAGAATTTCCTCTTTTGTTTCTTTTTAAAATACTTCTTACTCAGGTTTTGGTTGAACTAGAGGTGTTTTTGTTATTTGTTATTCTTTTATGTGTTTTGGGGGTTGGTTTTTGTTGCTTCTTTTTTTTTTTTTTATTTGCATGTACAAAATGAAACCCACAGTTCTTGCAGTTCTGAAAATTAGTTTTGCTGTTGTCTCTGAGGTTAACCATTAACAATTTGCTTGTTGAACTTTCTCTAAAAATTACAGCAGGGACATTATTTCTCTTAACCTGATGTAACATTGCAAAAACAACAGTAAAGGAAAACTTTAGTTTGCTAGTACAATAAACACTCAGAACAACTGAAAATGACAATTCTACAAACAATATCTAAGCCTAAACTAATCCAGAAGACAAACATATTCCTGAAGCATTTGTGACGAAGACTGCCTAATCAAGTGTGCCTAGATACCTCAGCTTGACAATTCTGAAGCATTAACAGGAACAGAGCACTTCTCAAATGCAGTTTTGTGCCCACACACCTGCTCTTTCTCCCCGCTTGCCACCTCCCCCTTCCTATACAAGGATAAGGCACCAAAAGAAATGCACTTTTTACAATGCCATGCAGTTCAATAAGGTGATCAACAACTTCTGCACCTCAGCAGCAGAAGAGCTGAGCTGGGGGCTGGCTCTGCACACAGCAGGCACCACAGCTAGAGGGAAGATGGGCTACAAGAATTCTACCTCTCACCACTTTCCACAGCTGCTTGATTCTGTACTGATAGAGAATTCAACTTCACTTCCCTGAATTGTCTATGAATAGGCAACTGTGGAAAATCTTCTCCTAGCACACGCAGCAGCTCCTGTCTGTTCCCCACAAAAGCATTCTGCTGGAGAGGCAGCTCTATCTTAATCTACTATGGGAACACCTCACTCGGGAGTGATAATTGCCCCAGCCAGTCCCACACTCTTCTCTTTTTTATCATGGACACAGATGAACTGCAGCAGCCAAAATTGCAAAACATAAAATAGCCAGTACATTTTCCACTATAACATACCACGGGGGAAAAAAAGCTCCAGGCTGCGTTCAAGACTGAACAGAAAAAGTACTTTATCTATTTTTTTTTTGAGGCTCATGCATCTCTACAGTAAGTCTTTTGTCATATCAGGTAAGCAAACTCTGCACTTCCAACCACTCAGCACCAAAGCCAGTCCCCAGGATGACACCCTGCACTCTGTGGAGAGCTCTTCCTCACTCCACTGCCCTCCACCTCATGGAAAACAATGTCATTGTAGCAATCCCACATAACTTTAAGGAGATACCTTTTCTATTATATTTTAAAGGCATTTAAAAGCTTCATGTATCATTCACTATGGTTCCTCTCAAAAGAAAAGTGCTGAGGAGAATTATGCACCTCATTAAAAGCTTGTTTCCTGCTCTTCATGCTGCATCTTGCAGTTATACTAGCAAATGATTTTCTCATAAAAAGCTGTGAGAAGAGGCCTCTCTTTGTAACACAGACTCAGACACAGGAAAATAACATGACCTAAGGAAACATTCCCTTGTATACCAGCTCAAGTATACCATGACAAATATATGTCAAAGTTTTCAATGGCCTATTGCAAATTGGAATACTCACTGCTGAAAAAACCAAACCAACCTGAAAAATCCACTTCCCTGTGAGCATCTCTGTCTTCTGTGTGGGAGCATTTCAGCTGCAGGTCTGCCTCAGAGCAACTCCACACTCAGAAAGTCCAGGCAATAAGGAACTGCAAACTGAAAATCCTCAGCAGCCCACAGAACATGCCATAGATCATCCAGACATCTGGTTCTGGAGAAAACAGGTCTGTATTTCTAGGCAGGGCTAGTAGCAAGCAAAACCAACAGGGTTTCATGGGATGTTTTAGCTTTCAATAGACTAGTAAACTCCAACAACATATTGTTTCAGCCCTTCTTGATCTCCATCCTTGACTGGACCCCAGAATAACCAACATTTGCCTGTATCAACAGGACCCATGAAACAAACAAGTTATGAAAAGTATCTTTACATCTGGCCTGGAAAGCTGTGAAATTACAAGGAATAAACTAAAGCTGCATCACTCAACATAGCTTCTCCTCAGGGAAAAGCCTCAGCACTACTCCCCTCAAAATGTACTGTGTTTTAAATATAGATAAAGCCACATTTTATTTCTGCAAAGGATCACCTTTTTTTTCTACCAGAATAGGCAGTACAGTCTTCTCTCAAGACTCTTCTGGGTTTAGCTGGTACAACTTGGCTTTAGGGGGTGGAAACAGAGGGTTTCCCAGGCTGCTGTCCATCATTACCCTTCCCTGCAGGGCTGGCTCAGGAGAAAGAGCAGTATAAGCCCAGCAGGGATGACAGCACAACACTCAGGTTTCATGTTGCTCTGACTGTGTACTGTATTCACCTATGTACAAAGATTTGGAAAATGCATTCATTCTGCACACCAGAAATGATGCTAACCATGACCACACTGAAAAACAAGTGTTTTTCAAACACTTAGCAAAACTCTTAGCATCCAAAACAACAAAGTATTTTGTTTATCCTCTTACTGTAAACAAGTGTGACTGACAGCTTCTACAGACAATTTAAAATGACCACAAGCAGCCTGAGAAAAGCAGCCTGCATCTTAAAAAAAAAAAAAAGGCAGATATTCATCTAAAGACCCTTAGCTTGCAATTGCTGCAGCACAGCAGATATTTTAATGAAGAAAGAAGCAGAAATGAGATGAGCTCTGTCAGTCTGTCCCACACTCCTCCCAAGAGCCCTGCCGTATTCCCAGAGCAGCTGAATGGCACATGATGAACATCACACCACAGTCGACAAGACACTAAATTTGTCCTTATTCAGATCAGTTCTGCTCCTGCTCGCAAGCTGCTGAACATATCATAAAAACCTGACACAAGCCCTGTTGCCTGGGGACACCACAGGCATCAGATCATCTGTGCACTCCAGAAGCGAGCACATAGAAAGCTACAACTGCAAACCAACGGCTCAGCGAGCAACTTAAAAAAACCCCATAACGGCACATTATACACAAAAAAAAAGCTAACTGGAGGATGGTTTCTCCACCAAATATATCCAGATGTAAGCTACTTGCAGCAGCTAGTGGGAGAAGCTGATCATTCTCAAAGAGCTGAAACCAAACCATGCCCAACTCGCCCGGCAAGCATTTCTTAAGATCAGGATTTTAAAGAATGCTGTGGCATCCATTAGCACATCAGTTCCTCAGTTATCACCACTACAGTTTTTAAAATGCTAAGGAGCAGCAACAGGTAGGTTTCATCCCCTCGTTTTCCCTACCTTTCCACCCTTCAAAACTGTGAAGCCCAAATGCCAGGTGAGCTGCTGAGAATCACAGCGCTGAAGGTGAAGAAAGGATGCTGAATTTTTTTGTTTCCAAACAAGCATCTTCCCCTATGTCACATCACTTTCACTAGCTAAAGCAAACAGCATGTGAGAAATAGAAAACGTGAGCAGATGGAGGAGCACCTGAAGGCCTCGTACAGAGTGATACACAAACCACTACTGAGCTCAATATCACAACACCTCATCAGTAATTTACTGAGCTTGCAAAAATTGCCTGTATTTTTTTTGCAAAGCACAAATAAACACAGAAAGCTCAGTCATTTCTTTTGTCAGCTACCTTGCAGAGTAAACCCTCTGATATGTTTTGGCAAAACGAATTCTGGAGACATGTGGCTTCTCAGTCCCATGCAGCAGAGTTCTAATTATTTACTGTGAATATCAACTTATCCTTTACTACTGAATAAAAGCTTCTACACACCCACAAAGCACATATTTTTAAAATGGGATGAATACCTCTGCAGATCTATGCTACTGAAAGGGAAACATGACAGGCCTTCTGGCAAATGCAACCTCTCCTACAGACTCATTTCCGCTGCTCATATGCACTCCTATTTTCTTTAAATGTCTTAAAACAAGTAATAATCAGAGATCTTAACACTGATCTTCAGGCGTACAGAGTAACCTCTGTACTCGCTGTGCTGAAATGCTCTGACACAGTTTTACAGCTTGAGCACCTCACAGTATCCTGACAAAAGCAAAAGCCAACACACAGGATGGAGAAGGAAGGAGGGTACAGAATGGCAGGTGCATGTCTTGTCCCCATGTCTGTCTCAAATAGCAGGTGTAGGGCACAGTCCCTCCACCTGCCCTGAAGAATTCAGCCCCACGGTCCCAGCCCTTGGACCATTTTCCTGCCTTCAGTCTGGGCCTCTCAGCCTGAAACACCTGATTCTGTGCGCCGTTCACCCTTCGGGTCAGGGATGTGGGCTCACTGGCCCCAGCACCACTCTGCCCTTTCTTGGCCGGCCGGCTGCAGCTGGGGGCTAGTGCTGGGACCCGGCTCCCACGTGGCCTCCTGCCACCCAGCAGAATGGCTGTGCGACCTCTGAGACACCAGGCATGTCCCTGGCCTTGGAGCCAAGCCAAGCTCCAGGGCCAGCCAGCATCCCTAGGATTTATGCTGCATCCAGCATGTGGTCCTATTACAGCAGCGCTGATAATGCAGGCCAGTAAATCATGCAAAGGGATGATACAAAGGGAGGAAAAAAAAGATGTTAGGAACTCAGTCTTTACCTTTTTGTTAAGTACTCTTTATGCAAAATGCTCCCAGTATTGGGAGAGTAGGCCATGGAAGCTGGAGAAGAGCTCAGCTGTTAACCAAGCAATCAATCTTCCCCTGCTTCCCCAAACCGCAGGGCTCTGTCCTTCTCCAGTTTGTAATTTAAAGCCAGCTCTTGGCTTCAAACCTGCAGAAAAGCACCACTGTGAAAATGCACCTTGAGTGCCAAACTTATGTGTAGGATACATCACCGTTTTTGGTTTTTTTTTCCTGCCTGCAGGAAAGGGGAGCAGGGTGGCTGTTTGGTGTGGGACTAAAGAGCAAAAGGGAATTTCTCTCTTTGGCATTTCTGAAATGCCCATTAAGGCATCGTAAACGCTAAAAGGCACTTAACAGGTACCTTAAATAGCACTGCTCCATCAAGTACTACTGCTTAAGAAAAGCTGCCACCCCCATGCTGAGTGTGAAATTAACTTCAGGCAGGACGCTCCCCAACTCCCCCGAGAGCGGGCAAAACGCTGCTTCTTTAAAACCACAGCTGAAAAGTATTTACCCAAGATCGGTGTTTTCGCTTGAATTTTGCTCACCGACAGCAACTAAGTAACTAATTTCCGTACTCTTCCCTGCTGTAACCATTTCCTATGCTCGCAGCTACCCAGCAGACACAACCTGCTGCCCCAGCCCTGCAGCCCGGCCGAGCAGAGCCCCTGCCCGCCTCTGGAAGCGGGGCTGTAAGCCGGGACACAGACCCGCTCACGCCCGGCTGGCACGGGCCAACGGAGACAAACAAACGCCACACAAGGCTGGAGGGGAGAAGAGAATCAAAGAGCTTTCAAACAGACAAGCCCACGGGGGAGAAAAAGGAAATCAGTTTCAAGGCGCTTTTAACTTGTTGGACTGGGAAAGATTTGACGGGGAGCAATTAAGACTTTGTTTTTCCTGCTGGAAGAAAGTTTACGCTGGGAAGAGGGAACGGGCACGGCGGTGAACAAAACGCAAGGACAAAACCCTCCGGGGGCTCGGGGTAAAACCCCACAGCCAACCGAGCCCGGGCAGGAGCCAGGGCATCACAAACCCAGCTCTAAGCGAGATGCACCGGGCGCGACCAAAGTTATTTAGTGCCGTACCTCGACTGGGCAGCCATCGCGGGGTTATCCTGCCAAACGTCCTCTATCCATGAGCTCCGTCCGCAGCTGTCCAGGCTCTACCCCGCTGCCAAAGCCCGCGGGCCCATGTGCCGGCCGCCTCCCCGCCGGAGCCCGGTGCCGCCGCGCTGCGGCTCCCCCCGCCCGGGCGGCCAGCGCAGGGCTGGGGCTCGCTCATTTTGATCGACATCCGGGCGCCCGGCCCTCCCCCGGCCGCCGGCAGGGAGGGGGGCCCGCCCCGCCCCGCCGCCTCCCCCTGCCCGGCCGAGCGCTCGTGGTACGGCCCGGCCTCTGCCCGGGCGGGCGGCGGGAGGGCCGGGCCCGGCCCGGACCCCTCGTGAGGCGCTGCCTGCGGCGAGCGGGGCGAAAGGGCAGGGGCCGGCTGAGGAGCAGCCCCGGCCCGGCCCGGCCCGGCCCGGCCCGGCCCGGCCCGTGCCCTCCGCCACCGCCCCACGGGTGCTCCTGCGGGTCTGCTTCAGTTACCTGCTGGTTTGTTTAGGGTTTATTTATTATTATTATTATTATTATAATTATCATTATTAGTATGGCGGGGTTTTGGTTTTAGAAGGACAGAATAAAACGACACGAATTTTTCAACATGTCGGGGGTTTCCAAATCTTCGAAAGGAGCGCACGGCCAGCTGCAGGCACGCATCCCAGGTGCCCGCGCGGATGCGGCAAGGGAAGTCCTGAGCGCGCTGCTGAAGCCAGAGCTGGAATTGCAGGCTAGGAAACCTTTGGGGAAAGGTTTGTTGTGCGCAGATGGAGCTGGTTATGCAGCTTCTGCTGGGCTCTGGTCCTGGCCGCGGTTTGCAGACGCGCTCGGAAAGCAGCAATACCTGTCCTTTGCTCTGGGTGTTTCTTGGCACAATTATAGACACAAACTACTCCTGCAGCTGCTCTTAACTAGGAATTAACTAAGCATTCAGCAGGCAAAAAACATTCATCCAAGATCCCTTCAACTTTTCTCCACAACTGTGTGTGGCTGAGGTTTCTACGGACACTGCAACAACATTACGTTCCTCCTACTTTTCTGGTTTAAAACACAACTTGTGTCAAAGTACTTGGCAGATACCAGAAGGAGGGTTTGTACTTGATTGTTTTCCTATTCCAGATAACCTTTATGGGACTCTCGAGTCTGAGCGATCTCCTCGAAGATTAAATAAAATTCATATCAGCTCTTTCAGGCAGAACAAAATAATTCAGGCAGAAAAAAAAAATTCTCTAGATTTTCCACAACAGCTGAGCTTTCTCCAGGAAGAAAAAATTGCTTGCTTTCACCCAAAGTTTCTAGCAGTCTTCTACCTGCCCTCCTTCAAAAGCACTTGTACTTCTGACAAATCAGCGTTTCTCCAAAGAAAGCTTTCTGTCACAGTATGTCCTGTCACCTGTTGACTCCTCCCTCATGTTTGTTTCCAAAATCACCTTTTCTCACCTGGTTCTATTCACTAATCAGGGATGCAAGTGTCCTCTTTTATTACATTGTCTTTGTAAGATGTATTGCAAATGAAGGAAAATGTCTCCCTTAAGTAAAATGCAAACAAAAAAAATCAATAAAATAAGCTCTTTGTGCTCTTCAGCTCATCATAAGCTCAGAATGCACCATTGAGCTGTCTGTCTTAAAAACCTATCCAGAAAGGCTTCCTACAGGTGATTATCATTCCACAGGGTATTTAAGCTGTATATAATATTTGAAGATCCATTCATGTCTACCTATGCTTTGGATGAGAATGGAGTTCTCCAGAGATGAAACTTGTGATTTAAACACTTCACAGAAATGCAAATCCAACAAAAAAAAAAAAAAAAAAAAAAAAAAAAAAAAAAAAAAAAAAAAAAAACAAAAAAAAAACAAAAAAAAAACCAAAAACAAACTAAGGCGTGCAGGCAGCCTGGATGCCATTGTTACTTAATTCTGAACTCCTGAAAAGGCCAGCTACCAGCCTCAGGCATCAGTGGTAAAGCACAGGCTGTGGGTACATTATGTTTCTTTTAAGTCCCCTCTCACCTGCTTATAGACCTACTTGTATCTGGACATGTCGACCAGAAGGATATTTCAACAGGAAAAAAAAAAAAAAAAAAAAAAAGGAAGGAAAAAAAAAAAAAAAAAAAAAAAGGAAGGAAAAAAAAAAAAAAAAAAAAAAAGAAAGGAAAAAAAAAGAAAAAAGAAAGAAAAAAAGACCCAGAAGTTTCAAGCATGAAGCAACATTATTTCTGGATAAGGTGCAGATACTGATACATTGCCACAAAAATTACCTACAGCATCTACAGCAGGGCCTGTAGAAGGAAGATGGGTATCTCTTTGATCACCACTAACAGTGCTGGCCGTACCTAGGTATTGGTTCAGGAAGGGAATGCGGCATCCCTTAACTCCAGAAAAAAACAGAACATGACATTATCCTAACAAAGGTATGATAATTCATTAAGTTTGTGGGACAAATGCCAAAAGCTCGTGGCATTGTGAAACAATTAATCAAGCATGGAGTACCAATGAAGAAGGAACACATGCCAAGCAATAGTAAAATCATTAGAATAAAGACATGGTCAGTGAGCTTTCCTGAAATACATTTGCTGTAGAGTAAAGCATGTTATTTGTTATACACAGAAATAGGTCAAATTCATGCCCTTACCACACTGTTCAAAACACCTCATAGCACTGCACTGCATCAGGTTTTTAAACAGACACACCCCTTTACCTTCGCTCTTCAAGAGTCGCTGCTGTCCTTAATTTACCATGTGCTCTCCCAGCTCTGCTGACAAGAAATCCATCTTACTGCTGCCATTTATTGCCACTGAGGGGGAGAAAAGGGTCCAGTGGATATTGTGTTTCCCAGCCCGAGGGAGCCGTGGGTGGCCTTTCATTTGCAAAGGACACTTCTGCGCCGGGTCGGGAGGCAAGGACTGTGTTCCACAAAGGCTCGGCTGCCCCAGCCGGGTAGAACAATCCCTGACCCCTGAGCCCCTCTGGCTGTCAGCGCCCTTCTGCCTTGCATCTCCCGGCTGCCTCCACAGAGAGCCAGAGGCTGCACACCTGCGGAGCTGCTCGTGTTCTGGCAATCCCAAACCCTACACAAACCTGCCAAGGGCTTGATTCTCTTGTGTCTTTCCCCAGCAGTAGGCAAGGAGCCAGCCACACCACAGATGTGTGTGTTGGTGCTGTAAAGCAAGGGCTACAACCCTAATGCACAGGGTTTCAAGAGTTCCACATATTTGGAGGAGTTTGTTAATCTCATCCTCAAGCTCCTGCCTCCAAAGCTGAGTTGGAAAGTGAGCAAAACTCAGAAACCCATCCAGGCAAGCACACACAAAAACCAGTTCAACAAGGTAAATGGAGCTGTGAGAAATTATGAGTCTGAAGAAGGCTGAGGCAGCAAAACTCTCTGTTAACCCTGATTCAGCAAAGCACTTCCCTCTAGACTTGTTTTATTGCACCTCCTTAACCTTAGCACTTTCCAGAACCAAATCTGACTGCCAGGAGCACATCCTTGCTGGGCAAATCCTGGAAAGCACTTGCATTTCACTGGGTCTGACCCACGCGGTACAGCTACACTGAGGTTTGAGGAGCTGCAGGGCAAAGGAAAGAAACACTGTACAACACTGAAAAAGGGGCAGGGAAGAACACAACCAAAAGGATATGTTGGCTTTAAGAAAGAAGACTAACTTGGGTACAGTCTGTTATGCAAGTAATTGCTCTACAGATGTTAGGAATCAAACTTTTCTTGGAAGAGAGGAAAATAAGCCTTCATCTTTCAATATCTAAATTGAAGAAAACAGATTTTAAAAATAAACCACCTTCTTGCAGGCACCAGACTGTATTAGAGGCTACGCCCTACTAGCTTTTGGCAGCCAACAGGAGCAATTTCCATCATCTTACTTGGCATTACTCACTTATCACTCAGAATGCCTTAAAATGTTCCATAACGCCTATGAACTTTGACAAGTTAAGGTTCATTCCCTGCAGATGTATTGCCAAAAAAAAAAAAAAAAAGATAGATGTACTTTGGAGAGATAGCAGGTGGTATAAGTGTAGAGCATGCTGGCAGCTGTTAAGATCTAAATGAGAAACAAATGGAAACTGCATAAAAAATTATCCTTGGGAGGGTTGGGTAGGGACAGAATAATAAATTTTGCAAGTTATATGTGTGTAAAACCCTCATTGTCCAAACTTCCAAAGAATTGTTCCTGCAAGCTCTGTACCCTAAGCACTACATCTGCATGAGGGTCCCACTGAGACCCAGTGTCCAGCACTGATAATTTCTCAACAGATTCAAGTTACAAACGGCATCATTGTTTGAAGGGGTGTTTTATTTTGTTTAAACAATCTCAACATTCGTCACAGCACCTGGGAAGCCAAGATTTCAACAAATTAATTCCTAGTTATTGCCACTGTTCTGCATGTCTGTAAATTCCATTACAAAGGCTCAATTTGGGTCAGCTTCTCTAGAAGAGGAAAAGCAGATATTCAACATCTCTTTTACAAAAGAGCAGCATTGTACACCATAGATGCCACCTAAGCTTTGCTTCAGCAGTCAGAAAGGCCAATGCAAAACGCTTTCTTGGAGTCAACAGTGGGAAAAAAACATAAGTCAAACAAGCAAACATGAAAAATCTTCAGTTTCCAAAGCAGCAAGTAATTCCAGTAATTGCTACAGTGAACAAAAAATTATATCCAAACATTTATTTCCTCCTTCAATGTGTCCCTGTGTGTGCACACTCTGCATTTAGGTTTGAGTGTGTTACACCTGAAATCTCCATTTAAAATTAACTCTCCAAAACAATTTTGTACTGCAAAATTAAAATACAGAATACTCGCCCCCAACACTCCCACAGAGATTTTCAGAGTTGTGTGAATCCCTAGATTCTCCCTAGCATTCTAAATCATCATGCAGGTATGATTATGTTTAGTGAAATACTACACAACAGGAAGGTTAGATGGAACCTAAAGAACAGATTGCTTACCTGAGGCAGCCTATAATTTGAATTTTTGATGTGTATTATGTTGACAGCTTTTTCCACACACAATTCCCAATACTGATAGGCTGAGGCACAACCTCTGCATCAAACACAGAGCTCCAGAAGCTGAGTTCAGGAAAAGCTTGCAAATGCTGGGAATTCTCCTGTAAACACTCCTTTTGGTGTCAGAGAGACCTCTTAGAGCCACACACACTCATCAGTAGATCATAATGAAGGTTTTTGCAGAAGGTTAATTGCCTTAACCGTCAAGAAACAACACAACAGATTTAGTAATCGCCTGTCTAGAACTGCAAGGCAGTGGAAGCTGCCATGTGATGTTGGCTCTTATGGCAGGTTTTTCAAAGGACCAGCAGCTGCAAAGCCAGCATCACTGCTGAGCTCTTCAGCATTCCCCACAGGGAACCCAACTGCAACTGGATGAGGGACACTGGCTCGAAATCTTCAGGGATATGCTCCACAGAGAGCCTGGAATGTCCACCTGGCAGTCACTGACACTGCTCCTAAACATACAAGACAAACATGTGGGTCTTATGTAGAAAAGAAAGAGATCCATTTTTCCCTTCTCCCAGCAGTGATACTGCATTTCAGGTCAGCTCCTAAAGAGAACTTCAGGCTTGGCCAAGAGCACGACAAACAAGGCTGCTGCTACTGGCTCCAGGATGTTTTGCTCAACTTTAAGAATAAATGTGCTGTTAGGGGCCCTCCCTTTAGACAACCAAATAGGCCTCCAATGAATGTCAACATTCATGAAAAGGGGAGAAGAGAAAAAACAAACATTAAAAAGACAGCTATGGATTAAAAGCACTGGATAAAAATTCAAAGCAATATTCAGGAAGCAAGGAGGAAAGAGAAGGGGAAGGATCTTGTGGCAGGTAAGCTACTCATGTCACTGTAGGGGCAGTTCCACCTTGTAGGGTCCTCAGACACAGCTAAATTTCAGCCACTACACAGTTGGCACCATTTTGGCTCATCACAGTAAATCTTAAAAAAAAAATTCCCCTTGCTTTGGTCCATGCAAAGGGGCTGAACTCACTCCTACAATGCTGTTCACTCCCAATGTCCACCACCTATTTCTCACCATCCTGTCTGCCCCAAACTTGTCTTTGGTTCACAGGAGAGAAGAACGGATGGCATTAACATAATTGTCACAAGGTCTGGCCTGGCCCATGGGTGTGCTGTGCAGCTGTGTTCTACAATGACTTTGGAAGAAGCGAATCCTGCCTGGAAACATGTTAAAGAAGCCTTGATTAATTAAGTGCAAGATCACCTCAGCAGAAGCAAAGTCTCCAACAAGAAGAAATAGGACAGAAAATGTTTACATTTCATTTTGTGACATTCATTTGCAGCATGCCATGCTCCTGATTGAGCAAAATTACTTCTGGCAGGGGTTCAGGCTACGGGAGCTTTATGTGAAGCCTTGTGAACCAACCCACTTAGAGCAACTGATATGAAACAGGAGCACAGGTGCTTTGGTGATTAGGTGAAGCAGCTGAGCTCCAGGTCATGGCTTTAACACCAGGTGAGGGACCATCAGACAACCATTCTGCAAGCCACAGAAGGAGGGGTTTCCTCAGCTGAAGCACAGACCTCACATTGTAACAACATGGGCAGATGGAAATGCACGCACACGTGACTGAACAGGGTGTGGGGAAAGCCTGCTCTGCTGCCAACTCATCTTAACACAGCTTGAAAGCATGTGAGCAGCCAGCAGTGAAATCTAGATTTCACTGAACAATCTACAAGTTTGGTAAATGCCTTTGACAGAGTCAAGCACACTGATGCCCCATGGATTTGTGGTTTTGTGGGCATTACCAACCTGACATATTTCTCCAAGTTACAAATGCTTTTACCACCAAGTTATGTTTCAGTTCCTGGGAGAGTTACTGAAGAAATCCTCTTGAGGCTACCACAAGAAAAGTTAAGCAGGTGATGGGGAAAAGCCAGGATGGATTCACCAAGGGGAAGTTGTGCTTGACAGAGCTGATCACCTTCTGTGGCAGAGGAACTGCTGGGTCCCAGTGGGGCAGGCAGTGGACATTGTTTACCTGGATTTCTGCAGGGATTTCCATATGGTTTCCCACAGCCTCCTCCTGGACAAACAGACACATTATGGTCTAGACAAGTGGTCCTTGCAGCGGGTGGGGAACTGGCTGGCAGGAATCACCCAGGAGGTGCTGGTAAACAGCTCCTCTTCAGGCTGGTGACCTGTCACATGTGGGGTCCAGCAGGGATTGATACTGGGCCCAAAACTGTTTAATATCCTCACAAGTGATCGGTGTGATGGGACCAAGTGCACCCTGGTGAGGTTTGCCAAATGGGGAAACAGGCACTTGAAACAGACTCACCCTGCAGGAAGACCTGGACAGGCTGGAAGAGTGGGTACTATGGTAACTTGGGCTAACATGAACCCTATGAAGTTCAACAAGGACAAGTGTAAGGTCACAGAACCTGCTGGAAAGACCAAGGTAAGAGCTAGACAGAGGATGTTTTTAAATAAACATTTCACTTTGACTAGACCTTCGTAAGGGCTTTGTTAGAATTATGATTGCTCGGCACAATTCGCTTTTGGATTCCTCTCCTGGATGAGCTGATTCATACACAGTGAGTGAGGCAACTTTATATTCCAGAGGAAGGGGAACATTTTGAAATGCCCTTTGTGGAAGTCACCTCTTTCCATTCACCTCTTTCAGCTATGCTGAGCTCCTTTGGACTCTAAGGTGAATTTTTAGAAAAACTAACTGGAATGTAGCATCATCTCCCTCTCCACATACATAATATGAACAATTTCTCATGTCAGGTACTGATTTATGTTCTTACCTAGGGCCAAGAACACTGGCAAGCCTCAAAAAATTAAGTGAATGAGACAACTGGACAACGTGACACAGTCAGACTGCACAATAAATTGTGTGAGAGAAGCCAGGAGGTCTTGAATGATACAGTACCTATGTGTTTTCCTTGGTTGCACTTGTTTTCTGCCCAGTTCCATAACCCTGGAGTGCAGAAGGTTATTGTATCTCTAGGAGCCTCTGATACCATGCCCAAATTCAGAAATCAAGTTCTGAAAACTGCATTATCCCTGTGTGCTATAAACCATCAAGTCACTGGTCACCCAAGAGACATATAAATAATGTCTCTCTCATAAGAGAGTAATAAAAAGAGAAAGAAAAAAGATAAAGTGATTTGGGGGTGAAGAAGGTAAGTGTTCTTGAGATGAATAAGGCAACCCTCCCTAGTAGTACATCCATGTGGTTGGACACACATATCCCACTTAGGCAAATATTTCTGTTGAATCCTGTGCTGAGTAAATGCTGATTTCTGAAGCATCCATCAACATGCCAGGGCTACACATCACTAGACAAGGAGTTTATGTCCAAAGTCCCAGACCAAAAGGCCCAAGACAAGGAGCCTGAGCTGCTGAGAACACAAAGCAGTCATGGTAAGGACTTATCACAGCAGACAGAATTGCTGAATGCTACAGCAATACAGGGATTTGAAACAAACAAAACAAAATTTAAGCTCTGCTGGGAAGAAAATGCAGCTGTGCATAAAAAAGCAGGTTACAAAAAGGGGATGAATGCAGAATAATTATCATATGAATGGACAACCTTGCAGGGCTCACATAACGCCTGCCTAAATCTAACCTTGTTTGCTAGGGCTTTATGATTCTCTGAGAAAAGCAGAGCAGGTAGCTGTGCTTCAGGGAATTATTTCCATTATGGGACTGGGTAGCATAAGTTGATGGGAAGACTGGCAGTGCTCTAGGAACACTAGCATTGAGGAAATGCCTCCTGATAACCTCTTTTCTGCAGCATCAGCACGATTACCTTTTCATAGAAGAACTGGGAATGTGGCCTTTGTGCCATTATACCAAAACCCAGCTTTAGGAGCCAGGCAGTGTCAGAGCATTCAGCACCTGTTGAACACATTGAGAGGATAAATGGACTTGACCTTACTTTATCATTTAATTTAGTGTAAATGAACATTTTTTTCCTGGGTGCATCAAGATGACCCAGACCAGTTATTTTAATTACCAGGTCAGAGATCACTGTTCCTTGAGACATTACTATTCCTTGTTAGAAGAACTAACTTTAAAAAAGCCTTGTCACATATTAGGACTGTACTGAACACTGCAGAATCTCAAGACAGATTTGAACACATGAAACCCACAACTGTGGGGACCATGCCTTCTGGGATGTCTTTATTTTCTATCCAGCAGGAAGCTACACACAGGAGATACAAGGGAATGCAAGGAAAGTTCTGCTGCATTACCCAGCACATTACCACTCAAGGCCAGGGTATTTTTAAACTCACAAATGTTTGACAAGTGAAAATTTATTTCCTTGACAAGTGCTAAAGGAGCTGTGGAGAAAGTGACCCCATTCTACAGTGCATGGCCAAGAACTCTCCAGCTTTATTTTCTAACCCTATCCAGCTTCCAAAAGGCTACTGCAGACTTGCTCAGCACATTAAATTTGGCTTACCCACCTCAAGGAGACAGAGAGTTGTTACACACCAAATGCTCAGCACACTCCAGTTTCAGTGGGCTTGGTCTGAAAGCCCAGCAATGTTAGAGGTGGAACCAAAATCAAGTTCCTTTACTGAAGCTTTGAGTTCTACCTCTGACAAGGCTTCAAGGAAAGGGGGTTTTAATGGGATATCCCAGTGTATCTGTTTTTGAGGACAGTGCAGGAATACCCAATCTGGCTTTAAAGAGAGCTGAGAAGGCAAAACAGACCATACAAAGCTCCTCATTACTGAATACCAGGCTACATCTGTGACCAAGTAAACTTGTTTAGAGATAATAATTTGTTTGGGAGTCTGGCTATTGTACTCAAGATACAATCAGAGTCCTACCAGAGAAAATTTTTGACTATGGAGGTCATCAAAGTACAAGGAAGATGAAATTCATTTCCTAGAACCCACTTGAGGAAATTAGCAATTAAATCTGCTCCCAGCCCAGTGATTTATCCTTCAAGTCACGTTCTCATAGCTGGCAAGAGCCAGCACTTCAATAAAACAAAACCAACCACCCTTTTCCTAACATCTCATTAAGAAGCAAAGTTCCCTGCAGAGCCCACTGGGCTGGCCAACACAAAACACTAGGCATTAAGCCCAAGAAGTGATGCTCAAACTGAGGTCTGAATGTCAGCCACAGGACATGGTGTTCTGCCCTTTTTTTTTTGCTTGTTTGTTTGTTTACCCAAAGCAGCAGTGGAAATTCAGTCATCATGTCCACAGCAATACACGATTTTCTTTCCACGATGGCTATTATCAATTTTATCAGAAGCTGACACGAACTGGATGGACCAAGAAGTGTATCTGCAAGAGATCTATATAGGCCAAAATTTCAGATACAAATGGTCATTTTCATCCTCACTCGCTCATGGGAGAGGCTGGTGTGAAATATCCCACTCCACAAATTATCCCATGCCCAGAAGATGTGATAGATTCACCACTGTCAAATAAAACACATTAATCAATCAGCATTCCACTGGACAGGTCACTAGAAATTGAATAGGAACTCCAGAAGGAATTTTCCAAAAGACAGAATCCAGAAATTTAGTTTATCTCCAATTCCAACCCCATGGCTGTGCTCCAGTTTGCAGCAAACACTACTCAGAACCACGTGCCATGGGAGCTTGTTTTCTCATCATGTATAAGTCTGCTCTTCATTGTCTTCTCAGTATATCCAACAAAGCATTTATTTGTATCAGCCACTTTTTGTCAGCATTTTCTTTCCCAGTGTTGAGTTGGCCTTTTCTTCTCTGCTGCATCGTTCATTCATTTATTTTGCCACTTTGCCCAGCCAGGAGAATGTCATTCTTTGAATGAATATTTGGTGAATGAACGCTCTCAATATTCAGAGCCCTTGCTACACGGCCCTCTCAAAGCTGCTTAAATGCTGAGTAACATTTCCCTGAGTTTACCCCTGAGATAACTGCACTGAGAAGGCAGCACAGGACAGGTTCTCCACTTCAGCTGTGCCAATATCCACAAGCCACTTGATGTTTGCCCCAGGTCATTGCCCCAATGACTTGTCTATCAGTGGATGTCACAAATTCAAACTTCCCCCCAGATGATGGTTCTTTTTTCCCCCCACACAAGTACATTTAGAAGGACTTCAGTTGTAGGGAAAGCAGCTGCTCAGAAGCATTCAAGTAACAACAGTAATGAACCCTCAAAACAGTTTCCAAGGAGCAACTGGAATCCCTCCTTTGTTGCCCTGCTCTTGCAGGTAAAGACCAGCAAGGAAAACTAAGATATGATAAATTACTAATGGCACAGGGCTGCTTATGTGGCAAAGCATTTGTGCTTCTGTCAGCTAATTCTGGCTGGAAAAACAAAAGGATCCTTTCTCTCTTGGGTTAACACACAGGGTCAATTCTTTAATTAGAACTATAATGGATTATATGTCGGTTTTTTCCCTAGTCTGGTACACTTCCTGCTAAAAATCAGATACCTATATAAAGGAAAATCCCTTCCAGCTGGAGCATGTCCTGGATGCTTACTCAGCAAGGCATCCCAATTCTAAATTAAAAAAAGCCTCTCAACATTTTTTGCCCCTGCAAATCATACAGTCAGCATAGTGAGAAAGCACACAGCAATTTTCCTTTCAAGGAACTAGGCTGGTTAATACTTTTACTTCTCATTTCTTCAAAGGGGGCATAAGGATTTTAAATAATCTAATCCTTTGAAGAATAAGATGAGCATATTTCCAACCAGATTTTCCACAGAAACCAAGTTTAAGCCATCCCACTGCATAGGCACAATCATTTTTTATAAGGAGTTTTGAGCTGTGGGGTCTGTTTCAACCAAAGTGAACATGTAAGTTGCCACAGAGGAGAAGTTCCACCTGCTTACCAGAAAATAGATAACCTTCCAGCGTCCTCAGCAAGTGTCAGACTAGAGAGCATTCAATCTTTATTCAATACTCTATTCCTCAGCATTGAGACAAAAACCCAAAGAAATTCAGAGCACTTCTCAAAAGAGGCCAATGCCACCTTTCACCATACATGCATGATTTTTCAGCAACACCTGAATGCTTTGTGTGTGCACGTGTTTCTTTTTCTTTTTTCCTTTTTCTGAGGAAGGGGAGGTTAGGTCAAGTTAGTTATCCTCTGTATTTTTGTGTGTCCACCATTAAAAGGAAACTGAGTATAACACACCATACCACAGATCACCATCGTATCTGTGAGGACAAGCAGCAAAATCTGGAGTTGTTTACTGATCTGTGTTTCCCATAAACTGTAATCTGATGCAAGCTCTACTAGCAGCACGCTATACAAAATCTGTTCCTGTTTCTACATTGTTTGGCATGTACCTGAAAACATTTGAAAGAAGAATTTAACTGCCTTAACCGTGCTGTCTGGTTACCATAACACTTTGTTTTGTTTCTAAAACCCAGACAAGCCCAAACCCTCTGAACTCACTATTTATGTTAAAGCAGCTGCAGTGTATTAACTAGGTGTGTTTACTTTGCCTGTATGCAACTGTTGTCTTGAAAAATCTTCTATCTTCAATCTACAGCTCCTTCACACAGGTATAGTGCCAACATGGCTAATCAATTTACCTCTGCTTCTATCTACACAGAACTGATTTTCCTTCCTCAAACTGTGGTGCTCTGTAAAATGCACAATTTTGCTGTTATGCTGGAGGGAATAAAATACACAGTATTACTGAAAAGTGAAAAAGGCTCTTTCCTTTTTTTAAAACATGCTCTTGCAAGGCAGCCACCTCAGTTTTGGGACACTGGAACACTGCAGACTACTATGTTGAAGAGTCAAAACCTTGAATAATAATAACCAATAACCAGCCTCTGAACTTACTTCCACCACTTCAATGCAGAATACTGTTAAATCAGCACTCTTACACCCTTCCTGACTGTGCAAAAGTTCTGTCAAGGATTGCTGGGACAGGAATATTGCCCAAGCCTTCAAATGACCACTCGAGGCTGATGGCATTTATTCACCATCCAAGGCTCCCACAGAGCTTAAAATTAAAATTTTCTATCACAACAGTTTTGACTGTTTACAGTATCACTAAACCACGGAGCTACTTAGAATCCAATATCATGCCTCCAACCTCAAGCCTGGTTGCCCTAAGCAGAGTAGGTTACATTGTTGTCAGAACACTGCTGTAGCAGTGCAAAGACACCCCTAAAAAAGTGATACGGTCTCAGTGCCCAGGTGTGCTGAAAAACAAGGAGGGAGGGAAAAGAAACTCTTCACCATAGTGTGGATACTCTCCAGAAAGGAGCCCACAGTCTGCCAGATTTTTCAAACAGATACTGAAGAACAGAAGGACACTGAAAACTTAAAATGTGCACAGCCTTTATGTCTGAGGGGCAGCAACCACAAGGAATGATGCCATGGAAGGCCAAGAAAAATCAGTCACGAGGACAAAAAACCACCCAGACCCAGTGATCAGTGTACATTAGGTATCTTTTTATTTACAGAGTAGAGATGCCTAATCAATTATAAGGTTAGACACCAAATAATTCAGCTTTTTTTTTTTTTTTTTGTGTAAAAGTATATAAATATATACATAAAATTCTATGAAGTAAACATTATTAACTTACAGTTAACATTCACTACTGTCCTTATGCTAACAGGCATCTCTTAAAGCTTAAATGCTGATTTCAAGATGCCCTCTATAAAATAGCTCTAATTGGACTAGAAGAGCAAAAATTCGGTGCCATGAACAAGCTTTCAAAAGAGACTAGTAAAAGGTCTTTGTAATAAAGTTTACAAGATAAAAATACTGCTTCATCCCTCCCACTTCCCCACCCTGAAAGAAACAAATACCCCAAAACAGTTGCAGAACTGCAGGAAGTAGTATAGGATTACTTTTTTTCTTCTTCTTTACTTTTCTTTTTAAATTAAAATATTTTTATTTCTGTGTTTTATGACATATTAAGGAAACTGCAAAAAAATGCAGCTTTATTAAATATTGTTATACAAAAATCTCACATGTGCATCCGTGGGGCTGAAGATAATAGTGGTATTGTATGAGCTATCCATTTCCCTTAAAACTATATACTTTATTTGGAATGATGGAGAGACTTCATAGAAAAGGCATTGGACAGCAACTGAAAAAAGGGATTAGAAAACTATTGGCAAGACAAATAAAATGTTCCAAAGTCTCTCAACCTCCTTGCTTCCTTTTTTTAAATGCACTTTTGCTTCAGTATTTTATTTGTCTCTATGTTTTTCTTCATCCTGGAGTTGGTTCAGGACATAAAGGACAACTTGATAGCAGAAAATGTACTGATCCTGTAAGGAAAAGGAAATTACAGAACATGGGAAAAATGCCTGCACACCTAAGTGCTCTCACTTGCACTTCACAGTTGTACAGCACTTTCAATACTAATTATATTATTAAATAAAACCACCATTACCAAATCCCAAAGAAAACAAAAGACCCCAAACAACAACAACAACAAAATCCCCAACAAACAAAAAGGCCACAGTGGAAAAATATGCAACCTCAACTTAAAGCAAATACAGACACTCTTCTGTCACTAAAGATAATATTTCATATGGGACATTTATCTTTCTTTCACACCAAAACCACCAAAAGGAGTCTAGGCACTTTATGTACGTAGAAATGAAGACAGCAAGTGAATTTCAAGGACTTGGATCAACGCCAACTAATACAGAACTCAGAGGACAGTGGAATTTCTTACCTTAATCTGAGTGATAGAGGTGTGGGGGCTGATAGATGGTTTGGGCTGTGAGGTGGGGATGGGGCTGACAGTTTACTTATTTGATTTCAGGGTTTTTTAAACTATGATTTCACAATTCCTTCCCATTCAAAGAAGAAGTGCAGATTTTAACTAGACCTTGTGATGACCATCTCTAATGTTAATTAGCATTAGATCCAGATTATTTCTAAAAGATTGAACTTCTGGATGAATATATTACCAAAAGAGATCTCAAGACATATCATTGATTCACAGCAGCTACAGTTAAGGCCTTCTCTTCAGTTTATAATGCAACTTTAAACCAAAAAAGCTTAGCTGACCTCCTCTATAAACACACACTTTTGAAGATGAAAACTCACATTTTTTTTTTTAAACACAGATCAAAACAATACAGCATGTTAAAAACAGCCTGTGTTTATAAATGTTAAATACATCCTGCTACTCATCTGATTTAATTATTGTGACACAAGTGTCACATTACAGTGCACAAAGACAGTTGCTGTATGCATCACGAAGCTCTCTGGTGCTTCAGATGGTTCAGTGAATGCCTGGGGAATCCAGACTCACCTCTGTCTGAACCATTCCGTGTCTCTGCAGACGCATGGTGCGCACCAGGTCCGAGATGTCGAACTGCCAAAACAAACAGCAAGTTAAACATGCAAACAAGACAGACATGCAGAACAAAGGAACATCCCCAGCATCAAACCAGGGAACAGAATTAGTTACATTAGTAATGAAACAAATAATTCACTACAGCCTATGTTTGGCTGGTAGGTAAACCAGCGTGTGCTGTCTCTGGGCAATCTGGCTGTGGTCCTACATCAGATACTCCCCCCTTTTCTTGTGTTCTTTCTGGACACTGGCTCTCTTGCTTACTGTAAGCTAAGCATGCAGAAAAGAGAGTTTCAGACATTCAGAAGGAGCTTAGAAACTCCACAGAGCGAAGCATGACATAGATCATCTTCCTTAGAAATCCACCACAGTTTTGCTACCCCAGGCCGCTGAAGGACATAAACATAAGGAAGCTAGCACCCTCCTGTGGATCACCCTGGAAAGCCATCCCTGGTCGGGCTGGAAAAGTCAATTCACGCACTCCTTCCGCCAACTGCCCAAGCCATCATGGCAACACCATTTTTCCCATGCCATGTGCCAGAAGTCCCCTACGGTAGAAGATGACCTTGCAACATACTTCAAGTGGTACCTGGCTGCTGAGGTTCCCTGAGTAACCCAAGAGCCACTGGATAGTAGAGCTCTCCCCATCTGGGATCACCAGCAAAGAAACATAGTACTGCCAACAGCACGGCACACTCTTTAAAAGATTGCATGGATGCAGTGGAACACACTTCCTTCAGATCAGGAGTACCCCTGGGCCATCCCCTGGGATACTCACATCGAGGTCTCTGCTGATCAGCCCCAGGACCACATCTATGCAGATGAGAGTGCCCGACCTCCCGATGCCTGCACTGCAGTGGGTGATGATGGGTCCCGCCCTGTGGACGTGCCTCATGTAGGAGATGAAGGTGAGCAGCTCATCCGGCTGCGAGGGGGTGTCGTGGTCAGGCCAGGCAATGAAGTTTAGGTGGGAAATGTGCCGCACTTCACCCGTCTGAGGTTCCAAAACAACACCACCATTTGGCATGTGGCAAAAATAAAAAGACAGAAATGGAGTTCCCAAAGAAAAGTCTCAGAACACAGGGATTTCCCCAGTGAAGGTGCTTTGTAATTCAAGACAACAAGAGATAAATTGGAATAACTAGTAAGTAATTTAAAAGTGTAAGGTTCACTGTGCAGACTGAGCTGATCACACAGAGGAGTAACCAGCCAGGATGAATTATTAGTGAATTCATATCCCTACATATGTTTCTGTGGCCAATGGGAGACAAAATTTAGAGTCTCATTAGTGTAATGAAATCATAGCCTGGCCCAAATGCTTTCTCCTATAAAGGTCACAAAGCAGCACAAGCTGCCACAAGGAATAGCTGCCCAGTAATGATCACTGGGCAAAGAGGAGAAGCCCTGGGTTGCCTCTTGATGTAGACAATGCAAGTGAAAGCAGGAAAGGCAGAAGTATAAGGATAAATATGGCAACACTCAGAAAAAACTCTAAGCATGCAGAATTAGATTCACTGACCTGAATCTCTTCGAGCTCCAGCACCCTGATGATGAAGCCCTTCAGCTGCTGAAGTCTCACAAGAGCAAGGCGTAGTCTGTCATTGATCATGGTGGTTTTATTGAGCACATCTGGCCAGTAGCGCTGACACTTTATCTTTTCTCCTTCCACCTCCTGAGTCATCATGGCAATCACAGTACAGTTTTGTTCCCAAACCATTTGCCAGAAATCTGCTACAGTAGTAGGAAGAGGTCCTTGGCACGCAATGTAAACGAACTCCTCGTTCCCCACGGGCATGCGAATGAAGCTGGCATTGATGTATCCCCCTTCGACCCCGAGAGGGACTCTGGTGGTGTCATCTGTCACCCCCACACAACAGAAAGGCCTCATGTTAGGTGTGCACATCATCAGACCTTCACACAATACAGGCGCTGAGCCTTACACACTCACACAGCACTTCTCTCCACTGATGCTTCCACAGCTTGCTTTAGAAGAGATAAATCACTTAAATAATTTAGGACACTAATCAGTACTTTCAATAAAGAAAAAGATGTCTGCAGGAGAAATATAAACCAGCAGATAGGAGGGACACGTGATTTGAACTGCAGCAACTCTGAAAAACAAGAGGTTGAGTTTTTCTCACATAGAACTAACCTCTGTCAGTTCTTACTTCTCAACACCTAACAAGCAGAATTTTGTGGCAGGAAATATACTGACAATAGTACACATGTCTGTTTTCCCAATTCTGCATGGGTAAAACTGAAAAAAACCTTGTCTGGTTTTTATATGTATACATCATTTAAGACATGGGATCTGCTAAAACAACTGAAAAATCTGTGAACATCCATCCCCACCTCCCACAGCATAGTAGTATATTGTTCACTGATCTTAAACTGCTTCATAAATGCTTGATTCATTTTCATCCATACTAGGATTAGGAATCAAACCATCCCACCTGTGATCCAATCCATCTGACCATACAGGTGGAGACAGAATGTCAACTGTGAATTTCAAATGAGTTAGGACTTACAAGGAAGTATGTTTTTATATCTGTTCTTTCTCCTGTTCTCCTTTGCTTGTCCAATCAAACACTGATCCAGAGGTTTTAACTCCTGAAGGGTCTGAAAATAAACAATTATGTGTGCATTAGGAAACACTGATTGGAAATAATAGCAAGAGTGGTTATGTTATCAAGTCATTAACAAACAGAATAATTAAAAATCAAATTCTAATGTGGATGTGCAAAATAATGCAGTCACAGGAAGGAATCTTTTACACAGCCAAGAAAATGAAATTAATAAAAAACCCCAAATCAAACCCTACACACTATCAGTAAATATTTTATCTCATTCTCTCAAAAAAGAGATCACGTAACTTGGCTGACTTAAGACTTTGAAAAAAGTGATTTCACATTCAGCAGCTGGACTTTACAGCCTTTGTCTATGCCTGTTTACATTAAATTCACTTGGTAATTACCCAGAAGCAAGCAAAAAGCACTTATGAACTGAATTCAAACTGATCTCATCTCTCAGCAGCTAGTGGGAGAAGGGAGAGAAGTCTCTGGTGTCAAGTCTTTTCATCTCTTTTGAGCTTCCAATTAAAGAGCTGTGGTACTAAAAGCAGTGATGATCCAGCCATTCTATTTTTGTTTCATACTGGGAAAAAGGACTTTAAAGGACAAATAGTTACTCACTTCAATCTCTTTAGAAGGGACTCCCTGTTCCAGCAATCCACGCAACATCCTGATCACTGACTTCAATTTGGCTCCCGAATATTTGCCTCCAGGGAGCACATTCACAGTAGGGAGTGCAGAGATCTCTTCATTTGTCACTAGGGGGAAATCTAGCAGAAGATATAAATATAAATAAATATCTAAATCCAGGGAAACATAAACAGTAGCTCACAGTTGGATTTGCATGTTGCTGTTCACTACTGCACTGTCTGTTTACTCCCGAACGCCCCCATACACACAGCTCTCCTCTTAGCTTGACAGGCAAAAGCAAATTAACTAGCAAAACCAATAAGACACAAAATCAGCTCTGATGAATCCAGTAAAGGGAGTATTTTCCTGTACTTCCAATAAATACATTGAAACAATTTTAAGTACATTTTAAATCTAAGTTCTTCACACAGTAACTTATAAAATGGATGGAGGCACATAGGGATAATTCAGAACTGTCCACATTACAGCCTGTGACATGTTTTTAGCACTAATACTCAACATGTAAATAGCACATCTTACAATTATCACTTGGAAGGACATTTTTTTTCCAATACAGCTTGCCTCCCATCAGGTCTTCAGTGCTTCTCTGAAGCACAACAAAATTCATAAACCAAGAATCTTTCTGGAAATTAGAAATGTCTTAAACCTACTGACTTAGTCTGAAGTATCCTTTTTTCTTTAAATGAATGCAAAGGACTGCTGTATATGAACTTCAGGAACTAACATTTCTAATGCTAGCTCAAAAAAAAACAAAGACTAATTTCTGCCAAACACATCAAGCTGCACAGAGTTCCACTCTGCCACATCAAGCAGCACTGGAAGAATGAAGATAAAAGACAAAAGTAGTGCCTAATCTGAGCATGGGGTAGCTGGTATGTGAAACACATGAGACATTAATCTAATCACAGTCAAACATGTATGTTTTGTTACAGCTTTTGTGAGACAGATACTGAGGAAGGATCTCAGCTGATCCCAGCTTTCTACAACTACAGACATGACGTTGCCAAAACTTGTTCCTATTAACTCTCACACACTTACTACACAAAAATGTAGAGATCCTCCCCAGTGCATTGCTGAGCTGTTAGAATCCCCCTTATGCCTGCCATGACACCCACAAAACATATCCAAGATGTCTCAAAATTCACTTCTGTTTATATAAGGTGACCCTGAAGTTTTCCACTGATGATGTAAGATGTCCTTGCCTTTATTCACAGGCTCCTGGCTGACTGATTCAATCGGCAGCTCATCGCTTCCCCACGTGATCTCCTCCTCACCTGCCTGGCTCAAGGAAGGCTGTGGAGGGGATCTATAAGAGGACAAGGTATGGAAGTAAGAAATAACACCTAGAACACACACATTTGCAACCTAGTCCAAAAAAACCAACCAAAACCAAACCCCACCAGAAAGTAATTTATAGCTACAATTATTTCTGGACTGGAATACTACACCAGTGATCTCAAAAACATAACTTTTTTGTCCCCACGCCCCCCCCCCCCCCCTTTTTTTTTTACATCTCCACAGGGGATCTGAAAAAGGTAACAGTGGAAAAGAGCCTGGAATATACAAATCTAGTAATAACTACCACTGCAATTATTTTTCAAAGACTAAGAAATTAAATAGCATCCAATAATAGATTTGTACCACTCACACAATTCACTACACTTTAGTGTCTATTTTCAATTGCAAGTTTTCTAGCTTTGTTGAAGATACTGATGAATGTATTAAGTATTAGAGGACACATTCTCAAGCTATGTCAGGGAAGGTATTGGTTGGATATTAGGAAAAAATTTTTCACCAAAAGAAAGATAAAGTACTGGAATGCTCTTCCCAGGGAGGTGGTAGAATCACCATCTCCGGATGTGTTTAAAAAAAGGCTGAACATGGCACTTGGTGCTATACTCTATTTGAGGTGTTAGGGCAGGGGTTGGACTTGATGATCTTAGAGGTCTCTTCCAACCTCATTATTCTGTCATTCTGTGAAGTATTTTAAGTAATAATGTCACCAAGTCTCAAGCCCAAACTTCCCACAAGCTTAGCAACCATATAAAACCATATACGTTTTCATTGAAATTTCACTTGGACTGAAGTTATTTCACTAAGAAAAACAACCTTGGGAATATTTAAAGTTCAAAGTGGCTCAAAGGGACAACTAGCTAGTAACTTGGTCAGTCATATGCTTCATGCTCCATGGAAAAAACAGAAAGCCCCAGGCATCTAAATGGGAGCTGATGGAGCAGAGGAACTCTACATTTGAGTTGCAGTGGTCTAAAACAAGAAGATGTAACACTAATAAAGGTTGAACTGAACTGAAGACAGCATTGATTGAATGTTTTCTTCACATCCAAGTATCCAGTTGTTAGCACAATGCAAATTATGTTATTATTTGGAGACATCTGAACACAGTCCAGTTACTTGCTACAACCACATATGAAAGGAACAAATAAAAGTAGGGTGTAGTAAACCACATAAAACTGACTAGTATTCAGGAAAATTATAACTTTTAAAGTAAGGAATAGACCAAAAGAACAACAAGACATTGCACAGATACTTTATTTGGTTTGTTTTAGGGGTGGTTTCTTGTTTTTTGTTGTTGTTGTTTTTCCTCTCATTCCAACATGTTACACTTCAGACTTCCAGACTTCATGGGTTTGCTTTCAAGCAACACTAGAAAAGAAATTTTACCTTTCTGGCACAGCTTTTACTTCACAATAGTCTTCACAACCATTTACATGTGTTGCCTAGAAGAAGTATTTCAAAACACATTAAAAGACATAGTTACAATATTCACATACTGCAAATTTTAAACAATTAACAATTACAGCGACTATTTCTGAAGGGTACTAAGTTCAATGCAGCACATAATGGAAGACTTTCCTCTTTTAGACATCTCATTAACCCAAAATAACAGAGGACAAGAACACTGAGCACTTGGAAAGATACTCTACTGTAACAAGGCCAAAAAGCTATATTAAAATCACTCCTGACTCACAGCAGCAGTAGAGTCATGTAAGTTTTCCCCAGCTGGCTTTTTTTGTTTCTAATACTTAGAAACCCTTTATGAGATCAGCTTGATAGTGAAAACTTCTGCCTTCTGAAGCCACAGTTCCTATACTGTGGGTATGGAACACACCTCCAAATGACACACACTCCTATTCACACCTTTCTCAGCAGAAAATGAAGACTTTGCAGCACAGAGGAAGGCATTTCCATCTTTCTTTCAAGAAAAACTCTACAAAATCATTTATACTTTTTAGGCCAGCTTGCTTTTCCACTGCCATACTGGGACAATTTTACTTGTGCCTCTCCCTAGAGCACATTGACACAGAGCCAGATTCCTGATTTGATTTTCAGCTCTACTAACTGGACAGAAAGCTGCAAGAGCCAGGATGTGCTGGAGAGACAGAGTTCTGCTGATTTGAAACAAGAGACAAACCCCAGGCTTCCAGTGACTGATGTAAACCAGGACATAAAATAACACAGAGTAAACCACATATAAAAGTTATTCAAGCTAACGAACTTATCCTAGCAAAAAGCAGCAGAAGAAGAAATTTTAAATCCACATTTTGGACAGTAAGGTCTACATGGCATTCATTTTTACTGTGACTGCTTCCCTTCTGTGAGCAGGAATCACTGAAATCTTTCAGATTAAAAAGCTGAAGTAGCATTAACAAAGTAGTTTTATTACCACTCTTTTTGAGAAAAAAAAAGCTCATGGACTTCACACGATAGTGTAAAATAACTTCAAGCTTTGTTCTCTTACATAAGTAATTTATGATAACCATATGCTATTTAAAAATACATGCTTACACACCATTTAAAGCTACTACCTACACTGATGTTCTCATTTAAAGGACATGTAATATTATTTCCACCAATTCTATGCCAATAAGGAAAAAAACTGAAAGAGCACTTGCCAGCTTCTTGCCATCCTACCTCTGAAAAATCTTCAGGTAAAGATGACCCATCACAGTCTGTGTCCTCAGACTTATCTTCTGTCACCCTTCCATTCACCTCTATTGAACAGGAAAATCAGGAGATACAGCATAAACACACCAGAAAATGCCCAGGAGCCACCCTCTCACAGATGTGAATCCTGTTCCACCTGCCTGGCACTAGACAGGGAATACAGGTGCCAGAATAACCAAGAAACACTTCTTGAGGCCCTTTGCTACCAGAGTGTTGGAAAAGAGTTCTTACTGTATAGGATAATCAGACTTTAGGTTTGTTTATTTTATAACTGGAGCAATTGCCATGTTATGTGAGGTTGCTTGCACAGAATATCTGTGTCACAGCATAACTGATGGACAGGCTGCAGCTCCTGACTTACCACATTCCCCCTGCCAGTGTTTTTTCTGCAATTCAGTTAGATTTAGACCAGCAGTAGGTCCAAACCAGGATTCTGCTCACTCTTTGCATTAACAAAATGTAATTAGGACATGCCAGATAAAATCTGACTTGTATCTGTCTGCTGTGGAAGCACCCTGCTGCCATATCCTATGGATTCAATTCATCTTCAGCCATAAAGGACAGCCTACAAGAAACTGGAAGTACTGGAGCTCCAACGATATTCCTCAGCTGAGATCCTGGCACAGCCAGAACCTCTGTGATCCCTGGCTTCTAATGCAATGACCTGTGACAATAACCCAATGACCTTGTAGTCATGACCTGAAATAATTACAATTTTGAAAGGTGTGTCTTGAGTTTTAGAAGGAATCTCTACAGAAGCAGCAAGCATCTTACTTGAATTTTTGGAGCATGCATACAGAGTCTGACACCACAAAGGAACTACAAATCCTACTCCTCACTACATTTGAGTTAGTAACAAGTAAAACTGAGGAGATGGAATGAAGCAAGAAAAAGGTGTAGAGTCAGAAGGAGGTACTGAAAAAGAGCCAATCTTTCTAAGAGAGACAAAGCAGGTTGAAATTCTTTGGTTTTGAGAGATCTCAACACATTTCCAAGTTGTGCAATCTGAAGTCAATGAAATGCTTAAATGCTTCAGCACACCAATGTGACTGCAGCTGCAGGACCAGGTAGCCAAACAATAGGAATTTCACTCAAGAGACAACTCTAGAATAGGAATAATTTTTCCAGATTACTTAATGCAAAATTCAGATTTTTCAAACCAGAACCTCACTTATTACATTGCATCTCAAATTCATGGTAATCGGCAACTATTTGTCTGTGTTCAACTTGGGAAACTTCCAGTTTAGATATCAAATCAACGTCAATCAACTCCCAGTTGAAAGTCAACTGCTTGCTTGGCACCTTGTTTCAGTGTTTCGCTGTCAGTAATGTTCTTTTTTAATGGCTCACATTACCTGGCAGGTTGTTTTCTGATGCAGCCTTCTTCAGATGTAGAAGACTCTGAGCCTCTGAAGTTGCATTATTCTGATTTAAGAGGTTCTGAGCTTCCTCATCTACAACGTCCAACAGATACTGGACAACTTCATTGTGGTCATCATCATCATAATACTCATCATCTGGAACCTCTGCTCCTGAAGACAAATAGTGAAAAATGACAAGTTTTCCCAGTACAGAATGGTTTGCAAGAACTAATTTAAAGGGGAAGACACAAGGCACTATTTCTAGCTGTTACCTTGGCCTTCCTTTATTTCTCTCTAACACAAAATCCAATTTCTATAAATCTACTTTCAACATCAACTAACTCCCAAAAAACAAAGCACAAGACTTGGAAACGATCTTCTAAAAGAGACCGCCAGCCTAACATTTGCTTATTTCAGCAAATTTGACCATGCAGCTACAATAAAGACAGAATGATGCAGTCCCCATCTCACCTCCTCTTACCTGATTTGTCAATGTGTTTAGGAAAATCTGACATCTGATTGGTAAATCCAAGTGAAGGTGCATCTTCTGCCACTGAGAGATTCATTAGTGCTTTTGTGTGATGGATATTGTTTTCTGTATTTCCCTGAGATGGTCCCAGGATACCATTGCCGTTGACCTGAGGAAACAAAGAACAGTACAAATTAACTCTTGAAGAGACTGGTAGTTTGTTGAAACAGCAAACAACGACTAAAAAGTTTTCCCCTCTCCTCAGCAACAAATAAAAACCTCTATTCATATCATCTGAGATATCTGGGTGATGAGTGGGAAGTTTTACATGACAAGAGCAAATAAAAAGAAATTAAAGCAACTGAGAAAAAAAAACCCACATGTTGATGAAGCAGCAGCTTCTACAAGAGAACACATGGTAGTATTTAACATTATTTTAATCCCTAGAAAATGTATGCAAGCTTCAGTACTTTTGGTCCCACAACACATCATTTCTAAGGAAGAACTAATGGAAAAAAAAAAAGAAAGAAAATCACCTAGCAAATATAATATGAAAGCATCTGCAGAAACTGTGGGCTGAATGGAGTATTCTGGATGATAGCCTTACATCCTTCTCATAAGACAATTTGTCTTTCTACAAAGCCATGCCAAGAGCAGATCAGTTTAAAGACTTGCATATTTATTATGATCACTGCTTATTCATGTCAATTGATAATAGTGGGTTTGTATACTTTGATCACCAGATTGTTTCATTAATTTATTTAGTTTTAAAAGTGTTTGAAGTAGATCCTTTTGTCTGGTTAATGGTAACAGGCACAAGAGAAAAGCTTTTACCTTGGGCCTGTAAGGATCAGTTGACTTCTCTGTTTTATCACAGGGATCACCACAGGAGCAACCTAAACAAAAATGGGTAAAAACCAACAACTTTTTCTCTGAAATTAAATTAGCCCCCCCTGATTGTTTTTATAAAAGAAGCAAGGTATTTAATACTATATTATGACATGAGTAGCATTTCTGCCTGGTTTCTGTGCATTGCCAAACTTCTGTCTGAATGACTACACCTCATATAATGGCTTTTTGAATGTTCTATTTAATGGAATCAGAAAGCACAAATTCTTATGCAAGTAACCAACTCCAAGCAAAGAGAAATGTTGATAAACAGTTTAACAACTTACAGTGGAAATGTGCACCTTTGACAATAGTGTTGATTCCCTTTTCCTCAAAATATACAAGATACAACCCCACAAACACCTGTCATTGACTACTTTTTTTTTTCTTTAATATTATCTGACACTTGGGTCCTTTTTCAAAGGAACCCTTCTGCTTTATATAAGAGAGAATTTCTAAACTACAGAAGAAATGATATAATAAAAACACTATTGGTGAATCTCTTTTCATGGAGCTTTTAGAGGAAAGATCAAGCAAACTTCTGTTGGAGCTGGTCACAATAAGCTGGACTAGGATAGTATCTTATGGTGCATATCAGTTCCTTTATTTTTATAAACAGGTGAATTTCACTTGCTACGAGTAAGTACACAAACCATACCATTAGCTTTCATTGGCCACGGACTTGAGTTCTCAGGGCTTTTGGATTTTGGGAACACTGCATGACCATCTCTGTGAAAAGAAATATTTACAGGAATATTTATTAAAAAAATAAGTAAATCACGGTAATCAACAGATATCAAAGTAAACAGTACTACTGGCAAAACTGCTAATCATTCCCAAACAACTTGGTGCCATTTGCAAACTGAGTGAGGACACATCCAATCCCCTCTTCCAAATCAGCAATAAAGAAATGAAACTGGACGGGCCCCAATACTGAGCCTTGGGAAAACCCCACTAGCACCATTCACCATCACTCTCTCACTCCAGCCAGTTTTCAACCCAGTGAAGAGCATCTCTCCAAGGCATGGGCTGCCAGCTTTTCCAGGAGAATGCTATGGGAGACAGTATCACAGATTTCACTCAATCCAGCAGACACATCCACAGGCTTTCCCATATCCACCTGATGGGGAACCCAGTCATGAAAGTAGATCAGGTGGGCCAGGCAGGACCTGGCTTTCCTGGACCCCTCCTGGTTGGGCCTGATCCCCTTGTCCTGCACATGCTGTGTGGTCACACTCGAGGTGATCTGTTCTGTAACCTTCCCTAGCACTGAGGTTAGGCCGACAGCTCCCTGCATCCTCCTTCCAGCCCTTCTTGCAGATGGGTGTCACACTAGCCAACCTGCAGTCACCTGGGACCTCCCTAGTGAGCCAAGTCTGATGACAAATGATGGAGAGTGGCTTTGTGAGCTCTCCTGCCAGCTCCTTGCATATCCTTGGATGAATCCCATCCATCCTCACAGACCTGTGAGTCCAAGTGCCACAGCAGGTCTCTGACTAATTCTTCCTGGATTGCAAGGACAATTTGAACACTTGTAGTTCATAGCTGGACACAGCCTTGTGTTCCGAAGAAGCACAAAGCACAGCAAGTACCATGTACCCTTGTGCTCCACTGCAGCACAAAAGCTGTGAATTTACAGACCCTTTCTGTAGAGTCAGTCCTCAGTAACATGTGGTGAATTTCCTGTCACACCAGGAACAGGTTTCACTCATATACTTATTGATACACTCATACAATCATGCCAGAGAAACAAAAAGTATAGGGAAGCATTTGCTTCCAGAACACACCTGGTTGCTTTGAGCACCACTGTTGGAAGGCATGTTTCCAGCACTCTTTTGGCTTCTTTCAGAGTCATTCCTTGTGTGCTTACTCCATTAATGTAATGGATAATATCTAGTACATGGAGACTCTCCTCTCTGGCAGCAACCGATTTGGGGAGAATGTCACTAATATACACAACTTGATAAAGGCTGTCATGGCCTCCTGATAACGACAGACCTTCACAGGGAAAGAAGGGGAAAACAATAAAAATCAAGGTTTCTTTGTAACTGAAGGGGAAGATGTTTCTTTAGGGCAAAAAGCAGATTGATTCCACGTTACCTAGCTCCTCCTTATGGCACATCAGTGTAATGTCAGGCAGCAAATGAGGCAACACTGGCATCTTTGGTAACTCCAGAACGCGCCCTAGCACTAATCTGACGGTCCTTGGGGCAGCTCGCAGAAAGTTGACTGCATCAGTATGGCTCATGTTAGTGACATCAATGTCATTCACCTGCAACAATAAAAGCAATACAGGTGTCCTTGTCAGGTCCCAAGTAAGACAGCATTACTGAGGAAGCACTTGTTGCTGTTCTCAAGTGCTATTGAATCATGCCTCTCAGAAGGTGCTTATCTTTGTCCTTTAATCAGATTTGACTTGGCCTACAACACAGCTCACTTTTTTTTTTTTTTTGACTCAAAGCTGTCCTTTTTGTGCAATCCCTGTATAAGAAACCATGAATTCTCTCACTTTTATGAGTCGGTCTCCAGGCCGTAGTCTCCCATCGCTTTTGGCAGGATCCTGAACAATGTCATGAACGTAGCAGCCCACACTATCGTTACCTTTGGTCACTGTGAAACCCAGACTGCCCTTTTCTGACTTTGTCAGGGTCACTCGGAGCTCCACTTCCTAGGGGGACAAACAGCACTTTACAAACAGGCAATCAGAAGTAATAAGAACATTTTACTGAATTTAGGACAACTGATTTACCTACTGATTTTAGTGCGACACAAGCCCGAAACAAGACATACTTCTTATCAGCCTCAGCTTAGTTGCTTCAAATAAGCATCACTAATGAGTTCTAGACAGAACCAAATAATGTTTTACATGGAAATAACATGGGGCCAAAAGTCTATGAATTTAATAAAATTTTGAAGGCACACATCAGAACCACCTTATTTACCCAAATCTAGCTGCCATATATAAGAATGGCTCTGTATTTTTAAATATCTGAACCATCCATAATTATTCAGAACAAAATAAGTGAGCATATTTTGCTACAGTACCATATACCACAGAAACACAATACCATAGAGCTTATCTGGAAACTGAACACATGCATGTGTTTTGCCCATTTTAATTTGCATTAATTTTGATTTGAAAGATATGGATCTGTCTCATCTGCATTAAAAAAATCACAGAGCACCACGAAGAACGAAGAAAAACTTCTGAAGAGGGGACTAAGAAAAATACAGTTTCTTGTCAAAATGGAGTATTGGCTACTTATAACATGGAAGACCCTCACAACTGGGACGTATCAAGAATCCATTTCAATTTTTTCCAATCTTTTAACAGATTATGTGAGGATATGGAAGTCCCTTCTGACACACAAGACATTTCTGTGGTGTCAAGAAGCTTTCTCAGAAGAACCTCAAAAATAGGCTCCATCTTGCAGCAGAACAGGAAGTCTTTGTTATTCATAGTTATAAATGCAGCAAAGAACAGGGTCTCTTGATGCCTCAGTTTATACTCTGACCTCTGAACAACCACCTAAAACTAAAAGAGCACAAGCAAGATATCTGCCATTTAAGCTTCCTCTGAGTACATGGGTGAGAGGTGGGTAAACATTTAAAGCCAAGGTTTCCAGGATTAAATGACCCATGAAATGGACATATACCCATCCACCTATGTACACATGGATGCCTCCACATCCACAGAGGGAACTGTATCAACTCTTCTAAAGCCCACACAGAAAATACCTGCAGACAGTGGTATGAGCAGCTGCCATTAATTACAAATGGCAATGTATGTGCCATTTACTAGGCACACACCCAGAGTAGTGCATGTATAACCTACAGCTATCCCATTTGTAAATTAATGTGCCTAATTTCTATCCACTCTCAAATCATAGCTAAAACAACCACAGCAGGACATTTATACTCCTGAAAGACAGAAATAGTGTATTACTGGCTCATATTCTTCAGCATTTTTTTCCAGCTGGGTGAGTAATGAATCTATTTCTCCCAGGTGTGAAGTCAGCTCAGAGACAGGAGTAGCATAACAGTCATTTATTAACATGGATGTGGTAACATCAGGTACGGTTCTACAGGTTGGGATCACTGGCAAATCCAAAGGCAGATCACTACAGATAAAGCAGAAAAAAAAAGAAAACCAGGAATAAGTGCAATGTGGCTCTCATTCATAAATTAATATATGAACCAAGGCTGACTTTATGCAGATCTAAAAAGCAAACCAAGAGAAGTATTTCCATGAATAGGTCCAATGAACTACTTCTATAAACATTTCTGCAGGATGATGAGGATCACTCTCAGCAGCATACCTGTCCTCCAGCTCTGCCCTGCCGGGAGCCTCCTGATCAGGATACAGGATGGTGCGAACAGCGTCCTGAGCAGGGTGTGCCTCGTACTGACTCTGTGCCTGTGCCTCAGCTTCACCTGAGCTCTGGTACAGCGCACAACTCCAGCCAGGGCCCACCTGGGCTGCTGACTCCATCACCTCCTCATCACCACTTCTGCTGCTGTCACTGTAGCTGTCTCTTCTGGAGGGAGATTTTAGCCTTTTCTTGCTCAGATCAGTAGTTTCATTTTCATCTGAGCTGTCACCTTGTTCTCTGTTTGATGGACCAGAAATGTCTCTGCTGACCTCTGGAAAAACTTGTTGGGGCGAATGGATGGGGGTCTACAAGAGCAAAAGCATTTAATTCATAATAATCCAGTTCTGATGATAAAAGAAAGTTTCAAAGACTGCACAAAATTACCAAAAACCAGGGAGTCAGTGGCTACTGACTGAACTGTTGAAATATATCATAGCACAGTTTCAATAAGTTCAATGCAACTTGGCCAAGACAAAGTGTGCAAAACTCTGAAACTTAGGCTGGTAAAAACCTTTAAATTCATTTAAGGAAAACAAAAATACTTTAGCTTCAGAAAGCCTACTGACAGATGCTTTTAAACTATCCCAGCAGTCTTCTATGCAAGTACCATGACATCCCTTCCAACCAGAAGCTGAGGCTCACAGAGCTACTGAAGTCAAACCAGTCTCACAGAGGAGGGAAACAGAGAAGCTGTCAGCCAAAAAGCAACAGTAACAGACTACAAAAACTAAGATAATTTATGCCAAATGGTGACTGTTAACCAAGTTATTAACAACCACCAGACTGAATAACAATTTTGCCAATTGTCACATATTCCCAAGAATTATGTCAGCCAGCAGACAGAAAAGATTTAAAAGCTTCATTTATGCTTTCATGGTCAGATTCTTGTCTACATGAACATACCAATCTGTGATAATGTCAAGAAAAATTTTGGTTTTCCTCTTCTTTTAATATGTGCACTGTTTTATTAAAGTTCCTGTTAAAGTTTGATCAAGTTCTATAAAAGTTCCTGTTATTCCACATCACAAACTGGTCTATTATAGGAGTAGTTATTTGTATTATTAGTTTGCTCCATTGCTTATCTCTCACTCCAATCCTAACTTCACTTAAATTTGTATTTGTCTATTTAAACTTCTCTCATTAGACTGGAATGATTTTATTGTTTGAAAATAATGTTAAAGTAACTCAGAATCACAGAGTATCCTGAGATGGAAGAGACCCACAAGGATCATCCAAGCCCAATTCCTGGCCCTGCACAGGACAGCCTCAGGAATCACACCTTGTGCCAGAGAGCCATGTCCAAATGCTTCTTGAACCCTGTCAGGCTTAGTGCTGTGATGAATTCCCTGGGGAGCTTAAATTGAAGACTTGTCTCCATTAGTTTTACACTTTTCTGTATTATGGAAAGTCTAATTTTCAGGCAATTTTTCCTCTACATTCTCTATTGCTGAAACACATTTCAATTCCACTTCTTCAAGTATCCTAAAATGGCCTTCTGTTCTTTCAATTTATTTACTGAAGCCTTTTGAAAATATTCTTTGGGATACCTCTAATTTCCAGGTGGTAAATATGACAACATTTTCCCTGTTTTTACAGACATCAACACCAAATTGGTGTTTTGCAGAATATCCTTCACAGAAATATCCAATTTCTATCTGATACCAACTTCAAAACATTGGGCTGCAAAGAAATCTCTGCTCCAGAAACATTGTATTAAACCAATTTCTCATGCCTTAGGTCAGAAAATGGAGGAAAAAAGCTTTTGAAGCTATCCATTTGTTTAACATCTACACAAAACAGTGCACTCCTAAGGGATTCCTTCCAAGAACCACATTTCTGTGAGCACTCTCCCCATCATTCCATCTGCATCTTGCATTTATTTAACCCACCCACCCACCAGATCAAACAAATGAGCCTTAAATAGCAAATAATGTTTAAAAAAATCCCATGTCAGACACCTTACCAGCAATGAAGGGTCGATGTCTGGTAGTATTCCAGATGGTGGCCGGCAAAGGAGAAGAGAGACCTCTGGAGATGTTCCCCTCAGAGCAGAGATGACTTCCTGTGGCCACAGAGGGATTCACTGTCAGATGCTCACTTGCAGGACTACCACAGTATCAGTTTCACTACTATGGGTACAAACCTGCTGGGACAAACCCTTCAGCGATGCCCCGTTCACTTTCAGGATGACGTCCCCGATCTCGATCTGCCCACTCTCTGCAGCTGGCTGCCCAGGGAAGAGCTTCTTCACCCTCACAATCGTTGATCCCAGCTGCTCTGGGGTCAGGTTATCCTCACGGCAGAAACTGAACCCGAGGCCTGAGCTGTTCTTCAGGAGTTTTACCTCAAATGTGTTCTCTGTAAAAGAAACATTAACTTATTATTTCCTATAGCACATGGCCATGGAAAGAGTGTCTGCTGCTCTTATTCCAGATGTGACAATGTGCACTTTCCCCCTCACATGGCTCTTTCACTGAATTGAATGGAAGGGTTACCCAAAAGATCCCTCCAGGTTAAAGAGGACAAAAAGCTGATCATGACTTCTCAGTCAGCTTGCTTGGCCTGACAACATCAATATGCAGGAAGGCAGAGTGTCTCCAAAGGACATTCCCTAGGAAGTCTGTTAAGGAACTTTTCAAAGCACAGAATTGTGGCCACATTTCTCTTCACAGAGAAAAGCAAGGCACAACTTCCCAAGGATATTTTCTGGGAATCGCAGTGAGGAACCTCAGAGAAAGAAAAAACAATTCTTATCTCATTTGCTGTGCCTGTGTTTGTGCCAAAGTAGAATGCAATATGGAGATTGTTTACCCAAAGTGATGATGTTTTGTTTCCTTGGCCTATCAGGGCCAAGTGTGTGTGTGTGTGTGTCGGGGCTGTCAGCTGAGAGACACGAGATGAGTGCAGTGGAGTGCAGTTGTGTGCAGAGCTGAGTGCTTGGTAAATTCAGTTTATATGTAATGTAATATAGTGTAATAGAATACAGAATTATGTAGTATAATAAACTAATTAATTAGCCTTCTGATATCAATGGAGTTCTCCTCATCATTCCTCTCCTTCAGGGGCAAAAATATCAACAATACAGAGTGACACAACCTTTCCAGCCACTGATCAGGCATTAGTGAGAGCAGGAACTGGAGCTCCTGGCAGACAGGACAGTGCCCACACAAGAAGACCCAAAGGTATCTGCAGGGGTTCTGGCATCTGGGTAGGCTTCCCTTCACTTGCACAAGCCATGAGCAAGAGAGGCTGAATTATGTCAGCCTCCAGTCAGGGGCACAAATCCTTCTCTCTTCATCTAGGTCTTGATGTCTTCTTTCTTTTAAGACAGGAGCTGCAGGACCCACAGAAGTACTTATTTATATATAAATATCTAAATTCCCCTTGGCACCCCTTAGCAGCACCAGATACAGCAGCACTCCCTTAACTTCAGCCTTGGCATCCAAGGCTGGTGAAACTGGGAAAGAACGTGAAGCAGTGTGAGAAAAAACCAGTTAACAGCAGTTAAACAAAGTAACCAAGATGTGAAAGGAAGTCCTAAAAAGAAACACAACAGCACAAAAAGAAAGAGAGTGCAAGGGCTTGGTATAGATTCTTACCCACTCCATTCCCATCCTAAGAATTGAAGAAAATGTTATGAAATTACAAGATGCTTTGACAGTTAAGACAATTGCTCTGTGGGACCTGACCTGCAGTGACAAAGCTGTAATCTTTGGCATTTGAAGAGTCTGTCACTGGCTTCTCTTGTGGCTCACACTGCCCCACCTGATTTGGGAGGGTGCACTGTGGTGTCACTGGAGCATGAGCCTTGGCCCCTGAAAGCTGACCTTTTTCCAACAGCAGGTGCACCACCTAAAGAGATGAAACATTCTCCAGTTAATTGGAAACAGAGATAGCACAGTCTAGAGTATGTGTTTTCTTCTAGCTTCTCAGGGTCCAAACTTCTACAGCAGCAAGTGTTATAGACACTTCCCTCCCCATATATATCTTCCAATGCTTCCTTGTTTTTTAAGGGCTGTTAAATTATAACCTCCAAAATACAGTAATGGACTTGCAAGACACTTGCCAATAGAGTAAGAAAGGGTTTTCTTACTATAAAGTTGTGAGGGTGTTAAGAGGTGTCAAAGACAGTGTCACTTGCACATTTGTACAGGGAATTCAGTTAAAAACATTTTATAAAGTGAACACAAATAGTAGTTCTCAGCAGTTCTGAATGTGTACACTCACTGGCTATTTTCAGGTGTGCCAGGAAGCCAAGGAGTCCTAGAAAGCAAATCTAAAGTAACCACGACAACACTGGGGAGAATTCCAGTCTTCAGGTTCCTTCACCTCTTTTCACTGATAGAGAACTGGTTTACCACAGACAGGAGTAGAACCAGCAGCCACTCACCTGGCCTGTGTTTCTCAGTGTTTCAACAGCTTGCTTATGGGTAGCTCCTTCCAAACTAATCCCATTGACAGAGAGCACGCGGTCACCTGCGTTAATAATTTAAGAAAAAGTAGGCAGAGCATCACCTATAAAATATCTATGATGCACAGAAACTTTCAAGTGTGAGCTAACAAGGACAGTTATTTAAGGAAATTGTCCCTCCCTTCCATGCTCTGAGTCAGTAAGAGAACTTTGCAAATAAACTATATGGTTCAAATCAAAGGTGCTTTCCAATCTAATGATTCTGGGGGATAATCCCATGTCAAAACCAGTGTTAACCATCAGAGTGACAGCCTGCCAGAAAGCTCAGACTCTTTATTCAAAACAAATCTTAGACCACAGTGGGAATGCTCACTTCAGTGAAGAATGTGGCCTGGCTTACTAACAAGAAGAGCCATAACAATTACAGCATTTTCTGTATTGAGTTGCCAGGCGTGCCAAGCAAGAAGGCCACAAATAACACAAAGCCCTCTCTCTCCGTGCCTGGAACAGAGAAGCATTCTCCATTAACATAGGCTGCTTTAGAGAACAAAAATCCCACAAGCTATCTCGTATTTTTCCCCTCCACAGCCTCAGCATTGCTGGTTCTGCAGTTGTTCTACATTAGTTTTTTTAATCTTCATCTGCAGAATTAGCTGTCAAGGCAATATTTAAAATGACAACTGCAACAGCTCTTCTTCCCAGTGAAAAAGGTGCAAGGACAGGAGGCAAACAGAGTGCTAGTTTCTAGGTCACAGGATATTTTCAAGTCCCCCATAGACAGTCCTCTGCCCTTTTTTCACATTAGGAGTCCCCACTGAAAGAATGGAAATCCTACCTTTTTCTATTCTGCCATCTGCTTCAGCTGCTCCCTTGGGAATAATTGCTTTCACATAAATACCACCATGCCTTATGCTAGTATTTACACCACCCTAAACAGAGAACAAAAATAGGATTGTTAGTCTTTTAGCAGTTAGAATACTTAGTAATTAAACACAGTGTCACACAAGGAAAACTGTTCTTAGGAAGCATTTGGGCTACTGGCATGTAGAAAAAACAGAGAAACTATCAAAACCAAAATATTACATCAAGCATGTTCTGTGCAGTCATGCAATTTGCTATGAATGAAGTTGGGGTGGGAAGATTGTAAAACCACAATGCATTGCAATGCAAATGAACAAAACACAAACAAATGTCCTTCAGCAGAAACATGTCTGCATTTTGTGGGACTTTCATGCTTGCATGCACACCAAAGCTCAGAGATGTGCAAGAGCACAGCATGCCAAAGCAGGAGATGCACAACCATGCAGTGTCCTACTCCAACACAACTTCTCTGATGTAACAGGAGATTAAGGAGCGCTGCTTTCTCTCAGCTCAGACAAGTTTGAAGGTCTAAGCTGCTCAAACTGAATTGACATTGTTTTTGGAGGGCCTTGGCCTTTCTGCTGATTGCAGAAGGGGTAGGACTAGATGGTCTTTAATTGTCCCTTCCATCCTAAATCACTGTGTGATTCTGGCTCACTGTGCTCCACAGACTTGGAGGGAAGAGGAGGACCAACAGCGTGGTAATGTTCACTCTCAAAACACCCAGATAACCCACAGGTAACTGCACACCTCTCCTCATCACCACTGCACAGCAAAATAATGAAAGGGCAGAATGGATACTGGAAAAGCAAAGGGCAGTGAAGACACCACCTGGTCACCCCTCAAGGGAAATCTCTGCATTGGCTGGCTCTTCTAACATCTCTGCAAAGCCAGTGCATGCACACAGCAGGTCTGTGCTACTCAGTAACCAACTCCTGCTCAAGCACTGTTCCTCCAACTCTCTCAAGCAATGGAACTTGACTTTGAATAGACTACGATGAAAATAACAGAGTTTCCTTCTGTTTTTCTTCAATCCTAGCCATATATATGGAAACAGCACTAGGCTTGCAAATCATTCCTCCACCGAAAATAGCTGAATATTAAAATACATTAAAATGTATGTTTTAATACAGGAACGGACAGCAAAATGTACGTAATTATTCTGTTCTTCCCTGAAGTGCCACTCTGCAGTATGACAGGCCCTAAACATAAAACTACCTTCAAAATATTATAGCCTGAAGAGAAATCAGTCTTAAAAAATATGGTTTTGCCTCATATCACAAGAAAGCAGTGTCAGCCAGGTCTCATTTGGGTTTATGTAGTTTTTTGCTTTCTGCCTTTTCTCCAGCAGAGGGAGAAGACTGAACATGGTCAATGTGACTGAGCGTGCACAGATACCCTTAAATAACACTACTGCTTCCACTGCCTGTAGTGCCAGTCTGGGAGGGTCTCCCTTCCTTCCTTGCGAATTTGCCACAAGATTAGGTAGCAAGGGACAAAGACCATCTTGCCTTTTGTACTCACAAAGCAGCATCTGTGGTAAGAGTCTATTTTAGGACTTTGGGGCTCCACCATAAAACAAAAAACAAGAATTACTTAAAGGGCAAATGACAAGAAAATTAATACATATTAATAGGATTACTTTTCAGCTTTGGTAAGATTAACCACACATAAATAAATCTATAAATTTAAGTGATTCCAGAAAATATTTTGCTTCCTTGTAATGTACAATTTAATGGGTTGCTGGGAGTAGAGAAAAAAGAGAAAACATCTAAAAACCTTGTCAAACAGTACCGTGACACTTATTCCCAAGCCGTTATCTTTTTTTGCTAGTCCAACCTCAAAGATATCTCCAGGTTTAAGAAGCGTTGTAGAAACCCTTTTAGAATTCACTTTGTTTGCTGAACTTGATGAGGAAGAATCCTTTATTTACAAAAAAAAAAAAAAAATAAAAAGAGAGAGAGAGAGAGAAAAAAGAAACAAACAAAACAAAAAGAGACAATTATTTGCCTTTTGCCTTTGGAACAGATGCTTACAGCTAAGACCCTAAAGGGTGGGGTTTTGAGTCACACACAGCCAGGAGTCCACCTGGCAAAGTACCAATTAGTACGACTCAAGGCTCATTGCTTCAACTCTTCCACTGCTGCCATTGAACAGGTTTAGCACAGAAATATGCTTGGCCTATAGCAGCCAAGTCTTTACTGTCCAGTGAGCTGGTTACAGAACACTGAAACTGCAGCACTTCAGCAGCATAGCAGCCTAGAGTCTGTTGGATTAATTAGCAGGAGCTGCTACAATTTAATTGAATAACTTCCATCAGATGAACAGAGGAATCACTGCAAGTTGGAAACAAATTTGAAGTACTTGTGAAGGTGCCCTTTTGGAAAGGTGAAGCAGCAAGCTCTGTCTGCTCAAGAGCATGACTCACTGCTGAATTTTAATGCACAAGAGCAGTTTTTCAAGGATTAGATCAATCCCAGAAGACAATGACTTCTGCTGCTACCCGCTCCAGATGTATCACTCCTACTCCTTGAGGAAAAACTTAATTTATCTGCCAAGTGAATAAACTTACCTCTAGGGGTGGTCACTAGGTTATGAACATATTGGACAAACACACAGAATTGAAAGGAGGTTTCCTACAGCCTCAGGAAGTGCACTGTAGGTTCATCCCAAAGCACAATCTGCCTCTAGTAAAACACATCTTGTGACATTGGAAAGCTGGAAAGTTGTTTCAAGTTACAGAAGTGATTTTCTCCATTTATTTTGAACAAAATCACCATGCTATTAAAAATCAGCTATATGGGATTTACATTCTCTGAACTTGGGAGAAGCAGAGAAAAGAATGATCAAAACAATTCTTATCTCATTTGCTATGCTTGCGCTGTGTTAAAGTAGAATGCAATATGGAGATTTTTTATCCAGAGTGATGGTGTTTTGTTTCCTTGGCCTATCAGGGCCAAGTGTGTGTGTGTGTCAGGACTGTCAGCTGACAGTCACAAGAAGTTGTACAGTTGAGTGCTTGTGCAAATTCAGTTTATATGTAATGTAATATAGATGTAATATAATATAGAATAATATAGGATAATAAAGTAATTAACTTTCTAATATTTATAGAGCTAGATGCATCCTTTCTCTTCCTCGTCGGGGACTGCTTTGATTATAATACAGCTACTAGCATCAGCTGCAGGCTGGGCCAGGCTGCTCTCCCCTCCCATCCTGGCACCCAGAGACAGCCTCTCAACACCACCATCACACTGATGGGAAATACTCATATGAAATCCACTATGCCTTTTTAGCTGGCTGCTGCTCCTGACTGCCGGAGTAAGTTGCTTCATCCATGTCGGAATCCCCTCGGTCAGAATATTCCACAGGCTCCACTACCCCAGGCCTTTTATTTTTCGCTCGAGTGCTGTCCGATGAGGATCTTCTCTTCTCGATGGCTTTCGAGGCCCCAGCCTGGGACTCGCTGTAATGCTGAGCATCCTGCTGGGCTCTGCCACTGGCACGTTTGCCCAGGAAGCCAGCTGGCTGGCCCTGCGACAGGCTGGCGCTCTCGGTCCTGGAATCCTGGGAGCTCACGCTTCCATCCCGCTTGCCTCCTGACAATCCGGAGCGGCTCCCCGAAACAGGCCTCTGGTGGCCACGGCACTGGCTGTGCTCTTCGGAAGAGGACTCTGCCTCGTTGTCCTGTACTGAGGAGGGCCTCCTCAAGTAACCCCTGGCTCCATTACTGATATGAGCAGTGTTAGACGATGCTGCAAAGCAGGAGACAAGACAGCCATCAGCAGCTGGCAACAGCTTATCTGCAGCACGACAGCCTTTTCTCAGCTTACAACCCAGGAAGGTTTCACCCGCCTGGAAATTCCACAGGAAGCTCTCCGCTCACACTGTACCCCCTCCAGTAGTTACCCTCACACTCCTCCTCTTCATCCCGTCTCTGAACACCATCCCAAGCTGGTTCACAGGGGAGACTGCAGATCCCTACCTTTGGACAGCTTGTCCTTGGGCTGGGAGATGACCAGTGTCACGTCCTCAGGAGCATTCTCCAGGATTTCCAAAGCTGCGTGCTGGCTGACGCCTTCCAAACTCGTGCTGTTTATGGATATGAGGCGGTGCCCTGCACAGAAGGGTCTGTTCAGACACAGTCTAACACACTTTTACCCATCAGTGACAGCATGGAGTACAGGTCTGACAACCTCTACACAAGGCACGGATTAAAAATTACTAAACTTCAAGTGATGTTGGAATAGGGAACTCTAATCATGAAAAAAGTCAAACCCCAAACCACACCACAAAAACTGGTTATATTTCCTCTTTTTAAACCTACCAAATCTTTACATATTCTGATTTCTACCTTCTCTTTTGTTGTAAAAGAAAAAAGAAAAAGCAGAAATCAGAAGTTAAATGAGCAATACGTAGCTCCGTTCAAGACACAGGCTAAGATGAGAAGGAAAAAAAATACATTTTTCTCCTTCCCCCCACTACAGTTACGGTTATAGTATATGGTTCCATTTAATTTTTAAAAAAATTGAAGTAGGGATATTGAGTTTTAAAAACTTTAAATGACAATTCAACTGCAAGACAGACAATGGAAAATAAAGTCCTTATCTTTATATATAATTTCAATTTTCTGCTACTTCAAGCTTTATTATTTTTACATTTATTTGTAAGATTGTTGTTTTTGTATAGTCTAAGAAAGAAGCATCACTAGTATTCAGAAATTGTCTGGAACGTAACTGAAGGTCACCATGGTAAGGAACCAGAGCCATAGATGGAATTTTATGCTATTCACCTGGTTTTAGAGTCCCTTCCAAATCAGCTGGCCCTCCGGGAATAACTGAATGAATAAAAATTCCCAGATCAAGTTTCCCTGTCTTCTCTCCACCGACTATTTGAAAGCCTACAAAGAAAAGGCCCAAAGAAGGCAAAAATATCAGTGAACACCGTGTCACCTAACACAAGTCCATCTTTTAGAACAAACAAAAACTTAGTCATTCTAATAAATGTAAAGTAAAAAAACCCCAGACACCTAAAACTTAAATCTGCATGGAAACAGACAGCAAAGCTTTTTGATTAAGCTTTATTGTATATTCTTGTTTTAAGCAACTGATTGAGACTTTGTCTGTTCAGAACACTCCAGCAAAGGCTACAGAAGAAAACTCTGGCAAGAGAAACAGACAAACAGGTGACATGAAATATACATTTGCTGAGCAGAAAAAATTTGTTTTCTACCACATAAAATGTTCTGGTTTTCTCCATTGTCTGATGTTTCACAGAGAAGTTTGACCCTGGTCTTAAAATCCGAGTTTTCAATGTCCCTGTTTTATTTTGAGGCTTCTAACTTACTTCTGTTCATTCTACCATGTAAACCTGGGACAAATGTTCCGGAGGGAAAAAAAAGAAAAAGTAGAAGATATCAGGTCTTCTGTATTCTAGCTTAAACAACAAACTAGCATAAATTGCTTGGGAAAGAAAGAGGAGAAATAGTACATTTCTTTGATTTTTTTTTTCCTTTTTGCTCAACTTGTACATTACTGTGCAGTGTAAACACTGAGTATTACTGTCTTGTAGGCTTTTTTCCCTCTCCAATTTACACCACAATCTGATTTTGAATGACAGAACAATGTCCTTAAGGACACTTTAGAGAGTCTTCCTAAAGCACAACACTGGTATCAAATTTTTCATTACTCATACAGGGAAAAATTATGTGGATTTATGAAAAAATCTCAGTGGCAGAGAAAGGAATGTAATGCTAATATCTCATCTCCCAGGCTCCTTAAACATCAAATCAGTGTTCCATCTGATATTACAGGAATAAGGAAAACACTCCACAATTAGCACATAATGCTTTTATTGTGTCTTTAAAAAAAAAAAAAAAAAAAAAAAGAAGAAAACAGCATTCATTTAAAGCATTTGTCACAGCGCTCAAAGCTGTGAGGTTCAACAGAGACAAAATGCAACACTGAGCATGGAGATCAACTTAAAAGGTCAGCTTCTAGGATGACTAGTTCACAATATTAATATTATCCTACATTTATAATATGGAAAAACTGAAAAACAGACTTGCTTAACATCACAGAAAGTGCATTTTAAATGCCTTCAAAATTCAGCTATTGCCTGCACTGCTTTGCTCAGTTCTACAATAAATGCTTAAATACAGACCAGAAAACTTTATTTTGCTTCTGGCTTCTATAAATACATGTCAACAGCAATTTTAAAGCCACTTACCTAAGCCAAACTTTTCATCCTTTTTCAAGTTCACCAAAGTGATCTCTCTCTCTGGTGTGGCAACTCTGTTTTGTGTTGTTTGAAGAGAGTCAACTGTAAAGCCAACATTTCATGATCAGACATCATCTCAACACTTCCATTCAGGTTTACTTTAAAGTTCTTTTCCATTAAAAAATATTACTTCTCTGATAACTTGAAAAGCTGTTTTGATCTAGTGGGTCCAACTTTCACCTTTTAAGTTATAGCCAAAGACAGAAAAAAACCCCCACAACCCTTCTAACCCGCTTCCATCTTCAGCAGTTAAAAATCTTTTACTCCTCCTAAGAAGAGAAGCTAGCACAGTCTCATGGAAGGACAACATAATTGACTCCTAGAATCTTCAGCTTCATTAGTCTCAAGTCAGGAAAATATCTAGATCTGTGTTTATGTGCTCTGCTCATAGGTAGGGAGAATGCAAACACATTGGTGAAGTAGAAATGCAGGGTCATTATATGGAATTACTCAAAGGTTACTCAATGAGTTCTCTTAATGGTGTCTCTTCATTAAAAAGCAACCAAAATTAGAAACATTTACTAAAACTTCTCTTGCTTCAATTTATTTCCTCATTTGCAACTCCACAAGCTGCTGATTCCACCTCTTCTAAAATTTGAGCATCCTCACAATACAACTCTGACTCCTGAGATTTCCCATTAGGCTGAAGTAGACCCAGGCATTTAAGAGACCCAAGGAGAATAATTTGTGAAGAAAAAAACTCCCACTAACAAACACCAACCAAAAAACCCCACCCCACTAGCAAACAAAACAAAATACAAACAAATAAACAAGCCCAATCTCCTGAAACTTCAGGAAACACCAACATACTGCAAGTCTGAACTCATGGTCTTGCTTCCTAGACAAGATATTCATTTGGTCCAGGAGTGCCTGGGATACTTTTGCCCTAAGTGGAAGAGGCAATCCACAGCTGCAGAAACTTAATGAGCTCCACACACTGGTACTACCACAGAACAACTGATGCAGTAGAGTGCAGCAGACTGTACATCACCCAGAAAAGGAGTTTTTTCTCCTTCAAAACCACATCAAGTCTAAAGAGTGAAGGAACTAAAAAGAAAACACAGAAGCAGTAACCTCCTAAGTAAGGGAAATGAGCTTTCAAGAGCATGATTCTGGCAGGTAAGAGCACCCTTCAAGTTCCAAACTAAACAGACACCATTCATATTTCAAAAATATTACACACAGGTGTCTAAACCTCCCCCAAGAAGCACTCCAAAATAAATACTAGGAAAGAAATACTAGGCAAAAGTCCTATCTTTATAACTGGCAGAGGCACTTAAGAATACCAAAGGCACAGGACAGGTGGAACAGTGAAGCATTTGCAAATGACAAACTGACTGAATTAATAACTTATCAACTTACCACTCTCTTTTAATGCTGCTGATGATAGATGATTTTCTGAAGTATTCATGCTAACACCTGTGACATGCATGGAAGTATTAGACACTGTTATCAATTTTTTTTTTTTAATACAAAAGCTACCAAGAATTACTTCAGTCTTTACACAGTTCACGAGCTCATTCACAATATCAAGCTACTTCTTTTAAAAATGAATAAACATAAATCTAGCTTGTATTAGCAAATCCAAATTACTCATATGCTCTAGCTGTAGTTTAAGGTTCAGATGGATGGTAGCTCATGCAAAGGCAATGAATTAAAGGAAGGACAGAGGTTTGGCCTTTATGACCTTGGTTAACTTCAGATAAAAGTAATGGATCTTGAGCAATGAAGTCAAAGACTAAATTGTCTAACAGTAATGGATATTGAATATGCTGAACCTTATAAACCAATACAACAGGTCTCTTGTAATATTTTGTAAAGGAACTAATAAGCTGCTGCAGTAACAAGCAATTTGAACTACTTCTATGTAAGTTCATTTGCATATAGAATCATATTTTCTTTGAAATTATCTCAGGCAAGCAAATGTGGCTCTACTTTCAAGAGGATAAAATAATAAATGTACCAATATATGAAAGTACATGAGGGAAGATAATGCTTAAGAAAGCAGCCCTGGCCTTCTCCAAACCTATGAACCCAAAAGTTTCATCTGATGTGTTTCACCATGCAAAGAACCTTGTCCCTCAGCACAGGCAGTGTGATTCAGCAGGACTTTGACATGTGCCTAAGACCCTCACCAGAACTGCTGCCCAGAAGATTATAGGCAAGCACATGATCATGTTAAACACAAAACTAAAGGCACAGAGTAAATGGCTGCAATCAGTCACTACAGAACCTGCACACCTCATCTCACTCCTCAGCATTTATGCTCTCAGCACTGAAAATGCATAATTCCCAAGTCAGTCCTGGCTCCAAGTGCACTGGAGGCAGATGTGGGATGTCACATGCTGCTTTGTTTACCTTTTTTCAGTTTGTTTATAATGACCCCATCCCCAGAAACTTAACCATCTTCCACTTTTTCTGATGTCCTCTAACTACAGGAAAGCCAACCAGCAGCTAAGGCTGCAAATAGTTCAGTTGTTGTAGTTTCTATTGTTATAATAGGGAACCTTCTAGAACCAGAAACTGGTAACACACAGATACCAAACATTCATGTTTAATAACCCAGTGTTAGTTTAAGTCTATTTAGCTGCTCCAAATGGCTTTTGTTTTTTTTTTTTTTTGTTTTTTTTTTTCTGTGAACTCTCTCTTTTAGTTAATTGTAAGACTACTTGTGCGCACTCCAATCCTTGCCAAGAAAATGGAGTAAGTGCATCTGGCTTACCTCACTAGAAAAGTGTTTTTGTAAAACACCCAGTATACTGCAAAAAAAATTTAACTAATTTATTACATCTGAAAAAACCCCCCAAAAACAGAAGAAAAAACTCCGAAGTGTGGAGCTACTACTCAGAGGCACTGGCCAATACCCAGCTGATGCCAAACAGTCATTTCCAAAAACCACTCCCTACATCCTTTCCACAGAAAACGCAAAAAAAAATTCAGCCTTCACAAACAGACTGTGAAGACTAGCAAATTATTAGAAGATCCATACAACCAAATTGCACCCTGAAGTGATAAACTTAAAGCTTATTTTCTGCTACAGCTTTTACTTTACACCCTGTGCACAGAATGGTGCTGACCAAAGGAGGATTTTTTTGGATTCACTGCAATAATGGCCTGGATTGCTTTAACATGTGATACTCTGCTCCCACTTTCAAATCAGAATATTACCATCAGTTAATAAATATACCAAAGCATTACACCCAAAGCAATGTTAGAAGTTTGTTAGTAAATACAGTAATATTATTTTTTGCATGCTGACCTACAACATAGGCTTGACCGGTATCTTCAATGGATGATGAGTCTGATTCATTTTTCTTTCTTTCAGGGCTTCTACTTAAACCTGCATGAGATTTTGAACTTAAAGGGGAGAAGGAGAGAAGGGGAACCAGACAGAGGGAAGAGGAAGTTGGGAGAGGGAAGGATCAATGTAATAAAATGGCATGAATAATAAATCAAAACTGATGCAAAATGTACATTGACTGTACACAAAGATACTGCAGGGTGGTCAGAGAGACTCTTACTTGTTCAGTTTTAATGCTCCCGTTGCTGATCCACTATCAAATTTTGGCATTTGCTGAAAGACCCTTCCCATTATATCTTCTATTTTTTGGGGGGAAGAGTCCAAAGCAGTGATAACATTTTTCCTCGGGGGGTAAACAGAGATGTGACTCTGACTCAGATCATGAAACGACTTGCTCATAACTCTGGGTCTTTCCTCCCATGGACTTTTCTCATTCTTGTCCCTAGCAGAGCCAGCAAGTGGCTGGAAGAGCGAGAGCTCAGAGCAGGACAGTCTCTTCAGGATCTCTGCTTGAACAGACAGGGGTCGGACAGCGAGTCTGTTCAGAGTGCTGCTGGCCAGGCTGCCAGTGCTGATGGCTCGGCCCATGTTGAAGCCTTTGACAGAGTCTGCATGAAGGTTCAAGCTCCTAAATGAAGCTCTTTCTGTGGAAATTAAAAAAACAACAAACCAACAAAACCCAAACAATTAAAGTTATTCAGTAGAGCTAGTGTGACCACCTTGTGTAAAGCATGCTTTTCAAACAACCAGCTCACAAAAAATGCATTTTCTCGAGATGCTTAGCAGAGATATACAAACATCCACCATGGGGTTTGCTCAGGAAGCAGTTTGGAGTTCATGACACTACACTAACCTGAAGTCCAAAACCACTGAATATTTATCCTCTTATTAGCATGAAGATTCATATTCCCTGTCAGGCTGCTGTGCCTTTTACAAAGACACATCATCTCCTTCTGCAAAACCAATAATATCCTCAAGCCAAGTGACCTGGAAGACTACACTTCCTTTAATCTGCTCATAAAATTCTTTTCCAGGATTTGAACAAATAGGGCTCCCCCATCTTCACACTATCAGATGCTACCAAATTTCCATCCATCCATTGCTCTGTTTTCTTTGCATGACCCCCTCCACATTTACAATAATGCTGCAAGGCCATGAGGGCTTGGAGGCATCTCTGCCCAGCTACAGAGCACCAGTGCACTCAGGGTCACTTAAGGACCTCCCCTGCCACAAACATCCTAGCACGAAACAGAAAGTGTTGACTGGGGTTTGCCAGACTTTTTGACTCATTAGCAAGGATTCCCTTAAGCAGTGAGAAACAGGTCTTGGTCTGTAATTAAATTACTGTCAGCTGAGTTGTGGGAACTGTCTGGGTGGATGTTCTTAGCTGAAAGCAAATTCATGATAATACATCTTAGCCTAAACTCCTCTTAATTCAGAGCAAAGCTGAGCAGGGCTCCTTTCTATTACCCTAACTGCCTCCTAAGACTAGCAGGCTGTGGCTTGGCTCTCACACAGGAACTTGGTAAGTTGTGATAACTTGTTAGCTGGTTAGAGACTTTAAAGGAAATCAGGCCACCTGGACCCTTCATAAACTTCACTGATGTCATGGAGTCAGTTCACAGGGAAGTCTCAGGAAAAGCAGTCCTCGACTGCCATATATATTTCTGATTTAGAGTTAACCAGTGGGGGGTTTTTAAACCTATATACATGGGGGAAACAACCTGCTTTAGGAAGCTGCACTGTTAAGTCAAAGGGAAAATTCCACTTTTTGGTACACATCACCCATTAGATTTAATGGTAAATACTGTGGCATTTAGAAAAGAGTGTATTTGACAAATGCAGCCTCAGTCCAGCCATTCCAAAAGACTTTACTGCCTCCAAAACCTCAGGCAGGAATTAACTGCCACAGTAACTCAAGATCCCTCTGTAACAGGCATAGAGATGGTGAAGATTTAGTTGTGGAAGGTATGTTTTTCTGTCCTTTCACCAGGTGAATTAGCATACAACTACCACTTCCTTACCCACACCAAACACTTCTTCGAGCCACAGCCACCAGACTAGAAAAGCTACAGATGAATAATTTTGCCCAATCAGAACAGAAACCCACAAATCCAAATTTCCTGACTCTGACAGACGGCATCAATGACAGCTGCACTTGCTGTGTTGCCATCATGGGAAGAGTACCCTAATACAATGTGCTGAGATCTCTCCTCTTGACATCTTATTTACCCTCTGAGAACACCAAACAGAATTTCTATGGACTTCAGATGAATACTTTCACACCATTAACTACATTATATAGGCATTAGGCTTTTCAAACCTTCTGCCAATCCCGTAACTGAAAATCTTCATGTGCTCAAAACTAATCATCTGTAAGGCTGACTTAAACCTCTTTTTTTTTTTTTTTGGGGGGGGGCGTTTGGGGTTTTTTTTTGTTTGTTTTTTGTTTTGTTTTGTTTTTTGTTTTTCCATGTGCCCTTTCTGGAATCCAGAATGTCCATTTCTTTACTGTTATATATGTCCTTTATTATTTTGCTGAGTGTTTCCAACTACCAGTTTTTACTGACATATTAAGGGTTCAATTTAGATTTAGTAAAGTTATAGCAACAGCAATTTTTTTGTTTTAATTGCTTTTATTTTTAATAATCAGTGTGCTGGAGTTAACCATAATGCTGATTTGTTTGCTTCTGATTTCAAGTGATTGGTGGAATCTGGGACCTCCGATTTCCAAGTAATCTGCATTGTACAGAAGCAAACAATTGTTTTCCAGACTCCCATTGCACAACACATACTTCATCTGTTAAGAGCAACCAAGTTAGCCTAGCCAAGAAAGCCCTTCCTGTATTGCTTTTCTCTGCAATTCAGGACAAGCAAACTCTAAATCAGAGAACGGTAAAAAGGCTTTAAGTCACTTAGTCTTATTTCTTTGCCTGAAGTTGGCTGAGCCCAACAGAACAGAAAAAAGGCTGGAGAGTTGCCACATGCCTTTTCCCACTCCCACCCCTCCTCTTTTCTCTTTATTTTGAATTAGAGATCACAATATCCACAGCAATGTGGTCAAACTTCATCCAGCTGCACTGGTGGAAGTCTGGATTAACAGCAACTGGAATGCAGACAGATAACAGGGAACAAAGAGTGTGAGCAGGCAGACTGACCAAAACAGCACTTCCAGACCACAGTGAAGGCCAGCCAGCCCAGTGAGCTCTGCTCCAAACAGTGAAGAAATTAATACAGAGGGTTTTTTTTCACTGATTACATTATCCAATTAATATTTTCTATCTAAAAAGAACGCCTTTACATTTTTCTGTTATGCACACAAGTTATGAAGGAAATGGGAATTATGAAGAAAATATTAGTATCCATGTTGTTCCTTACCAGGTCCACCCAACATTAAGCAAAATAAAGACAGCTGTACCCACAGCTTAGAGACAGAGCATCATGCAATGTCCCCTATTTTACTTGCACTCCCATGGATCACACCATTAATTCCACATTATCAAACCAATTCCTTTCGCATTAAGCAAAAGGTAAAAGTCCTGTTATTGAAATATCTTCAACATACTTCTGAAAGAAAAGGCAAAAGCCTTTAATTAAAGAGGGAAGTACTATTAGTGACCTGGTTTTAGATTCCTTTTAGTTTAGAGGAGCTGCTGTGTGCCAGCTTTTCTATCTTCTCCCAACTCCTTTCCCACCCCTCAAACAAAATCTAAACAAGCTTAGACAAAAAACAAAATCTAAACTAGTTTCTTCATAGTATAAACCCTCCAAATGTAGATCTACACATACACAGCACTCAGCACAATTACTGAAGCTCCAATTCAGTTTTCCTCCTTACAAAAATACATATAGATTGCTAATAAAAACTAACACAGCATCACAGTCCTTACCAATGTCCTGAGTGTCTTGGTTGCTCTGTCTGGTTCTCATCTGTAGCTGGAACTTATGCTGGGAAGAGCAGAGGTGCAACAGGTACTGGCAAGTCTTACTATTGTCAGTCTGAAAGGCATGCTTGATGCCATCTGATGTGTTCTGCAAAGTTATTTTCTTCTTCTACACAATGGAGAAAGAAAAAAAGTCTAAGACAAATTCTTTATTTTAGCTTACAAAGAATTCTGTGTTTGCTTGTGCACAGTTACAGCATTCAAACTTTCCTGAAGCAAAATGCACTGATGAGAGAGATTTCTATTAAAATAGGAGTCAAAGGTAATGTGAGATTTATAAAGTAGCTCTTTAAAGCTACTCCTGGGCTAGATGAGAAGGTGCTTTATTACTATTTAATCTGTCTCTGTTACTGTTAGTGCTGAGTAATGACAACCAGAACTATTACATTTTGCAAGATGGGGTTTCCAAACACCCCAAGGAAGTCACAAGGGTTGCTGCCATTTAAGAGAAAAATAACTAAATGCTGATCTAATTACCAAATCTCTCAGTTAATGTTCCAAGTCTTGAACTTATATTTTCAGTAATTTTTGAACTTGAATTTATCCATTCTAGTTAAAACCATCTCACGGATGAAATAGGCTGTAGCTTTTCAGTAGGGTATCAGACAGAATTAGAAGTGCTGTTTTCAATACCTATAAAAAGGTAAGCATTTGAAGCTCAATGCTTCATTAAAAACTGACACATGATCACCAGATTATGGTGTACCCACTCAAGTTGGCTGGTGTTGTCCAGATCAAGTGTCAGCCTGTTATCTTTTATCATTTAACTTAATTACTCTTGGAAATATAACTTGAAAGCAACAGAGGTGCATCTCCTAATTATACTGAGTACTGGCATTTGCCTGTACCCAGTCCTAATGCAGGATTCTCAGTCTGGTGCTCCTTCACTATGCTTGTCCATGCAAGCTAAGGAAAAAAAGAAAACCTTTAAAACATGAAAACTCCAATTTCAATCCCATAATATGACAGCCACACAAAACACACTCAGACAATGCTGTAAAGCAGAAGCTTAATCTGCAAAAATAAACAACAAAAAACTCACAGTAACTGGAGACACAAATATAGATGTGTACACACAGAGGAAAAGAGACCAACTCACACTAAAGGATATTTTCTTGGTCTCTCTCCATGGGAAGCGCAGCACAGGAGTACGAGCACCATTGTGAACTTCAAAAATGACAACTCCTTTGCAGCACACTCCCAGAAGGATTCCTGTTTGGGATCTCTTCTCAGGCAGCACGTGATGAAGGTGAATCCCATATTCTGTGAGCCTCTGACATAACTGCACAGATCAACACAATGAGACTTCTATGAGTATGAATTTATGGCCATTACAAGTTTCCATACCATTATATGAACATTATATATCTCCCTATAAATGTTTCCACATGTGCATATAAATGTACAGATCTTAGCAAAATAATCCTCTCTGCCTGGTGATTCCACTTACTTATAGTTTACAGCTATTACTACAGACACGCATCAGCTGGGGGTTTTAAGACTTGGTGGTACCTCTTGACCTGCCAGACTACAGCAAATGAATCCAATGTTTATTAAAATCAAACAGGGAAAGCACAAACAGAGAACACACGTGAGTAAATAAAACTTGCACAAAGCAGTTGCTAGCAAGGAACTGTAACTAGGCAGACGCACTTGTTCTTCACACATTTTTTAAAAGCAGAATTAACCTAACACTGCAATTCTGTGATCATATTAAGGTATCCTATGCAGTGTCACTCACTTTGCACTCCCAGTTATTCACCCCTGTTGTCTCTTCAGTACTAGTGGTAAGGGACTGACGGAATGAATCAAACAAGGGAAGCTAACTCCCCCCACCACACCCCCAGCCAGGCTAGGTCTTAGCTAGGATCATGTCCCCTACTTTGTTCTCTGTGGCTAAGTTACAAGAACATTTCTGTAAAATGAGCAACAGACTTGGAATGGACAAAGTCAGCTGAGTGCCTCTTCCATCACATACTCAGAGATGGTGGAACTGTAGTGGAATTACAGTGTAATGATTATTTGGTGTTTTAACAGCAATCCTTCACTCCCTGAACTCATTTTGATCAAGGGAGAACCTGATTATTATCCCACGAGCAAACACCATAATTAGATTTCTCAATGAGTCCTTTTAGAATAATCCAAATACATCTGTGGATAATGGCTTTCCTATAATTTTACATAGAACCTGCACAAAAAATTCTCCTTGGCAATACTTCTGGCTTGCTTCATACCAAGCATCACACAAAGTACTAGCTGTAACAAATCTTTTTGTAATTTATGAGATTTTTCCCCTCTACAGAAAGCACAAAAGACATGGGGAATACAGGGTGTGCTGTCTCATAAACTTCCTTTAGAGCTCCATGTGCCCCATGCTTCCTTTAGAGCAAACATAGGATCAGTAGTTGCTTTTAGCTGGCTTGAGCTAAGACTACTGATTGGAAAAAAGTGAGAGAACTTCCCACCTGTTACAATTTCTTTCAGCTTGTTATGTGTCCTTTGGACAAAATCTTTTCAGCTTTCTTCCTTTCAGTGTTATTCAGAGCCTAAGTTGTTTTACTGTGCTTTCACTTGAAGTCATGCACCCATATTCCAACAAGGGAATTTTTAAGCCACAGATGAAGGAAGCCAACTGCTGCCCACTTACCTTCAGAAATTCTAACTCTGTCTCTTTTTCAGAGGCACCCACGTAAGTGCTGTGCAGTTTTGGCAGCTCCTCCTTGATGTAGGATAGATCCAGTTTCTCCAACACTCTTGCTGGGACATAGTGTTCTAGTCTGAAATAGGACAAGCCATGCACCTGCAACACAAAACGTTGTGATGGCACCTCCATACACTGCCCTATGAGCACAACTGAAGCACAAACATTCATTTTTACAAACAACAATACATTGTGACTCAGAGAATCATAAGATTCTGAGTAAGGGGAGGGAACCACAATCTACATCTTGACCCTTGAAACAGCTTATTTCATATCAGTTTCTCCATATTCAAGCCTGGATCTACTTCCACTGAAAAAAAACAAAAAAAGGTTTTAACGCCCAGATCTTGAACTGAATTCTGCAAATAACTGTGTTAGACTTTAGGAACACCTGCTCACAGTAAAACCTGCCAAGAGCATATCAGCTGAGCTTCTAGTCTGGGGCAGAGCTGCAGAGCACGTGTGGCAGAGCACAGTCCAGTCTTTAATGAAGCAGCAAGATCACAGCTCAACAAGATCAAAGGTGAAATTGATGATGTACCTCTGCCTGGTAATCTCCATACTCAGCCTGGAGAGCTAGGGATGCTAATAATAAGGCTGTCTCATCATCACAGTGCATCCTGTCTTCTAGGATGTCCTTCCTCAACTGCAGGTAGTACTGGTGACATGTCAGCGTGTGCCTAGAACAGGAATATAAAACAAAACCATGAAAAAAACCCTCACACCACCTTTGGTACTCCAGTACAGATTAATGCTCAATTTCTGTCCATAAATTTAGGGTTTAAGGGACTATAAAAATTTCATACACTCACTGTATGAGACTGACATCATCCACAAAAAACTTTATGCGAAAAAACAGAGTGAAGTTGACAGGAGGCTTGTTCTTCTTCTTTGGTTCTTCTTTCCATCCTTCTGGAGCTACTTTACTTAGCTTTATGTCAGGATCCACGAAGAAAAACTCATTGTCTGCCACAAACATCAAAGAGAAGCACAAGGGTAAAAGCATGAAAACCAAGTATTTGCACCAGATGGAGGATAAAGACCAGATTTGTAAGTCTCAAACTGGGCATTGAACAGCAAAGACTTCCACTAACTAACAACGACTTAATAAGCATAATGTCTCTTAAAGGGAATACTGTATAAGGGCAGAAGAAATAATTTAGCAGTTATTCTTACCTCTTAAAGTAGCCAATCCAAAGAAGTGATGCTCCACCAAGCCAATATGTGCAACAACCATATCAAAGACATCTTTGCATATCGTTTTGGTATCACAGGTCAGCTCCAGCTTCTGCCCACTCAGAAGCATCACATTTACTTTTCTTCTGGTGTCATCACTCTTGCCTTTCTTAGTCTGCATTTTGTAAAATGAAATATCTCAACATCCACACTTGTGATAAAAACACATTTGTTGGTTTAACATGCTTCCCCTGTCACAGATGGTTCAGCAGCCCCTTTCTTACCAAAATAGACTTCGGTAGATCCAAGGAGATGAATGGCTCAATCGTCATTTTCACAAACTCTGGGCCAAAGAAATTCTGCAAATCACAAAAGAGTGTGAATGAACACTGTGCTGCTGGGACAACAGGCTGGGGCACAGTTAACTCTTGCTCTGCAAATGTAAAAGAGGGACCAAAGGCTAAAACCTGGCAACTACCTGCTACCTAGTCTGTATTATATGCAAAACATCTTCACAAAAACCTCTTAAGGCTTGGGGGACAGAGGGGAACAAACATGGTTAGTTAAAGCCTACATGAACTAACTCATCTTAATGTGATTGACTGGAGACAGATATAGGAATTATTAACCTGCACTAGGGCAACCAGTTCCTGAGTCTTGCTTCAAGTTTTCTCATCCTTACTTAAAAAAAAAAAATTAAAAATATCTAGTTCATGAAAAGCAGCAGCAGAGGGCATCAAGCCATCATCTATTCCACACATCAGACATTCTGTTTACCTCTGCAAAGATACCTATATACCTCTGTCTCTCTCTTTGTGTGTAATTCCCTATTTCATCCACAGCCAAGACAGCTGGGAAAGCAAAGGGGATTTGCACAGCGTGAACTTATGAGCCAAATGAATGCTCTCTCTCTTTACCTTCCCAACTTGTTAATTTAATAACCTCTGAGGCTGGCGGGGCACATCCACATTCCATGAAGAGAAATGCAAATGAAGTGGCTGAAAACACCACAGAACAGCAGAGAAAACCTATGCCTTGCCTTTGTTAGGATGCTATACTGTTTAATTGATGCAATTGTCGAACCTTGCTGCCTGTTTTAGCATCTCTTGATACCACTTTAGCCTCTGTAGCCACTAATGCCACAAAATCTCAGAAGTTTTACCCTGTGAAAGTAGGCCAACACCACACACCTGGTATTTCATCTCCTGATGACTGCTTATTACAGGACTCGGTTTATGAATCCCACATAGGAGAGTTTCAGTCAAGACACCGCTGTGTTTCAATGAAAACAAGAGTTCACCTGAGCTCAGGGCATTACCCTCAGTTTCCTTTGTGTCATGGCTGTTTCCAGGGCTATTTCCCTCAGTGGGTCTCTGGTGATGTCAAGCATTGAGGATCTAATTGCATCCCCTGGGTAGAGGTTGGGCCGGGACTGCCTCAGAGCCATCCTCGCTTGCAGCTGCATCATTTCTTCTTCCTGCCGCTTCAGCATCACCTCTTGACTGATTAGCTTGCCTCCAAATGGTGCTTCATGCTGCCTGTAGGACAGTCAGGGGGGATGACACATTAGCAGACATTCTGCTGCTTTAAGCACATCCCCAAGTGGAAACATGGAGCACAAACACCAGCCGTCAAATGCTACACGAAACACATTTATTCGGCAGCCAGGAGGTTACCTCTGTGCAGCAATCCATCACTGTGGAAAATAAGCAAACACAACGGGTTTCTGCAGCTGCCTGCAGAGCTGCCTCATTTATTCATATGAAAATAAAGGCTCAGCTGCAGTCTGAAGAAATACTCAACACTGCAAACCCAGTGAATCAGTGCAAAATTAGTAGATGTACAAGAAGAAGAGAAGTATTAATGCTTTGCAAATATCTTAATTTCTGTGTTCATGTGGGGACTGTGAAAAAGGCATGCTCAAAAACATGTCATTAAATAAAATACTGGCATAATAGTGTACTTTCTCCAAAATATTGCTTCAACACTTTCTTCTTGCATGGGCCTGATATTTATTCCCTGCTTTCTCCTGAGAAGTAGTACAGCTTGAAATATTTACATTACAATGTTTATGTAATAACATCCTATATACTAAAGTATTCTAAATATCATACACTAATGTTTCCATAATCTTAGTTTGCTGAAAATAGTTCCTTTTTTTTTAAATTCCCAAGAATGGCCTGGCTGATATACAGCTCCCCAATGACTAAATTAGAGTCTAAATTCATAATCTGAAGGAACAAATCCGAAGAAACAAACAAAAATTACATCAGTATTTCAAAAAAACACAGCAACATATCTGAAATTTCTTTTCTGCAACTATTGATCCCAAACATCCTATCAGTCTCATTCTTTACATAAGGAAAGAAATTCACATCTTGTTTGGGTAAACAAAAGCCATTTTTTATTTGAAAAATAAAATGGCTGGTTAGGAAATGTGAACAACTGAGAAATCAAAAAACAAACAAAAAAAAAACCCAACTTTCACTCCCCTTCTTTCTGTCCCACGCTTACAGGAAAACACCTTCAAACCCCAAACTAAACAAAAACCAATTGAGCCTTCTGTAGCAATCCTAAACCAAGAAAAAGCAACGTTCTCCCTTTGTTAACATAACTGTACAGAGGCAATTCTTAAACAAAAATGGACAGGAGAAACTAAGGTGGCTTTCATTAAAAAAAGCCCATTTTTTTGGAAATTCTAAACTGAGTGTTAATCATGCCACCCAAACTGAGTAATGAAAAACAGGAAAAAGCAAAGAAAATGTTTAGAAGACTGTGTATCATTGCAGTCACGTTTAGAAATAAACATAAACAGAGAGTAATCATGCACTGAGTGGCACAGGGCCCTTTGTAGTAAGGTGACATACAGACTTCTTAAAACTACATTACATTTATATGCCTACTTCCTAGGAGAACCTAAAGATATATCTGATGAGTGACAAATCTTGTTAATAAGCTAAGAGAAAAATGCACCTGTCCAAGACAGTACACTTGCCTACACTTGCTAAACTGGATGTGCTTTCAAATTTTATTTTTATCTTTTTACAACATTACTAGCTAATACCAATACTTTTTATACTAAAGTGTCATTGGTTAGCATACAAAACCAGCCTTAAAATAAGAAGAGTAAATATAAGAGAACAATGTTAACATTCCTCAAAGAGAATTTCAGGGAAGATACAGAGTAGTTATGGAACAAATGTATTAATGTAAGCCCGTTATCCTTTCCCCTGTGCAGGGCTTTCCACAGCATTTATTTCCCTTCTCCCTCCTCTGTTTTGTTTTTTTTTTTTTTTTTTCCCCTACAAAAGACTGAATAACATGCACCTAAAGGGACAAAGAAACGAGAAAAGGCCTCAGACCTGCCAGCACATGTGCACATGCTTAGCTTTTCACTGTGAGGAAACTTGTAAGGATGGACATATATGGGAATATTGACAAAACCCTAAGCTAAATACACCCACAAGCACCCTTCAGATCAAGGTCTAAGGATGGGCTCTGAAATAAAACAAAAACAAACACTTTCTGAACATAAATATCTATGAATTATCAAAGACATTTTAAAAAGACATGTTGCAACTGGCTCTATCTAAAAACTTGCTACTGTGAAAACATCTACTGCAGAAAAATATCTTGTCTTTTTAAAAACAGCAATGAGCAGTTTTTATCACTAGGTTGGTTTTACCATCTCTGTTGACATTAATTTCTTTGAATATTGGGTGGGTATGGGGTGTCCCTGGAGGAAGCTCAAAAACCTAAGGTTTTACAAATTTTCCTATCTTAGTACATAAGTACTACCACCAAACATAAATCTGCACGTTTCGGCATCCTGGGTCAGTAAAATGAACTCTGGCTTGGTCAGACTGCCAGTTTTCATGGGGAGGGAACAACATGATTCAGTCTTTAGGTTCCAAGACAAGGAATGCATCTCTCCTACAGAAAAGGAAATATGTTGAAATGAGGAGAGCTCATTCGTGAAGTTCTGAATATGCAAGTGTTATTACTAGAAGAAAGAAAAAAAAAAAGTCTACATTCCTAACAGATAGCATCACAGAAGTGTGTTTTGTGTGGTGCTTCATCAGACAAGTACTTGGCTGCTACTCTGTATTTTCATCAGTGTCTGACTGCAAACCAGAACCTCACAGCTGCTTATTAACCTGCAGATGGTAGGGGAGCACAAACCTGGAAGGCTGACACTCGAAAAAATAAGGGAAGTGAATTCCCTCTTCACCTGGTGTACTTACCAAGAAATTAGCAGGTATTGGATCAGAGAAGGAAGTTGGAAGAAGGGAAGCAGGTAGGCATTCCCTAATGATTAGTGCAGTGGGAAAGTCAGGAATAGACTGAGAAAGATGGATGTCTTTTGGTAAGGCAGGAAGGGTATGAAAATGTAATCTACTGGAAGGAAAAGGCAACAGAAGGAAGAGATCCATGTCAGCTGCTGCTCCTAGAGAGAAAAAGGAAGAAATAGTAAAGGAGGAAAAAGAAAACAGAAGTAAAAAAGGAAAAAAACCCAAGGAATATAAGAAGCAGAGAGGAAACAAGACACAAGCCATTGCCACAAGGAAAGCATTCCAAGAAGCTTAAAGGATAACAACAGTCACAGACCACAAGAAGGGTAATACTGAATGTCTATGGCTTCTGCTAATTTAACATCAGCACATGCCCACCCAAACAGCACAAGCTGCACCTTCTGATAACTCTGAACATCTCTGCTGCTTCTTTTAAAAGAAACCCCCCTCAAATCCAAATCCTCCTTTTTGATGTACAACCCAATTTTATCAGGATAATTCTGTGGATAATTAAGCACACTGTCTCCAAGACTATGCCACAGAAGCAGTAAAATTAATATGTACTGAGGTATTGATGGTGTCTCTTGAATGCAAGAGAGTGCTCCCAAGTGCACTGAATGAGCACTTGAATGCTCCCAAGTGCTAATGGAATTTAAGTGAAAGATTAAGTGGCATATGCTTCCCCAAACTGTGGAATCAAATGGCCAGCCAAAGCATGTAAACTCTGAGATCCTGCTCCTTGGAACTACTTGTTATCACCAGTTTTACTCTGAGACCTGAGGTTTCTGAATCTATAAAAGCCATGGTGTGTTGCAACACAGGACATCTTAAAGCAGCAACATGCAATGTCAAGTTATTTTCTTAGAAATCCCCCATTTAACTAACTACCATATTGGATGGAATTTCTTTTACACTTGTTAGCACTGGAGTATTTTAGGAGCTGCTGTAGTAAGAGAGAGAGCACACTGTTTTCTATTCAGCTCATATTAGTATTAGGTATAATATAAGTATTAGAACAGGACTGAATTCTGCTTATGGCTGCTGTCCTGTTTCTCAGTAGGTCTGCAAAAAAAAAAATCTGATAAAACTAGCTGGAAGTCTCATTTTTTTCATCTTGGATATACATACTCTCTGGTAGCTAGATTAAGAAAAAAACCCAAACTTGTTCACCTATAAAAATGGGTGAACAATTATGAAAATCAGTAAATAACTACCTGTGGTACTCTACCATAATATTTTTGTGCAAGTGCAGTGGTATCAGAGTGGAGGTCAAGGATACAGGAGATTAAAAAAGACTAAAAAATACTGTATAGTTACATAGAAGTAAAACTCATTCTGTTGCTAAGTACAACAGGTAAGTCTATGCTGTGCTTGCAAAATATATTTTACTTCTAGATTTCACACATATACAAATTACATCCATTAAAAGTACCAGTCTTAACAGAGTAATGTAAAATAATGCGAAACAAACCATGAGAAACTACGTGCTGCTTCACCTCAGCATTTTCACTTGCATAATAGGTCTGATTCATTTACAACAATGACTCACTTACAATGTGACTCATTTACATACCACATACTACTTTCTGTTTCTGAAATACTTTGTAAATAGAAACAAAAGTTCTCTAACAGCATCTGCAAATTACTGCTGGTTTAGTTGGAAGCATAACTACGGGTGCTGAATGGGCAATTTCCTGGGTTCCAGGCAAAGCAGAAGGAAGGTTGACTTAGCAGTTTTCACCAAAGTAAAAAAAAAAAAAAAAAGGCAAATTACTTAAGAGATCTATATATTGTTTCTGTACATACAGTGGCAATAATCTGATTTGCCTTTTTAGTGAGGTGCTAAAACAGCATGAAATGAAACACAATGTAAAAATATACAGTTCTTTATCAGGGTTACATGGAATATAAACCAGTAACCCTTAGAAGTCTGCCATAAAAGCACCTATATTATGTGAAGACAGGCTGGACTCCCGTGACTGCTTGGACACCATTAACACATACAGCATTACACAGATACCATGTTCCTGACAACAAAACTGTGTGGACTCAGTTAAGCTGCACTCAAATACTTCTTCCCTGCCAGAAATGCCAATATATAGGTTTTTAGATGACTCTGCATTTCTCAGGCAAAGTGCAGGTAGTAAGGAAACCCATTCATCAAACAAGGTAACCAAAAGCTGTACGACCTCCAAGGAGCTCTTCTCGTGCTCACCTCCCTGATACGCAGTTCATTTGAGACCCTGCCTTACCCAGATCCACTTCTGGCACACAATATAGTGCATGGAGCAGACACTCATTTTCATCTCCATGTTCAAAGCATGCCTCTAAGCCCTATTTACTCTTTGCTTTAAGTGAACATGGAGGACACATTCACCAGCAGTGCCACATCACCCGAGACAGGCCAAATCTTTACACGTTTCCAAGTTTTTTTAATAGGATAGAGCAAGATTCTCCTCCAACATATGCCAAAAACATATAAATGTCCCAGAATATTGAGTACAGCAGCAATATATTGCTCCTGTTCTACAGCATACAAAGTAAAAAGCTGCCAAAGGAAGGCTTTGTTGCTGTGATGTGATGAGGGAAGAGGGCAAGAAGATGTGCCTTTATTTTTTACCCCTTGCTACAAAAATTATCTGTATAATTTTGATAAAATATTCCAAGGTGACTAGGTATCTGGCAGAGACCAGAAGAAACTTTTAAATCCAAAAGGTCAATGTCATTAAAATTTTTCAAACCTTTAGAGTGGAACCATTCTCAAAACATAACCGATATTGCAAGATATATTTCTGCTGTATTAAAAAGATGCTGTATCAAAGGTGATGTTCAAAGCTTCGAAGAACCTACTCTTTAAAGCTGCATTGATGAATGGAATTTGGAAAAATGAAACTCACACAGGTGCTATATTTGAATACACTACACAGCAAAGTAATTTTCAAAAAGCATAAACTGTTACTGAATTGTCCTGCTTAATAAGTGCTGAGGTATTAAAAAAAAAAATCCAAACATAAAAACATGAACTAAAGATTTTGCCAAAACAACCAAACCAAATGTATGTCTTTTTACTTATTTCAAGGAAATAAGCATGCCTCCATTTCCTTATTAAATGGAAAAAAACCCCACAAATAAATATGTATTAATATCAGCAATTTCAAAAATTTTGATCTGAAAAAGTATGATTTAAAAAATAATTAAATAGTTCCAAGCAGAACATAGCCTCTGACCTTCTGACAGTTACAACAACCTGAGTTCAACCCAGACTCTATTAAACATGGGAACTGAATGTGGGCACCCAACTTACCTCTACATTACAGTGCATCATGAGACTTTTACTTCAAAATGCAATAAATAATTCCAAAATGCTATTTTCATTCAAGTATTACATGCTTTGTTTTTTTAGTCTTAACCAGAACTAAGGATGGGAGTGAAAAACTTCACCTGCAGATTTAGAATACATTCTTTGATAAAGAAAAAGCTATATTGTTTTCAAAGGGTTTACCTTGTTCTCTGAGAATTAGCTTGACTTGATGTAGAGATATCATCAGCACCTGATAACACACCACTGGCATCATCTCTCTTGAAAGCTTCATTTCTTCTCACTAGCAAAACAAAAGACAAATTAATACCTGGGCAACAAAGCACACAGAGTAATCCCATCTAAACCTCAAGGATTTATCAGTCACATGAGATTACTCAGAAGGAATCAAATTTATGTGTTCTGCACAATGGCACTACAGTATTAAACAAATTAACATTATGAAGTTGATTTCAGTTTTCAGAGCTATCTTACAGTTTTACCCCAACAAAAATAGCTGATAGTTCTTTGAAGAAGAATACTAAGAAAGGCTTAAAAGAAATCAAACTCCTCAAAATTTCATAGACCCATTCCCAAGGTAACATATCTTTTTTGTCAGCCATGAGTTGAGACAAACATGGCAGAGACATCACACAAAACTACTCCGGACCAGAAAGAGAGCAGCTAATTAACCATGCACCCAGTACACAAAATAATGAGTTAAGAAAGCAGTATCTGAACTTCTTACCACTATCCCTGGAATAGGACTCCTCATTATAATTTATAGGGGTTTTTTTCCCTTCTGGCAATATATTAACCTATGATTCTCTTTTTTTTTTATTACAGCTTTTGCTGGGAGATCTTCCTGTAGCAGCACCCAAGATGCTTCACTTCGAGCTTGATTTTGCACAGTATTTCACTTCCCCCTCTTACTGTACCCTCAGCAAACAGAGCTGGCAGGAGAGCTCTTGCAGAATACACTAAAACCACATTGATTTAGGGGGTTTTTACAGTCATTTCACTGAGCCCAGATACACTACTGCTTGAAGGCAGCAGAAGGCAGCTCTGTCTTGCCTGTACAAACTTGGGAGCTGTTGACTTTGGACTGGAACACATAAACAGCCTGTTCCAAATTGCAAGCAAGCAAAGGGAAATTACAGGAGCCTCAGTATTTGTTACTGCTCCTCAGGCTGCTGGCTCAGTAAGCACAAGGACAGACAATGACAAAGAAGGTTGAGAGAGCAGTGAGGACATGGAGGCTGGGCTGGAATTCTGTGCATACAGAATATATATATACTGCAGCTATACTCCAGCTTCCTAACTATTGTTTTCTTTCTTAATTTTCACCAAATGATTCGTCTCCATTTTTTATAATGATTCTGCAAAGATTATTCTTCCTGCCATACATCAGGAAACAATCTTTCATATCATCTCCTGCTTTTTCAAGAGATGGATTTAATAGAAACTACTTAAATTTATCTTATTAACACCCTGTACTATGTAGTACTTTAGCATTACACTGAAATCCTTGGCATATAAATTTTAAACCACTTAACCCTCCTAGTAAAACCCACCAATATAATTATACCATGGAGCTCCCATATAAAGCTTTTGTAATTCACTGTTATTGTGCACTAACAACAACTCCATCATTTTTCTGCAGCATTTCCTGTTATTTAAAAAAGAACACTTCTACAAAAAAGTTAACTATTTCCAGCTTTTCCTACCAAGTTCCCTCCCACAGTGCTAAATGTCAAATTCATTTCTGAACAGACTGCACATTACGCTGATCTGTACATGATGTTGTAATTTCATCATCTTAGAACTTTGTATCAGGACAATTATCAAGACTCCTACTAAAGGTTTTTATGGTCTGGTTTTCCTCTCAAACTTTTTTCTTTAGGCTTTTTTGTTTCTTTGGGTTTTTGGTTGATTTTTAAACATAGGTCTTACCTTGCCTGAAATCTGGTTCTGAAGAAATAACAGATGGACTTTCACTCGAAGTACTATAAACATCGCTGTGATAAGATTTGTACCTTCTCAAAGGCTCTGAAAGTTTAAACCAAGGTATCAGAAGTAGAAAGCAACAGTCATAATGTAAAAATCAAACACAAACATTTGAAAATTTAAAAAAAATATTTTCAAACCATTTTAAAATGCCTGTGGCTATGGAGTCTAAAAGCAAACACCCAGGGGATGCTGGGCAGTTCCATTCTGTTCCCATGGCCTGAGGTTCTGTGGTCAGCCTGGCCTCTCTTGACTATCCCAATGCAGCCACCTCCTCTGAACTTCCCTCAGCATCACTTCCAAGTTAAAACTGGTATTAAAAAAAACCCCACTGAGGCCCAAGACAAAAACAGAACCCTCCTGCAAACAAACCAGGTGCAAACTCTTGGTGTTCACCTCTTGCATGTAAAAAGCAATCACCAGAACTCAGTCCCTGACTCCTTTATGACATAAAAAGAAAAAAACATCCAGAGAGATAAAGCAAGCACTGGAAAATTATAATTCAGCTCATCTTTGACATCCACAAAATATGATTAACAATCAATTAGTAAGCCCCTAGAGGATATTTAATTAACCAGAACAGCTAAACTGATGTGATGAGAAATCAATACAGGAGTCTCAGTTCCTACTCTCAGGGGATTACATAAATAACATACTGGAGCAATGGACTCCACAGAAGGGGGTATGTACTTGACATTTGCTACCATCTCCCAGAACTTTCCTAAGCACAAGCCAACAACCACACACAGAATGTGCATAAAAGCAGAACACACACAAAAAAGTGTCTCTACATCTTGGGAATACCAATGCTTCTCTGTCAAAATGAGACAAAAAAACCTCAGGTGTCCTTATTTGCAGAAGGCTGTTTCTGGTCTGACTAGAGTTAATGTTTTTGAAAACAAAGCAGTGATATAGAAAAAACACATGTAACTGCTGTGAAAACAAGTGCCAGTCACTACAGCAAGGAATACGCAATGCAAGAATACAAAATGGGGAACAAATGAGCAGATGTTTCTGGAGGCTGCAACAAGGAAATCGGAAGTTCCAACTTTTCACACCCAGAAAACAAAACGTGGTGAAAAATTCTGAGGGACCAATAAACCTGCTGCAAAACTTCTGTCGGGTCAGATGACAGAATTCCTACTCATTCCTACTACTCATACAGAATTCCTACAGAAGTAGGGAAAATTCCAAATAGGAAAGAAGCATGAAAAGAAGTAAGATAATGCAGTACTCCAAGAACTAAAGACTAGTCCATGTTCACTTTGGACTATCCATTTCCAAAGCCTTCCTCTTTAAAAGCCAGTATTTCCCCCATTTTTACCCAGCTCACTTGGGCTGTGTAGGGAATCTTTAAGAAAACTGGGAAAGGTAAGCAAAGCTACAAATGAACTCATGAAACCAACAAGTCTCACCAGCCCACTGCAGTTGCACAGTTTAGCGGGACAAAACCCAATTTATCCAAAGAACATTTTACCTTTTAACCCTCAGAAAGGAATAGTATGGACCTACAGCAAGATGAAAAGAATCCACTGGGGCTGTGTGGGAGAAGTGAGGTTGCTTCAATCTTCCACAATGGCTACTTTCAACGTTGTGGACTTTACAACAAAGAAATCTGCCCCCAGTCTAGCAATTACTTGCCTACCATGGGAAATGAAAACCAAATTCAGTGGGCAGCTTTTGGAGACGTGTTTCCAAAATGCTCCTAGCCCTTAAGTGAGGCATCAATCCACATACAACACTGGAGCTACAGTACTGAAATGCTTAACTAAAACCAGAACTCTTGTTTCCCAGTAGTTTTATTAGCTGTAGGTTTTTCAAGTCTGCTGAAGTGACTTTAAAGCAAGATGATGGAGAGGGAACAATAAAAAATGATGTGAGATTTTAAACAGATGTATTTTTTTCCACTTAGTCAGCAGCCAGGGCTTCTCAAATTGCACACAAATTATGGCTCCACTCTGGTTCTTTGAGACATTAAATTTTGGAAAAAAACCAAACCCGTGGTAAAACAGAAATATGCAGTTAAACCACGAGACAAGTGTTTGTAGGGGGTGGCATGCAATGGGACTCTGCAGGGTGCTTGATTTCTCCTGACTCATCCTGTTAGCAGGAGCTGGTGCCATGCTGTAGGCCAAGAAGTCCAGGAACCAAGAAACAAAAAGCAAAATTTCCACACACTGTTTATCTCAGTGTTGCCACAGACCCCCACAGAAGGCCCAACAAGGCTCAGATCTATTCACAAGTAGAGCTGGAGACAGGACCACACTCCTGTCTTGTCACATCTTCTCCCTAATCAAGACCACACAACTTAACCCAAGAACACAAGCAAAGGTATTCTTCTCATCGGCCTGGAAGCATTCAACAACCTTTCCATGCTGGGCTACCAGGCAAAGTTTCAAGGCAATTAAGAAGCTACATCCTGAAATTTCATGTAAATCCTCTAGATTTATATCCATTTTGCTCAGTTTAGAGAAAACACATACAGATGTGGAACTGTTTGCTGCTGGGGCATCTTCCTTCCAGTTCTCTGCTGGCCTACACAACAAACATCTGTGTACACCCACTACACATCCCCTCAGCACTGCACCCCCTCTTAACCAAGTGCCTTCCTTCCAGGGCACAGACAGAATATGCACTGCAGACCTGCAAATACTCCATTAAAATGTAAATATTGAGAATATTCTATCTATAATGCTTGCACAGTCATCCAAATAATTTATGCTCTCTCGTCTCCTCCAGCAAGTTCTCCTCAATTCTAATGTATCATATTAGGATTTAACTTCAAAGAAGGCACTTGGATCATGTCCAAGCTAAGCTTCTAATTAAGAATTGGCTTCCAAAGGTCACAAAGTCCCAGTTCTGGGATCAAATTAAAGTTTAGCTTTTCATACAGAAGTTCCAAAAGTAAGGACAAACTTCTATACAAACTGGCTGGGAAGGAGCTGAAAAATGACAACAAAAGCTAAAACTACAATAAAACCACTTATCTCCTATATTTACAATTTTCCCTGGGGATTGTGAATGGCCTTGGTTTTCTGTCTTAGTTTCTGGGGTTTTTTTGGTTTGTTTTTTAAAAAAATTATAGTGACTGAAGAGAGACTTCAGAACTGATTTAACGTCTACAAACACGAAGTACATTGTAGCAAAAATAATAGTATCAGTTACCTTCCTTAACATTTCACTGTTTAGATTATATCTTTTACCAGAACACTTTGAACAATTTCATACCTTAACAGAAAAAAACCCATGAGTTTAAGCATGTTTTAAGAGTTTGCAAGTAAAATTAATATATAAAATTTGTACTAATAAGCATGATACAAAGGTAGACGATGCATAACAAGTTGGAGAGTCTGTCTTTTTGCTGCTTAGTGCTCCAGTGGTGCTTTTCCAAGTTCCCTATCAAACCCAGCAGAGCACAACCTCCCAGGCACCTCACGCAGCACAAAATAACAAAACACGCTATTTACGCAAGGCGAGACCTGCAAGCCCGGACAAGTCACTCACAGAGAGCCTCGCCTCAGCCAACTTCAACAGAAATCAGAGAACTGCATTCAGCTTGGAATTTCATTATCCTGAACACCAGTCACATCAGATACACAAGTTTTCAAATACACATCATTACAGAATTATTTCTGGCTGCACAGAGAAGGCGGCAGAATTAAACCGACAGTTTCGTGACAGGGAGAGAGCTCTCGTTTGCCCTTTGAAGTTTACTGGTGGGTGCCTATTACAGGAGAGTAACACCACTTAAAACACATTAACTGTCCTTCAGGAGAAGCTGGGACTCACTTCTTTCCCATGAGTTAAATCAATAGATTAGATTCATATTTGCTTTTCCTTTTCCTCTTTTCATCTAAGGAAACTTGAACTATCTTATGCAAGCCAGTATAGGTTTAACAGGAAGGACATTGAGATCCAGTTCAAATTCCTGGTAGGGATTCACATCCAAAAACTGACATAGGAAGCCATCCCATTCAGACTTCCAGGGGAGCAGGCTCATTCTAACTTGCAAGATTTCCACCACTCACATTCCACATGAGAAAACATGCAGTCCAAATCATCAGCTATCCAGGCAACCCCCTAAGGAGCCCCATCTGATGCAGAGGGCCTGGAAGGATCTAATCTACCTTAGATTAGATGTAGTCTAATGTAGAAAAATGTAGCCTTGGAAAACTGCAGAGAGCACACATCTCTAGTGCTAGGCTGGAAAGGAAAACAGAGAGATTAACAATAACAACGCCAGGGTCTGGTAGGAAGTCAAGAGTCCTGTAGCTAGAAAGACACCTTTGCTTTCTGGATCTGCATCATGCCATCCGGGATAAGGTATGTAAACTAACACAGGCCCAGAGAGAGTTCGTCTAACAAAGTTGTTTGCCTGTTTTAATTTAAATGTTTTATCCGACTGAGAATGTAATGTATTGACCAGAAATTGACAATCTCGGATTGTGTGAGCTGCTGAAAGCTCAATAGATGAGATAAAGCAGATGCCATTCTGCTGTGCAATTATGCAATTGTAAGAGCTAGTTTACTACCTAACGTTAAGCTGTGAAACTCAGCACAAAGCAATAGTTGCTGATGCCACAGTACTTGTATTTTACAGATATCCCACAAATACCTTCTTCCTTGAAAAGCCAGTATCTCTTGTCTCAGTAAAATCAACAGCTGGAGTTCTGTAACCAAAATAGCATCAGTCCATTATCCTACCTGTCAGATTCATTAAAATTATTTCTGAATATTGTTTTACTGGACAGACCAACCACATGAGAATCTATTTTGCCACAAATGAATTTAAATCACACTGCAGCACCACAGAGACATGTGCAAACTGCCCCTTCCTTTGCTTTCACATGCAAACAGATGTGCCATTGTACATGACTCCAATGGCCCACAGTGAACTCAGAAACCCAGAACACAGAACTCAAGAGAAAAAGGAAGTATGTGCACTTCAATGAATTCACAGTGTTAAGTTTGTAAAGTAACTATTCATTTCCCCCCCCCCCCCCCCCAAATCCTGTCTCCCATTTAAACCACTTCTACAGAAGCTCCCAAATTCAAATCTCTGGGGCTTAATCTGCTGGGATAAATTTGCTACCAACAGCTGCCTGATTACCTGCAGAAATTTTCCCTTATTCAAAAATACACCTTCAAACTAAGAGAGCATCTAAAATACAGGCAATTAGAGTATCCCTAACTGTAACCTTTAACTGCAACCTTCCCAGCTAAACACAGGCTGTCACAACATGGAAATTTTATAAATGGGGTCCAAATGAGTCTTCAAGGTAGCTAACGAGAAGTTTCATGAGATAAACACATGGAAGAAGACTTAGGAGGAAATACTCTTTCTAGAAATATAGACTATTACTGCCTCCTCCTGCTGGCTCTATGAAGCAAGAGCAATAATTGGACAAATAGTATAAAATCCGAGGACTTAATAATCTGGGTTTTCTGTTGCAAAAAAAATAAAGGTAGAAATAGAGAGGAATAAACACAACCTGTGGGTCTGGAATTTACATGGTTGCCAATTGCAAAAACATTTAACAAAGGCTTGAGAATATTCACAAATCACCCCCATTTCCCCACCCCTGGATTAAGCATTCCAGAGCTTCAGCAAGATCAACTTTTTCAGTAGCCTCCCATCTTTGTTTGCCCTGTCTGCTATTTCAACCCACAGCCAGCTATATTACTACTCTCACAACTGGTTTTGTCCTCCTGTATTCCACAAGGACATGGGCAAACTTTATGCTCCCTCATGCATGTCACTTACAACATCCTCATAAACAACACTGCATTTAAAAAAACGTTTTCAAAAGGATACTCATTCACTCAAGTAACACATAAACCCTTTCACTTTGAATTATGCATTCACTCAAAACAAACAGTGGGGGGAGGAGCTGCCTAAGCAAAAGGAGAGGTTCAGACAAGGCTACCATTACCATCTACTGAGCCATTAGAAGGCAGGCCTAGGATAGGAAAACTTGAGTGTGTGTGTACACTTCACAAGGGTCAGGAGATACAATCAGTTTGGTGGGAGAGAAGGCAAAAAAAACTGGAGCATGGGAGAACAGACAACACCTTCACAATCTTGAGCTGCAATGCAAGCTTGCAAAATGTAAAAGAATATTATTTTCTCTCTGAAAGAAATGGGCCACTATCAGCAGGTGCCCAGGCAGCAATTTCCAAATTTCAAAAGAACACCGAAAACAAAACCTGCTCTGTGGGTACAGGTAAGATGTTTGGGTTTAACACCTAACAACTTCTTAACTCTAACAAATTCTAAGGTCACAAAACCTCCATAACAAAACAAGAATGAAGAAAAGGGCAAAAATGAAGAACTTACTGTCTTGGTAAAATTAACACATACTTTTGGAGTCTCTTATTAGTGATCAGAATAGGCTACACCGTAAGTCAAATAGCAGACTCTTGGCCGTGCCCCCATCTGGCTAAATGGCAACTAGCCATAAACAATCATCTTCAGTATAGAAGAGATAAACAACCTCAACCCTGAAACTGTACAGCAGATTAACACAAGCCAGCAAGTTCAAGAGCAAGTCAGTCATGGTCCTTGGAAGCCTTTTGAGGCTAAATCTGAGATGCTCTAACAGTACATTATAGTGCAATTTAGATGGTCTGCAGCTCACTGCAAAGTACTACAGCACAGCTGTAATTAAAGCTGTCATTCTTTCCACTATAAACTCTGTTTTTCATGAGTTTATAATTTAGATTGTAAAAATCTGTTCTGAGTGAAAGCTTGGCAAACCAGAGTCTGTGCATAAGAACAATTTCTTTTTCCAAGGCAGTCAGCTCCTTAAGTTTTAAGAACAACAGAAAAGTTTTCCAGCTTAACCCAAAGCAAGTTAAAGAAAAATAAGCCATATGTCACTTAAATTCCTTTGTAGTTTGAGAAGAGAAGTTTTATCTCGCCAAGTTCAACTCACAGAGAGTCCAATGTCACTTCACAATTCAAAAATGGAAAAACAATGTATACAGCCAAAAGCAGAGGCTTAATACAATTTACACAGGCTTAGCTGTAACCTAGACCTGGGCTCAACTGAACTGAAAATATCCCCAGACCTACCAAAGAGAAGGCAGATTGTCTCTCCTCTGCTACCCAACTATGACCCTCTTTCCTGTGACTCCTCACCCGTTTCTCCCCCTCCAGACTGAACTGAACCCTGATTCCAAACTGCATGAACTTTTGAAGTAAGTTATTCTTCTTTGTTTTTCACTCATGCCTCTCAGCTGCACTGGTCAGAGTAAGAGTAATTCCACACACACTTGACACTTGATAGTGTTGGATGTGGAAATATCTGTCTACCCACTAAGTACTTCAAAATTACATACAACAGTAACACACAAAGACTCAAGACTGTATTTTTCATTTCTTTGACAGATGAAACTGGCAATAGACTTTTTATGGAAGATCTCAAGGGACATGTCTTGTGTAAAGAAATATAAGATGGGTATGGAACAAAAAAAGGAAAAGGGAAAGAAGTCTTAACAGACTAGCAGACTTTATGTATTAAGACTTTTGTGAATCTACTCACTAGGGCAGAATAGATACTTCCAGACAGGTTTCTCAAGCCCTATAAGACATAACAGCAACTAACTCCTATGTGAAAAAGCATTCATCATCCATCTTACTAGAATACTTCTTTAAACTGGCTCATTAAAAATTCATATTCACAACTAGTTTCTGGTCCAAAAGATTTTCTTTAAGTAGTTAATTGACTGAAGAAATTGAACAATTGAGAGCTAAAATATAACAGTAAAGCACACACTCCCACCTTCAAGAGTGAAACACCTTCCTTGAAAATAGAAAACTCTGAAACTCAGCTACCTGTTGAGAAAGTGTCTTTACTTTTTTCCTAGCAAGTAATTCAGAAGGATGGGCAGTGAGTCATTGGCTATTGCCTCAGTCTTCCCTGTAAATGTTTGTCACTCAGCTTCTGTGACTCCTGAGGCCCCAGTCCCCAGTTTACTTTGACTGCACTTTCACCCATTCCCCTTTACTAATCGAGTAGTTTCACACATCTGTCGATCTCGGTTTGCAAAGCATGGGCATGTTTTGTTTTCTGCCATCTCCCAATCTGCTGAATGAGAATGATAAACCCATTGCTCATCAATGGGTTTGGCCATGCTTTTGGTTTTGCTCTTATGCAACACCAACCTGCACAAAGCTGCACTCCTGAACAACAGGGCTATTGAGCTTTCCCAATGCTGGGAGTGGCCTCCTCCTAAACTCTGTCAGCTGTCTATCTCCAGAGATCCCAGTTGACTCATAAACTTGAGATGGACCCTGTTGATTTCAGACTCTTAAACCAAAAGCCAACCAAGCTTCCCTGTAGCTCATCAGACATCCTGGTGGATAACAACAGATAGTAAACTTCCATATAGATAAACAATGGTAACTCCACAGGGCTGCTTTCATCTATGTTCATTTCTTCACACGATAACCTGACCCTCATCCCCTCATCGGGAGATGCTGATCCGATAGCACAAGAGAACTCCAGCTGTACAGAAATCACAGCAGATTGTAACCTGCCTATGCCATTTCAGTAACACTCCTCCTTTGTGGAACAAAAGGCTCACATACACAGGAAAGGATCTGGCTTCCATGCTAATTCCAATACAAGCATCTCCCAAGATGACTACAAAGGGCATGAGCAGGCATTTTCAGAAATTCAACCTTGACAAAAAGCTTTATCATCTCTCCTTACTATGGAGGTGTTTATCTCAGGCAGAAGAAGGAGGCCAAGGTGGGGTGTGTTTTCACAGTTACTTCTGTCACACAACAGGCAGGCTAACTCACGAGTCTTTGAGTGCACCTGAGTAAATGCCTGAGCCAGCTCTGTACATACAGCTCTTGTACCATACACCTTGGATGACCAGGTGATGTTTTCTGACCCAGCACAAGCAGGATCCAGCTCTGCTCTCAGTTTCTATCCAACTATCTCAAACTTACAGCCCCTGAAAATCACCCCACAAAACCAAAGAAAATAAAACATGCAGTTCTAGTTACAGGGTTCTGCATCAAGGTAATTTTATAACTTTCCCATAACAATTACAATGACTTGTTTTTCCCCCATGCATTTTTTTAATGAACTGATGGAACTTGTGTGAAGTGTTCCCACTGAAGTGAAGATCTGAGTAGAAGGCCAAAAAAAAAAAAACATATTTAAGGGATAAAGTCCAGAGTTATACAGCAAAAAAACAGAGATCTGGACATTAAATTCTGCCTTTCCTCAGGGACATAAATCCATCTCTATCAGCTGGAGATGAGAATCTTCCTTTGAGAAAAATTGCTTGACAATTGGCTGTTACCAGCTTTTTTTTTTTTTTTTAATTGCAATTGATTAGCTTGATACTGGTTAGAGATCAACTATTCTGAGTGAGCAATCTGGACAACGACATTTATCTTCATTGGCAACAGATGCTCTTTACTTCACTTTATGCAAAAAAAAAAAAAAAAAAAAAAGATGAAGCGTAGACCTCAGCTGTTTCAAGAGCTGCTACAAGAGAACTCAAATTTATCATAATGAGAAATCTTTGTTTGACGACTGAAATACTGCAAAAATCAAAAAGCTTCACTAACCTTCTACATTCATAGCTTCCCTCAGAAGCTGCAACTTCTTCTGTCTCTCTCTTATCCTGTCAAAGGCACTTGATATTGCTGCAGAAGTTGATGTCTCAGGCATGTGGCACGTTTGGTCCAGTTTTTGCGGTCCGAAGACATCCAGTGCTATGCTCCCATCAGAGTATCTTGCTTCCTTGTTCCTGGCAGCAGTAGAAGTCCGTACTGTAAATGTTTCACACTGATGGCTGTGCCTGTGAGGGCCTCCAGCATGGTCCCTCTCAGCTGCCTTGTCAGTAGCACAAAGCAAATCTGTGGAAGAAGCCCATATTTTCCGTTTGGGAGGGACATCTGTGTGAAGGTGACCTTTTTTCTCAAGCTCATTGGTTTTACACCTATGAGGACAGAAAACATCTTCCTGACCCGAACTGTAATCTGCAGAAATGCCCTGGAAAAATTCTTCCTCATCTCGTGTTCCTCTAATGGACAGAAATCCCATAGACTTGCTAAGTCCTTTGTTAAGGGTGGTCTGTTGAGAGAAGTGAGCTCTGTGTCCATCAGGTGCATCACCCGTCAATGTTTTTCCTGGAATAAGGAGACATTTCATACATGTAATTTTCTACCTAATACACAGGAGTCCAACACAAATTAGTCAAAGTGTATGATGAACACACGCTTGGGCATTGGCTTTACCACGCAAAGCATTGAGAAGGCTGCTCCAAGGGCTCCCTCAGTCAACAAAGACAGAAATACAACTGCTTCATACATTATGACCATTTTATTTCTTTTATATCTAAAAAGCTCAAGGAAAAAAATAAGGTCTGCTATAATTCAGTATGAACATTAAAAACCCCCAAACTAACACATAATTGCTTAAAGCAGTTTTCTCATTAGTTTCATTTTCAAAATAGCCTGGACTATCACCAAAAATACTACTTAATAATCAATCTGAAATCAGTCATTCCTCTCACACCCAAATACACCGCCTACAGGTTTTAATAACAAGTCCAGGTTTGTTCTACAGATTTACAGATGCCCTGCAATAGAGTCAGCAGTAAGAAAAGAATGACTGTGTACTTAGGAATTATAAAAATCCTGGATCTCCCTCTAATGACTAATTTTGGTGACTATGGTCTCTCCAGGTAAAGAATACTCAAACAAAACCAACAAGGCTTCCAAGGTTAAAATGATTCTATGAGTCTGCACCCTTTGAGTTTCACTAATACATGGATCCACCAATACTTGGGAAGTTTCTCTTCTCCCTCTCCCTTCTCATCAAACTACTTCCAGAATAAAAGAAACTGCCAGAGGTCAAACCATATCAATGAAATATGTTGTCTCTGAAGAATATCATATCACAGTGACCAAGAAATTTTGACCCAGGTGGAGTCAGCACGGCATGTGACTGGCCTTCCTTAGAGCCAGCTCCATCTTCTTATTGTGGTATTCCCATGTACCTTCTTTAAGAAGGAGCAGCCTTGAAGACTTCACTGCAAAAGTAAGCAGTCATGAGTTCAAAGTAATCACTGTGCTGTATCTACTACTCTTAAAGAATGTTACATGATCCTGCCTGCATCGATTGAAATTTACTGCCCCATTTGCACAGCAGGCTCCTGATGATCTTTATCTAGTGTGTTATCCTTCCAAACAGAATTTCACAGAATGCTTTAGGGGTGTTTGGAAATGTAGTCACTAATGCTTTAAAAGCTTATGGCTTTTAAAGGTGTAAACACCTTTCAACTCCAATATTCTTCTTCAAGAAGGGCTGTGCTTTTAGTTTGTAGTTTTTACTTCTGTGATATTTAACTAACAATCAAAACCAGCAAGACTCAAGCCAAATGCAGCCAAGTAGCCCCTTGCTTCCTACCACCACGCAAATACATGATGATAAAATGTTAAGGTTTGGATTGTCTAAAAGGTGTCTTGTAAGAAATCACACACAATTCCCACATGCTCTAGCCAAGAAAATAAAAAACACTTTTGCCACTGAGAACAAACTAATTTTCTGAAAGGATCTGATGCCTCATTACGTGTTTTACAAAGATAGCTTTAATATTAAACTAAACATAATTAACTTTGTGGTCAAGTAAATATTACATTATTACCTTATTCTCAGACTGTACATCATGTTAAGGCTGGTAAACTACGTATAATATTCACACACAAAAAAACCTTTTAAAAATTAGTGTTCATTGTGAAATTCCCACTATCCATCTAAAGCAGTGGGATGATATCCACTCTGCAAACACATTCTTCACATTCATGTACATGCACCAAGGACAAACATTCCCGAACAGGATTTTAACTCAGTCATTTGTGAGACAAAAAACTAAACATTGCAGTTGGCTTTTTAAGATGGCCAACAGAAACACAAATCAAAAGGAGCTCTGAGAATCCTCCCCAGTAATGAGAGTTCCAGGATAATTTTAGGCCGGAAAAAACCAAACCAACCTCCTCTTACACACTGTAAAAAAACCCCAAACACCCACTTCTTTAACACTAAAAGCATTTACATGCAAGGTTCTTACTGAATAAAACAAAGGCAAACAAAGCAGAAAGATACCAAGAGAAGCAGGCAGCTGCAACTCCCATACACTACCACAGCTATGCACACAGGATTACTTGGTACAGTATCAGTCATGACTCAGAAGAACATTCTTGCTTCAAAAGATCATTTAGGTTTCTGCACACTGATCTTGTTACAGGATCACATGCATTGAAAAGAATCACAAGGTACATTTAGCACCTGCGGGTATCCTCACCACAGCACTCCAGAGACACAACCCTCTCTTGCTGTGTGTTGGTGAGAACTGCAGCTAAAGAGCCCTCCTGTCAGTGAAAAAGAGTGCTGGGGGCAAGGAGCATCCTCCTCACCAAAGCTGTGCTTCCCAGGGACTTGGATATGCCAGAAGTTATTTCCTGTCTGCACAGAAGCACTGAAGACCCAAGCTCCTCCGCCTCAGCACACAAGAGATGCTCTCTGCTCCCCACATCAGCCACCTACTGGGCCTCCCCTAACAAGCAAAGTGAAGGCCATGAGCACTGTCTCATGGGCAGTGGCTAGGGAAGTACTCATGGCTGCAGCTTTGCCACTCAGCCAGCCAAGGACATGATGAGACAGGAGATGAGCTGTCCTGCCAGGAAGCAGCGTAGGAGGTGTTCCACTTCCACGCTGCTCTTCCACTCCACAGGTGTAACTCAGATCCGCATTGACTTCAGCAGTCAGCAAGAGATTTCTACATAGTACCAAAATGAATCTACAGCTAGCCTCAGTATTCAGGCTTGAGATGGCAAAATTCTCTTGGAAGTCTTTCATCTGTCCTTTTTTACTCTCCCCATTCCCACTTCTGCTTTTCATTAGCCTTGCCAATTCTTCCCACCTCTGCAAAACCCATCCCTCTCTACGTGACATTATTTCAACAAGCTCTGCCCAAACTGACTGACAGTGCCAACATGAACTGGTTAAAAATCATCCTCAGACAAGTGGAAAAAATAAGACTTTGGGGCAAGGAGTGCACAGCCTGGGTATCTTGAGAGGGCAAACTGAAACAAAGCAGCAATAGAGAACTTTTGGACCTGCACTTTATTCCAGCCAAAACTGCATGCTGCTTTTAGCACCAGAGCATAGAGGCCAAGGATCAAGGGCAAGACTTCTCAATACAGAAGTAACTCAAGTGCAAATACCAGCTGTAAAATTGGATTCGGCAACCAGCAATCAGTCCAAGCCAATATATCTGTTTTTAATAAGGTAAACCTGTCCTCATCCCTTCTTCCTTTTTTGAAGTAGTATTATAGACTTTGTAAGTCACATGATCAACTGTTAAAGGTATTTTCACTTTTTTAATCCCGGACTTCCTCCACTACCTCAGCATTACTTGGATCAAGAGTCTTAAATAACTGCAGGAAGTCTCTTTCAGCACAAGGCTCATGTATCCAGACTCCAAAAAACAGTACACCTCCAAAACAGAGCAGACAGAAATAATACTCTTTCTTAAACACATGAATTTTCAGTTCAATTGCATGCTCAAGTCCAAACTGATTAAGTCAATATGTGGTTCATTCTTCAGCTTTTCCCTGCCAGCTTTTATAATGAAAAGTGTGAAAAAATGAAGGAAAGCACCACCACCAAAAATCTCTATATAAGGAATAAATATCTAACTAATGATCAAAAGGAACCTGCATAAGGGAACTTGTATGTCTTTATAATGTAAGACTCATGCTACAACTTTCCTCTTAAAAAAAAAAAAGTTTGTATTTGTAATGGGAACTCTGGAGACCTATCCCAAGTATCTTGGCTCGACTGAAGACATTAATTACACCACCTGAGACCACACGGAGCTACTCCAGGCTTCAGTTACCCAGGTGTGTAACAGGATAGAGCAGTGCCTCCCTGTTTGTCACTGAGGGTGACAGAACAAGCCATCAGCAATTAAGATGCAGCATGTAAGCAATTTCAAAAGCAATACTTTCCCCTTCCCCAGTTACTTTTTTGTTGCACTAAACTCTCCTCCTTGCTCATCTGAAGAGTGTATGGGTTCTTGATTCCTCATATTGCCCTTGGGTGTTTATCCTCCACTTGATGTTACATTAGTGCAATTATTTATAATTACTGTAAATAATTCAAATGCAATTATAGTAACTGTATGATTCCAGTGTATAATACATAGTGAGGGAATATATACAATAAAAATAGCAATTAATCACCAGGAGTTCACGATTAAATTCCCTTGTGGTGCTAAAACGAAACTCTACTTTTCCACACACACCTTCAACTGCCAGATGTTACATTTGCTCAATAACCATAGATCTGCTTCCTTCTTCCTTTGGTGTTTTCAGCTATGAATGCAACTACACCCTCTTACACCAGTGTCATTCACAGACCATCTTCCACTCAGGCTGACAGTAATCTGGTTGATTTTCCTCTGAGAGAGGGCTGTTGTCTAACTAAATCCAGTCTGTCTGCGATTACTTGTGTACCAGCTTGATCATACAGGCAATTAAGCCAATATTAAGTAAGCGCAAACACCGCTGGTACTATCACCTACTGTATCTGGTTTTGCTGCCTAAACTCAACTCAGTTTTCTTTAAAGTCTTTCTGCCTGCCCCTTCCTTTCGTTTGCACAAAACAGAACACCTTTTTCAACTCTATTGTGGATTTTGACTTGTGGATGTATGTAGATGCACACATATGGGAGTGGGGGGTGATTAGAAAGAGAGAGGGGCTGGGGGGAGCAGGGAAAGACTGCCCACATGTGCATGAGAACACACATGAGAACATCACTGCCAGACTGGAAGGTCTCAAGAGAGGAAATTATTATACAGGAGTTTAAAAAACATCTCCCACGCCATCTCTGTGCAGAAAACAAAGCAATAGAAAAAAACCTCTTTCTCCCCAGACAATGTGGTTAGTTTCTAAAATATGAGTGGGTAGCTGATGGAGGAGTTGGGTTTGCAATCCCTTTGGGGCAGGCTAAAAGCCAAACAGAAGACAACAGAGCCAGATGTAGCCTGTGGGTTGACTGCTAGGAATGGCTCCCCCTCTTTTCTTTTCCTTTCTAAATTACTGAGAAAAATCCAAGTTTCAGATGGAAATACTCCTAAACAATGTATTCTCTGTGAAGGAAGAATTGAACTGGACACAAGGACTGTTGAAAGCACTATATGTAATGGCCAAACTATAAATCCTTTATAACAATTTGCATTCTGCTTTGGACTGACAGCTCTTCTATCAAAAAACACCAAACAGCTCTAAAACCAGGCATCTTGTTCAGAACAGTGGCAGTGAGCCTTGCCAAGCAGCACTTCATATTTCATAAATGCAACATTTTTACCTCTTCCCTTCCTAGGCACCTCTGCAAGAAAAGGCAACCACTGCTCTTTCTCACTCAGCTTTATGGGGCAGGTTTTTTTGGTACATTTCTCAACCAAGTAGGCAAAAGATCCACCTAGCTACTCCCTTCCTGGATTTTTGTGTATCCCAGGAGGAGCTTGGTGATACAGCTGCTTTTCTGCACAGAGACAGCATTTGGCATCTCTAGATTGGTTTCCTCCCTGATCTTTGTGTCCACTCTTGTTTTGTCTTCAGAGTTCTGAGTTTGTCCTCAGCACTGCTCTGGAAGCATTTCCAATAGCACCACACTGGAAGCTCCTTACACCTGGAGAAATAATACCTAAATTTAAAAGATCTCTACCAATGCCAACTACCAGTACACTAGATGCAAACAGAAACACTTATTGGAAGAAAACAGGCATGGCTTTTGGAGTGAAAAAGAATAATTTTTTTTTTTTTTTCTTTCAACAAGAAATCTTCATCTGGCTTTCATTTGGTTTTGCTGAACTTTGGAAGTTATTCTCCACCTACTCAGTTCTTTTTTTTCTGGAACTGAGGAGCCAGGGGAAATAAAACAAAAAAAGTAAAAAGTATATTTAGCAGATTTACAGATGACAGACTTTCAAGCAAGTGGAAAGAAGTTTGTGCTGCAGTTTTTGATAATTTAAGTCTGTGTGTTGGCATTTATCAAGATAACGTTTAAGCTACTTCAGTTCACATATAGAGGTAATCACTATAAACCGTTTCTTTATAGACCAAAAGTGGTGTTTTCACCCAGATCAGGAAAGAAGACATAATGCACAGTCACCTTCACTGTAATCAAGAGCACCTTCACTGATCAAGAGGAAAAAGGATACATTTTCATTTATTTGAGTTTTTGTTGATATTATGGAGAGTGGTAATTAAACAGCAGAATATTGTTAAAATTAAAAGCAGCTGCACTTAGCCTTAGCATTTTTCATTCAGTTTACAACACCTACCATTTTTTGTTACACCTGATAGTGCATACAGTCTAATTAAACAGGGAGTTGACCAACATCCACAATTTTGATCACCATTTCCAAATATTTCCTATTGGGTACAGTTAAGGTAAATCTAAATGACCTTTTAAATTAATGTCAAGCCTTCATTAATGCGGCACACTGTAAAAGTCAAGTTAAAATCAGGGATCCTCATGGCAGGAAAGCCAAGACACCTGTTAGCTGCACCTCTTTAGGAGATGAAACATCTCCAGCAAAGGTCTGTCCTTGGTGGTCATGGATCATCAACTTCAATTGGAACTTTGCAAATAAACACACAAGGTGCAGGATTTCAGGTATGAGCATGTCTCCAGGTAAGTACAAGGTAGGGAAATTTCAACTGAGCATTTAATAGCCTACATATCCTTTTCAAAGATAAATTGTGGCAAAGAGTAACAGAGTGGATTAATTCTTGCTTTATGTTTGGAAGAGTTTGACAGTTATTTAATCTTTTGTCACACCAAAAGAACTTTATGAAGCCAATTAAGTAACTTTCACATATAATTATTGATGTAAGAACTCTTTTAAGGTCTAAGGTGTTTTTAAGTACAAAAATTAAGTAACTCATTGGTTCAGATGACTCATGACAGGTCTTACTGCTTTTATTTCTGCTGGTTAAGTCAGTTCCTAAACACTGTGTTCCGAATATGACTTGACTAAAACCAAACATTCTGTAATATTAATTTACAATAAATTACTTCTGCAGCCAACCCTGCTGTAAAACTCATTCACCAAGACAGCCAGAGAAAGTGAGTCATGAAAGAGACAAAAAATAAATTTAACTGGGGAGAATATTAACACAAAGCTGTTTATTAATTTATTAATTATTTTGAAGACATAAAGATGGAAATGAATAGCTGAAAACATCGAAGCTGGTTACATAAGGTGAGAAAAATATTTGATTTAAACATGTGAGTTGGAAAAATTTCAAAACATTTATCCTAAGTCAACAATAAAGCCCTAGCAATTATAATTGTGGATTAACATAGGATGGAAAACTGATCTGAATAATAATGAAATTAAAATAAAGGAAAAATCATATCATTTTACAAAGACTGCAAGAATCTAAGGTATTAGTTGGCTACTCTCCAATTAGAAGCACATCTCTCTTACTGAACCATCTCTTGTATTCATGAAATTAGCATGATTTATCAGCACAATTTATTACATGCTCCAAGTAACTTTCCAATACAAGTTCACAATAAATGCCATACCCTTTATGCTGCTTTTTTCTCCATATGACAGCTATTTTATTCAACATGAATTCTAAGATTTTCACAACAATTCAGCAGGACTTCACCTCAGTGAACATCAGACAAGTCCTCTGTCCTTTCCAGCAAAGATTTCTGCTCACTGTATTTACTTTACTTATAATACACTGGGGAAGTAACTAGGAAAGTTATACACCTCCTTATGTACACTCACCTCGCCCCCTCCAATCATCCCACAGTGCTAAACCTGACGCAAAATGTGTTCTCAGAGGCAGCAAAACATGAGAAAAGGGTGAAAGATGACTCACAGAACTTCTAACTCATTAGAAAGATGAAGGTTCAAAATCATAAGTGTCTCTTAGTAGCTTACTGACCAAATAAATGTTTGCCAATTTGCAACTGGATTAAGAGGCCTTTATTTCAGCTACAAACAGCAGCAGAACAGCACAGTGACAAACCAGGGGAAAAGGACCTCGTGCCTTCCTGAGTTGTTTTGATTTTATTGGCTTTTTTTTTAAATTGTAACATTTTCCTTAAACCTTCATCTGGCCTTCTACTTGTGGCTCCTCAGTCTATGAGATTATCAACGACTATAATCAGCACTACATTCTATAGCTCACTTTCCCTGAAATTTACAGCTGTGCTCCCAGGGCATCTGATCTGTGCTATTATTGACTGAATTTGCACTGGCAAAACAGCATTGTAGGAAAAAAAAAAAAAAAAAAAAAAAAAAAAAAAAAAAAAAAAAACACAAAAAACCAAAAAACCAACCAAGCACTGAATTGCCCTGAATCAAATGCAAGCTGTTGCTCATTAGTATCAGACACCCATTTCACTGGGTCCTCACTGACTTCCAAATACATGACTCAGTGTATTTAACATCAGTGTAAAAAGAGAACTGAAAACAGCAAGAACTGCTTTGGTTATTTGAGGGGCTGTGTTTTGTATATTACAATTCCCTGAGGTCTCAGCAAAATGAAGATCAAGCAATGTATCTAAGATCAAAATAAAGAGAAGATGGTGCTATTAAGGTATACTAGGAAAACTGACTGATAACAGAAGCAGAATTGGGAAAGGTTTTGGAGAAACTAAGAAGGTTGTAAAACTTCTAAGGAAAAGGAGGAAAATGAGAAATGAGTTCCACAAATAAATAATGTGATACAGAGAAATTGAAAACGTTTGAGTGGAAGCAGGTCAGGCAACACATAAAACAAATGAATGAGTGATTTCCATTTTTTTAAAATGAAAATAGAGACTCAAATATCAGAGAACATGAAAAATATTTTCTGCTTCTAGGGATGGGGGGGAAGATGGGAAGACAGAACCATAATACCAAAATATCATAAACCCTACAAGGTAAGTGAAAAGCAGTTGTGCTCATTTACAGTTCATCTTGAAAAGAATAGAAAAGAAAATCAAGTATCCAAGAGCACATCATTAATAACTTGTACCTTTCAGACCAGGCTTGGAGTTATGCAGACAATATAATGTTTGCACTGGAAGAGTGAAGCACAAACATTTATTCCCTGGGCTGCCACACATTTTCTGTAACACTCTACACATGCAAGCACTTTCAATGAGCTTCACAGGAACAGGTGTTAAGGAATGAGAACTATTCAGCCAGCTTTGTAGCCTGGGGGTCAAGACATTGTCTCATTTCACAAATATTATTTGAGTAAAGATTCCATTAAATTAGAACTCTTCAGACAGTATGAAGTTCCCTAAAAAGAGAACTTTACTTTCAGAAAGTAATTTTGACCGAGGTTGCTTAAAACTCTCTGTTAAACTTACTGGTTGATAGCAGCTGAGCCAAGTGGACTCAGTCTCCAAGAATAAGAGGAAAAAACATTCTACCCATGACATTTTTTTCAAGTTAGAGAATACAGTAAAAAAACAGCAATTGGATCATCTAGTCTACTTCCTCTGAGTTAAAAGACAGAGTCCTCAGAGGAAGTTTCAGACATTACATGTTATTCACCCTGGTGCTGACCCAGAAACCCATGAAGATGTTGGCTGGAGCTAATATAGCAATCTCCAAAATTTAGTAGAACCTAAAACAAAAGGTTTTTTTTAAGATATAATGAAGACACTGGGGACAAGCATTACTTCAGGAGAAAGAAAAATCTGCTAAAAAGTTTAAATGAAGTTGTGGGTAGGAAAACAAATGGACAAAGAAACAAAACTCCTCACACCACAAACATTTAAAAAGAGTTAAAGATTTTCTAAGAAAATTAATAACAAAACAGCAAAAGACTGGTCAGTTGTATTACCGAACAGAAAACTAGAAACAGCAAAGAAAAGAATAATCAGAGTTTGCTAATGCAGTGAGAACAGACTTTAAAGACAACCCTGCTCTGTCCCCAAAACTTTACAAATATTTTGATCATTGCCGAAACACAGTTAACTATGGCTACAAAATAAAAAGCAGCATAGGGGATGGTAAGAGGGTATAGAAATTAAAAACTTGAGGTAGTAAAACATTATGCTTAAATAAAGTTCTTGAAAAAAATATTAAATAAGGTAGTACTGGCAAAAGAACGAAGGTGTATAAAGAAATAGTATTGTTTATTGGACAGCACTGGAGACTGGGAAGCACAGGGTTAAAGAATAAACAAATTAACAACCAGAAAAATAAGGCTGTGGTTCAAACCTTAAAATTAGTGGGAACCAGGGAAAGAATTCATTTAAGAAAGCTCTTAAGAAATTCAGAAAAGGCAGACATTACATAGTTTATGAATCCAGTCAACTAGATTGATCCTGTCCCAAATCCTGTATTTCTAAAAGATCTCCCTATTGCTACAGAAATATTCTGGAAAAAAAAGAAAAGAACCAGTAAGAAAACAAAGCCCCTGAGAAAGCAGTCAGAACAGTGAATTTGTGCCAGAAAATAAGAAACAGCTTGTACCAGAAACTGTTCCTAAACACATGCTGGAAGGGAAGAGCTGACAACCACTGCCGTAAGTGTTTTATATCAAACAGTAGTGTAATCTAGCCTCGTCTTAAAAAAACATATATATATATATATATATCAATAAATGAAGACCACCAATCCCTTGCCAGACTTGTGTCTGATTTCTGCAGTTCATATTGTCACTGACAACTTCATGGGTTATTTAAGTTCCTGCTTTTCACTGCATTGTTGCTTGACACAAAACCAAAGAACAGAGGAGCAATTTGAGCACATCAGCAACATATCTTTGTTGCAATGACTTAGACTGGTCCAAGCTGATGCCTTATAAAATGCTCAGCTCCACAATTCTTCCAGAAAAATTAGAGACCAGCCTTTTGGAGGAATACATTCTCTTGTCTGAAAAGCCTAGCACAGAGCTGAGGCTGCTGATGCTGCCAATGACCTTTAACAACATCTATGGTCTTAAACAACAAAAAATCATGGCAAACATCAGCACTCAACCTACATCACTTTATCCTTTTTCCTCCACAGTGGCAGCAGCAACCATCTGTGTCCTCCCAGTTTCCTCTTTCCTTCCCTGAAGTAAAGTACAACCACACCTCGCTTCCTTATCTACCTGACACTATCACAGCATAGCAGAACTGTGATAGAATATATACCACTTCTCTTCAGAAAAAAAGATAAAATAAGGCAGCAAAAGAGCTTTGTGTGCAGGGAAAAGAGTTCAGGGCTCCCTGGGATTCAGGGAGAAATGTTTTGTGCAAATAGAGGTATTTGAGCTATGAGAGAGCAGAGTCCACAGGAAAGAGGGAACAAGGAAAAGCTGCTTCCTGTTCCTCTAGCTGAAAATCTCCTTTCTCCAGAAATAAAACATTCGGCTGAGAGCCTTTAAAACCTGTTCCTACCATAAGGACCGAAATGAAAAAAGACAAATATTTTCTTGAAACCATCATCACCTGTCACCATCACCAACATTTAGCTTGACACTGAACCATCAGAGTTCTCTGAATGTAAGCAAGTCCTCCTCTATTTGATTTATTTGCTTGCAAAATCTACCCAAACTTGGTAATCCACAGGGTTGCAATGAAACACTTACCTGTGGGAAGCCCTTTTCCCCTCAGCCTCTCCCGAATAGCCTGGCTCCTGTCTGGCTGCAATTTTTTATCTCCATTACAAGACAGCTGATCCATCTGCAAAAAAGGCAGTAACATGAAGTCAAAATGTTGGAAGAGCTCATATTAGTATGAAACAAGCATTGTTTTCATGTAAATGCATAATATTAGTCAGTGTCAAAGTGTAGAATGGGAGTTCACCCTTTTTAATAAAGAACTGATTAATCAGTGAGAATATCCCCTCGAATTATCCATATTTGAACAGTGTGCACTTCATTTAACTACACATTTCGTCTACCTTTTTTCCACTAAGAATAAATTAAGTTCACAACTTAAACACATTCCACCCCTACAGCAAACTGAAGGGACAGCAGCACTCAAAACCACCTTCCATGATTACAACATGACTAGAACTTGCCTAGCTCTACTGAGGAGTTTTCTGCATAACAGGAAGAACTGTCTTGTACCCTCACAGGACTTACTGCATGTGTCAAACCACATGCACCCAGTTGTGAGCAGCCTCTTCAGCCCCTCAGGCACATTCCTTTCACGTGTCATTCCTTTTACTCCCACTAACTTTTCACTTAACCTTACTTTTTTAAAATCATTACTTCCCTAGGAAAATCTTTCACATATACAATCATTCAAAGAAGAGTTTATTTTCTACAACAACATATTCTTAGTGAGATCTTTCCATATGGTGGGAGTGTAACCCGGACAGCAGGAGAGAAGGAGAAATCAAGCAGACTTCACAGTTACAATACAACTCAGTTAACATGAAACAGACTGAATCAGCCTGGGGCTATATTGCCCTTCACAAAGCATATTAACATGGCAAATGCAAACATTCAAATGGGACCTCTCAGCTGTGCTTCAGACACCACCAAATGACCAGTTACAGAGATAAGACCCCTCGAGCCTTTGATGAGGCCCATCAAGATTAGAGCATGCCAACCTTGGAATAATAAGTTGTACTCTGCCTCTGAAAAAACAAAATTTATACATTTTTCTTGTTAACTTTAAAAATTCCAACACACATACGGAGCACTGAACATTAAAACCAGCAGGGCTGGCTGGCTAAGGTGCACAAAAACCTAGCAGCACAGCTATGCTGTCATTGCTCTGTTAACTCTTGGTTCTCTTCAGCTTGTTTTTTTTTTCTTGTTTTCTTGCAAAGCCAATGCAGTGACACATTCAGAATTAAAAAGGTCACTGGCAGAGGAAATGAGCAAAGCTTCAGTACTGGATAACTGCTAGTCCCACTCCTTCATTAACAACATGGACAGGAGATTGGGAGCACACTTGCTGGATTCAGCTCTCCACTGGATTTCAGAAAAAGTATCTGGGAGCACTGTTACTGTCTTTGGCAGGCTGGTCTAGATCAGTCTGCCACCCTAACCCCAGACTCCCTGAAAGCCTGCTGACAAGAACAAGAGGAGGGAAAACAGAAAACTTGCTATCCTGAAATGGCCATCAACAACTTGGAGAATAATGACTCTTTCCAGAGTGGCTGTTTCTATAGATTGTGGCCTGATTTAAAATTTGGGTCTTTATTTTAACATCACCACTGATGAAGGCCCTGTAGCCTTTTATTTCACTGAACCACAGACTAGTTCCACTTGGCAACTACAAAAGACTTCAGACACTACAGTGAGGAGCACTGGACTGACAGACATACCTCACAGACTAGACAATGTTTTGTGGAGTTCAGGTTCAGCACTATTTCTGGAGGGCTGGCATAATCAGCTGCTGTCAAATATTAGACAAATGCAGGGACCTCTCACTTTCTGCAAGCATTTCCAAACCAGATATATGAAGAAACTGTCTAACCATATTAGACCATACCTTTTTATTAAAAAAAAAAAAAAAAAAAAAAAAAGCATCAGCAAATTAAACATTTTTCATGCAATTTCAGTGCTGCCTCTCTAAACAGCAATTTTTAATTTACATGGACCTGCTGGAGCAAGTCCAGAGAAAGGATACCAAGCTGATTAGAGGGGTGGAGCACCTCTCCTACAAGGAAAGACTGAGAGAATTGGGGCTGTTCAGGCTGGAGAAGAAAAGGCTTGGGGTGACCTAATCGTGACCTTCCAGTACCTGAAGGGACCCGACAAGAAAGATGGAAAGGAACTATTTACACAGGCACGTAGTGACAGGACAAAGGAAAATGGCTTCAAACTGAGAGTAGATTTAGATTAGCTATTAGGAAGAAGTTCTTTACTGTGAGGGTGGTGAGGCACTGGCACAGGTTCCAGAGAAGTTGTGGATGTCCTCTCCCTGGAAGTGTTCAAGGCAGGCTGGATGGAGCTCTGAGCAATCTGGTCTTGCAAAAAGTATCCCTGACCATGGCAGGGAGGTTACATCTAGCTTTAAGGTCTCTTTTAACCCATACCATTCTATGATTCTATGACAATTTATGGTCTTCCTTGATTTACTTAAAATTATTTAACTATTCTGAAGTTATGCTGTAATGGTTTAGGTGAAGAGAGAAGTTGCACATCAGGAATAGTAACTTTGCAAGATGAGCTCATGTAATTTCTTCACTTCTAAAAACAGTTTGGTCATTATTAGACAATAAAATCCTCCACAAATCTCATATTCAAGAGCTGAGCAGAAGTGCAAGAGAACTGGCACACTGCCTAAAGAGTCCTTCTTTCTGTTAATAAGCAACTCTCCAAAAATCAAGCATAACTTCAAGTTAAAGTAAACTCACAGCAATCATTTCTGAAGCATTTCAAGTAGCAACAAGTCTAAGCCTTGCCCTGCAGTTCATCACCTTGTTCTCCTGGTTCTTCCTACTTTTTTTTTTTTTTTTTTCAATGAAGACAGTTCATGAAATGACCTCTTCAGAAACTCATGAACGCATGTTCCAGGAGGAACTGTCAAGTGCACAAACTGCTACATGGGGACAGAAGCTGTTCTCTCCTTTCAACACTCACCCTTGTCAAAATTGCAACATACCAAAACAAGAGGAAGAAAGACTGCAGAGTGACTGTGAATTAGCACTTTTGCTCTCTTCCTGCTCACCTCTATTGTTTCCTCAAACGCTGACACAGACTTACCCCAGACAGGCTTCCCAGAACCAGTCTGACCAACTGCTTCACATATGAGAAAGAAGGGGCACAGTTGCTGTTCCTTATGTGGGCACTGCAGGCATCCAGAACAGTCCGTACGGACACACGGGCGTAAATGACATCTTCACACATGCCCAGGAGTATGCTGTTGAGATGGTCTCCAAGCTTGATAGGCTAGGGACAAACAAGAACAGGGGACACAGGAGAATCAGTTTTAACCGTGACTTGGGGAACACTCAGAAACAAAAGACACTCAACAACGCACATTAACTATTCATGAGACTTACTGCCTACATTATCTGAGCGCCAGTTTGAAAGTCATCATCTAGGAGGTGAAAAAATAGTGGCTGTAGAACAGGAGAGATGCATTCAGCCTCTGGATTCATCCCCTACTCTACAACAATCTGGCCTAAACAAGCTGCCTGATCTGCAAGGTCAGGACACCAAAGACTTTCTCAAATATTTAATGAATAAATGAAAATAAAGTAAAAGGGAAAAGGTTCAGAGGAAGTTTTAATCCTTAATTTTGACCATTCTGCCACTCACAAATTTAAAATTCAAACCTCATCACAATAATTTTGTACAATCCTCTATGCTCATTTTCTGCACACCACCTCACCTCACCAATATTTTGTAGCAGATGTGTTAGCATTCCCAAATTCCAGTGATATCACCAAACAGTATCAACAAAAAAGGAAGGAATAAAATAACCAAGACACTGGTTAGCAAAGCAGAGTTTCCTAACTGCAGGACAACACCCATACAGCCTAAAAAAAATAAATCCAGATGTCTTTCTGCTCTCCCCATTCAGTGAATGCAGCACACTGAATATCCCTCCCCAGGGTATGCAGCAGTCAGTGATAACACTTGTTCTCAGGTGCCACAGGCACTTGGGACCTGAGCTTTCTGATCTGCAGCTCTCCCAAAGTGGGTGGTTACCCACAAAGTACAAACACTGTCAAGCTTTTTGCATCACAGAGTGCTTCAAACAATTGCAATCTTTCAATCTTCTCTGTGTGAGCACTCTTAAGGTAAGCCATAAAAAAGGCATTCTGGACCACCCTGATTTAATTAATATAGGCTTTTCCCATCTATCTGTTTATCACTACTAGCTAATAATAAAAATCATGTATGTGAATAAGATATGAATCTCCTGTTCAGCCACACTCCCAGCAGAGAAGCAGCTCATTAACCAATACAGGCAGACAAATACAGAAAACTTATTTTAAAAAAAGGGAAAATCTGCACATTCAAATTAACACACAAAAGTAATGCCATACATAAGATTGTCCTTTTGCCAACACTAACTCCACAGGACACAGGATCCACATGTTAACGTCCCAAAGGCAAATTCCTTCCAGGCTTACCCTCACCACATTGTCTTTGGGGAAATACTGTTTTATTAGCAGGTAGAGCATGCCTTCCCACTACATTATTGAGAAACTGTTGCCACACTCCTGACACCAAAGAAAGAAACAAAGAAAACAGGTACTAAAATTTATGCCTACACTCCTCTCAACACCCACCTTCTTTAAGTCACCCTTCTGCTACTGTTGAATACTGCTCCTTTCATCTCCTACAAGACAGGAGAGCAAAGAAAGAGAAAAGCCCTAGTATCTAAGAAAACTCTAGGGATTTTGGGACAGGCACAGTAGTCATTATGAACAGGTACCCCTAAATAGTCAGAGCTTCAAAGTTTTTTACCTCACTTGGCTGCATTAAGTGAGCTACTTCCAAACCAGTACAAGTGAGATCCCTACTACCACTGTGTTAAAGAAAATATTAGGAACTGAACGCCTAAAATGCTGAAGTCTTTCAAAATTTTCTTCCTTAGTCTTATATATAACATCTACTAGTAGGAACGAACCTAAATCTGAACCACAAACTGCTTCTCCCACAGCTTCAAATCCACCACTAAATGCTTTTTCAGAAGCATTTAATCTTATTTTCACTACTCTAGATATTTACTTCTTAAAATTTAATTGTGGGCAGGGAAGGAGCACTGAGGAAGATAATGAATCACATTTATCTTCAGTCAGTTTTGGCAGGACAGTCTAAGAGTTCTGCTGGGTGTGTAAAATAACCACATTGAGCAATAACACAGCTCTAAGCAGTCTGCAACTATGTCTGCAATGACTGACAAATCAATAGCAAGAATCTACTCCCTGTTCCAAACAATTCATACCCTTTCTTGGCCACTGTGAAAGGTAAGTATCTATATGTGCTAAATCCAGACTCACAGAAGCTATGGCAGCATGGAGAACAAGTTTATTATGTGTAAAACAACCATGGTTACTTCAATATTTATTTTTATATAAGCCTAAATGAAAACAAATTATTTTCTCCTTTGTCAGCAGCTTAAACCACTGTCTTTCAGCCTGTGGCATTACAGGATAGACCAGCCCAGATGTATCTTCATGGAAACTAACACAAATGTGCTATCAGCACCTTCTCCCTGCAAGACAACACCACACTTCACAAGAAAAAGCTCCAAGTATGGGAAAGGAAACTTCTGTACTGTGCAGTGACCGGAACAGACTGCCCAGAGAAGCTGAGAGCTCCCTCACTGAACCATCTGGATGCAATCCTGTGCCATGTGCTCTGGGATGACCCCGCTTGGGCAGGGAGGTTGGACCCACTGTGGTCCTTTCTAACCAGATCCATTCTGTAAAACTCTGGGAAAGGCATCTTACTCCTCAGTGTCTCAGTATGACATCCTGCCATGCAAACTCAAATGCAGAGTCAGTCAAACAACATCAAGTCTGAAGTTGCAATATTAAACAAAACCAAATCTAAACTTACCTGACTTTGAGGAACTTCATGGTCAGCTCCCCAAAAGAGTGCCATACCAAGAGAATAAATATGAACCTGCCATAAGACACAAGATATCTGTCAACTCATTGAACAAGACTGGAAATGCAAAGCAGACTTCTTAAAGGAGAGCAACTAACTTAACATCATTTTGCTTAGAAATACATTTCTAGTATTGAGGCTCAGCTGTCTTTTACATCCTACCTCTCCTTAACATGAGGTTCAGAGAAGCAAATCCTAGTGCTACTAAACATACAGCATCCAACCAGTGCCCCCTCTTCTTTGCTCAGTTTTAAGCTTTCATCTCACACTGAAGCCAGAAAGTCATGTAATCCATACAATCAGCCCAGTGTGGGGCAAAGACTGCATGCTTGTGTCCAAGGATCCTAAAAACCTGTGAAGTCTGAAGCAAGGCAGACCTTAGTACGACTCAAGCAGGGGGCTATCCTATGAGATCACAGAGACTGAGATCAAAGGAAAAAGAAGGAATCAACAAAAGAATATAAACATTGAAAGCAGTTCCTTAATCTATAACTGATATTTGAAGGTACAAATGCATTAACCATTACACATATAATTAACAATTAACATATCTTCAACATAATACACTCATCAGTACAAGGAATAAAACCTTTAAATACTGCAGAATTAAGAGGACAAGCACATGCTGGCTCTGTAGGTGACTGTCAAAACAGGTAAGTGAAAGAAAGCACAGTTTTTCTAAACTGTGTAAGTAATATACACTAGTCATGGCTCTTTATACCATGTTATTAGTAGTATTTATGGTACTTAAAGCAACAAATGTATTGAATAATTCTGAAGGCAATGAACAACAATTACAAGGACAGCAATAAATTAAAGCTCACATAAGTCAGCCTCCTCACCAATTAAAAGCAAAACATCTTACTTAAATTCTAGATATATAAATTGACAAAAATCTGAACAGGTTAGGACAGTAGTCAGAAAAATGCATCAAGAGTTCTAAGTCAATGCCACTGCCCTATCCAATCAGAAGCATTCTTTTACAAATACTGAGAAAATTGCTCTCTATCTGGTTTATCATCCATTACCCTTTCAATTGAAAAGCTACAAAGTCTTCCTTACATATCAAGATATACCACAGCTACAGAGAAAAAGGTGAATATGCTTTCATGGCAATAATGAATGCAAAAAAAACCTTTTCAGAAAAAGCTAACACAACACAAAAGACATGAAAACAATCCAGAAAAAGCCCCAACCAAACAAAAATGGAAGTTTCCCACCTCTTTCAGTCCCCCAATAATGCAAGAACAGCAATTACAAAAACTATTATAAAATTAGTTAATTCTAATTAGAGACACTGTCATAGTCCTAAGCCTGTCAGTGTTCAAGAAAAATTAGGACAATGGTCAGATACATTTCTGGGTTGCAGTCTTTGGAATCTGGGGTTGGACTTGATGATCCTTGAGAAGCCCTTTTAATTCAGGGTATTCCATCATTCTATGATTCTGAGCTTCAACATACCCAAAGACATTTCCGAAAATGAGATGTGCAATCAGACCTCTAAACTAAAACTTTCTACTCTACTAATCTATCTGAAAACATCTTTCAAAATAAAAGCATTTGTTCAAAAATTCTAATTAATGTTTGTATTATACTTAAAATATGTTCCACAATATATAAATCAACACGAAATTAATTTCCCAAATCAATCACCCTTCTAATTTGCAATGGTTTGGTTACTCTATTTCCAATAAGCTTGCAATTACCTCAGACATATTTCGGAATAAAATTGACTGTGTGTTTTGGAATCAAAGGGGTATTAATTTTATTTTTAGTATATCTCCTTGAATACACTGTTAATTTGTATTAGCAAGTACAATCATAACTGAAAAGACAAAGGCAACCCTGCCACTGTCTGACACAAGGCCTTAATAAACAAGGTATTTTTCTGCCTTCAGCAGCTTTTAGTAGAACAATCAAAAAGGAAAACACCAATGATTTCCAGTAAATGAATTCAGTGAACTACAGCCAGTTGTGACAGAGGAAAAAAAAAGTTTAAACGTGTCAAAAGTTACCACAATCAGCAAAGCAAGATCTGATTCTGTGATCTAAGAAACACGAAGTCAACATATTCCTTACAAAGAACCAGTGTACACCTGATACAGAGTTTAACAGGAGTGCACAGGGAAGCAGTCAAGACAAGAGGGATGCACATATAAGCTATTTATCTCCCTTACCACCTTCAACTAATAAAGCCATAAAAGGACACCAGTTTTGTACAAAGCTATGTTTCAGGGGGCTTCCTTTTTCCACATCATCAGCTAAGTGGATCACCTTCCACTCAGCAAGGAAGGTTATGCTGACACCAGGGCAGACATTCACACAGCCCCAGTCAGTGAGGATTAATCAGCCCTGCACAAGTACAGAGTGCCAGCATTTGGTCATGGCCTATTGACACGCTCTGTGTTGGCATTCACAGGCCACAGAGGCCCCTCTGAGTGCTTCCTTCCTAAAGATTAAGAAACATCACAGCATGGCTTTTCATAGTAACAGTCCTCCATTTATTTCAAAAAGACAAAAAGCAGCATATTGAATACTGGCACAGAACAAAGAATGCAATCAGCTCTGACAAAGATCACAAACTTGTCACTTCAGAACTATTTTTTCTGCCATTTTTAAAGGCCTGTTTTGTACATTTACTTCAGAGTTGGCACTAGAGGTAACATTACTGTCTTCAAAAGTGTTGTCCCTCTTGAAAGCAAATAAACAAATCCAACAGTATGACTACAGGATTTGGCAGCTGCATCCTACATAACTGAACCTGAGTCTTCACGGATATCAGTGTTATTTTTACTTCTCTGTTAAAATTTTCAGCCTAGGTTTCTAATTCTTTATAGTTTTGCCATAGACAAAACTGTGAACATATTTTATTATACCATTAATTTTGACAATATGCAGGGCAAGAAGGATGTCTAAAGGGCTTGGAAGTAACTGTGGATTTTCAGTAGATGTTTGGTGATATAGCCCTGAAGAAAACTGACTATACACAAAAAGCTGCTAAAACAAAATGTTCAACACAGAAACACATGTTTTAATAGTCCTTGTGCACACAACAGCAATTGATGCCAATACCACTTTCCTCTGAAGTAAGAGCTGTTTCTTCCTGGAGGAACACTGCCAAATGTCATAATTGTTCCCAGATTACAACACTGTCTGTGGCTAGCTTCTCTCTAAAGATTATTGATCCAGGGAAGCCAAGGAGATAGAAATAGCTCAACTTCCTTTTCACTCCCACTGCTAAGTATCTTTGGCTAAGCCAAGGGAATGGTTTTCTGAGTAAAGTGTTACCATTCACAACAAATTCGTGTCAAGAAGACAGCTGAGAAGATAATAATTTTTACTGTACCTGTCAGTGACCTAGAGGAGACCACATATACAAACCTTACCTGTGTGAACATTTACCCTTGTGAAAGAGTTAAAATGGAGAAGTGGAAATTCTGTGAAGCCATTGCCCAAGTATGTACATGGCCAGGGCTTGTACAGACTCTTCCTCACAACTGCATGCAACTATAATCACTATTCCACTTTAACCAGAAAAAACGAAGTAGGAGGATCCCTCTCCCACCTCACAAAAGAAATTACATGAATCACAAACCATGGGGAGACAAAAAGGATGGTTTAAAGCTATTTTGTGAAGGGATCAACAACAAAACAGCAGAGCTGTCTGCCAAGGAAGAGGCACTGTACCTTTTCAACATCTGACAGGGATGACAGCGAGTGGTTCTGCAGAACCTCTGGTGCTGTGAACGCTCGCAGGTCTTGTTGGGACACATTTTCATCAGTAAATGACACACTGCCAGATGGAAGCAACAGGAGAGACCACGGAGAAATGATGAATCCCAGAGCAGTAGGATCAGCTGTAATTGAAAAGGGAAAGAAAAACAAAAACCACCCTGAAAATGAAGCAATGTTGTTTGATGCCCTTGCTGGATGTTAGTTTATTATCAGCCTACATACTATTAGTGGAAGAGATTCATGCTTCCTTTTCCACCTGTGGTGTTTCATAACCACAACAACAACCTCAATTTTAATCACACTGGGGAGTAACACCTACCTTTTATGACTATTCTTCACTATTACTCATAACAGCAAACTCAGGAAGAGCCTGCTAAAATACTCACAAATTCCCTGTCCTGAAGTTATTTCATTTATGTTACAGGTGACATATAAAATGTTCCCTTTCTGCAGTGCACATGTCATTAAGGCTAATTCCTACAACAGGAATTCCATCCCAAACTCCATTCCTACAATGGAGTTTGCTCCTATCCTAACATAGCACTACTGCAGCAGCAATGCCTGGAAGAGAGTCGACAAAATTAGTGAAGAAGGAAAATACTCATTAGAGTGGCTAATAGAAGGGGACAAAACAAAAGAATTTTGGGGCACAGAAGTCTTTTTTAGTCTAAAGTGAAAAAACATTACAAATTTCAAAACAAGCACTGAAACTGCAGAACCAAAAGTAACCAAAATATGCAATTTGTCAGTTAGGTTTTTGATGTCTGATGATACTGCTGTCAAACTAACTTTAGAATAAAGAAGGCCACTTTTTAAGTCAAAACATTTTTTCTACACCTCAAACATGAATCAACCCAGTTTCACTGAAGGAGGCATGATGTTTTACTAAGTAAAACTAAAAGCTAACGTGTATTTTTTCATAGGCAAAAAGGCAATAGCTCTGCCTTCTGCTACACAATATATCAATGACCTGAGGAAACATGCATTTGAATAATATATCCTTTTCCCTTGACATAGTAAGCAAAACCAGCAGAATAATAATTTCCTCCATTAGCACCACCACTAACATTTTCCATTCTCCAGCTCAGGATATTCCTACAGTGCTGGTTCCTAGACTGATGAACTATCTGGTAATCTAGAATACTTCTAATCTCCTAGGAAATGTATTAAATTACTGCTGGCAGGTATCAGGTGTAAAAGGATCTCCCAAGTAAGTCCTTCCATTTTCTAACCCCACTTCCTCTGAAACAAACAGGACAAGTGCTGATTGCTGTTGTGGCATCAAGTTCAGATGCTAGAAAAAAAGAAACAAAGATGGACAAGCCATTCCTATTATATGTAACAAGAAAATACCACTTTATATAGCAAAGCCTCCAAAAACATTTTCAGGAAGACTACCTTAGTTGGCCTTTAACTTTCAAAAATTATCCTGTGGGTAACTACTGGATTCTGCACCACTTTTGTGTGTATTCACCACTGATATAAAAACCCTAAACAACCAACATCTTATAATATTTTAAGATTTCACCTTATGAGTCCCAACTCAGGAATCTTAAGAAATGTAGAGGCTTTAATCTTAATTTAACATTTTATATAACAAATACTTGAAAGACATAAAAACTATTCATATTCTGAAACATACTGAGACAAAAAATTGATTTAGTTTTGAGAATTAACCCCCCCAAATTAGTCTGATGTCTTCCCAATACTAATTTCAACAAACTTTGGAGCATTTGTCCTCTATAGAGTCTGAATTTATTGATCCACCCCCACCGAAGAATCTTCATGACCTGAAGCAATGTAAAACTAATGTGATATATAGGAAGTTTAGAAAAAGGACTGATTTTGCCAGGCTCGTTTTACTGATATTTTCTCAGCTTCCTCCTTCAGTAGCCTATAACTTATGTAGCAGATCATAGTGCCTACATCACAACTCCAGGGAATCTCATCTAGTGTTATGAAGGATGAGGATAAAACAATTAATTCTTCAGTTTCTTCCTTAAGGCATGCATCATGAGCCAAAATAACTATCTCAAAGCTCCAACCAGGTAGATATACCTAAGGAAATACTTTTTAGTAACACTACTCTAATGTGTTTGCACCATGGATAAAAAAGTAGCAAAGATGCAACGCATCAAACAGCCAGCAACTATAGGAAAACAAAAGAAACTACTTTCCAGTGATAATATTCATGTCATCTTCTGTTTAGGCTTTCAGAATAATTTACAAGAGCAGTAAGGGTAACATACTCCTGAAAATACTGAGGAAAATGACAAAAAACCATAAATAAACCAAAAAAACCAAACAGGTTTCAAGCCCCTTTTTTAAAGGCACTGGAATTCAGGTTATGGCTCCTGGTCAATTTTCTATCCATTGGGCTTTCAACTGTGCTAGAGCTGCCAGCCTTCTGAGTTAACTCCTGAGCTATGCAACTCGGTAACAAAACACTTGTGAGAGCACAGCATTTCAAGCAGTGCCAAGGCAGAGATAAATAGCGTGGTCTTACTTGAAGTGAGAGAGGGAACTGGCTTTAAACACAATAAAACCAGAAATAATCTTCAGCTACAGAGCATCTGCCAAACAAATGAGAGAGGGAAAAAATCCTTTATGTGCTTTAACAGCATACAAATAGTCTAAGATAAAAAAGACCCACCACATTCTAAGAAACATGAAGACAAATATTTGAAATAGATCTATTTTACATTATTGATGGCAGGTAATTTTGAATTCCCAAGCTACAGTCAAGTCAGTCCTTCAGGATCTTTTTCCCCCACTTCTCTCTTAAGCCACAGCCATTAGCACAGAGCACACAGACACACACACGTCTGAAAAGCACAGAACAACCCAAAAATATACACAAGGTTTTCAATACACATCTTTGTTTTCCTCTATAGCCCTCACTGAGACAAGTAATCTGAAAATTTGTATGCTCAGGCCAGGCTGGAGGCAGACAGACCACCGACTCCCCTGCAGCCTGGCCAGGAAGCCTGCAGGATGATGCCAGCACACGGGACCACTTCTGCTGGAAATCCTCTCATCCTTGGGCTGGCACAGCGTGTCCCTGCATGCCTGCTGTGCAGGGCAGGCAGCACTGCAGCATGTCTGCTCCCTCTCCCTTTGGCACCAAAGGATAGGAGAGCTCTCACGGGATACTGAACCCCTTGGAAAACTGAGATGTACTCTTTCCTGAGGATACTGGAGCAAGAAACAGGGTGAATAATTAGTTTCTGAGATCAGTTTCTGCGCCTGAGCTGCCCCACAATCACACAACACACTTCACTTCACAGTCGTGCTGACCACATCCAGCAGAGCTCTGCCAAGAGTGCAGAGTCACTAAGTCTCTTTGGTGTGAGTAGGGTGGGTGGAGGTGGAGGAAGGGATGAGGAATAGAAACTAAAAACTTTTTAAAACCCCAATAAAATTACAAAAGCCCAGTCTCTCTCCTTCTCAGCAACCAAAAGATCAAATGTCACCAGATGATGAAAAAAGAAAAATCATTCCCCAACAGTTACAGGCAAAGGGAAAAAGCAATCATTTATCACCTGCCAACAAGGATGAGCTAGGAAATGAGGATTTGGGTTTTTACCCCTACGTATTGTATTTTTCTTCTTGTCAACCAAACCAATGAATTTCCTACTCCATCCCAACTAGGTCTGTGATTACTTTGGACTCGCCACTAGTCCCCACCAACACATTTCACACTTTGCCTTCCTTCTTTTCATTACACTTACTCCAGCAAAGCAACTACAGTAGTTTGACTGTTAGCAAGATTTACAGGTCCCTGAAAACCATAATCTTCCTCCTTTACATCCACTGTCACATGATATAACTTTTCTTTACAAAAATAATTTCCCATATGCAAATTTGCAAGACATTCAACTTGCAAAGACTTTCTTTCTTTGCTCAACCTGTCTTTTTAATATCAGACTCACTTTCCCCCTTCTCTTACCCCTTCCTTTAGATACATGTCTCCAAACTTAAGGTCCAATTATTTTCAGAATCCTCAACGCACACTTTAGAACAGGAGTGGCCTAAGTGACATACAAAGGCTTTCCCAGTTTCCAGTTTAGATAAATCTTTTCCAGTTAAACCTAGCAAATTAGAGGGACGCCTGTTTTATAATTCTCAGCAGCAAGCGAGCACAGCATTCTCCTTATGCTTATACACTCACATTTGAGATTACTTCAAAGACTTGTTTCTTTGACCTCATGGAGTTCTGAGTGCAAGATACAGCACGTCTGAAACAGCTGATACACCCTTTCAACAACAAAATAGTTATTGCAGATAATTAAACAGATGTAAGAGAAGGGCAGGTCTGGTATCGGCCTTTTCAAATCTCCAGATTAATCTCAACATCACCAGTGCAACTGATGTCAGATCTGCAACTGAGTCCCAGATTGCCTTTCTCCTTCATTTAACAGCTTATAACGTGCTGACAACACAGCTACCAGAGCTGATCTTCTAAACTGGTGATTAGCAACTGGGCACTTCAATCTAAGCTTACATTTTTTTATAATGATAGAAATAAATGTGTGAAGTATTTTTAAGGAGTTCAACATCTCTTAGAACCGTAAATACAAAGAGGGATAAAAATATGCACATTTCTGTATCTGTTGCTGAATAAGGTGTGATGTGATACACAGTTAACCATGAAGACAATGGATCTCCATCCTGTGCTTCTCTTATTCAGTGCTTTGATGGCTAAGAAGATAGACTCACTAAAAGATATGCACAACTTCTATATATCGAGAAGTCCTCAAATCTGTAATAGAAGCTTGTTCTGGACATTTTTTCTAATTTCCAGAAACTAGCTTAAGTAAGAAATTAATTGAAGAACAGATTCTCAGTTGACTGAGTGATAGCAAGATTCCCAACTTGAAACAAACTACCAAAACTCTACCAGGAACACATACATAAATAATTACTTGGGCTGGTAATTCCTTTAGGTGTTTCTGGTTCCTGGGCTGGTGCGGGGAGGCTGCCAACAGATGGCAATTTAAGAGTTAGCTATTTCCACAGCCTTTTTTATCCCCCTCATTTCAAAACAGCTGGTGCACAGACCATTGAACAATATGCCTAATTTAATTTATTCTGAAGAAAAAATTTACAAAACATTCAGCAAAGCTTTATATTTTGTTACAAAACGGCATGTTCAGGGACTCCAGGACTCCATACAGGGAGGAAGAGCACTTTTGAGAGCTGGTCAAAGCTGAACATGCTGTCATCTTGCAGAAGCTAAAAGCATACCCTATCTCCCTTGGCCCAGGAGTGATCAGTCAGTTCTGAAGAATTTTGGAAACTCACCCTCTGCTGTAAAATAGCTCTTCCACACCAAATGCATGGAAGAAATGGGCCTGAAATTTGACCAAGGAAAACAAGATTTCTTCAGAATCCCCTGTTTGCTACAAGCCCTCCACAAATAAAAAGCAAAATTGAGTCAGACAAGCCTAGAGGAACCTCCACATTTTCTATTCCTGCACATCAACACCACCTTCATAAGCCAGCACAGAAACTGATATTCAAGATGACAAAAAAAGTTTCAAGATTGCTTCCTGAGTGAAGACAACCTTCATTAAAGACTGTCTGGTTATCCAACTCTTGCTGGGAGGAATTAGATTACCTTTATCAACCTTTGCTACCCAGAAAAGCTCTTTCATTTGAGTGTCTCTTGAAGTGCATTTTACCAAAGGCTATATCCCAGGTTAATTAACAGCATGCAACTGAAAACGGTTTGCTGAACTAGCAGAAAAATAACTCAATAAAACAGCTTCATCTCCAAAAAAGAGACAGATTCTTCTGGCACTGATTTTATCTGAATTTGTGTTTTGGTCTTCATGGATAGGAAGTAAGATCAGAAGCTTCTGCCACCTAGCCAGTCTTGGCTGGCAAACATTCCCCTGCCTTAAAAACACATATCAGAAGTCCTGGGGCAGATTTCTGTTTTGTGCTCTCATCTTTCAGTACTTGTTCTTCTGAAGGAGAGCTGACTGTGTTCTCATTGTTGATGCTTGCATGCAGTCTTCAAAAAGATTATGGTAACTTTTCTGCACTATTCTCAGGACAAGAAAGGATGAGTTCTTATTTTCAGTAGATACTCCCTTCTAGAACAAAATTTAGACCTAGGATAAAGTTTTAAGTGGAAAATTAGTAGTGAAACCACTACTATGTGCTCATACAACTGTGATCTTGCAGGTGGATTAGAAGATGGAGCTCCATGTGTCAATTCCTGCAAAGTTTACAAGAGTAAACCTTTAATCATCCAAGATCCCTCTTAAGTCAAGGTCTTAACAATCTGCCCTCTTAAAAGAAATAATTCTTCTGACTGTCTCTCAGAGACAACAAAGGGTGAAAGAGAGGAAAGCAGATGTCAGCTTTCCTTTTCTTGCAATATGAGAAGTAGCAGGACAGGTCAGTTGCTCAAACTGCAACAACAAACTCAGCATTCTTAATAGGGAAAGCTTTTTACTACACAAAGGCTGTGAGAACACTGTAAAGGGAAGAAGGTAAATTTGAATGGGATGTCAAAACTACCTACAATTCACCTGGCAAAAAATATGTTGGAGAAGTTGATAAAATTCATATTTGTAAAGCTAAGTCAAGTGTGATCAGAGATCAGGCACCATATAGCAGTTTCTGCCCACATCTGCCTTCTCTGGAGCCTGCCAATTATCGAACAGAAACCACTCTCAGAGACTGTGCAATACATAAGACAGAGCCAGTGTCTGACTCAACAGACTGTCTAAATCAAATCTTGAAAAAACCAGCCCAAAATAACCTAAATGTTGAATCTTGATAAAATTCTACATCAAATGTTTGCAAAACATACAAAATATTTTGCCCTAAATAACAAAGATGTGCCCCTTGCATAGTAATGTCGCAAAACAATGAGTATTTTCAAAGTGTGAGCCTTTGATTTTTAATTAATAAAACTGAATAAGCTTACATATGCATGCTCAGATATAAAGAGATGACACCCCATAAAGGTACTGAAATACTAGGATGAATCATGGGAATATATACGTCATCTGAGAACAAGTTAAAGATGCTACTGAAGTTCAATATTTGGGTTAAGCATTTATTGCTATTAAAAAAAATAGCAAGAAAGGGAGGGAAAGGCCTTAAGGACTTGCAGATTTTAAAGAAAAGAAAGGGAAACATAAGGAAGGGGAAAATTTCCATATTCAGACCTAGTGCTAAAATGTGTATTATTAGCAGTATTGCAGATGCTGAGCTTGGAGCCTACTGAGGTGGGAGGAAGAAGAAATACTTCTACTCCTTTGAAGTACAAGTCAACGCCACATTCCTTCAGTAGCTACGTAGGTGCTGCCACTTGCATTTTGGAGAATCATACCTAGCCCTCTGGTGAAGTTTTCTGTTTTTCACCTTTGAGACAAAATCTCTTCAGAGCACACTGGTCGTGACTGCACAGTACTGCACTCATTTCCGTGTGCCCTTCAATACCAAAATGCTCCAGTGGTCTCAGACTTATTTATCACTTTTTTCCTATGTTTCCATCTCACTCCAATGGGTCTAAAATAATTGAAGTTACCACCACAAGAACTGGGATGTGCCACAGGTTCTGGCAGAACATGAAGTGAAGGCTGAAAGCAACCTTTGGGCTGTGGTGCAGAGAGGCACTTACCTAGAGACAACCTAGGAGCAAGGTATTTTTTGGGTTTAGAGCCCAGGAAGGACAAGGCAGTTTACTTATATGGCACATTAATATAACTAAGATGTTTCCAGTTCTGTATTTATCAGTCTTAAAAAGTGCTTACCTTTTCTGAATAGTTCTTGAAGGCTCTCTGCACTTTGATTCAAAATAGCCCATATTTCCTCTTCTTGCAATGGTCCTCCCCGAACCTCCAGAGCCTCTGCTAGTGACACATGCATGTTACCTGGGAAATAAACAGACTGATGTAAGACTAAATGACATTTTCTTCTCCGTGCATGCAGTATTCAAGTAGTAATAACTCATGTTCAACCCTCAGTCACAAAAATTCTCAAGCATTAGCAGAACCCACCAAATATCGATAATACAAAATGTTCCCTATGGTAATAAAGAATTTTGAGCACCTACTGCAGAAAAACTCATGTTAAGAATATAATGATACATATTAATATTGTAGGCTCTACATCCATAAATTCAACAAGCTAGCATTAATTCACAAACTGTGGGCAAGAGCTTGCTCTGTTAATAAAGATAACAGATTGATCAGTAGTTACAGGTTTATTAAAATAAATCATCTATTGACACGACTTTGACAGGTTTAAGTCAGTGAAGCTGTTGTTAGAAAAGGAAGCTCTTCCTCCTTTCACAGAGTTGTTGATAGTATTTCATGGCCATATTATGAGAAGCACTGCCTGCAAATATGCACACAAGCAAAATAGCTATGGAACTGATAGATAGCTATGGAACAGCTTCTCCTTTCAGGTAAAACCCACAATAAAACTGTTAGCAGCACTCTGCATATTACATCCCCAGAAAACAAAGATTTCTTTGCCCAGATAAAAGAAGTTATGCTTCGCTATTTTTTGAAAGAGCTAAACCACCACACTACAATATAATATTCTGTTGTCCAAAACCATTTGAAAACCAAAGACTGCATCCCTAAATATTCTGGCAAAGCAAAGCTTCAACCGTTCAACAAGCTCAGGAGCAAATAAACCATGTGTCTGCTAATTACTCCAGCTTTCTATGGAATGTTCTCAGATTGAGCACTCATGCCAATTTCTATTTCTGATTAGGATGCAGCTGCAGTGGCTTCTCTCCATACTTCTCTCCAAAGCCCAGAGAATAAAATCTTGAGGTAGTGAGCTGTAGTAAGAGCCTAAGGTATACTGTGACTCACTGGTAAGTTTGTTATTTGTCTCAAAGGCTCCAAAGTTGTTGCTGGAAATGGAAAATACAATTCCAGAAGCAATACTTATGGTCTGGAGACCAGTAATTGATACCAACAGTTTCAGATGACCCAACGGTACTGCTGGAAGCTCCTGCCCCTTCCTGTAAATCACCTACCCAGAGCCTCCCCATCACACCATACAATCCTGGCTCAGGCGTAGGATACTAACCTAACAAATTTAAAGAGGAATAGGCTTACAGACTATATTTATTTTCCTAACTGTTTAGGCAGGTTTATGCCTTCCATGTGTTTTTAACTACAGATAACCCACCTAAACACATATAATGGCAACATAAAAGGCTGACTATCCTGCAGTTTCTAACTGAAAACATGGGGTTTGACAATACTTGCTAAAATACTAGCTTTTTCACCCAGAATTCCATACTACTACTCAAAAATTACATATTGCTGGCTGCTTCTCAGCACAGCTTATTTTTCCTTATCTCACAACTTGCCAGTCTGCAGCATTCAATTACTGTGCATATTTACTAAGCCAGATATATTTTCAACAATTAATGTTCAAAAGTCATCATTAAGAGAGAGTAGAAGGGAAAGCAGACTCAGATACATTTAAAAGAAAGATGAAATGTGAATTCCCAAAGAGAAAAATAAATAAACCATGAAAATGGCAAGGTAGGGACCAATGTAGACTTGCAATAAATGGAAGGAAAACCAGAGAAAATTGTGCTTTCAGTCAGCATGAGATTCACATACACCAGGCACAGAGTGAGTGTCTGGTCTCACTGTTCCAGAAAATTCTGTGATTTCATGCCACTGTGTCAAATTTCAGTAGGTAAATCTAGAATGAAGCTGTCTGGATTAAAATATCTCATCTTCTCCTAGGGACTAAAAATACATGAACTCCAAATGAAAACTTTCTGTGATAAATATTCTAAAGGAGAATGCCAAGCATAAGAACAACAATCCCCTCTCCATCACCCCAAATCCTTCTCTGCCACTTCCCTTTTCCCCATTCTGCAAAATGTTGCATCCTTTCAGGTGTGATTAAATAGTGTGGACTGTTCTGTAGCAGATACAAGCCAATTCCCTATTTAACAACACAACAGAGACCATAAGCATGTCTGCTCAAACTCCCAAACACATTATATCAACAGTAAAAGAATCCTACAGCAAACAATTTCTTGATCACAGTACGAAGCAATATGAATATACACACCCAGCCACCCAGGCCTCTGCTGTAGCAGTGCAAGCAACAAGATCTGCTTGCATTTTACAGATAGCAGGAGCTCGACAAATAAAAATCAAACACAACCCAACAAAACCAAACTATGATTTTGAAAGCCCAAGCAAAATCTATCACAAAACCAGTCATTACCAGCACAGCCACATGCAAAATGCCACAAGCTGGGATTTGAGTTGTACTCTCATTGAAGCAGATCTGTTTCACTAACTGTTTTGGTAACTTTCTCTGTGACTTTTCTTCCTCAAAGTTATCTTTAGGCTGCAGTGCTTGTCTGTCTCAGCAATGGGCAGAGCAACATGCTGGTTATGAGGATTAAAAAACCTCCCACAAAATGGTTCTCTAGCACCAAGGAACTGACTGAGGAAAGCTGGGGGGAAGTTGCTCGCAGGAAAATGCAAGGCCAGGTTTCTCCACCTGCCCAGCCTACCTGTCATCAGCCAGGCACCGATCTGGAGCTGACAGTGGAAGTGCCTGGCTCAACACATATTTCTCCCCCACCAGTTTGTCTGTCTTGGATGTTTTACACAAGAAGACATTTGTAGGAATGCTGACGTTTGCAATGCACAACTCCTCCAAATTCCCTGTCTCCTCAGATTCTGGGAACCCTCAATAGTGTGTGGTCCTATGTGAATACAGAAACCTCAAATGTTCAATTCATACAAAAGCTTTTGGTTCTATGCAATACCCAAACATTATGATAAATTGCAATATAAGGACTATATGGAGTAATTTTTCTAAGAGAAAAACATTTGAAGTTTTTGTAGAATACCGTATCAAAATGATGTTCCCGGCAGTCTCTGTGGTTTTCAGTGTTCCAGGTTGACCAGCAAAGAAATCTAGATGTAAAGTTCTCTATGGACTCATAGTTCATGTCAACCCATTTTTTTGCTACAAGTCCTTTCCCCGTCTCCTCTTTATCCAAGAAAAGCAAGATCTGGAATTCTGTGCCCTTGTAATAAGGATGGACAGACTAAAGAACATGGAAAGGTGCACCTTCCAAGGATGAGTTCACTTCCCCTTTTCTTGGGGCAGAATTATGATGGCTTCTTAATACAAGACAACAGGGAGATGGGATCAGAGTAGACAAGTCTCAGGGTTAGGTGGTATGAACTCCACAGGAACTGCTAGGGCATGGAGTACTCACACACCCAAAACTTACATGAGATCACAGCCACAGGACATCCCAACAGGGAGAGTCACACAGCAGAGAGCACAACACAGTGTAGGAAGGCAGTGGACAAATTAGAACACTGGAGGTGCATAGACATGAACCTGACAGACTGCTTGTTCTGGGGCAGAATTTACTCCCAGACCACACAGGAATACTATTTCCACAGGAAGGGAGTTGCATTGTATGGAGACAACTTTAATGCTCCAGGACAAGAGAGTAAATTCAGGTGTAAATCATTTGTATTAACAAGCTCTGGGTGCAAATTTCTTGGCACCATTCAGCCCTAAGCCATGCAGGCAGCACAGTCACGGGGAAAAATGTTGCCTAAGACAGAGGCCTCTCCCATATTTCACTTTTTGAAAAGAGCCTGTCTACCTCCTGAGCACCAGCTGCCAGCTCCTCCCTCTAGACAGACAGCTCACACACTCCCTGGTGAGTGGGATGGGGCTCTGGCTCTTGCCTGAAAGCAAGCTCAGTGACCTCCTGGCTTTAAAAAGTCTCATTGCAAAGTCCCGGCAACCCATGTTAAAAGCACACCACCTAAGGAACATCCAGACAGTGCCTACCCCACCAGGCAGCCTTCCACGTGCTCTGTCCCAAGGAGGACAGAAAGCACAACAGGAGCAGCCCTTGACAGAGTAATTCTGTCAAAATGACTGTTTGCAAGATATATACTTTTGTCCCTACCACTTACAAAGTCTTCACTTTTTAACTGCTTGTGTATGCAGAAGTTAAGTGCTTAGAATTCTCATTTCCCCCAACCACCACCATTTCTCCTCACACATTTTAAATTTTAAATTGAAGGTCTCCAACAGCAAAGAAGAATTTGGAAAATTTTAAAGGCCGTTCTTTCCAAATTTTATTGAACTGTCGCCAGCCAAAATATTAAGAAGCTTTTGCCATAACAGTGATTATTAAAGACTGTAATACAGTAATTTTTGTCAAAAAAGTTCCTAGAAACAATAAAAGTTAAAAGGCTAAATTGCTTCAACTTAACTGATGCCTGACACTTGGTGTTTTGGTTTTATTAACATATCCCTTGCTTTTTTTCCTTACCTTGTGCATCAACATTTTTCCCCAATGTTGTAATAACTTCAGAACAAAAACTTTTAGTCAAAAGCTGTACTTTAACATCAGCTAACTGAAATGCCTGCACTACCTTGCACTTGATATTTCATAGGAATATGATGCCAAGAAACATGAAAAGCAACTGCTCTGGCATACACTCTGCAGGTGTTTTTAGATGTGCAAGAAACAGTGAAAAAAATCTAGAATAACAAAAAGTGTTAGCATTTCTCAATGATCATATAAAATATCGTGATATTAAATTTTATCCTTTGACAAAATTTAAAACAAAGAGGAGAGAGCAAGAAGGCTCTATATGCATACAAAATACTTTCAGTGGAGAAAAAACCCACCTTATTTGTCCCATGTAAAACACTGTTAGCTGACCTTAACTGTCCTGAATATGAGCAATATTGCCCCCTTGCTCCACAGGGACACTTAGGCAAAAGGTGGCAGGTTCTGAAGAGACTTTTCTCTTAGCAGATGAGCCAAGAGCCCCTTCTTGGAGGGGGCTTCTTCCTCTGGAGATATAAATGCCTGGAGGCAGAAGTACATTTAACAAGACAATTCTATCCAAGAGAACCTCTTAAAATTCACCTTTTTCATGCCATGATTAGCTGCCTGAAAATAAAACACTGACACTTTCATTCAGCACTCACTGAAGCCAAAGTGCTTTCTAAAAGCACTAGAACAGGCACAAGTCTCTGACACTAAACTGGGGCTAGACCTGGACAGTTTCCAAAGTCTGGTCTCTCCCATTTCAGAACCTGAGCACCTTAAGCCATTACCATGCCCTGTAATTTCAGAATTCTAGCATCTATCCTCTTTATTTACATTGGCCCACATCTTACACCCACAAACAAGATCCGGACTACATATACCAATTATTTTATCCCCAATAATACTGTTGCTGAAACTGGGCTGAAGTGCAAAACCCTGGAGCCAAGATAGAAAGCTTGCACTTCAGTAGCCTTTGAAACCTTATTTTCAAATCCACACCTAAAAAGTGGTTTTCCTATAGCTGCAGGTCCAATTTGCATAGACTATCCAGAAAATAAGGCATTATTTGCAAATAGTCAAGTCAAGCATGCAATCAAGTCAACCACACAAGCTAATCAAGTCAACTGTGCTTAAAGAGATTTTTTCTTTTAGAGTCCTGCTCTCATGTTAATTACTGCACATTATTCTCAATTATTGTCTTGAAGGATAAGGAAAGAAACCCTTGTGTCATATCCACTTTTTTCATTTCTCCTATAGATACAAAGAGAGGGGACACAGCCCCACAAGATCCAGCTACCATTTCCCCCCTCTTTTCTAAAGTATTTAAAGAACTGCGAGAAATCAGGTGAACCAAAGTTTTTGGGAAAAAATCCCACAGTCCCATGGTGCTTTTCATTCAACCTGAGACCATATAATAATATTACCTTAGCACTATTTTTTCTCTTTCATCTTAGAGAGACCAGCAGAGATTGTATTACCACCCAAGTGTTTCTCCCCTCTTCCTGTTATGGAATAGATTAGCTTCTTGCACTCACATATTTTCTTTCCATGTTCTCCTCTTTCTCCCCCACAGCAGACAGGATGAAATGTCAGCAAAACAAAAATCCCATGCTCCTGGGCAAGTCCTCAACCTATACCAAGTTTCTCTGAAACTGCATTTCCTCTTCAAACTGACAGCTTGCTGCTTGAGCTCAGATCTCCTAAGTAAGGAACAGAAACTAGCTCCAGTTTGTGAGAAAACACAATATGGAAACACTCCCAGAAGTATAAATCTTGGCTTTTATCTCAGCATACACAGATTAACAGATGAGATGCTAGCATTTCTCCTCCCAAAGCCTTAAATCAGTACTATATTCCCAGATCTGGAAGACAGAAAAATGTGACACACTGAGAATCTTGGCTTGCAGCTCCAGGACAAGCAGTGTTTATTTTACTCAAAAAGCGCTTTCTTTCTTTCTTTCCTGGAAGGTGGAAAGAAATCAGCTTTTGGCATTGGCCTGAACACACAATGGAAGACAAGCTAGGGTTAGTGTTGACTCCCTCCTTTGCTCTTCTGTCTCCATCACCAGAACCAGATAAACTTGTTTATCTGAAGCTTCGTGTTAGGCAAACTAGTAAAGCCAGTCCAAATTGCATATAATGATCATGAAAGTCATGTTTTCTAGGCAACTGCAGAATGCTTTTTCATACATGAGGGTAGCTGATGTTTCACATTTGATATTAAAATTTTATTCAGAAGAGCATATAATTATCACTACAAAGTAAGCTTAATCCACATAAATCGCAGCATGATTCTTGTATCCCTCTCTTTGTTTAATTGTCAGTGTAAGATTCTTGGGCAACTCCCTTATTTTGCTGTTGATCTGCTCCACCTCAGAGAGGGCACGTCTCCTTGATGCATTTCTCATACTTGCAACTTTCATTTTAATTGCTAAGTAGCAGCAGAAGACCTGTGACTAAGGTAAGCTTTAGGAAAAAAAAAAAAAAAAAATCAGGACTACAAAGCAGCTTGGCTATAGTGACACTTTTTAAACACCCTCATTCACACATAACAAATTAAACCCTTCTGATGACCTGAAATAACCAGAAGCAAAAAGGCATCTTGCTACAGGATGGAGTGATGACGTGCTGTCTATCAGACAAAAGGCAACAAAAATGGCACCTCCAGCTTTAGTCCAGCAGTTATTCCATTGTTGCATTGGAGAGCCACGCATTCCTCACATACTGTGAAAAGGTCATGACTGAAGTCTGTCCTTACTCACTCAGCTCTCAGCACAGCTGAAGAGGGAATGAAAGCTTTTGTCAGGGGAGCAGAAATAGTAGCAGGCACCTGATTTAAATGTCATGGAGCCACTGGAAAGCATTATTCTAAGTCCGTAAGTACTGCTTCCCACCATCTGTGCCATTCTAAAGCTGTCTACAAATGAAACACGGGCCCTGGTGAGCAAATGAAGGAAGTAGTGATAATTACTTAGTACAGTAACTGCTTTTTCATTCAGTACATTATTTTATAACTATATTATGGTATTATTCATAACCAGTTCCCAATGTTTGAGAAGAGTAATGCTCAAATATTTAACACCAAAATATAAATTGCCACAGACAAGAAATTCAGGGACTCTACCAATAAGTTTCACTAATGGATCAACTTACTTTAGAGTAGATTTTTAAAAGCTTAGCTTAGGGCCTCTCCATGATAATGAAGTGATAACTTTTACTACATCAATCAAATTCGCTAGTTCCAAAGGGCTCAGATTCTGTCAGAATCCTTTCAGTCTCAGTAACAGAGAATGATATCTTCCTTTAAACATGCCTCTTCTTGGGAAGGCAGTCCCCTTGCAGTAATGTAATAATCAGTGTCATGAAGGCAGCGCAACTGGATCAGCAAAAAATTAAGCCAAGTGACTAAGAGTTCTCTGTTTTCTTGGATGTGGCACTTGAAAGCCCTTCAGATAGGTATAAAAACAGTAAGTTAATGTGCTACAATACTGGGGGGGAAGAGAAGCAGTAGCACCCACCAACCTTAGTCATAAAGAAAAGTGTTAAGTTTGCAGTATATTTGTAAATAATGTAGAAGTCAACATACTCTTAAGAAGTGTAAAGACTGACCCTACCATATGTTATTTCAAAGCCTGACTTTAATTCTATATATCCACATCCAATCCTTCCACAAATGGCTTTTTAGGCTGTTGATTAAACTGCATGGTTCACTTGGGTTTTGAGATTTCTTCCTTTAATGGGAGAAAGGTGGATCTGAGCAAAACAATCTTTGTCAGCCTCATATATTTGACTATCAGACATTTTGAAAAAAGACATTAGCATAAAATATGGCACTATGGCATACCTAAGCAGTTTTTCCATAGTTAAAAATGACCTCATGTATGGTACTAGTAAAGAATGCAATGGATTCAGGAATAAGGTTTGTGTTCTTCATTTGAAAGCAGCATCCTTACACACTCACAAGAAGAAAGAGAGCTGCTGACTTGTGTACTCAACCAGAAAAAAACCTCTGGTATTCAGAGGACAGTTCATACTAAAAGCCACCTCATGTCCTGCCTGGAAAGGAAATAATATTCGATAATGCAGATAAAACTGTGTGAATAACAGAATGAAGTTTGAATGACACCTACCTGCACCTGATTCCTCCAGCAGTGCTTCTCCTCAGGTGCATACAGGTAAAGAAGCTGCACTCCTACAACACCAGGATTTTTTTGTTTAAGCACACATTCAGTCTGAGAGCTGACAAACTTCCACATGGATCACCCCACTTACCATATTTCTACTAAACTGCACTTGCATGTTTGTGTGGGTTTTGCCATGAAAATTTAAAAAAAAATCCCAACCAATTTAAAAGTTACTACCCAGCCAGCATCCTCTCCAGCTACTCGGTTCTTACTAATACTCCAATATTTTTAATGGCTCCCAATGACTTTCTTACCCAATGCCCTAAGCTGAACTACATCCTCACACACTTTTTTTCTGCCTGTAACTTGGTGGAAATAGTTGATGAGTCCAAATAATTACTGATGGAGAAAGATCATCTGGAGAGTCTACTATGCACTAAGTCTTCAGTCTTTGATGCTCAAAGAAGTAATATTCCCAGCTCCTGGAAAATTTAGATTTCCTAAAGCAATTATATATGCTCTACAACACAGAAGTTGCAGCAGAAAAAAAAAAAAAAAAAAGTGTTGCCTTCTCAGACAGTTATGATTTCTCAGGTTCATTTCTGGGAAAAAAAATTTAAAAAAGATATGGCATAAGGAACAGAACATTACAAGGTCTGCAGATAGATAACACCATGGATATCTTATCTGTGAACTCACCTGTCTGAGACTAAAGCTATTATTCACACAAGTGATGACTAATTATTATTGTGAAAGTCTGAATTTGTAGCCTGAAAAACAGACAAGATGGAACAAAGGCCTACATTTCAGCTGTCAAGAACAGTACGCACAAGAAAATCTGTGTCTCTAGGACCAAAGCATAAGCTGAGAGATTCTTGCTCTGCTTTCCTGTAAGTTGAAATAAATGCTAATTCAAGCACAATAGCAAATATCAAGTCTCATTCAAAGAGTACTGCTCTGTAACAGAAGAAAAAAAAGTAATTTTGCTCTCAGAGAGCCTCTCTATTCAGACATGGTAGTACAAGGTGTGAGATTTACACTTTTTATATGCATGAAAATACAATTTAAAATGTCTGTGATATGCTATCCTCCTATTAGGTGTGAAAACATTTACAAAGATTTAAGCAGGGGGAATCAGTGACTAATCTTACAAAAGCAACTTCATACACTTCCAACTGAGAAGCATAACTGACAATACCCTGGTGCCTCATCAGGAAATACAAACTCTCCAAGGGAATTGCAGAGATGTGAACAGGCAGCTGGCTGGATTTGACTTGTCCATGCTGCTTCAAATGAAGGAAAGATGATCCTAAGGAAATGAGAAGCACTGGCAAATGCCACTACATATCTGGCTCGCTGCACTTTGTCAGCCTTCAGGAAGGATGTGCTTTTGACAGTGCCCACTCATGTTGAGAAGAGTGTGTGCATGTCCCCACATTGGCATGTGTGTTTATCTATATAAAATGTGTGGGTGCATGCATATGCTTCATAGAGGCCAAATATTTCACTTTTGTATTAAGTTTCTGCTGAAGGACAAGAGAAAAGACCTGAAGGACAAAGAGAGTTACAAATGGGCAGGAACACTGATCTATTTTGAGAAGCCAACATGAACTACCTGAAAGCCTTGTTAGAGGGTCCCTAAAGCCTATTAAAGGTTTTGGCCAAGGAAGATTTAAATAAGATTCTGTAAGCATTTGGAAAAACAGATTTGATACCAGCAGATGGGCTGCAACTCTAGTAAGAGACCTCCATCTGTCCAGAAACTAGCTCTTCACTCTACACACACACACAGTATTGCAAGTGCAGCACCAGAGAGTCTTACAGGTAGAATAATTTCCTGCAAAGAACTTCATAAGCATCCATCATCTATAAAAACCCCTGTCCTCATAAGAGACTTCACAGCACTTCCTTTTCTTCATAAACAAGTCATTTTCTGGAAAAAAAAAAAAATCCAGTCAACTGCTATTTCTTGAAAGCACTTAATTGCTGTTCAAGTGATAGGAAAGATATTTGCCTTTCAGTGATGCTGAGCTGAAGAGCAGACTGCTGGAAATTGTCCTTGAACAGGATATAGGTCAGTTTTTCCCCCAGTAGCTGAGAATCTGTCTGTGTAATGTAATTCAGGTGACCTACCAATAAGGTCCAACATGTCCTATATGAAACAGTATGTGGTTAAACCATAATACAGAAGATACCAGACCTCTGAGTTAAATGCACACTGTGCAAACATGGAGATCTCTTCTTGCTTGTCCCACAGGAACTGTTTCCACCCTCAGAAGGTGATAATTTCTCCTCTCAGACTGCAGATCCCTTCTTTCTCCACTTCCTTCCATACTCAAGCATACAGAAATGAATTTAAGACTAAAGCTGTGCTTAGTCTCTGCATATACACTCCCAATCAGTAACCAATTTACATGGCACTTAGAAGTCTGAGAGTGAGCAGAAAATATGCTGTATACTCTTCCATGCTGGGAAACAGACCCACTGCCCAGAAAATGGAAGACAAGCTTTACATGAAGGATATTATTCCCTACAGGCTCATTATAGGATTTCCTTAAATTCTCAATTTCCTGCTGCTGGTGATTTCATATTTCAGTACTTCCAAAGTTCTTTGACTGCTCTGTTAAATATATTATTATCAGGGTCTTTAAGCATATTACCCACAGCCATCTTGCAAATACTGAAAAAAATTGACTTTAAAGGCAGATTTGCTTTATCCAACCATCCATAGCTGATCCATTTCCTGCAACTAATAGTGTACATCAAAATTTACCTATTTTTCACCCACTCAACTCTTTAGATGTGGTATACACCAAGTACTGAGAACAGTATGGTTTGTGTGACACCTACTTAGCAGCATGTCTAGAGACAGCCATCAGTTCAAAGATTCCACATAAAACATGAAGATTTTTGGTCATGGAAACTTGCTTTTCAAATGAGCTCTTTATGGAGGCCAAAACCTTCCCGAGCAGCTTATACTGTCTAGTTTAAATCCTGCAATTAGGAGCTTTTAGCTCCAGATTAATTAGTAGACAAAGCCACTTCAAGATTTGGAATGACTATGGTTAGGAAATCATGATCTTCCTTCAAAACATGAGTTGACACAGCACATATGCCTTTGTGCCAAAATCATATGAGTTAATCAGAACCTGACCAGTTAACTCGAGTCCCTCAGCCTTCCACTCTGCTACCCACACTTAAGAAAAATATATAATTATATACTGCATGATTCAGTACGTGTTTACAACTGAACAATTGTTAAATTGACTATACTGCCCCTTGAACAAATTTCTAACACACACCCAATTTATGATTCATCTTAAATTCAGTGGTTATGCATGATTTATTCAGTCCTACAGACACGATATTCTCCATGGCTTAGCTGCCCTCAAAGGTGGTGTGATTATTAGCCCTTTTCCTGTTAGGTGGGAAAACTTGGCATTTCTCTTTCACAAGAGATTCACCTACTTGCTATTTCTGCCCAGCTTCAAATGCTTACCAAGTTTATGGTTTCTGAGCCAACAAAGTGAACAGGATTTGGAGTGTAGAGAAAGATTCTCACCACAAAGAACAAAAGTCTCAATATCATTTGACAGCAGCATGAAAAACCTGCAAGAGTGATTTCTACAACTCCTCAGCAGACCTTCCAGACAAAACAGACTGCCTGATCTATAGCAAAGACAGCTAGTCAGTGATGTAACAGATTTGACTGAGCTTCATACACCAGAATGGACAAAGAACACTATCTGCACTCCATAATGTTTTGGTACTTGGACAGATTGCAGGACAAAACAAGCTACAGAAGATGGCATTGCCAAAGAAACAGGAAAAACAAGGCAGCAGCACCTCCTCCCATGACATAATACCAAGCCTGCTATCACCAAAAAAACCCCAGAGTTCTGGGAAGTTTTGCTTTGTCTGGATGATAAACATTCCTATTAGAAGGACAAAAATCCATATTACAGCCTTGGGCTGCATAACAAAGTCAAACTAGGAGAAACTTTTCCTCTACAGGCCTAGAAACTGAGAAGGAAGTGATTCACAGCATCATCCTTCTTTTCTTTTCTTTGAAGAACATTCCTACAAATAGCAATGGAAAGTTAGTGAGATTGAGGACATACACAGGTACTGCCCATGTACAAATGATATTTGCTGTATTGGAACAGAACCAAGCAGAAGGTCACATTAATCTCTGAAGCCATTGCCCAGAGAAGGATTAAGTGAAAGGAGAATAGAAGGATAATATAACAGCAATCCTTGAATCTTTAATTCATACAACTGGCCCAAAGGGAGTTAGACCAGTTAAAGAATGCATCAAACCTTGCGCCTTCACAATCAGTTTGATGTTACTGTGTACCACAGTTTAACTCTGTAACTGTTACTGCATGGAGACCCAAGAAAACAGTAACTACAACTGCCTAAAGTAAACAGAAAAACCTGATACCAAAAAAAAAAAAAAATCCTCCTTTCAAAACATTAAAGCTCAAGCCTTACATAATCTAGTCTGCATACAATATACCAATTTTCATCCTTTCCATGCATGTCTAGAACTTTGACAACAATCCAAATTTTATTCCAGTCCTGAATTTAGTATTTCCATTTTATTCTTGCAAAATTAAAAAAATTAGTATATTATTTAAAAAGTATTATTTACATTTTCGGTATACAAATGGAATTAACTCCTAGGAGAAAATTCAGCTTCTATGAAAAAATTTTCACAAATGTGTGAAAAAACATGTGCTGAACCTCTTCAACTCCCATTTCTATCTTTCATTGCCAACTAAACACTTTGCAGATTATTCATTGATACATTCCATAGAAAATTCATAAATGCAACACTTAAAAAACACCACTTGGACAGTAGTCTGAAACAGATTTCAAAACTTTGAAATGTTTTACCAATAGTTTCAAAACATCCTCCCATAAACTTTGCTTACAAAATACTGAATTTGAATGAGAGTTTATCAAACTGGACCAGTTGTACTGGTTTACCTCAAGTTGCATACACACTTAACCTGAGAAAAAGCAGTAGCAGCAATCAATGAGAAGCATCAAGTGTTCACTGCTTACAGAAACACCCAATTTGGTATTAGTGTAAAGAGGCAAGGAGGAAATAAAAAAAGGAGGGGTGGAACAAAATTTACAGTCTTGAGATGGAAATCTTAGAGACGGGAAAATGTATTATCTCAGTCTGCAGTGGGAAGTTATCCATGGATTCCTCACTGTGCACAAAAGCTGGAACCAAGACTTCATCAGAGAGCTGAGAGAGAAGAACAGACAGGCTGCTTTAGTCAACGAAGAAATACCCAGCTTAAGACAAAGGGGCAGTCAGGAACATTAGAAGCTTTCACACAAGAAAAACAAATTGAAAAATCATTATAGATACCAAGCCTTGCTGGAAAAATTAAGGGATTCAGTGGACCATTACTAATCAATTACAGAGGAAATGTAATTTTTCCTCAAAAAATTGCTTTACCACTTGGTTTTACACTACAGATCCTTTTTCATCCATGTATCTAGACAGTGAATATTAACCCAGTTATTCAGGGGGAAACAAATGTATAGAACCATTCACAGCCTGCTTTTTAAAAGGTATAGATTAAAATTTTGAGCTTCGGCAAAAAAAATTAACTGAAGACAGCTGGCATTAACCCAGATTTTGCTTCCTACCATGCTGATGAGTGACTTCTCCCATTTTCTAAGGATCTTTTACAATAATTACTTGTATAGATGTTGCTGTCAAGTTTCACCCTTGATTTTACACCATCAGTCTACAAAAAGGTAATAAAAAACCCCAATTTCTCCCATTGGCAGATGGGAGTGGGGAAAAAAGGAAGGTGAAGGAAACCCAAACTTTCCTGACCCAGAAGTCACACACAATTTACAGCTGCTCTATATACCCAGGTGCCTGCTGGTGACTAAGTAGAGCTTTTTTCACACAGCAAAATCTGAATTCCACAAATTCTTTGAAAAAAAGTTGGAAGACTTTATACTCTGAGGTTCCAAAAAGCAATTGCTCTTTTTAGATGCATATTTACTTCTTGGCACAAACTTTGTCTTGTTTGTTGCTAGTTTTTTTCTAACTGGCATTTATAGCCTATCACTGAAAATACATCATAAGACTTGAAATTAATGTTGTCTACATAAATATATATATATATAAACCTATTAAAGTCTAGACAGGCAATAGTTTCTCTTCCATTTCTCCAAAACCACTGAAGAGGGAAGCAGAACAAACAGATTTTGCATCAGCAGCAGACTTCCCAACCAGCAGTTCATATTACATTGAAAAGTTAAATTCTGTGATCTTCAGCTCTTTAATATTCTCAAAGCAAAGACAATGGGTGGGACAGAATCGGTGATAATTAATATGTATACCAAAGAGTTCAGTTAATGTGAAAGTACAAAAATATTTCCTAAAACATTGCAAACTATATTCTGCACTGTGCAAGCACCAGGGAAATTTCCACATATCACATTAAATTCAATTTGCTGATTCTATTCTGCTCACTAATACTGAGCAGTTGAAGACACAAATTCCTTCAGTGTCTGACAACATCACAAAACTATGGGCTTTGTACTGAAAAATGCTCTGTTCAACTACTCTGTGCAAGGCCCAAGAGCACACACAGCACACATGGTAATATCAACAGAGCACAAGAATCTGATGTTGAGGGAATCAAGAACAAAAAAATGCCTCTTACACAGCATGTCCTTCCCTTCTTAAATAATATGTTTCTCATCTGTAAAAGGAATCCAATTATTTATGTCTCCACAAGTTGGTTTTTGTTGCACTTTTCATGTGATGTCATTTAAAATGACAGTTTACTTACATATTTTACCATTTTACCTAGCAGTATATTTCACTTGCCTAAAACTTTTGTTTTAGTTCAACAACTAAAACTACAACCTAAACTGTGATATCACCGAAGAGTTGCTGTCTTTTTCTCCTCTCTTCCTGAGCAGCTATTTTTACTCTAGAGTCACATGCATGAAAATTAATTCCCCTGATAACTTGACCATCCATCATTTAAACCCTCCTTAAGCAATCTGAACAAAAGGGAATACAGATTCCAAGAGACAAAGGATGAAACAGCCAGGAAGGAACTGCAGCTGGAACCAGACAGCTGTTCTCTGAACATCAAGTCAAGCCCATGTGGACACACAAGAGCTTCAGAGGCAGATCACAAAAGGTTTCTTATTAAGCTTTTGGCCTTTTTTTTTTTTTTTTTTTAAGAGTTTAAATAAGTTCTCAGTTTGGAAGAGCTTCCCATTTCTGTGGTTTCAGAAACTTCAGCAATGTTTAATACAAGAAGTACTAAACTGGATCAGGCCAGCTCTCCCATCCCCTTTCCTGGCAATCACCAGTTTATTGAGTTCCTGAGCTCAAGCTTCACAGTCAAATCTAATAGTCACTAATGGTCTCTGTTCTGTTAACTTCTCTAATCCCCTTCGGAGCACATTTACACTTTCTCTCCACATGACATTTTGTTCCAGTAACACAGCTGCAATTAAGTGGTTCACAAAGAGTATTTTCTTTTGTTTGCTGTAAGACAGAAACTTGCTTCTCAAATTTCACTAGAAAAGAACATGCTAAAGGTCTTGAAGGGCCCAGTCACGCCTCAAAGTTGCCTGACTTTTACTAAGTACCAGTAAATGTCTGCAGCTATCAAAAAGAACAGAAAATGGTTTCTTCTAACAAAAGCAATAAATCTTCCAGCATACTAAATATTTTCTCTTCTTAAGGTATTGCATGGATATAAAATTTCAAAACTATTATAAAACAATTTTTAAGATTTTCTTTAGTATTTTGTGAAAAAACAACAAAAACCCAGCTTAAAGTTTTCTTCCTTTACACACCATATTCCTCAAATACACAGAGGATACAGCTGAATCAGAGACCAAGGAAAAACAGAAAAATTATTCTTACCAAATTAATTCTTACCAAAACTGTTTGCCAACAGATTGAAACAAACTAATGTGCTACAATAGTATCAGAAAACCTCTAAAAACAAGAGTAGTTTAAAAAAAAAAAAGACAATTTTTATAATGCAACACCCAAGTCTTGTGCCAGTCATGGTGAGCACACACATTTTAAATTGACATAAAGGAGCTTTACCCAGCTATTTCAGTAATTCAGTTCTACGCGTTAGCCCATGTGCTTAAAGCTCCAGGCTGATTTGGCTGTTCCACACATGTGATAACCTAACTGCAAAGCCACTCAATAAATGAGTCTATATTTCTGATGAAACAAACTTTCAGCACTGCCAGCTAGCAAATCTTTTATAATCAAATAATATTTAAATTCTTTATTAAGGTCATTCAAGGGATTCAATGACAGGGCACACTGAAAAAGAAGCTGTTCAAAATTTAAGGTTCTTTACTATTAGCTTGATTGCTAAGCATTGTCAGATTATAGCATCAGAAGAAACCTCTTTCAGGAAATCTGAGTCTAAAGTTGTGGGGTTCCTCAAAAACTTATAGTGTGTATTTCTTGCAAATCTTATTAAATAGATCACTGTAGCAAGACTTCCCAGACAAACTTCTGATTTTCAGAGTCTGAACAACCCTACAAATAAAAAGGAGTAAGAAGATAAATAGTTCTAAAAAACCTAAAAAAAAAGAAAAAACCAAGAAAACAGACAAATAAAAAAACACAAGATAGAAATCAGGTAATTATTAACCCTTGAAGACCTTAAAAATAACCAGTAAGCTGGGAACATCAAAAAGTACAGGCAGCTACGAAGGTCTGAAAACTCATCCCAATCTTTATGAGGAAGAAACCTCAGCTCACAGAAGCCTCCACCACCAGCACATAAGGACATTCTTGCAAAGCCCATAAATCTGAACTAGAGGGAACTGAAGGTGTCCCATCACATCTTGAATGAGCCCAACCCTTTATTTCTGCCCCCATTTCTTTACCCCACCTTCCTTTTGTTCCAGCCTGTGTGTTCCTCCAAAAGATAATGGTTTTCTAACAGTTTTCCCAAGCTAGACCTTCTAGGTCAAAATTTTCCAGATGCTTTACAGGTACTCGTGCTACCTTGTAAAATAATTTCTTCCTTTTTCAGACACAAGCCATTTGACAGCCCACAACTGCTCCTCTTGTACAGAGCACTGGTAATTTATTGACATACAGACATATGCTGCATGGTCTACTGCTATGTTATGTATCAATAAGGATGTCAATGGCATTTGCACTCCACTTTCATCCCACTCAAATTTCCAGTGAAGTTAGTAGTGGGAGCCTCATCATTCTTCAGGGTGTATCAATTCAGATGCCCACCATAAATGTCAAAGTTATTTTCAGGGAAAAATATAATCAAAATTTAAGTTTTCCCTAGACTGCAACATTTTTTTCCTAATATTTCAGTGGATTCATTAGCTGTGCTATTATTTTTTTTACAGTTTTCTAACACTAATTAATAAGCTGAATGTTTGTTCAGGTGTTTCTGAAGCTCTGTCTCTAATGGTTAAGAGGAAGGCCCTTCAGGTAGGTGCAAGGCACTGGTCTAAGAAGACAAAAGATGATTGAAGATACATGAAAATTCTAAAATACAGAGTCTATGAAGGCTGGACAGAATCTCTTTCCTCCTAGAAACCTACCCAAGATAAATCCTTGATTAAAAAGTGCACAGGGAGCTTATTAATAAATAAATCTCTGCATAATGCATGCATACAGGCAGTACTCTCTTATGTCCTAAATGTCAAATTAATGTGAAGAAGTCCAATTAAGAGACTTACAGAAATTTAAAGCAAACTGGCTTCAGAAGAACAAACAGAAAATGCACCTCAATCACTGAAAAACAGTTAAAACACACTAGGGCACTTGAAAGACGTACCATAACAAATCCTCTGAAGGATAAACCAGTACTTGTCACCTGTTGAAGTATCCCATTTAAGGAAGTTCCACACAGTCTTTAATTAGGCTGCTGGAAGCAGCCTAATTAAACTTAACCACACAATTGTCCAGTCAGTGACACATACTACAGAGATGTCTCTGGAAGCTCCATGTGTGCTGTTCCTCACTGATGTTAAAAAGCAAAGCATAAAAGCAGCACTTGGACCATCCTATCGACCATTTGCTTGCCTGGGATTCAAACTCCCAAGTTAATTCATTGAAGGCAAATACAGCTTTTGCACTTGGCTTGAGAAAAGAGAGCTATTATTCCACTGGTCATAATCCTAAGCACTAGGAGGGGATTTTCTGACTTTACAGTAAAGGTACTAAAAGGCAAAACTGCTCCATTTCCCTTCTCTAACTTTTCTCTGTTGAAACACTAAAATCTGTGAAGAGAGAAATGGGTAAAATCAGTAATAACATAATGCTGGCTCTTGATAAATACTCAGCAAGATATTTTACAGCACTGATACCCTGATAAGCAAACTAGGTAGAAAAGTTAAACTATCTATGTATGACATGGTTAAATATCCACATGCTTCATTTTTTCACCCCTCTATTGCTTAAGGCAATATCCAAGTCCAAATCTATCACCATTTAAACCAAGTATGACTTTGCCAGGAAGTATAACTATTTCTAACAACTGCAGTTTCAGACTTTAATTTAGCTCTGTCTTTAGTAATTTATTTCATTTCTTAAAATAACAATATATAGAAGTGGTTAGCAGAAAAAAATCAACAGTCCCAACAAGAAAGATGGAACACATTTCAACACTAAATAAGGTTGTTTACAAGTTTGAAATTTTGTAGTTAATATTTCAACAACAATGTTCTACAGGGAGAAACAGACAAGGTTTTATGAGTCAAGTCCCATTACCTTTCCCTGGTGACCCTAAGAAAGCCCTGGAACCACGTGTGTCACAGGTTTACTGGGCTGGGTTTTTATGCCCTCCATTGAGCCATTCATGTCTACCTGAAAACTGGAAAAAACACAGTGCAATATGCCTATGCTAATGAAATGCTGAAGAAATTAATATTAGACGGGAAAAATCCTTATCTGAAGCATAAAATTAATCACTGGGAACCAATTCCCCTGTGCAAACAAGGAGCTACAACCTAGAGTGTCTATACCCCTAGAGATTATGAGATAAACCCTGTTCTGTCTGTACTCAGCAATAACTTAGAAAACCTTTGCACTCAGTTCCTTGGAGTATTTTTCTCTAACCTTCTAACAGGTTTTCTAAACCTTCTCTTTCTTTCTAAACCTTCTCTAACAGGTTATGAGATTCTGCCCACTACATGACTAGAACACTTGCTGCAACAGGAATAAAAGTAAAGACAGACTATAGAATGGACATGAGATTCAGAGAAGCTTCCACTTCCAAGCATGCAATTTTACCACAAAAATTATTTACATTAACGAATCTTTATGCCTTTCAATGCAAATTCTGAAACAGCATTTAAGTCAACAAAAAAATGCAACAATTTCAACAACAGTGGCATAATTGTGCTACTGCAAGAACTAGTATTTATTGTCAGTTTCATACAGCACACAGCATGGTGCTAAGATTCCAAAACACAAGGATATCCTGGAGAGTGCCTGGAAGATTACTGTCATCTGCCTGCCAGAAGACATCAGCTGCACCTGTATGCATATACAGATGTAGCCAAAAAAGCTTTAACAGCTGCTGTCAAACTGTATGTGAAACACACTTATGTGAAACACACAAGAACCTGGTATTTCCATTGATTTATCCAGCTTTCACTACAACGAAAAGCACATCAAAAAATCAGGAATTTGTATGCTCTAACAGCCTCAAGAAAAGTCACCCATAAAGACTTCCAGCTCCAGATCTAAATAAACCAGACTTCAGATACACAATTTCCAATGTACCTCTCTGCACATGCCTGAAGCCAAGTATCCACACTACATACAATTACTCAGAGAAGATGTCAACACCACATGAAAGCCATTTTCAGATTCACTTTCAAAAATTTCAGCCAGCTCTATAGAATGCTCCTGCCCATATTTCTCCCACAGATACAGACAAATGCTCTTCAGGAAGACAACCTCCAAGAAACACATGCACACAAAAAAATGTAGCCAGAGTTGGATTAAAAAAACCCCATGATATCCCAGAAAACCATGTCCTTCTGCTGACAAGGCAGAAGCACACAGAAATTGAAAGTCTGCTAAAAAAGCAATGTTTTTGAGAGCATCAGATTAGTTCATGAAGAAGTTTGTGTTCAGTTCAAACTTGTGCACTTAAATTTTCATCATTTTTAGGTCAGTCAGTTCTTCTCCCTGAGCTTTAATTTCAGCTGCAAAACAGGAGATAAAGCTTTTGTCTCTTTTCCAAGTGCCCCATTTCACCAAATTTAATGACCAGTTGTTTGAAGCAGAAACCAGGAGCTAACACAGCAGCTAGTCCTAAATCTGACATTAATTACCTTACCACCTGCAAATCCTTAATAGTACTCAACATCCTGTAAAACTACAGTATTCCCTATAAACACCACCAATCAAAAATCAGCAGTTTTAATACCAGGTCTCCCTTAATTCTTGACACAATACTTGCAGACATTTCTGTGGCATATTAAATTTACACATAAAAGATAAAGGACAGATGAAACCCTGAGAACAAAGCCTTCCCACGTCTGTTATTCTTTCTACAGTGTCACAACTGGAGCAGATCTCTATCCTAACCAATTGGATTTCAAATTCACAGGGCATATCATTGTCCCAAGGCAACCTACCCAATTAATTACCTTTTATGAAAGCATTTTAATAGATAATGATGCACAAAGAATATGCCTGGTTCCTGACCAGGTATTTAAGTGGCAGAGGAGAAAGAGAAGCCCAGATGAAATAAAAACGGCACCAAAGAGTCGCCTTGTGCCCTTCCCATCTGTAAATGCCAGCTTCCTTCTCTGTCCTTGAGGAGGAGGTGGGGCTGGGAAACACTTCTTTCAGAAGTTCCACCCTTCTTTACAGATGCACAGATTTCATTAATAGTTAACTGGCGACATACAACATTAACTTACCCTGGTATTCACAGCTTTCCATCCATGCTTATCCCATGGGAAGCGACAGCTTGGGACAACTGCTTACCAATATTTTCTGCACCATGACACCCTACACCAGGACTTGCTTTCCAATCTTTTACTCTCACTGACTAGCTCATTTTGAAACAGTAAAATTCCAGTCAAATTTTTCTGTAAGCAAAGGGAAAAAAAGTGACAGACTGTTGAGCTGATAACCAACACTCCTTCCAAAAATGCAGCAATATTTAATGTTCTTAGGTTTAACAAACTACTTGCAAAATCACTTTGAGTTTCACCATCGATGGACTAAAGGTTCTAGGCCTGTCACGCAAGTAAACTGGAAAGCCCTTCCAAAGAAAATAATTCCTCCTAAAGAGCGGACCTTACTCTTGTCCAGGTTCATAAGTCTTCACAGGTGTTCTGGAACAACCACTACAGAGGCTCTTGAGTGCAACGTGTCCTTCACTGTGAAGAGCTTTGAACAAGAGCATGTCAATATTAACAAGGCCCTCTGGGCCATAATGTCGTGTATTTCAACATATAAATATCTGAAGCCCTTTAAGTATGGCAGCATTCAGAGACCTCAGTGATAAAGAAGAGCTTTGTGAAACTGACAGGCACTTCAACAATAAACTCCATTTAAGAGTCTGCCCAGTCTCATTTTATCTAATTACTTACCTCCCTTGCAGGAATAGCATGCTATTAAGGTTTGCTGATTAAGATTTGAAGCCACTTTGAAGATTTATTGTACCATACAACCACTAATTATTATTGTTCATACCTACATTTGGTTGGGAGAAAAATAGCTATGTGCTAAATAATTCCTGTTTCAGATGTAAAAATAAAAATATTTGCCCTGCTGTGCTCTTTAAGAAGTGAACAGCTGAAAGACTGCATTTTTATTTTCAGGCCGTCTCTGTGATAGTGAGTCTGTATGAACCATGTTGCTGAAAAAAATCCCACCATAAAGGAAAAAAAAAGCAAAGACACTACAACTTCCTGCCACCAGAACAGGTAACATTTATGCCCTGGTAGCTTCCCAGTCTCAGGAATGCAATCTCCTCCCTTTCCTAGACTTCTTCACTGCTTCCCTTCAAGGCACTGAAAATGCCAATGCTTCTCACAAGTTACAATGCTATGCACAAGGTATCACTGGTCATGACCAGTCACAGTGGTTATTTGCCACTCATCCACACAGTCCATTTTTACTTTCAAAGGCCTCTGAAGCTGTAAACAGACTATTGGGTCACATCCTTTCACCAGGCTCTGTTATCCTGCTGAAAATACACGCACTGTACTCACTTATGCTTTAACATTCTGCCCAATCTTTTCATCCACTCAAATGTCCTTGAGCCTGGGGTTCTCACAGCCTTCAATTCCACTCAACAACAGTCGTGGAATTAAGAGGGTTTTTTTTTTTTAAATTAAGCTGTCAGAACAACATCTTGTGATACAGACTGTCTCCTTTTACATCTGGTATATTTCAAAGTGTTTACCTTCAACTTAAAAAAAACCCCAAACAACCACACTCTGATTAGGAAAAAATCAATATAAAAACCCAGATCTAAATGAGGTTCTTTTTTTTACCATGCACAGCAAAAGAAAAAAAAAAGTCCCATTATGGAAGGAATACATTATGTGCCTTTCCACTCACCAAACAGGGTTGTTAGGTTAAAAATTAGTAATAAAGTACCTTTAAAGGTTATAGTGTATATTTTTCTCTTTCTTGTTATAATTTTCTTCTTTCCTTAAATTACTGCTTAAATTCTAGAACTGTTCATGGAAAGAACAGCAGATGTGTTTCACTTGGAGTGTCTTTTTTTTACCTGCTACATGTGAAAGCTGAACAGATATGTCCAATTGATAGCACTAGGAGTGGTAGCAAATTCTGTTGTAATTGCACCACCAAAAGATCCTCTGACTAGATTTACTCTTTCCTCATCAGTATTTCTTGCACAAGACCCAAACTGTTTGTTTTCTCATTTGTACCTCTATGGTGGCTGATTCTAACTCTTGCAGAAATGTCTTTAGATCCTGTTTCTGGCCATCCAAAGACAGACTTGCACAGGCGACAGTCAGTCAGCGGCCTGATGCTCTGATGTGAACAGCGACAACAGTCCTGCTCTGGAATGGGCACTAAATGTCATCATTTCACCAACCTGAGCCCAAACTAATGACCCTGGAGTCATGACACCTTGGAATACATATATATATATATATATATATATATATATAATATTCAATGACAGCTTTCTCACATGAGGTTCTACCCTCAGGAAAACGTCTGTGCATTCTGACCCAGTTTCACTGCACAGTTTCACAAAACACGTCCTCTTCCCTGAAAAGGTTTCAGGAACTGATCACGGTTACTGCCCCAGCTAGTTCCACATGCAAAGACTTTCATATTCCCTTCTCCAAAACTCACACCTTAATAAGATGGCTAGACACAGATTACCTGCAACCAACCTTACAGTTTCCATGTCCTACATTTACTTCTGATCCTACCTACAAAACCAAACCGGTTCCCAAATGTTTCCCCAGTAAACAGGAGGGGTACGGAACAGCTCCTGGCGGTTCCATATGAAGTCACTGCCTTTGTTGTTTTAAACATGCAATTTAAAGAGAATGACACAATCTAGAATATGAGAGAGATTATCCTGCGGTCTGCGGAGGTGTCGATTGCTAGCAGATAAAAAGCCAATGAAACCTACGCTATTTCTCATCACCGGCCAACAGATTTATCCTTCATTTCTGCTCCTCCAAAAACGTTAATGAGGAAGAAGTTTCCTCTCTGTTAACAAGTCCGAGGGCCGCGGGGGCTGCTTTGTTTGGTTGGCGCAGGCAAACCCAAGCCCATCTCGGCCGGCAGAGCGTGTCCCGCTGCTGCCGAGCGCCCAGCCCGACCCCACGGGACCCGGGCTGCAAGTCCCGGTGGGAGCACCACCATCCCCCGCCGCCGCGTGCGGCCTTTCTTCACCTCTCCCACACCCCGACGGCCCCGCCGCGATCCGAGAACCAAAGCCCACCGGCTCGCACGCCCACCGGCGGCCATCCCTCCGGGAGAGCCCGGCTCGGCGGAGGCGGCCGGGATGGCTGCCCCGCTCGGAGCGGCAGCCGCGCACCTACCGCCGCTCTAGAGCCGCCGTCCGCGCTCGCAGGGCGGCGACGGAGCCGAGCAGCGCGGAGCTTCGCCCGGAGCGGCCGCGCAGGGCTGCGCTGCGAGCGCGGAGCAGCATCTCCGCCCTGCCGGCCGCCAGACCCGGCACGGAGAGGGCGGGAGCGGCGGCGCTCCCCGCCCCGCGGCTCCCTCCTTCCCTCCGCATTCCCTCGCTCCCGCTGTGCGCGGCCGGCCCGCAGCCGCCCCTGCCGGAGCCCCGGTACCTGCGGGTACGCACCGCGGCCGCCCGGCCCCGCCGGCCCGGCGCTCCCGCTGCCCGCTCCGCTCCTCCGGTCGCTGCCCCTCGGGGCCGCCAGCAGCGCGGCGAGGCGGGCGAGCACCGCCCCCCGCCCCCGAGCGCCGCGCCTTCCTCCCCTCCCTCCCTCTGTCTCCCTGCTCCGCGCTCTCTCTCCCTTTCCCTCCCGCCCCCGGGGCGGCGGGGAAGATGCTGACACACGCCCGGCCCCGCCCGCTCCCTCCGCGCCCCGACCGGCCCCGGCCCCGGCCCCTTCCCGCCCTCAGGGTCCGGCCGGGGCTCCACAGCGGCATGAGGATTGACTCGGGACTTGGCTCTCCTGGGGGCGAACTTCAGCCCTGCTCTTGGCCCCAAAGACGGTTTTTTTTTTGTTTTGTTTTCTTCTTTTTTTTCCTCGGTGATGATCTGGCTGCTCCCAGGCCTTTCAGCTGAAAGTCTTGGTCCGCAAACTTGAACAAAAGCCTTAATGCCGAAGCTTTCAAACACGGCCGATTGTTCATAGTTGTCTGAGAAACTTTGGTGAGGGAAAGGTCCACTTAATGAGGTGAAAAGTTTGGGTGGGTTGCCCTTTTTTTTTTTTTTTTAAGACTTATTTTTCCACTTAGAATGTGAAATGCACTGTGGGAACCCACTGCCCACTTGTGCAGTGGGGTTGGAGCTTCCCCCGTGGGATCCTCTGGAGTTTCTGTAGTAGCTCCCTCCTCTGTGGAGCCAGACTGTGGAAGAAAACAGTCACGAAATAGCACTTTTAGTCGCAAAGAATAATGTCACCAGAGATGTGGCCCCAAATTCGGGCTGTGTGAAAATGAACTTTCAGAATGATAGTCTGGAAGAGCAATTTCTGTTTGAAAAAAAAATAAAATTAAAAAATTGTGAAAAGAGTTGCTTTAGAGTAAATAAAAATATTTGACTGTAACTGTTTCCTAGTGAAATACCAATTGCTTTGTATTAACTAAAGTATTAAGGACTCAGCATAAAAGTCAGTCTGCCATAACTAATAGTGTCAGTGACTTTGTGTAAGTCATAACAAAAATAAAGATGAGTAGTAAAACTAATTTACTAATTTACATAGTAAGAGGCTACAGTAATCTGAGAGGCTGTTAGTTATGTAATTTGAATGTAGTTTTCTTGTAATACAAGTTCTTTAAGTTGATAAGTATCTACTTACGTTTTAAGGTGAACTGACTGTATTGGTATCCACATTTCCAAAAGGAGCTCGTTTTGGTCCCTGTACATTTGTACATTCTATGGCACCTTCTCTTGCTACAGGTCACTGTCTCACTGAAAGAGAATTTTTAATAGGTGTTAATGATCTGTAATAGATTTTATCCTAAAACTCTGCTTCCACACTTCAGACCAATTCATGGTGGCCCTAACCCACACCACTATATATTCTGTCTTCACTGTGTTTGAAAGTAGGCCACAGAAAGAATTCTTTGTAGGAATATGATTTTTTGCAAAGGTGCATTATTAACTCAAGGGAACAGAATGAATGAAGCAGGACTTGGGGATTTGTTAAAACCCAACCTACATAACCAGGCAATATTGGATACTTGTACTGGAATACACCTCTGAGTATAGAAGTCTCCTCCCCTGAGAGTCATCTCTCTTAAAAGACCGTAAATTTGATTGTAATTTACTTTCCTCAAAAGATTTATTTCCTTGTTCTTCATTCTTCTAATGAGCATCTGTTTGGGACAGCATTCTCCTTGGCCTTGTCAAATGTATGTGAATGCCTTAACAATTATCTCATTAGACTATTTGATTATATGTTTAATTAAACATCTTCAACAAGGAAACTTGGAGCTTAGGATCAATGAAAAATATAATTACCATCTTCACCTACTGTGCATTTTACAGGGATGCAAATACATGGAAAACATTGCCATAACTTTAGAGACTTCTTAGATCACTAACTAAAAGAAAGACATAGCATGTTGTGCACAAAGACTGATGCCTTGTAATGCCTCCAGTGTGGGAAAATGAAATGGCTTTTGTCAGTGTGGTGCTTCTGGATTTGTTGTGAACACAACACATTTATTGCAAAGATTGACATTCCAGCACTTAAGAGATTCCTGAGTGTGACTTTTTCCTTAGCTGTTCCAAGGAAGTTTCCATGCTAACCAGAGTTGCAAACATTGTTTTCCTCTGAAGAGATTGTCTGGCAAATAAATGTCCTCCAATTACTCCACCATCAAAATCTTGCATCATTTACGTACAGCTTATGTTTAATGTAGTGCAACTTTGCTTAAGAAAAGAAAAAAAAGAAGCTAATTTATATTATCTACTGTTCATGTTGAAACTTCCTTAATAAAAAGCTAGGTCTCTATCTATGCCTAAACTGGGAGGTTCAAGAGCACCTCCAAGTTCCTGGTTTGGGATGCATGTCTGGCCACACCTTGACTGTGTACTAGGACAAAATCTGTACATAAACTGGACAGGATCATCCCTTAAGCCCAAGAGTGTGGGCAACTGAGAACAAAAAATTGTGTGGCCTGCTGCAGTGTACATGTAAAGGTCAGTTTAGAGGGAAACTAAGTCTGACAATTCACGCTTTGTAACTAAGGAAAGGCATTAAAAAAAAAAAAAAAAGAAAGAAAAAAAAAAAGAGCCCAACATAGGTGGATAGGTGCATCTTACACACTTGGCCCAGAAAGCACCTTCTGTTTGTCTGTATTAGCTGTTGTCATATTATCAAAAGGTCCTAAGCAAATTACGTGAGTGGCTCAGAAAGAAGCAGCAGAAGGAAATAGCTACCACAAAGATTAAATCTCTGGGAAATATTAAGACAGTATGGTGACTGTCTGGGATTTTCAAAAGCGACAATTAATTTTGGGTGTTTCCCTGTTTTGGTGCACAAATGGGGAACTCATTTTCAAAAAGTACAGAACAAGTGGTATCTGAACTTTGGCAGCTTGATTCACAGATCCCTTTAGAACTACTGGCCATTTTATGTTCTTTGGCTAAATGGCAGTCAAGGGATAGGGAAAACACTGCCTACAAACATTTGATGAGGCTCAATGCCAGTGAGAGGAAGTATTTTCAGTCCTCATCTGCAATGAAATCCATTTGTGGGCTAGTGCCAGTGAAGTCTGTAGTGTTGTGATAAGGCACGAAATGATGATACAGACACTGCTGCTCTCGAGGGGAACAAAAAAGAAAGAAGAAGCACCTTTATTTTCTGACTCTAACATTTATAGTTTTCTAAAGGTGACAGTGGATTGGAGGGTGACAGTGCCACCTCTCTAATGCCACTGGACAGACTAAGGGTCAATCAATTCTCTCCACCTCTATGAAAGAATGCAAAACATAGGTTATTTACAGAACTGTGTGTGAGAAAGTTTGTTGAAAGAATGTAAACATCAGAAGGCTTAACAAAGTCTTACAAAATCAGGGCGACAGTCTGTAGTGCTCCTGTTGGCCCTATATCAGTACTGTTGCAAAAAAAAAGAGGCCTAAGATATATTTGGGAGTATTGGTATCTTGTAAAAAAAAAAAAAAAAAAAAGGAAATTGACTAGGAAAGTTGTTCTTACACCAAGACTTATAGCTCTTGAGGATAATCTTCAAGAAAATCTAATTTACAGGAGCTAATTAGCTCTAGATACTTAAAACCAGACTGGTTGAAATAGTAGTAAATATACAGTAGACAACAACCTTGCCCAGACAGAAACTACTTGTTCAAACTGGTCCTCTCTGCATTTAACTTTGGAGTCTATCTTAATGAAGGTTTTGTTCAGGAATATTACAGTGAAGAGTTAAATCAGAGCAGCGGAAGAGAGACATTAAAATGTATAGGGAGAGTAGGAGAAAAGGACTTGTTTTCATCTGAGATTTGAAATGAGATGAAGGGTCACCAAGGCTGAGAAATACACAAAGGCTGTCCCAGACTGCAGCCTGTTTGGAAGAAAAGGCTCTCACATCAACAGTAGCTAGATTGTATGGAGGGACAGACCAAAGTCTAGACAAGTTGCCAGGGGCATAGGGGGGCACAGAGAAAAAAGATTTTTTTTTCCAAAATTGTAGTGTTTCTATTATTTCTATAATTCTATAATTGATGGCTCTCTGCTGGCCAAATTGTAAAGGCCAGGCATTGTGGATTTTGAATATTCTTCCGTTGCAGCTCTCCAGCATCTACAAGCATTGTGTTTGTCTTCATTCCTCTTGCTGCAATGCAACTTGGCATCATCCTGTGTGCAAGTGATAGCACAACTTCTGCTGAGAGCTCCACAGTTCCCTCAAACAGAGAAGGAGTGGCTTGTACCAATGACAGCTTTATATTTGGCCATGATCTTCAGTATCCACAGGTCAACAAGAAATGCTGCTTATCTAGTGGTGAATTCTGTGATCTGGGGGTCATCTGTTATTTTTTGCTTTGGTTTCATGCAAGGAAAGTTGCACAATGACAGCTTCAGTAGGTGGCTGTCTGCAGGCAAGCAATCCAACATTTGCAGCGTGTGCATGGCTTTATTACTCTTCCTGAACTGTTGGAATTCCTCAGGCTATGCACGTGAATTTTTTCTGCTTCATCAAACCCCACTTTGCTAAGGTGACAGAAATTACTGGAAACTAAGTTGCTCATATTCATCTTTAAGGATTGCATGATTTTGCTATTTTTGACTAGCAAATATGTGCATATTCAGATGGGTGATCTTAAACCTAACTGGAAGGGATGGGATCTGAATATAGTAATTGCAGTGCTTTTCTTTAAAAGGTAGTAAACTCAGGTAAAGTTGGGAAACCAAATTAACATAACTCAACCCTCTTTTTCCTAACTTTTTTACCACTGATTGTTGACATCTGTAAGATTTTTTTTTCTTTTCAGTTTCTGTCATGGATAGCATTCACTTATGGACACTGGTTGTAGCAACAGTCTCGAGTCCTGAAAATTGTGCTCAATATTTTCTTCATGATTTTTTTATATTTCCAGTGCCATTTTACAGAGGCAATACCAGGGTCCTTGCATTTCCTAGTAGCAGCCAAAGGTACATAAACAAATGTCTGACATTACAGGTGATGAAATATTTCAGTAAAGGTAAAAACATCTATGGATGAAGAGGTAATAATAAGATTGACTGATGCAAACATTTTGTTGAGTCATTAAATGCTTTGGAAAACCAGTAAAAAAGAGTTTGAAGATAGACTCCCAGAGAGCATAGCGAGAGAAGCGTAGAATTAAAAAAAGTAGAATCTCTGTATAAACTACTAAAGGAACTATCAAAGAGTCAGAAGAAAACAAAAATAAGAAAATATATCTGATGGCATAGAAATATTGTACTCACTGTAATGGTGCTTGAATTTATTTTCATACTCATAAAAATCTCTTCTGCCTGTCTGAAAATCACTTAAGGGTATCATTCTCCACAAGAGTTCTACCAGAATTATTCCAGAGTAATTATATTGAAATCTGTGGAATTAGTCCAGTTTTGCATTAAAGTTACAGTGACCATAATTTGACTGTAGGTGACAATTACAGTGACACCGACTTACTCTGTAAACCATTGTACTTTATATTTCTATTCACATTTGCCATAAAAAGCTGTGAACTAATTTGACCAAAAAGCTGTCTTGTGTCCTATGTAATAATGAATATTTTAATATTCTTCTTTAATGTTATTGTACAAAACTGTGCTTTTAAAAGCTATGTGCTGGGATATCTGAAGATAAGTTTGGTTTGAATAGGTAAAAAGCTATTTTCTTGTACTGAAGGGACTGAGTTCTGCCCTAGAAGTTAACCTTTCCTAACAGTTGCACCCACTGAAGTGGATTGCTTTAATTTGATTGGAATAATAAGCAATAAAAGTATGTGCTTTTGCATTTGTGCAAGCATTTTTTCAGGATTTTGCCTTGCTTTCTTAATTGCTTATTAACACCAAGCTTTCATGGTAATTTTACTTTTTTTTTTGCAAGTCATTATCAATTAGTTTTGCTCTCATGGATTTTAAATCACATGTCTTTCAAAAAGAAAGAGATACTTTTTGAAGAAGAGAACTCCTCCCACAGAGTGAGTGGCATCCCTTCATCCTGGTAAATTTTATCTCCAGTAACACATAGGCCAGCCACTCTAGCTGACTTCTGTGAGAGTTGCATATGAACATCTTGTGAAAGTTTCACACTTTGGTGATTTAAAAAAATATATTGATTGATGTAAATGTGTAATAGTTTTTGGACAATTCTTTCCAACTTCCATTTAGTTGTGTCACACTGCTTCTGTTAGTAATGTTTTACTGCTTTGTTAACTGGAAAGTATTTTTGAAGTGTGAAGCAGATGGAGCAGTGTGATGGACAATCTTCCTCATGCTTCTTTTCTACTATGTATTTCCACAACTTGAAACATAAACAGATTTTCTAAAAGTTATTAGCCCCAAAGAGAAATTTCTTTAGTATCTCCTGGCCATAAATTACTTTTAGAACAAGCAGAGACAGGAAACAATTTGTAGCAGAAACACACCCTTGGAAAAGTTTCTTACTTCTCAGAGACAGGTCATCCTTTAATCCCTGTGAAGGAAACACTTGACAATTGGGGTGAAGTGTTAATGAATTGTTTAATTTTCAATTCTGCCTTTATAGTCCTAATTATATATTTTTATGTATGCCTGATAATATTTTGGCATCTGTAACTTCTGCCTCTTGAAGCTTTCCAAGCAGGTAGCTATATGGGATTTGCTAAATCTCACCACACATGGAAGAGTAAAATTATCCACATTTCAACAAAGGAAAAGCTGAGGCATGGCTTGATATATTCAGAGTTATGCAGGAAACTTGGTGCAAAGTACTGACTTGGTGTAAGGCTTTGGCTCCCAGTCCCACATTCTTCCTAGAGAAGAGCTGGTATTCAGAAGGAATCAGACCCAGATCTTCTTGATGGTTTTCCTCTGGCTACATATAGCAGTAGTTAATAATCTATTTTCACTTTACTGCCTTCCATAGCGAGTCCTGTATTTTTTTTTTAATTTAAAATGTGGCCTTTTCTCCCTGCAACTGTGAAGATTTTTTGGTAGAAGACTATCTTATTTAAATTTCAAAGAGCATCTTTGTAAAGTACTTCCTTATGGTGGAACCACCACTTTATGTTTTTAAATAAAATCTTTCCTCAGCATGTTTAAAAATTACAGGGCATTGCAGACAAGGAGCATTTCAGGCCACATTTGCAAGCAAATTTAGTGTGTACAAATGCAGTCAGAGCATAAGAATGTTGTGATCTTTTGAGTAACCTCCACTGTTCTGAAGTTGCCACTCTTTGGCTCAACACTACCTAATGTGCATGAGGCACCTAAAAACCAAAGAAACTGTATCTCATTCTTTTTGTTTGGCAGCTTGTATTTTTAAGAACCCAAGCACAAAATGTATCCTTACTTACCACATGGCTAATTACAGTCCAGCTGCTTTACACTCAGGAATGCATCTTATGTCAATTACAATCAGGCATCATAAGATCCACACAGCTTTGGCTGCATCCATTAACAAGAGAAATGCAGGGTGAACTGAAGCAACAGCATGTGGTACCTGTCTCTTCATAGCACCATTAAACCCACAAGCACTTCCAACACCTTCTTTTCAAAGTTAACCCCAGCACTCCATGCCATCAGTGAACAGGGACAGAAGTGTACATCTGGCAAGAGGAAAGTCTGCTAATTCCAGTGCTTGCTCGGTGTCTGGAAGGGACAATCTATGGCGTATTTGGGTGATAAGAAAACACAGCCACCCATGAGATATTCTCTGTCTTTTATCACCACTAGTGTTAAGAATAATCTAAATCTAAAATAAAAGAAGCTTTTGAAAGTATGTAAGTAGGAAACAGGGAATTTTTTTCTGTTTCTTGAGCTAGGATTTGACTGTATTGTCCACATCTCGATGTATTTTATCCCATTACGTGGAAAGAGGAAATAATAGTGCTCTAGGGAAGGCATACTTACCATGAATGCAAAAAATTTGCAGGGATATGTCCAAATCATACAGCATGCCATGACAGCAAAGCATAACCACATTACCAATTTAAGATGAAGGGGAAAAAAAAAAGGAGTTGTCATCAACAGAGTGTTTTTATTACTTGGATTATGCTATTGCACAGCTGCAAATAACACTTAGTCCCCTGTGATACATATCATAGTCGGTCTACCTGAGGTCAGAATTGGGAAACTGCCATTATTCACAGAGAAAAATATAGGCATATGTTTGTCCACAGCATGTGGACCCTCATGTACCAAAAGTCCATCAAGATGTACCCTGACAACTTCAAGAACAGCAGACTAATAGAAAACAAAATAAAATTCAGGAGAATGCACTCAAATGCAGTGTGACCAAATCTATCTCTAAGTTACCTGGTTTGTATGAGAGTTTAAAAGGAAGCCTAAGGTAAGAGGGTACTGTTGGATCATACCCTTAGCTGAAAGTGACTGGGGAGAAGTCTCTCTTCTATTACAGGAAACCTTCTGGTGTCAATTGTTTCCTTTACAACTTTTAAATAGACACATTGTCTCTGAGGCTTATCAGGCAGAGATTTAAGCCAGCAAATTTAGACATATGTTCTGCACATTCAGGAAACAAAATATGAAAAGATACATTTTTCATTTCTTATTTTAATCATAGTGAAATTATCATTGCTAGATAATGGCAAGAATACACCAGAGAGGAAAAAAACCCATATTTTTTAAGCTGTATAGTAATGGAATAAAAACATAACTTATTGAAAATTATTTTTCTGAAGATCTCTGAAAATTTGCAGAATTTATCTGTTTCTGGAGAAAAATATTAGTATTTTTAAAAATAAGATTTATACGCCCTGCTGGTATGGCTGCCTTTTTCCAATATGAGCAGTGTATTTTCTCTAAGAAAGCTAGAGAGGTTCCAATATTGTAATTTTTCTTTATTCTTAAGAGAAGCTGACATGACATGACTCAATTTTAATATGAATCAAAGGTCTTCTTTTGGACAGTAGGCTGATCAGTGTCACAATATTCAACAAACTTACCTGGGTAGTGGAACAAGGCTGAGAATTGGAGCTGCATCAGCTCAAAAGTTTCTGAAGTGTTTAGCCAGAGAGGTCTGCCTTCTAATTTAAGACTTCTCTGCATGTAAACTGTGAAATTATTTTTTAAGTGGTCTGATCAGCAGTTGTGTAAATAAAAATGAGCCCGTATGCTTTGGGTATTCAGTCCTTGACATTATTCCAGCAGACCAAGTGACTGCAAGCCCAAACCAAATGCAGTGGTTGCTCTTCCATGAGCAGGCAACCCAAATTTGGGAGGTAAAAGTACGTGTAGATGGTAAGTAAGAAAAACCAAGATTTTCTTGCTTGTTGGGACTTAAATTGGAGTCCTTTGAGTGTCGCTATGCAGAAGATGTTACTGAGAAGAGAGGTACTTACCAAAAGAAAACCAGGGAGGACCAGAGCAGTCTGTGATATAGTTTGGAAAAGGCAAAAAAAGGAATCACTTTCAAAATTCCACTCTGTGGGCAGGTACTTTTTACTTCTCAAATCCTTTGTGGTTAAGAGCTATCCTTTCTCTTTCTTGAGCAAAAATTAAGAAACAAAGCAACCTCTAAGGGGATCTTAAGCACTAAATACATGATCCATCAGCAAATCAGCAGTCATTTGAGTTGTACACATTAACTTCCTCTCACCTCACTCCAGCCTACAGCAGGGGTTTCCTGTTACATCCCTGCACTTCAGCCTCCTTCCCTGGTGTAAATTGATATGGTGCAGGAGGCTTCACTGGAAAGAAAGGACTCCTCGTAGTGCCCCACATGCAACGTCCATGTGATCTGCTCTTGGAACTTAAACATTCCCAGATCCAGGGAGGTTACAGTTCTGTGGCTTGTCCACACTCTTTCTCCAGGAGTGCAGATGAGATGACTTCATTCTTGGATACCTTCTTTGCACAAGTAATGCCTGCTGCTCATGGGCTTGTAATTCTCTACAGACTTGTTTCATCTTTTGACTTGAAACATTCTGTATGTTTCCATCCACCAGCTCATCTCTTTCCATCTATTTTCTGTCCTGCTCAGGCTGGGAGGGTGCTTTCACCAATGGTGCAGCATCCACTTTATTTTATACAGAGAAAATACAATTTCAAAGCAGTTTTGTTTTTGCTTTTTGGTTTTGTTTTTTTTTTTTTTTTTGAAGTGCATTAGTCTACTCCAATGCCATTTGTCTTTCTATCTAATACTTCTGATGTTCAAATATGGTACAAAGCATAGGAAACATAATAAGAATTATTCTCCTTTAGAAGATGGAATTCAATGTGGATTTTCTCTGAAAGGAGATATTCCAAGTAAGTTAATTTACTGATACTGCCACAAATACACTGAAGGCAATGGAGTTGCACTGATTAACTGTGCCTGCTAAAACTCGGAATGACATCCTTGTTACCATTGGTTGTGTAATTATTACCCAAGAAGGGGCTCAGAGGATATTTTTTATGACACTGCTGGAAAGCTTTCTGTTGTGGAATGCTAGCAAAACAGATATCCAAAAGCAGGTATCAATGTACTTGCCCACTTGTAACTGCCTTAACACTGCAGGTACTCTTTTCTGCCTCAGAAACATGCTTTACTGCAAACCTGTTCCACAGACACTTCAAGTAGTTAAATGTTCAAAAAAAGAAATATGAAACTGCTGATTTTGTTCATTTTGTCTTGGGAATGCTGCAGACTGCAATATATTTCTTTACACAAAGGACTGTAGCATCTGAGGTGCATCTGTTCTGGTCTGAAGGAAACAAAGCAGGTCCCTTTTCACCCTGTTCATCTCTTTCATTGTTAAAGCAAATAATGAAAAAAAGCAGATAGTCTCACAAATGCATTTGAAATCAGTATGCTATTTAACCTTTCAGTCTAATATTTTGCTGTCTGCATGACTGGGTGTTAAGTCTGTGCTATATACTATGTCATCTGTTTCAGGTACTTACAGTGAAGCTGCACTTTCTTGGCACAGGTAGCACAGCATTAGCGTGAATGCTGTGACCAAACCTCAGTCTCCTTCCAGCTCCGGAACAGGCAGCTTTCAGCAATAACCCCATGGTCCTGTAATGCTGTTTAAATAAACAGAAGGGTGTGGCTGAAATTCCAGTACTATTAATACAAAATATTTTCATGGCTGTATTTCTTCTGTACTCTCTTTTGCTTTTGTTGTAGTTAAATTTACCTGCATTCTCTTGCTAGCTTCTGCGTGCTTTAGCATCCATAAATGAGTTAATAACAAATCCCTTACCTCTGTTTCTCCATTCTGTAGGCATGCAAGCTAACTTTTTATCATTTATAATGAGTTGATATACGACTTTACAGATTCTTAAATGCAAGGAGGTCCAAGCAAATTTATTTCATACTATGTGCAGGATAATAAAAAAATTATTTGCATCATCAGCATAACAAAACTACTTTAATGTACATCTTAGTGTTATTTGCAGCCCCTTGGACAATCTCTTATTTCTGATAAAAACAGGTAGGGAAGAGGGAGGTGATTGAATTCCTGCACATGATTTAGGTGAAGTTGTAGCTATCTCGGGAAGTTTAGCTCCAAATGTCAGAGACTGAATTTGCAACTTGTTTAAAATAATGTTCGCAGAAGGCCTGTTCTGATTTGTAGCACTTCTAACTAAGAGAAGTGGGGAATCACAGGGTGCTGTGGATAACAGAGCCATTATGCAAATGTACAGCCTTAAAGTTGTGCTGTTGGCACCAATAGTTTTGTAAAAATCTGATGTCAATACAGAATGACTTTCAGATTTCCCTCAATAAAACCTGGTTTAATATCCTGGTAGTGTTGAAACTTCAGCCAACTGTTGGAAATGCAAGACATTTCATTCATATCTAGTATCCTCACCAAAATTACAAGAAAACAAATGACCAAGATAAAATATAAAAATAATTTCTTTTTTTTTTTTTTTTTTTTTAATTGAGAGTACCTTCTATTTCCATCCTAATCAAATCTCTCATTGAATAAAGTCACAGCTTTGTGTAAAAAGTATTTATGAAGAATGTCTGGAGGAAAGACAAAGTGACTTCTGGTTGTAAATGGATTTCAGTAGCAAAAATAACCCAGCTGTAATCAAAGCACTGGAGTAAGTACAGGCAAAATTTTTATACCATTCCCCAATACCAAAGTATTTGAAAATAGAGTTAACCTTGGCAGTAAGTTGTTTTCTTCTTCAGTATATTATTCAATCTTCAATTATCTTGTAAAGGAAGTGGCTGAAAATGTGGTATCATGTCAAATGTTTACTACCACAAGCCAGAGTATTCCCAGAGCACAGAAATTGACTATATCCAGTATATCTACATTGGAAGACAAAGTATTTTTTATTTGCTTCATTGTTTTCCAGAGGACAATTGCCAAACATGGCTGCACTTCATTTGATTGTAATGATGCCTTTGCAAAACAGGGCTGGAGAGGAGAAAGTGCATGAAGGTCCCCACTATGACTCTGATTTAAAAGACTTGCTTTTATTTTAAGTCACATACAGAGTTATTCATACAGAAAAAAAAATTAAATCTCAAGCCCCTTTTTGGTTCTTTCTTCTAAAAAAAATATAATTAGTTCAGGATGAAAGCACATGTAGGTAATTTTCTGAAATTATTATACCTTTCTGAAAATCTGGTGGTGATTGTATTGAAGGGAGCAGAGAAAAAGATGGAGCTGTCAGACTCTTGCACCATACTACTGTAGAGAAACTGCATTTAACTCCTTCTCATACCAGAAAAAAATCAGTCACTATCAGTTAAAAACAAAAATGAGCCAAAACCATCTGAGCTGCTATTTATTTAGTTACATTACAGAAAATAATTACACTTAAGTCGCACCAGATAAGGAGTTTCTTTCTCAGCCTCCATCTCTCTATAAGGCTTGACCTTGATTTTGACCTTGTTCAGCCAAATCTCCTCTTAGGCAGTGAAGGAGGAGTTTTTGTTTGAAGAAGGGATCCTAAGTGAGTAGTGTTAGTGAAGGAGAATGTACACAGGAGGTCTGAGGTGCAGAAATGACTGCAGCAAGTACCTGAATTTCCCTTTCTCACTGAGGTTTTAGCTCTATTCTGCTGTGGCATCCGTGACTGAGATGAGGAGGAGACTGTAATGCATCTCACTAGTGAACTCTGCTCCTACAACATTTTGTCCTGAGAGGCCAAGACAAGATTTTAGTGTGTCAAGAACATGGAGTGAAAGAGTTAAACTTTAAAGGGTACTTTACAGGATGCACCTCCCATACTTTTTCACTGTCACATTAGTCCTTTTAATTGCTATTTTAAGTCCTGCTCAGTTAAATAATAGTAATTCTCTTTCCCAGCCTTAAGAGCTGCCTGACTTAGTCTTTTAATTTTGAAACTCTTTGAATGGGTAAGTCAGAACCATGTGAGTTTGTTAGAAGAGGCCTCCCACAGGCAAAGCATGGACTAGTTCTTAGTCTGTGTGACAATAAACATTCCAACTCCCACTACTGAACCTCAGGGAAAATATTATGTGCCAACTGAAGCAAAACCTACAAGTCAAATTATTTGGCATCAAAAGCCATAACCACCAAACCAGCAATTGTTCACAGAGCACCATAGAGAATCAAAGAACTCCTCCTGCCATGCAGAGGAATGGTGGGGAATCCACTGCCTCTCTGCAGTGCAAAACTACCACACCTGTATTCACACCGTGGGACAATGGGTTGGCCACTCCCAGCTCTCCCTTTTTCCTTACCCTGGTGTGCATTCCTGTGTGTAGGTGTCGTAGGGGTGATCTTACACATGGTTACAAAAGCTAAAGCTCCAAAAACACATGTGGCATTTAACCAACCTCTGACCTTGGCTGAAGGTGAAGTTCTGATTTGGTGTTATTAGCAGCCACTTGCCTACAGGGAGACTGTTTCCCATTAGCAGGTGCTGTTTTGTTCATTATGCTCATTAAACTTGGTATTTCCTAAAAGAGTGATGACTGAAACCAGCTGTCAGGTTGTCAGGTATTTATTCATCAGTACAAAATGCTGAACACAGCATCAACAATCTAATTGCCTGTAGTGTCAGAGCTGCTTCAACCAGCTCAACCAGTGTATCAGTTCATTTGGGTTGATTATTGACAAAAATATGCCACTGTGGTAGATGATTTTGTTAATGCTATTGAGACAATTGTGCTCCTCAGCAGTTAAAAAGAGTGGAGGAAAGAGAACATAAAGTATCCTCTGCACTGCTGTGACTTGGGGACAAGTATGCACCCTTATTTCAGTGTTGTGTTGTAAGGAAAAAGAAAGAAAAAGCTGTTGTGCCAAAATGTTTCCAGGGATATTTTCTCCAAACATCACACTAATTGCAATCAACTGCAATGTCGTTTACTTTTCTAACTTGCCTTTGAAAATACTAAGCACTGTGATACACACATAGCACAGATAAGAGGTAATTCCTGCTTAAAGAAACACCTGACAGAAACTCACTGCCTGAGACAGGCCTTGCTGGATTCTATTTTACAAAAAATTTGGTAAGGAAATATTTTGCATTTGGCTTGTCAAATGAATTGCACTTTTCCAGTTAGTAGCTATGTTGTTATTACTCTGACTGTTCCTCCTCTTAATGCTCTTCCGTGAAGAAAAAAAGAGAGTTCTCTTGTGTGCATTTGCTGTGTTATGTACCTGTTCCCTGCATATAAGCTCTAGACACCTCAAACATCAAATCAATGACAATATGAATTTCTTGCATGGACTTGTCAGTGAAAATCATTAGCTCCTCACAGCAAAACTGTAATGCTGATGCTGCAATATTTTTTTTCTTTACTTGTAATATACTTCTTGCAGGCAATGTAGCAGGAATTTGCATGTGATTATCATTTCAAATGGCTTCTCTGACATGGTGAAATGAGAGATGCGATAATTACTGAATGCTATTATCTTTAAGAGAACTCATTTCCTGAGCTGATGGAGTAGCCCCTAATAAATAAATGCACTACAGCATAAAACAGAAGATGAAAAGCTGTATCAGTTGGCAAGATGGGTGGTTTTTAAAATGTTTGCTCTATGTGGGAGCAGCACGTTCAATTGTACAGATTTAAATGAAAGTTAAGCCTATTACTAGTAGTCATTGGTTGTCTCCATTGCTAAAGAAGTTCTTATAGAGGTAAGGAATAATTATTAATTAATTAATATTAGGAAAAGGTTAATCTCTATAGTTTGGTGGTACTGGTAAGATCCCACCTGGAGTGCTGGGTCCAGCTTGGGAGTGCCCAGCACAGAACCTGTTGGAGTGAGTCCAGGGGAGGCCATGGATGTGATCAGAGAGCTGGAGCAGCCCTCCTATGGAGACAGGCTGAGGGAGCTGGGGCTGTTCAGCCTGGAGAAGAGAAGGCTCTGGGGAGACCTTAGAACCCTGCCAGTACCTAAAGAGGCCTACAAAAGAGTTGGAGGGGACTTTTTACAAGGTGGTACAGGGACAGGATAAGGGAGGGTGGCTTTAAACTGAAAAAAGGGTGGGTTTAGATTTGATATTGGGAAGAAATTCTTTACTGTCGGGGTGATGAGGCACGGACACAAATTGACCAGAAAATGCCTTTGAGTTAAACTGAACATAAAAACAAAAAAGAAAAAAAAAGAGCACAGATTTGAAAATAACTAATCGCAAAGGAATTTTCCAAAATGGCAGTGTTGTCCAGTTGTCCTGAGCTATCTAAAGGGAAGAGGAATATGCCAACATAAGTTGTCTATTTGGATGTAGCTTTGCATGCTCTGTTGGAAGAAGTTTCCACTACATAATTTCTAGTTGATCACAGACCAGAGAGTTAAAAATGCATAAAAGGAATTGTCTGAATTCTTTTTGGCCTCTTACTTTCAGGACTCCAAACAGTTTTGAAGCGACTGAGGGTGCCCAAATCTAACCTCACCCCCAACTGGTTTAAGCACCACTCTCTCCTACCCTTCAGTTCTGCTCACTTGACCATCTTTCATGTTACACCCTGTGCTACAGGAAGCCCTTTACACTCAACCGTACAGAAAAAAAACTATTGGAAAAGGAAGAAAAAATAACAAAAACATACTGAAAAAGTAGAATTATGCATTGCCCCTAAACCTGGAGCATCTAAGAAATGCTCCAGACCATTAAGTCCATGATGGACTGTCCAGGGTCCGTCTGGCTGGAGAAGAAACCCAATGAGCAGATGATTTATAAGCTAAAGACCTCACTGAAGTTTGCCCTTGCTGGCACCTTGAGCACATTTGTGCCTTTAGGTGTCACTGTTCACCTGCACCGTGAGTCCTTCTCGCTGAAGGGAGCTGCGTCTGTGTCACACCAGCCGAGTGAAGAAAAATTCCAAGGCTGCTCTGTTGCTACAGCTCTGCAATACCACATTCAGAGGGGCAAGATGAGTGCAACATTAACCTGAGGTGAGGGATATGATTTAACACAGAGCTGGGACAACCAAGCTTCCTTCTGTAACACTGCACATTCTGATTTTTTAATTTATTTCCCCCCTCCCCAGTTGCTGGATGCTCCTGCAAATTGGTTGCAACAGAGTACAAACTTGATGTACAGTCACAGTCCTGCTAGATTTAGTGTCACACAACAGTGGCAGTAAATTTTTTGCAGCACATGTGTGTGTGATAACTGCTTAGAATCCAACAATAAAAGTGATGGATGGCTTGGTGGTCCTGTCAATTTGCTCATGCTCATAATTATGGCCAAGAAGGGAAATTAAAACAGCCTTCATGTATTTAAGAAATCACGTGACAGCATTGGCAGATGAATTATTTTAGCAATGCATGCTGTAATTTGTTGTGTCCACTAACCCTCTCTTGTGCTTGTGACAAAATGTCAGAAAGCTAAAACTGATGAGTACAACTGTGCTGAAGCCTGACCAGCATCATCCCACTGACCCACCTGCAGTCAGCAGCATGGTAATTTGTTGCAGTGTTGTTCAAGATGTTACTTTTCTCCTTTCTGACTAAAAACATGGGAGTTCTGCACTTTGGCAAAAATTAGTTGTTTTCTTTGTGTAGAGAATGATAATAATCCTCCAAGTAACTGGCATTCCAGAAAGCCATGCACTAAAACCCTCAGAGTACTCCTGCTTTGAGAACGTAGGTGTACCTTCTGGTTTGTTACATGGCATTAGGATTTTGAAAACAAATTTGGACAACGTTATGACTGCTTGGAACTCTGAAATCAGAGATTCAGACATTAGGTTTGATTCCTGGACTGTTTCTCATAATGCTTTTTTATTTTAATACCAGAGCTTCATTCTTTAGTCCACCCAGTGACATGCTGGACCCTACAGTACTTCCAATTTTACTAAAGAGATCTTTTGCTCTTTTAATACTCTGAATTTATCTGTGTTCAAATCCTGTTAAGTCTGAATTGAGGCTGACGTTAAGAAAGAGTCTGCATTCCTCCTGAACACCCATATCCACAAATCTTTCCTTGAAAGGCAAACTGCTCTCTGGAAAACAAATGTGGGGTAGGCACATTTAACAGCACCATGTGGTGAGATACCTCCAGAATTTTCACTATTAGGGCACCTTGGATAATTATTCATATTAAAAAAAAATAAGAAAACAAAAATTTAACATTTATTCTAGCTGCGATTTAGCATTCTGATACACTTAAAACATATCCTTTTCCTTCTAAGATGATGCAACTGAACTGAAAAGATAAGATTATTCCAAGAGCAGGGATATCGTCTAGAGAATGCTGAGGACAAACCCATCAAAGCATAAGCATAAATGTATCTTCCAAGGCAAAAAAATCCAGAAGCAATCTTTCTGAACATTTGTTGATGGCAAATCAAGACTCAAAGACATTTTTATAGGATCTGCCATTAATTTGTTAATTACTCTCAGCTTAATCTGTTAATATCAGACATGTCTCTACCTAGCTGGCATTAACAGCAGAAAGGGGTCTTTGTTTTTTACCGCATCTACACCTTAAGCCATTACCTGTTCTAGAAAATAGAAAGGTTATTTTGTAGCATTGGCTGCTTCTTTGTAATTTCTTCCTCATGGGTTTGTAAGTATCAAAAATAATTTCCTTTATTTTCCACTGGCAGATGTGGAGAGTAGGGAATAACTTCACACATTTTAAATTTAGCCAGGAGGAACGTTAAATGCCCCCATTGTTAGTACCAGGCTTATGATGCAAGAAAGGCTAAAATCTTCCAGACAGCAACAATCAACCATTCCCCATAATGGGACCTACTTAACAAAAGCCCCAGTCAATCCATTATATAGACATATTCAGAAAGGGACCTATTTTATCCAGGACCCTAATTCCTGGATAATATTTTGCATGTAAGTGCTCCTGGAATGGGACAGAACATCATATGGAAGCATCAGGAGACAAACAACACTTCTTCCCAGCAGTCAATTTAAAAATAAGACAAATACATTAGGAAATTAGAATTAATTTACCAGCTAAACCTTCTCCCTGGCTTCTTCCTCTGTACAGGAAATCATGTTTTCTTGGAGGCCAAGGAGTTTTGCAATTCAGGCTCTAAGCTATGCCATTAACAGGGAGGCTGGGAGAGTGTTAGAGGCATACAGGAGTCTCTACCTGTACTCGAAGAGAGTCCCAGCCACAGAGCAGAGGATGGAGAACCATTGCTTTCCAAGAATCAGCACACAGGAACAATAAAAACTGAACAGCCTTCAGCAGAGGGCTCCACAGGAGAAGCAAACCTTCACCTCTGCCATCAAACCTGTGGCAAACATCAGGAAGTTTGCCACCTGCACACCACGCAGTCCCACTTACCGTGAGGGCGCCATGGGCTGGTCTCACTGCACCCAGAGGGGCCTCCCAGCCCCGAGCTAAACAAATGTCCATCAGCCGGAGCACAGGGCTGGTCACTGACCTTCATCCCCTTGGTTTGCCTCAAGCAGAGAGCTCGGGGGGTTTAACAGAGGCGCTTTGGTCTCCTTCCCCACAGAGGGCTCCATGGATGTGGCGCAGGCCCTGCCGCGGCCTCGCGGCGCCGCAGGGAGCTCGGGCCAGCACACGGGCTGTGGGGAGCTAATCACACCTACGGCTTCAGAGCGCCATCATGTATAAATCACTGAAATATGGCCATAAAAGCTGTGTCTCCTGAAAAGGGCAAACCTCTCAAAAAAAAAAAAAAAAACAAACCCTTCAGTTTTTTCAGAAAGTACCCAGTAAAACAAGAAAGACAGTCCCTATATAAAATAGGCCTCCCCATTTTGCAGCAAGAATCACAAAGCCAAAATTCCCCAGCCACTGCAAATAAGAGATTTCTATTACATTGTGTAGCTTGGCCAATCTTTGCACATAGGCACTGGGAGAAGAACAGCAAGTCAAAATTAGTACTACTGTGCATAGTAGGCTTGAAACAACATTCAAGTACCAACAGCTGTAAGAATTTCTTTCCTTACAGTTCTTGCAAGGAGCTTTAATTCATCCTTTTCTGCAGCTCCTGCCTTCAAATTGTTTTGGCAGAAAGCTGTTTGGGATTTTAATTTTCATCTCTATATGTGATAAATCCAAATATAAAAATGTTACTTGTGTATTATGGTCTGACTTGCTTGGAAATGTTCTGGACATAGCTAGCTTGTGCAAGAATTCAAAAATCAGCAATCTTTTCCAAATGATAGCATCTCTCCTATTTGTTTTTTGTTTATTTTTGTTTTTTTTTTTTTCATCTAGAATGAAGTGTGTTCAAATTTGTGAAAAATCAGTCTCCAAATAGTAACTCTGCAATAAGTGTGGGGGTTTGGGGATTGTTTTTTTGTGTTTTTCTTCTGGGCTTCTTGTTGTTGGCTTGATTTTTGTTTACATTTTTTAATTGGGGAAGAGCTGGGAGAGTGACTAGGTTTTACTTGGCAGATTTTCTTCATTCTGACCAGTCATGTCAGAACTACATTTCCCCCACCCCCTCCAATACTCCTAGGCAGTCAGCCAGAGGAATAGACTCCAAAGCTACTCAGAGAAAAAACGTCTGAGTCTCATGTGTGTTAAGATACCTTTACATTTCTGTAGTGCTGTAGATGCTTCTTAAATAAAGCCCACCCAAAGCAGCACTGAATTCAGTAATCCTGGTAACATCCATGTGTTTACTGCTTTATCTGTGTCCCCTAGAAAGGGCTGAAGGAAAAGAAACAAGAAGCCAGGAGAGCTGTAGGAGAATTCTTTCCACCTTCTTCATTGATACCCTTCATGCCATTCAAATAGACTCCGGAATACACTACTTTAATTAGCAAAGCTTGTTTTAAAGTAAACAACACAAACACTCCTTATAGGACAGTCACAGTCTCCCCTGCTAGATATACAGGCTTTTTGGCAAGATCACATTCAAACAGCATGAAATTCACCCATGGGCAAGGTCCCGAGAAGGCCCTTGCACCTCTTTAACTTCCATTTAGCTGCTCTGGATAGGAGTGAGTGGTTTGTGGGATAAGGACAGTTTTCCTCCAAAAAAAAAAGATGGTCCAAATCCACATCTGTAAGATCATCAGTTTTACCACTATAAGGTCATAAAGGTGTGATATAGGCGTCATGCATAGAGTACATACCATATTTCAGTTGAGTCCTGTCCCCGAGTGACTTTGAGTCCCCGTGAAAGTACAACGCACAACGCGTCCGCAATGGAACCCGTGGTGGCTGTCTCTGCTGCGTTGTGCTCTTTCCTGGGAACACTGCAAAGTCATTCAACAGACAGGAGTCAGGACAGCAGTGAGAAGAGTATCCTCATGAGGAAGCTCTGACAGGATTCCTTTTGACAAATGGGAGAACATGAGAGTTCCATCTTCAGTCAGTAATTGCTAAACAAACAGAAATTGGAAATCATTGATGCAACATTGACCCATAAAACACTGATCACTGAGGCCCTGTTCTCCCCTGTGTCACACAAAGGGAACAACAGATGCTCAAAGTAAACAGGGTAAAAACAAAACAGTATGGAAATAATGTGGTTCCTTAACAAATGTCTTACTGTAGTCCATTTATGCTGACTGACACCGGTTGTTCTTTTCAGTTATAACTGTGCAACAAAATCAGACATGTCTCATCTTCCAGTCTTGATACTGAGCTGTTGCTGATTTTCTTTTGTTGGTCAAGTTATTTAATTTTTCTGTTATTTTTTTTACCTTTTTCTTTTTTTTTTTTTTTTCTTGTTTACATCTACGTTTATCAACACTGATACATTACAGATCTTGTTAGTTATACTTTGAAGTCTGATCATGCAGAACTACAGGCAGGTGCAACTTAGATCTTATTACAGGATGGACATGGCAAGGTGAACAGTTGTTTTTGCTAGTTAAGATCTGGAGCTTTGTTACTCTTGTGGCTTAATGTATACTGGCCATAAGTCCCACTTACCCAATTTACTAAATATACATGATTCTATATGTACACTGAAAATTCCAGCATCCTCCTTTATCACCATGTGACTGACTCAGGAGAAGGTCAGAGGTCAACCATAATTAGGCAAACAGCAGCCTTATTGTAAAAGTTTTTAACAGAAATAGCGTGTTGGATTATTATATATTAGTTACAGAGGAAGGAAAAAAAAGAAGTCCATACAACTATTTACATTATAAATATCTTGCTTTCCAGAAGACAAGAATGGCCCTGTTCAGTGAAAATTAGCAAAAGAGACCTGTCTGAAATGATAAGCATGGTAAGGATACATTTATTTCCCAAATTGACTGTGTCTTCCTTCAATATGTGCTTTTCAGCTTTTCCCTCTCAGGTAAAAAGGCACCATTAGCCTCAGTTGAAGTTTTTCAACATTCTTTTGTCAAATCAAACCCTTTTAAAAACTCAAACTTGCCATAGGCCAACAAGCCTGAACATGCATAAAGTTAAACATTTCACTTCTTGCAATTAATTGTTGATTAAAAAAACCCCAAACCTACAACAAAAATGAAAGAACAATCAGGCCCCACTGGCAAGTTCCTAATACACTAAGAAGATTCCACTAAATTCCACTGGACAGGTCGGTTTTCCAGCTCATTGGTGAAGATGACACTTTCACCATTCCCCTGCATACCTCAAGCATCTTACTAATTAAGACAATTACATATTCATGTAGTATTCAAACCTACTGCACAATGATTTTCTTTTTGTGTGTGTGTGTTTGTGTGTGAAAAAGATCACCTTGCAATTAGTTAACGGTGTCCTTTGTAAAGTGGTGGAAGTTCAAATAAGCACAGCCATCAGATTCTTGAAGATGTGTGATTATGTTACAATTCCTCTCTTTATCCACACTGACAACTGGGATCAAGCACAAGTGGAACAGAGGTTCTAAAAATCCATATGAACACCCTCTCTTCCCTACACACACATACAGAAGTAAAGGAAAAGAAAAGCCTAAACATAAACTGAATGACTAGCTCAGACTTTAAAATGAAAACTAATTGATTCCTGCAGGTTTTCTTTCACATTGCTCTCCCTGGAAGCACAGTGTTTGTTGCAAAATGCCTTTTTTGTTTGTTTGTTTTTGCATGTTTGAATTCACACAAAATTTTAAACTCTAAATAAGCATGAAGGAAGAAATATAAGTAGATAGAAATAAATAGATCTGAAACTCAAGTAGTTTTTGGTCCTTTGAAGCTTGCAATATATATAAGCTAGCATTGATTACTAGAAATTACTTTGAATTAAAATATTCCAATTCCATTTTACAATATTTCCAGCATATTCAAAATGCTTTTTTAATAAAAACATTTGGGAGATTTTCTAAAAATGACTCTCTCAGGCAGTTCTAAAAGTTACTATTAGCATGTTTTTCATGAGAAAATAAAGGAGGAAAAGAAATCACTGGTGCTCACTGACAAATATAGAATACAATCCAAATCAGTTAAGTAGTACTACTTTGGGAAATTCCCTAAAGGCACTGCATCAGGTCTAATTTCTTCAGCATTGTTATCCCAGAATTAGAAAGTAAAGCAATATCTATGAAGATAAAGGAATGTATATGACCCAAATTGCTTATAAATTTGGAAGAGTGACATAGTGACATGATCATCTGCCTCGTGTAACCTTCAGAAGCCAATGTGTGCAGGAACTGGTGATTTCCAGAGGAAAACCAGCAGTGCATTAGGGCTTAGAAAACCTGATCAGGCTTTCTGTAGCTTTGTTGTTTGGGTTTTTTTGTAGGGCTTCTAGTGGGTTTTTTGACACACTGCCATACTTGCACTCCAACTTCAGTCTGTTTTATGTAATGCAAACTTGCTATGATTCATGAATCTATTTGTGCCATGGAATCCTAGATAGGAGGGGGGAACACTAACCACAATACAAGTCGCATAAATCACAGTGATCAACTCAAATATCTGAACTCTCGGAAGATATATTGTAATGGAATACAGTCAAAGCTCACAAAATACTATTGCAGCTACCAAGTCAGTATCTGAAGACTGTTTTCAAAAATTACCAAAAAATTTTGGATTGAAAACATAATAAGCTTACATCAACTTGTAATAAATCAATGCCTCATCCTTGTTTAAACTCAGCAGTGAGAAAGAAAATGGTGGGATGGTCTTTTAAAAACTGTTCTGACTTCTTTTTTTCCCCTCATACTATCCCAAAGTTCTCCATCTGAAAAAAAAACAGGGATGTTTTGCAGCAATTTTCCTCTCTACCATCTCGATGCAGCTAGTGCTCTGAGCAGTCACTGACAGATAATGCTCGTGCCATTCTCGTCACCCTGCTGATGCCTATATACATGACTTAGGTGAGCCACTTGGGACAGAATTTCCTTGGGTATTGAGGCAATTATGACACCAAGAGGCTCTGTGGCATATTTTCAGAAATGCCAAGGTGTCCAGCTGCCATTCAGGATGATGTAAGTTATGGCACTTCTGGCACAGGCTCACTGATTGCCCCCTATGATGCCTAAATACCTTGGAACATCTGTCACAGATCTTTGTTTTCCCAATTTCCTTCACTTCTGCACTGGTGGCAATGATGCTTACAACGGCAAACCTCAGAGAATTAAGTGAAAATTGTTGCCAAAGTACTCTATTTAGTAACATGTTAAGCAGAAGTAGGTTTAAAAGATCAATGGCAAAATTAAGGAAACCATCTATCATTATCAAGCTGAATAAAATTTTGGAATAATGGGAAACAGACTTTAAGAGAATGATATCAAAACTTCTAGAATCAGAAAAAAAAAAGTGCTTTCCCTCAAAACATCCTCAGAACATCATCATTAGTATCCTTTATTCAAGACTACATTGTCACTGTCATATTTTCTGGAAAAATCCCTTGCCCAGGATTTCTCTCCTGGGAAACTGAGAAGCCTCAGAGAAAAAGGAAAACAATAATTATCTCATTTTCTTCTCCTGGGTTTTGCTCCTTTGGAATGTGATTTGGAGATTGTTTATCCAATATGTGAATTGTTTTTACTTATTGGCCAATCAGGGGCCAAGCTGTTTCAAACTCTGAAGAGAGAGTAATGAGTTTTTCAGTAGTATCTTTCAGCCTTCTGTCTGTATCCTTTCTGTATTATTTAGGAGAGTTTTCTATAGTTTTAGTATAGCATTCTTTAACATAATAATATAATAAAATAATAAATTAGCCTTCTAAGAACATGGAGTCAGATTCATAATTTCCTTCCTTCTTCGGGGTTCCAGAAAATACAAGAGTACATGTGTAAGGTATCAGCTGACAGCACCAAATTCTGGGCACAAAGCATAATGAAGGATGCTATTCCTGCTACTTGAGTTTGGACATGCAAGGACCAGAACTTTAAAGAACTAATGCTTTCCTTCATTGATGGCTTTCTTTTCTAGTGTCCAATGTGGACAGCTCCAAGTCTCCTCCCCCAGTCAGAGCTTCTCATGAAGGAGACTGATTTGAGGACAAAAAGAGATGCAGTAATTCTTTCAGGTCCCATTTCAGCGAGGCACTTAAGCACATGCTGATGTCGATCACTGCTGAGCAAAAGACAAAAGCACATGTTAGTTAATTTTTTGTAAGCATCCTACAGTATCCATGAGATGTCTGAACAAGCCCTGGTGCTTAGCAGAATCAGGGGATAAAGCTGATTAAGTAACTCCTGTGTTGTAAGTCCATTCAGCTCTGACCTAAGGACACCTGCTCTGGTGACTGCTTCTCCGCCCTGCACTCATGAACCCAAACAGGACTGAATTATACCATGGGACTAAGAGCACAGATTTGCCTTCAAGAGATGAAACGTGGGAAGTCAACAAGTCCTCTTTATATACAAGTCCTCCATTTATTTACTATAAAGGGCTTCTCTGCTACTGCCTATGCCACATCTCCATAACTTCATTGGCAATGAACTGGGATTACTCCAAGTTTCTACAGTCTACACTGGTGATATTTTTGCAGTTTTGCCTCGATGAGACTTAGTTTAGCTTTGCTTAAATAACACACCCAAATGGTGCACACTAAGGAATGTAAAGTAGATACTAGTTACCTGAATATTATTAATATGTATCTATGGTGAATTAATCTGGAGGTGATGTATTTAATTATTGCTAAGAAGTCACCCTTGGTGTTATTGCCTACATACCTACAGAGCTTTGCTGCTAACCTTTCAATATTTTTATGATCATTGTCTTTGGAGTGAGAGTAACATCACTCAATGACCTGATGTTTCATGGCTTGAGAATATTGCTAAATATATTTAGCAGTAGTAAATTATTGCTTTTAAAATTACTGCTCTGAGTTTTTAGAACATTAACAACCTAATTTTATTCACAAAAAAAATTTTGATAAAAATCTACCAAAAATATAACCAGGGAAAGACCCCCACTTCTCACAGCAATTGTAATACAGCTCAGACCTAACAAGTCTGATTTTATTTTATATCCTCTTCATTTTTATCTCCCCTCCTCCCCACCCTGGAGAGATTTTTTTTTTCTTCCCTTTCTTCCTTTTGAAAAAAACTGACTTGATACTAATTTTTTTTTTTTTCCTACCACAGAATGGCAGGTTTCTAAGCCACCCAATGGAACAGTCCTATTTTGGTAGAGTTTTGAAAACTAAAGAATTAGTGAATTTAAAATATCCACTAACATAGTCTAAACAGTTTCTCTCTCTGGCATTTGGAAAAGTATTAGAGTAGGATTTAGCTCATTTCAGTTTACATGGCACACTCTGGTAAAAGGACAGATGACTTGGATTTTAGTTAATTTCCAACTCAGATAATGATGACCTTGCAGTGGAAAATGCCAATTGCTGTTTTGGCTGGAAAAAATATTCAATGGTTCTGAAATTCCATGTGGAATTTTGTCATTCTCTACTAAAAACACTTGCTGTTACTTACCACGGGAAATCCTCTGCTTTATTACCTGGCAAATTTAATTTGGTATTCAGTCACTGTTGGGTTCTTCAGAACTTGTCCAAACTGCCCAAGACCCCTGGCTGCGACCCTTCCAGGCCAGCCCACGAGCTGATTGATAACTTTGGCTGTTAGGATGTAGGAAAACTAGACCCATGCACTGTGTGCTTCTTTTCTGTGTAACACAGATGCTAAAACTTCCTGGGGAGTCCACTTTTTTGTCATGAGGAAATGAAGAGCCAAAAGCACCCAGAGAATGCCTGTTCTCTGAGTAGCAGAAGTGCCTGCAAGGGAATGATGGAAAGGGAAGACAACCTCTGAGCTGCAAACACACACTGAGAGGGAGTGGGCTGCAAATATCCTTTCTCTAGCTAACCTAATAAAGATCTAGACATAAAATAAAATAAAAACAAGTTGGTGTATGTCCTTTTGATCATAGTCTGCTTATTCCCCAACCCTGTCATACCCTTTAATTTACAAACATACAAGTACTTCAAAATAGCGAGCCTATCTATGCCCTAAGATGATAACTCACTTAACATTGACAGAAAAAGTTGCTTACTGATACCTTTCTGGGCTTGGACATGCATAAAACCCCTTCATTCTTGTTCCCTGTAACTTGCAAAGATACATGTGCTTCCTTCTAACCCAGTCTTATCTTGGCATATCTGGTCTAAAAATCAGAACAACAAGTCTTAACATTCACAAACTAGCATTTTTTCTCTGAAGCTCTGTGGCTTCTTCTTTCAACAAAACTGGTTATTATTTCAAAATATATATACAACTCTCAGCAGAAATCTGGTGCTACATCTTCAAGTGTCTGAGGGAGCCACAGTTCTATGTGGTTATTTACACTTCCACAAGTCCTCATATGTAACCTCATCAAGGAGCAAACAGAATATGTACTGTAAAATCCCATGTGTATTTAAGCAGTTCCCCTGGAATGGGCCATTTATGATCGTGAAGTGCACACTAAGTGCCTGGGCAGATGTGCAGACACAGCTGCATGCACTGCCAGGATTCTGTTGGCACATGTGTGTATGTGTGTGAGGAACAATGCATGGAGATCCCTGCCTGCCTCACTGGGCAGACGGCAGAACGGACAGTGAGGGCAGACACACACTCGTATGGTGGAGCATGGCTACTGCACACCTTGTCATGCCAGTGTGAAAAAGACAGTTGCAGGTTGCTGGTTTTGCAGCCATTCATTTTACATCTTGTGGGGAGGGGGGCAAAAAAAGGATTTTTTCAGTTCCTTTTTTCCTTTTGCCCCCCAGTAAGCATCACTGGAAGAAGACCAAAGCAGAGCAACTATAAGTTAAATACACACTTGAGCTTAGCTGCATTACATAACTCTGTAGGAGAAGCAGGCTGAAAAGATAATTTTTTTTTGTTTGTTTTTTTGTTTGTTTCACTTAAATCTCTGTATTTTATTTCTCTTTCTTTTCATCTCTTAGCTCCCATCATTTTTTCCTCCTAGGTTCCATCATCCTCTGAAGAACGCTGGGTTTCGCAGGCAGGCGGCTAGTCACCTGCAACAACCGAGGGGTCCCGCAGAAGCTTCCAGGCTGCTGTCCGTGTCAGACGCCAGGGTTTGATCTGTGGACATGGATGAGATGTCGTTGACAGATGAGGATGGAGGGAGGCTCTCACTGCTGTTCACTGCTGCACCTGTGCTACGAAAACGAACACCAACGTGATTAAACCCGAAACCCCAGAAGGTGCCACATGTTAAAGAGCAGAGGGTGCTCACCTGGTGGTACGCAGACCATTTTATCTAGTGGCAAACTTCAGCAGGAAATGGGCCATACAAACTTTAGACATTGGATAATATTAAGTATCTTACTAGGAAATTCTGTCCCTCACCAGTCTGCTTTGAAAAGTTATAGCTCATACAGTGTTTGTCACCCCACTTCGTTCTAGCCCGTTTGGAGCTCCAAAACACCCAACAGTCAGGGGCAAGTCAGGATCATACAATGTGTGACCAAAACAAAATCAGACCCCACCTATTCCTCCATGTTGTTCTCATAAAATTCCAGTTTTCTTAGTGACAGTCAAATAAAGTGGGTGGGATCAAATCACCCAGTGGAAATGAAGAATGGTTTCTTTCCTTCATTAAGGATTAGGGGACTAAGCCCAGGATTTCAGCCGCGACTGTATTTTTGCACATCCAAGTTTACCTCACCTCTCCAAAATTAAGATGGTACCAGACAATATGCAAAAAATCACTTTGACTTTATGAAATGAAGAATGAACTTTCCTGAGATTATCATTAATGCAACTGAACATTCATAACATCCCTGAATATTGTCAGAAATTATCTGTCTGATAAATTCAGACAACTGAATGACAAATACAGAGCCATGTAAAGAATGTAATTATCATGCACCTATGACTGCTTAACTGTTACTGCTCATTAACCTCAGCTCAAACTAAGTTCACAGAGTAGCATAAACATGTTTAATTGCTGGGCTTTTTTCCACTGAACTTCCAGGTGATGTTTTTTTGCTCTCTTTATAGCAAAGTTAGCACTGTCTTCAGTTTGAGAGGGATATATCAATTTCCATTAAATATTCATGATAATAAAATGTGTCATTTTGTATGATCTTGCATAGCTAGAAATTACAGCCAAGCAGGTGACACAGGTCTTTGTTCTGAAGATAGATGCCATTTTGTTCTTCTTTCTGAAAAGTGTGCTCAGCCAACTTTTACAGATATTTATTTCCACCAAATGGCTAGAAATGAACATCTATTATCCAGTAAAACTACACAAATCCTATATTCCTAATACAGAGATTGAAAGTTATCTCCACAGCCTAGGCAAAGTATATGCAGCTATGAGCAAAAGGAAAGGATTTTTGTCACTTTCTAGCTTGCAATAAAAACATTAATTTGAGAAAACAAGCCACCATACCATACCTCCAACCACTATTCTATATTCCTCAACTTTTTCTTCCCTTTATACACATCCACTGTAAATATGCACAAAACAGAGACAGATATGCTCACATTTAGAGCTCCAGATGGGAACTGCTTTCTGCCATTCTAGTAGTTCATTATGGCATAAGAACCAATTAAATTAATTTACTCTCCTGATACATTTGGAAAATAAAATAGTTAATTTTCTAAGTGCTGCAAAAAGAGCAATCTTAATGAATCTGACTGGTGACTGCAGACAGCAATCATCCATCCTCTCTGTCAGAAAATGGGTTTTTCAAAGGGTTATTTTTGTGTACAGCATCATTCAGTACAATACTGTTACTTCATGTTTACATGTTATTTAATCATGTGGCATTTTATGAAAATACTAATCAGTCAAGACAGGTGCATTTATGGGTAGTCAAAATATGACTGAATTCATTAATATTAACAACTAAACAATATATTATCTTTCTATGTTTACCATGCTGGGCAGAAAACTGCCATTTATTCATGGATACTGTCCTAAGAACAAGATGGAAAGAATTCCAGTAGGTTCAATCAACTTTTGATCAAATTTTTGCTGCGCTACTTTTTTTTGATGAACATGCACTCAACTTAGCTAAGCAAAATAACTGAAGAAATAGCTGCAGAAATTGTTTGGTTGAAGATTTTGTTACACTCTGTCTGATTCAGCACCACTGAATTCAATAAACCCTGCTATGATCTTCTCAGCAAGTGTCAGTGCAGCCCATGAGCTTCTGGAAATTGCATTTTTATGGCTATTCCTAGCTTTCAGCACAATTCCACATGACACAACACAGATGTGACAGCTCCTGCTGCAGCCCCAAAGCGCCCAGATTCACAAAGTATCCACAAAAACAGATGAAACCACGCTAAACCTCAACGACAGAATTAAAGAGCTCAGCGGCACAAAGCAGGACTCGGGCAGTAACACTCAAATCTCAAACAAAGCTGTCCCAGTCAGGAAGGAATGCTCCATTTGCTATGCTACAGAAGTTTGCTCCTGGAGGGATGTGTGCCAGGTGAGACAGTGCAGATATGACAGACGTGCACTCAAAAGAGAAAAAGAGCCCCATTTATGAAGTTGCTGTTTGGAAGGAAGCTTCTCACTGGCTGCAGGATTGAGGAAAAGTGCTAAAGGTTAGAGCAGGTGAGAAACAGCTCCTGGGATCAGCTCCTGGCTCTGCTATTGCCTTGACAACTTCTCTTTTAGAGCACACATCAGCTTGTGTGCTGTAAAGGGATTCCTTTCTGACAGGGCTCCTGGGAAGTGCTATTAAATAGCACCAATGGAGGTGCCTCTGAGACTTCAACCATGAAGTGATACAGATTTGGGGGTAAAAAAACTGAAAGGAGAACTGCAGCTTTTGCAGTTTCCAAAAAAGCCCAGTGTCTGTATGGGGGATCTGTTCAGTGTCTCATAAATTGTGTAAGTAGCAGCTCCTGGTATCGAGTGTCTGTCTCAGTGGTTGGCAAGTCCATCAGCTGCTTGATTTAGAGTCTGCACATGACAGAAGAGGTATCCTACTGGTAAAGTGTCCAGTAGTTCCTGGGTGATGGCAATTCAGACAGCACGTAAAAGGCAGGAAACAAAGAATAAAAGATCCATTTTCACCTAGAAAGGGAATGCTAAAAATAAGCTGCACTATGATCTCTGCTATTTACTATACTCTGTACCCAGAAAGGACAAGAGAGTTGAAAATGTTATGTGTGAAACTACAGCTGGGTAGTGTAGGCTAGGGAAGAATGTGAGAGGAGGTTAGATGGTATGGACAGAACTTAAGTTTAATTCTAAATAATCTACAGCTTTGTATTAAACTTTTTTTCCCCCCAAATGCTGCTGTTTGATAACAACAGTAACACTTTTTTTGGACAGGCAGAAGTAGCTTCTGCTGGGAACAATTTTTGACACTGTTGATTTTGTTCACTGAATATAAGCATGAAGGGCAGCTACTTGAGTTTCCAAGCTGATATGTTGTACTAACTAATCCTTCACAGAAAAGAGATTGACATCCTGATACACAGGCACTCTAAGTGGCTCTACCAATGAGCAATTCTTATCCCTGGTGCTGTCAGCTGCAGCAGTCTCCCCCAAAACTCTTATCAAGTAATCATGGAAACTAAGCTCCAGCTTGCTTGCCATGATTATTGATAGAGCATTAAATCTCAGCTTTCTGAATTCTTGCCAAGAACACCAACCAATGAGTAGAGTCTCTCTCATTTTCCTTATGCTCAAAACTGGTGGTTTACCTCTTTCTTCCATTATTTTATTCAGCTGAAAATTTAAGTCAGGCACACAAAGTGAAGAAAAACAGGAAATCTACTGTTTTATGAAACAGCCTCATCTGAGAGCAGTTTTAAATATTTTCTGAACTTTTTGGTGCCTAACATTCAAAAAACAGTCAAAGGAAATCAGCAGAATAAATGCTAGGTAAAAAATTGACAATTTTGTATGTCTGAAAATGTTTTACATAAACAATAAAAACCTTCCACACAGCAAAACCAGAATATAAAATTGATAAAGAAATTCCTGGGTAGTTAATTCCTGAAACAAGCAACTTCAATGTTTCTTGATCACAAATCAACCTGCAGCCATAATTCTGCAAGGGAGAAAAATTTAAGGATGAGGATTTATCAGATAATTTTTAGAGCCCCAGATTTCTTTTCAGTGGTGGCACCATAGTTAGGTAAATTAAATCTGCAAGTTCTGTTCTTTGCTACTTGGCAAGAACACAGTGGACTGTTTCCAGTGTATTACTTCATCCATGCCAAAATCCAGGTGCAGGGCTTGTGCTCCAGCATCACCACCCAGCACTTTATTAACTCCCTCCATTATTGCCATGTTTCCTCTTGTTCTGTCAATTACTAGTGATGTATTCTTGTTCTAACATTACCTTGGCTCAGCAGCAAGTGAAAAATAAGAGTGCAAAAAAACCTCTCTGAAAATATGCAGAGAACACTGAGTTAAACGGTTATACTTTGAGGAAAGGCAGTTTTATTCATAAATACTTCTGGAACACTCCGCTCAAAATCTGGGCACTTCAAGTTTGCCAGTGAAACTGTACCTTCACAAATATGTATTTCTGTGTACTGGCAGTAACAGTTTGCATTTCTGTGAAAAGACTGCTGATGTGAATTTTACTCAGAAAAAAATGTAGTTGTGATTTTTTTGTGACAGGACTTTAAGAGCCCGTGGTTGAAGACAAATTTCCCTTCTCACTGAAGTGTCATCAAGTGTTGTCAGCCAGCTGTTCTAATGTGATTGGACTTTAGAGAGGATAGACTACCAGATTGGTACCAGACACCTACATGGGGCTGGGGTGGGGGTCAGGTGTGCAGTGTTGTGTGTCCAAGAGATTAATGTGTGCTAACATCACCAATTTTGCTTGTCTCAACTAGCAAAGTATTGGTTAAGTTATCCACCCATAAGCAGTATGAAAATACTAGTGTGAGAGAAACCTCCACACTCAGAGGAATACAGTCTGTAACCACAGACAATACCAGCACAACTATCTCTCAAATAGCAAGAAGACAATTTTTAAATATGCTATTAACATGACACTGGAGTACAATTAATAAAGGTCAACCCATTAGAAGCACTGGATCTCATAAAAACGTCTTAATTGGCTTGCATAACTGCAAGTGTAGCCTAAGCCCTTCAGCAATCTCCATTCTCTCTTTGCCAGTACAGAACAGACACCAAGGTTATTCAATGGGGCTGAGTACCTGAAGGAGAAGGCTGTCCTTTTACTACGCCATTTTTAGTCTTTTCTTCAGAATTCATTACTTCTTTGTAGATGAGCTCTGGAAAAGAGAATTTTGACAGTTACTGACAGAGGCCAGTGCCTGTGATCAGGAACAAAACAACTACCACAACCTGCTCTAGCCCTGAGCTTCCCAAGTCTGTCTTGCCTTGTCTTCCCAAGTCTCCCAGCTCTACTCACCTAAGACCTCTCTCTTCCATTCTCCTCCTCTCCTCTCCGAGCTGAATGGATTTCAACCAGAGCAGGAGAATTGCTTAATGCTGCACTAGCTAGAAGAGAGGCAGCACAATATCACAGCACCTTTTACTGTGGCTAAAATCCTGATGCATTGCCCTGCGGACCAGTATTTTGCTCTCCAGGCATACCCTTGGGTTTCAGTGAAGAACTGGAATCCACACCTCCTGTGTTAACTTTAACTTACGTAGATAATGATAGCCCTCAGAACATTTTCCATATTTTTGCTATGTTTTTGCCATTTTTCCAAAAACTCCTTCCCATGTAATTCTAAACTGCAATTACCTTTCCATTCCTCGATTGTATGTTCCCTTTCATCCAGCTGTTTATCATATATCTGAGGAGGAGGCTGCAGGAAAGAAACACAGCTGTTTAGTCAATTGTCTATTATACTGTAAATAATCAGGACTAATTACTTAATTAAAGATAATTTCACCTCTCTCTTTGCAATCCATCCTGTACATGCAAAACCATCTGAAACACATTTGAATATTAAGGGGATTAACACTTCTGGAAGACAAATCTTTTTGTAGAAGAAATCAACATACTTCTCTGTTTTCCTTTCTTAAAAAGGAGGCATAGCTGCAGTTGAAATAAAACCCAGGTCAACAATGTCATTGTGCTTGTACTGAGCTCAGAAACTCCACACCCAAATTATTTGTAGCAGCGGAGAGGAACTGTCAGAATACCAAACAAATACCAGTCTTGATTAATTAGTAGTCACATTAACATATTAATTTTTAAGTTGCTCTTGACATTTGCTTCTATACAGACTTCCCAAGACTTTTAACTAAGTCTCCCTGCAACAGCTCCTAATCTAGATTTCAAATTACCAAAATTTCCAATATATGTATTTTTAACTAACTTTACTTTGAACAGAAAGGGTTTTTTTTTATTGTGTTTATTTTAGTTGATGAGAATGTCAGAGAAATGGCAGATCCTGGCATTCACTGAGACAAAGGCACCTAGAGTTTCAGGAAGCCTGAACAGCTGCTTTCATTGGGCAACTAAGCCATATGTTCATTGCATCTCCTGATGGTGGCTGCCAAATGCAGCAGCCAAGGAAGGCAGAAGACTCTCCCATCTTTCCTTCTACCAAGAAGCTCCAGCATCTGAGGTAAGAGTACCTAATGAACATGGAAACAAGATCCACAACACTTTTCTTGCTCAGATGTATTTCCTCTGACTTCCATCTTGGGCAATTGCCATTGTGTTCCCTTCAAAACATCCTCCTATTAAATGCATGTTTACCAAACTGTTTTCTTGAATCACTAAGAATTTAGAAATTTTCTCTCAGGACTCTAACTCCATCAGTCCTTTAAGCCATTTGCACGCTACAAATACAACTGAAAAATAATAGCTCAGTGACATGATATGGACCAGGAAAATTACATGACAGCTGAACTGGACAAGACCACTGAAAAAAAGGGAAGTTTCCCCAGTGTGTCATTTATGTCAGGGCTGGAAATAAGGGGATTAGATGAAGTTATAGATTGTAAATCTCATACCTGAGAAGTGCTGAGGAAACACATCATGAATTAAAGTGAGTGCCAGGCCTAGCATGGGTACCTGAGGTTTTGTTATATCAGCAAGGTAAGACACAGCCCTGTAAGAGTCTGAGTCCCAGGCCAGTGCAGCTGTTCTCTTATTCAGCACCACCACCCTTCTCATTCATTTCCACTGAGTCCTGATGCCACCAAGATTGGCACAACCTCCGTGGGGATTCTGTGCTCCTGCTGACGGTGCTGTCAGAGTGGATGCTACAAGAGTACAGGTGATCCTACCACTGACCAGTAGGGTGTGATAGGTAAGCTCCACTCCTCCAGCTGAGCTTGCTGGGCTCCTGCTCAGCCCCTCAGCCAGCCCTGGAGCATGCATTTCTTACTGGGAAAAGCAGAGAAAGCCAGCCAAGCCAAGAGAATTGAGGGGGTAGGGATTTACAGGAGCAGCAGGGGAGGTGTTTGGCTGGGCTGAACCACAGTGACTGAGCCACCTCTTCTCTCCCAGGTGCAAAGGGAACAGGCAAACCAAGTTGCACAAGAATGTCCTGAAAGTAGCTTTCTAAAAGCTTCAGGAAGAAGCCTACAAAAAGCATAGGTGGGGGTGAAATTGCTTCTACCAAGTATAAACACTCTTTCCATAGAAAAACTTGTATTTCTCCCCCAGACGGAAATAAGAGGATACATTCCCTCACTACTTTTATTCCCAAACACAAATTGCAGAATCAAAAGGAACAAGTCATCAGATGCACCTGCTCTCAATTCACACAACCACAGAATCTTCGGCTTATTTCTCTTCTAATTTATTTCAGCTACATCTTAAGCTGGGGTAATTGGCTAATAAGCAACAAGAAAATCAGCAGTAATCATTGCCTAGATTAACACACTCTGGAAACAAAGGCATTTTCCAGGGAGAGAGCCCAGAATAACCTCACTCATTACCAAGCTCCTATTTTTTTACGGAGTTAAACAAGGGAGAGCAACCAAACTGTCCTTCACACCCCGCAGGATGCCAGAAGCTGCACCTGCACAGCATTCTACTGCTCTGCCAGTGCTGACATTGCAGACTTTTTACTTGTGAGTTAGCAGAGCCCACAGCTATGAGACACGGCTCTCGGCAGGCATGAGGAAGCCAAGGGTAACAAATATTCAGCAAGGCAGTAGCATGAATAAATCCCTGCTCTTCACAGAGGCAGGGTCTGTAACCACTCTAAAGCCTGTGCAGAGCATAGTCAAATGGAGCTCTGCTGAGAGCCCAGGCCAGCGCTTCACACTGGGAGAAGTGAAGCTTTCCCATCAAAATTCCCTGAGTCCTCACCTTTTCATTGATTCAAGGCACAGAAATGAGCTGAGAATACAAAACTATTTTGAGAATTTATTTTCCCACAATTCTCATTAATTCATAGGAGAATCACAAAGCTTATCACACTGTTATCAATATATTGTAATCCCCTCCATGCTGACCACCCCTTTTCTGCTAACTCATTTGTTTTGTGGCTTTTTTAAAAACCAATTTCTAAAATTAGAGGGAGGATGGGAGTTTTTTAAAGATAATAAAAAAGTATTGTCTCAGCAATGGAACAATCAGAGCAGCTGCCATACCCACGTCCTCCTGAGCACCTGATTTTAGTTTTGGTGCAAAGCTTTGCCTAAAACTGACTTTGCTACCTAAATCAAACATCTTAGAAAATTACTGAGTTCATAAACGTTAGCTTTCCATGTGGATGCAGCTGCAGTGTTATAGGCATTCTTATAAACCCTTCATACTGCACATGCCAACTGAGGGTTGCATAGTTTACTTTTTTCAGGCGTTTAAAAAAGGACTGGATGTGGCACTCAGTGCCATGGTTTAGTTGATAAAGTAGTGTCACAGGTTGGACTTGATGATCTCCAAGATCTTTTCCAACCTAGTTGATTCTGCGATTCTGTAAGTCTCAACAAAAGTACTGAGTTCAAGTAGCATCAAATCAAGGCAGGGTGTGGATCAATCCTATGGGTGGCAGCATCTAGCTTCAGTTTAAGGCAGCCATTTTCTCCCCAAAACAGATTGATTTGCAAGCAGTTGCATTGTCAACAATAACAAAGAATAGAATCTATTTTTGGATGCAGAAGCAAAGAATGAATTATATTTTTCTTGTAGGTACTAAAATACCCCCCTGTTGTTTCAATGGGTCTTGGCTTTTCCATTTTACAAGTTGATTTTCAAAATATTTTCCAATAAATGTAACATTCATCGGACATAATAAAAATTTCAAGAAAAACCCCAACAGAAAATATCCACATGGGTCTCTTTCTGAAAAAAAAATTGGAAAATAAAAAAGGAAACCAAACAAACAAATAAGCAAAACCAATCAAAAAACAAACCAAAAAGCAAAATACACAAAAGACAAGGGGGGTTTATGTTGTCAGATAAACAGCAGGAGACTACTGGATTTGCTAAATACAATTCTAATATTCAGAGAGGGGAGGCTTTCAGGCTTTTCACTAGAGAAAAAAAACCAAAACATACGTTGAAACCTATGTATTCCTGCTTTCCCAAAGCAACACAGATTGGTTTGTATGCCACTGCTAGAATGGAAAGGGAATGGTCTGGAGCTCACACTCGAGCAAATCCTGCCATCTCTGTCCCTGCCTCTGCAGAGCTATGCCAGCACAGTGGAGACCTTGGGATGAGCTGTTTTTAGAAAGCTTGGCAGAGCAAGCCCTGAGTCTGCATCTCTTCCCAGAATGGCAGGGTTGGGGGCAGAAGTTGTGGAGCAGCACAATGAGGCAGTGATGGAATTAGCAAGATAATGCAGATAAAAGAGGGACTGGAGGATGCAAAAATTAATGGTGTGAGCTTAAACCTTTTGTTAAATAGCTTACATCCTCATAACAAGTGAATACAAAAATTCCTTGGTGCTTTGCAACCACCTAAAATTGTGTTACTGGTATCATTCATGCATTTATTTTTGCAGTGCAAGCCCAAGTACAACAGCGTGCTTGTCACCAGAGGTCTGGCATCTCTTTATCTACAAAGTGCTTGGGGTTTCATCCTGTATTGCCAAGGGATTCCCCAGTGGGCTAGGGATGATCTCAGCTATGGATATAGAAGAAGAGATGACTCTGGGTCCATTTGTTCCTTGGAGTTTCTGCAGAGGCTTTTGGAAAACTCCACACATTATGTGCATCAACAAAATTGTAGACTGAGTTATTACTGAACAGCTGGACCATAAGGATGCCATGCAACAGGAGTCAAGATTGCTGGGCTACACACAGATAACTGAACAGCTTGAAGATACAACAAGCAAGCTGGAAAAAGATTAAGTTTGGTTCAAAAAAAGAAAAAGAAGAAAAGAAATGCCTCTTTCTTCTCTAACCACTCCTCCTCACTGACATTAACAAAGATTTTTGTAGAAGCCGTGTTCAGCTTCCGTAATCAATCAGCTATGAATGGATAGATGTTGTTGACTAGAGGAAGTATCTGTGCTTGTGCACAAAGCAGAGCTGCACACTTCTTTTGTGAGACAACAGATGCACACCATCAATCTCTGAGCAGAAAACCAAGCCCTGTAACTGAGTGCTAAAAAATGTGGCAGCTCATTGAAGACTTTCTATACAACATCTATACATGCAGAGCTGAGCAAGAGAAAAGAACAGCAGAAATGATGCACAACCTGACAGCCTTGCTTATGCCATCTAATGAAGGTGACACCTTCTTTGAAGTGTGTTTGCCAAGGTCACAGAGCTCTCCAAAGTGTTTCTCCATCATAATGGATGTTTAGCAGTCACAGGTAAAATAAGAGGTGGGTGATTTTTTTTTTTAATTTTTTTTTTTAATTCTGACAAACTAGTTTTAAAAATTGCGTTTAACAGCTGGTCATAGATAGTTTATGTAGGGCTAAGACACAACAGCAGCAGTTTCTGTCCTGGACCTCAAACTGAGAACCATAAACCAAGTTTTTTCATTAGCAACACTGGAAACAGCATCACATTAATAGAAGATAACACACAGATTGGCATGCACAGAAAAATGAATGATAATTCACAGCCCAGCCTCCTGTGGATAGTCCTAGATGCAGAAATACTCCAGTGAAACATAAATCCTATGGAAATCAAACCAGGAATGAAAGCTGTATGAGTTACAGTGAATAAAACCCCACAAAATCTATCAATGCTGTAAAATACTGTCAAACATAGAGGAATGCTTGAAAGGAATATTTTTAACACCTGATCTTTCTGTTTCATAGAAATCTGTCTTCTAATGGATGGCACATATCAGATAACAAACAATAGCTGCAGGTACAGGAAAGTTCAAGACAAATTTTGAAACCAGTTTACAGAAACATCACATAATAATCTATAGCAAATTTTGCTACTGGATTTGTTCCCATGGAATGGAATGAGTTTTCCCAAGTAGGAATCAATATGACATCACACATACATTCAAAAGGTTCCAAAATGGAATCCAATATGACATGAATGGTTTCTTTGAATATACCAATAGCAAAAGGAAAAACTTTACTGTGCTAAAGCAATGTGTATGAATCAATTTTGTTCACAATTCGATCATTTGGGGATAAAACCCAGTGACCTGCAAAGAGGCATAAACATTAGAGCAGATATAAAAAGTTAAATACTAGATTTGAGATTTATTCACAAATCATCTCAATGAAGGGTGAGAATGTATAGCAGCTTAAAAAAAAAAAAAGAGGCAGCTGGGTAATTGTAAACAGTCTCAAGCACAGCATTTTCAGACAGGAAAATAGAGAAACTAATATGTCATCAGGGAGATACTGAGATTATCTACAATAAACAGGATAGTCTGCATGTAGAGGCAAGACATATTGGAAACCTCTTCTTTTCAGAAAATAGAACCAGAGCAATTGGAGGGAGAATAGGTATCGTGTGTGTCATTTATTCATACAATAGTCCAAATGCTGCTATATAGCTAAATATCCTAACATCAAAGTAATAAACATAATATTTGTTTAAAAATGGATCTGAGACAGTTTCTGAAAAAAAAAAAAAAGACTTCCAAGAGAGTCTTGAACTAAAGAATAAAACAGAGAAGTAAGTTCTACAAGTTCCTATTCTGATTTTATGGTAGATTTCCTGCAGAGTATTAGTAAATAATACTTTTGCCCTGTGAACTCTTGTTTCCCTACATTTAAATTAGGTGTGGAGATTGGTAACAGATTTCAACATCTGGGAATTCCACACAACCCAAGCCATACATGTTCTCCTGTTCATGTTTTGCATATTCTCCTATTTTTTGAAAACACATATTTTAGTTGTCATTGGCTGAATACAGAAATTATCTTAACTGTAATACTATTCAAAATAATTTCAGAACAATGGTGTATGGTCTGGACAACCTAACACTGTGACTTTTTAATCAGAGATACTGTGGCAAGCTGCATGTACTTAAAAGAACCTGGCAAGCTACCTATGTTAGACATAAGAATTCCCTGTAAATCCAAATGCACAGGTAAGCTCCAAAGCTGTGCAAGGTCTTTTTCTAGCTGTGAGTGTGATGCTGTTTCAGAGCTGTTGAGGGCTTTGGCTGTGGTTTGTTTCATGCAGAAGTTCTGTAGGAGAGCCACAGCAGTGTTTGAGTAACCTCCTGTGGCTGGTGAATAGCAAGTCCCACATCTAATAACAGCTCATCTTCCTCTCTGGGTCAGAGAATCACACCTGGCATTTGGGGCCACCCAGAAGAGTTTAATGCTGTGACACATTGTGGGAGAAAGGGTATTGCATTCCCAGCACTTCCCATTTGTGCAAAGTGTTTGCCCATTAGAATGAGACATAATAGTTTTATTGGCCCCACACAGTCTCTGAAAGACCATAAACATATAATAGACTTATAAAAAGGGACTGCAACTGTCTCACCAGTCTGCTTTTTAACTGGGTAGGGCTGTTTTACTGTTTCCGTCACACTGATAATGCTGTAAATCTGAGCAGACACAGAGGGTTGTTACCTCCAGGTTAAACTTTGACACCAAATTCTCTGCTTATTCCCTGAGCTGGCTTCAGTGCTTTGCATTGTCTGCTCCAGCACATGCTGACATTTAACGATGCTGCAACAGCTCACTTCAAAATTCCTGTCACATTAAATGCTTTCAGTTACCTGTCCTCTCATGCTCCTGAATGAAATGGGCACTGTACAACAGATGCCTGGCTGCTTTTGATGAATTAATTTACTCGGGAGAAGGAGGACTCTAACTAGACAGCAGAAGTTACCTAATTCCCCACTCCCCAGTACTATATTGGCTGAAAATGTCATCTTGTTTAATACCTCTGTATCCTGATTTCTGTTATCCCTACTGTACAGGATTACTGATAGTGGGAGGAATCCTGTCTCATATCACAATATGGGAAGAGAACTTAAAAAAATCCCCAAACATCTCTTTAGCTACACGATGAATGACTTCTGCATAAAATTGCTTATCAAGTATTACCAAAGAAAAAGAGTGCAGTGAACATGGGCAGACGCAACACTCTGCAGGCTTCTAAATCCCAGTGTGGAAACCAGGAAAAATAGTGGGAAGTTAAGCATTATGCAAGTGACCAAGCTCAACTCTGTCACTAATTTTCCCATTGTTTTCTTGGCAGGTTTCCTGGCTGCACATTTGCAAGTCACTCTGTGAAAAAGCAGGGTTGCCTCATGGAGTCTCACCATGCCGCAAATTCAACATTAACGAGCCACATGGCCATTTTTAGGCTTTGAAATGTCATTCAAATGCTACTTTCTTTGTTCAGTTGTACCCTTCTGTGGTTATAACTTCTGTGGTGTTGTTCAGTGTAGTCAAATTTACAGAGTCAGATTATTAAGTGAATAAGCAAAAGTATCTACTTCTCAAACAGCTAATTTGTTGGATGTTTTTAGATGTCTTCTAAATTCCAAGCCTGCTATAAATTTGGCAAGATCTAACAAAAATACATGAGATGAGTCATTTCCCCATTGCCCATGGCATTAGGAAATATTTGCTGAATTTTATCCTAACTCTTCTGCAACTAAGGGCAGATATCTCAGTGGAGTACTTGCTCGAGAACACCCTTCTGAGCGAGAACAGAAAACCTCCAATATCTCACAAATATTCTTTTTTTTTCCTCCAGAAAATAATTAGTAAATGACTTATAGCTAACCACTGAAGGTGTGTCAGCATGAACAGATGGATATTTATAATTTAATAAACAGTTCATTATGAAAAGAAAGTCTTCCAGTTTAACTTCCTCTCTGAAAATGAGAGTGGCAAAATGAAGCCCTATAAAGTACTCCTAAATAACATCCTCTGAAAAAATCTCATGTGCTGGAAATTTGATGGGGGTTTTAATATTCAATTTATTTTTGAAGTTTACTGCACTTTCAAGAACACAGACTGAATTGGAGCATATCACTAAACAGCAGTGATTTAATTTTACAAGGTCTTCATTTCCTGTGGTGGCAAAATCAGATTTCTGAACCTGTTTTCATAGAGAGTATTACAGAGCACCTCTCTGAATTTATACCTATATTCATTATACCTATGACACTGAAGTGCTGACAGATAGCAGTTATCCCTGTTAACAGCAGCCTCACCAAGGCTTACAGAGAGGTGTCTAGAGCATGACAGGATTATAAGAAAAAATCCATTTCTGTTTGCACACAATGTACATGATACTGTACATTGAGCCATAGCCCAGAAAACACCTGAGCCCCTCCTTCATTTTATCTAAAAATTTATGTCCTGCTAAGATTTTTCTGAATTCTGACTTCAGGATTTTTTTTTTTCAGAATCCTAAACTATTTTTTTGCTTAACTCTCCTCCTCTCTACATATATCCTTGAACACAGACATAAAAAGTGATGTTTGTTGTCTTCCACAGAGGAAGGTTTGGAAAGAAAGATAGTATCTTTTGTCAGATTGAGTTCTATAGCTAAAAAGGTGAGCTAGTGGATTCAAAATCCTTTCTAGAAGAAAGCAGAAAATGGCTTCATATGCTTGAAGTGTTTTTGTTCCTCCCATCTATTATCTTTTAATGTAATAAAAAGAGATATCCTGTCCCTACAGCTCTCATTTCACATCAATCCCCAGACCACCACAGTCCCAGCATTGTTTCTTTCCAGCATGCTCATTATCGTGCTGCTGTAAAGCAGCAGGAATCCCTGAATCCCATTTGTGCTTGGCATTCTGAAGCGGGGAGCGCTGCCTCACTTACCGCCTCCACCTCTGCTGGGTCATACCAGACATTAATGTACGGATGCTGTAAGGCTTCATCTACTGATATCCTCTTGGCAGGATCAATGACCAGCATCTTTGATAAGAGGTCCCTGGCTTGGCTGGCTGGAACAAGGGAAGCAAAGAAACACAGCATTAGTACAAAACAGCCTCCAGAAGAGGCTTGGTAGGGGTAGGAAAAGAGCAGTGGCACAACCCTTTGAGAGATTGGTTGTGCGTGCACTTCTGCTCCCTTGCCTCCTCATAGCAAGAGCTCTTTAGTAATCATTTCAGGCCTGATTCGTTAGAAAGGTGCCAAACTCAGGGCTGACACCATAAGCTCCCTAACAAGATTTAGTGACATTTTACATATGTGCAGATTCCACAAAGAGGGATGAATAATATCCCTAGGAAAAACATGCTTGATGTATCTGTGATTATTACCAGGATCAGAATACAAAAGTTCACATAAAGACATCTAAAATCATGACATTACTAAATCAAAGCCTGAAACTTACAGGCACTCTCAGACTGGCTCAGAAAAACATCCCCACTTCTCTGGATGTTTTAAAGTTTCTCTCCTAACCTGCTGTGAGGCATTAAACGTTTTAATGAGGCATAGAGATTAGGCTAATCTTAAGGCATCCCCCTAGAAGCAATAATTTCAAATCTGTAGCCTCGGGGTATGGAAGTGTTTGGAACTGCTTGAGTCTTGTTTGTCCAGTATAATGAAATTTAAATCAGTGGGGCACATCATCCTGCACTACAAATATATATATATATATATATATATATATATATATATATATACACATTGAATTTTACATTGCAGCATTGATTTATTTTACCTGATAATTCATTCCATTGTGCCTATCAGGCAAACAATGCCACAACAAAGCCACAAACTCAGGTTTATGTTACCCAAATGGATTTTTCCTAGTTGGAGTTTGTAAAAAATATAATACCATCTTAACCAACACGAAAAAATTATAACAACATGTATTTCTGTTATTATTATTATTAACAACTATGTAGTGTTCTAAGCTCTTGGGTGCTCAAAATTATTTGCTGTGTAAGTGAAAAAGACAACGAAAGGAAAAAAGTTGCAAAGATATTATTAGGTATCTCATCATACATGGATGAGTATCTAATTAAACCATTAATATTACATTATATTTAGGCAGGGCATGGGATGCACAAGTAGGAGATCCTGAATGCACTGTTTCTTGTTTCATGGCTATATTTTCAAAACTGGCATTCAGGATGCTCAAATGTATGTGCTTTCTGTACGCAAAAGATAACAGCACTGTTTGACAGTCATTTTTATTCATTAGCTGTGAATGCAGGAAAATTCCATTATTCAATTGTGTTGTGGTAGGAGTATAAAATTCTGTGTATCCAAAAGCATCTGCCCAGACCTTTCCCTTTATTTCCAGAGCCAGGACAGCAGCTTGGCTATGAAGCAGTTGTTAACTGTAAGAAAATTCAGGGCTGTGTAATGACATGCAAATTGCAAGCAACTGAAAACCATTAAATGCCAGTGTGGTGAGTGGCTCCAAGGACTGGAGTGGTGCAGAGCCAGCACACAGCTCAGGTCTGCAGGGGTTCCAGGGCTGCATACTAAACACACAATAATCAGTCTTTCCCACTGAAGGTCAATGCCCCATTCAAGTGAAAAAACCACTTCAATATATGATTAAAATCATGGCAATTTTTCTTCTACAAGGGGATATCTAATCACATTGTAAGTAAATTAATTTTCTACTTCACCTATCTTAAGTGACCCACAGGATTTTTCACAAGAAGAAATCCACCCCAGTGGATACTAAACCTTGGCTGCTTCATTTTGGCTGATGTTGATAACATATTTGTATTTTCTAGTAAAGGTAGAGCTATGAGGCAGGCATTTGGCTGAACTGGTATTTTTCAACTAAAAATACCCAGTGCAAGTACTGAGATCTCCCAATGGAAGTTCTATTGTTCTGTTTTGTTAAAAGTTCAAGAATAAGAGTAAGGGAACACCTCAATTCCTTGAGGCACAGGATCATCACATGGAACACCATGAGAATATTCTCAGTGCACCAGGATCTCCAAAAACCAGTTCCAAAGCCTGCCTCTCAGCTGAGCAAAACCCATGCAGTCACTAGACTGCAACTAAGTGCATTAAATGGAGTGCAACTAGAGAGAAGAAACATTGGAAAAATTCCACTGCAGATGTTGCATGTGAATCACATCAGACATACCTTTGAGTTTGTTGTGTTCTGAGTCCGCTGGGAAGAGAGAGTCTGGAAAAAGTTTGGGGAAAGTGAGGCCAGCATACTTGGGTCTGTTCTCAACGTAGTTCCGTACTGTTGGCTGCAGCTTCTTCATGAATTCTGGACAGGGTGTTCCCAGCTGCTCAATAACTTTATTCCACTGATCAATATCTGAACACCAATAGTTAAGGGAAACAAAATGCAAACTCCCATGTAGCCTCCTGACATTTCTGATTGTGTTCTCTGAGAATCCTCAGAGATATTTAACTCCCTTCATAACATCTTTACAGTCACTATCTTTTCTTCTCTTCTCACTACTCCTGCAGGTCCAACAGCCTGCAAAGGGAAAAACTCTCACACAACTTCAGGACATTGTGCAGTTTTAAAACCATGACCACCACAGAACAACACACAGATTCTTCTCTTTGGGTCTACACTTGTTACCATTTTTTTTATTTTTTAAACTTGAAATCCAGTGACTTGCACTCCCGTTTTTTTTTTACATGCAGATAATGGTCACTATGTCAGCTTGGAAGAACGTGCATCTGCCTTCCTATTCAGTCTGTGGAGAGGGAAACCCAGCTGGCTTAAAGCTCTGTGCAGGACAAAAATCTTCTTCCACTCATCTGCTTTGCACTCTACTCTCTCCAGTAACTTCATTGATCCTAATTTTTCCAATACCAGCCAACCAGCAGCCCCTCAAAAACAATTTGTTTGATTTTATAAGAATGCACTGGGACTCATTTTCTATTGACAAATGATGCACAGATGTAGACAGATGTTTCTCCTTAACTGAGAAAGTGACAGCAACATTGCTAAACTGATACTAATGGCTAATGGGAAACAGGCTCTAACGCCTAAAAAAGAAAGTGTATTACAGGCATTTTGTACTGAGCTTTTTATTTGTTGAGGTGTTGATATTTTAGTGTTCTTGTGCTAACATTTAGGCACCTGATGGGTGTTATGTAGCTCTTTCAGCCACGTTCACAACAAGCCTGACTGCGCCAACAAAAAAGCAAATTATCAGTAGCATCTCTACATCACACTAATTCACAGAGCTAAGAGCCTGATGACTACATGGGGAAAAACGAAGGAGGGTCACATGCAGCTGTGGGTACATTGATACTGAGAAATATGATGGAGTTTTGCTGAGAACACATTGGAAAGAAAAGGCTTTTAAAACACAAACATTCAAAGCATTTCAGCACAGATATTTCTTTTTTTAAAAGTAGTCTTTTAAGTTATTGTTTTAATCAGTATCATAAGTGTGGAGGAGTTTTCCAAATATTAAGACAGATAACACAAAAAAAATCGTCAAGCAAAAAGCAGTTCTTCGTTGCAGTAGCAATTTCAGATTTTAAAAAGTATTTTATTTTATAGAAATGCAAACAGTCTTTTTACATATCTTGGAAAGTAAAGACAGACTAAATTTGGATTTACCTGAAGTATCTTATTTGAACAAAAAAAAAAAAAAAAAAGCTAATAATTAATTTAAAAATTGCAGGTCTACTAATCAAAAGTGTTTAAAGGAATTAAAATAATTTAAACATGTTTTAGGAATTCTAAACCAGTGTTTTAAATTGTTTTATTTTCAGCTGAAAAAAGCTGCTTCAGTCTGGAAAGATTTTTCTGAATACCTCTTATTTTTTAAACTAACATGCATATTTATGTAGAAAAGCCCCTCTCACACACACCCCCTGTAGGTTGTATGTAGCTTATCTTGTGTTGTCCATGAAAAATAATTTTTTCTCAACAGAAAACTGAGAAATTGCAACAACAGTAAAGTTATCTAAGACTACAGCTGCTCAAAGAGTAGCCTGAATATTTCATTAGAAAACAAAGTGTTCTGACATTTTAAACTTCTGTTCAAGTCAAGACACCTCAGTGACTGGGAGCTGAACTGCTACAGGAGCAGGTCTCTGAGGAACTTGAGAATACAGAGTGTGTAAATGCTTTGCAGAGAAGAACAGAGAGTACAGAAACGAAGAGGTTATTAGTTGTGCCAAGAGAAGCTAAATGGGTGAGAGAGCCAAGCTCTAAAATCATCACTGGAAGCATTACCTGTGCGTGTTGAGTGAAGTGTTTGATAAACAGGCAGGGCCAAACACAGAACTTGCTTCAAAGAACCTGTAGCCCTGTCCAGAGCAGGTGAACCATCTCCCAGGCATTTAGTGAAGGCCAAAGAAAAACTGATCTTTGGGATCACAGAATTATGGGGGACTTGGATACACTGAGAGGGAAGATGTAGTAAGATGGCCTAGACATGAGCCATAAGGGAAAAGGGGTACAAGAAGTTCCCAGAATAGGGCCAACATGATGGGAACCACTGTCAGTGGTGATGGAGAAGGGAGAAGGAAAATCCATGGATAACATATCAGCTCCCACTGCACACATTGCTTCTAAGATGACAGAAAGGCTCTCAGTAAGAAACAACACACAAGCAGACTACCACCTACGACTGGAGTCATCACTGCAAAAACCAGAGCCAAAGGCAAGGAACAGGCAGAGCCACCACATCCTGCTGCTTGACTGGACTTGATTTGCAGGATAGCACTGGACCTCTTGCAGCCCTGCTCTTACCAAGAGCCAAAAGGTCAGGCTTTATGTCACAGACCTCAGGGACTGGTTTTGAGTAATGAATTATCTGAATGGGTAATTGTGCTTCTGTACTGTATTTTTTGTGACTTATGTTGTTTGTATAGTGCCAAAACCCTTAAATAAAATACGTTCATTTGCTCTTTAGATACATTTACATGTACACACACACAAACTGACATGATGGAGCAGTCAAGACTGTTTTTGTCCTAATAATAGTAATAACAAAACCATGCTAAGTGAAAGCAGTTAGATAATGTTTTAGTCAGATGGATGCACACATTTTCTCTCTAGTAATGGTTCTCCGCTTACCTAGACTTTAAAAACACTGGATTATATTCTGCTGATCCAGCTCCATTTCAGTGTAATGCTTTATGCAGTCAACACATGTGATGCATCTGTGATCACCTGGTGATGAGAAGTTGTACCTATCATGGTATGAGATTTAAAAAAAAGTCGTGGAAAAAACCTGAGGTCTACACATCAAAGCAAAGAAACAGCTTTCTCTAGCTGCCAGTCAGCACTAGCTTCAGCAATTCTGCAGGAAACAAATGTTACTACAGGGCAGTCCTAATATGAATCAAAATCTACAGTAGGTGACATGAATTGATTACAGATTGTAACTATTGATGTAATTGAAAAAATGGTACAAAAAGTTAGTGATCACATAACTCTGATGGAAGTTTTCCAGAAAAAAAAAAAAAAAAGGAAAAAATCCCTTAAAGAAGACGAAAAAAAAGAGGATCCTGTTTTTCCCCTTGAAATTAAGCAAATGTTAGACAGACTGACAGCTGGGAAAGAATTCCAAACCAAAGCTCTGTAAAATGATGGAATGTCTGCTTAAAAGCTATTTGAATCAGTTCAGCCATCCATTGCCCCGAGCAGGATCAAGGAAAATGTGTCAACTATTCATAACAGCATCTCTATGATTTAAGACAGAAGAAGGGGATCTAACCTGGATTTATTAGTTTGCCTCTGGCACTAACAATATGGCATTTAGTAACATTAAGATGGCCACACAGTTACAGCAAACATTTAAGAAAATAGAGCAAAGATATAAGAAAATAGATCAAATCATTAAGATGGCCACACAAAGTTACAGCAAAGATTTAAGAAAATAGATCAAAAATTAGTATCTTCTGAATGAAGATTTATCACTGAGGCCTCAAGTTGCCTCAAGCTCACCCACCACCTTTTCTCTTTGCAGCTTTATACTCTCTGAAGGATAGCTCTCCTTTGCTTTCTAAATACTTATTTATTTGGAAATCAGCACAAGATTAAGTGACATATTTTTCTAAAGCAAAGGCATAAAAATTTCATGGGAAAATAATATTGTGACTTAACAATAAAGCATTTCTTTTGAAAAAATCAGATCTCACAGTAAAGTCATCTATTTAGATGCACAAGCTGAAAGTGTACCTGAATTTATTCTTTTCAGTGTGCATTGATGCAATATAGTTCAAAAGTGTGGATTAAAAACCAGTGTTTTCTTCATTCAGTTGTAAACCTTAGATAAATTAAATTCCTGAAAATTTCCATACAACTATAAGGAAATTGAGTTTGGCTATAAGAGAAAACTTATAATACTTCTATGTCTCCATAAGAAAATACTAAAAGCATTTCTACAGTGTACAAAATAGTAGCTTGCAATTAAAAAAAAACCAATTTAGATAACAAATTATTGTCTTCCTATCTAGCCTCAAGATCACAACAATTTTTCTTTTTCCTTCTCATGACATGTCTGTGTAAATCACACTCTTTTTTGGAGCAAAAAAAAATGTATTTTGTTAAGTTCAACAGCAAGGTTTTGCAGGAGGAGTTACTGTTTGCCTTAGGATGTTTCAGTTGTACTGCAACACAAGTAACTTAATCTCTCATGTTTGTTCACCTGAAAGAGGAGTCTTCTTCTAAAATCCTCTTTGTGCAGTATCTATGGACTGTGATGTGGGAAACACGAGTAATTGTGCCAGAATGCCTGTTCATATAAGAACTGCTGGAATTGTGCTGGACAGTGGTGGTGCTGGTGGGAATCATGCTCCCATGCCTGGCACACTGAACTGCACTTGCTCCACCTGTCCAGCAGCACCTCCACACCATCTTTGCTGTACAGGAGCAGGATTTGCTCTTTCTGGATAAATGTGCTGCTTCCGGACATCATTAAAATTAGGACGTGTCAAATCTTGCTTTTCTTGAGGTAGGCACAACGAAAACAAAACAGACACAGGATGTTCTGTTTGAAACAGGCAGACGGGAAGATCACCTCTTTTCAATCTCAAAATCTTGAGGGTACCACCTTGCTAATTGTATTCTCCTTAAATTTGCATATTCCACCAACAAAAACAAACTGCTGCACTTCAGGCAATTTTCTAATGCTCGTAACTTGCCAAATTTAGAATAATTACTATGAAGAGCTCTGCAGTTCCCTCCCCAACACCAAATTGTGGCAACAACTGCAAAGATGATAGGCCAATTTTTTTTTTTTTTAAATTTTTAATTGGACCTTTCTTTTTAAAATAAATCTGCTAAAAAAGACGCTAACCAGCTTTACTGTGGGAGACATCAGTGCCACATTCATATTTTTTCCACAGCCCCACAATTTACACATTGATGCCAACGCAGTTTACAAAAAAAACCCACACAAAAGGAATTGAAAATGCTGCCATCTGACAAGACAGTAACTCTAAAGCATTTTCTGTTCCAAGGTGAACACTTTGAGAAGTATGTGGCATTTGTAAAAATTAGACAGCAACAGAAAATAATGTGCACTGTTCAGAATAATAATTGCTATTTGTATGGAATAACAGAATGTGGTGATAACAGAAACTAACATGTAACACAAAAAAATGACTTAAGAAGATTACCATTGATCATTCAGGAGTTAGGAGATAGCAGTGTTCATTGTGCAGATGCCATCATTAATATTTTGGATGCCCATTTATGTCTCCTTAACTGAAATTTTCAAATACTATTTTTTGGCTGGTATTTCATTCAGTTGCTGCTCATCTGTGCTTACACAGCAGCAAGAAAATCATAGAATCATAGAATGGTTTGGGTTGGAAGGGACCTTAGAGAACATCTCACTCCAAGTCCCCTGCCATGGGTAGGGACATCTCTCACTAGGCCATGTTGCTTAAAGCCCCATCCAACCTGGCTTTGAGCACTTCCAGGGATGGGGCACACCCCCAGCTGTTACACCACCAACATGTTACAGGTGTTTATAAAAGCCATCTAGGAGACAGCATAGGAAGTAGGATCTTAGTGATACAGCAGAATCCTAAAATGTTTCTGGTTTTACTGTCAGTGAAGTTGGTATGAGATCAGTTTGCTTCTGAATCTCAGGTGTACCTGCAACAACTTGGATAAGAAATCAAGAATGGACTCCTCAAGCCCAAAACATAGAAAACAGGTTCCTGGGAACTGTAGGGTTGTTCCTCTTCCAGAATCAGGAGAAAACAGAACCATTCTGTGTTTTGATTTGTGTAATTATTCAAAAGTTCCTTTTGCCCTTTACGAGTGCAGGGCAATTAACAGTTACTCAACTGCCCAGTGTTTAAGGAAAGACAAATTTTAGCCTCAAAGTTCAAGAATATTCAACAACATACACCATTCTATATATTCGTGTATCTATCAGTCTATATCTATATCTATTTATCAGCTGAGCCACCTCCAGCAACCAACACTTCATTAATCTTTAGTATCAGTTCTTTCTCTACATTTCCTCTGACTTCCAAGGAGTGGAAGCTGTAGACATCACTCAAAGGATGGAAAGTCAGCAAAGAGAAAAGGCTGAATAAATAGAGACATAAAAAACCTTCATGAGAAAATACAATAAATATGCAATAGAGCAGTTGTCAAAATGTATGAACTGAGTTGTATTATTGGATAGGAGCAAGTGTTTTCCTCGTATTTGCATACAGATGGCAGGTTTTCCAAGATAAAATTATAAGCTGTTAGCACACTGTCAAAGTTCAAACAATTTGTGTTTAGTACAAACATTTCTAAAAGAGTTACATTGCTGCATTGAAAATAATTAAGTAGGCAATGGATAAACTTTCATCCATTTAATAGTGCTGGGAGTGGATTTTTGCAGCCTGGGCACTCATTTTTTGGTGGGTTATCCACAAATAGCACTGTTTCCATGGAACCACTGTAATAATTCAGCATTATTGCTCACAGAAAAACCACACCAAAAAATTACTTTTCAAATAGAGTATCATTCTCATCTCAGATTTAAAGAAGAATTAATTTATTGTGCAAATACACAAAGCTGCTTTTCCTAAGGAGTTTATGATTTCTAACTGCCAGTGATACCCTGAAAATCACAAAATGCTGCTTTGCTTACTGTTGTAACCACTAAATCCGTACTTGTTTTAACAGGTAAGACCAGAGTAGACTTCTGTGCAAAATTTCTGCAGGCTCTATATCTTTTTCCATAAGCTCAGATTTCCTGACAAAGGAAAGGTACAAAAAATTTGCTCTTAGAAGGCTTGCTGGAATAGTTTCCAATAACCTGTTCTCTTATGTTTTCAGAACAGTCCCTGCATCTTCTGCATAAAGCAGAGAAAGCTTTAGGGCAGTTATTGAGATCTTCTGTGATGCCCGAGAAAATAATTTTGCCACTAATCCTAGAAAGTACAAACCCATCTTTTAAAAAAAGATTATGGCCTGTGCTATAATGACTTGTGTACAGATACTGCTGGACTTTATAGATCATTCTGACTCATTACAGCAGCATTTGTTTATGAAACCTAGACAAAGTTATTAGGCAAAACATGTATATTGAAAAGTATTTTCAGAAACTACAGTAATATTTCTGCTCTACATGTCACCAGCAATGCAGATCAATTTGATGTGAAGTTTGTAAGTAAATTAACTCTATGCCTGGAAGGAATCTACTGAAAGTGAAATTATTGTTTCAGAACATGAGTCTTGAAAAACACAGTTTTGTTTTTGTTGAAATGAAATGGCCAGAAGTGTGGACTTAAAAAAAAGAGGTCCTTCAAGGGTATTGATGGCTTACATGTATTTCTATCTATTTTCTTCATCTCACACTGGTCATGTTCTTTAATTTTTGAGCACTGAGTCTCAGCTCGAGGTCTGAAGGAGTGTTTTAACTCTGAGAATCTTTAATGGTCTTGGTTATCTTCTGAAATTCAGCTATGCTTCCTGAGCTCAAAAAGGCCCTGTTTATCTCCTGAATTCCACAATATGGCTTTGAAGCTCTGCCCAGCATTTTTTCAGCAGCTCAGCCCAAGTATAAGCTCATCAAATCTGTTGATGGCTGGAGAACTTCCTCTACAAACACATCTGCTGCTGCACCTGGCACTGGCTGAAGATTTCAAGAGCTCTGATGTGACTGATGCCTAACAACTTCAGGGAGAAATTTCGTATAGACATAGAACTGTTTAGGTTGGAAAAGACCTCTAGGATCATTGAGCCCAGCTGTTAACCCAGCGCTGAAAAGACACCACTGAAGTCCACTGAATGCTGCCAGGGCTGCAGCGATCCTGCACTGGTGGAGTTTGCAGTGCTGAGGGATATGGGTCAGGTGAAGAGTAAACTCAGGATCCCAAATTTTTGGAAAGCAAAGTTCCAGCTGCTCAAGGAGTCTTGAACAATAGGGCCCTGTGGGAAACTGCCCTCAGGGACAAGGGAGCAGAACAGAGCTGGCACGTATTTAAGGACACTTCCACAGAGCACAAGAGCCAGCAATCCCCTTATACTCCAATCCCTACAACATGCATGGCACGATTGCAGCTGTAGAATAAGGCAGAATAAGGCTGCATAAGCTTGTGCAGACATTTACTAAGAGCAGCTGGCATCACATCTCTCTACTGAATATATACTTGGCTCCCTAAGCTTGTCCAACTACCGGAATTAAAGGCACATTCATCCTTGTCTGCCCAAAGTGCCTGCAGCAGCTAAAAAAAAAAAGTGTAACTATACTTTCACAGCTCACCAAAGGACTAAGGCACCTTCTTCGCTCCTCCAGATCATCCATGCAGCAAGGAGAAAAGGTTAACAGTCTCCCTCACAAAATCTTGAGAAGAACACGTGGAACAAGAGTCAGACTCAGGTACAGCCAGCTTGTCCCATTATTCCTGAGGCAACACAACACACCACGTCCTTGCTCGAGGCACAATTAGGTGCAAGCTTCATGCTGATTGCTTTTTGAAAGCAGAACTACTGCTGTCAACATTGAAATGAAGTTTTCATATGAAATTAAAAAATAAAAAGGAAAAAAGAAAAAGCTATAGCAGACAAGTGCATCACATGCATACACCAAAAATGATGGAGAAATAGTAAAATTTGAGGAACAATAAAGACCATGAGGATTTTGGACACAGCCAATCATTCTTCCCAACTGGGAGTTTAAAAGAGAATAGAGGTGGATTCAGTTTCACCCCAGTGACTTCAGTGAATTCAGATGAATTCAGAATTACAGGAGTAGGACAAAGCAGCCGCCTAGCTAAGCACTCCACTCTGCACTTACTCAGAGGTATTTTCTGCTTTTCTGCTTCAGAATTTTGCTACTTAAATTTTTTAAGTTAGCTGAATGGACTATTTAGTTGTGTAAACAGTAACAGCATCAAATGACCTACACTCTTTAACCACTGGAAAATGGCAAATAATAAATTTTGCAGTCAAATACATGACTGACAGTGCACTTCTCATGAATATTCAATCTTTTAGCTTCAAAACTGCTTTTCATGGTTATTTATGCATAAAAACTGACACAAATTAGTATTAAATACTCTTCAAATCACAGTGTGCATGCGAAATGAAACACTGCCTGTTAAGAAAAAATTGCTGATAGCAGATTCTGGTACATTGCCAGGCTTAACCCATTTTGTGTCAAAGAGGAAACTTTTTTAAAGAAAGGAATGTTTAATTACTCTTGCTCCTGCACTTAAACACATCCTTAAGTATGCTGCCCCCGAGCACTGAGGGCTTAGAGTCCTTGCTGATGGAATTATCCAGCTGCCCAACTCCATCACTCGTCTGAAGAAATAATCTTTTTTACAGCAATGCTAAGCATTTTCTGTGCAGGTTTAAGGCAGAGGATGGCACGAGGTCATGGATCTCAGCAGGCTGGGTTGGAGCTTGCAGCTTCCCGACTGGTTTTCAGCTGCACAGATGGGCAGGGGAGCCAGCCCCTGCTCATGGCTGCCCAGCAGCAGGGAAGGGGTGTGGGGGGTGGATTTGGAGAAGAGGTGGCTTTGAGGAGGAGCCTGAAAGAAAGCAATGGTATCATTCTCTGTCCATGGAATAGGCAGCCATGGAACAGCAGAAGAAAAGCAGAGAGGTACAGAAAACACAGAGAAAGTTTAGTAACGTGTCATAAATAAAAATGAAGAACATGAACTCAATTACAGGCCAATCCCAAAGAAATCAGCAGCTGGAAAATAGACAATTTCTATGGAGTTATTACAATAATAGATGGCATACAATGCTTTAATTATAGAGGCTTTGCGCAAGTTCTTTTTAACAAGCGTGCAGCTGTGTCAAAGAAACCAGTTTTTGAAGTGCTATTTAAGACATATTCAATTCTTTTTTGGACTTATTTAGGAATATCTTTAAATGCTGGCTTATAAAATGTAGGTCTATGAACATAAAACCAGTTCTGACTACATCACTGAGGGATGCTCAAATGTTTGACTCCACATTGACAGGAAACAAGCACAGCAGACCTGGAGCACAGATCGATGCTAATGATTTCCATTAACACACAGAAGGGAAGTGTTTACTTTCACATAGGCAGAGGAGATGTGCTACAGATCATACAAAGACACAAGGAAAGTGTATTGCTCATTTCAGTATGGGTATGCTCACCTAGCATTTTGGACAAAACACAAGTTAGAATATTACTAGGCAAGGCTGTGAAAATATTAATGATATAATTACCTACTCTCATTTCTTTCATGCTCTTCAGATGATACTTTTCCCACATTTTGATCAAAATATTGAATCCTTTAAAATGTAAATGAGGTCAGAAGTGCTGAAGTGAGCTGGTAAGTATGTGCATATACACACACAAGTGTACATGCACACCTACTCAGAGAAAGTTACATAAAAATTAATAATGCCTGGAAACTCTGTTATCTAACTACAGAATTTAAAATAAAAGGAAAACTTGTACACAGGCCATGTCCATTTCTCATATTCATGATCCTATGGATAGTAAAAGACTGGTATTAGATTAAGCATGTACTGGTCTCAGTTATTGTTACACACAAGGAAGTGTTTCACAGTGTGATAAATACTAAAGTGCTTCAATAAAGCATGGAACAAAATAAGAAATATGGCTGCCTCAGTGTAGAATGGTCTCCAAGGAAAACAAATGTATTCCTTGTCTGCTTGTCCACTAATTTATTGTGTTTATTTGTAAATCACTTCTTGTTGATGCCAAGAATATATTCTGCTTTCACATAATAGTTTCATGTGCTTAAATAAAAGATGGCAGACCCAAGTCCACTACAACAGTTTCCCAAGAAACATCCAGACTTCTGAGTCATTAAATTACTACCAAGTGATGATTTTAGTCTTGGGAAGAAGTTATGCCCAAACTGAAACCATTTCCTACTTTTGTACTTTAATACCACCCAAAGAGCAACCAAACAAAGCAAATAAGCAATTCCATGAGTCTATAATAAATAAGTATTTCTATGAATTATGTCTGAGTATCACAGAGATGCAGAAATGCGTGTGAATGCAGAACCTCTAACATCTCTCCCTGAAGTAAGCAGTGACTTGTGCCTCCCCTTCTACCACCTTTAAAAAGCACTCCCCTCCCAAACACACACCACCAAATTAAAAAAGAGACATTCATAACAACAAAGCTGTGGTCACTGGCTGCAGAAAGCGATGCTGATGATGTGTGGGATGCTGTTTTCCATCTCCTCATGCCGTACTTACTGTGGCTTTTACCTAAGGCTTTTGCTGAGAGGCAGTAATGGTTTGTTGACATTTTGGTTTGCAGGGATTTTGCAGTGGGACTTAAGCCAGCTCTTTAGGTACAGAACAGAGGTATGTCAGCACTAGTCTGGTGGGAAGGGGCTGGAAGGAAAAGGGTTGGAAGTACCTAGAGGGGCCAGAATGGCTGCTAGGAAGGATACGATCAGTGCCAGGAAACAACACAGCACCTTTAATAATTTCTCCCATGATGCACCCTACTGACCACATGTCAACTGAAAACAAAAATGAAATGAAGGTAAACAAGAAAACAGGAACAGAACAACAAACAAATGAGAAGACTTATCCAATCATGCTATAGCACAGCGCCTGCAGACACAGACCTGCCTCCTGCTCTCAGCGGCTGCTTTTCTGCCTGAGCACACAAGTTTCATGACAACAGAGCAGGTCTGAGAAAAATCAACTCCAACAGTTTCCTTTACCCCAGTGTGGATGAAAGACAATGCCATTAAATACAGAAACCCAACTGAGACCCGCGGCTGGCTACTGTGTCATAATAAAACTTTGTAATTAAAATTTACCAATTAATTTTGTCTTTTTCAAGCTTTCATTTGTATTCATTACCTAGGTTTATGATGCTTTGTCTTGTAAATGAATGCTGGTCTCTGTATTCAATAAGGATATGCAAATTGCTATTCCTTTATCATTCCAGCTACCAGAGATCCATGCATATTTTCACAAGCTGAACTGCCAGAAGCCACAAAAAGAACTTGGGTCCTTGTGAAGACATATCCACTGCTGATTCAGGGTTATGAATAGAATTTTTGAGATCATTCAACTCCAACAATGCTTGCTTTAGGGCCTGTTGGCTCACTTCCAGCGAATCTCAGTGAAGCCAGCAGTCCATCACAGGGATCTTGAGAATCTCATAAGATTTCCATTTGCCATGATAGGAAATGGTGATTTCTAAATAGGCCAGTTGAGACACAGAAGTGCTAAGCTGTACCTTCTGCAGTGAAATTCAGAGAAAATCGGGGGCCTATTTACCTCCTACAGGGAAGAGCTGTTCAGCTGGGTCAAACAAAGCTCACCACAATTTACACTGGACCACAAGATGAAACTCAGACTCCTTATATCCAGCACAGGATTAAGGTGACATTTCCCCCCATACTGATTCCATGTAACCACATTACCTCTGCTGTCCTTGCTCTATGATAAGTCATAGGGCATGAAAGCAAGCACAGGGACAGACTGGTGTCTCAGGGCCAGGAACTGGGGAAAAAATATGAAAGTGTCATGCTGCTTGGTTAAATTTACTCTTACAATTTCATATTTAGCAACAGTTTAAAGTGCATTTGACTTTGAAGGCAAATGCCCTATTTGTGGAAATCTTAACATGCCTGGGTCTAAGGGTCCCTTGTTGCTTTATTTAGCATATGAAAAGCTTCAACACTACACAATAAAGAAATCAATAAACAAAAAACAAAGAACCAAAGAAAAGGCTACTTGTTTGGAAGCAATAAGCAGAGATGCAAATTATTGCTGCTTTCATCACAAGCTAAATGGCATGCAAAATATCAGGAAAAGATAGAGCAAGCAGTTGTTTGTTCGTCTGTTATTAATTCCTTTTTATTTTCAGAGGCTGCCTCCTGACATCACTGCTCTATGCTATGCTCCAGAGGGCACACACACAAGTTGAGCTAGTGCCTTACTAAACTGCAAACCGTGTAAAATCAGAGATGATTATTCCCCTCTGTGCCTGAGGTTTTGGGAAGGAAGCTCTTTGAAAATTTCCAAACCAGAAGGAGCAAAGATAAACACCTAAATATAACCAACGTCCTTCTTGACAGCTGCCTGTTTTTCACCTCCTGAGGCAATTAGAAATAAATCAAAGTGGAACCAGGATTTGGCTGCATGTTAGAAGTAGTTGGTTGGAGGTTAACAATTTTAGCACATACAGCAGCAGCTGTCAGAAGTCCCAGTCAAGGCACTGAGACTTGTGCAAAGCTCCAGGAAGGACTGCAGAACTGAGATCTATGCCTTGATCCTCTACTTCATCTAGTCCAACATCAATCCAGATGTTGCAGTCCAAGTAATTTCACTCATACAAGCATCAGGAAAAAAAAAAACAAGCACACCACAATCTCTAAACACCTACATTCAGCTCCAAAGCACTGAAAATTTACACCTGGTAAAAGTTTTTTTTTGTTCAAATGTGAGTAATCACAAATGCTGGCAATGCTGCCTTAACACATGGGACATCCCTAAGTTTTAATCAAGGGCAGGCTAACTACTAGTGACAGACCTCTTCATGATTCAAGGTAAAGTTTCAGTTTAGCAGCTGTTTGCCTTGATGTTTGTAAGATCGTGTGAAACAGTGTTAAGGAATTTAACCTAAGGCTGTTCAAGACTCTCTGAAGTGGAACTGTTGGGATTTGGGTAGTCCTTGATGGGAAACCCACTCACCACTGCAATATCCAGGTCCTGGATTACTAGGACTAGGGGATTTTTAATGTGTTCAGAAGCTCTACAAACCAGATTATTGCACACCCTGGAACACATTCTTAAATGTGCACATGTACTTTAGAATACAAGTAAACTTGCCAAGCACACCAAAGGCACCCTGGCATTGCCAGCTTGAACAAGTGCTCACCAGAAACCAAATTCATGTGTCTTCCTGAACAAAGGAAAAAAACCATTTTAAACATACAGGAAATCTTCTTCTCTGGGCCACCTCCTGGTTCTGCTTCCCCACCAAACAGGTACTTCATGACCCAAATGAGTTCTTGCTCATCCTTCCAGATTTCAGATTCCCTCCGGCAGAAATGCAGAAGGGTCAGGAATTGTAGAACTACCCAAAGATGTTTCTATATGGAGAGGACCCAAGTCAACCTTCCGTAGAAATCTCCCTGATAAATCTACATTCTCCTCCTGCAAAAGTGCAGGTTCTCTGGGACATCACAAAACAATGAGAGGGAGCCCACAGGGAGAATCTGTAATTGCCCTTGCTCGAACTCTCACTGAGGTGGCTTTTCAGTCTTGCACTCATTAAGATCTGACTGTCATTCAATGAAAATTGTGACATTCAAAATGAAATTCATTAAATGCAAGCCACAGGACACTCCAGAGACCAGGGATGAATGCACACCTGAATGAGCTTTGCTATCTTTTCCAGACTCATGGGCTGGTTCACACTTTCTTCCCAGAGCACTAGTGAGAATACCAAACATTCACATTTGTAACAGCTCCTGTTTCAGCGATGCAGAAATCACCCCTCTGCCAGCTGAAAAGAGATGTTCACCTCCTCAAAACTAACTGAAGAAGATAATGATAGTCATATTAATGAAGCAAATCATGACACCTGATTTGACTTGTGTAACTGTAGGCCAAAATATTTAGCCCACAACACTGCTTGCCAGTGGCTAAGGTGCAAACTCCAGTAAAATGTCAAGGCAGCTGAGTATGCCTGTGATAACAGCGAGCTTCTCTCTCCAAATTCTCCTAAAATGGACAGACACCTTGCTGGGCAGCACATCTCTTTACCTCCATCTCTGTTTTGAGTACTCCTGCAGATGTCTGATGTCTGCTCTGAAGAACCATTTCTAGGCCCTTACTTGATTTTTCATCATGAAAAATATAGTAGCCTGTATTGGGTGCTGTACCTTGCTTTTAAAGGTTTTTCTGTTATTTCTATGCAATAAAAAAGGGCGTAATTTATAAAAATACAGGGTAGTTTTCAGTAATACATGGGCAAAGGTACTTTTTTTTCACATGCTCCAGGTACCACAGCTATAAAGGCTCCAGACCTGCCAATGCCAAGTCTGTAATGTCTCCCAATGACCATTGTGGAGATGGTTCAAACGCTTGAAAAGGATTAAAACCCTCCCCAAACCACCAAACCCTTATCTCCCTCAATTCTGGCTAAGCCATGGCAAACTCCCAGTTTTCTGACATTCCAATCTCCTTGCTGAGACCTTGCTGAGATACCAAAACCCTCCCCTTTGTGCTTGTATTTGTTATATGCTTGAATTTCCATATGTTTTAACAAGGGCTCACTCAGCACGGCATCAGCTCAATCCATTAAGATTTCCTGAGGAAGTTTTTCCTTTCTAATTTGAAACACCACTTTCCACATGATGTTATGAAAACCTTAATATTTCTCAATACCAGTAATAAGATTCCTAAGTGTTTGAATATTTGCCTTAGTGACTTCTAATTTTCTTCTTGCCAAACACCATGGAATACAGGTGCTCTCCTGACAGATGCTATATGGAACCAAAAGGGAATTGCCACCATTTTACAAGGGTGAGGTTTCAAACCAACCTACAAATTTCTGTCTTTTTTACAACTTTCTGTGACCCATTGGGAAGCCTGCACTGGAGAAGGCTCCTGCCTCTTAGGCTGCAGTGCCAAACAAGTGCTAAAAAATGACTGTTAAAAAATGACTGAAAAAGCCATGGGAAGTCATGGGAACCCTGAGCAGAAAGCTCAATAATTAGTGGAGGCACAAGGGATTACTCACACCCTTCCCTTTCTCCCATTTTCTTTTGGATATATCTATATTAAAAAACCCCATCACAGGTAGAGGGACCTACAGATGATCTTGCCAAGGAACGTGAAACACACACTACTCTGTGTCTAACAGACCACAGCATTGAAAGCCTGTTTTGTACATCCTGCATTTCCTGGCTTCAGGTCCTCTTTTAGCTTCTTTTACGTTTTGATTTTGAAGTATCTCTTCTCAGGTCTCAAAGACTATTCAAGTACTCTTGTGTTACATCTTCCAGCAGGAAACCCACAGGTAGTCTCTCTTGCTACAATACAAACAGATTAGCAGATCATTTGAAGATACTTGTATGTTTTCATATCTGGAACAGGAATCACAGAATGTGCTGAGCTGGAAGGGACCCATCAGGATCATCAAGTCCAACTCTTGGCCCTGCTCAGCACACCCCAGGAGTCACACCCTCTGCCTGAGAGCTTTGTCCAAACACTCCTTGAACTCTGTTGCGTTGGTGCTGTGACCACTGCCCTGTGCTGGTGCCCAATCAACCTCTAGGCAAAAACCTTTTCCTGATATCCAGCCTAAACCTCTCCTGACTTAGCTTCATGTGATTTTGAAGGTGTTCCAGTTCTTTATTTTGATCCCATCCAAATACCTGCCTGCTCTTGACAAAAGGCATGTCAGTACTGTTTTGTCCACAAGTTCTAAATTCTCTGCTCAACTGTTCCAGTCTGTCTCAGCTCAGTTTAGCACAGCTGCCATCAAGAAAAAAGCTGACTAATTCCACAGAAAAAAACCTCCAATACATTTGAGACCATCCAATTCTCATGGGTGCCAGAAAACACAATTAAAACTTTCCTTGGTTGAAATTCATACAAGGCAGCAGTGCATCCTGAAAATCTTTAAGGTGACTGATGGGAAACAAGCAGTGGATCAACTTCACTGTAGCACCTGGGATCCAGTCCAAGAGGCACTCAGATGACAGACAGCATGGGTGTTTCATGCTAAGTGCAAATTACACTCTAATCTGTTGGAGTATGCAAGTCTCAATAAAAAAAAAAAAAAAAAAAAGAGAAAAATGGCAACAGCCAAATCATCATCACATCGACCCTGAGACCTCTTTGAAACAGGCCTCACCTCATGTGAGCAAACTTTAAGACAAATCCTGAGTCCAAAACCAAATAGCCAGGGAAGAATAATCCAGGTCAACAAAATCCAAATTTAGCTTTCAATGCCATCATAGCTAACACACTTAAGCAGCAGGCTAACATGAATCAGCTGATCCCACCTGGAAAGCCAGGCAAGTCACACTTAACAGTACCTTTTAAATAATCCTGATACTAGTTGCTGGTTTTGATTTTAAGACAAAACAAGCCTTAAGAAATTACCACCCGGAACAAGTAAAACAACGGACAGCACTTAACAAAAATGCAGAAGTTTTTATTACACTGTACTTTAAGAAACACCCCAAAATGCTCTCAAAACACTAAAATTACACATATTAATCAATGCAGATCAAATGCAAAGACAAATTTTGTTTATGAGTGGTGGAAAGGCGGCACCTTTTCCTAAAAGACTTTCTTGATGAAAACTCTTTTTCTAAGGCAATAGAACACTTTCTGTCAGATGTCAGAGAGCATCTCTTAATCCCACCACTCTCAAAGACAGCTGGTGGGCAAGGGAATTTTTGAAAATCTGGCTGCAGTAAACATTAACTCTATCTGTTAATGCTGACTTCTCTTCACAATTCCTTTTCGATGTTCAGAGTTACATAGAAGGAAGTTGGAATTTTTCTCTCTTCCTACTTTAATGGCATTTTCTCTTTTGACTCTCTAAGACTAAGCTACTTGCAGTAGGAATTTTGTTATCCATATTTAGAGTGGAAATTCAGGCCTAGCCAGACTTAGGACACTTGGCTATTATCACAATATATTTCTATGGCTAAATCACTGTTTTCCTTTGATCTGCTGAAGGACTCACAAGTGAAATTGCTAATAGTACCATCCTCTACACGCCTCCTTCTTTTCAGTACTGAAAATAAATGCTCTGGTCACTTTATTTTCCCCACTAAGTCATGTGTGCCTGTAGGACATCACTGTGGACTTGGGAGCTCAGATCTTAATAAAACTGTCTCACCTGAAAGCATCCATTTTAAGTTTTCCCTTCTCTTCAAATAAGAAACCAGAAATACATTTCCAATCCTTGAACTGAAATCTTATGAGATTTTGAAGATGCTATTGCCTAGAGCTGGACCAGCTTTTGGGAAAGCCCTGGGGTTTTCTAACATATTTCCAATGGCATCCAAGAGTTCGGGCACTTTTTAGCTGCTGACATTCTTTCCAATTTAACGAAAATGGAATAAACATCAAAGAAACACTGAGCAAGAAACTCAGAAGTGGACTACAAAAGCTTACCAGAACTTGCCAGGAATATTTTGGTTTGCAAATCCATCTGGAAATGGATTGAAAAGTGGATTTCTTCTCAAGAGGTTCTGATTTCCGACAAGGCAGTTTCCCTGACAGTATTTTGAAATGTCTGCCTTAGCTGAATAACAAGCAATGAGGGTACCTGCCAGGCAATTTTTACCCAGTACTCTCCAGGACACTGGAGGCTGTTCTTACTTGTCTGAAAACCAGCTGTAGTCTATCCAGATTCCAGAGCTTTCTCATAGCACCTTAAGAGAGACTTTCTTGTTTATGTAAATGAGAGGTTCTGAAATTAATCCCCTCTACATTTTAATTTCCACAAAGACTTTAAAAATGAAATTTCATTCCAAGTAAGCAGCACCTGAGCACAGTGGTAACTCAGTGGGATGATTTAGGTGAGATTAAATTTTAAAATATTTTCTTTCCATAAAACATGGCAGCAGCTGTGATTTTTGTCTTAGATGTGTACTGTGCCATATAAAAATGTTCCTACTCCAGACTAGAAGTGAGTAAGCTCATATTGATAGCAAGGGCACACAGTAGACAGTCTTTTGAATGATTAAAAGAGTCTTTGAATGATTAAAAAGAACTAGTATTTTTGATTTCTATACAGACTTGCCTCTTCCAGCGAGAAAACTCTCTGCTGGAAAGCCTTAAGCAGCCCAAGGGAAGTTTGTAATGTACTTCTGTGAAGTTTACCTGCAGCTGCACAAATGCTTCTCCAGCTCTTCCTGCACCTGGGAGGGAGGGAAAGAAACTAGATCTGCTCATCAACAGCCATGGAGAGGTGGGAAATCGTATGGACCCGTACATAAACCAGTCTTTCCAACACTATCAACTCATTCATGGGATCAAACTGGTTAACAAATGAGTACTGACTTGGAAATGAATGCACAAATTTTTTTTCTTCTTCTTTTTTCTTCATTTTTTTTAAACTTCCCGCTCACCTGAAACCCACCATTAAATCATGGTAATAATTGTGACCTGGCCCACATTATCTTTCAGGATACGGGTTTTCCAATTATTAAAAAAGTAGGACTGTCCCACAATTTACACAGTGTTTGCTGCATTTGTTCAAAAATTCAGTTTTTATTTTCAACTGATGCTGAAATATTAAAATATATTTTAATATTTTACTGCTATTCCTGAATACAATGCTGTCATAAGAGACACAGCCAGACAGAAACATAGCAATTCTCATGTTTGAATGATTTTTTTAAAAGCTACATTGTTTAAATTATATAGCATTAACATTTTTTCTAGACATGGGCAAAAGAACATATCTCCTAATTTGCTGTTGAAAAAGAAGAGCAACCCATTAACCACGCTACTACGCTTTTATCCTGAAAGCATTCTTTGTAAGAATTCTAGCTGCTTATCAACTAAAATCTCAGACTTCACTCAGAAGAGATTAAATGGAAATATCCTCAGTATCTACAGCTGAACCTCAAGTCTATTATAGATAGTTTAGTTTTTCTTTTATTTTTGTTGGGGTTGTTTTGTTTTGTTTTGTTTTTAAGAGGAAAAGAGTGCATTGTTTGGGGGAATCATTATGATGGTGTTTCTGAAGTGGTGTTACCACTGAAACACATCATAACCATCACACTGAATTACAGATCTTGGGAATGCTGTGAGCTGCTCTGAACTTCGAGGTTACAGCTGAAAGTGGGTGTGCAGCCTGCTCCTCAGGCTGCAGGGACAGCTCAGCACCGTTAAGCATCTCAAAGCTAACTACTAATAAAAAAAAAAAATCACCATTTTAACTCTGCCTTGTTTTGCAACCAATAACTTTCCAGCCCCTCTTCCTATAAGACTGGAAGCAGTAAAGTGCTGCTGTCACTCCCTCAGCAAACAGGAGGGTTCTGCTGTCCCTCCATCTCCCTGTTAGTGAAGAAGAACTGCATCTTCACTGGGCCACCAAGCAGAGCTCAGCTTTCAGAGGAAGTTGACAGAGCTGTGAAAAGAGGACAGGCAGGACCCAACTTTGACAAACATGACAGGAATTACTCAAAAGTCAGCAAAAAAATAATTGCTTCCATGGCTGCATGTCTGTGAAAGCTGGGTTTTCTTCACACCAACTGCCTGTGGCTGCTGATGCCAGATTTTCGTGGTGCCTTTCTGCCAACTAGCTGAAAATAAGATGCCTTTTTGTTTCCAAAAGTGAAGAGATGTTATGTTGCCTTACTTTATTCTGATGGGCAAAACACACTTACTTATATTTCCAAGCCAGCACGGGCAGGTTTAGCCTGTGATAAACAGGAGGCTAAGCAGACACCTCCTCTTTTGTTTTCATTTTCTAATATTGCTTTCACCACCTTGGAAGGGGGTAAAAATAATATCACCCAAGACAAGAAGAACAAGATGGGAGGGAAATATCGTTTAATTGACAACACAGACCTCATGCAAGTAAAGGGAAGTTCATTTTTCAATCAAGAGAATCTGATTTCAGGCCAATTTGGAAACCACAGCAGAAAAACAGTTGCCTTAAACTGGGTGAGTCGAATTCTTAATTTTGTTTTAAAGAAAAAGAAAAATGTTGTATTGACTCAACACTGAGCCCATACAGCATTGAGATGAATCCAAAACCATGATGCATTAGCAAGCAAAAGATTATGATGTCACCACAAATGTTATGAAGTCAATATTTCCAAAACATAAAAGCAGAAAAACAGATTTACAGGAATGAGATGGGCCAAATTAGGACTTTTTTCTTTTTTTCTTATTTTTCCTTTGAAGAATAGTAAATAAAGCTGTCCAATTTGCCTTCATAATGCTTGTTTTCTATATTGCTTATTGACATGACATAAATAGTATATAAAATGGAATGATTACAGGCTTTAGAGTAATTTAAATGACTGAAATAATTCTGTGCATCTGTTTTTCATTTCCAATTTTGTGCATATCAGTAGTGTGCTATTTTCATTTAGCCATACCTCTGGGATTCAGCTTTCTGCTTCTATCTTTACACTCCTGGTATAGTCATTTTATGGTAAAAGGGATGGGGTGGAGAAGAGGAACAAATAATAGGTGAAGCTGCAGCAAATGGCACAAGGATACAGTCCCTTCCTGGAAAGAGGATTTTGTGGCGAACCATTTCTCCCATAATGCATCCCACAGACCATATATCCACTAGAACAGCAGAGACAGGGAAGTGAAGAAGGAGGGAAAAAAAGCAAAGTTAACTACAACATTTCACTCCTAAAGGAGGGGAAAAAGGTTGATCAGCACAGTACAGTTTGTTTTGTGGTTTCATTGGGTTTTTTTTTCATGTCTCACCAAAAGCTAAAATAAGTAACTAAATAAATAAAAGCTGTGTCAGTCAGCTCAACAGCAGTTAGTAACAACAGTGGAAAAACTTTGAAATCAACATTTTGGGTAAAGGTCCAGAGCTAGCAAGTAAAGATCAAGTAACAACTGCACAGACCCATGGTATACACTGAATTTGTGGCTAAAAAACAGCTCCAACAGCTCCTTTTTTTTTTTTTTTTTTTTTTTTAGGAAAAAACCAAAATGACCAGATAATGATAATCTGAATAAATCCTACTTGCAGAGCTTCTAGGCTTTGTTCTTCAGCACTGAGTCTCTCTGCAGCAGCTGACAAGAGGTTCCAAATGGAACTGCTCACACAAGTAAAGGCCATATGGAAAAATACCACCCTTAAAGGTTATTTAAAACTCCTCTTTCAGGATCTATACCTATATCCTATCTAAAGGTACTTATCATGGAACTCAGTCCGAGTGGACTCTGTTTTGCACTGTGTAGTCACTCAAAATAAATGCTGTAACAAAAAGCTCCAAAGGACAAATATTGAAAATAATAAGAGCATTTCCTATTCCCAATCCTGCCTTCAGCTTTTAGATGAAATATGCAGTTACCTTATCTGCTTGACTTGGATAGGGGTTCTTTTTGCCCTTTAAGTCTTTAAAGAAAAAGTGCTGGATAGATAGTGACACAGTATTCACAGAAAAAAAAAAAAAAATTGAAAACCAAACAAAACCTGTCTTCCCTGTGAAGAGGAAAAAACTGCTTTGAAATGCTTGAAAATACTATGTTGTTTCTGAGCCTGAAATCCTCATTTTCAGGTTATGTTTGACCTACACAACCAATTTTCTCCTCTTTTTCTTCCCCTTTCTTAACCTTCAAAAGCAATCCAAAACAAACCAAAGAAACAAACAAACAACTCATTTCTTGGTGAAACAAAATAAAGGTGAAATGTTCCATTTGGGAAAAGGAGGGTACAGGTATCAGGGGCATGGGACAGCAAAAGCATGCCAGAGGCAGAGGCAGTTTTCTTCCTAGTGACAGTTTTGGGACCTTCCATAGAAGTGCAGCAAACTGGTGATAATTATGCATCTTTAGCCAACCAAGTGCAGAAAGAAAATGAAAGCAGTGAACAGTCCTTATACAGGCAGTGTACATAGTCAGAGGGGAAAAAAGTTGGGGAGCTTCAGTAATGTGGCAGCATAGGCCAGAGCAGGGAAAAAAAAACACCCCTTTCTGTTGACTTCCTTGGGAGCTGGGTCAGAGCCTCCAAGCAGAGTGGCTCCTCTGACAGCCGAGCTTCATTTTCACACATTTTCTTTTCTTCCCCTCTTTGTTTCAGCTTTGTCCAAGACAAGATCATTCATCCTAAGCCAGATTCATAGCCCAGGGAAGTCAAAGGAAGTCTCTGTGTTAACCTCAATGGGCATTTGATCAGGACCCTTGGATGTGGCAAACATTAGAACTTTCCCAGCTGTGTACTTTGTCACAAAAGTATGTCTAACTTTTTCTTGGTGCAGTTTTAATCATGTGAAAAGCAAATGCTCTCTCTGTCCTTTCATGGACAATAACAACAACAGTAATTCTAATCATCTACTTAATGTCTGGAGGGGAAGAACATCCAACAAAAGAATTCATTTGACAATAGAAGAACTCTGGATATTGACTAAAGAACTATCTAAAGAGTGCTAGCTCAAATTTCTAATGGCACTTAGTAAAAATTTCAAACAAAATAAGGAATATTATTCCTTTATTTTCAGAAATTATTCTCTAAGCTAAGACTCTGCATCATAATATTAATAATAATAATAGTAATAGTTTCTCTACTTTTTAGACTTTTGTATTAAAGTTTATACTTTAAACTCATAAACATTACAAATAATTCATACAGGCACTTGGTAATTTCAGAAGAGGTTGTGTGATTATGTTTTCAGTAGTGCTGGGGTCATGGAATTGGCTCCCAAAATCAGTTTCACTGCCCTTTACAGGATGCAGTTGGCTGTTAGTAAAAGTTCTGCTGCAGTTTAGCTAACTCTTCAACATAAATTAAGTAGGACACTTTTAATAATTTCCTGGTCTTGTCACATTTGCTGTATTTGCCATCAAAAAATTTCCTCAAACAGACAAATTATACCTTTGACAGCAAAATCTGAGCCATAGAATATTCCCTCATTTCCTGCCTGGTCTACCTGGCACTCAGATGCAATTCTCAGTTTTGTTACAAAATGAGAACAACTTAAAAAGTTCTTCCCACATCTTCTGCAAAATTTGAGGTTTTTCTTATCTGCTTCTCTATAGCAAACACCCCCACCTGCTTTTTTCAATATTTCCAACGACCAAGATCTTTCTCAGACTATTCAGAGGAAAATCCTATTTACTTCTAGGGAGATTACATACAAATTATATGTTTTGTTTAGTTTTTTTTTTAATTATTATTTTCCGCTTTTTCCTCTTCTCTGCAACTGTACTTGCCATTAAAAAAAACAAACTCAAACTGCAAAATTTATACCTAGATCTTGACAGGATTAAACCTGTCAGAAAAACCTGGGACTTTGTTAAATTTATCGTGAAGAAGGAATTAATTCCTGAAATTCAGATCTAGCTCTGGATTTAGAGAAATGCTGGCTAGGATTTTCTATTTCAGCTTGTACTTCTTGTTCCTTCAAACAATTCAGAGATCCAGACTCAAATTTAGAACACGTCACTCGTTCAGCAATCCCAGTGGTTCCCACATTATTTCACAGCCAGGTGAACACATCAACACAAAGATGAAAGCGCTGGTCAAAATGAGCTGACTGTAGTTGGAACTTCAAACATAACTAAGAATGAGTTTCCTGTTACTCTGCAATCCCACACTGATAAATTCACCAGCAGTGCATCCCAAATACATTCTGTAGCTGCAGTTCACAACAGCGAGGAGCTGCTCTAACTCCAGGTGTCATTTCCCATCTTTTCCCATTACATTTCCTGTCCCTCCTTTGGATCTCCCTTACAATGGTGAAGCAGAGCTTGCCCTCGAGGGGACCTGGTGCAGTGGCACTGCAGCCCTACCGTTCTCCTTGTAGCCCATTCCCAGGATGACCTCTGGTGCTCTGTAGTAACGTGTCACCACATACGGGGTCATCATGAAGCTAGTGCCTGCAGTCCTGGCCAGTCCAAAATCCAGGATCTTCAACGTGCAGTCAGATTTTACTACAATGTTACTTGGTTTTAAATCCTGCAAAAGAGAGTGAAAAAACCCATGTGACTGTTCTTTATGAAGCCAGACACAGCTATGATACGGACAGATACTTTAGGTCACCCTTCAAATACTCTTTCCCTCTTCTGACCCAGTTACTATCAGAAATTCTTGTAAATATACAGCAAACCCTTGCTATTGTTTCTCTAGCAAACTGTTCTGGAAGTTGTTTTACCTCAGCATACTGGGCTTTATCTGGGCCTACTGGTGTTAACTTAATTGCTTTTATTAGGATTAGTATCTCAGTGCTGTTTTGATTAGATTATTTTCTCTTAATGCTGCGAACCTGATAGAGACATTCCAACTGCACATGTAGAGATACCCTAATGCTTCATTTATAATAATTCAACTCATCCTTTGCTGGATGACTATCTGGTAGCCAAATCTATAACCCTCTGCGAAATACATCACATACCAGGAGAGAACTTTGTAGAACAACATGCACTTTGTGACCCACTTTATCAGCCTTTCTTTTCTTTAGGGAAACTTTTTTTTCCCGCTAATGTGGAAATCCCAAATTAGTGAAAGCACTTTTCAATAAAGAAGTTAAGTCAGGGTATTTTCCATCCACTGGGAATTCCCTCCTGCTCACAGTGACATGACCTGATCCCCCCTGCTCTCGACTATCACACATCCCTAACCAGGTACCACATCCTTACCAGGCACAGCACTGATGTGGAAAAAGCAAAATGAAAGGATCTATTTTAAATCTTTTCATTTGCTTCAGCACATGTAAATGATGGCAAATGCCAATTCTATATCCCCTGACCTCTATCTGTGGCTTTTACGACTTATTCGTTGCACTGGGACACAGAGCTTTGATTCACAGTACACAAGAGACCCAAGTGACATTTCAAGTCTTCATTTCATATGCTGCCTTAAGTTTTAAGCCAAAGGCCCCTTACCCTGTGAATAATCCCTGCAGAGTGAAGATGCTTGATTCCACAGAGCATTTGGTACAGAAGGTAAGACATTCGCTCATGGTCCAGCTCCATCTGAATGACCTGGCACAGGTTGGCATCCATTAATTCCATTACCAGGTAGCTGAATGGAAAAGCAAAGCCACAGGGTTATTTTTTGTGTTGAAGGCAAATCACAGTATCATCTCAAATAAGTAACAATACCTTTTCTTGCTTTAAAACTCACTCTATTTCTGATGACTGGGAGTAACACAGCTGGAGACTGGGCCCACTAACCACAGCATCATGGTGGTGTCTTTAGAATTCAGGTTTATCTCACTGCTGAGACACCACTCTTTCAGCATGCCAGGAAAACTGGTGGATTATTTGCCCTTTCTTGGTGCATTCCCCCTGACAGAGACTATACCCTACATGGGCAATCAGGCAGCACCACACAGAAATGCACTAAACCCAAAAGACCCACAAGCACCAGATTATTTAACTGCTTGGCCTTCGAGCACAGCAAGGATTGCTACCACAGTACACACAGGAATCTGAGAGAAACAGAGGTGTCTGAGAGGGTAAAATATGCATCCCCATGCAAAATGCCTTCAAAAATCCTCCTCAGCTTGCATGGCTTCACAAAATTCTCTTTACAATTAATTGGTTACTCCTGGTATCAGACTACAGAATAGGAACATATTTCCATGCAATGTATACAGAATATATCAAAGACAGAAAGATAAAAGGAGAGCAACAATATAAAATAGAGAATACTTAAAATTTAATTCATAGCAGGTTTGTACTAGGCACAGTAGTGGTTGTCCAGCAGGGTAAGGTTCCAACAGAGATGCTGATTGTCTTCTACACCTACCCCTACTTCCCCAGGCAAATAATATTACACCACAATATGAAACTGGTGATTTTCACCTTAAATTGTCAAAAGAGCTCCCAATATGAGAATTCAGAATATTTTTCTACCCACTAGACTCACATTATCTTTTTTAGAGGAGGCTACAATCTTTGTATTTTGCTGAGTTTTTGCAATCAAGGTAAATCATAATGCCCCACACATCCCTAAAGCTTTAGTTTAATTACTGTCCCTGTTACTTACACATCCTGGAACTCCTCCAGAGATTTCTGTGGTGTGAAGACATTTAATAAACTTATAATCTGAAAAGCAAAGTAAGACAAAAGAGTAAAGAGAAGTGATATACATAATCAGTTGAATCTGTTTTGAACTGTGTTAAAGAATAAACTGTTTTTTCACTGCTCTATTTATATTAATACTTCTCACTTTATGGATCTGTAAAAAATCAGTAGCATTCAAAACAAAATACCACAGGTCTCTCAGATTTCTTTTAGGTGCACTTGAAATCATCTGAAAGAAGGATAACCAGTGACAAAACAAAGTGGTAAGGGTGAGACACTCCTCTCAATTTTGAAGTTGCAGGTTCAAAGATCAACTTCAGCTCAATCTAGCATAACAGTCTTTGTGCTACAGCCAGAATTTTCTTATTTATGAGTAATGCTAATTTGAAGGAACAAATAACCAAGGACCACCATATCAGACAGTAGTCTTTCCTTCTCTCTGAAATGGTCTCAATTCCTTTGAGGGCACAAGCATGCACATGCTGGCTGACACAAATTCCATCGTGAGAGGTACAACATTTCAGTAGAAGCACTTTGAAACAGAGACCCCCTGAGCAAAGACACCTTGCATAGTTCAACTCCTTTTCTTCTTTCTCTTCTTTGGTGAGCATTTTTGTTTGGTTTATTTTAAACGAGCTGGGCTGCTGAAAGACACTGGTAAGAATGTGTGAAAAAGAACAGAGGAAACAATGTGACCCCACAGGTCTGGATTTCCCGTTTTCCCTCTGTGCTGGTAACAGGGGTAGACGACACCAGCACTGCTGCCATGAAGGCAACATCTGAAACTCTCCTTCCCACCTCCATCACCTCTTCAGGTTTTCGAACAGAAATTGTTCAACATTCTTTCTCTTTACTCCACATATTCTGACTGAATCCTACCTCTGCAAAGGTGCCTTTACAATCCTCTCCTTCCTCTGCACTTCTTTGCACAGCCTGAATAAAGCTCTGACCCAACCCATGGGGTGCTGTTAGCAGCTGTCATGCACCATGTTTAAAATTTTATATTTAAAATTAGTGACATTCCTGCTGCCCCTCTGCTCTTTCCAGTCCATTAAAAAAACTTCTTGCTCATCTCTGCATTTTCAAATCCTCATGCATTGGGCTGGCTGAGGGTAGCTTCCATCAAGACAACAGGGAAGAGACAGGAACAGTCCTGATCAACACAGTGGGAATGTAAGGATAAATCACTGCCCAGAAGTGAGGCAGAGACACTGTAGTGTCAAGTCCTGCAATTTGCCATTTTAGGATCAGTCCTTTCTCATTCCATGTGACCATGTGATTGAGAACAAGTGTAGAATCTCCCCTTGCATCATATTGTCTTAAGTTCATTTATGCTTTGCATAAGGAGAAGGAGTCATTGCAAGATCTGAGGGACAGGTAAACATTGCAAACTGAAAAATTATCTCCTAATGAAAAGGAAGAGGCACACAGGTATGGCAGCAGGAAATCTAGGAGGTGGAGGAAAATGAAATCCCTGAGACATTCCCTTTATAATGCAGTGTGGCAATCCTACATACTTCACTACAAAAGAGCAGTTGACACAGTGTCAGGCAGATAGTTCTAACAGATAATGGATAAAATTAACATACAGCCCTGGAATAACACTCTTGGTGCAGTATAGGAATATTTTCATTAACTATGAAATTAACTAAATGATATACAGTAGACGGTGCAAGAAGCAGGAAAGTCTAGAACAATCCCAGTTTCTCAGAGCCTTTGAACAAACACATGGAATACCCTCAGTCTCTCCTGTGGGCATGTAGTACCAGACAGAGTGCAGCCCTTGAGCATAATTTGCTTCGAATTTCTTCCATTTAAAAAAGGAGCGCAACAAAACAACTCCCTTTCTAACACAGCAATGCACATACCATTTCTCCTGCTGAACACTTACATTTTTATGATTCACACACTTCATGAGGACCAGCTCCCTGTAAGCTCGCTTGGCATGAGTTTGGTTCTGAAATGGTCTGCTGAGCTTCTTAATGGCCACGTTTCTGTCAAGGACGGCATCATATGCAGCACTGTAGTGATGACAAACACAGGGGTTATGCATCTTAGAGGGTATCCAGCACTTCTCATGGAAAATTCCTGAGCCTCAGGTCTACCATTTCCTTTTTTTTTTTTTTCTCCACTGAGAAAAATACTGGGACAAAAGCAGAGTTTCTACTAAAAAAAAAAAAAAAAAAAAAAAAAAAAAAAGAGATAAGAAATATGTAGCACCACATCAGCAGAAGACAGCATACACCACTACTTCTGAACTTCAATTCCATTGGAAATCAACACTTATTTTCAAGAGGTGGAGGAAAAAAAATGAGTAACTTCAGATAAAAATACAATAAAAACTGGATGAGAAGGAAGTTGCTTCATAAAGCAACTCTCTGTGCATGGCCACAGCAGAAAAGGGTTTTGCTTCTTCTGTCGCAGTTAAGAACACTTTCACACTGTGGCTCAAAAACCAAGTGCCCACTTACCCAAAATGAATTTTGTGTTTTCCTTATGATATTTCTAATGGAATCAAGTTATTTAGTCATTCTTTGAGACCATATCATCCAATTCCAATAACATACCTAGAAACAGAACCATTTCACAAGGATTTTTACCAATTCCTGGTAATAAAAAAATTTGTTACATGCACATAGTTACAACTTTTGAAAATGAAGAAATACATTGTTTGTAAAGTGAACTTTTAAAGCTGGGGTCCTAAAATGCTCCTTAAACTTGTATGTGTTTTTCACAACCTTCAGCTATTTTTATAAATGTTACTTATGTATTTGAAACACTTATTTTGGTGGTTCAAATCTGACTACATAAATTCTGACTTCTAAATACCATAAAGCATACTAAGTTCTAGAAGCATTCCCAAATGGACAGCATCCTCAGGCCCTCTTCCTGATTTTTCCTTTGACTACGAAAGAGGAAAGGCATGACATGAGTTTTCTGCTACTCCATGAAAAGCAACAGTGTATTTCCCAGGAGATAAATCAACCAAACCACCCATTGTTCTAAAAATTGCTTTCCTAAGCATGAAGTAAATATTGAGAATCCAGTAAAATTTTTTCTCATTAACCCTTGCTTACTGCAGACACTCAGTGACAGAGGGTAGTAACCAAGTTGAGCAGAAAGCATGCAAGCATCAGAAGCTTAGTCACAAAGTCAGCAAAAATATACAGCTGTTCAAAATAGGTAAGAAACTGTTGGTAATGTTTGTCTGGGAAACCACACAAGAAGAGAAGAATCAGAAATACTGAATTTGCACTATGTCTGCATAAACAACACACCAAATGCATCCCACAGATAAGAACAAAGGTGATGAGAAGTTTTGCAAAGATTACTTTTAGGACTTATTTAGGAAGTCTCTTGAGAGTGGGTCTAGGGAAGTGATATTTCCATGGCCACATCTGAAGTTCTGGGTGGTACTCCAGGCTCCCCAGCATGAGAAAGATAAAGACTGGAGCAATTCCACTGATGAGCCATGAAGATTATTAGGGACTGGAATATCTGTCATACAGGGAGCAGCTGAGTGAGCTGGAGTTGCTTAGCCTGGAGAAGGCCTAGGGTGGATTTTATAAATCTCCTTGAGTATCTGCCAGGAGGAGTAAAGAAGATGGAGCCAGACTCTTCCAGTGGTCCTGAGCAATCTGCTCTAGTTGACTGTGCTTTGAACAGGTGGGTTGGACCAGGTGTCCAATATCATCCATTCTGTCAGTTGGTAACAATTCTTTATTCTATTCGTGAATAAGGCATGTAACTTGCATGACCCAGCTAGTCACATGCATAAACAAAGATACTGCACTCACCAGTTAAACCATACAAGCTGCAGCTTAGGTGACAAGGCTGTCAGAGATCCAGCCTGACTCGATTTCTCTCTGGCCACAGAATTTCACTCAACTAAACATTGTGTTAGGAGGAACATGACGTGTGATTTACAGCCTAACAGCATGTAGCAGAAAGCAAACCTCCTGTAGCAGCTGTCAGAACCGTGTCTCTCATCCTCATGTAGTTCAGCCACAACAGGGCATCATAAAGGCCACAACTAAAATACCCTTCAGTTCTATTAAGAAAGCATTGAACAAATAAAATGCAAAGCCCAAGGATTTAAATAAACAGGATCTTTCAACAGTTAAATATTTTGTCCCTATTGTTCATGGACATATACTGTAAATATACTTCAGCAGACAAATCTCTCAGCTAATCCATATTACTTGATCACCCAACTTCCTTTAGGATGAAAAGCCTGCATAAGACTCGTCTGAGCTGTGTAAGAGTACTGTGAATCATTTTAATAATATTTTTTTCATATTTTAATCTAATTAGCTACATCATAAAATTACTGACTAGGAGTTAGAAAACAACAAAAGTTTGTCTGATCCTCAGCTTCTGATCTCTGCTCTTCTGAATTTTCTCTCTCTGTCAAAGCAATAGACAAAACCATCAATCTAAAATCAGAAAACCAAAGGCTTCTTAAACAGTTGGCTTTTATGATCAATTCCTGGCCCTTTGTATACCATGGAAGAACTAAAGTTCCTAATCCTTTGCAGAGGACATTTACTTTGAGACATAAGGATCTTGACTGCAATTCTATCATGGTCTTCTATCAAATGGAAGGTGTCCAACTACTTGAAGAAGGCAATACATAAATTCATTGCACTGGGTAAATCCACAGCCCTGATAGGTTTTTTCTGTGCTCACCAGAATAAAGCTTTTGTTTACAGCCAGCCAACTCCGCACTTCACTACAATGAAACTACAGACACCAGATGTAGGTCCTCTCTCTGCTGCTTGCTACAGAAAATCCTTACCTTGGAACACCAAGGTTAGTATTGACGATAAGCCTCCTTAAGAAAAACTTCAATCACTGGCAGAAGAGTGGCTGTATAAACACGTGGCTCCAGGGGTCAGGAATAAGAGAGAGAGTAATGAGTGTCTGTGAACTGTGGTGAAAAGGCTGAGTACAAAAGTCACTCTAAATCTCAAATAAGAGGCTGGACTTGCATCTAAAAGAGTTGCTCTGGAAACTATATCATGACACCTCTTGCTCAACTGTGAATTTATTTTTTAATTTGTAGAGTTTCTTGATTTTATAGCAGACTCTATATTACCCCTGGTCTTGTAATAAAATGATAGCTTTATTGCAACATGAGCTCAGAAAAATCCTCAAAGTTTACTACCATGTCTCTGGCAGCTGTACAGACAGAAAAGGCAGTAAATAAACTCTTTCCCCATAAATCCTCTTTACAATTAGTTTGACATGGTAAATGTTAGTGCCAAAAATGCCTTTTAAAACTGTAAATAATTTGAAACAAACCTATTTAGCAGTGATAAAAAAAAACTAGTGAATATAAATTCATGACTGCCAAGAGATATATGTAATCACAGTTACTTAACAAGGCTTTTTGCTGACTTTGGCAGGAAAAAAATGAAACTCCTCCCAGTCAGATTTTCACAAACCCAGGTCATCATTTACCATAATATTCTGTGTGAGCTATGATGATCAATGAGCAATGATCTGCTGCCATGCACTTGGAGGACCAGGCGTTCATTTTTATACCTATTTTGAAAAGAAATGGAAAGCACTCTAGTTTCACATCCAAGTTTCTATTTCAATAGACACTTACCAAATAAATACTTAAATTTATTCCTCCCATCTTTTCTTCAACAGGGAAACTTAACATTTATCAATTCAATTATAGCCTACCCCCCAGAACAGACTGTTAAACCACAGAAAATTTTTTAAAAGTCAACTATTAGGTTCTTAGGATAATAAAGGATAACCTGAAAATCACATTTAACAAGAATGCTAATGATGGCTCATCCTCAACCACCAATAACCACCAATATATGGAGTGGAACACCTTCTACAGAAATGCTCAGATACACATCTAGATGTGTATGCACAGACAGATAAAAAAGAAAAGCATATATGAATCCTTTCCACAGCAATTTCTCTGTGGTAATTTCAAAGCCCTTGGTTTCAGACAACTATCAGTATTGCAGTTTCTGAAAAAGTAATCTATAGGAATGACAAGAACCAAATATTTTTCCTATGTCAAGCAAAATTTCTGTAGATGTATTTTATGAAGCTTAACCATAAAATATTTCAAGTGCTGCACATTCTCTCTACTTGCAGTTTCCTTTCAGCCAAGTACTCCAACAAAAAAGAGTGAAAATTTTGCTTCAAGCAAACTTTTCTAAGTAGGGTTTTTTTTTGGTGGGTTTGGTTTGTTTGCTCCTTACATTGCCCTCATGTATCAGTCCAAATTTTAGAACTAAATTAGACCTCTCATTCTTAACTTGTTTTTTCTCCTCTCGACATATAACTTCCAAGTTTCTAAAGGCAGACATTCATAAAAACAGTGCATACTCTGCTCTTCAATAATTACTTTTAAAGAGAAAAAAGTTATTAGGGTGAAAAATCTCCAGAAAGTATATTTAAATATAGTGAATGTGTTCCATTAAACTAGTGGAAAAATAAAATAATTCCATACATGCACCAGGGTGCAGAAAGTTTGCCCCAAGTGGTGCAAGTCAAAGGCCACTAAAACAAAAAGCCTTTAAATGTCCTTATTAGGTTTGGAAGCAACCCTTTGTGCTGAAAATAAAAAAAAAAAACAATCCAGTATGACTGTACTGAAGTTTCAGACCTCTTGTCAGGAATGGCTACTATACTCTCTGGATCAGCTCTATTCCCTCTGAAAATGCAGAGAAATTGAGACAATATTCAGAGCTGATGCTAAAGAAGACCAATACATTTTCATAATGGATGACTTCTGCACTTTTCTTACTGCCAGTTATGGCTCCAGTCTGGTTTTTTTGTGTGTTTCCATCAGCTCACAGCTTCTTTCAAGCCAGTGAAAACAGCCAGATTAGAAAATATAACCAAGCTGCCTTCCCAGCTGCTACACAAGTCAACATTTTTTTTACTATCACCAGATAGTTTCACAGAATAAATAAATCAATTGCCAAGGTTTTCCATGAGGTTCCTCACCACTGCAGAGATTATTGATGGGGCTCAAAGTGTTCCTTCCTGCATTCCACATGCAATGTGCATGTGAAACATGCATGTGAGACATGTGATCTATTATCCTGTGTTAGAAAGAAGTAACATGAGAGAGGACTGAAGTGCCTGAATTGTTTGGGATTATCATCCCAGTCCTCAAATGAAAATTCAGCATTGCTGTCAAGATTAATAGTGAATTCTGTAGTGCTTAAACTTCAAAGATGTGCCACAAAAACTAGAGAATTTTAAGAAAAAAGTTCAAAATGTGTGGCTCTATTTTTACATTTCAGCATTTTATCAGGAAAGACAGCTGGGCTCACTCATCCCCTCCCTCGCCCTGCTTTGGATGCTGCCCAGGATGTGTTTGGCTTTCTGTCAGTACCCATGGCTGGGTCATGTCCAGCCTCTCATCCACCAGCACCTCCAAGTCCTTTTGGACAGGGCTGCTCTGGATCTCTTCATTCCCAGCCTGTGCTGATCCCGGGGTTGCCCCAGCCCAGGTGCAGCATGTTGTACTTGGTCTTGTTAAAGGTCGTAACCCTGCAAATTTGCTGAGCTGCACTTGATCTCTTTGTCTGTGATTAATGAAGATATTAAACAACCCTGGTCCCAGTACATATCTCTGAGGGTCACCACTTCTCACTGATGTCCATCAGGACTCTGAGCTGTTGACCACGACCCTCTGGATGCATATGTCCTCCCCTCAAATTCACCTCTTGCCATTTTAGAGAGAGGGATGCTACAGGGAACTGTGTCAAAGGTACACAGAGGTCCAGATAGAAGACATCTGAAACATTTCCCTTGCCCACGGATGGAGTCTCTCCATCCCAGAAGGCCACAGGGTTGGCCAGGCAGGGCTTGTCCTTGGTGAAGCCGTGGTGGCTGTCCTGAATCACCTCCATGTCCTGCATGTGCCTTAGCACAGCTTCCAGGAGGATCTGTTCCATGATCTTCAGGCACAGAGGTGAGGCTGACAGGCTGGTAGTTCCCAGGGTCCTGCTTTCTGCATTGTTTGAAGGTGGCTACAAAGCTTCCCTTTTTCCAGTCATCTGGGACTTCAGCTGTCTGCCATGGCTTTTCAAATCTCATGGAGAGTGTCTTGGCAACTGCATCAGCCAATTCCCTCAGCACTCTGGGATGCCTCCCATCTGGCCCCATAGACACATGTACATTCAGGTTCCTCAGTGGCCATGAACCTGATCTTTATTTACAGTGGGAGGGACTTTGCTCCCTCAGTCCCTGTCTTGCTGTCTCTCCACTGGGGAGGTATGGGAAGAGAGGTTGCCACTGAAGACTGAGGGAAAAAGTTGAGTACTCAGTCATTTTCTCTCTCATAGGGGTGTTTATTACCTGGCTCAGTAGCTTACATGCTTACACGCAAACACAAAGTCCAAGCCCACAAATCATCCAGTCCCTTCACTCCTACCCATGAAGGATTAAACTGTGTCATTGCCATATTCATAACAGTCCAACTTTGAATCTGTATTGCTCATTCTTTGTCAATTACTATAGTCATTGCCTAAAATGTCAAAGCCAAGCAGCCTTTTGCAAAGATAAAATTGGAAGCAGAATTCATTCATAATTCTAAGGACAGCTAGATCTGAAAAGTTCTCTGTGAAATCTATCTCACAATTTAGTCATGCTGAAGAGAGCTCTTATCTGCCAAAATTTCAGTTGGGAGGGTCTGAAGAAAGGTGTTTGAGCCATCATATGTAAGACAATGTAAAAGAAGCCGCAGGGATAAAAAAGGATGGAACACTTATTTTTAATAATTTACAATATTTACAATAAAAGTTTGTTATTTTTCTAATTACGTGAGCTGGTGATGCCCTAACAAGAATCATTTTACAACCCACCAGTTATCAGTTGTGCATATTGATGCAAGATAAAACTCTTCCCATAGTAATTTTCTCTTGCAAAGACAGTGGGGATATAGGGATACAGTGGGAAAGGCAACATGGAAATAGCTATAAAGTTCACACATTGCCTGGCACACGACTCAGTGGGCTCTGGTTCTGCTTGCCAGGAGATTAAAATATTCATGAGGATGCTGAGTATGGAGCATGTTTACATACTTCTCATCTGCATGTGCTCTGCTAATTCTTTGTACTTGGCTCGGAAAGCTGCTCGGATGTTTAAGACTTTTCTGAACAGCACCGTAAAATCAGTAAGCACTTTCTGGTCTTGAATGTCTCTTGTCACTAACTCACTACACAGTCTCCTAGCTGCCAGGAGCTTTTGTTAGCTGCCAGCCTAGGAAATTCAACCTGGGCAGCAAAAGGAGCCAAGTTACTTTTCCATTCTCCTTTAAAAGGGCTCTAGACCAATACATGTGAAGCATGTAAGAGATGACAACCTCATGGTTTCCAGAGTATCCTACACTACTCACTCTTGGCATGCTCAAGGATTTACCAAAGCCAGAGCAAAGTAAACAACTGAAAAATGGACCAGAGCTGGGGGTACTTATCATTTTTCAGTGGCAGGAAACTCATGGACAAAAGAAGCTTAAGCATGATTTGCAGGTAAACCATATTAAGTAGATGTTTGCCCCACATCTGGAAAATGGGTATAAGACACTGAATTTGGCAAAGAGATCTGACATTTACTGCTCTGAACTCAGCAGGGAATGTAAACTTTGGACAGTTTTCAAGATTGTTAAGCAGCATAGCCAGAAAAAGTCCAATTTCCTTGTTTAACAGCAATTTTAAAGAAATGGGAAATATGGCATTGAGGCAGTCTGTACACCAGAAGCTGAGTTCCTACCACATTCATACTGTCAGTCACATGACAAACCTACCATTTTTTGGACCTACAAACTGGAATAGAAACCAGCTACTATCTTACTATTATCCCCTCGCAACCATAATTTAAAAGACTTGCTTGCTTGCCTGACAAACAGAACAAAAGCTGTCACTTGACTGAATAAGAAATGCTATTTCATTTTTCTTGCTGCATTTATCAAACTATTAAAAACCAAAATTCAAGAGTGGAATAAAAGTGTACTGCTACCAATCCTTCACCTACAACGTGGTAATCATGGGAGAAAAAAGGTAAGAAGGTTAACCCTAAAAGGCTACTCAAATTCTAGTTTCCCCCCAAACTAACACTGCAATCTCTACAAGGCTGTTCAAAGCACACAAAACCAGCATATTTTATCTGCTTTATAACAAGCCAACGTGTCTTTTTCCAGTGGGAACAAAATGAAAATATTAGGTGTTGCATAGAGGTAAAACCTTACAAAGAGAAGGCCATGTAAAATCATGGCTCAGGCCTGCTACTTTGGCTAAGTAGAAAAGGACTATGGAAAAGAGACTCAGCTGAATTAGGGGTAGAAAAACGAGTTATATAACCCTACCATGTTCACATCATGGTGTGTGGTGGTTGGCTGAATTATGTTTGTTATGGTTTAAAGCTATGTAACTGAGAAAGGCCTGACTGCTTAAAAAAGCCTGGATTTTTCAATAAAGCAGCTCTCCTTTGCACCTGCCTGGGGACTCTGCATCACTCCAGACCCTCATCCCACTATTAGGTTTTTGAGTTGCCATGTTACACCAGAAATTTCAAAACTTAGATGTGTAGACAGAATTTTAAAACACGGTATTTGAAGCCAGAAAAGAAAAAGAGATAAAAAAACAAAACCACTCCCTCAAAAAAATCCATCTAAATAACACCCACAAACAAACAAACCAACCCCTCGATGCCCTATTTTTGAATTGCAAAGGGACTCTTGTATTTCAGTCTCCCTACTTTCTGCTTCCCTTTCTAACTATGTCTCTATTGCAGACTCCTGCCCATTCTGCTGAGTTTTCCCACTCATGCCATGCCAGACATGCCTTGCATTGTTCACAAACCTCACCCAGGCTTCACACAGACTGCCTTGTTTCATACTGTCTTTCTATCTTGCACAACTTATTTTTAACTTTTTTGGGCTGTCACTGGCTCTTATGATTATCCAAGGACAGGTCCTCGGACCAAGCACAATATATTGCTTTCTGCAAAGAACTGTGAACATCTGTAGGCTACATTAATCTTAGAGAATAAATATCAGCAATACATGCTGACAAAGAAAATTTAATTACCTGAGCTGCATTTCTTTCCAGACTGATTGTAGCTTTTCTATTTCTGGTTTCACTGCTTGTTTTGATACCCACCCTTTTATTTAGGTGCTCTGTCCTACTGCCCCACCTCCTTGATTCCATGTGGCCACGGCCATTCTCTCTCTCTACCCCAGGAGAAACCCCTTGGTCCTAAGAGGGAACAGAAGTGTTTTGTGCAATTGGTCTCATGTGAAACACATGGTGATCAGTGGTGATTCTGCAATGGTGTTCATGTCAGTGGGGATAGGATTTCAGGTGAATGACATGGAAGGATAAGCCTGAAGTCTCTTAGGGAGCAGCTACAATGCACTGACAGTAGTTAATGCTAATCCTGGTTTTCCAGGAGGAGCAAAGAGAGCCTTGAAAAAAATCTGTCCAATAAGTTGCATCATAGTAGTGACCCAGGACAAATGTGAGAAAAGGGAGATCTGTCAGCGACCAAAAGAAAGCTTTGATAGTGTAGGAACAGAACATGACATCTGTAAAGAGGGTTTGAAAACATCACTGTCTGATAGCAAAAAGTGTAAATTAAATGGAGTTTCTAACCAACCAACACAGAAAGAGCTTAAGTTTCACAATCACCAGTTACTCCTCTGCAGACACAGAATCTACTAACAGCTGACACATTTTTTAATGGCTCCAAGGAGACCACAGGTCCAGCCACAGCTATTAACAAACCTGCTCTATGCCTAAGAGCTGTAGCAATCCAGCTGGAAACCCTGGCTGCCAGCTCTCTCAAACGAGCCTGACCCTGCCTTTACAGTACTGAATTTGTGACCAGGTAAAGGGAGCATTGCTGCCAGGGTTCACAAAAACAGATTGCACAGAGACGGTTCTCTCAAAACTTATTTACCTTTTCCCCCATAAACTTGCAGAGCATAAATATGGAATAGATTTTGCCTGCTTAACTGTTGTAGTCATGGAAACCATACGAGTTCTTCAAGGAGAAAGGAGTCAAAAAAGGACGCTGAAATATAGGCAGTGTATTTTAGAGACAGAGGGCATGATTTTTTTGCAAGAAAAAAATACATAATGGAAATGGCACATTTTATTATATACCACTTGTGATTACCATTACATTTTAAATCTTAAATTTCTGTCTGCAAGCAAAGGGAAATGAAACAAAAGAAGACAAACATGAATACGTGGCGACTCCCTGCCTACTAGGAAACTCTGCATTCTGATAGGAAAAAGGACATTACCAAACAAAAGAAACAAAAAAAGAAATTGAGAAATAGTTTTTATATATGCCTTTTTAATTTTTGTTTCTTTCTCACTTATAGATACTTGTAGTAGATAGAAGAAGCTTCAAGAACCAAAGCAAACAATGACTCAAACACAATCCATCTGTCCTATTTTTTAGATGTTATGTATAGTTTGTCACATGACAACAGCTCTCTGTGATCCTAACAGCAGCTCCTTCCATATCCAAGCTCAGGTATTTGCTGCAAGAGCACTCCAAGACATGGCCTCTTCCTCTCACTCCATATGCAATCACGCTGTCTCTGGATGTGTGTTAATATGCAAACTCTAATAAATCAGCTTAAGAAACACAAATCTGACCAACTTAAATAAACACCTCCACTCAATATTCTGGAGTGAGAGATACTCAGCCTTTGCTGTACCCATTGGGAATCTCTCAGCACCTTAAAATTCACGTGCTGGTGATCCAAATTCCAAATACAATTGGGAAATCTGCTGTCTCTCTCAGGAACCAAAGCATAGATACATCAGAACCACAAAGCAGAATGTGCTGTTTCACATGTACACCAGACCAATGGGCAAATACACACAGTTTTTGGTGTTTCAGAGCAACGGCATGCTAGAAAATTCAAAGAATACCACAGCATAACTGCAAACTGGGAGCTGGGGATAAGTCCTGCAATGTAGAAATGAATGAGAGAGGTCTGAAGCTTGCTGTGAGTTTAACTCCTGATATTGCAAAAAGAACTTCCCAAAAAGTAAAAAAAAAAAAAAAAAAAAAAAAAAAAAAAAAAAAAAAAAAAAAAAAAAAAAAAATCTGGAAATAAACTACTTATTCCCAGAAGAAAAAAAATTTTAAATCACCATGTGTTGCCATTGTATAGGATGATATTAGCACTGGGAAACATGGCAGAATTTGTTCATACTGGCATGCTTATTTCACTATCAGTATAGCAACACTTGCCAGGGCAAAGTGACAGCTATTTCCTGCGTTCCTCTCACAGAACACACTTGTAAAACTCCCTAAAAGTTGTTTTCAAAAACCTCCTCAGGAGCAGGATGTCAAAGCACATCAGCAAAGCACACAACAATGTGAGGAAGAGAACACTGGTTGAACTAATGGATACAATTTGAAGAATCTACAACAGAACGGGATCAGTCTGCAGTGCCAGCCAACAGAACGTTAAGCACAAAACCTTCATGAAATGAAGTAACCAAACTCAAACGAAAAAATGAAAGTGAACCAATGAAAATGAAACCAAACTCACAACATATGCTCAGTTCTGCTTCACATGGGACTCTGGTGCTGACAAAGTTAATGCTACCACTCTCTTCAGGGCCACTGAAATTCTAGGCACATCCAAATACATTGTTCACCCCCTTTTGTCTCTAAATGACATATATATTCTTTGTTCTCCTCTTCTGAGGAAAATTAGTGATTGATGCCACAGAGAACATCTCTGAACTTCAATGGAACTATTGTGGGGGGATAGAATATAAGAAAATAAAGATAGTGCAGAAAGTAATCTCACCCCTAAGGAGTTGCAGCTGGGCCAATCACCAAAGATTAGGAATAGGCCTGACTTTAACAGGCCACAGCTGTGACCAACGAGAAGAGTGCTATAAAAGAGTGGGCTGGCTGGTTGAGAGGGAACTGGAGTCAGTTTGCTACTTTGTGAGGAAGAAAGAGTCTGTGCTCTGAGGAGCTGCCTATGAGAAAACACCAAGAAGGTATGAAACCTTTGTGATAAGGAAACAACAGTATGGAACTTTTGCGATAATATGATGACAACAGAACTATACCAGTTTATATATGCACAAACGTTGATCTCTATCAGGGAATACAGTATTTCATTTCAGTGACACAAAGAAATTTAAAACAGCATTGCTGGGATAGTAGGACCATGATGGAGAAAAATAGTCAAGTCGCAAAACATGAGCACACCACTGTCCAGCTAAACAATACAAATAAAATAGTGTATTAGCTGTAAGACATTGATATGACCACAATTCTTTGTGTTTTTCCCACTGCACTACAGCAGAAGTATGAGTTTGGAATTGATTATGGTCAGAAACATAAACTGATCTTTTCCATGGCTTTTACCATTATTCCCATTGCAACATCCCTTGAGATCCTTACACCCAGCCCAGGAGTCAATGGTGCTATGCAAAACCAGAACTGAAGGATAATCATTGTACAAAAGAGCTCAAGTGTTTCTGCACCTTGTAGTGGACAACACCTATCACATTTCTCCTCCAGCCTTTGAACACTGGGGAGTGGTTGAGTCACCATTGCTGCATTGAAAAAGATGTGCAGATGTGGCACCTGGGGACATGGTTCAGTGATGGACAGTGCTGGGGGGAAATGGTTGGACTCGGTGATCTTCAGGGTCTTTTTCAACCTAAATGATTCTGTGGTGCTGTGGATAATTTAGGGAAAGAATCAGTGGATTTATAAGCTACAACAAGCACCACTATCACCACAGGCTGATCTGAAAGAACTCTGTACTCCATAAGATTCAACCACTAAATTACAATTAAATCAGCAAAGGAGAACCTATGGCAATATTAGGCAACACAGCAAGCTATTTATTGTCTTCCTGGCTCTACCTATTACAGGGAACACTAAAAGATTTTTATCTCCTTTAGGTTCAGGCTCAAAAGTATTATCAAATCACTAATTCAAAGAAAGATATCTGCAGCACATTTCCCAATTTACTAATTCAGGAATATATTTACAGTCTCCTCTATATCTGCAGATGAGGTGTCTTTCTAAATTTATAATGCATCCACTGAAAAGCTCTCATAAAAGCATAATTCCTGCTCCCATATCCTCCACTCAAACATTACTCACACAGAAACTTCCTGCATCAAGACAGAATAAAGCCCTTCCCAGCCAACCCCTCCAGTCCAGCTGACACATCATTAGACCACAACTCAACATCATGCAGCACAAAAGCTTGTGCTCACTTTTAAGAAAAGACCAAGATAAAAGATTTCAGCTGAAAGGCATCATCAGCCTCATTTATTTGATGTTCACCCAGACAACTTTGTTTTCAAAGCTTTCTCCTTATAATACACATAGGCATAGCCATCATGTGGTAATAAAACAGGCCAAATGTCTTCTGTAAGATACTGCTAAGATTTTAATTACTTGTGTCCTCAAGCCTGTAAGTGATGCCTTCCCTATCTGCCTCAGAAACCTGGACTTCACCCTTGCTTCAATCGTAAATTCAAAAACTGTCAGAAGCCCTTCAAACTGCTTTTGAAATATTTCTGTACAACACCATTTTTCTAGACATCACAGACAGTATCAAAAATATCACAGGCAACATAAAAATGATGGCTTGCAAACCACAGCAGAAAACCCACAGATCAATTACCTTGCTTCCAGGCAAAAAGCATTCATGTAAAACATAAAGAAACACATATTTCTGTTGATTTTATGGAACGTGAGAATTCCTCTCCATCCACCATCACCCACCATGCACAAACCCAAGCTGAAAATGACCTGTCACTCTTTCTCAGCCCCTTGCAAAATGAGGTAGGTGTCAACTCTCTTCTAACATTGCAGAGGGGTATCAGCTACTTCTTCTCTCAGCAGTGTAATGGCACATATCTAATTAACCTCAGAAAACTGTTTTCTGTTTCTATGACAGACTCAGAGCCTAACTAGTGTGGCTACAGGCCTGTGCAGTTCTTACAACTACAGTTTGGTCTAATAAACTCAAAGGTGTGTTTCAGTGATGCCCCATCGTCATCATGCCTGTAATAATGACATGATAATGACATGCAAACACACCCTTTATAGGCTTTCTCACAGATGTCAGTGTGATGTACAGTAGGAAAACAGCTTACACTTTCATAAAGAGTAGTGTTTGCAGGGTGAAGAGCAGCTTCCCTGCTCAAGAGATTCCAAGCAGCTTGTTTTCTTTCCTTCTTTTGGCTGCTAAAATCATTTTGTAAACATAGTTAGCACAAAACCCATTGAAAGAGCCCAAAGATTAGTTTCCAAAGATCCTGTATATACTATGTCTGTATAAATACCATTTCCTTACTGGGTTTATAATTACTTCACATTAGCATAATTATAACAATCCCACCATATGGTTTTGTCTTTTTCACATATTCACTAAATTATTATCTCCTGAAGATTTAATATCTTTAATGCTTCCATATCAAGAAAATAATTTTTTTTCATGTAATTTTTAGCACAATCCATTGAAATCAAGTTCCTACTTTTTTCATAACCATATTTCCTGCTTCCTGTGCCTGCTTCTGTTCCATGACATAAATTGTTTTCCACTGACATTTTCCTACTTATCTTGAAACCTGTTCATAGAACTGTATAGGAAAGGTTTCAGTATTCTGTGGCTTTGCCCTAGGAACCCTGCAACACCTTCCAGAGCCTGAAAAACATCAGGCCTCCCCTCCTAAAAGGAGTTGGCATTCAGCAGCCATGCTCCATCACTCCACAAAACCAAGTATCACTGTGCACCAAAGCTGTCTCCAGTAGCTGGGCAGCCAGTTATTCCACTCAATAAGAGGCAGTGTCCTTACCTACAGGTATCCTGAAGGAAAATCCAGAAACTGTCCATGCTCTGAGAAGACTGAGCCTAAACTCCTACCTGTGCCGCCCTTGGCAGAGGGAACAATCAGAAATCACCCATTAGGCCTCTACACTTCTAATTCTGGCAGCAAGGGACAGAATTGCATCCCACATCTGTGGCACTTGAACAAGCCATCGAGAATAAACAGAGCCACTGGATCTGAAAGAAACCCATGACCTAGGTTTTCTCCACTATTTTCATAGAGGCACTCCTCGTGGCTATTCTTTGCAAAGGAGCAAGACAAGCAGGGCAAATTACCTCCTTTATGCAGCAAAGCATGCTGTGCTGCATAAATAGGCAGGTTTTCAGTATTTTTTTACCTTAGTTAGCTTTTTCTAGATGTAACTCTATTTCCATCAAAATACTTCTAAACAGAGTAAGCTTCTACAATAGAAACTTATTCTAAACAAGTTTACTGTGTAAGCTTATTGTCAATATAAGTTAAGGGGAAACTTACACAACTGAAGATGTTTCTCATCAAGTATTGTTTTCTCTTAGCTAAACTACAAATATTTAGCTCCCAGTTGTCTTTTCATTAATTAATCACTTCACCATTGATTCTTCATGCTTTGCTGATGGATGGTTGATTGTTTTTCTGGTAAATTCTGCCTTACAACAGGCAGTTTACCATGCAACACAAAGTAAGAAAAAAATGCTCATTATCTTCCCATCTGTCATGAAATACTTCTATATCTCAATCATCAAAAAGGCCTTTTATGGCTTCTCCCTGCTACTCACTATTTCAGGGGATTTGTGTTAACTTTCACTTGAACTTGCTTGTTTTCTGATTTGATTTTCCTTCCTAAGAAATTCTTAAATTTTGCTGTCAACTCTTAGTATAAAAGTAACATTCACAGGATGCTTTTGATTTTATTTAGCTTAATTTCTCCATTTTTTGCTGCTCACAATTGTTCATTACAGCAATTCAGTTGCAGAGAGGTTCAACAAAAACTGATTTTCCTCTGAAACAAATAGAGGATAGAAAGGAGGAAGAAAAACCATCTTTGCTTTCCATGGAATTGAACAAATAGTGCAAAATTATTTTCAGTAGGACTGAACCCAAAATATGCCTCTTTCCCAAAGCTGATTTAAAAGCAACCTTGAGTTCTTTTGTGTTTAAGATAAGGATTATGGTAATTGGTCATTTAGGTCAATCTTTGGACTTGCATGGTCTCAAAGTATACTAAACACTGTAAGTGATGGACTGAGACATAAGGATGTGCTGTCAGTGCTGTCACACTGGCAATCATGGTGCCAATGCCAACAGTCCATCCAAAAAACATTTGCCACTGGATTACAGGAATCTCTTGCTTTATCACTGCCTCTACCTGTAAAGTAACACACATTACATCAAATTCTGAATAAAAAACAGTGACAGAGGTGACAGACAGAATTGAGACTTTACCTCTGAACAAGTTATAGATAAAAGATTGTTATAGCTACCCAAATGCCTTATAATTAAACAGGTAACAAATGCTTCCACAGAGACATTTAAATACAAGCCACAGAAATTTAAAAGCCATGTCTAAAAATGCAGAGGCAAAAGCCACCCAGGACTCGACAACTTTTGAACACGATAAATTCAAATTGCATTGTTTAGGAGAGCTACTGAATTAATCTTTTGTTCACATTATTCACATCACTGAAACATCACTTTTGAGAAAAGGAAACATTAGCAGTTGCCTCAATTCGAAAGGCTTCCACCCTGAATATTTGAGAATGCTATGGGATGTGACAAGTTCCTGTATTGCTCTCAGACTTTTACTGTACAAATACTAAAATTACGGGTTTTACTTGGGATATTATTTGCACTGCCTCTGGAAATAGTGCCTCAGTTGTCAATTATGATAAGATCTCTCTCCTGCTTTCTTGCTAGTTCCATTTTGCTGTGTGGAGAAATAAACCCAGTGCTATCACTCTCACCAGCTGGGGAATTTATTAGCAAACCACTGGGCTCCTTCTGCCTCGGGATGTCTGTTGCCTGACTGCTATTTATGCAATTTTAGACAAGGGCTGTGGCTGGCAAACTGTGAGGAGATGCAAAATGCCAATTCTCTTTCAAGGCATCATAAGAGAAAGTGCTGATACTCACCAAACTATTCCCTGAGCCCCAGAGCCAATAGGTTTCAAGTTCTGGTAGCGTTTGAGGACTGTGAAGGTCGAGTCACCTACTTCCACGCTGTAGAACTGGTTGTCAACTTTGCTTTTGCTCATGTTGTAATGTTTGGCAATATACGACACATCCACTTGTTTCCCAAATCCCTGTCGTACAGAAGAAGGGAAGGGGAGAGGGGTTGGTAAAAACAGAGAAACCAAGGCTGATAAAGCATTAGAATACTGATAAAGCACTATCAGCCTAATTTTTCAATATAAATTCTTTTCATTTTTGGCTCATTTTTCATAAAGAATGTATCAAATCTTCTTTCATTCAGGAAGTCACCATAAAAAGGCACTGATTAAGGAAAACCAGTGAATTCTCCAGCTGATGTTTGTGATATAGATACTTCCAGCTACTGGTCTCTGCCTGCCATCACTCCTGCCTCATGATTACTGGTTATGTGCTCCTGCTGATTCTGCCCTCTTTTGTTTTGCAATTAATTTAAAATAAGATGACTTTCATCAGTGTGGAAGTGGGACGAGAGACACAGGAATCAGGCTCTTCATTATGGATCAGACAAGCAAATGTATTCCCATGAGTGCTAAATCTTTCCCTGAGCAGGTAATAAAGGCCTTAAGAACCTTTTGACAGGGGTTGCAAAAGAAACAGAGCAGTTAATGAGACAAGCTGTGACCCAACATGGCTCAGTATCATGGAGATTTACTCAGAAGCTGCAGAGGTCTTCGAGAGTTCTGGGTTCCTAAGGATAGGAGGGAGAGTTGCTCTCACGACCTAACAAATGCAGCAAACACCAATTTTCACGACACAAAACCAAGCGCTGTAGCTAGGACTGCACAGCAGTGCTCCTCCCCAAAACTGTAAAATTAAAAACCAATAATTTTTACAAGACTTAGAAATCCCTCCCTCAAATTTGTAAAATTACCATGCAGCAAGTTACATTATAACCTCTTTATGGCTACTGCTGAGCTCAGCTCCCTACGGAGCAAATTTATAGTAATTTGAGATAAAAATCAGAATTAAGTGCTTGTAATTAAGGATTCTATAGTACATGATTCTGAGCACAGGAAGCAAAAGCTCAACATATTACAACAGATCTGCCCTAAAACAGTTGACAGTTCAGTTATGGAAGTCAAGACATGCCCAAATGCCTTCCATAAAGCAAAACCAAAAAATACCTATGCCTCTGTCTATGCTTTTATTTTTTTTTCAGTGCTCCCAAACACAGCTTATAAATTTTCTTATTTGCTCTATTATAAATTTCTTTCCCCCAGAAAATTTGAATAATCAAAAGAATTATGTGTTTATGGACTGCTAAGTTGAAATTTGATGGAGCTGAGGAAAAAGTAAAGTTACCTTTGATTACATTACTCATTCAATTAAAAAGGACATCATTACAGTGTTCCAAAAATCTGGCCTTTAAACACAGATTGCTGACCTTGCAAAGAACTTGGATTTTAAGGGTTGCTTTGGAAAAATTATTATTATTTTTCTGTCCATTATCTGCTGGAAGGCCCTTTGTCACTGGACAGCATCATCCTAACACCTCATTCAGAGACTTCAAAACTTTTTAATAAATACAGCTCTTCATTCAAACACAAAGTCTCATCTCAGAAAACCAAGTGGTAACTTTACATTAACTTGTTCATCAAACATTGTGAGGGGGAGAGCAGGAGACGCCTTGTCCTAGCAAAGAAAGGGAGACATTTATAGACACTGACACAGTGCTAAATTGAAGCTTCCAGAGAGTGAGATGATTGCAGAAGAGGTTTGAATTTTTCCCATTGGAAGACAAACAGGCTGAAACTGATTCACACTGTGTAGCCTTAGTCTTAAAACGTCTTCCATTCTGTGAAGAGAGATGCATAAATTGGCTATTCAGCTCAGGTATTCATACCAGACCTGAAACTGGGAGGTTTTTTGAGGTTTTTAAATAACATGCTCCCGATTGACAGGAATTTCACAGCTCCCTCTGGCTAGACAAGCACGTTTGGAGCATGTTTTTCCTGATGTCATTATCAGAACAATGCAGGACATATTCAGCATTAACACCCATTACTCTGAAACCAATGTTTATGTATAAAGTGTCAGCACAAAAATTGCATTCCTGAGTGAGCCTGACTCATATCCAGCTCCTCTGGAAGTACAGACAGAGTGAATATTTTTAACAAATTGGATGACTGTGTTAAGGCTTGGATGAGCCAGGCCTGCCACAACTTGTTTGTGTCCTCACTCCCAAGCTACCTGACAGCTCCTTCTGTGGCATGGAGCTACATGGGAGCACATATTTTATCACTCTATGTCTAGAATAAAAATTACTTGCTTTTAAGTTAGCCTGACTGTGTGAACTACTAGCCTCAGGAAACTCAAGCTACGTACAGCGGGGTTTCTGAACTGCTGCTGGTTCTTTTAAATCCAGAAATGTCTTAAAAATCAATTAAAACAGCTGAGAAGAACCACTCTGTAGTACCTCAGTTATATGGGTAATTAACATATCCAATTGCTTCAGTCAACAGCAATTAAAGTTGTGGACCCAGAAGACCACAACTGATAAGAAAATGCAGATGTCCTGATGAGCAGCTCTCCTCTGCACAGCACAGACCACTCCTAGGACACTCTGCTCCTAAGAGTGTGAGAGGGAAAGCTAAAGACTGTTTTATTTTTCATGGAATAATTTTTTCTTTTTAGATTAGTATCTTTTTCCCTACTTAAAAATTTGTGTCCCATAAGGTCTTTGATAGAAAGCAAACACCAAGCATTACTTGTAAAATTCAAGGCAGGCTGATTTACTTTGAAGTTTACTTCAAGCAGAATGCCTCCTCTGAGTGACAAAAATTTCAGCTTTGTGGACAGGCCAAGGTCTAAGTTGCCTCCTCGCTCTAAACCCTAAAAAACTAAAAAAACTGCTAAAAAAACTACAAAAAAGCCCCCTATTTTCCAATTTTTACCAAAGCCTAAACAAGGAAAACAAAAGCATAGTAAGGTTACTAACGCCCAATGCACTGCTTACTTTCATAACAACAGGAGATGAATGATATAACTATCCTTGTCATGATGCTGACTTAAACCAAATCCCTAAGTCAATGAATTAACAGCATTATTGGATTAATCACATTTGATCAGATCCCCAAGCCGAGCTGACACATAATCAAGAACCATCTCTGGTTGATTCAAGAGCCACTTCCTATCAAGGACACGGAAATGGCAGTTTTGTTTCACTCCAAAATTAGGATAAAAAATCTTTTTCCTTTAGCAAGGAAATTCATACTCTTTACAGAGCATGTCAATGTTAGTTTCAAACCCTGATTAAAAAGTTCTTCTCCCAGTCTTCACATTCACATATCTCATCTTAAAGAAGCCGACACACTACATTTTGCTCTTCTCCTGTTACATTCTCAGTGCTCATTTAAACCCCTTCCAGTAGCCTTGGTGTTGTTACAGGTATTGATATTCCCCCAGACGCCCCTCTGTACACCACTAAGCTATATCAGATTCAGGTTTCACTGCACAATGCTTACAAGTCTTGTACAGGCAGATTAAGTTAAAGCTTTGATTATGTGGCATCAGAAAGGAACCCAGGGCTAGGAATTTCCAGTACACACCCTACTGCAGATGCACCTAACCATAAACTCCTTTCAAATGTGATTGAGGCTAACTTCATAAGAAACCAGGAATTAGTATTTCATTAAGAAATAGATGGGGGAAGGAAGTTTATAGATACACATTGCAATCAGGATATCACAGTAAAAATGTATAGGTCTCATATAGTAAAGTGAATTTCAATGAGTTAATACATTTTCAGGTGAACTTCAAATGAACTTGGGCAAGCTACAATGCTGAGGCCCCAGAACAACAGTAAACATTGAAGCTGTGAAACTTCGAACAAAACACATTTAAGTTTCTCAGACCTCTCTGTAAGATGAAAGATTATTTCTCAGAGACAAAGTATGCATGGAAATGCCATTTGTTCTCAGTTTCCATAAACATTTGGACAATGAAATTACATTACTTCAACACTGAGAGGAACTTAGCTTTCATTTCATATGTACAAAAATGCATGAACCATTACTTTCTCCTTTCAGTACCTAATTGAAAACTTCTAATGCACACACACACATTCCCCAATGCCATTCTCTTTCCTCCATACTGAGAAATTTAAGAGTAAGAGAAGTGAAAGTTTCTCAGCCCTGAAAAACTAACTATCCTTGTTAGCTCACTTGAGCACGTAGCTATATTTGCAATGATGTTTGCTTAGTAACCTGACAAGTGAGAAAGAGAAAAGAAAATAAACTGTCAAGACTCAAGCATCTGAGATGAAGGAAAAAGATGCTGTCACCATTGCTAATTGCTTAGAGAGCCTGTATTTTGCTTTCAAAGGATAAGTATTTAAAAATTCAGTGAAGTAAAATAATTTACTGCCTCACACAGAGCTACAAACTATATTCTTTTCCTTTCTTTCAGAGTACAGAGAGCAAGAGAGTTAAAAAGCCCAACAGAAATAAAATTATGTTATTTTCTATATTGTAAGGTGAATTGCTTCCTGATATCCCATTTTATTTTTTTATTTCTATCCTACAAAATAACTCTACTTATCATATTTTACTGACAGACCTTTGTTTCTGAACACCATTCCTTCTATTATTGAGGAGCCTAAAATACAGCAATGTCTTGCAGCTCAGCATCTCATACATTTCAGCTTTTATAAATACAAACCACACTAGCAACAATTTAAGGCAAATTGCTCTACCTTGCATCTCCAAGACAGTGAGCACTGTCACAGATTCTGCTGGCAGCATCAGCAGAGGGGAAACTTTACCTCAGTGTCTTATCTTTCCCTGTCTGCCCACAGAAATCCTGGCAGGAACACCTGTTCAAGGGTGCCATGATGCAAGGCTACTGAAATAATTTAAAGCCCTCCACGTGTGTGTAAATGCAGGTGAGTGAAAGAATCATGTGGAAGACTGAGAGGCTGACTCCCAGTTTGCAGAGATTGGCAGGATGAAGCAGAGAGGATGCTCTGAGCCAGACACCATGATGGGTCCCAGCAGCCCCACATCTGCACCCAGCATCAGACAGAGCCTGGACCACAGCACATTCTAGAGGTGGATGCCTTTGGATCCCTCAGGATACAAAAGGATATCTTAAAGCTATAATTTAACCTTGAAAGTCAAATGCTGAGGTTGTACACACCAACATTCATGAATTTTGTAAAACCCTCAGGCTTCTGGCCAGCTCTGCAAACGTGCACAGAGGCAAACCCTGCTCACCTGGGTGCATCTGCTCAGCCAGCAGCACTGTGAATTTAATGGCTGTCCTCCCACTTGCACAGCTCTAATTCTCACAGAAGTTTCAAGTGCCAGAATTCTGGCATGAACATGAATTTGCTGAGCCCTCTGCTTCGAATTTCATGGTCACAGGTTTTGCTGTGTAAATTTGAATGGCCACAGAAGCTATCACTTGGGAAATACAGAGTGTCTTTGGATAGAAAGATCTACTGTATTGTTTTAAATTGTGTATTCTATATATGACACATTTATGGCAGAAATTTTATCTGTTTTTTTCTCTTCACAATCTTCTGGCTCTCCCTGACCTCAGAAGTTCATAAAGAGTGATCCAATCTCCTACACAGAGTTTCATCTTGTGTGTGTGTGGCTAGATGTAATTACCAATTTTGCTTTTACCAGCCACATCATACAACAGTTCTCCATTCTTCCACCTCATTCTCCTCCTGTAAGGCTTGTATTAGTCACCCAGTCTTCCTGATTTTAGTGTGTTTTGAGTGGGATTTAAAAGCTAATTTGAGTGGGATTTAAAAGGTAATTTCTGGCCTTCTTTTAATCTCTCTCCAGCTGCCTTGCCCCCCAGACAGAGGGTTTTCTGCACTTAGCCTTTCAAGTAGACAACAGACCCCTGCAAACAACTCAGCCTTGATTGATCAGTGATTGATCTTTTTACATTTGCTTTATTCACTCTATTTCAACACACCATATTAAAGCATTTTATTAAACGTAGTACAATATTTCTAAGTGCTGGTTGGGTGGGTTTTTTTTTCTGTTATGTTGGGTGCTTTTTAAATAGTTGTTGTTTTTTATTTATTTGTTTAAACACTCTGTTTAACCTCTTCTTACTGAGATACTGAAAACCTATCAGTTTACCTAGTTCTGATTACACAAAAAGCAGCAAGTCTTCTTTTCCGTTGTATCTACTCAAAACGAAGCAAAGCACTATTTACTTATTCTTCTCTTGTCCTCCACATGTTCACTGAGCTCTTGGTACTTTTAATTCCTTCCTTCTTACAGGCACCAAATTTTCATAGCTCATTTGTAACTATGGTGTCATGTATTGCTCAGAAGTCACTGTGTCCCAGAGGTGTGACTTTCATTGCAAGGCCAGATTCCTACAGATGAGCAATCTGTATCTGCACAAGAAAACACTACTTCAAATGATTCCTCATCCCCCTGATGCCTGAAGAGCTCAATGCTGACACACAGGTGACATCCAGCCTTGGTCATCACACCTAAGGAGGTTGAAAGGACTGATCAAGAAACACTGAAAGGAAAGGTTCCTTGAGACTGAGGTTTCTGCATGGAGGGAAACTACATCAGTGATCCAAATGCAAAATGTAGCCAAAGATGCAGGAGAGAAAGTATATTTCTCAATAGAACGATATAATTACAGTATATGATGTGAAGACAATAGCTAATGAAAGGATTCTCCCTTTTACAAATAAAGACTGTATGGAGCTAAGTAATCACACCTTTAGCTAGAAATAGACAGCTCTTGACCCTATGAAGTATCATTTCATTCATAAAAATCTAATATATCAATTATTGATAACTTTTGAATACCAGCCAATCTCCCCTTGAATAGAAGGCATAATCACAGGACACACTACATTTAGAATTGTATTCTAAATAAAAGTACTCTGTATACCTACAGCTTAGGGAGCAGGCAAATTCTGACAGGCTACACATCTTCATACTGATTAAAAAAATACTGAAAGATTAAATGGACAAAAATGTGGATGAAGAAGTCAGTATTCTTTTGGAATTATTAGAGATATTGTTAGTATATTAGTATTAAAATGTAATGTCCACTACTCTGCATTACCTTGTGCTACAATAAAAATGTATAGGGTCCTACGGATAAAAGCTTGTTTGTGATACCAGCCTTACAGAAGTCTAATGAAATTCTACAGGCCTTCTTGTCCTACTTTCATAATATGATAGAAAAGCAGATGTCCTCTTCCTCAGCCTTAAAAAAGGTGTCTGTTTCAGAACACAAATTGGCTACCCATGTCCAGTAATTCCAGACCTGGGTGTTTTCACACTGCAAACAGGGTGAAGGGGTAGGGAGGTACATATTTATCCTACTCATGCTACTAAGTGTTTCCCAGGAAGAGCCATTCTTTTTTTTTTTTTTTCCTTAAGCTGGAAATCTTTAAAATTCTATTCCTGCTGAATTAGCATTTCATTGTACAAAACTAGTATGCTCACTGACATAAGCTCTATGTCAAAGATAAGAGCCTGTAATTATGTATATGTCACTTTTCTTCAGAGCACATAAAGCTATGCCTTTTAGGCCACAAATATATATCAAGAAAAAAAAATACATCCCCCAGTACTAAAAATAATCAGGGTTCTCTTAAATTTTGGAGCTTTAAGAAAGGCACTTCAGCACAAACACTTTGGAGAAAGTCTACAGTGAGGCATAAATTTCAAATGGAAGCAGGAATAAGAATGGAATAAACAATATTACCACCTGGACACTATTCCTAGTCTCTAAATAAAGATCTGGATTCTTGGACCAAGGACAGAGATATATGCCCCATCCCACTCTAAACAATACAAATGAACAGCATCCAAGACAGGTCTTAATGCAACCAGACACTTAATTTAGAGACTGTTCTTGCACATAGTTACAGCTGTTATTTGGATCAGGGCCTGTCTTTATGGGGAGAATAAATTAACATGAAGCTTAAACCAGTTTTTATCCTCAAGAGTATCGATCTGAAGGTCTGAAGACCTTGAAAAGGTGTCTGTGTGGCAAGTGCTTGAAGGATGGAATTCTGCTCCCTACAATGCCAGGATAGTATCTCTTTGTATGTATTTAGTGGATGATGCCATTCTGGGTACCTGCTGCAGCCATCAAATAGGAATTAATCTCACTCAGTGATAAAAATGCATCCAAAATGGTCTAAGTAAAAAGGAGAGGAGAGCTATGCAAAAAACCTCTATTCTGCACAGTGAAAGTACTTTTTTATCAATAACACTTTTCTCATACAATCTGAGAAAAAAAATTTGCAATTTCTGCAATTTTTTTTTGGAAGCAAACTCTGTCAAAACACTACAAAAATACTACATTTGAAAAAGTTGCCAGTGGAAGAATTAAGCCAGTTAAACACACACGCATGAAGAACAGGCAATAAAATAGAAAAGACAGTTAAGCTGATTATCAAACTGAATAGCCAAGACCCATCCCAGGGCTGATGATTCCTAAGTGCAGATTCAACCTTCTCAGCAGAATTAATATTTAATGTCCCTGAGTTAAAAAACATAAAGCAAACTTTCTAACACCTGTCACTGTCTCATGTTAAATGCTTACACACAAGTAATAGCCATTTCCTTTTTTACAATTGTGTTTTCACTTGGACTCCACTTGTAATATAGAAGAACAAAAATAGTGTTTATCATAAATTAATTTCTAAGACTGCAGCATTGTTTTCAGCCTCAAAAAGTGAAGAATGTCCCTAATATCTCTCCAGTTAGATTACTGATGTTCCATCTCACAAAAAACCCTTAAAACTACAAAGAGACAGAATTCAAGCACAAACACTGTTCAGAAGTGAGCAAAAAAGTCATCTTTCTTTCACAAGGGAAAATTATGCACACAGATTTGAGAATAAATATGCTAACTAAATTAACCAAGAAAACAAAAAACTGGATAAATGAAAAAGCTTTTTCTTTGCATCAAAGATTTAGTTTCAGCTTTGTGGGCTCCCATACATTGTGACCAAACCATTTCAAGGGTGATGTAGAAAACAGAACTGGCTTTAGTGCAGCCTCATGGCTCCAAGACCTCAAAAGCACACAGTGTTCAATGGGAGACAAGGTAAAGACCACCATTTTAATTACATTTCCTTCACTTCCAGTATATGTAACAGAAAATTAGTCACAGGCTACAATGTAAAAGGCTCTGTCTCAGAAGAACAGAGACTAAGATTTTATACTTTTATATATATAAAACTATTTTATAGTTTTAATTTGCAGTTTTTGTTTGTATACTGTGCCATTATTTTTCCCTAAAAAACCTCAGAATATTAACTAAGAGTTTATCAAAACAAAATAAAAAATCATTAAGACCAAATTACAAAATAAACTTGAGGACACATAGAAAAGTAATTTTTTGTGATGCATTTCTCTGTTTTTTGTATTTATTCTCATTTTTATAACCAGTTACTTGCAGTAAGCTGCTGAAACTCACTTCTATTTTTCTCTAATTATAGCATGTATTGCAAAAATGAAGTACAAGTATATACTGTACCTTGTTTTACCTGTAAGGAACACACACCTGACAAAAGGCAATCTTCACATCCAGAGTAGGTTCACCACAATAATACAAGAAATGGCGGCTCATAAATACCTGCAATTAAAGAAAAGTACACATAGAATTCTTGTCTGGCTGCTGATGTGCAAGTATAATGCAGCTCTAACTTCACTTGGATTATAAAACCTTACCCAGCTTGTCAAAACCAGAAATGGTGTAACACTGAACTGTAAAAAAGCTTTAAATTCTGTCCAATGCCTGTCAAGGTCATGGCCCCAAATATGACTTGGTTACATCTGGAAAACTTTACAGTAACTGGTGCCATTAATTCAAAGTTTATCATGTCACTTACATATTCCTACACCAAAAACAACAAAATCAGGTCAATAATGTTGTAAACAATGTGGTAATAGGAGACACTTATTATTATGGGGAGGAAAAAGACAAGTCCTAAGTTGACAAGTATTAGAAAAGTTATAGAAATGGAAAGACTAGCTACATCACTGTGTAAATTCTTCCACTTTGTGAGCATCCCATGTTGTTCTGGTTCTGGTCTTAACATTTTACTACTAGAAAAGCTACAGAAAAGGGGAGTAAGAGGGGTCCAAAGCACAAAGAGATTCCTTACATGAAACAACTGAACAGACTGGAGACTTTTTTTTTTTTTTTTTTTTTTTTTTTTTTTTTTTTTTTAGCCTAGAAAAGAACTATCTGAGTGGAAATATGCTGGAGATACATAAATTGAGTGGCATGCTGAAAAATGAAAAGGAAAACACCCTTCTATTTTTTTTTCAAATTAAAAAAAAAGGCATCAAGTTATGTTCTCAGTGTTAGAATCAACAATAGGAAATGATTCTTCATACAAATTTTCATCACAATGAAACTCTCTGTCTCATGTTGCTGTGGAAGCCAGAAGTCAGCATAAGCACTAATATGATTAGGCAAATTCACATAAGAAGAAATCTGCTGGAGGCTATTAACCTCGAAAATATCACCCCTGAGTCACAGTCTGCCACTCCATGCTCAGCCTATTTCTGGATTTCGCAGTCAGCTGATACTGGCCCAGGGAGCCATAGGCTAGACTAGCCAGGCCCCCCTGTGCACCCCATTACAGCTGTTTTAGTTTAGTTCCACAGCACCACATCCAGCTCTGCCGAACCAGTCCTGTCCTGGCTGCATTCTAGTGTGGCTCATCAGTGACAAACACCCACAGCAATGTTGTCAGGCTGGGAGAGGCAGCCACGTCACCAGACTTGGGAGCACATGGATTCTTCTGCATGACTCTAAAAAACCACAAAAACCCAGCCAAACACACAAAGCAACAACAAAAACCTGCTAACAGTACAATGAAAAAACTGGCAACTTTTAGCTACAATTAGATAGATTATATAGAACATAATGCTCTTCTGTTAAATATAAGCTCATTGTAAAGACTTAAAAATGAAAACAAAACAACCATCCAACCACCACTCCATAAAGACAAAGTTATGATTCTGAAACACTATATAGCTACTTATGGCACTTGTCTTCAGTAGGAACAACTAACTAACTTCAAGTATAAATGGCACTAAATAAGACAAGACTCAATTTGGAGTAATTTCAACTCACACCAACTGATCAGGAGTAAATAAACTACAAGAAAGGATTCACCAATACTTGCCAACTTCAATGCACCATGTGCTCCCAAGTGTTTAATTTTTAATGAATGAATATATGAATAATCCTCTTATGAAAGCAAGTTTATAACCTTTTCTGCATCATGTTACAGTGTCTGAGATTGCTGTCCCTCTGCCCACTGAGTCATTACCAGAGTCTCATATTCCACAGAGGGTTTATAATAGTTTATATTAAAACAAAAAAGAAGAAAGGAAGCTTTTTTTTTTTTTTTTAAAAAGAAAAAAAAAAAAAAGGAAAAAAAGCTTTTAACATTAGTCATATTGCCAATGATTTCTGGAAAGCCAGCAGGTAATTACACTGTCATGCTGCAGATATACTCACTGGTTGTATGCATTACTTTGCTATAATAATCAATGCGTGAAATGTCAATAGCTATGACATACCATGTACAAGACAGAGCTTAATGGTGGAAAGTGAGGAAAGGAAGGCAAGAAAATTGATGGAATTTGGTTTCTCCCTGAATTTGCTGTGAGGGTCTATTGAGAAGATATACTTTGTATTATGCATGCATTACTAGTCCTACCCTGCTCCTCAGCTGTCCACAGGAATTACTGTGACTGTTAATAGTCACCCTGGGCAGAACAAGAGACTGGTGAGTTTTATGAACTGGAATACATTTTAGAATTTATGATGTTGTCCTTGTGGGCAGTTAATGCTTATAAAATAATAGAAGTATGATATGTTTTAATGGCCTAGATCAATACTCATATTTCTCTGTACCTGAGATACAACAAATGAATTACTACGGAGCTGAGTTCCTCCAGCTATAGAACAGGAATGAATGCCACCTTTCCATGGCACAGAAAGGTGTACCCTGGAAAAAACAGACTTGAGCTCCTGTTCTAAAATGTTTATTGAATTCATACAAGGTTCCTTTCAGTGCCCTGTAAGTAATCACACATGTATGTGGCTTCTAATTCCTTCAGGCAGAAAAGAGAGTCACACTCAGCTGCTCAGATCTCCTTGATCACGTCTCCTCTGGTGCGAGCTGACACCACATCACTGGAGACGTTTAAGAAGTGTCAGAATAAAGAACTGGCCTGATGCTGAGATAATTGTGTTACAACATAAAGCAGTTATAAAACAAGAAGCTACTGAGACAAACAGCATCACTCACCAGCGACTGGAGCTTTACATGAGAGCATAAGCATCCAATATTTCTTTACGCCACCACTGACACGTTAACTTTTCAAAATTGAATGAAATCACCCAAGGGGCAAAGAACTGGGGGAACAGAACATTGCTGATAGAATAAAATACTCTGGGAAGCCAGAGACTGCTGTTGCATTACAGGGAGAAAACCTGTCTGTGAAACAGCAAAGCCACAACTGGATCCCAAATCTTCATTATGATCAAGGCATCTGTATGCCAGAACCCACAAAAGCATACAAGACTCAGCAGCAAACATATGACATACTTTCAGGTGAAACGAAACTAGGAGGCACTAAAATCAGGAAGAAGAAACCAGCCATGAAGGCAAGATAAAGAAAATCCTGAAAATCCTCTGAGCTGTACAGTGGCACAGCCCCCAAGGGAGCTGTTGGCTGGATCCACTGAGGATTGGCCTCTACCTAGCCTGCTGCTTTGCCATCCTCTTCTTCACTCCACTCTTTCTTCCTTATGGAAAGGTGTTCTTCAAAACAGAACGTGGACTAGAGACATGCATTTTTCATGCAAATTTTTCATGTAAATTTCAGGCATGAACTTCTCTTTACCTGCAGTGCTCCTACAAAATCTTCCTTTTCTGTATAAGGGCTTTTTACTTTTAATAATGGTTATCTGTATCTCCAGGGGTCAGGAGGATTATCTAATTATTATTCAAACAGCTCTTTGAAGACTGAAAGGATTAAATCAATACTATTAGTATAATTACTGAGAGCAGAGAAAAAACCATGAGAGCAGTTAAAACAGACCAGAAAACCAACAGTAGCTGCAGCTCTCAAATATAGCCTCCTGCAGTAAACCTTTCTGCTCATCCTTGAATTCCTTCCTTACCCTCAGTGATGTATGATATCAGTACCCAGGGAAAGTCTGGGCAATTTGGCCCAGTCAGATTAAATCTTTTGGCCTAGGAATATTGTTTTCTACCCAAGCTGCCTTATCCTTCACATAAGTGGCTCCTGGATCACGGACAGGGGGACTGTGTTTGCGTTAAGCCTAGGAGATGCAAACGTCCAGTCTGAGGGGTCTGGGCTATTGCTCTGCTGGCCCAAGGAGAGCCTAAGCACTTGCACCCACCATGCTGAGCTCCTTTATCTGGAAAAGCATCACAGTCACTTTATTCTGAGAAAATACCTTCATGATGGTTTATCATCCCTGCATCCCCTAATCAACAGGAAAGTCCCTCATGCCCAATGGACAGTGCCTTGTCCTGACCCAGTATAATTAAAGCCTTTTGTGAAAGTTCAGAAGGCCAATGTTAAGTCTCAGTCCCATGTAACTTTTTATTCAGAGAGATAAAGGAGCCAGCTGCCCTGCTGCAATAGTGCTTCCTTCATCCCAGTCCAGGCAAGCAGGGCTGCTCATCTCACCCCACAGCACAACCATCTGTGTCAAATGCACTGACCCAGGGCTCAAACAAGGCTCTTCAGGAGGAAAAACTGCAGCAGCTGTTTGACCTGTTCTTAAACCAGTGCTGCTGCGCTTGAAATTAATATCCCAAACTGGCCCTCTAGCCCTGCTGCTGTTCTCATCACCTCCCATGCTCCTGAGACTATACTTTGAGAGGTATTTACATGTTTACAACAAAACGAAATGGAAACAAATGCTTAAATTCCTAATTTTAAAAGTAGCCTCTCATGGAATTAAAAAAAAAATAAAAATTAAAAATGCAAGTCCTGGTTGAAACAGGAATCAAATGGCAGCTGGAGATAAAGTAGAAAGAACTACTTGTATGTAAAACTTCACTAGATTTAAACATGGCATATTGTGGCTGCAAACTGGAAGGCTGTAAAAGAATCACAGGACATCCACCAATATCTATGCTAAGTCCCATCAATTGTGATAATCTCAATAATATGGGGAAGCAATATATATTCATATCAAGTAATCAAATCCAGCATTTCTGTTTATTTGATATAACATGCAAATACATGGCATGTGCACAATGGGCACAGTGAATGTGCTCCCTATCTTCACCAACTTGCAGTTCTCTACTTGTTCTACAAAAGGAGAATTAAAGTATTTATTACTACCTCATTTAGTTTCATTCATGAACACCAAGATTCAGGGCATGAAAAAAAAAATTAATGAAATAGCACCATCACTTAAAGTTATTTTAAAAACCCATCCTGTCCTAATTCAATGAGAAGGGGCAATTGATCAATTCAGTTGTCACTTAAAAACCTTCTTTAAAAACACTAATGTTCAAAGGTTAACTTTCATGAATTATTAATGCTTCCTGTTTTGAAAATGTGCTTGAACAATTTCATGCATTTCCAGTACTGGAATTCCTCTCTCCTTCACCTGAAAATACATACTCTCACCACAGTATAAGTTCTCTGAAGCTTTCAGTAATGTTCTAACTCCTGTAAATATATTTTTCCTTTACTGAAACTTGGCTATTCTGCTCTGTGTAAACAAGAGCATAGGAAATAATGAAGACCTGAACAAATTCACACAGCATGACAAAGTGTGCCAGCAGAGAATGGCAATGTCTGATCCCCAGACTCCTACAGAATTTGAAATGTGGGCTCTGACATCTTTAACATGCTGGAACAAGAAAGAAGTCCTACAATTCACCAGCATTTTTCATATAATTGCTGCCAATTATAATACGGATATACATGTTCAAATATCTATCAAATTGGTCTTCACTTCAGAGACCAAATCTTTAGGCTTATCAGCTTTTTGTATATAACTTTTTTCTTTCAGATCTAATGTACAGCACTGCAACAGGAAACCCACTGCTCACCAAGAAGTTTAAAGACACCTCAGAGGATAAATATGAACTGACATTTGCAAGTGGATTAATAACAGTCGAGGAGAGTGTTCCAACTGCAAAAGAATGCTTTTCTGTTGTGTCTACTCTCCCATTTTAATTATTCTTGGAATAAACAGGGAAAGCACTGGTGTGAACAATGTAATTATTAAAGTTATATCCCAGCAGAAACAGTTCATCTTCCACGGAGAAGAGAAGTGATGGCATGTTAAAATTCACAAGAATCATGCAAGTAGCTCTAAAACAGCTGCTGGAAAAGGGAGTGAAAAGGAAAAAAAACAATTTTGGAATAGCACTGAAAAGGAAATATATAGGAAACAAAAAAGAACAAAGAAACTGAAAAGACAAGGGATTGAAGGCAGATATTCCTAATGAGCACAGCTCACATGCAGAAGACAGGAACAAATGAACTCTAAATCTGGTCTTGCTACCAGCTTCTTGTTTTTTCTCCAACCAGTTATTATGAGACAGAATTCCTCACCTGACTGTGCTTGGTCTAAATGCCCAAGTTACCACATCCAGAGGTAATTCTTACTGTTATGAACAGGTATCATGAGGAAAAGAGCATACTGCTGCAAGATGCTGCAGCAGATTAATTAGTCAAAGTTTATGATGATCTTCTCATAATCTCTCATACCATCTTCTCATTTGCAGCTGAATATCTTCACTCCCTGAATAAATCCTAGCCACTTCCTAGAGTCATAAAATTAAACTTTGATGTTGCAAGCAGCTCTGAATTTGCATAGGATGAACCTGGACTGGCAAGTGTGTGAGACTGTGGCTACTACTGTTAAAAAAATGAGGAAAAGCTAATTGGAAAGAGATGAGCACAGTAAAACACTGCCTGCCTCACATAAGATAACCTTTATCACAAGAGTGAAAGCAAGATTTTTTAATTTTTACGCATTTTTCCTGTTTTGGCATTTGATTTTAATCTGCTTTCTCTTTCTGAGGAAAAAAAGGAAAAGATAAAAAATTGAGGTAACTGTCTCAGCACAGCTGAATGAAAAATTCTGCTCTCTCCGAACTTTGTTTTTCTCTATTAAAAAATAAAATCAATATAAAGCTGTTCCTTGGATAAATGTCAGTGGCAAAGATGCCTGAAGGTATGTATTGAATCACATCAAAACTATTTTTAATAAACTCCCAAGTCAACCTCCAAACCTAATTCAAATTCAGTTACATTTGCCTTCAACACAGATGTGCCTGGCAATTTATGATGGGTGAAAATGACCTATATATTATGGACTCTATAGAGAAAAATACTTGATTACTGTCTGTATCAAGCAGTATCAAGAAAATTATTAGATTTGAATAGAACATACATTTTAAATTTTAATAGTTTGGAGTTAATTTCTGATTAGTTGAACTGTATGGCATTGGATCTCGTTTTTACCAGCTGCTCTGTTACATGTTAACCACCCCATTAATGAAGGGTGCTTGTAAAAAGAATTAATATCCCAGCCAAATGCAAAATTCTAACTTTGGAACAAATGTATAGACCAGGGCACTTAGATCCTGTTTTAGATCCTGTTTCAGGGTACTTGAATTATGTGGCACTGCACTAAACAGCAATTTCTGTCAGTTTCATTCAATTTAAGGGAAATATTGACATGTTTGGTCACTTAAGAGGAAAAAATTTTGCAACCAAAATAATATTTAGCCATGCTTTTGTTTATTTGATAAAAATTTTATAACATTCTACCAGTGCTCATCTTTCCTGTATCAACGTATGCATGATGGAGATATGAAAAGCTGTTCAGGACTGTGGAATAACTTGCTCAGCTGCAACATCTGTATTTATCATCACAATTTTAAAAGGGCTGAACAGAACCAGCTAAATCACACATCAAGGTTATTCAGGAACAGAGACAAAAAAACCACTCACCTTGGAAGGGACCTTAGGACACCTACAATCCAAACTTTCTAATCAAAACAAGGACAGTTGCTTCATTTATTTGCAAAGTTAGGGTGCTCAATCCTTGCCTTGGTTTGTATTTACATATCTGTAAATACATATTGTACATATCTGTAAATACATATTGTATTTACATATCGTTGTGTGGCTGCATACGGTGGCCACCTAACTAAAAACACTCTTATTCTAAAAAATGTAAGAAGATTAGGTATGGAGTGCAAGGCTGCAGCCATGTGCAGATTACACTGCAAATTCTGCAGCTACAAAACAGCTTATTTCTCAAACAGCTAAAATACAGATTCATTTGCTTCTGAAAAGCTCTTCCCCCTTCTAAGCTTTAATATTTGCAAATTTTAATTACTCCCATAACAAAGCACTATTAGAACAACTCATCTCCAGGATGCAAGCAGGATTCATTGCAAAATCTCTGCAAGCTGTTAATATCAAATGGCAGTTACATACTGTTTTACAAAACACAGAAAATATTTTGATACTTTCTGGCTGCTTTTGATTAAAATCTTAAATTTATGAGAAAAATAATAATTCTTAATGGAGTAACAAAATACCCTGTGTTTCTGATGATTAATAACTGACAGGAAAGAACAGCTTGTCTACTGCTGAGCTGTAGCCATTCACCTATGCTGCTGTTATTTAGAATGTGTCATACTAATGTAGAATGGCTAAAAAAGAAACACCCATTTGATTCAGGCAGATACAAACCCAGCAAAAGTGTGTGTTTCCTTGCTCCAGTCTATAGATAAGGCTGAGTAAAAGTTCTTCAAAGCACAAGGGATAATAATGATAATTATTTATGAACTGAATACGGTTAAATTTCCAGAGTATCACAAAACAATGGGAATTGAGCTATTTAAAGAAAGCATATCTGCTGCTGCCAAGGGGTTCTGCTGCAAGTGCCATTTGCTTTTCTGTATGCAAAACCAGAAATACAGTAGGTGATTAATGCATAAATACAGAATCATGAAGGCTACTGTTAGTTTCCTATTATACAGATAACTGCAAGCTTCAGTTAGGAAAAAACTAACTGCATTAGGAAAAAAAATTCACAGTCCTGTGAACTTAGACTGGACAGGTAAGGAGTGATCAAAACCAAGTCACGTTCCCTTTAGGTTCTTATATAAAAGTAAAACAAGGAAAAGCATGTTAAAATACAAAAGGTAATCACCACAAGAAAGTAATTTATTTTCTTTGGTTCTCTTTGTTCTGTAGCATTGGAACGAAGTGACTTTATCAAAGTCAGGGGATAGGAATTTCTTGGGTAAGGAAAAAAAGGAGCCAAAGAGGCAAAGTCTGCAATTTTCTAGACAAATCATTTGGGAAAAGAAAAAGCGGAACCCAAAACAGGCTATTTCATAATTCTTCCCCCCTCATTGCCTCTAAGACACAGAAACACTAGCTCATACATCTTTCTGACTGCAGGGAAAGTCTCCCTGCTATGGGTAAACAACAATTTGGAATTGATTTTTCCAGGCAGAGGCCCACAGCTCCACTTCAAAGCATGGGTGCCCTCAGAGTTAGACAGAAATGCTGGAACTGATTAAAGCAGAGCTGAAGCACAGACACTTTAGACAAACAGGTGACTCTGCCTCTCCTATTCTTGGGTTGCTGAGGAAAGTTTTCTGAAATATTTGACTCTGCTGAGGAACAAAGATTCAGAGACAAGGATGAAAGGCTTTAAAAATCTGCACAAAAATGCAAGGTCCAATACCTCATATGAAAACAAATTTTTCACAGGTACTGAATGTACTCAAATGTGACATGACATTAAAAACTCTATTCTTTCTTGTATCCCAGAGCTGGGAAAAGAGGCAAACAGCAACAGCTATGGGTGTCTGGCCCAGTAAGGCAAGGGGGCTGTGGACAATAAAGGAACAAGCTTAATTTACTGGGTACACCAGATAGATTGAGGACTTCTTTCCTCTCCCCCAATACACTAACATTAACAACATGAGGCATGCCCCAGCAACAATAAGCTGAGCATCCTTGAGACAGTCTTTGCCACCAGCACTCTGTGGTGAGTAATGCAAGGAAGCACTAGGGGAAGAAAGACCAAAGGAAAACTTAAATGACAAACTCATGTATCACTTTGAAATAATTTGGACTGGATTACCTAAGTATCACAAAGTACAAAGCATGAAAAGGGTAAACATATTTTACATGAATACTTATACTAAAGGATTTAAGTACAAGAGCACAACCACATCCTACTTTTGACTCCCTAAAAATGAGTGCAAGAATAATTCTCAGGCTCTTCCTTTTAGAACCTTCTTATACAATTTTTTTAATGCTACAATCCATAGCTTGCTCTTCCTAAGATTTTGGTTTCTTTTTCAGCTGTGACTTAATTACCAGAGCTCCTCCACAGCTAGAAACCTTCTGATGTCCAAAGTACCAAGCTTTCTTTAGGCTCACAAGACAATAGCAAGATAAATATCCTTCATTTTGTCCAGTCTTTCACAATTGATTAGTTCTATTCTTATAAATCATTAACCCATCTGCCTGATATCCATCCCAGTCAGATTACAAGCTTGGAGTGCACAAACACTGCACATTCTGCAAAGGCTCATGCACACAAGCCATCAGATCAGTAGCAATAATAATCACACCCCTTACATGTGTTCATACTGCTCATGGTCATCTGAAGAAGAGAAAGCTCTTAAGGGAGACATAAATCCAAAAGCCCTTTTTGTTCTAGGAAAATCCCAACCATTTAGTGTGTGTGCCCAAGGCATAAATGCTTCCTAGAGCTCCCATGGGGACAGTGCAGCTTTGCATTAGTCTCAGTGGAGGCCCAGGCTCATAAAACACAACACAACCCTTGCACAATCCCACTGGAGCACTGGCATTCACTGTCCTAAACTGAAATGTAAACATGAATGAAAAAAAGTAGAACTCGGTCATATGTCAGAGCTCTAGAGTTTGGGATTAAGGTTTCAGGGCTTTACCATTTCTGGTTTTGGGTTTTTTTGCGGTGGGAGCCTTTATCAAGGGTTCAGCAGGGGATTGTTTTCTGTCTCTGGAACATCTGCTGGCCACTAAAATCCCAATTACACTTAGCTTTTTTCTTGCAGCAGGCAAGGAATTATGCACCACAAGAAGGCAATTGCAGCTGGAGTAAGTGACAGACCAGCAAATGCAAGGGTAGCTGAAATCACCTCCTCCTGCTTTTATACTTCAGCTACAAATATAAACTCTCCTGAGCTGGGCAGAAGATACAGCACCTTGCTTACTTTAACTCTGTTGCTATCTTCTAGACTTCTAAACAGGTATGAAATATTATTAAAAACATGTATGCATAAAATACATAAATATAAAGAATATATTCATATTTTCCTTGTTCTCTTGAACCTCACAAAGGACACATGTCCAGAAAGCACAACCAGCCAGCTCTGCTGCCTGCCTTTCAGTGCCAAGCTGAAAACACTGCACTGAAAGGCACTAATTCCCTGTATCATAAGTCAGTTTGAGCCTGCTTCCTAAACAAGAGCACATGCTCAGAGAATCAGATATGACTGAGCCTAAGTGTTTTCCAATATAATTTCCAGCTCCCATAGACACTAAACATGAGATAAATCAACTTAAATCCAACTGACCTGACATCACTTGCAAGGAATTATCCCACTGTGAAACAGCTGATGGATTCCTCTTCTCCATTTCAAAAAGATAGTGAGAGCTACTGCAACATGCAATGAATGCCACAAAGCTGCTCTGCACATAAACCCCTTGCAATAATGTGCATAGTAAATGCATTGCCAAGGTAATTGACTGTTTATTGCAAACTTGGTGATAAAACCACACATTTTAGATCTCTCCCCTCTCCAAGTACAGTACACCATGCAAAAGTAGGATCTAAATGTTTTACAAAAATAGGTTCTTTTGTAAAGACCTCAGGAGTTCCTCCACACATTTGACAGATAATAAAACAAAGGCACTGGAACATAAATTATATGTTCACTCAGTCAGGAATAGTGGCTTGGATGCCTGGCCTTAATCCACCTACTGAAAATTAATATAAATAAGAAAGGTCAAATTCCTAAACAAAACAAAAGTTAAGGAAGACTGTGCTTCTGTCAAGGAAAACTTAAGAGAAACTTATCCTTGTTTCCCAGAAACAAAGGAACAAAATCCAATTTTGCTTGCATAGCCAAGTGCTTTCCTTTTTTGCATTTTCTTTTCAAATCCAAACATATTGGAGTAGAAATGAGCAGCTGAATAAACTGATATATTTCTCTGTGAAATCTTGTATTTCTGTAATCGTTTTTTCCCTAACTTTTTTTTCCTACAACACATTTTTGAGTTTTGGTGTGAAATCAAACGGATACATGAATAATAAAAACACGTTTCATGTTCTTTTGAATGGCAGGGAGTTTTAACTTAGGCTGGGCAGAAATTTGTGAATGATGATGGGATACAGGAAAGGAAACATGACATTTCTGAAGCAGGATGAGCCTTTAAAGCCCTTGTAAATGTGGCTATAAAAGTAACCACGCCCCTACGTCTCTTCATGAGTGTACAAAGACTCTCTGTCAGTCATTCTGTGTTCCCCTGATCCTCTCTGTCCTCAATACTCTGTTCTTTAGGGCATGACAAAGAAGAAGGCTGAGATTTTGTGTAAGTTAAGTACCTACAACTAGCAATACACAAGTTGGAGCCTTAAAAGCAAACAAAAGATAAAACCTTACACCAGATTTGAACCTCACAAGAAGGTGTTTTATAATACTGTAATTTTTTTAAATTTTATTTTTTAATCTCAATAGCCCATCTGCTTGAATAACAATCTTGCAAAATGCATTGTTTATCAAAGCAGATGCTACTTTCACAACATATTTTGTTTGTAAAGCTTTCCTTTTGGTTTTTGTTTGAAGTCAGAGGGTTTTATTTAGTTTTAGTTGTGGCTAACACTAAAAAGGTCTTCTGGCTTTTTTTGGCCTGAGCTGACCACCACGAATAAATCTGCTTAAAAGTAGAGTTCTAAATGTATGCCACTCCTTTATATATCAGTAATGTATCCACTGAAGAAAAAAATCAACTTTTATTAGGCATGTTTGCATTATGAAAAGATATAGTAACACTTCAGGATACTTACAACAATAAATAAGAACTGGCCAGACTGTTCACCATAAGATGCTTGAAATCTGGTTAACCTTCACTACTATTTTCTTGTTCCAAACTTTATATCCAGCTGCCATTTGTTACCTAACAAACCCTTTTGTGAGTTGTACCAGCCCTCCTGCCTTACAGCAGAGCACATCTGAAAGGTGCCACATTGAACCAGGGCAATTCCAGTGAAGGGTACCTGTAGGTGACTGCCAATGCACTGCAAACTGGACAGGCTGAGACAGCTCCTGTCCTGCAGCACCTCAGGGTAAACTCTGCCACTTCTGCAGACATTGCTAAGCAGGATGAAAGTTTTAGATTTTTTTTAAATTTTTTCCCTAATGAAATAAAGCTTGTCTGTTCGCCCCTCAACACTGAATCACTTTTGGAAGCATAATTAATCAGGAACAAGAAACTGGGAGAAAATCAGGTTTTAGTAGTTTAACTGTTCATGAATTCATTTGAGTGAATTTATGGGCATCTTGTCCCCTATAATATTTAATGACTTCAGCAAATTCACTGCAGCAGATTCCTGGTGAGACACAATGTTATAAAAACATTTCATCCCTGATTTACACAAAAGGGGTGAAAACTGAAGGCAGGCATTTTATACCATTATTGATTTTCCACAAATATACATAGATGTGTGCATTATACACAATATAAACAAAACTGTTCAAACACTTTCCAAAACTGAAACTCAATCAGCAGAAATGCCACTTTTTGACCTCAACAGAACAGCAGGGAAAATGCTGCCCTGTTCTCCTTCTCATGACTCTGGCCTATTTCTCTAAATTACAGGGCCAAACCTCTGCAATAAAGAAGCATCACTATTAATCCCTTGTGCCAGCTGCCTTTACTTTGCTCACACAGGGGCTCAGTGCCCTATGCTATGTAATCCAAATAAAACACATTATTTGAAAGAACAAGAGGGAATAATTTCAGCAGATTACTCTGAGTTGCAACTGATCCTACCTCGGTCCTGCCCAAAAACTGTGTTTCAATTTCCTCTCACAAGCTCTCAGGCTCTCTGATTAACAGAATCATTTTATCTGCAGGTAGTATGTCTCCATAATTTACAGCTGAAGCTACTAACTTTGAAAAAAAGAAGGTTCAAGAATATTGTTATGCTCTGACCATGTAAATTTGTGTCTCAAGAAACACCAAAAAGTTCTAAACTGAATGGAACAGGTTTGGCAGACTGGGTATGTGAAACTTACATACAGATACTTTTTGTGAATGCCAGGATTTCAGCATCCAGTACAGCATATTGGAAATATTCCTGGGCTGAAGTGTGCTTTTTTATCCTCAGTTCTAAGACATAAAGAATTTGCACAGCTTCTGCACACTTTAAGATATTCTGAGCCATGTATAGTAAGAACTTCAGTGTTTTTTCACACCTAAGCTATGTAAATACTGACCTCCTTGGAAATGTAAGCCCTGTACATCTAGCCAACAGAGACTTTGGTCTCAGAGAAGAAGACTCTTTTTTTTTTTTTTTGTTTTTTTATTAAACACATAGAAACTACCAAAAATGTACAAGAAATTACTTCTGGGGAGGCATGGAGCCCGCATGCTTCAGCTTTAATCCTCCTTTATGTCTTTAGCCATAAACTGCCAGTTCCACCATTTCAGTGACTTCTTGCTGTTGGTTTGTTACTGGGAATGTAAGAGAACCCTGGTACTGAGCAAGGTTTCACTAGACACAAAGTGAAAAGGGAGCAAAGGTTTTTTCTTGTACTAATGTAGTTAGAACATGGAAGTCTTAATAAGCTCAGCATGGGTCTGTCTTGCATTTTGAGTTGCCATCAACTCTTCCACAGCACAGATTCATGAGCAGTGCTGTCTCTTCTCTAACCTCTCCTAGACAGGTATGAACAGACCTCAACATCATCATGACAATGCTGTTCCCATCAAAATTAATCCTGGTACAAGCTCTGCACTGGTGTTCCCAAGCTGATCTGAGAGGGATTTCAGGCAGAACAGCTGAAATAGTATCAACACCTCCTCTCCAGCAACAGCCAAACATTATTTAATGGCAGGTCATCTTAACACGACATACTGGGCACCCAGAAATGGAAACAGAGTCATAGAATCATAAAGGTTGGAAAAGAGCTTTAAGTTCAAACATTAAAATGCTCATTTATTCCAATTTGCTGTGCCTTCACTTAACATGCAGCCAACAGTTGTACCTCCATTAGGATCCGTTCCTAGGAAACTGAGTTTACCCAGTCACATCCTATCATGAATTTAATTGACTATGTTTATCAAACTAAAAGGACTACAAAAAACCCCAAACAAGTTAAACTTAAGTAAACCACTCACTGAGGTGGAAAAAAAAAGTAGGCTACATAAGATACAAGAATGCTTTGTGATTTTCTGCAGCTGTTCTCAGCATTGCTTAGCAAATTAATTTAACACAGAATGTCATTCAGAACTATCTTTAGTCCTTCTTAGTGTTTTAGCACATTATAACAATTAATCATCTTTCATTAATTCATGGGCATTCAAATACAACCTAGGAACAGTCACATTGTATTGGGTACTGCTAGCTCATCTTTTATATTAATATTTATGCTATTATTCTACTTAGCACTACACATCCATACTACACAGAGAATTTTGCAAGTGTATTGAGACCTTGATTTTGGAAAAAAAAAACAAATACAGGCCTAAAGGGAATATGAGGATGTGCAATATTCTCTAGACCACAGAGGTAAATATGTGCATAAGGTTTTGCATAGGATACACAACTGCACAGTCTTTCTTACAGAAGGGAAATAATATTAGAATTAGATTTAGTGGTGAAACTTCACTGTAAGATATGCAGCTAAATATGTCAGGTCTGCTTCCCCATTCTGTCCAGGCTTAGAGCTGTCATCTATACCTATATATTTTCATTCAATATTTTTTCCAGGATTCATTGACAGGGAAAATCAAAACCTGCTCTGTCCTAACACATACAGGCATTTTTCATAAATGAGTGTATGGTCACAACCAGCTCTCCCTCACATGAGGCAGACTAAAAACAGTGTCTAAAACTAACAAACAGAACACTTTTAGAAAGTGTTTCTTTTCCAGCACTAGGTTTTTTTCCTATTACTTTGCATGCAGTTTTTACAGTATGCTCATCACAGCCTAATGGAAACATTTCACAAACACATAACATGTCCTAGTAGTCCCCTTATTTTGCAGGTTATTTTCCTATTTATTAAGCTTGTTTTCATCAGTAATTAGGTGGCTTTAGATGCCTTACCAGGGATAGGATAGTCTGACAGCGAAGTTTTACATTTTGTCCAGGTGACACACTTGTAATTGTTCTCAGGTCTTCCTGGGGAGAGCTGCAAATCTGGGGAGCACTGCTCAACAAATGCGGTCTGTCGAAGTTTCACCTCTGTCCCAGTGGAAGACAGCTGTCAAAGAATTAAAGACAGGCAGGGTTAAGGAAGCCTCAGCTGGTCTGAGTTGGGTCAGTTAGCGCATTTTGGGACTGTTTGCTCCATTTTACCATGCTCCAGGTCAAAACAGCACAGATACCGAGTGGTCCCTTTTCTCTTATTAGAGTAGCTAGGTTTTTTTAAACCCTCTTCAGCTGTTCTAAGGTCAGTCCTTTCATGTACTGCCATAGTCTGTTGGATTAAAAAAGCCTGGAGATCACTGTGATGCCTTGTGATAGGCAGATACCTGTCAGAGAACATTTCTGTTGCTATGAGCCTTTAGGTACAGAGAACTCTTCAAAAGGCAAATAAACAAGAAATACATTATTCCTTAAATGTGCCATTAGACAAGTTTAAGGAGTCCACATCCTGCATCTTCTTTCTGCACAGACTTGAAAGCTTATGTGAAAAGGACTACTGAAGAAATAAAGAAACTTTCTGTGGAGAGGTAAATTAAAACCACCAAAACATCAGTGTTGAAGTAATCGGAAGTGGAAATTGAAGGGAGGAAATCAATAAAATTTTATCAGCTGCATATCCGTGAGGAGAGGGTACATTAGAAAGATGTACTGCTGTCCACTCTTTAGGAATAATACTGACACTTCAATTTCTACCAAACTCATGAAATTACAAGAGCTGTTTACCAACCTACCTGCCAACTATACATTTCCATCTTTCTCTTTTGCCTTGCTGTCCTGAACAACTGTAGCAGGTCTCATAATCTATAGAGCAGGGGAGAGAGGACAAGGCCAATCAATAGCCTTGCAGCTTCTCCCATTTACTCATTCTACAGGATGCTTAAATGTCACTTGCATGGTCGACTTGGCAAAATACACACTTCAGACCACCACAGTGCACATTTACCTCCAGGTCTCCTCAGGTTCCTACAGAGGCTTGTACTATGTGCCACATCTGATTTAGGATACAAACTTCAAAAGGAGCAAACAGTTATTTGAGGCCTTTAGGACACCCTAACATGACAGTGAAAGACAGGATTTGTACATTCAAGAGCCTCAGCATCTTCAAAAAACAGTATCAATGATCATACTCTGCTTTCTACACAGTCATGCATGAGTAAGCCTGTGCCACAAACCACCAGGCAAAGTCAAGAGTAGAAGAGAAGATCAATAACTTTTCCTTTCTTTTTTTTACCTCCTTACAAGTGATTTTAGATTCTAATACTCCCGATAACAGCACTATAAAAAACCCTGCTGAGGAAGACACCAGTAAATTATCCAATCTATATTCCTGCCTGACAGCAGGATCAACTGTAATTATTTCTGACAGATATTTTCATAACTTGTTCTTCACAATGCAATGTGTCCTTGCAATTTACATTACAGTCAGTGGAGAATTCCTGTTTACAAAGAATGGAATCTGTAGCATCAGAAGAACACTGCTCAACAGTATGCAAGGCTCACAAAGATGTGCAAGAATTCACAGCAAATTTAGACACCAATTTAATTGCTGGTAGAAAGGTTATTCAGGGTTTATGGCCACTCCCATGATGTTTTCCTCCAGAAAGTCTGAGACTTTTATTTGTTAATGAAGAGCCTGGGTGTTTAGTATCCTCTTGTTGCTTTACACATGCCAAATACCATCTTAAACAGCCACTGCATTTGAATTACCATAATCTGATGAAACAGGTCTAATCAACCTGACCAGAAGAGCTCAATGAAATTTTATCATTTGCCTCTGTTTCTTTTACAGTGTGTATTATTATAATTGTAGCTCTATATAATCCAAACAATGCTAGAAACCTGCTCAATTAAAATGGTGGTGGTTGACTTTAAAGAGAAGTTCCTACCTCAAAGATACACCAAAAGACAAGTAAATTCATATTTGTGGGTTACTATTCCCACATTATTGCAGAACAACCTAGCCTGTAAGTTGTAAAATGGCCCACTCTTCTATGAGGCATACATCCATCTGTCGTATGTAGAACAGGCTTTCCCCCAAATTAACAGCCATGTAGTACCAATCAAACCATTTTACTGGGTTGCAGAAAGGGCATAAGCTCTGGACTAATCTTAACATTTCAATGAAGTTTGGAAATTAAGCCTATCTCATTTAGTAAAATTATCTTCAGACATAAAGAACCAGGCAGCATTTTCTGTGAAACTGATGTCTGAAAGTGAAACTCTGAGCACATAGTGCAATGTTTGGGATTTTGGGGGGGTTGGGGTTTTTTGGTACACAGAGCTTACCTGCAATCCTTGAATGGTTACAGAAGATAATCAGATCTTTTTCTAGTCTAGCCAGCGTGTGCTGTTCAATTGCTAATCACTCCTGAACAACATTCAACAATGACTTAAAAAACAAATCTCTATCCTATTGTTAAGCAGGATGCAGTTTATCAGTCCATATGTTGAAAGAGACATACAAATGAAATTCACAGCAACAGCAATAATGAATGGGATGTTTAAAAAGCAAGACGGATGCCTCCAACTCTCAAACAGAAAGGCACATTATACCAGTCACAGAAAGATGTTTCCATTTCCAAGACCTTTTAGTGCATTCGTGCCTAGTCCCAGCTGCATTTCAATGAAGATAAAAATAAAATTACTTGTACCCTACACGAGCTCCACAGCAGAAGCATTTCCATTCCTGGGAATGGAAGAGACAACTCCTGAAGCAGAACTTCTCAAAGACATACAGAGTCAGCAGGGCACAAAGCAGCTGTTGCTGCTGACAGGATGAAAACTGAATGTGCTGGAATTCTGCACTGAGTTGAAAGAGGAGAAGGGAAAAAGGAGAAAAGGTATGTGGCCTGTGCAACTCCACAAAATTTATCACAAGTCTTCCTCAGATAAATTTCAAGGCTCTAATGGGAAGGCCAACACTACCAGCAAAGAAGCAGAGTTCTGTTGCAATTATAAATAATCCTCAGCAGAAGATATGTTTTAATTATTTGCTTAAATTCATAGCACGGTGTAGCCCTTCCAACTTCAGGCATGTGCTGTCCTCCAAAGGACATGATCCACTGCCCAGCAGGGCCAGCCTTTGCTCACTTCTCCTATGTCTACTACAGCTATTGCTGACAAGTCTTTGGTATCACAAAGTCCAGTGGTATTTGTTGCTTTTCTCAAAGCTTCAGATTAAGAATTTAATCTTTCATTTAAAGATGTTTCTCTCCCTCATAGTTGCATAAAGGCAAAAAAAATATATTCAATAGCCTCAAAAGGTCAAAAAAGAAAGAACATACAAAGATTTTAGAAACAAAATGACTCAGTAATCTCTTGCAACTTCAACTCATGATTTCTGAGTACACAAAAAATGAAAGGCAGACCTAGGCACGAGCTTATTTAACCAACATGTAGCCATAAATTCAAATAGTTTCTTGTCTTGAAAAGATGCCTTCCTCTAACACCAGTCTTTAAAAGAAACTCTAGCAGTTCCTGCAGTGGGAGGAAAAGCAGGTTCATTGGTGACTGGTGTCAGTCACTGCTAATGAAGGCTGAATCTCCATACAAGAGTTAAGAGTCCAAGCAAAGGTGTGCCAGCAGGGTGGACAATTAATCTGCTGAGAGAAATTACCACTGACACAAAATTCTGCAGCATTAACTAAGGGACAGCTTGGTGTAATGCAGAGCCAAAACACAGACGATATCTCATCTACACTGTGACCATGAGCACAGCAAACACTTTTTAAAATCTTGTCAGTGTATAAATCTACTGCAACCCTTATGAATACATACAAGACAGGTACGTGTGTTGGGGGTTTTGTGCTACTGAAATCTTCTTGGCTTAATTTGAGAAAAAATTGCACATGTGAAGGAGCAACTGCAGGGCACTGGCTTACTGGAGAGGATTTTATTTGCCAGAAATTGCCTCAGTGTATCAGAGACACTCTGTAACAAGAGATTTCAACGTATTTGTTTTTATGCAAACATGACCACATGACACAGAATACCAAAAAGTGTAAAGAAAAGACCCGCATAAAAAGTATAAACCATTTTCAATAGTAAGAACTGACATCCAGTTTCTCTAGACAACTTTTCATTGATGCTGCAACAACTGATTAGAATACAACTTGTACACTGTCCATCTAATTGTCCTCCCAAATGCTGACCCAAGTCAAGTATCCAAGTAGCTACTGATGCGAAACTTGATGATCAGAATGACTGCTAAACATTTAAGCATGAACCATAGAATCCTTGAATAGTTTAGGTTGGAGGGAACCTCTAAAAATCATTTAGTCCAGTCCCCCTGCTGTGGGGCAGGACATCTTTCATTAGGTCAGGTTGCTGAAATTCCCATCCAAGAGCAGCCTACATGCACTTCATTTGAGCCACAGTTCAACATGAAGACAGGCTGCCTTTCACAAAGATGGTTTCAATGATGTGTTGAGTTTATCTTTACACCGTCCTTTTCCACTCCGATTACACAGGCACTTTCTCTGTACAGTGGGTATTATCCAACGTCTCCGAGTGCAAAATCCCAGTGCCTAAAGGAACAGGAGTTATGTTTTGAACTGGAGTAGCAAGACAGACAAAAGAATTCCTCACTAGACAACATATTTCTCATCAGCCAGGGCACGTGGGTGTAAAACAATGCAGTGGGTCCAACCATACAGATTGAATTTATATGCAAAAATTTAACACCACTGAGAGAAATAAGCTCATTATTGTTTCACTGTTTAATTATGATATCTTTTCCTCATTGCACTGTAGGTTTGAATCCATGCTGCCACACTTGCACCTATTACCTCTCATGTGTACAATAATGTAAACCCTCTGCACAAAATTGCTTTTAATGAATCCAAATCAATCACTGCTCACTGAGGAAACACTGAATGGCACTTACTTAAGATGAAGACTGGAACAGTTTTAAGAGCTGATAGCTGGGACAGAAGGGCAAAAGGGAGAGAGACAAAAGGAGAGAGAGATGGACTCTTTTTTCTTTCTTTCTATGGCATTGGCTAAACCAGCCTATTTTGGACCACACTGCTGTGAAGCAGTTAGGTACTTCTATCACTATGCAGAGTTTCACAGTACAATTCTTTTTGTCACAACCATTACATCTGGTAAAATTACTGCAAAGTGGGTGTCAGATGTAATTCTGAATTGCTCTGACCTAGAGAAACTATGAAGCACCTAGTAGTGCAGGTTATACAAGAGCTATTAAGAATAAAGATTGGACAAAATGTTTGGAAGCTATTCTTGACAACATCAATAGGTCATATTTATAAACCAGTACAAGATTTGAATGCAGTAAAAAATAGAGCTGTAAAGGCTCATTAAAGATTGTATTTGGTTTGATTTCCAAGAGGCAATCACACACCTTAGTTCTGGGCTGAGAATATGTGGTCTGGTTTTGGACAGACAAGTCCTTCTTTTAAAAATAGTTCAATCACTTTTCACCAAGGAGAAAAAATAAGGGAAACTGGGGTGGAGAGGTTAATTTCTGGAAAAAAGTGTATTTTACTACATTTTTTCTTTGGTTGGTTTGTTTGAGGTTTTTAAATGAACTTAAAAAAAACAGCATAAGCCTTGGATTCATACATGTGCTTTTGAAAAGAATGGCATGACAGACTGAAGGACCTCACCAGAAGTAAGGGCAGAAAAAAATAATTATTTTTGGTGCTGCCTGTCAGCTTCAGAGGAAAGGAAGGAAACCAAGGTCTAAGTACAAAGGACTTAGTATCAGAAAAAATATACATAATCCAAAAATTTGATATAGCTTCGGTGTTCAAGTTGCCTGAAGTCCTATAGGTCAGGACATGTCATTGTCACAGCACAGCATAAGTCGTGAGGGTGACAAAACTTTCTAAGGTTTCCTATACTCCCACACCTGCAAGGCATGCAATTATCTGCTGAGAAAGGAACATGTTTCCTTTCTGAGTACGAAAATTCACTCTGCTCCACTAATGAGCCCCTCCTTCACAGTCCTAATGACACACCACATTGAGTATGGACCACTGTGTCTTTGCACTTCAGGAACACTCCCTCTTATATTTATATAGATCCCGTAAGTGTCAGAAATCACAAGTATACAACTTGGGATACGCTACATTTCTCTCCAGTTCCTTCAGGTTTTTTTTTTCTCTTAACAACATTCACAGGCCAGTCAGCAATGGTCTTGGAGGAAAACCTCTGTTTAAGTATCTTGAGTGTACTGAGATTCCTTAATTTCTCCTCATGCTAAATAAGTTATGAACAGGCAAACTATTCCCCTACAGTCAGTTTCATGTAGGAAAATACTGTGAAAATACCTTCTTCTTCAAGAAAGATCATACCTTAAGGAGAGAGAACCATCTGATGTATTTAATTAAAAATGTGAATGTGGCTTTAGATCATGAAAACACCATGCTAATGCCCTGTTTCTCATTTCACGTCAACCCTAGCTCAGTGTCTACCACTGTGACAGACTTCTGAAATGCCACCCCACAGGCCATTAGGTTTCACTGCCAAACAGACAGATGTTTTCTCTACTTACAGCACACAGAGTTCTCTTACATCCCTCATCTGAAAAGATTTCAGCTCACATGTGCCCACGTGTTGATCTCTTGTCCCTCCTGGAACCCATAGCGGCAAAAAGCAGCAGCACTACTTGCCAGCAATGCAACATCTGGGATTCCCTCAGCTGGCAAAATGCACTACAAGTTCTAAGTGTAATCCACCTAAAGAAAAACTCAGATTAGTAGGTGTGTACAGATTCATTAACATGCAGCAGTCCTTGCAAGCACGTCTTCGCATAGCTACTCAGATTTCTGTAACTGTGACAAGTGTATGCAACCCCATGTTTGATTCCATCGAATTCTGTGAAGTGCTCTTCAGCACTGGTTTTCAGATGAGGTATATTCAGGGAGCTCACAGAATGAACAGCTAGGAGATACTGATGTCATTGCAAGAACATCCAACATCCAGTTATCACCAGCTGCAGATAGGGAAGGCTGAAAATGACAGCCTTCAGAGACTGGATTCATATGCAACTGTTCCCTGAAGTATAGTTCAGAGGCACCAGCAGCTCTGAAATACCATCAGTCTTGGCAACATGGAGATGGTAAGTTAAAAAATGTATCATGAAATTCTCATTTCTTTACCTATTGTGCAAAATCAAGTATAAGGAGGTCTATAGGCAGGCTGGAATAACTACTGTAATTGGCTCAATGGCCTTTCCATAAATAAACATATTAGAAAGGCACTCTGAAAATTTACTGAGGTACACAGGAAGAATCCAGTTAGCATTTTTCTCAAATTTGTAGGGATAGTTACTTTTATACCTTTCATGGATTTACAGCTACTTCCCTCTATGTACTTCTAGATTACTCATGCTGAAATTGAACCTACAGCTTTTCTACATCCTCTACAGTGCAATGAAGCACATCAAATGGCAAAATATTCAAAAACCTCTCTGACAGAGAGCAAGCATGGGTCTGTGTCCTGCATCACTTTCTCAGATATGCACATTCTTGATGCATTAGTGCTCATCAAAAAGTTCAAAACAAAACAAGCCCCTTCATTAAAATCCTGTCTGAAAACTGCCAGTGGTACAATTGTATATGTCACACTGGAGGACATTGTGAAGTTTAGAGACAGATTAATAAGGACATGAGAGCCAACTCCCTTTGAAAATGACAGTCTTTGATGGCTTGGCTCTTTTCTTTGTTTTGTACTGGACCTGGACACAAAATCCAAATGCTTTCAGGTCTCAGAGTGTGTTATTCACATTTTCTGAACAGAGGGAGACATAATTCTCTCTCCCAGGATTTTTCCTGGGGAAGGCAGTGAGAAAGCTCAGAGAGAAAAGAGAAAACAATTCTTATCTCTACTTGCTGCTCCTGTTGTTTGGCACATGTGGGATGTGTTATGGAGATTGTTTACCAAGAGTGATTTGTTAATTGGAATCTGCTGATGTTGTTTGGATTGATTGGCAAATTGGATCAATGACTGTCATGACTGTCTGAAGACAAGGGTTTTTCTTTAGTATCCTTTGGTATAGTATGTCTTTAGTATTGTTTTAATATAGCTTTAGTGTAATATAACCTAGCTTAATTAAGCATTGTTCAGCCTTCTGGAATCATGGAGTCAGAGCACATTATTTCCTATGATGAGGACACCTCGCATCGACATCAGAGGATGGGGAATTTTTGTTATGAATCCCACGTCTCACGCTGCCTGTTGCAATATTGAAAGCAAGCTTCACTCCCACAATAGGTTTAGCATTCCTGCATTAAATTATGAGCAATTTCTGAGCGCTGCCAGTTCAGCTGTGCAAAAGCCGTCCTGAGCACTGCTAATAAATTATGGAATCACACAATATCCTGACGTGGAAGTGACCCACAAGGATCATCACAAGTTCAACTCCTAAAATAGCCATGGTAACATGCAGTGGGAGCAGCACCAGCTGGGCATCAACCCATTTTTAGAGCAGTTCACAGAGAGTTCCACACTGCTGGGACTTTACTGTGCCCAGCACCCAAACTGGCTGATTTAGGAGCAGTTGCACATGCACTATAAACCTGCACTGGCTACAGTGCAAACATACAATGAACAAGTACTAAATAAAGGAAATGGCCAGTTCAGTACATCACACAGTCTGCCTAAAGTTTGTAGATACTTCACAATAATTTGCTTTTCCCTGCACTTCACATATGGATAAACAGTTTACATAACTGGCAACAGTGTACAAAAAAAAAAAAAAAAGGGAAAAGACAAATATTAAGAATGTTAAATATTAAAAAATAGTAAAAGAAAAAATAAATTTAAATAGGCAAAGTAAGATCAACAAAATCAATGTACCTACATATTTTGAAAATGAAATGGTATCTGCAATGATTAGGCATAGAAGAAAATGGGGAAAAAAGGCAGATCATTGTTTTAATATATTATTCTTATCAACACCAAACAAGCTTGTCTAGTCAACAGAAATGGACAGTAATGCTGCAACATTAAAACATGAATTATCTAATTAGATATTAGTTAATATTAGGTAAAATATTTGCACAAAGTACTGGATAGAATCTGTATGGATAAAATCCTTAAAAAAACCCAAACACTATAAGCAAGACCAACACAACAACTGAGTCTGAAAAGAATGCAACTAAAAATAAAATAAAAAAGCTGCAACTAAACGCAGACAAAAGGAAGAGTAGAAGTACAAGGCTGCTCCCAACTCCAAAACTAAAAGGCTCTGCAACTACTTCAGGTTTTCATAGGGGCTACAGTTCAGGACGTTTACTAAAGAAAGTACAAAATTAGTCACGATGAAACTAAGTTTTCAAACAAAGAGCCAAATAGTACTAAATAAAAGGCAAGGCATTAATATCCACAGTTTCAGCCTGGAGAAGATACAGAATATCTCCCAAAAGGCATCCACACTCAGAAAAATTTTGCTAGCAGTGGCTCAAAATAAGATAAATCTTCGTACAGTACAGTACAGATACTGACAGCATTTGTTGACCCCCATTTCCCAAATATCAGTGGCATCTTGTTTTTGGATTACATTATTCATAAAAACCACAAGGTTTCTTACTCTCATAACAGAGAAGCTTTCTATGATTGATACAGAAGTTTCAATCTTACGAGTAATTTTTTGTGCCAGTTCAGTAACTTCATTTCTGATTATACAACACATATGCAATCTCAAAAAAATTACTGCAGTTGACATTCTGTCTGGTAGTGAGTTATTGTAGTCAATAGATATCTGTCCACCGATTTCACTGGGCTTTGGACTATTTCATTAAAAGGTGTTCTGCTTTGCAATAAAGGTCTCATATTTATGGCGCCAACCTAATAGCTTTTGGTTGTGTTTTACAGTCCAGATTCAGCAAAGTAATTAGTCTGGACCATTCTACTTCCCTGATGGATATGCTGAAGTACTTTGTGTAACAAATCCAAGATATCAAACTGAAAATTGCTTAACTGATAAACTGAAATTTAAGCTAAAGCATCTTTATTTCACTACCTCAAAAACATTGCCATTTTAAGAGGAACTTACCACCACTTAAATATTATATAAGATCCAAGACCAACCAACATATTTTAGTCAAAGCTGCATAAGATGAAGCAAAAGTAAAATAAATCAGAAACTTCTGGTTATTAACATGTTAACATAAATCAGTGTGGCATTACTGAGTGAGCTGCAGCACCAGGTCATTGTCCTAGTTAAACACCAGAGGAAAGAAGGGATGCCATAGAGAAATGGAAAATGTTTTTCAACCCTGGCACTTCCCATTGCTCTTGTGATACTGTGAATAGATGGAGGCTGAGTCCTACTGCTATGGGAGCAGCCAGCACGCTTCTCTAGGCACAAGAGCAATGGCAAAGCCACCTGGTGAGCCTCTGTCCTCCTGCACTGATTGTAAGCTGCTGCTGAAAACAGGTAGCTAGTCACATTTTTATGGTGAACTATTTGTTATTTGCATACTTATTTCTTCTAGGCCCTTAACTGTCATGTCAGAATCATAATCTTATCCTTCATTAACTACATATACTCACAATAAAGTTATATAATGAAATATGTAATATATTCTCACTAAGTATATTTATATACACTTTTATTTATATTTATATAGACCTTTGATGATATCACAGATTTAGATTATTATGCTTTATTTAATTTTTCTTTCACCAGGGTTCTAGAGTTTAAAATGCAAAATAAAAGAGTTTAAAGCAATTACTGAAAGCAGATGCTGCATAGCAGCCACGAGATTACAAGAAACAGCAGCATATCCAGTTGCCTTGGATGTCCCCAAACCAAGACATTAAGTTAGGTTCACCAAAAAGGTTTTTACTGCTGGACCTGTGAGACAACGCCCAATTCTACATCACTGACCTAGCACCCCCAAAAAGCCCTAAGCTACCACAAACAAATCACATGCAGGTTAGATAAAAATGTCTGCCACTAATGATTTTCAAAGTTGCATTTCTAAGCCACTTTTTCAGTCTCAAAGAAATCTTTATTAAGTTTTCTGTTAATGATTTGAGAGTCTAATAATGTAACTAGACACAGTTAAATACTAGGTCAGCCTCTTGCTGCCAGGTTCTGCATGAAGCATAGGTAGAGAAATGTGAATGAATAATAGTTCTTCCTGAAGATGTGAATCCTCTCCCACCCTTCGAAAAGTTAATTTGCATAAGAAGAGCAGCAGGATATCCAAAAGCTGAAATATCAAAGTGAACTTACTGGCTCACATTTCATTTAGCTTTGATCATAATTCTGGTCTCCTCTCAGCTCATTTCACTGTCTGACTCTCCTTGATGCAGTTATCATGAAATTAGTGCTGGTTACCTACCTACCACATTACCTGCCAAAAATTTCCAAAGGCCATCCCACCACATTCAACTGTGCCACTTGGGTAGGACCTCTCCATAGGTACCAATGCAACCAAGATCAGAAGAAACGAAGGCCTGAAGGACAAGACTGCCAACTGTAAGGCTAAAATCAGATTGTTTTCTTTAGCCAAGAATTTTATTTTAGATTGCATTCAGTAAAAAAAAAGGCAGGTCAGTCAAAAATATATCTGGTTGACCTAGAAACCATGCACCATAGTCAGTTATTTTTACATCTCTTTTCAAGGGTTTAAGTTCCTGGACAAAACTTAACTTATAAGTGTTCTTGCACCTGACATATTTAGACAAAAATCCCTGTGTATGAAACATTCAGTGGGCAGTGTTTATAGTATTTGCAGCATCTGTTGCCTCAAAGTACCTAAAGATGCATTTTCACTACCTTAAAAAAAAAAAAAAAAAAAAAAAAAGTTTTTCAGTTCAGAAATCACAGGTTACAATGATTGAAGAGAGTTCTGTCCTAGTAATTCCGGTTGGATCCTCCATCAGCACAACACAACATGACAGCTTTCACAATGCATCACCTTCCTTAAATATAAATGCTATCTTTCTGAAGTACTGCCAAGAAGTTTGGCACAGTTGCCAGCCTGGATTACAAGCAGAAGACCACTACAGCACTGACTTGCTCAGAACAGAACACTTTTTGGGGAAATACATCCATCCTTTTGCAAAAATCAATGAAAATGGGTAAAGTACCAGTCACAACCATGGGAGTCACCTTACTACAATACATACAGCAGAATACCTTTGGTGGAAAAACTGTGAGCATCAGCAGTTGATGCTCCAATCTCACTGCCACCAGTGGCAAATGCTACACCAGCAGTTCTTTCTAGAGCCACCACAACCAGAAAGACAGGATCTGTGCCCCACAGAGCTGTTATCCAAAATGGCATTAAGTTGTACAACAGTAAAGAGCAAACATGAAACAGACAATAACAATAGCAAAAAAGCTGAACTATAACTCAGTTGAATAGATAAATATACTTTGTTTTTAATGCTTAATTACTGTACAGTTGTTATTGCTGTTAATGATACCAACTCCTACTTTTGCCACGATGATCAAAAAGAGAGGTCAGTGCTTTCCTGAGAAAACATGGGACCTTTCAGATGCTGTTTGTAGCTGCACAGCTCACTCCCATCTCTCCTCACCCCACAAGCCTGCACAAATTCACTGTCAGAGTTCCCAACTTAGTAAGCCAACTGGTTCAACAAGCTGAAGGTCACTAGAAGCAAGATCTCCCCAGCTCCCACCTTCACATCAGACACTTTGGTTGGTAGGAATTGCCCATCAGCCAGAGCAATAGCCTGCAACACCAAAACACAGCAATAAACCACAAATACAGTAAAAAATAAGGTAAATTATGAGTGTTTCCATACTGAGTAGTATTAAGCTCTCAGTGAACTGGCAGTCAAGACAAAAAGAAGTTAAATATTTTTTTTAAAAAAAAGAACCCTTTCTTCCACAAAACAACAGAAAAGGTAAATAATTTTGTGGGTTTGTTTTTGTTTTTTTCCAAGAGAAAGGCTCTTCCAGGTCTACTATCAATGAAGAAAATAAATCTTCTAAAACAAAACAAAGCAAAGAGAAGAATTCTTTAGAGCTCCCTGTATACCTCTCCCCACCTCTCAAAGCTGACTGTTTACCAAAATCTGAGAAAATATTTGTCTCCTTAATGGTACAAGCACATTTTCCAGAAATAACATCTTTGTGGTGCCTGCATTCCCAATTCCCAAATTCTGCATTTCTTTTATTGCAATGTTTCTTATCTTACTTCTTTTAACGTACTTCTCTGTGTGTGTTTCTATTAAAGCCAACGGTACAGCATTTTTTATTTTAAGCAGTTTTCCACCCTCTTGCGTGTTTCCATGAACTAAAAAGGAACTTTTGGAGCCACACAGTGTGAAACTGTTAAAATTACCTATTTTGGGCATGCTGATGTGTCAACAAATTTATGTACACCAGAAAACTTCCTGGGAAATGCCTCTATTCTTTACGAGAAAAAATACTATCCTTTCATCTAACTATTGTGTGTTTTGGTGTTCTAGGTATATGTAGATGACTATAACCCTCTTTCTGAAAAAAAGGTTTTCTTAATTCTGCTTGAAGATCACCTTCTGTCTCCTTGTTGGCTGCAGCTTCTTCTAGTCTGTTAGCTCTTTTCAGAGCATCTAATTTCTGATAATTTCAGTTTGCTGCAGCACAGAAGACTGAGGAATATTCATTCAAATTACAAGTAACCCCTACTGTTCCTACATGGGCTTTCTTTTTAGATCCTTTCTCTGCTCCTCTATGATTAGAAACTTCCAGCAACAATCACATTCAAGGAGCACCAGTGTGCTCACTGAGTTTCACCAGTTTTCTGCCCATCAATGAGCCCCATTAAGATACCAAGTCCTTCATGAGTGAAACATAAAACAATCAAGGTTTTGTTTCATTATTCACTTCAATAACACCAGCTGTAAAATGTAGATTCTAACTTATGAAGTCTGTTTTCATAATTTAATAATTTAGTACATAATAAAAACCTTAGAGATAAAGTGGTCTGTCCTGACCCTTCCTATCCATCCTTCTCCAGAGAAACTTGGTACACCCATATCACAGGCTTTTTTCCCTAGAGCTCATTTTTATGAATCTGCATTATTTTTTACCAGCAGTCTAGAAAGATAACCAATGTCCATTTCATGCTGGGTGCTGCACATCTTTGTCCTCCAAGCTTATATTTATCTCCCATTGTTCCTACCACAAACACTAGAGCAAACAGTAGTCACAGGCCTGCAGTTGTCACAATCCTATAATTTGTCAAAAGCAGTGAAAGCATAATTCTGTACAAGTAGAAAAAAATGAACTGGATTTCTTTCAGTGAACTGTTTGTCCTTCAACTTTCCAACAATCTGGGCACTGAATTGAAAAGTATCTTCAACAGCTTGAACTGACACTAGAGTAAAAAATCTGAGTCACCAGGCTCAAGAAAAGCCACACTTCAATGTGACTATTAGAAGAAACAGTCAAAAGTAAGAAGCTATAAACTTGTTCCAAAAAAAGTGAATTTTCTTCTGCTCCCTGCCAGATGTTATGGAAACCACTTTGAGAAGCTCCCAGACATTGCCAAGCAAATTTGTAAATTGCAGTTGCCAACCCAAATCACTAAAAACTAAAAGCAGTAAGGGAAGCCTTCCAGAAATTATTTAATGACATGGAATTGTTTCTACAATCACCTCCTTTCTCTGGGATGAACAGCAAGTTGAGCCTTCCTTTGTGTTTGCTTTCTGGAATGGGAGTTCACTGGAGCAGAAATTCGCTTTATATTTGTGTCTTGTGCGGCACAGATAATGTCACAAGTATTCTGCAAATACAGCACTGCAGCAGAACCTCAGCACTCAGCAGCTGATCATCAAAGTGACTTTATAAACGTAAAACTTTATTTCTAGAACATAAGACATTTTTCAAAGCCTGAAACTGATAAAATCTTAAAACAGAAATTCTCTACCTCTTCTTGCTCAGAGAAATAATACATCTGGTACAAACAAGTTTGGGTTTTTTGCCTAGAGTTCAGGGGAATTTTAGGGGAGTTCAAGGCTGGCTAATTTGTTCATCCACTCTTTTACAATATTACATGCAGGTATTCAAAACCAATCTAATTAGGAGAAAAATAAAAAGTGCAACTCAACTGCCCTTCCCTACACCTCATACCTGATAGAAAACCAACGGGTTTTACTGGCATGCCAAAACAGGGTATTGATTGTTGCAGACTGCATTGATAAGATCAATCTTTTAGGTTTCCCAAGGAGAAAATAAGACCACTTGGTAAGAAAAAACATCATGAAGGAAGAATTTTTAATATCTATGTCTAAAATACCCCTAATCCCATATTAGTAATTTAGTGGAGGTGAGGATAGCAAAGGGGTACAATTGCTTTGCTAAACAAAATGCCAAAGACCTTGTGTAAAGTACAAATTCACCAGTTTCATAAGAGGGCCGGATAACTTTTTGCATGCTACATTGTTTTAAATGAAATGAACTCTCCTGGGTGTCATAATCTGTTAGTTAATTCTGGAAGTGGCCTGAAGGCCCCCTAACAAGTGCGACCTTCAAAAATGGCAGCTCAGATAGTCTAGATGCACATCAAACCAACCAAAGTGGTCCCAATTCAGTAATCCCTTAAAGATGAGCTTTGACACAGAAAAAATTACCACACTGAGCTTTGGGACAGAAAGACATTCTTAAACTTGGACTTTTTCAGCTCCCTCCTTCCTTGAGATGGTTGTTAAAGCATTTAATAAGCCATAGTTTAGGGAATTGACTGTGAACTGCAGATACTCTTGTACCAGAAACCAGATCAGAGATGCAACATAAAAATATATTTTTCTACTTTTGCACATCACTCTGGTCTACAAAGTCCCAGAGTAGCTTATGAGCATTCCATACCAGGGAGTTAGATAGACAACTGCAGATAGATAACACTCATTGGACAGAAAACAGCAAACTGTAAAAATCATAGGAATACAACAGAAAGAGTCTTCCATTGTAGTAAAGAAGTCTGATCCATTGGGGAAAAAAAAAATCTGTGAAGTGCCATAACAAGAAGGGAATAGGACTAGAAGGAGAAGGTTATTATTTGCAGCATATTACAACTGAAACTGTTTCTCATCACCCAGATAAGTGCATTCATCAAAAAACATGTCAAATGTCTAAATGCAGAATGAATGAGAAATGCAAAAAATAGAGGGTCTTCCTTCAAATGATTTATTTTGGGTTTTTCTTTCTTCTTGTCATTCAAGTGTTCATAGTTTCAGTTTAAAGTATTAAAAACAAGGTGGCAATAGATTTTCTACTTCTCAGACTGTTGCCCAGCTTGTAACCTTTGATGTGCATTGGTGGATGCTTTAAAGAATTAATTGGTCTAACTTTACTACACAGCTGTATTCCTGTAGCTGAGCCTGTTTGTGTAACATTTCGCCCTCTCTGGCATTCTTCCTAGATTCTCTTAAGTCCATTACAAAAGTAGGCAGATGTCCTTTCTTAATGACATTTCTACTTGCGTAGAAATATTGAAAGCTTGTCAACCTTTCTCCTAGTCCCAGAAAAAGATATCCTACCATTTTCTTAATGATTCCATCTTTATTGTAATGAATTTGCAGGAGTTGATGGTTCTTTCTGTTTAATTTAATTCCAGAAACAAGCCTTCATATTCAAAAGACAGGGAGTCACAATACTGCTATGGAAATAGTTTTTCGCTATAATCAAAATGCAAGGATGTTTTCAATGTATAAAAAAGTAAATTCTTCTTTGTTAACAGGAATATAAACAAATTCTCTGCTTTTCATGTTATTAAAGGATTTGAAGCAAAGGACACTAATTATTTTCAGAACATCCTTTCAAAATGGTCCTTCACTGTTTCAGCAGTTATCCTAAGATGATAAATTCTAGCCTGAAAAAATTAAATTCTTCATACGAGGACATTTTAGTCACCATCCTAAACAAAAGTAGAACTCTGTTTCTGTTCCTCTGCCACCTTATTACTTTTCTTCCTTTCCTGTTGCCCAATTTTTTTTGTCCCACAGTAACCTCTGCTGTCCCAAAATGTGGAACCTTGTTAAATGGTAATCATCATTTTAAGGACTGGTGGAAGTTCACAGAATATAAGTTTCTATATCTCACATTTGAGCCAATGGTAATTTGGGGTGCTAAGTTCAGGCATGAGCTTCAGCAAAGACAAAATAAGCAACTATTTATATTAGCATGGCTCTGGGCACAGTACATTCTCATTGACCCCTCTGCCTAATATGTTTGTGCCCAAGTGCCAGAGAGATTTGTTGCTCCAAACTCCAAAGTTTAACTTAACAAAGTTAAACTTAACAGAGTTTAACAAACTCCAAAGCTGTAACTCCCAAGCTGGCATATATGGAGTGAGGGCTACAATGGAAGTGATTTCTACAGTGCCTGCTCTCTATTCTCCCTTTCCTCAGCCTGATTCCATCAGCTGCCAGAATAGCAATCCTGGCTTTCCAGAAATCTTGTTCCATCAGTCAGGTCTAATCCCACATGATTCTCTTGACAAAACTTAGGGTGTTAAAAAACCTATGGCTACCTTTGGCTACATATTTCAAGTGAATCAACTTTGAGACATTCTTTGGATCTCCTTCCAAACATATCAACCACAGGAACATCACATAGCCTTACATCCTCTCTTCCATCTGTCCTGTGGAGGCAAACCAGACTGTTTCAGGACAAAGTGGTGCCCCCCCTGAAGCCATTACCTGTAGCTTTCCAATAACATTTGAATGCTGGTTTGGTGGTATCTTTACTGACGCTCAGATCCTGGACTCACTAAAATAAAACACGTTAACATTTTAAGGCAACTACCTTACCTTACATATAAGGAAATGTTTGGAATAAAATGGTTTTAACCTCTAATCTTACACTGCAAAATTTTCTGGTTTTCAAAAGGAATACTTAGGAGACATTACCAGAGCATTTTAAGTATTAAAGACAATGAGACCATGAGATATATTTGATAAGTTTTCTAAATGACTAGAATACTTAAGTAGCAACAAAAAACTTGGTGATTCTGGCACAAGTTACATTTATCTTCTACTTAGAAAAAGACCAACAATTTCTTTTTGTATAGTCAAAATTCATGCTGCTACTACTACTACCCTCCTCTTTCTTGTTTCCTAATAAGAAACTATGAAAGCCACCTGTTGTATGCTAGTAATGCTGATAATGTAATACTCATAATAGAAAACATATTCCCTATTCCAAAAATGCTTTTAATTGTCTGCATTGTCTTGATCCAAAAAATTAATATATGGCTAACTTCAAAGATAACAGTCATTACATTCATTTCCTTGGCATTCCTTACATGCTTAGGAACTTGCTAGTGTGCACTGATCAAGGAGAGCAGCACACTAAAAATAGAGCAACAGTGCATTCCTGACCTGAAATTACTCACTTTGTACGGCCATTTGAATTTCTAACTAGTTAGTTAAAATGTCATAGCAAAAAGCACATTGTAGGAGAGGAGATTCAGTGGATAACCTGAAGTGCCACCTGGATGTGCAGTGTGATTTCAGAATGAAGTCCTGCTGTTTTCCAGCTGTCACATGAGGTAGAATTACAGGCACAGCATACCCTATCTAGGCGAGTCCAGCCTCTGCTCTTTGTGTGGCACCTTGCCAATCACTATTTGGAAAGCTATGGTTTACTTGCAACACTGCTGCCTCCATGATCACTTGGTTTATTTTACTAATTGCTCTTCCTTTTGGGAGTGATGTCTTAATATCGAGTGAAAAGTTTCTTCCTCCTTTAGCTTCAGGCCATACACCTTGCCCTAAAATCAACACAACCATTTGCAAAAGCAAACAGGGAACAAAAATCCCAGGCTGGTTTTGTTTCATTATTTTTCAGTCTGGTTTCTGAACAACAGATAGCAGTACTTTACTGGTACAACACAGAAAGCCTCATTTGGAAGGGCCACAGGCAACCACAGTTCTGCCTGTCTTTAAAATATCATCAGATTTCCAAGGGGGGAAAAAAAATCAGAATATGAATAATATTCCTATCCAACAGCATGCTGCATATCTGACTCTTATCCTAGATAAAACTGACCTTTCTACATGAAAACATTTAACTGGCTAACTGCCAAGAAGCTTTTACTACCAAACCTGTAGTCTTCCTCCTTGCTGTTGGTGACAACAGCAAAATGCTTATTCTCAGTTCTAAATAAAAGCCATCACTCCTGGTGTTTTAAAATTCTAGTCACTTTTAAGGTTTTAGACTACAGAAAATCAATTTTGAATCAAAGCCATTGATGATAAAAGTAGATGCAAATTTGTTTATTTGGCTAGTCTACTATACCTTTGTATTGCCTGGACAGAATAATGTGAGCAGAGCATAGCCTTAATCTGGATAAAGAAATATGAAACCATTGCAAATACAGAAAAATCTCTAAATAAAAGCACAGCTTACAGATGAATGGGTACATTAAAATCTACAGTAAATGTATCCAAATTTATCTTAGTGAGCTTTGCCACAAGTTCCACTGTATTAAAAAAAACCAAAAAGCACTGATAGTGAAAAAAATAAATTATTTTTAATTAATACAGACTCCATGACATTTTCCATTTCATCTTCCTATGGGCATTATCCTGTAAGATATTATTTCCAAAACATTAGCTAACATCTGCATCTAGTACAGAGAGTTAAAAATTATTTCTCAGCATAGGAACATAATAAAATGCAGATGTCAGATAAGGTAGATCTGGCATGTACTATGTGAGTAATTTAATGTGTTAAGGAAAATGCAAATGGAGCTTCAAAAAGCAATTACACCTTCAATCACTTCTTATGTGTGAAATACAGTCTACAACAAAGCCTTCTAAAAACAGATGCATTTTGAAAAGATGACATACTGGAGGAAATACAGTAGGACAAACAGCTTGAAATTGACCCAGCCTTAGTACATTTCTTAACAGAACTCAACATGTTCAGAGATTAAATGATCCTACAATCCAGGTGAGGCTGCTTTTATCTGCATGTACAATGTAAAAATTCTAATAATCTGGGACTACTTAGATCATTGGTTTAAGTAATTATTCTTCATGCATTTCTCAAAAAGGCCATTCTGCCTACAGTAAATGAGGCTGGAAATATCAGACATAAATCACATCCACATGGACATTGGGAACAGTCAGATAAAACAGCCGTAATGAAATCCAATAGCCATACCCTACTACACAAAACACACAGAGAAATTGGCACAGGCGAGCTCTCAGCTCACTGAGCAGGCTGACACTGTTCCCACCCTCTGCCCACCTGCTCAGCTCTTCCAGGGCTTTCAGAGAGGTTTCCCAACACCTCAAATTCCAGGCAACTAAACCATTTGTTTTGCTATCAAAGCAATTCTGGTGGTATAAAAATGGATAGGCACTTACAATTCACATGAGGCAGTTAATTTCAGTAATTATCTTCATCCTGTGTCAAGCTCTGACTATGTGAACTGTCTGCAAGAGCAGAAGTCTAGAACTAGTAAAAGACTCCCAAATCCAGTGACTTTCCACAGGAGTCTGAACACATTCAGCTCCAAAGTATTCTTTCTTTGAGAACTCAAAAGTGAGAAATATTCCAAAACAGTGGAAGCCTTCAGAATCTTGCTTTAATTTCTGCATCTGTTTCAAAAATAGAGATAGCTTTATATGCTTCTCATTAAGTTGCTGTGAGGCTTCCTATATGCCTGTATGCAAACAGTGTTTTTTAAACAAGATAGGAAAAAGAAAAATCATTTGATTTTTTTAAAAAGTGCCTTAACCATTGTGTATTAAAGTAGAAAATAAAGATACTCCTTCTTCTTTCCCTTTTTTCTTCATCCAAAACACAAACTACCCAGTGAGCTGAAGCTGATGGAAAACAAAGTTGGACTATAAAAGCCCCAGAAAGATTGAAAGCTAGTTCTTATTTCCTTTCCTCCAAGAACAACTCCATAAACTCTTAGCTTTTATCACACTAAATAAGACCAGATATACAACGGTGTAAAAGAAACCACAACACAGACCATATGTTCTGTTCATATTAATGTTATTTACATTTCCTAAATCAAAACCACTTCTAAAGCCCACATTTCACTGTACATCTAGCACATACACCAGCTATCTGTATATCATGTACATTTATCTAGTCAGACTCATTGAGCATATGTGGTTCTTTGAACATGGAAGCCTTTTAACTTGGCAGCCAAAGCAACATTTCTTGTGTCTTCTCCTGTCCCTCCCAGTGAACAGCAACACTGCTCATCTTTACCCAAAAATGGCCAGCAGTCTCATTTCTCACAGGCTGTGCTCCACAAGAAATTTACTCACGGATCTCTCAGCAGAATGTAGATTTGCTTTGTTACAAAGAGTGAACCCTAGGAACTGTCTATACAATCTAGTCATGTCCCTGCTATTACAGCTTTTAAACTGATGTTAGACATCATTTTAATTTAAGGTGTAACACCTGCTTGGTTTTGGGTGCCTTTTGGAGTGGGGGTTGGAAGGAGGAATAATCACAGTTAATGTTTCATATTCCAATCCTGAACAGCAGGTGTTCAGATGAAAGCTCCAAGATATCAATTTGAAATTAACTCTGAACATTTTCCACTGCTGACAGTGCAACAGTTGCTGATCATTTTAATAGTATTGGCAAATCTTCCCATGTCAATAACCACTTGTCTTCAACATAAATGGGGTTATTTGCTTCATCTTATATCCTGAACTCCCTAAACTGCTGATTAATGACACTTCTCATCTGTGACAAGGGACTGAGCACTCCGTGAGTCAGTTTCAGTTCAGCAGGCCATTTGACATGTCAAAATTATTTCAAGCAGAAGTGGAAGATCAGTTCTGCTTCACATCCCAGATGTTTTCCATACACAATGACATCACATGTTCAAACACCACAAAAGTTGTTTCCACCCAGAAAACAGGAGTGTTCCTTGAGGACATGTGGAGAGCCTCAGGACCTTTCATTGCATCAAGGTTGTACTGCTCAGCAAACAAACAAAAAGTTCCCTTGGCTGAGCTTTCCTATGCTTGCTAATATGGGTTTCTGAGGTGCCAATTTATCATCAAACCACAACAGAACACAAAGCCCAGCATGCTCTGAACTCTGAGATTTCCAATCCTTTCATGCATTAGGCTTTACAAAAAGTTGTTAGTAGGAGCTGTGTCCAGTTTGTTCTCAGAACAGTGCAACGAAGACCAAAGTAGGCATGCATGCTGCTGAAATGCAGAAATGTTGCTGATGAGTGAAATGGTCAGAAGAGTGGTCATGTATCCAACCTGTAACTCTGTTACTGTCACCTGATCCAGCTCCATTTGCACACTCACAAGGAATTAGTCTTTAACACAGAAGTTACATTTTTGCCCTTCCTATGCTCGTTAAGAATATTAGAATTCATTGATCAAACTATTAATACATGACTAAAGACCCAACACAAATATAACAGTTTGAATTGCTTGCAAGTTGTATTTTGTACTTCTAAGTACAGGTCAAGTTATGGAAGGCCTCCATCCCCTGGCAGAGCTGTACAAGAAGTGGTGTAAGCTGCTGTTGCCTCTCTTCAATGACCCAAACCAGCATCTCCCTGCAGACTTTATAAGGGGACACAGTCTGGAAGTCACAATCTTACCAATGCCATTAACAACAGCAGTAATACAGGCAGTGAACAGCAGCCACTGCTAAAAACCAACAGAGCTTACATTATTCATCACCCTAGCACTCCATCTATCAACTGCCTTTGCTGAGAGTCACCACCAGCCATGTCACAAAAAAGGGCACCAAGTCTTGCAAAAATTTTACAGAAGACCCTGGAATGAAGGTCTAACTTTCTTATGGTGAAAAAAGACTTAATTTATGTCCAGAAGCTAAATTAAAAATTCTTCAGATCTTTTGGTCTTGTTTATGTTCTATACTAATTTAAGGCTATTCTTATTTCATTTTTATTTGATCTCAAGATACTGAATTCAGAAACGAATACACAAATTTTTTCCATTACTTCCATATTTGGTTTCATTGACTTCTGTCTCTGGAGCCAAGAAACAAACAAACACACATGACAGCATGTGTAAATACATAAAACTCAGGTGTATGTCTAACTAGTTCATCTTCTGCTCATTATTAAACCTTGCAGAGGCAAACAGTGCTTGGACGCAGTGTACTAAGCATAATAATCAGCATCAGCCCGAGAGGTCAGGTCTCACTCAGCAGCATTTCACAACATCTGAACATTGCACACATGACAAGAATATGAATGAGTTCTGTGCAACAGACACACACTTTCAGAGGGACAGGCAAAACACATTTCTGACCTGTGCCATCAGTCACTGCCTCAAAGCAGCATGTCTCTTGACAGATGCAAAAAAGGGGGTGAAAAAGTGCAAAGAAAAAAAGAGACACAAAGCAGGAATTTCAGACTGCCCAGTTTTTACATGTTTACCTTTACAAAAGCCACAGATAAAATCACTGCTGTGGACTGGTCTCATAAAGATATTTTTCTCCAACAGCAAGTGGTGCCTGCCTTGGGAGTTACAGCAGCAGCCAGCAGAGCTCATTTCTACCCTCATCAATAGGGGTTTAATTCTTGTGAGGTACAAGGAGAAAACGCATAAAATTGTCACTCCTGTTGCTCACACAAAACAAGCACAGACCCACTTCAATTGCTGGCAACAGCTGCCATTCCTCTGGAGGGACTGTAAACCATCAGAGGGAGGAATTAGTTCATGGAACACAAACAGAGGCTGAGTGAAGATGCCACAGGAAGACAGAGGAGACAAAGGGGATCATCCATCTGAAATGCTTGGAGAAAAAGGCTTTGTGAGGAAGCACAGAATTCAGACAGGGGATGGTATATTTCTTCACCAATTTCAGTCCTTCTTAATTCCTTTCCCGAACTTGCTCACTGCCTCACAATTCAATGCAATCCTTCTTTCAAGTATATATTTTTTTTCCTCTGCACTTCTTTTCTTTTTTCTTGGGTTTTTTTTTTCCTTATTGCACCTTTTACAATTTCCTTTTTTTGCTTTTTCTACCCATACTGCCTACCGCTTTTTTGGTCTGTCTGATTTCCTGGTGATGTATCCCACACTAAGTTACCCTGGAAATAGGGATTTGGATACTTAAATTACAGATAACTCTACCTGAAATCCCTAATATTGCTGAGTAGGTCTGTGAACTCCATACGCAATTTGAGGCACGACCTCAGCAGGCAAATAAAATCAAAAGAACACAAAAAAGTAGGTTTTCATACATCGGTAAAACCAACAAATGGTCAAGTCATCCCAAAGTCAATCAGTGCATCTAAACCTGAAACAGTTCCACACAACTATTTCAAGAAAGTCCAAGAGCAGGCTTTTTGTGTTTGATTATGACAGTGATTAAGGTATCATTAGTGTCCCTGATCCTCTAAGTTTAATAATGAAAAACAGCCTCTTAAAATTTACTCCAGTGGAACAGACATCTGCCAGAAAACATGGACAAGCTCTCTCTGTGTAGAAGCAAATTATGCTCCTTGGAAAACTGACTTTACACAGATGTTCTTTCTCAGATTTGTGAGGAAATTTATAAGAATACAATCACACAACCTCCTGAACTCAGAATGGCCATATTAACAGCTTTTCATCCTGCCTGTGTAAACTTCATTAAACTCTCTTCATACTCAGCAGATGAAGTACAATTGATCACATACAGAGTCACATGGAAACACAAAATTAGCTGGTTTAGAGATGCAGGGACAGTTAAAGGCAGCTGAGATTTTTCATTCCATTTTCTTAATAAAGAGCAACAGTGACTAAATTTAGTTTTACTTCTCAGAAAAAAAAAAAATGCAGGTGCAAAATCAATTAAGACCTGCTAACATTGTGCATTCATTTCAGAAATTACCTTACACCAAGCAACTTGATAACAGTCCCATTTTGGTCAGGGACACACAGGATTTTAAAATCCATGACACATGACAGCCCATCATACTTCTAAGTTCTTTAGCAACTCATCTATTTCTCAGCTCCTTCCCATTAGAGAGCCAATTTCTATGTCTCCAACTGCCCGAAAGGAAATCAAGAATGTTTCTGAATGCCTTAGCGTCTATATTCTCCACATTTGCCTAAGAGAGCTCTAGGAGACAGGGAACAGAACAGTGCAGATTTCAGCTTCCCACCGGATTCCTAAGGCTGCAGGAATAAACGTGGTCTGCCTCTGCCATTCTCTCTTCAGTCCTCAAGTTTGCAGTTTTGGATAAAGGAAGAGCAGGCCAAGATAAAGATAAGGCACAAGATAAGGCAGGTCACATAAAGCGGGTGAAACAGAGCACTGTGCTGATGGAACAAGGCCACGTGAATGTATGCCTTACAATACAACAGAAAAAGAATACTGAGAGGGTTGAGACTCAGGAAAAGCATTGTAAATAGGAAATATTTTAGACACTAGCAAAGAGATTTTCCTCTTTCAATACAGACACAGTCAAAATATGTCCCTGTAGCTTACATCTGAACTAAAAAATGGAAAGAAAAAGTATCAGTTGATTCTCTGCCTGCTTGAGCTCTTCTTTAGAAAACTTCGATTTGAAATTTAGAACAGTTCACGCTAGTGATAAGGTAGATCTAAAAGTAAAATATTTCCCATGCTTAGAAACTGCCTAACAGTAATTAATCCTGGAGAACAGTACAGCAGAAAGATGCTGTTGACTGTTCATGGAAACAAACCCCAATTTTCTTTTCTAACATTCCATCACATATGAGCTCGTATAAAAATCCCTCTTGATCTGTCTCAGTCCCTCTTAAAATTTCCCATCAAGTATGGTATCAAAGGAGTAGCACTCACATCAGCCCAGTGTCCATCATCCTGTAATCCTCATGCTCACTCTGATGTTACCTGCACTTCTAGGAGAAATAACCTCCAAGTGCCTACTGAACAACTTCAGCTCACTCCTTTAAACAGCAATTTCCCTGGACATATATAAAGAAGAACAAGAAAGAACATAAAGCCACAGGAAGTACCACCACTTCCACAATTTTTTCTTTTCTTTCAAGAAGAAGTCAGGAAGACTGGTCAGATTTTAATCCGGGCCAGATGATTTTTCCAGAGCTCTCAAAATATGATTACAAGCAACTCCACCAGGCATGGGGAAAGGCCATAATAAGTTGACAGGGCCCATGGAGAGTTACAGAAGGGCAGATGTAAAAGGGTGATGCCCAGTACTGTCAGCAGTAATGAATCACTGCTAATTTGTGCTCTAATAATTCTTTACACAGGCAATGGGGAGGTTGTTATTTTTTAACAGGTACGTTTATATGGTTACTTGTGGGTAAGTCAGGGAGGCATCTGGACAAAACCAGGGAGGAGGTACCAATGCACTGTTCAATTTAGCAACTGTTGCCATGGAAATATCTTTTTTACTGACTGCTGATGATTATCTCATGTTTGAAATGTGATTTATGCACATTTATGCAAGAGCAGAGAAGCATATTTATAAATGAGCAAACCATGGTTATTCCAAGATAAAAATGCAGTGTCCTCCATGTACTTTTCAGAAATACATAATTTGCCAAAACAGATTATTAATCATGAAAATATATTGGTCTTCTGCAGTATATAACCCAATTACCAGAGTAAAGCAGAAGCCCTTTCCAGATCCGAAATTAACAAGAACAGGAAACATAATGCAATTCCAATTTTCTTCCTCTTATCTTCTCACAGGAAAGGACAGGGAGTGAGCCAGAGACACTATCTGGTGCAGCAGCTGCTATTGTTATGAATTTACAAATGCACAGGCTGCAGGAAGACATACTCAGCTTCCTGCTGCAGGATTTTTGTCAGTTTTCTTCATACTGGCCTTTGTGTCTAAAACTAGTTTTCAGAATCAACATTTCTCCACAAGCTTAGACACATTTTTTTAATCTGCTTTGTACTGATATTTGCCTGCCAATCATCTCTCATTCCACACACTTTTTTCTATTTCAGCTATTTAAACAGAGACTCCATGGGGATGATTCAGTTATTTTTGTGTGTGCATATGTAAAGCAAGCTGAGAGATGCCAAAAAATACCTCCATTACTTCTGACAACCCCTTGAACGGGCCAGAAGTGAGGGTTTCTTTACCACTTGCAACAAAAGACAGTGAATGAAACTAGCAAAGAGGATCAAAATGGAGGGTGGTGAAGAAAATAGTTCCAAATGTAGGGAAAAAAGTGTTTCTAGCTGCAGACTGACAGAACAAAACACCAGGTCCTGTGAGGAAATCCCAGCAGTTCCAGCAATTCTAACTAGACAAAAATTAGAGCTATTGAAAGTCCTTGCTTTAAGGTGCAAAAAAGCAACATATAATTGCAGAGCCTCAGAGAACTGAGACTTCTTGTATTAAGCAGTCTGCACAAAAGTATTTTCAAGGTAAGGAACGCAAGAACTGAACGAGTAAAAATAAACATGGAACAACAGGTTACACAAATTGAAAGGACTTTGCAATTGCACAAAGCCACCCAAAATATGATCAGTACTTGAGGTATCAGCAAAAATGCAGAAAATTAAATGCCTCTTCTCCCATGCAAGTAGACAAAAATTAGTCATTCAAGACCTGCAAATGGTTTGTTGAAGACAGATGTGACCAAGCTGTTTTTGTGTGTAAGATCTCACAGAGGAAGAGTGAAAAATCTTTAAATGAAAACACCCAAACTGCAGACAGGTTGCACCAAGGCAATGCAAGTTATCAGCCAGGCTCCTTGTGTGTAATAGGTCTCGTTTCTGAGCCATACTGGGAAAGGAACCCTGCTGGTTCAGTGGAAGACTGGAGTTCAACTGCACTTTGTTCATTGTGGAAGCAATATACCCACACATTTCAACTTTAGTACCGCAGCTAAAGTTCATCTACTACCCTGCATTTGAAAAAGGTACTAAAAACCACCTGAATTTTAGTTTTGTAACATATGGAGATCAGAGAACAGTTGGTAGTGAAATCTTCCATTTCAAGAATAAGGCCACTCTTCAATTCTCCACTTCTATTTTAATGTCAACTGGATAAATATATGAAGTTACAGCTACCATGCATTATAATCTTGTTATAAACAGAGACACAACACCAAAAGAGAACTGATTACACAATACCCAGAAATGTGAGGAACTCTTGAATAAGCCCAATTAATACATCAATTGTTGAGTGACAGCCATCGTATGTGGGTGCAGAAGTAGGTTCTTTGCAACGACAGAGCTGGTAAATGGAGGGACTCACAGCTGAAGCCCACTCTGCATGAGCCTGGCCAAATTTAAGAGAGATATAGCAAGAATAGAATCCACCTCTACTTCAGTTTTCTTAGCAAAGCTATAGAGAGACAGCATTCCTCAGTTCTCATAGCAGACATTCAGTGCAGCCACATTGCTAAAAATGTACTTAGTCATCCATACAGATACTGACAAATCAGATCAGAAAATCAACTGTCTGAAGCACATACTTTGAAGGAGGGGGAAAAAAAATGCTTTGCATTTTCTTATTTCTGGGAATTAAGTTAAATAAGCTGACAAAGTATTTTTGCTAATGAACACAAAAAAACCTGAAGGTGTTGCCAGCACATAATAGCTAATGACAGCATAAGAGCATCAGTTCAGGCAGAGACTGAAGCCAGAGACAGCAAATGCCCAAGCAGAAAATTTTAAGGTCAGTCCAGGTAAAATTCAGTTTGTAAGGAAAGAAGATGGATGCATGAGACACCTACTCTTAACTGACAGAACCCAGCCAGTGAATTCAAAGACACTTCTAAACCCAAAATTGTAAAGATTGTTCCAGAAGATCCAGTGGCAGAGTATGTCAGATGAAACCTATCTTGCCCAATGCAGCAACTGCTACATGACAGCAGATCAGGAACAGCAGGACAAACACTCCTGGGAGTATCTGAGCCAAGTCACCTGCTCGGGCCAAGATTGTGCCCACATGGTGACCACTGGTGCCCTGTGCTGCAGTCCCAGCAGACTGAGCACCAGCAGAGCATCAGGGCAGCGTGCATGGGAAGCAGCTAGCACTGCACTAAGGGTGTGCCACACCTACAGCACACCTATTTATCCTCAAAGGACAGCAGCCACCACCACTGACATGTGCACCAGTGGTTAGAACCGCCACCACCATCTTTAGAGAGGCACTTTATACAAGACATGTCAGTAAACAAATTAACAAGTGGGAATGGGTCATGCATCCTGGCTTGACAGAGTGACACGTGTGACAGCTCCACTCAGGCTCTGCAAGAAGAAACAGGCTCAAAGAGTAATAAAGATTGAGCTTTGACTAGTTAAATGTTAATAATATCTGACACACATGGATGAGGATTAATCAGGGAGTTGTCAGGACTGCTATAATAATAGCTGCTTGAAATGCTGTTCAGTGGGAGGGATTCTAAATATGAGAATACATTCACTTAATATATTGCTAAGCTTGCTTTAAAATTAATCATGAATAATCATTAGAAGGCTTCTGGTTGGAGGGAGGGAGTATTTCACATGACCCAGATGCTGGCTGTACATCTCCACAGATGGGATTATAGCTGTCTGGTACCTAATAATGAGAGCCCTGTTTCAGCCTCATGCTTTTTATTTCACTCTTGGTCTAACTGCAGTGGCAGTGAAAAAGTCCATCAATTTTAGCCAACAAACATGCTGGTATTGCTGGGGTTGAATAAAACTATGATGTACATGCAACTGTGCTCGTGGGAGGTTGTCAAAGACTTACACTGGAGACAAAACTGACTTCTGCCTGTGGAAACTTTGTTTCTGCTGTGTTGCAATTCTATTTTCTGCATTCAAACATATTGCAGTAATGTTCTTAATGTTGTGCTAAATTTTAGATACCTGGATAGTCTGAGACACCGTTCAGCTGCTTAAAGTTAGATGTGTGAGGATGCTTGAGTTGCTTAATTTTAAAGTTATGCACACAGTTATCCCAGTAAAGAACGCTCTCTTTTTCAGTCCTGTGGGTAATATTGCATACAGAAATGCTGTTGATAGTAACAATAAAGCATCCAAAAATGACAGAATGCAGCCAAATACTTTTTTTCATAACAAAAATTCAGTCATCAATGAATGCTATTGCATCTCAAATCAAGGTTAAACACAACTAACTGCAGGCTAACGCAGAGGAGTATCCCAAATTTTTATTTTCTTCCATTTTGACTATAGTATTCTGATTACATTGCTTATTTGGTTCCTTATAAGACCTCCTAGAGACAGACTAGTTTTACTTTTAGTCTACTACTATCACCAACAAGGCAGCAAAATAATAATAATATTCTTTCCTATTAGAAAATAAATCTTCCTTATCATTGTTTTTCACACCTAAAAATGAACCAAGAGACAGCACTACTTCAATTTTTGCTCCTTATGTAGCAGTCAGGTACCAAATGACTCATTGCCCCTTTAATCTGTGGGTAAGTATCAATATTCATGAATGTAACTTCTATTTAATAATTAATTTAAGGATAAATACTGCTTAGATATGGTAAGTACTTGAACTTCTAATATGCACCAAGGTTAAATACTTGTCAGAAACACCTTATGTTCTCATATCCCAATTACCTCTCAGGACATAGAAAGAAAAAGATTTTTCAGTCATATCAAAATGTTTTGCCTATAAATTTGTAATATTGAATTTGCAATACAGAGACTTCCATATGCTGTACAGCAATGTATATGCATTGTTATATACAACATATCTTATATGGCCTTTTCAACCACAGTAATGGATGTAAGCTGTTGATTAATGTAAATGGCATTAACTTCTGTATTTGTGAGCTTTACAGATGCTACCTAGGTAGCATCTAGTGATAGCTCTGAAAAATATCACTAAGCAACACCAGAGTGAAATTTAAGTTAGAAGCCAACAGCAGTCTTTGGCCACACTGAAATTCTCCCTCTCCCCAAAAGGTGGGCTTTTAATTTGCAGGTGGCTTCATCACTATTTATGATGGTTTGCTTCTATTTTTTTTTTCTTTTTCTTTTTTTGTTCTGAAGGAAGGAAGGTTTTCTATTCCTAGCCTGCTGTGGTATGCCTTCCATTGAGGGATCTGTAATTAGTTAGTCTGCATTTCCTGCTGTGGTGCAGGTGAGGATATATTTCTGGCAGTGGCAGCGAAGTCAGCTTTAATTCAGTCTAATTTTACTGTATTAGTAATAGATCAAAATTAAATCCCATTAAATGCATTAAATGTATCTTGACGATCTCCCACCAATCAGCTTCCCAAAAGGAAGGAAAGTTTTCCCTATGTGAACATGCAACTGACCTTAGACTGCTTTCTTTTTCTGTTTGCACACATTGTTGAGAGGTTACATACAAAGTCTTTGCTTGGAAGATACTGGACAAACTTCAGAGAACTGAGGTAACACACGAGGTCCTTCAAATCCAGCTTGGGCCGGGCATTTTGTCAAGGGATGATCAAAGTCCTATAACCCAGCCAAGATCCAGGGTCTTCATGTTTGAACAAGTGAGCTGTGAAATAAGAGACTGACCACGATTCTTTGCTCAGAGGATGCTCATGGATTGCTTTTGTGGCCACCCACTCCAGGATGTGTTCCTTGGCTCCTCATCTCCACAGCAGCAGAGAGCACAGAGATCTCCTCCCTTGCCCAGAGTGATGCACCACAGACCTGTCTTTTCCACCAGAATCTCAGAGTCACATTTTCTGCCACAATGCATGTTCATTTACACAGTTTTCCATCCACACTAAGCATTGTTGAGGTTGTTTTTTGTTACTAAGCCTCAGTACTCAAGGTCTACCCTGATATCTGCACTCTAGCACTGAGGTTCACAGGTTTGCAGGATTTGTCCCTTCAGACTAAATCACTTATCCTCAATTATGTTTACCCAACTATAAAATAGGGGCAATAATACTTATTTTTCAAAGATGATATGAGGCTTATTAATGCTTGTTTAAGTGTTTTGTTATGCTTGAATGGAAAAGGAAATTATTATTATAATTTTAAGTGAAGCTTAATTATAAAACTGTTAACATAAGCGTATTAGAAAAATGAATTCTGAATTGCAAGCCAGCAATTGCTCACTGTTAAAACAGTGTGAGATGATTTTATATGCATCTTGCTATCACTAATCCCCTCTTCTCTAAATCCCACATTTGTTTTCCATATTACAGCTAAGAAGAGGCAACATGCAAATTAAATTTAGTGTCAAATCAATCAAGAAACAATACCTAGTAACACATTTGGTGATCTGTCATCACTAGAAGCCCAATTAACAAAAATAAAAATAGCCTCCATACAAACCCATTCTGTTTGCTATATACTAAAATAAACTACACATATGATTGTCACTGGTACAATCTCTAACCTGGAAAACAGGCTAAATTATGTCTTCTTCAAAGGCAGGAAGAGAGTTGGGTGTTTTCAGCCTGGAGAAGGGAAAGCTCCCTGGAGCATTCTGTACCTAAAGGGGCTACAAGAAAGTTGGAGCCTTTTGGAGTATACAACCATTTTACATGGGAGTACAGTGATAGAACAAGGGAAAACTGCCTTAAACTGAAGAAGGTGGGTTTAGATTAGATATCAGGAACAAATTCTCTATTGTGAGGGTGAGGCACTTGCACAGGCTGCCCACAGAATTTGTGGAAGCCCCATCCCTGGAAGACCCAGGCTGAATGGGGCCCCTGAGCAACCTGGTCTAATGGAAGGTGTCCCTGCCCATGGCAGGAAGGCTTGGAACTGGATGATCTTTAAGGTCCCTTCTAACCCAAACCATTCTATGGTTTTATGAAGACCAAGTCGCCAAGTTACCAAGATAATGTCAAATTTGCAGTAAGATTCTCTCACAAATCTGAAAATCCTAGAGAGCACAGTTCTTCCTTTAATCAAACAACAATATGAAATCCCTTAAGTGGCTTGCTTAGAAGACAACTCAAGACTTATAAAAGTACATAACACTGAGGATTACACAGTTATTGTACAGAAAGAATTGAGCAAAATAATTTGCTTTTACCCGCCATAATGTATTTGTCAAAACAAATATCACTTCACTCCCAAATCTTCTGCAAATGTGTTCTATGAGCCTAAGCTCTGACACGTACACAATGTATACAAATAAAGGCAGAACTCCGGGATCATTTCCAGACAATAAACAGAAAGAAAAGAAGCTCGCTCCATTTCCTCCAACCCTGTCACCAATTTGTACTTTAGAGGCTCACCAGAAGAGGTAAATAAACAAAAAAAATCTGTTTAGATAAGGCATTGCTCATAAAGTTTTCAAAAAGAGGATAAGTATTTGATGCTAAAATGAAGTGCCTTTAGAAAAGCTCCTCTAGAGCTGGGGGCTTGTACTGCTCCCTGCCCAGAATTGCTGCGTCTGGAAATGCAATGCTAGTTTTCCATGGTCATAAAAAGAAGAAGATACTTTCATGCTAGGGAGGGGTGTGTGGGTAGGTGCTGTGTGAAGCAACAACAACAAAAACCAAAACCAGACAACAGGAAATCCCCAACAAAACAAAAATGACCCCAAAATAATATCCAGTGAAAGCCAAGACTTGAGATGAAGAGAGGCATCCAATATTGTCCAATGTTGACCAATATTGACCCAAACCAAATGTCTGTATCAACAAACATAATTTTAGCAGAACTGAAGGAGATGTTAATTCTTCACTGATCACCAACAGGACTATTTAATCTAAATTAAATTCTGTAAGGTTAAAAAACAAGTCTTAAAGGAAACAGCTCTCTGGAATTTCAACAGCAGTTGAAAACTCTCAGTAAGAAAACTCAGTCAGTAAAATCAAGAGATTTCAGTCAGCTGTGGCCATCATATGCGGCTGGACCTTGCCTGGAAGAAGGAGTGCCACTGTTCCCTCCACACTGCACCACTCCTGGAGCATCACCTCATGTGCCACTCCCAACAGCCCTCCCAAGCACAAGATGAGAGAGGGAAAATGGAGAACTGAGAGACTAAATGCACCAAAATGATTTGATAGAACAGCCTATTTGATGCCTTCTAGACAAAGGGAAAATAAGAACAGTTGCAACAGTAAAGCCTCAGAACTGACAAGCCTCTGATGCACCAGAGAACACGAATAATGTCACAGAGCTACAGCAGACTGCTGCTACTGAAGTGACCAGGAAGTCTCACAGTTAAGGACCAACATGTGCCTGGGTCTCTCTGTGCCCGTGGCTTGTTTCCTCCCCTTAACGATATTTCAGCCACAATTAATTTAGAAAGTCACAAGGTTTGCTGGGTCTTCCCTCCTGCATGCAGCCATGGTGTCCTTAAAACAACTTCCCATCTTTGAGACAACTTAGCTGAAGGCAAAAGTTTTTCCAATCTGGAGCTACCACCAGTGTCAGATGCTTGTATTTTCCTACTCCTAACTTTATTAACAGATTGAAGTCCTAATTTGGATGAATAATTCAAATGCTGGTAACTAATTGCACTTGTTCCCTCAGCAGATTTTTCCCATGGCACTTGCTTGTCCTACCAACCAAACAACTTCAATGACAAAGGCTTAATGTCATATAAGCAGCAGCAGGCTTTTTTTGCCCTCTTATGCAAACATCCTTTGCATTGTCCTCCATATTTCTAGGCTGCAGGTTCTGCAAGCATAGCACACTTGTCAACTGGACTTATTGAATGTTTAACAAACCCACACTGACTGTGTGAAAGTCTTCTCCAAAAAAAATGGAGGATGTCACATACAGCACCCAAACCTGGGCTCCAAGAACAGCTGTGTCAAAGTTGCTGTCCTTTTTCTTTGTCCCACACCATCCTCACATTTTCTTCTCCTTGTTTTTTAATCTTTCCATTACAATACATCTCAACAGCAAGCATGGTAGTCTGCAAACAAACACACTTATCATATGCAAGGACAAATCAACTCATTCACTGACTTAATTTTAATTCTGAAAAGCCACTTATGATTTACTACATATTCTATTTATTTAAAAACACAAGACTGACTGCCAATGCAAATATGCAGTGCTGATGATGCACTTTGTTAGACAATTAAGCCATAAAATTCTATAGCACTGAAAATAGCACAAAATACCACAAAGGAGCCAAATTCGGCATCCTGAGGAAACAGCTTTGTAGTCCATAAATTTACAGCATTTTATATCTTACAAAAAAAACTGCAGTAAACCCCAGAACTGAGGGTTTCCACCCCCAATCACCATTATATCTGTTATATGGAAGCCATCATTAAAAGACTGATATTGAGCATGAAAAAAATAACTGAGTATAAAGACTAAATGCCAAAACAGAAGTGCAATACCATTTTCTGATGGTAAATTTGAGCAATTTAATGGCAGCATCTGCTCTTTTTGATAAAGAGGCAGATGTATTTTAGGCCTCACCCTAAGTGAATGAATATGAATACATCACTCACTAAAAAGCAATATTTTACATAAACTCGTAATACCAAACCTACAATGAAAATCTTATTCATTCTGATGACTTACTAGCCTAGCAGAAGCTTTGAGCCCAAATATTTCTTTTCACTATAGGAACAAAGTGATTCTCTGCATGAATTTCATGTTATCCATCTGCAAAATAACACAGTATTGGAGATGGAATACTGGCTTAAATCTCTCTTGACACCATGTTTTATTTTCCTTCATGGTAATAAAAAGCAGAAAGTTTTATTAATGTAAAACCATGAAATGTACCCAGAGATACTCTAATACTATTCACCATGAATACAGATTAACATTTTAGGGCTTATGGCTAGTTATATATTCATTAAAGTTACTGTAAACAATGATGGAGGTGAAATAAACATGAAAAAGACTCTCCATGGGTTTAGGTATATTCAACATCACAAAGCTCCTCATGCTCATTAAGTGCAATGACATAACAGATATAAATTCAACATAATGACATAGTTAAACATAAGTCTTCCTTTGTTTAAAACTCATTCTGCCTCTGTTTTGCTGCATCTATCCCTGTTCTGCCTCTATCTGGCTCCTGAGCCAGTTATCTTTACATATGCTTGTCCTTCAGAGCAGTGATACACAGTCCTTCCAAACTGCAGCTCATTGCTCCAACACAGAATTTCTGGAGGACAGAAACATTCTTCTCACAGAAAAACAGAAGGCACTCATAGCACTCTCTCCCTCCCTGAGATAACTCTCAGCTCCAAGTGGAAGCTCTGCAGTAGAACATAAGGATCGAAAATAAATAACATAAATTTGAAGTGTCAAAAGCAAGTGCCTCATACGGTGGAAAAAAATCATCAAGATAAATCCTGCAGAACATAGGTACACTGTTTTTTGCTCCCTCTTCCCCATCCAGAGACAAGGGGCCCAGTGAAATAACTCAAACAGCCACTGATTTCTGGATTTAGTGATTGAATAAAGGAGCATCCCAAACAAGGAACTCTATTTTTTTTCCAGCATGGCTATCAAACAGCCTCATCACAACCAAGGTTTTCCAGGTACAGACTTGCTTGTCTGAACTTGCTCAATATGTTTAGGCTGAATTTTTCTTTTGAAGTTGAATTTTTATGGTATTGTTTTGAAGACATCATGTAACCTTCTTTCAAGTTTTTAACATTACATTTACTTACCACCCTGAGCTGTACTAAAAACAAAACAAGCCTGCAGATCTAACCCAAAACCATGCAGTTGCTCTTCTGGGCATTCCATACAGTATTACTTTGAGCACCTATTTTGGGAAACATCCACTAAACCTTTCCAAGGACAGTTTCTAATGTAGAGACTGCAAAAGATGCAACTACAAAGCAACGCATCTGAAGAAGACTGGGCACTGAAAAGAAACAGGTAGTGGATGCAGAGGAGATACGATGGTTTTGTCAGTAAGGTACAGACATAAGAGGAACTTGATTCTGGAATCTGTTTCTATTACAAGCAGGTTCTAAAGCAAAATACTGGCAATCCTGATGGCTGAAATAAAAAGAGCAAGCTGCCTTCTTTACATCCCTCCAAAAGTTCTGAATGAAATCCAAAACAGAGTTCTGCTGACTTCTGCAGAAAGATCCAGCATGCAGAGAACCATGTTAGTTGTGAAAATGACAGGTATTTTAACACAGTGCTTAAATTGCAAAGCAAAAAAGAAGCAGTGTTTATCTAGAGCAGCAAGAAATGGAGTAGGTGGTGGGACAGAAGTAGTTCACATCACAAGATCAAAGCAATTGGGCTTTGTAGTCCAGAAGGATGGGTAGGAAAAACCTGAGGCTTGATGACCCCATAGTCTGTATGGGACACCACTAGGGAAGGGAGGATGTGTGCAGGGCTAGGCCAGGCTGCCCAATGAACACAGCCACTGTGAAACAGCATCAGGCCACTGCAGGGCTATTGGTTTATCTTCTGAGCAAGCTCAGACTTTCTTTCTTTTTTGATTGGAAGGGACCTTTGAAGGGTCAGCTAGTCCAGTCCCCTGCAATGAGCAAGGACATCTTCAACCAGATCAGGTTGCTCAGACTCCATCCAGACTGATCCTGAATGTTTCCAGGGATAGGGCATCTATCACCTCTAGACAATCTCTTCCAGTATCTCAATACCCTTATTTAAAACAACTCCCAAAACTTCTTCCTTATATCTGCTCTAAATTCACCCTCCTTCAGCTGAAAACCATTGTCCTGTTGCTACAGCCCCTACTATAAATCACCCCCATCTTTATCACCCCCATCTTTCTTAGAAGTCCCTTTTCAGTACTGGAAGGCTCTTCCCTTGGAGCCTTCTTTCTCCAGGCTGAAGCACCAGGATCTCAGCCTCTCCTCAGAGGAGAAGTGCTCCAGCCTTCTGATCATCTGTTTGGCCCTTCTCTGGGCCTGCCCTGACAGGCCCATGTCTGTCATCTCCTGAGCTGGATGCAGTGCTCCAGGAGAAGTCTCACCAGAGAGGAGCAGGCCTGCTAATTGAACTGATGTGTGCTTGCAGATGATTAAAATTTGATCACTGAGCAGCACAAAGTTTCTTTGCCGTATTTCCAGGTGTGAAGTCAGAGGTTTTAGTAATCACCATTACATTGGATTTTTATGCTGGCAGTCAAATCCTGACAGAAGACTTAGAATACATTAAATGTTGTCCTCTCTTTTATACTTAGAACCCAATTAAAATCTTTGTAACATACAAGGGGCTACAGTTTGATTTAGGGTCTCTAGGAAATAATTGTATGTGTAATACTTTTTGTTGTTTTAAAAACTGCCCCTATAGCCTTTGGCCTGTTAAAGCAGCATCTACCTTCACATTGTTTCCATGACCCCACCAAGTTCTAGTTCCGCTTGGTTTTACATCGTTTTGATTTTCAGAGTAAACCTTAGAATGAGTCGCAAAGGTGGCCTACAAGCCCACAAAATCAAAATAAACCAGTTCAGAGCCTGAAGGTTTCACTGCAGGCTTTTGAATTCTTCAGTTCTGACAATACTGCTTCCAATGTGACAGTTTGAGCTTCATGCTCTGTGTACAGAGCCACACATGACCTCAACTAACAATTGCCACATCTGCCCAAAGAAGCCAAAACCAGGCAGATATCTTTGTCTTTATTTTATCCAAATTCTCAAAAGTAAAGCAGAGAATTGCACTACTGGTTTGTTACATTGAGGACTCTATATATCACCTTCAAAACACTTTATGAAAGGATTTAGAGATCATTGCTGTTTGTACAACCATGCGGATATTTTTTTGACTGTGTCGTGTCATGGAAAACATTCATCAGATTCTCTTTGTACAGCTTGGCAGACAAAAAATTTAATTTTAAGTACAACACAAATCAAGCATTCATAATGCCACAAAAACATTTATCTATGCACTGATGACTGAAATCTAACATAAAATTAATGCAGGCATTTAAGTAGTATTATGATTCACAATTAAGCTATGCATATCTTTTTCAGGAACATGTCAGAGAATTTTTTTTTCAAGAAAACCATTAAAATGCAATTTTCTTTTTGACTTGCCCTTCAAGTCCCTGTTTTAAGAGTTGGACTTAATTTTTAAACACTGTCTCTGAATTTTTGGTGGTGAATCACGTATATAGTGTTCATACTGATTTGAACTAGGTATGAAATAGTGAAGTCAAAAATTATGATACACAGACATAGCAGTAACCACTTATGTTCAGAGAAACAGCTGCATTGAGATTACAGGGACAGGAACATCTGGATACCATTTTAGGTCATTATTTTACCTGGTTCTGATGTGTGACCAAGAAAAACCATCACATCCACTCTGTGAAGCACAGGGTAATTATTTCCACCCTGCCTTCTCTTGTGTGCTCTATTTCAATCCTAACAGCCTATAAATCAAGAAAATCCTTCCTTTCATGCAGTGTTGGCAGGCCAGAATGGAGAGCACTGACACTTGCTCCAAGGAAAGTAGCCCCACTAGCTGGATACCTAACTGGAGTTAGATTTTTAAACAAAGGCAGTAAGGACGGAAATCAGAAAGTCTCTGTAGCCCCAGAAAGAAGGGCCTGCCTTCAAAAGTCCCTTCAACCCATACCATTCTATTACTCTACCTGCTGCACTGGTCTAGATAAACCAGCTTGGGATAGTAACCATGTGAACACAAAGCTATACACAAAATAAATTACTCCACAGCCTGCTGTACAAATATTACCTTTAGCCATGATTTCATATCTGTTAGGAACAGAACATTTTATCAGGGTGCTATTATACACATAATATTTTTAAAGCCCCTGCATGTTTACAGTGGGTTCACACAAGAATTTTACTTTTTCCCCCAGAATAGGGGTAATATGTACACGTAATATCCCTTTAAAAAAAAATCAAACCTCAGCATTTTCAATGCAACCAGAACTTGATCATCATACTGAATATCTAGAAAAGATCTCATAAAACCCATACTGGTTAGAAAATGGTAAATTAGGAAAGAGAGTTTTTAAGACAATGAAATAATTTCTATGCCTAAAAGTCAGACTGCCAGAATACAACAAGAATACAACAAGGAGAATACAAGAGAACCATTAGTGATTGCTTATCTTGTTCTTACTTTTCTTCTCCAAATATTTAGCTAATGGCCACAGGATATTTAGCTAAAAGACAGAAGCCTTTTCTAGATCGATTTTTCCTGTGAGACTACTGGCTGTTCTTATATTCTAAGTCTTCTTTAAAGTGATTAAAAACTGTAAGCCTCAGGAACTCTGATTTTTATGAAACTAATCTAGAGCTATTCAACATCCAACAGCTCAGGAATGCCTATTTAATAATTACATCTCCTCAAACTCCTCACTGGTGAATTGCTACTATTAATTCTACCCGGAATTTGAACACATTAAGAATGCACAAGTACTGCACCGTGCCTGCAGTGCTCCCTCTCTTCTTGCCAACCTTCAGTCTGCATCCAATGCAGGAAGGATACCAAGTGCTGTACATGAGGCTGTGGATGTAAATGAGTTGGAATGACCTCTGGATAACCTCACGCTTCTGGCAATCTTGCACTGTGCATTTTTTGCCTTTGTGCTTTCACCTGTCTGCCACTCTCCATCCCAACAACGACAGTTAAGAGAGGAGGAATATCAGATTAATGTCACACTTGCTGCATTGCACTGATAACCCCCTACACACCTTTGGCTTCTTTCACTCCCTTTCAGAGCTGGGAAATGACTGCCCAAGAGCTTAAAGCTGCTCACCTAATGCCTGTGCAGCAGTTGGCACACTGCAGCCTTGAGCCAGCTCCACCCAAATCCTTGTGCAGGGAGCAGGGATGCAGCAGCTGACGCTGCCAGCACTGTGGGTACTCCTCCCTACAAGAGCAACACCCTTCACCCACAGCCAGTGCTCCCCAATCCTTCCAACACACACAAGAGCAGGGGAAAAGCTGGCAGTACTACATGGTATATTCAGGTTTCTGCTCCTGTTGACAAACTGTGAGAAGGAAAGGCACTTTTGATAAGGACAGGCCACAAAGTAATAGCACAGAGACATAACACACTGACGAGCCTTGAAGAGGAAGCAGGGAAAACCTTTCACCCTGTGGTCACAAAATACTTCCCACCACTTCATATAATATGGTTTGCATGCCTTGCCCATTAGCAGAGCTGAATTTACTGCTGTCTTGGTCTCTTTTCCACCTTTCTGCTGGCACCATTCTCGGTGTTTTTCTTATTGATTTGGCATTTCCATTTATTCTTCTGCAGGCTATTAAAATTATTTTAATACAGCTTATAAGAATCATGCTGGAAAACTGCTCAAAGGTTCAGAAGATATTTGTCTGACATTCTACTCCCATATTCCACAGCAATAGTCCTGGATATTCTCCATAAGGTTGGAAGAGGAGCCTGCCAAATACTGAACTAGCCTGGCAGGTGGTTCAGAGCTATTTTTTCCACCGGGAACTCAAAAAATACAGCAGACACAAATATTTCATGGGATATAGTCACAGGTCATGCCTGACACAGGAAAGCATTAAGCTCATAAATTAAGCTCACTCCTTTTCAGTAAGCTCAGGCTGACATGTGGCAGAATAAAAGCATTTGGTCCAGCAGTATTCCAGAGCAAAACGAAACTAGAGCTCCCTCAAAGACAGACACCAGGCACTTGAATTTTTTAGATAAATTTTATTTTCACTTTTTAACTGTGCAAATAACTTGACCTTTGCTGGGCCAGTTCAACTACTGGGGGAATACAGACATAGATACAACACATGGTATGTCTGTGTCTTTACAAGCATTAGAAAGACAGCAAATATTCACTTTCAAAATAAATAAAAAGTAAAGTCTTTAAGACTATCTGTCCCAAACATCTAAGACCCATGTTATATGATCTCAAAATTCCAATATACCACTAGGGAATAATCTTGGTGGGAGGGCTGTGCAGTATTGAAGCCACACTCTTTCACATACTCAAACTTCAATTTTTTTTCCAATAATATAAACAAAAAGCCTACATTTTGCTAAAGGAAAGCTCCTAGTTTCTCACATGTACGTGACACTTAGCCCAGAATTAAAAAAACCCAAATACAGCATGAGTTGACAATGCTGTATTTCAATATAATTTAATTAAAACACTAATCATAGGGGCTGTAGCAATAACTAAAGACAAACCAAGGATGGAGGGAGAAGGGATATGAATCAGAATAAGAGCTAATAGAATAAACCCACATAATATTAGTGAAAAAACTCTGCAAAACAATATCCTGAGGACACAAAAAAGAAAATCCATACAAAGGCAAAAAAGATAATCAACAACAACAAAAAAATGCAAAGGCAGGAAAATTCCCTTTATGGGCATCTCCAGCAATGTTTATTGAAATAAAAGGTGATCAAGTGGTTCTGTTGCAAAGTCTATAGTCCAAAGTGAAGATCCCAACACTTTCTGGAAAAAAAATCCAGCCCCCTTGAAAAGTAGAGAAGGTGAGCAGCTGAAGTGTTGAATATTAGAGGCCACTTCTGGAAAACCTTTGTTTGCATGTAGCTGATCACATGACAAATAGCTTTTGGAAATAGACTCAGGCAACACTCCTCCAAGGGGAAATGTGTTGCACATTACATGTCCATCATCAGTAACACATAGCAAGTTTTTACATTTATCATATGCAGCAAATTTAATATAAACATGGTTTTTCTACTAGGCAGAGGAGCAGAACACAAGTGTCTCAGAGAAAACTGTGGTCTGAGCTCCTCTGATTTTTCCCATGCACTTAAGACCTGTGATGAACCTAAGAGGAAGCAACACAATATTTTAAAAAAACATGTGACTGTAGTAGCAAGATACCAAGACAAGACACTTCAAAACAGATCCTCAAATGCTTTTTTTAAGCACTTAAAAAAACCCCAAAATTTCTTTATCCCAGGTACTTTGCTTCTCTGCATAGATGTATTAAAACCTTTCTCTCACATGGTTTCTTATAAAATTACTAACTCAGCTGTAAAAAACACCCATTGCCCACGGCACTGACATCAGGTTTTTGGTAAACAGAACATCCCAAGTTTTTTCCTTGCTTGATCTTTTCTGTGATGAATATTGATAGGTACTTTTGTTCTCCAAATGCTTCTTTTCCTGATCTTTTTTTAAAAGATTTTGACAGTTAACTCAACTTCACTAATTATATGCTAATTTTTGTATGTGGTTTCTGATTTCACATACAGTTTCTACAGTTGCAAAGCTTGTGTTTTCATCAACAGATATTGCTGAATGCAAAATAAAGCTATATGAACAAACTGTCTTCCTTAATGAGCAATGTTAACTGGAGAGAGCCTGCACAGAGAGCATAAGCCCCGGATTTCAAACTGCATTTGCTACACACACGTTTACAGAAGTGCATGTCTAATTCCTATACAGACAGAACTTTAAATCCATGCTAAAGGGTTGTATTAAATGCCTGAAGACACCTACAGATGTTTTTTGTAGCCTCACAACAAGACTTCACATTCTTTAATTTCTGTTAATCATATTTACCTAATTTTGCCTATTAATGCTGTGTCATCTGGGAGGAAACTTCTCAAGCAACACTCTCCCTATGACATCTCGGAGTTCTTTTGACACATTTCATATGCTGTTTCTGAAAACCTGGTATTTGCACTGATTACCCACCCTAAAATCTAAATTGGGAAGAACAGAGCCGGGGGAGGTGACTTAGATGTGCACTGAACTCAAAAAGTAACCTGAACAGAGCCATTGGTAAATGCTTGAAATATCACACAGCAAATATCAACAGCTGCAACATTAAGATGAAGACATCTTGGTGATCTTGGGGGACAAATGATCAAGTCACACTGCTTGTAGACAGCAGTACCACTGTGTTCCAAAATTAGCACTACATATACTACTAAATGCAAAATCACCAGGAGTGGGGATTATCATCAGCCAGCTTCTTAAGAACAATTTTTCTACTTACACAGCAATTTAATAATATTAATGGTGAGAGGAGCTGAGCTGCCATGACTATCAGCTAATTGCATTAACATGTACAAAACACCATAAAAATTTCATGCAACATCTGTTTAGCAACCGTTCATCATGGACATATTAACAAAATCCATTATTTGCACCACTCCATCAGCTACCAGAAATCATACATACTTTGCTGCTGCCAACTTATTTAAAGTTCTCATTATCTACAACTAGCAGGTTATCTGTATGCTTCTAAACACAGAATTAGAGCAAAATAATATTAATTTTTAGAAAAATATGGTTTCAGGCTTTATTGTAAATGCAAAAGTCACCCAGACCCATTCATATGCAAAAGGCTCAGTGTCACAGTTTCTAAAGCCCAGACATTAAGCCAAGACGAAGGCTGTCTTGTTAACCACAATTACCTTAGGACAATGGACCCTAAAAGCCATAAGAAGTTAAAAATATCACAGTAGTAAAAAAGAGAGGTTGTTAAGTTCTACATAAATGTACTGCTTCCACTGAATGCCCACAAGTCAAGGATTTGTGCATCCAGACTGTGACTCCTCATGCCACAAATCACTGTCCATGTCCAGTGTATGTCATCTCCCCTTGGGAAGCCCTCTAGATTCCAACAGAACACAAACTGTCTCAGTGGCACTCTAGTAGGCACTGCTTTCTGCTACTCGTCTCACTTCAAAGCAGTCAAATAGATTTAACTGACACCTGTAAAAATTTTTTTCATCAGCTTCATCAAGGATGAAGTGTCACCAGAGCGTTCATTTCATCACCCTTAACGTTACCCACGTGCCACATCTACAAGTAAGAGTTCTGTCTCCCTACAAAAATATTTCAGTGACTTGGAGCTACACCTTACTGGAGTAACAGCTGCAGTTTTTGACAACAATTCTATTGAGATTACATGATAAATCTGAAAACAATTCCTCATCTCCCAAAGGTACACCAAAATCATCCTAAAGAAACTCTCAGAACCAAAATTACTTATTATGTATGAAATATGCATTGAAATTATTAGCAGACTTAAGACAGTTAAAGCTACAAAGTATTTTTAAAAATTTTGATTTTCATCACTGTTCTCACTATTTTCCTGTCCAAGAATAAAGAGATATATGACAAAAAAGTCTGTGATGACTCCCCTAAATCTTCTTCAGTCATCTCAAAGAGAAACCAAACAACCTTTCCTCTCCCCCTACACCAAATCCAAGAGATGGAAAACATTAGCTACAAAAATCAGTACAAAACTGTGGATTTTGCACTAGTGAAACAGATTTTGCCATTTTAAATAGTGTTCAGAACACTGCATGTGTAGAGTCTTTTTTAAACGTTTTTGCTATATTAACACTTCCTCTGAAACCACATTCTGAATGTGCTCCATCTGATAACTGTGCAATGCAGAAATTATACACTTGGAAAACTCATTATAAGATGACAGCATTATGTTAATGTGTATTAAAAATTACTACAACTTTAATTTTCCCTGCCTTCCCCCTCAAAAAAAAAAAAAAAAAAAAAAAAATCAGCATGTACTTTGGCATTAAAGATCTTTTGGCTTTTTTTTTTTTTTTTTTGCCAAGAAGTATGATTTAATAAAATAATACATTGTTGACTCACCACAGCATGTGCTATGTCTCATCTATAGGAAATAGTTCAAAGGCATCAACTTCATGCATGGGTTGCCATAGCTGATATTTGAGTCTGGCCTGCTGTTGGTACAGGCTTCTAATACTAGCCCTAAGCACAAAAAAAGAGAAAGAAATATTTGGGGTTTATTTTTCAAGTCTGATTGACACAGAAAATTTCAGAAAACTAAACTAACCTGGAATATCAATATCTGCACATTATATAACCAAGACTTTAGATTGTCCTTTGATAATACCATAATGCATCCTGTTCAGGCAGTATCTGTACCATAAATTTCCTTTCTTCCACACAAAGAAGAAAGGCAGGAGACAGAAAATAATGCAGAATGAAGTGCTGTTTAAATGGGAGAAGTGTGTCACAATTATTCCCCCACCAGCAAGAAAAAAAAATAAAACTCAAGGCCTTAGTGCTCAAGAGCACATGTTCAATACTGTTCAAATTGAAACGGCACTGAAAAAAAAAATCATAAAACTGATCTAATATAATTATCTTTGTTTCTACACTATCTATCTTTCTCAGGCCAGATCTTCAAATTTTTCCTTTGGAACAAGAAAGAGCAGAAACTTTACCTATAATAAGTTGAGATCCGGACACAGTCACCTGCCACCAATAGCTGGGGATGGAAATTAAATTTGATTTGTGACATTATTAACAGCCTTTAAAACTGTGTGATATGGATACATATAGGCATCAGGAAAGGCCTGTGAATTACTGCTATCTATCAAATTAGCACCCTCTTAAAGACAAATAACAATGCATGTGACAAAAATGTTCAGCTGACAAAGCACATGCAGTCAAGAAACTTACAGACAACCCCAAGAACTGTAGGAAAAAGCAAATGCTGTGGTATTACAATACTGAACAAAGAGAAGTAACAATCAAACATGGTGTTCTGGAACCTAACAACTGAACAAAACTAAGTGATTATAGTATAAGGTTTAACCTGTATGCTAACATGCTTTCAAGTATCTGAGAACTAAAACTTTGTACTAAGAACAGAAAATGAAAAATACTCATGAGAAAACAACTACTTAACAAAAAAAAAAACAAACAAAAAAAAAAAAAAAAAAAAAAAAAAAAAAAAAAAAAAAAAGACCAATTCAGGCTCCCAAAATCCCACCCTCAAATTTCAGTTCCTAATTTGCTGGTCTATTGACCTCTTAGTGTATAATCTTAGTGAAGCAGCTATTGACTTGACTGGAAGGCTCTTCTGGACCTCCAGCTTTTACTGATTATCTCACAAAAGTCCTGAGAGAGTCCAACATACCCAAAGATTAGCATTAGATCAGGTCCTTACACATCCCAAATTTCCCATGTCACTGCTGCGATGTGAGCAAGGGGCTGCACTCACACTGCTGGGAGAAAAACCCAGAACCTGCATGAAAAGACAACAGTTGTTTTTCCTTTTTCCTGCTGTAAAAAGATGCTGCCCTGTGCTCCAGGCATAGCCAGGAAGATCCTAGGGTACACTAAAGCTCATGAATTCACCTCCTTCGTGTAGAAATGAAACTGAGAACATACCACCACCACTAGTGAGTTCACACACTGAAACTTCTACCAAAAATCTCACTGTATAAAAAAACCAATAAGACTGGAATGTGTTGGGACTTAAATTCCCTGCCTTTCTCTTCTAAGAACTAGCCAAGTCTCAATCTAAAGCTTGCTAACAGAGCTACAGCTACCAGGCTAAAACACAGTAGAGCAGCTCAAGAACAGCTGTGTAACTTTCATGAACAGTAGAAAGGGGACCAGGAAATTCCATTCCATCCCCTCTACTGCTTTTGATTTCTACTTTAATTACTGGTGGTCCTTTTATGAGGGTTCATTTTCCTTGCAAGTAGCCTTTGAAACAGTGTGCAAGAATCAAAAGTAGAATATAAGCATTGAAGGCCAGAATTTATATATATAGATATTCAGTATTGTAGTCCAATGAAGACTCTCTACTCCTGATGACATAACAGAGCAGCAAGTATGGTGATTCTGCAATCACTAGGCTTTCAGGACATAATTTCTAGTAGTGCTATTAATGTAAGCTCAAAATGTAATCACTGGGATGGGAGGGGCTATGGGTATAGAATTCTTGCAATAAAAAAACCCCAAAATTTACTTGGATTTGAGAATTTACCAACAAGCCAGTGATATTTTCTGTAATTTGGAACTGTCCAATGAACTGGGTAGTATCTACTGAACAACAGTTTAAGAGACTGTCAATTTTAATGCTGGAGGCCTTTCCCTAAATGCAGCTTTTCTCTCTTCCAAGTCTTATGAAAATTATGATCTCGTCGGCAAAAGCAATGCTAAAACCACCCTCCTTTGGGCCTGCTTTAGCCCTCCCTTAAATTGGATGAATTTTGCAATGAACTGTAAACTACAAGTGAACTTTATGACCTTCTCCAATACCATGGCAGTGAAATTTTGATAACTCTCTCTTTGCTTTCCCTAGCCAGATTTGGTACTGTAACATTGTTTGAAGGTGTATTGATCCAGTACTGTTAAATCGCTAAAAAACAGCTGCAAACATACCAGCCACTGACAGCAGGGGAAAAAACCCCAAACCTACAGAAAACACTCATCCCTGTCATCTGCTCATACAAACCTGTGCGTGCACTGAAGGAGCTTTTTAACAATGAGACGGACATTTTCCAAACAGGCAGACATGCAGCTGAAGTTAACTTATTTTTCGTGGTAAATGATTTCTGTCCTTATCCTATTTAGGAACATCCTTGTAATCCTAACACTCCTCAACAAAACCATAATTACAACAGGACCCTGAAAAATGATCCATACTCTGAAACAGCAGGAGAGAGCTATGAGCAAGAGTGCAGTTTATTGAGAGTCAGGGAAAAAGAATATTGTTTAACGGCTGAGGTCAAATCACTTTTGTCGCTCATATCTGCATCCCTGTAAGACAAAGTCATTAGCTGACCCAACTGAAAGGGTATTCCTATGCCACCATTCCTAGCAGGAAGAGAGCAGACAGCCAGAGAACCACAGAAGAAAATATTGCTCGTGTTCCTGACCAGTGATTACATGGCATTGTGCTGAAAGAAGGTTAAAATAGTGGGGGTTTGGTGCACCCCATTTTCCCCAAGGCATGGGGACCAAAGATAGGTTATACATGGGCAAGGCAAACAGCCCTGTGCCATACCTGCACCATCCTGTTCTGTCTTAACCCTTCTCTTTTTCTAAAGCTGGGCTTGCAGGATAACCTCTGTGTCCTCCACCAAGCTGATTCCAGACTCTGATTAGTTACAATATACTTATTTGCATTTTCCTCCCAATACATTTCTACTCAGTGTCATAATTTCCCTCAAAATTTCTATTTCCACATAGTGTCAGTTTGCTCCTGTAGAAGTCTCTGGTAAAACTTACAGTGAACATATCAGAGGAGGGGAAAGTTGCACTGAGGATATCAGGAAGCTATGCAGCAAAAGGAGCCCATGTAAACAAGCTGACAATCCCCCAGCACACGGATGGTGTGAAACATGCCCATCATGGTTCACCGGGAGCACAGCCTGCTTATTTAACAATGCTGTAGCACTTAATTATCCAAAGCAAATTTCTATTATTTCTAATAATGTCACTGTTGTAAAAAACAAAACTAACATTTCTTCCTGTAGCAGAAGCTTTTTCTGCCAGAGGATCTCCCTGCAAAGCAACATTGATTTCACTGCAGCATCCACAGATTGTTAATTCTCTTTTGCAAAATAACTGGCCCATAGCTTGCTGTAAACACTTCTCCTGAAAGTTCTTGTGGTTCTGTAAAACCCAATGGGCTGAGTTGCTCACTTGAATCCCAGTAAAATGGAAGCATGATGATTTAAGGCTACTTTCTTAAAAACAACCCCCACCCCCACATCTAACAAGGTCTGTCAAACACTTCCACATACACACTTTTTTTTTTTGTCATTCAATCACTCTGCAAAAGGCCAAGACTTCTGTCCTCTGAATCTTCCTCCTTGTCCTCTCTTTATTTTTCCACATTCAAATTTTATACAGCTGTGTATGGACCATATAACCCTCACAACACCCTCATTTTTCTCCTGAACTGCAAGCCAAGACACCTCCTTCCCCCCAAAGCCTGCAGGCAGCGTTAGAGGTGATGAGGCTGAGTAAAACCTCACTGTTTACACGAGCCAGCTGGTAAAGCACCACCACACTGCCATCCGCGGAGTGCCCCTGCCCTGCTCTCACGGCCGCCGGTCACCCACAGCGCCCCAACATTAAAGCTCATACACACCCGAACACAGGAAAATGATGCTTCTCTGGCCACAAAATGGACAGGTGCAGCCTTCTTGCTTTGCTTAGCAGTTTACTTCATTAACCTCTCTCTCCCTCTCCCTCTCCCCTGCTTTAGTATTTTTTTTTCCTCAAGCAGCAATCAATATTCATCACCCCACCCTGCGAAAGCAGTTAGTCAAAGAATATTAGCATCAACCACCTACCATTCCTTGCTTGCGAGCTATTCTCCTCGTCCAGAAACCTTTTCCCCAAACTGCGACTTTAGGTGGTATTTTAAAATCACATTCCAAACAGTGCCAAGGAAAAAAAAAAAAAAAAAAAAGGCTATTTTTAACAATGGGGGGGGGGGGGAAAAAAAAAGGGGAAAAAAAATGGGCAGTTGGTTTCAAGGTAAATCACCGTTTCCCTTTAAAGAACTGAATAAAAGCCTGGGGAAGAGGGTAGAAGAGAACAGAAAAAGGGGAGGCAAAATGTCTGATAATAATGAAATAAAAGGGGAGGGGGGGAAGAGTGGCTTGCTGAATCACGCTCTTTCACTGCCTGGAAACCATTGTGCAGCGTGATGCTGGCTGTACCATTGTGGAACCTACCAGAGGAGACAGGCAGAGAGCTTGGGGAATGGGGCTGCTATGGCAACTGAAAGGAGCACACATGACGTCAAAGCACACAGAGGTCTCGCAGGGGGAGGGAGAGAAAAATCTAATCTGCAGCCACAGCCACAGTATCTCCTGGAGAATCAGGGGATAGAGCAGCCTGCAAAGGGAAGCTGAGCAGCCTCCTCACTTACCAGCAGCAGCAGCAGCTCAGACATCTGCAGTATAGAGGGAAGGTGGTAATAGCAGTGTGGATCTGCTCTTTTGTTTACATTAGCTGCATAAATGCCCATCACCCTAAAAAATGCAAACATCTTTAAAATTCAATCAAGTTTCAGCTTGGGAGAGGGATTTGAAAAAATAATAAAATTACAACATATGTCCTCCACAGCTATTGAACACAGCTACTGCTTGAATGAACAAGCAGTGCAACTCTCATAGAGTCCCTCAGAAGCCCAAGGACCTGCTAAAGATCTCCCCATCAGCAGTATGTTATGCCCACTGCTAGACTGCCACAAATCCCACTTCTAAAAACTACCACTGCACAGAGGAACTATTGCATTTTTTGCTCACAGAACCAAGCAGAGTTGGTGATGACTTCTGATGCCCCCAAGTTTAAAAATTGAGCAGATAACATTTCTTCTGCACTCATCAAACTGCAGGATGTCTTTTTTCCTCTGACATAAAACAGCAAAGAAAGTACACTGGAAGGCTACTACACTTCCATGAGATTTAGGCTAGGATAAGAGCTAGTCAGAAATATTATCATACAATCATAGAATGGTTTGAGTTGGGAGCAACCTTAAAGATCATCCAGTTCCAATATCCCTGGGCAGGGATGTCACTGATTTGACCAGGTTGCTCAGAGCCCCACCCAACCTGGACTGGCACATTGCCAGGGACGGGATAGCCATCCTTTCATTCACCTTTCATCCATCCATCATTCTTCATATCTAACCTAAACTTGCTCTCTTTCAGTTTGAAGCCATTCCCCCTCGTCCCATCATTCTAGGCCCTTGTGAAAAGTCCCTCTCCATCTTTCCTGTAGGCTCCCTTCAGGTTATAGAAGGCCACAGTTAGGTCACCCCAAAGACTGCTCCAGGCTGAATCATCCGTTTTGCCTTTCCTCCTATTATGGTGACATTCTCTCTTGCCAAAATACCTTCTCAAACAACCAAACCATTTCCTTCAGTATATCAATCTCATTGGTCAAAAAGAACACCAAGCAACTCATTGCAGCTTTCCCACCACTGGTCTGAATATTACGCAGGTTTTACCACACCCAGAGCCAAACATAGTCCTGTGTGACCAGGAACTCAAGCACACAGGTTATCTAACCCAGGCTGGGGAACTCCTGCTTTTCTGAGGTGCACCCAAGTGCCTTTAGTAGCCCATACATTGACATATGGCATGACACAAACATTTAAATCGTTTAACGTAACTATAGGCAGAGTGAAGTCAATGGCTGTGATGGGGCCCTGAGCTATTTGTCGCCCATTCTTGCCTACATATACCACTCCCCCTTCTCCATTAGCCTGTTTCTCCTGCATGCTCTTATTTTTTGGATGTGAAGGTTTTTGTTTTGATTCATGTATCATTCCTGCATACATAAATACATGCATGAAGGTCTGAACACATTTAGTTGCAGTGAGAAAAAGTCCTATAGTTCCAACTTTCACACAGCTGTCTCCCCCCCCAATTTACTTAACAGCTCTACCACAAGCTAACAACCACCACAGAAAGTCCTCCCCACACTCTATATATCACTAAGAGAAGATGTGAAGTTGTCCTGCCATTGTCACCAGTGCCCTGTGGAGGCACAAAGGGCAGCAGGGCACAACTTCCACCGCAGTTTGTGAATGCCTGCTCAGTAGAAATAAGCAGTAAGCCAGATACTTTTAATGTGTCAAGCTACTGGTCTCAGTACTGGTCTTCTTCAACAATTCACTATTTTTACGTAAAATACCAGGACGAAATTACCTCTCTGAAAGTTTTTTTCCTTAAAAATATAAAATATATCCATATACATATTTTTCTGTATTACAAAAACATTCAGGATACAATAAATCTAAGTTTCATAGAAAAAAAAAAACAACAACCCCACCCTATTGTGTGAGTCAGGAAAATACCTTTGAAAATACCACTAACTGACCACTCACTGGTGCAGAAGGGATTAAGGGTGGCTACTTCTGACATAATTACAGGAGTGGGGTTGGAGAAACAGAGAGGAGACAAAGAACCTAAGCATCTGCAGAAGTGATAGAAGCTTTGGAGTACAATTGAGATACTTTACCTTGAAACAATGTATCTAATGAAAAATAGTGGCTTTTCAAATGCTTCTTTTCCCAATTACGGGATGCTGCTTCCTCAAGCTTAACACAAATTCTCTCCACATTCATCTCGGGTGATTACAGTGTCCTCCCAAGATGCTTTACTGGCTGGGCCAAGATACACCAAGATGCCACAAAATGCATCCCACACTGGAATCAGACCTCAGCTAAACACTGTAATGGCCTGACACAGTGCATCAGACTGGCATCAAACAATTTAAACAAATCTTTTTTGGCACCAGTTTCCCAGAATAGCTGCCCAAGTCTTAACTGGTGGATATGCTCTCTGTGACAGGTAAGGCCAGAATTGGGTATGGTCTAAATTTAAGGTCGACTGGATGTGAGCAGAAGTTTACAGCACAAAATTAGCCACAAAGGTCACAATGAGCCAACTAAATTAACTTCAGCCAAGCTCTCGGACCTCCTCTTTGTGCTTGCAAAGCATTCAGTGTTGGTCCTCCTTAGTACAAAAATAATTTCATTACAAATGTAAATTCTGCATACAATTTGTATCCCAGGAGATGAAAGCTGGAATGTACCTCTATCATTGATTTTTCATGAGAGACACTGGGAGCACGTTTCTCCCAGAGCCTGCTGCACGGATGGCAGTATGTAGCCACTCCTGAATTGCCACAGTTTGCAATCCAGCACATCAAAGCAATCTGAACTTGGTGACGGCTTAATGCAGTGGGTTGCAAACTGTGATGGTTTAAGAGCTGCTACACGCCCTCTTCAGCTCTGCCTGCCTTACAGGGGTCATATGGTTCTTAATCACATTAAGTTAAGGCCACTACAATAAAATCCTAGTGAGCAAGCATCTTCATGTTTTAAGGCATAAAGCAACAAACCAATCTCTGAACAAATTCTTCCACCCAAGTCGGTGCTAAAGCCAGGACTAAGGGATTTCTCAACATCACTTTCAGCCACAGTTTTGCATAATTCCAGTCTGATGCAATGTTGCGTATCCAGTGGAACAGTGAAGGTGTGTGCCAGGCTCTCCATGGAACCAGCCACTGCTGTTCTCCCCAGGTATGTACCCACTGTACACGAAATCCAAGAGTGTCTTTGTTCCAAAATTATTCTTCAAGAAGGGTGCAATATAGCAAATTCTTTTTTTGCAGCTCTCATTTGTCTGCCATACAATGCTCCACTGTACTGAACTTCTCAGCTAGTTTTTAACAAAATAAAAAAAAATTACAATGCCTTATTCAGTCTCATTCTCAAGGAAAAATTACTGATGAAGGTTGACCTGGACTTTACCCCAGACAAAATAAATAATAATCTTGGATTTTGTGTTCAACTCCATCAAGAGGCCTTCAAAGCCATTACATTTTCTACATTGTTATATGCTAATAGTTGAGAAAGGTTTTAAAAAATTTAAGCAAGCTACACATACTCCTATAACCCCTCTTACACCCCCTTTCCTTCCACTACCTCTTCACTGCCGTATCATGAAGAAGTGGACGTTTTAACCTCAGGACTTCTTTAACTTTTTTATACAGGCGGACAAATGTAACAGAACTAAACTGAGATGGAGTATTAACGATGACCAGCATCATGTCAGCTTTCTATGTAACTCTGAGGTGGAAAAGCACAACCTAAACCTTCCTGTTACCTTCATGAGGCCTAACCCATACAGAGATGCTGCAATTACAAAGCGTAATTGGAGACAGAGCCGGGTAACTGAGAACAGGCAGTGATATCACAGGGCAGGGCACGGCTGTTGGACCAGTCCACTTGATTCATTTTTTCACAAGGGAGGTTTTAAGTGAAAGAAACAGTGAATCAGCACAACAGATGCGCCAGAAGAATTCTTAAAAGACAGATTGATTAGCAATAAGCAATCTAAGGAGTTGCACTGATCACTGGCTTGTACTTAGTACAAACAAGAACAAAATCCAGCAGATATCTGACCAAAATGCATTATTTTAGATATTGAAATCCTAGCTTAGATGTAGTAGAGGACAACAGCAAATTCAGAAAAAATGGTTCTTCAAGAGTGCTTTTCATTACCCATACATTTCTAAATCAAATCTAAGATAGGATAAAACAAATCTCTAGCAGATATGCATTGAGCAGCAAAACCACAGGCAATAAACAGGAGAAATGTGCACACAAATGCATGCACATGAATATACAAACTCGAAGGGTTCAAGCTTTTACACTCATCAACATTAGAAAAAGGATGTCAGGACAGAAAGCCCATAAACATGAAACAGCAAGATGCACATATATGTCACTAGCAGTAAATTAGATGTACAAAACTGGACTGTTAAATACTTACTTCAGTAGAGGGAATGAACTTAGTGAATAACTTCAAGCATCCAAGTGTTAGAGAAACACGACTGTCTCACTGTACATGAAACTATTTAATCTGTACCTTCAATTACTCCATCATTAGTGAAAAATATTTTACTACTTATTTGATGACAGATATCAAAATAACAACTTTGGCACACAATAATACTGCTGCCATTTTTGAAACTGCTTTGTCTGCTGTCAAGGGCTGCATGTCCTGTAAAACTCTAGCAAATAAATATACCCTAAAATGTGCTAATATAATTTTGAATAAATTTATCATGGGTCTTTTATTGTTCTAATGACATAAAACATTACATAAAATGCTAAAGGTGCCATAAACCAAATGATTACTATAAAAAGAAAACAACCTTAATTCTAAATTGCCATCTGAAGGTAATGCCATGAACTGCTCAAGTCTTATTTAATTTTAAAAACTGCCACTTCCTGTATTCAGTAATTCTTCCAGAGTGAATGATTTCATGCTCAATTTTCCCTGCAGAGATCCATAAGGCATGTATGAAGGATTCAATTACAAATGATTCCAGTACAATAGAGCACTAAACAGAATTTCATCTTGTTTCAGTATGCAAACAAACCAGTCCCTCCCCCAAATGAGTACTTTCCCCATTTACGTAACATGAACACACAGCCATCATTTACAACATTTCACAAGTTTACCTGAAAACCATGACACACTTCCAGCTGACTTCTGTGAAAAATTCCACACTGTCAGTTCACTTTGCTACGACCATAAAATTAAATCAGACTGTGACAGATGGTGTCCAGCCTGTCTGAAGATATTATCTGTTGTATAAATATTGATGATTTCAATAAGTTGTGCTCCAAATATACATTTTGAAACAATACAGATTCCTATCTTGAGCTAACAGTAAAAGCTTTGGCTATACTATCATGACAATAGTATGTTCCCCAAGGTAGGATTTAGAAGATATGGGCCAAATAATTCTCTTGGCTAAAAAATGTTGTTTTCAAAGTTGCACAGACTTATTGAAATGGGAAAAGAATGCATTAGTAGATTTAGTGAACTACATGGATTTCAGCACCCTGCTGAGAGATGGCTCAACCTCCTCTGCTACAGAAAACTCTGGCTCCTGGGTTGCTTCAGAAGCTTTTAATATACTGCCTTTTCTTATAAAATCTTTCTTGGTACATTACTTGCTTGGGAATTGTTTAATTTCTCAAATTTAATTCTCACATAAGAGAAGATTTTTTTCTCAAGCTCACCAGGTGATTCTTTCACTTACCAAGTCCTGATTACACATTTCTTGCACATAAGCAAGTCTCTGCTCCCAAAAAACAAACAGTTCCATCTAAGACTACACACTAAGATTATATAATGTCAGAATTAGCAGTACATGATCTTATTTTTTTTAAACCAATTGGGCTGACTGCCTCCGTGCACTTGGTTCCCCCAAGTATTTCTTCCAAATACATGACTTCAAAGGTGCTCTTGTTCCCCTTTGGGAGCATGCCGCTTCTCTTTCCCCGGCTAGCTGATGTTGAGAGTGGGGGGGCGGCAGTTTTTCCCCCTGGAGCTCCATTGAATCCCAGTTGTCAGTCGTTTCGGCGCAGTATAAAACACAGGCAGCGCACACGGGTCCCAGAGAAACTTTATTTGATGGTGTTTCTTCCCCTCTTTCTTCCTGGGCCCCCATTAAGGGGCCAACAAAGTCTTATATCTCAGGGGAATGGCAGGGGCAGACCCAAATTCCAACAAATCAGGAGAGTTGGGAGTAAAAACCTAGGTGGGGAATACCAGTAGTGAACCAATAAACTTCCAAGGAAGAAAAATAGTTTTAGGAAATGGGTAAAGTTTGGAGAAATAGAATCTAGAAACTAGCTGACGACATCTCTGGGAAAAGGGTGGAGACAAAAGAAAAAACAGCACCAAGGAAAAACACTAAATCACAAATCAAACCATAGACCTACTGATAAAACAAAAAGCACGACACAACAGGAGCAGAGTGATCACATAATGGAAAAAGCATTTTTGGACGTTGTATTTTATCTCAGCCCTGACCTAAGAAATAGGTCAGAAAGGTTGCAGCTCAGAGAGACAGAAACTAGCCCCGAGGACTCCAGCATTGCCTGTGAGTTAAAAAGAAGTAGAACAGCTAAACTTTCATTTGATTTGTACAAAATTCATTCACAACAAAACACAGCAAGATAAGGTAGGGCAACTACCCAGTGCATTATACATGAGATGCACTCAAATCTCAAATCATGTAAAAATTCCCTCCACCACACCTGCTTTCCACACTTGACGCCTCAGGAATGCTTGTGGTGGTCTCAAACGCTGGACAAAGGCAGGAGAGTGTGAATTACATGTAATGCTGCACCAGCATTTGCATGAACCCTTCCCACCTGAGGCAACACTGCCCAAGGGAGCCTTGGCTGCCTCACCTCAGCAGGAGCAGCTCACCCCGCATCTCTGTGTCACACAGGCTGGCACAGGGCCTGAGAAACCACATTTCCTCTTCCTCCCACAACTCCTCATGTAATCCAAGGTCCCTATTGGAATGGGTACAAACACAATTTAACCTCACACTCAGATTCTGTTTGCCAAGACAGAGCAGCAGACACATCTGAAGATAAACAGAATAAGACCCTTGGGGTTGTTGCTTCCATGTCATGCTCGGATGCTGCTATCATACAGCACTGTGCAGGTCTGTCAAAGCAACACTTTAAACACCATATTTCAATATTGATTCTGGAACAAAGCAGCAGCTAAGTGAGGACAAGGCACAAACTGGCTGTGCTCGACAGCTCCATAATTGCCCAAAGGTGCAGAATAGAGATGTGAAAAGAGAGTAATTCCAAGGCAGCATATTTCAATTTTAGAATTGAAGTAATAGCTCTGATATAACAGAGCTATTCATGTTTTCCAGGCATTCTGATTCCACTTAGGCATTGTTAGTGCTTCTAGCCCTTCCCCTTCTTCACTGCCTCACCATTCTTCCTTCCATCCTGCCATATTGCAAAGAATGCTCAGAAACAGCAAGAAGAAAAAAACAAAAACAGAACCCCAAACCCCAAAAAATTTATGCACTCATGAAAATCCTGCCAAGGCCAGAGAAACATAAGGATCCTAATCTGTTACCTCACTGAAAAAACAGAGAGATGGTGTGATCAATGTCTGTTTCCCTATATTGGAATAAATTATCAGATCTAGACAGTCATGTAAACTTGTAAATCAGGATAAATCTTCAGCCAAGCAATTGGAATATCAATCTAGGCAAAGCTGGAAAATGAAAAAAAAAAAAAAAAGTCCATACCAACATGTTCTGAAAGTTATGCCAAAAGCCCCTGGCAGGCCTTAGTCTAATACTGCATTATTTCTGCTGACAGGAAAGTCAAGACCATAACCTGCCTCAAAGTTTAAAGACTTAGACAACCACTTCTGTTGACTGAGAATAGTTTGCAGAGGCCAGTTCTCAAGGATTATTCTTATACCTGTTCCAATTACATCACTGAAGAGGGACTGCAACATCCTATGATGTTTATGGTGGGGAAGAGACAAAATATTCCAGAAAGAAAAAATATTCCTATTTATTAACTCAAAAGCAAGAAAGTTTGAAATTCAGGACTGATAACTACTGAAATAGACCACTGACTGCTGGAAATAAAAAACAAAACCAAAGTTAGCATCTGCAGAAAATTCTATCATCTGCCTTCAAGTGAGAAAGAGAAGCTCTAAATCATAGTTTAGCAAGTGACCATTTTAGAGAAGAAAATAACACTGGGTGTCTGTATTTGAATCCTAAGAATTAGCATACTGTGGGGATGGATTTATCTACAGTGGTTTTTACTGAGGGCCACTACAAATTCCTGTGATACCCTGTGTTTATTTTACTTGAGCTGAAATCCAGGACAATAAACAGAAACACTTCTGACTGACACCTACCTGGCAGGTCTCTCTCCTGTGTTTTCCCCTCAGTGATTTGTCTTATTTGCCCTGGACTCAAGCAAAACAAACACATTATGGAAATCATACACTTTGAATCCAAACAACGTTCTTGGGCGAGCTGGACTTCGTGCATCTTATGGAGCACGATTCTGTCATCTCATCATGAGCACTTGATGGTATTTGAGACACTGTCAGAAGTCCAGGACATCTACACAGGGCTGGACATCAAGGAGAGCTACATGCCTCCTGAACTAGCATCCTGATAACAAACAAAATTCCCTGTGGCATTTCACATGCCACTGGTATCTGTGTTTATGCACCTGATTGGTTCCTCATGTCCTTGGATATCAACTCCACACCAGCCAGCTGCCTGTTGTCAGCTCCAACTCAGGCTGCAATTTATGACATGCTCCAACTTACCTTCCACTGTTATCACAGACAGATGAAGCAAGATAACAACATGAAACTCTGGCTTGGAAGACACCCATGAAACATCTCTTGTTTCCTCTTCTTTTGATCCCAGATTCTAGGTGTAATCTTGACATGGATTCCTTTCAAGCATAGCACTTTTCCTCCCGAAACAAAGCACCAGGTGCCCCAATGAATCCTTGTCAATCAGTGAAGCTCTTTCATCTGCATGCAGTGTTATTTAGAGTTATTACCAAGGCATTAAACCATCCAGCAGGTGACAGCTGACACACGTTTTGTAAAGTGGCTTTGGGATGAAAGACATTGAAGGCATTAAAAAAAATTAAGTTTAATACTGTAATATAACAATTGTTAATAATATCACTTCTGAACTGGTAGCACCTTCACATGAAGAATGTCACATTCACCTTTTTTTCAAATGGCAAGATTCACAGGAAAGGAACATTCTAATTTTTTTTTTTAATTAATTCCTGAAATCAAGGAAAGTACTTGAAATTCCTATGAAATAATAGAATTAATCAGAACTTAGTGAGAAAGCCTCTTGAAGGAAACAAAAACAGAGGACAGCAGCCAAAAGTTACTTACCCTGGAATCAGTGATCACTGCACAGATTCAATAAATCAAGTTTACACAAAAATTATAGAGTGCTTGCATATCTTTGTTTCAACTGACTTTTCTTAAGTGAAGTTTTAATAATTTCCAATTGCAAGCATATTTATTAACCTCAGCACAGAAATAGCTGTACTGTCTTTTGAGTGCTTCTGTCGGTATAATCTTAACATTTGTCACAAAAAATTCAAAGCTGCTCCACTTTTGCATCTGGTCAGCCTTTTTCTTTCCCTTTAGGATAGAAATACATTTTGCCTGTATCTTCAAACCAACAGTTCTCAAAGATTCTCATAACCTGCATTGTTGCAGGTAACTGCTTTTGAAGAGGTGCTCTCATTAACACAGAAAATTCCTGGAAATTAGATGAAGAGTTCCAAGGTTTTGTGCTAACAAAGCATGAAAAAGAAAAGCAAGCTACCAAGAGTCACCATTACTGCCAGCAGAATGGTAACATGGAAATTGATGCCAAAAGTAAGTAAGTCTTAATTTTTAGTGGTTACCCAGCAAAAGTGTATAATAATAATTTTGGTGGTTTCTTTTTTAAATTGGCATTGAAAAGATTGGGAAAGAAGACATGCAAAAAAAAACCCAATTCTTCACATGTTAACTGGAAAAGAAAACATTGCCAATCCGTGAAATTCCTATTAAAGTCATGGCATTTCACTTCACTTTCCCCCTTAGACAAGCAGCAAGGAAGAAGAACAAATTCCAAAGTAGTTTTAGCTTCTTTCCTATCACAGAAAAAAAATAAAAGAATCACACAACAGATGGACAAAATGCTATATAACGAAACCTTCATGCTGGGGACTGTACTTAATACGTGCCATAAATAGCCGCCTCAAAACCGCCCCAGATCACTTCACCAAACCCAACATTTACTACAGAGCCTCTTTTAAAATCACTGGGCTCAGTGAGAAAACTGCATACCTAGGAGTGGCCCACTGACACATCTGTCTTTCAGGCCTGTGGTTCCCTTGGACGGAATCCAGATCTCGGAGCTGTGATCCAAGGTTTCCCGTACAATGTCTGGGGAGGAACAGGCATTCAAGCCAAGCTTATCTAAAGCTGCAGGCATGAAAGATGACAACCAGCTAGTTATCTCAGAGGAAGCATTTTCCACTGCACTTGATCCAAATTCCTTTCTCTGTCCAGAACATGGACAGTCCAGGTCTCCTCTCACAATCCTGGGAGCCTGCAGCTGTTCTTTGAATGGCCAGAGAAGGATTCCTGTTTAGTTTTGAAGTGCAGCTGGAAGAAGCTGCAGTACTTTAAGCTAATAGCTCAGTGGCATAACCACTTTCCCAGGCAGTGGCAGGCTTGGATTCACTGCACAGAAGTGAATGCAAAACCCTAAAATCAGAAAAATAAAGCACAGGGGAAATAACTCACAGAATCACACAGAGTCACTGGGTTGAAAGAGACCTTCAAGACCACCAAGTCCAACCCAGCCCTAACACCTCTACTAAACAATGGCACCAAGTGCCACATCCAGTCTTTTTTTAAACACATCCAGGGATGGTGACTCCACCACCTCCCCTGGCAGACCATTCCAGTCCTTTATCACTCTTTCTGTAAAAAAACTTTTTCCTAACATCCAACCTATATTTCCCTTGGCACAGCTTAAGACTGTATCCTCTGTCAGTTGCTGCCTGGAGAAAGAGACCAACTCCCACCTGACTGAAACCACCTTTCAGGAACTTGTAGAGAATGACAAGGTCACCTCTGAGTCTCCTTTTCTCCAGGCTAAACACCCCCAGCTCCCTCAGTCATTCCTCACAGGGCTTGTGTTCCAAACTCACTTGTGCAGTTCTGCAAAAGGGGTAAAAGAGGATCCTTGGGTTTATTCCTATGACTGTTTAAGCAGAGAGAAGCAGTTTTTGGAGCATCAAAAAATAACTCAGACCTGTGCTGAATCTGCAAAGCCACTAAGATGGCAGGCGCTGCCTTTCATATCTCTCTCTCTCTGGCTGCTTTTCCTAAATAAAGTATTCGCAGCTGCAGTCACAAAGAGCCCAGTTTAACTGATATGAATGTTTTCAGCTCTACCCTATTTCTCAATCCCTGCATTTAAGCGAGATGTAAGTGATTATCTCATCTGATACACACAGAAGGGCATAGAATTGCAGGTGCCAAGATAAGGAAGTGATAAGACTTTACAGCTTTGTGTGTTTAAAAACCCTCAGATTGTGAACACTTGTCCTTTTCACCACTGCTCTGAACAGCAAAGGGAGGATGAGGGATAAGCCACAGACCAGCCTCAAAATTTCAAACAAGTTTTTTTTATTTTATCCTCAACTCCTAACAGCTGAAGATGAATAATTTATCAAAAATATTAGTCAAATATTAGATACATGATACTGTGGGTGTGGTCCAGGTCATCAGATGGTTTCCAATTGCTGCAGACTGGATGCCATTTTCCTAATTTCATTATGTTTTCATTAACAATATCAGGTAACAGTTATTACCAAATATTTTACTTCCTGCCCTAGAAAAGTTATGTGCTATGCCTGAATGAAATAACCAAAACCAAATTTAAAAAAAATTATCCTATTGTTCCATTTCATAGCGTGTTCACTTCATCCCTTCTGCTTTTTGCTTGCATCCTTCATTTAAAACTTCATTACTTCAGAAAGAAGCAAACATTTTTGATTTAATTATTCCTGCAAATTGAGGTTTGGTTTTTTTTCATATTATTAAAGAAAGATCTTTAAGTAAAATGTTTATTGTCAGTACAGAATAAACCAACAACAGCTACAAGAATTGTTCCATCAGCCCAGTGACGCCAGTATTGAAGCAGTTTGCCTTGGACAAGATAAGAAGATGATTCAGATGTGAGAGAGTAAATCAGACCCTTGGATAACAGAACCAACAAAAAAATAAAGACAAACTTTAACTCCAATGATTGGCTTGATTTAGTATTAATGAAATACTACATTTGTTTGGGTGTTTTTATAACTATCATAACACTTGTGAAACTAGATTATTTAAACTGTTAATATCCTGGGTTACAATCCTTGAAAGCAGTTTGAAAGTTCATTAGAATAGGCCTGTTCTGACATGATCAACCGAGTGAATGTCATTTTACAGTGGTTATCCTCGGGACTGGAGAGATTTCTTGTCAACAAAAATCTTGTGTAACTCTCCCATCCTTTCCAGAACACAGAAATTAAAAACCTCAGCAAAACTGAAACTTTGGTGCCTGAAAGAAAATGCAGGAAGTACAGATTCCAGAAGTCACTTTCTGTGACCCTTAATATTTCTCTAGGCAGAGAGGCCATTTTTATTCAGCAATGCTTATTGCTTTTTTGCCTGTAATACCTTGCAACAAGAGCAGCTGGTCCATTTTCATCTTCACAGAAAAGAAAACACCAGTTATGTGCAGCCACCATACCTTTATGTAATTGCATCTGTTCTTGAAATATCAGATCTACACAAAAATAAGCATTAATTATCTTCTTTTTTTTCTTTCCTAGAAAATGCATGGAGAAACATAGCTAATTTTTCCATTATAATCTATTTTTCACATATAGATCCATACATAGCAGCCCTTTCTATGCAGACACCAATATCACAAAAAAGCTAGCAAACCTCACCTTACTTTCATTTGATCATGTCATACAAGTTTTATGCTCAATTTCCACAAAACTATAGAAACCCATGTTCAGAATGCAGGTTTTTTAAATTTCAAATTCTTTGCAGGCATGCATTTTGCAGACAGCTAAACAGAGAGGCAATGCAACCATCCACTACAAAATCTATTTTAGCCCATTATGAGCGAGTCATCTTTTCCCCACCTGTCTGTACATGGGAAAGAAATGCTCAAGTCAATAAAGATTACAGTGAAGTAGATTGAAGGTACAATGATTTCTATTTCAGGTTCAAAACTATTTATATAATAGAATTTTAAAATGTTTTGTCTTGGAAGGGACCTTAAAAATCATCTACTTCCAACATCCCTGCCATGGGCAGGGGCATCAAGCAGGATTTCAAAGGATCAACCATCACTTTAAAGCCATATTTATATCCCAATGACCTTATTATAGACATGTTATAGAACTTTTCTGATTCCTATGCAAATCCAAAGGTTTCTTTACAGCTGAGTTTGGTATAATTTGACTTCCACTTGTGGGAAGAGAGACTTCAGGTTTCTGTTTTTCCCCAGGCATTCCAGAATGGCTGTGACTGCACTTCAGCTTTGGGCTGGATGCCAACAGTGACCTGGTAGCACTGAGAGATCTCCCAGATGTTCCCTGATGCTCCTGCACAGTACATTGCACACACCACCACAACTGGTATTAAAAGGAGTTCTCCCTTGGGTCCAAGCTGACCTACATTGCTGATCTTCTCCTTTTATCCCAGTACAGCATGGTGCAGCTCCAGCACAGCTCTCCCACTCCTCTGCTGTCTTTCCATACGTAAACTACACAAATAAGAGGATTTATAAAGAAATTGGATAACATTGAACTACTGCTGTCATACCTTTGTATTCCCACCCACCTCTTCTTGCTCTATGTGAGACCTTTGGGTCCACGCACACCTCCACATCCCACTGCTCTGTACCAGGCACCGAGGGAGCACACAAAGTAAGGAAAAGCCTCCCACTGCATTCAGCAGTGACACTTGGGCAGGTCACAGCCCCTTGCCTGGGGCTCCAGCTGCTCTCCCCAACCCAGGGCACAGCCTGCAGCGCCCACTGCAGCTGCTCACACAGCTACTGGCACTGTGGGTGCTCCTCAACACGGGCAGATCTTGAGCATGATGGAAACATCAAGGCCTCTGTTTTAAAGATTTTAGCTATTTAAGAAAAAAAAATTTCTCCCTTTGCATAGGCTGGAGGCTGCACATGGGGCTTCATCTTTTCATTTAGTTTTGATTATGATCAGTGGAATGGGTGCACACAGCAAGCAGCATTCCACAGATTCACTGGCATCAGCACCTGTATGATATCAGCACAGTCATGTAAAGAAACTATAATACAAGCCTGGAGAATACAACACCTGCAAAGGGCCTATGTAATTAAACCCTTCCCATCGACAGGCAGAGCTGAAACAGTTCAAGATCCTAGATAAAAGGTGTCAGGGAAGACAGACCTATTATTTATCACACAGCTAGCAAGACCAAATATAAAAGACTAACCAATAGCCTTTCCAATCCCACACTGCCAGCTGGCACTAAATGATAAGTGAAAGCACTGCAAAGTGCTTTTTCCCTTGCCTTTATAACAGTGCAATTTTAGTAGGTGGTGTATGGCACATTGCCATTTCCATTTTTTGAGTGCAAAAACCTTGTACAGGGAACAGGGAGTACAGCCAACAGAACCAGATCCACCTAGAACTTTGAATTCTTTCATGGGCGAGCAGCAAATGTTTGGGGTTTGGGTTTTTTTGGTTAGTCTTCATGCTCAACAGTATGCACTTATTTGAACAAACTGTTAAAGCAAGCTTTTAATAAATGCATTATCACCAAGAGGTTCTCATTTATCTTCAATTCTGCCTAAATCGGTTTTGCCAGAGGGATTCACAACCAGCTATATACAAATTCTCCCAGGAGCAGCAGAATCCCTCACACTACAGTCTGCAGTGGGTGGAGGCATAGGACTCAGAAACCCTAACACCAATGGATGACATGGGAGTCCCTGCATTCAGCCCTACTACTTATCTGAAGGATTAGACAGGGGAAGCCCTAATTGATTCACCCTTGCTGTATCCAACCCCATGTTCATAACCAGCCTACTTCAAGAGGTCAGCCTCTAGGACACAGTGTTTGGTGCTACAGACACCACAGAAGGCACTTTTTGTGCATACAAGTAACTGCTGATATGATGGTGAGTGTTCACACTCATTTACTAAGGCAGATACAAGGCAAGTACACATTGCTGAAAGAAAAATCTCTTTGCTCCAACTTTATCCTGGGAATAATAACAACCAAAAAGAGAGTTGTAGTTACAAACCTACCCAAATAGCAGGATGCAAGATTCTTGGTGAATTTTACCAGTACATGATTATCTGTGGGGTTTTTTTTTTTACTATTTATTGTATTTGTGGTGGCTCAGTGTAAGCAGTTCTTTTTCTGCATTTAAATCGCTAACTAAGCAGGATAAAAAAGGCAGATTATGTGACAGACTTCTTTCAAAACCTGGAGACTCCCAAGACCAGTCTAAGAAAACTGATAAGCAGGCTGAAAACCTGAAAAATCATGGATAATAGCAGGGATTAAAAATAAACGCATCTCAGAATAAGACTAGTGCTATTGCATGTCGATGTTGCAGAATTGCATTGGCATGACAAAACACTGTTGTTGGGGCCTGACTAAATTAACTGCTGCACTGCCTCTAAAATAAGACAAAAATTACATTAAAAAACCACTGCACACAGGGAGAAACGTTTTACAGAAAATACTGTTTTGTGGCCATCTGCCTGTCAGTAAGACCAGGCAGTCCTTTAAAGGTTTGAATAGGAAATCCCATCCATCTCTGGCACCTGAATCCACCCCTGAATGACACAGCTTAACTTAAGCGCCTGAAATAAATATACTAAAAGCTTATAATTCTGAATCTGGGGGGGTTTAGTTTGGTTTCCACTTAAACTATTATTTATATTATCTTCAACAAGTAAGAATAGAAATAATTATTTTAAAAATGATAGATGTTACCATGAGAAGTCCCTCTAATAATTTTGAAATGTTTAAGGAAAAAGAATTTGTATGAATAGAATATGTATGAATAGGGTACAATGATAAAAACTAAATGCTGTGGGCTACCAGATTCATGCTTTTAGTGGGTTTTGGTGTCAAGTTTCTCAAAACACATTTTGTTATTTTAGTAAAACAAATTATTTTTAGGATCATTTAGAATGAAAATGCAAGGTATAAGAAATTTTTTTTGAGGGAAGATTAAGCAAGTAAGTCTTACTAAGATTAAGCAAGACATAAGTCTTACTAATACAAAATAGAAATTTTTCACAAGATAATCCTACCAAGTCCAAGACTCATACAATTGAAATAGTACTCAAAAAAGTTTAAACTTCCTTCTCCATATGAAACCAACAGTAGTGGAATTGGAGTGCAATAGGACTATGGCAGCAATAAACAAAAAAATTCCACAAAGCAGAAAACAAAACAGTTTTGTAAAGGAAGATAGACTCATACCTAAAAAACCTCCAAAACCAATATATAAATAATTTATCTTTCATATAATCAGGAATGTGACTTGGTTGTGGAATACATATAGACTGAGAGTACAAAAACAAAGACTATCTCAGAGAATGCCACCAGATAAAATTATTGACAAATTTAACAACTAATTCTATTATAAAACTTAGCAAAACCACAGTCATTACTCGCCATGTGGTCAGCACCTTAAGAAAGTCAGGGTTTTGATTTGATGAGGATTTTTTTCCTAAAAGTCATAGCAAAAAACCCAATGCAAATCTCCTCTATGTCCAGGACTCGCTGAGAGCTTCTCCTGAATGCAAATGTTTTTCTCAACCACAAAAAAAGAAGGAAAATGAGAGAAAACTCATTTGTGAAGAGAGGAAAATGAGAGAAAGAAGAAGGAAAATTAGAGAAAACTCTCAGGAGTATCTGACCTCATGGCAGGCAAGAGGGATAATGTTCTCCTCAGATTCCCAATGAACTCAGCTGTGGGATGCCCCGGTCTCACCTGTGTGTTGAGACACACACACACACACGTTTTTATAGCATCACAAACTTCTTGTTGTGGAGAACCTAAAGGTTTAAAAAAAATATTTTTTTTTAAAGTGTGTTTATTATAACTGAGGCAGCACCTGCGACTTGCTGAAAGCCCAAATAACATGAGCGCCTTCTCTACGGAGGGGGCCCTCTGGGAAGGGCGTTTATCAAGGAAAAAAAAAAAATAAAAATTAAAACGCAGAACTTCCCTGCCACACTCCTCACACCTGTGCTCCTGACAGACGCGTTGGGAATTAAGCCCTTTTCAGCCCCTTTGTCATCCCAAAATAGCGACGGCCGGGCCGCGTTCGGCAGCAGCGGCGTGAGGGGAGGCCGGAGCTGGAGGTCCATGAGGGGCCACTTCCCTCCCTCCATGGAAAACCGGGAATGCGCTGTGTTTGTGCACCCGGCATTCCCAAAGAAACTTCAGCCTGCAAAGAATACAAATGTAGTGCATGGCCGAGCACAAGGCACCTGGGAAGTCCACAATGTTTGCTCACCGTAGGGAGCAGCAGAGGGAAGCAGCAGCGCAGCCAACTTCAGCTCCATCGGAATTTATTATTCTAAAGCAGGTGTCTTGTCTGCGCTTCACCACGCTGTGCCTGCACAGAAACACCTGGGGTGGCAATTGACAGCCGACTTGGTGTTTTGGCTTTCACCTGGAACTGAAATCTAAAAAACAATGATACCAAACTAAATAAGTAACCTTAAAATTTCTGCTTTCTACTCACAGAGCATGAAGCCAGTAAGGCATTTTTTGACTCAAAAATCAGCATAACTAGGTAATATATGATCATACAGGGTGTACACAGAACTTTTGCCTTCTATGGTGAGCTACTAGAAAAAGCACCTACAAAAGCTGAGAAGAAGGAAGTGAAGAAAATAAGTGAAGAAAGTAAGGATGGAAAATGTACCTTGATTTGCTGCCTTCTTCAAGATGCAGAAATTATAACGCTGTCCAAATTCTAAAAAACATAGTGCTCATTACAACTGGTGATTTTAAAATATTTTTGGAGTGAGTCTCATAAGTATTAGCCTGCATTGTTTATTTCTAACACCTTAGCACTTCACGCTCTGTCAAAGAGCAGGACTACACTGAGCTATGGACAGACACACAGTTAATTAAGGTGCAAATTAAGCTCAGAGAGAATGATAGTCTATACCAATTGCTTTTCTACAATTGGCTACAGCTGTGTATTTGACACTGGAAATGCCTCTAGTGAAGCTAATGTTAAGAAAGAATTGGGAGTATATTAGTTGACAGTGACAGATGTAGATAAATTCTCCACTGTGAATGGAAGCATAGTGAGGTTTTTTCCTTAATCTGGGGAAAAAAACCAACTCACCCAGTCTCTTCTAGTTCTATTGCTTGGAACTGAATGGCAGTACAGCTACTGGTCACATAAAGTCTTGCCCAAGAACAGAGTTGGTACTCATTTGTTTATGCTTCTGACTAAAACCCAACTCAGAAAAGGCAAAATATCTGCATAACTATTAAGAGTTTTTTAAGGTGATGTTCTTGTGCAAAGATTAATTTAAACTTCACTTAAATTCATTGATTTCTATTTGTCCTTCAAAATTATTTTTAATAGGCTAATTATAGTCCATGCACAATACACTTGTAATGCTGTGGATAAAAGGCTGCATTTGTGGTTCCTTTTTTTCTCCACACAGTGGCAAGAAATAAGTCAGGTTCTCCAGTTTCTGCCTAACAGGTATCCTTATATATACAGGTTACTTATGAATTACAGCAGGCTAATACCTACAACTCAATCCTAAATCAGAGAGTGGCATCTCCTTGGAATTCCAAGCTCTCAAAAGGGAAACTGGGAACTACTGCCCTGTGATGAATTTAAGATTTTAAGAGAATGCTCTAAAACAAAAACAAAAAATCCACTAATAAAGAGAGAGCTATTTATCAATTTACTTATATAAACTATTTTCTCAAAATAAATGAGAAATTTGTGATTACCTTTTTATTTAAACCTAAATTAGATGAGAATCAATACATGTTTATCTGACCCCTTGGAGCACTCAATCTCTACTTTTTTTAGGTTTCTCACAATACACACACCAGGATATCTCTCAAAGTAATCAGATACACACTTTGCATTTCTTAGGAGACTGGGGAGTACTGTATGATGGTATTATATAATCACTCACTGTGGGGAGTGGGGAAACCAACTTGATTTTAACTTGCAGGATAGACTGTAACTTGGTATTATTTTATAGGATAGACTGTGTCACCCATCATTACATGAAATTCTTTAGAAACAGGAAAAGAAAAACAGTGATTCTGACAGCACCTTTCTGGCTTTTCTCATATGCTCTCTTCAAGCTCCCTCACATTATGAAACAATCCCATCCACTGAATCCTTCTATCACTCCTATTTTTATTGCCTGTCCACAGAGGATAATATATACACTACCATTAGGACAGAATTTTTCTTTCTGTGAAGAAGCTCTCAAAATGAGATGACTCATTTTTTCCTTCTCCTGATTGTGTAAGCAAAGGGCTGAACTAGTCATTCAAAGTGTGTCTAAGCTGCTTGGAAAGAACAAATTCAGTTATGTTAAAAATGATCCTATTCCTACCACACAATCAGTGCTTCTAGGGAATGCAGCACATGGATTTATGTGGCAGCAGCCTGGGGAAGTTTGGGCCAGAAATATCCACCCTTCAGAATATTCCTCATCTGAGAAAGCCCCTTTTCCTTAGGAAGGCAGAACGTTAAAGGTAGAAAATCCTGCCTTTGCAGTTACTCCCAGCTGACCCATGAGTGCATTCAGAAAGCCTTGGAAGCTGAGAAAGGCTTGTGGTTTGTTGGTAATTGAGGTGCAACATAAATTGTGAACCGCCTTCCCACGTGGGTGGTAGGTGAGATGAGGATCTGGAAAATCACCAGGATGGAGAAGGCAGAGCAGCTGCCTCACACTTCTGAAAGGTCCTGCTTTTCTGTGTGGTAGAAACTGTAGGGTCACAGAACTGTGCTGCAGCACAAGCTTCACCCTATTTGGGTTAAATAATGAGATTTCTTAGAGTTTCTTTAGTCTAGGAGCACCATCTGCCCAGCTTTGGTCACCATCTCTCCTCAAAACTGAAGCAAGAACTGCAAGTTTGCTGCCCCACTTCCATTGCAGCCTACAAATGTTTCACTGCATTTTCTCTTCAAACTGCAGACCTCTTGAAAGCAAATCCCAAAGGAATGTACAGAAAGAAACACATCCTAACACAGATAGCAGTCATAACAGTAAGAAATTACATCTAAAATTAGCATAACTGAATTGGCAAAGAATAAAAGCAGTCATCTCTTTTTGAGAGAGTTTCTTCATAGAAAATGTTAATAATGGGAAAAATTCTGAGATTGTTTAATTTTTGATGTCCTTATTTTAATAAAGCATTGGTTGTTTGTGAACCTAGACACTGATTTTATGACTGCAAGTCTGTGCTTGTAGAGTGTGCTTGCTGTAAGTATGATCTGCACCCTTTGGTGAACCAAAGCAATCCGAGACATTGGCTCATGAATTGTGGTTAGTGTAGCTCAGTCAAAATAATCCCATGAAGCACAAGAAAACTTTATATATTACAGTTGTGCATTTGGCCCCATTTCTCCTTTAATCCTCATTAACATAAATAATTGCCTTATTTTAGAATCCATGGCAAGCAGGTTCCACCACAGAAGGGTTGGCTGCGGGCAGCAAGTTCCTGCTGAATACACACAGATCCATTACTCTGCCCTGCACACTCATGTTGAGGTGCTCAAGATGGGCCTCTGAAGGAAGCTTTACTCAACAGGATGATGCCCTGCTAGAACAAATGTAAGCAGCTGGCAATATTCTGTCATGCCCTTTAACAGGAGGAAAAAAATCTGGGTTTGTTTTTAAGACTGCTGTGTATTCAGTAGACAAAACATGTATAAGATGACTTTGGGAATGATGCCATGAAATGTGGCTTGAGTCCAATATAAAATCAGAAAATGGTTTTGGTTGGAAGGGACCTTAAAGATCATCCAGTTCCACAGGCAGGGACACTAGATCAGGTTGCCCAGTGCCCCATTCAACCTGTTCTTGAACATTTCCAAGGATGGGGAATCCGCAGCTTCTCTGGGCAACCTGTGCCAGTTCCTCACCACCCTCCTAACACATTTATTCCTAATATCTAATCTAGACATGGTGAATGCAGCACTCCAGGTCTCACAAGAGTGGGGTAGGGGAGCAGAATTACCTCCCTCAATCTGCTGGTCACACAGTTTTTGATGTGACCCAGGCAGCTGCTTCAGAAGAGAATTCAGTTCCTTGGTACTTCTGTTGATGTATGTGGAAGTATCTATTGTTTTCATTTCATAAGGACTGAGTTTTCACAATTGATGCAATCATCAACTCCAATGTAACCTCAAAGCTGTTGTCTGACATCACAATCATGTACTAAGGAATCTCAGATAAGATTTTTAAAAAGTTTGCAATTTTTGTCCTGTGAACACAGTTGCAAACTCGTATGGAACTGATTAATTCTTTATATGGGTATTAAAGTTGTAAAAATTTTGAGGTCACACAGTCCCACAGAGTTTATGGACACAGTCAGCTCCATCTGAACACAATTCCTTCACTGTCTGTGGTAGTCTTAGAGACCTGCACATGTGCCAGAATCTCTTTTGCAACAACTGACAGTAATAACTGCTTTGTGTACACCACCCACAATAACGGCTGTCCTTATTCAAAGTACTTTATTTTGGTTGCAATCTTACCTTAAACAAAATGTTATTGGAATTATTTGAAGGATATGAGTGACAAAGCAAAGCAACCCATCACATGCAAGAGGAAAAAGAGATTAACCCTCCAGACTCTGTTAAGCACAGTGTAGGTTAAAGAAGAAAACCCAGAAGTAGAATTGCACACCCATATTTGATTGCCCTTGTTTTTTAATCTCAGCTTCAAGCTAAAATGCAGACTGCACCTCAGAGAACAATCTTTTAAGCTCTGTGACCATCCAGACAAAACACAATATGATGCAGCTGGGCAGTGGTTTCTGTAACAAAGAAGTACACCAGAACACTCATCAATTTTCAGGCAGAAAATGAATTAGCGGATCTTCCACGGGATACCAATGCACGACTCTGAAAGGCTGCCATCCTGTGGCACTTTAGGGATGCTGTAGTAGCCCTGAGTTAGTGGTTTCTACACTCTGGACTGAAAACGTCCTGGATAAACTAAAGACTTCTTTGGTTTTTTTAAATATTTAGATAGTTTCAAGAGAAAGTTCTGACCCCTTCTGAGTTAGCTGTATCATAGCACAGCTTATAAGATGGAGTTTGGTCAAAGTTTTTAATTTTATTTCCATCAAAAGAGACAATAAACATAACTTTCTTAACCTGAAAATATTCTATTGTACTGCTGCCATATTCAGCCATAAATTCCAGCTGCTGAATGAACACACATACACTCAAAAATAGAACAGGTAGGGGAAATTGATTTGCTTGCAGAATCATTAGTATGTTGTCAGTAAGCAGCACATTATGAGCTAGAAACTAGTCCTTTCTATTGTTTTCCCCTACAAATCCTAAATTAAGATGCGCTTGCAACTACTGCAAAATAGAATTCCATAGCAAATAATCAAAGGAGAAAAAAAGCTACACTTCCATTCTTTAGACATTCTTTGTTAAAAGGCTAGGAAAAAATAGATAATTGAGAAATCTTTCCTCTGTTAGTACAGAAGTGATAAAGAAGTAACACACGGCTCTTAGACATACATGCAAAGTTTAAATCTCGGTTCCTTGAAATACATCTCAGTTACTTCAGCAAGACATTTATTTAAGAAGCTATATAAGCCATGTGTATATATGTGTGTGTAGACACACACACACATATATATAAATACACTTTAAAACTTTATTCAGATCCCAGGCAGTTGGTTCAGCTTTTTGACAGCCACACTCCATTATCTGCAAGGATAAAGCAGCTCACCCGTGGCCCTGGCGTAGATTTCTTCTACCTGAGCTGGCTTTTCAATCTACTCCCTGGTGGCAGGTAGTATTACCTCACTGGAGATGTGGTTCTCAGTACTATTTCTCTATCCTTGTGCCCCACTCCCAGGCTATTTTTCAAACTGTACTGTCAAAGCTTTTAAGGACCAACCATAATTCTCTCCTCCAGTGTCCCTTGACGCACCAACCACCTTTACAAGTGCACAGAGCAGGAGCCCTGCAGCAGCACCAACCTGCACCTGCCACGTCTGGCATGCGACTGGAACATTAATCTCTCTTCCCGTCCAAGACCCAGGGACATATTCCATTCCACACCTGTCTCCAGCCTATATTTACCTTTCCACAAGCAGGAGGGAAGGAATTGTTGGTCAGACTACAGCATTTCCACCTCTCAATCCTGGCTGACACGATCTTCTTTCACAATCTTCTTTCCCAAACTATTTAGCATGCATTAGTCTCTTCTAGCTGATGAAGCCTTCACTAAGTGAGAAATTAACTCTCCCTTAAAAAAACCCTAACACCCTAAATTCTAATTCCAGTGGTCTTAGAATTCTAGTCAAGTATTTACTACAGTTTTTCATTATAGCAGGGAACACCCTAGAACATCTTCCTGTTTAATCCTACCTTATGGGATTCCTCTTTGGAAGCTTCACGAGTCACAGCATTTTTAATCTTGCAGGAAACACACTGATAAGGAAGTAAGATGTTTTCTTGCACTGCATTTCAAGCCAACATACTCCTGCTTTCACTGCTTAATTAATTATAGAAATTGAGGAAACACAGTGTCACAGGAGACAAGGAAGGGAGAAAAGTCTGCATCAGAGAAATTACACTCACCTGTTCTACTACTCCAACCCCTCCTTGAATTGGGGAAGAGGAGACTGGGAAATTCCACAGCTGAAGTTCAAACATTTCAAGTGAACTCAGTAAGTGCAAGCATAGGCCAATGCCCTTTATTTAGAAGAGAGGCTGGAGTATGTGGGATTTGTATCCTTTGCACTGTAAAACTGTCTTTAATGACTCATACAGCTTAATGAACTCACTGCCCATCCCACGGTGAGGAAATCTGATTTTAAGTTCATTGTTTGGCTGGCTGGTTTCAGCCCAATGTGATTATTCAGTAAAACCATTATGCATCTTTGCAAACCACTTCATTGTCTGCAGCTTCACTGCTAGTTTTCTTTGCTTAATTTTTCTTTTGTTTGGCAAAATGATGTAATAAAACACTGAGTTGTAGGGGTTTTACTGTAATCCATCTTTTCTTTGTATAGTTCTGCTTCACCTGCAGAAATTACAGTTACCAGAAGTTACCAGAAATTACAGATGAAAAGATTAATATCTTAACTTGTAAACATATTTTAGAAGCTTGGGGTCTATGCCTGGTTTTATGGGTTACAAAGAAAATTTAATTTAAGCAATATTTCATTATTATCTTCAGGCTTAGGTTAGATGCACCACAACAGCTTTACACATCCAGAAACTCCAGAAGAAAGGACAAGCTCCAGGGCTTCTTCAGCCCATCCCAGCCCCAAAAGTATGATTAGCCAATCATACTTTTAATCATACAAATAAATTCCAGAAGTACTAAATTAGCTGTGGCAGCACATAATTTGAAAGGCACAATACACAACCATCTGAGACCCCAACACTTTCTAGAGCTGGGTTTCTAGTGAAACTAAACCGTCATTAGAATGGCTGGTGAAACATTCCTAAGAGCAAGACCCTAATAAACTCAACTAGACTTTTTACAGTTAATTTTCTTCTCTAATACAGTATTTTCCTTTGCATATTTCTCAGCTTTGAACTCTGCTCTAATCTCCTTCAGCTATGGGTAATTAATTAATGAACACATCAAAAAGATTTAGCTGCAGGGGCTCAGTTTGGGATTGCAATTCTCATTTCCATTTGAGAAGCTTCAAATTTTAGTTCACATAGTAGCCATTGCTAGAAGTTGTAACAGCAAACACAATTTCCTTTCTTCTGAATAAACAAGCAAACAAAAAGCAGTATTTTCTCCTCATAGTCCAGTGGGTGAATCTCTGAGCTGAGAGTAAACACCTTCCCTATAAAGGTTTTTTCAGCAGCTCGGGGAAGGTGTTCTGCATGGCATTTTGTACTGAACTCCTCTTTCTGGTATTAACACCTTATGAAAACTGTTGGCACCAGTACAGAGCTCTCATAATGCTTTTGATTATAGGAGCTGTAACATGACTTAATGGAAAACTTCCTGCAAAATGAAGTTGAAGAACCTGCAAAGAGGGATGTCTTGATATTGTTACAATCCAGTAAATTTTTTTTGCATAGGAAAAGCCTATCAGATTGCCAAGTGTTGAAACAACAGGAAAGATGCAAAGTTAACAGGGACATAAAAAAAGGTGGTCAATGAAAAAGCTCACTTGGAATGTTGGCCCTAGTAATTCCAAACTTAACTCATGACTTGACAATGTGGCATGCTTTTTGAATGACAAAGGCTAAAAGGCACTTGATGATTTCCAATGAATTTGATAAATGTGATGACTGTTGCCCACTACACTCTGATACAAGTCATGTGAGGGAAACACTTTCTGGATTTGAGAATAATCGAATTTACTGTTCACTTTTTTAATAACAAAGGGGTTACATGTATTCAGAAAACAGAATTTTCCCAGTTCCTGTCTCCCATTAAAAAATCCCACAGATTAACCTGGAGAATCTTCAATATATACAAACAATAATCCTTCTCTGGTTGCCCAGCAGATCCCTAACCCTGCTCAGGATATACTGGAATTATTTCTAAACAGCAATTTGCTTCCTAAACTCCTATGCCAGCATGGCAATCGTGAAGTGTCTGTGATCAGCACCCATCAAGTCAGGATTAGATGTAGCCTTTATCAGATGTGCTCACATGCACTCATATAAACCTTCAATAAGTTTGTAATTAACAGCTCTAAACTTTACTGGCACGTGAGCTGTGCTGTGCTAAATGGAACCTGTGTTGTAGCCTCAGGAAGCTACAGAGTGTGGAAATTGTTGTTATCCTTCACTGACACTGGCACCCAGATTAAAAACCTGCATTACCATCTGCTTTCTGAACAAGTCACACTATTATGCAACACTGCATTTGAAGCACCTACTGCAACACTTGATAGCTAGCAGAATGAAATCCCTCTACAAAAGCATTTGCACTGATGCTGAAAACCTCTTGGCACAGGTGATAAGGCAGGAATATGGCTGAATCCCACCTCTCCTAATCACTGGAAGGCACAAGGAGACATAACGATGTTAAGAATAAAGTGGCCACAATTAAATCTGGGTAAGAGAGACTGAAAAGGCATTGGATTTCCCAGTAGAGAATGCTGAGGCATGGATCAGTCCTTACATGGCAAATTCTTACACCAGGCTCCACCCCATTTTTCTTTTCCAAGAAGGACACAGAGAACTGCCTGGCTTTCCAGAGAGATTGAAGGAACCATGTGAGCAACATCCCTTTCTCTGAACACACAGTGGCATGTACATGATGCTAAATAATCACATTTCACAAAACATATAAAATGGAATGTTTTTCCTTTTTTCTTTGAGGACTCTCAGCATTACTGAGATTCTGGTGCAGAGAAAGAATATTTGTATAACTAGCTGTGAAGTTTAACTGAAAAGCCACAGTTATTTTCCTTCTTATTAAGATTTTTTACTTGTTAGATGTCTAATACTTTAGTGCACTTAAGTGTCTCTCAAAAGTCCTCCTCATTTGTGATTGAATTTATAATTTCCATTAGTGCAATGGGAGTCTCACATCCACAAAACTGGCAGCAGACACTTGAATATTTATAGACTGCAGTAGCTCCAGATAAACTTAATATTCTATATTTACACAGCACTAATCTAAAGGACCAACAAAACACTCCAAGAACAGGTGTGTAAGCAGTGATTGAAGCCTTGGAGGGAGAGGCTCAGAGCCCATGGGTAAGACCCTTGCTACCAAAAAAATTACTCCCTAATATGAATTGCAGGCTGTGAGGGCTTTTTCTTCTTTGTATCAGCATTCAGAGGAACTGCCTCACTGGTAACATAATTTATGTTACTGTGGCTGCTGCAGATAACCTTAGCTTCTGAGTAAGAATAGATGGTCACAAGCAAGAAATGATGTAGTTACTAGAGTCAAATAGGACAAAATACAATGCCTTGTTATACATGTCTCAGGAAATCTCACTTATCTTTTCAGATATAGATGGAGTACTATCTGTTTATGTATCACTGTGTATTTATCTACTCCTCCTCTAAAGAAGTCCTTAAAGCTTGAAACATTGCCATCCTTCACGGTTATTCTGAAAGCACAATTCTCACTGAGGTTGAATTGTGAGGTTGAATTGTCTCATCCTCTCATCTGAGGATGAGACCAGCCTTTCCTTCCACTACATCAGTTTAAAAAACAAGTAATTCACACATTTAACAAGTTTTATGGACCAAGTAATGGCATTCAGTGTTAGCATCAAACACTTGAATTGCATGTGAGAAAGCATTTAAAGATAGATGCAGGTTCTGGTGTTGTGATTTATTTGGTTTTGCTTCTCTTGTTGGGTTTTTTAGGTGATTCTTGGCCTGATAATAAGCTCACATTGTTTCAATAGAGTAGGTCAATCCTTCCTAAAATATATGTACATATGAAAAGCTCAAGGCTTTGGGATTTATCCAAATACACAGTTCCTGGATTGGGATCACAGCTATCTATATTTGAAGGTTTACTCTGTGACTGCTTTTCTTCCCCTAGTATTTTCTGCTATGTTGTGCAGATACTTGGTCTAAGTTGTTAGTGGTCCACAGAAAACCTTAGAAATCAACTGAGTTAGTAGGTGAAAAGAAGACCAGGAAGACTTCAGCAATGGCTATTAGGACCCTGTGGGGAAAGATATTAAAGATATTTACAACTGCCCGAGAGGAAATTTTATAAGGGTAGAAATGGTCACTGCCAAGAGTGCCATCAAGTTTCAGAGGAGATTTTCAAGATGTTCTTCCTTTTCTGGAGCCAAAACAATTAGCAGGACCAGGGGACATCTTCAAGTCTACTTTGAAGATGGAACTTGTCGTTGCCAGACATATCCCATCAAGAAGAAGAAAGTTCTGCTGTGTCATCAAGCACAACGCACATTCCCAAAGTAGGAAGAAAGCTTCCCAACATTCACTTCCTTGGTGTCACTTCAAAGCCACTGGACAAAGACACACAGTCCATTTTTTACCTGATTCCTCTCTGCATCCTGGGCAATTACTCAGCCATCACCTGGGTTTTGTTTTCCCAGACCAATCCTGTAGGCACCTAGGGCTGGACCTATCTTCCAAGAAGCATTTAAAGGGCTTGTTTTACCAGACCACAGTACTCAGCACACAGAAATTTCCCAATACTGTATCATCTCAGACACTCTGGCTTTAATAAAAATTCGCATCTTTCTTTCTCTTTATTGCCTTTCAATTGCCCCTCCATTTCCACAAAGAAGGGGAAAAAACATGGGGTGCAGAGTTTTGCATTTATCTCTAAATTCCTGGGCAGTCACCCTCTGAACTAGGGAGCTCTTGGATTGTACTTGATGTACAAGCTCCTGTGTTCCACTGGCACCTCCTCCTTCGCCACACCAGCCAATTGAGCACTGAAAAGTCTGCAAAAACAAAGACATTCTGTCTGAACAGCACTGTCATGGTTGTGACAGCATGTCTGTACGTACAGAGTGCAGGACAATCCACCTGAAAGCCTTTGCAGTGCTAAGAATAGGGGTTTGTAGCTGCATTGCTTCCAGCAGGATGACATCTCTCTTGCCTTCTGACTATGTCCCCATCTCACACATCCTGTGCATAAATCAGAACTTAGGGAATATTCCTTGTTAAGTGGTGCTTCAGTGTCAAGAATTCAGCAAAAGTGGATCTGGAAGAAGGAAATAAATCCAACACAGTAGATGCCTAGAGATTAATCACTGAACAACCAGCAAATTGTCGAGATTGTGGGCAGTTTTCTGGAACTTGCCCAAGCAGTCTCTGGTTACCATCTTCTGTTGATAGTAGGCCACATCTGATCCCAAATTTAAGTCTTTAGTAAGTCTCTAAGACCTTTAATTAGGCCCTGCATGATTTAGAGGAGACTCTATAGAGGACAACAGCAGATTTGTATTTCTGTAGTACCACAGACTTTCAGCTCAACATCACCACCCTCAGTGTCAGCCCTCACACGAAGGTAATGCATTATTGCTGTCCTCAGGTGGGTCACCAATTCGACTCCAGCTTCTCGGGCCAAATCAAAGTCATTCTGCTGACCTCTTTTAATGTGTTCAGCATACACCTATTAACTATATATTCCTCTTCTATTTAATATCAAAATCAATGCAATATTTATACCTAACATTCACAACTATTTTTCAATTTTTTTTTTTAAATTCCTAAGTAGGAAATCAATGTTCGCAACAGACCTGGTGATTTGTGTTCATCAGGGAGGACCTTGGCCTCCTGCTAACCTGCATTTTTAATTGTCTTGGCTGAGGTGTGAAGGATATGGCTTCCCACAGTAAAAACAAGATTTATTGTTAAGTACTGTAATGCATAACTAAAGTAGCAGAGAACAGAGCTTGCCTGAGGTGTGCTTCAGTGCATTGGAATTACAAGTTTGCAAAGAATAGGGTTTATACAGCTCCACTGAGATTATAAGGTATAAATAAAGAAACAAATTCTACAACTGTAGCTGGGGTTTTTTTCTCCCTCCTTCTTTCTTCCTGTTTGCCTTGACAGTAGAACTTGAATAGTAGAGAAGCAGAATACAAGTAATTTGTTTACATTTTCTTAAAAATTGCCCAGAAACTGTCAGGGAACAAAAACCTGCCACTCTGTTAACGTGTGTGTAACCAATACAGAAGAACACAGAATCCACACAGAAGAATAAAGTTCTTCTGAACAACTGCTCCTAAAATAGATGCCACTTGGGCTTATTGGCTGGACTGGGGACTGAGAGCCCCAACTGGGATGTGTGCCTGGTCCTGCAATCTGCCCAGCCCCCGCTGGCTCCAGGGCGTCCAAAGCTGTCCATCTTTACTCGGCATATCCTCCTGAGTAGATACTAGCAGGTCTCCACCTCTTTCCTTGTTAGACAAGGTTTTTAATAGCTTTGTGTGCTTTTGGGCCTTGGGAAAAACAGGCCTAGCTGGCAGCACAGAAATGCATTAATAGTTCATGAACTGTTCTCTTAATGGCCTTTGGAATTGCCTCCAGAGATGCTTCACTTCTGCCATGGTTCATACCCTGCTTACTTTCCATTTCAGCCTCCTTTGATGTAGGTCCCTCCAGTCAGACAGAAGAATATAAATTAAGTCAATTGTGATACAGTCACTATTAATACCATTAAACTATACAAATATATCCATTAGCCACATGCCCTATTAGTATTAAGGCATGTCTACTCATGGGAACTTCTGTGGAATGAGGGAGGTGTGAATTTGTAACTTTTTCCACACACAACATATCCTCAGAGTAAGGTCTCACTGTTACACAAGGTACACATCTGCAAGAGGAAATTAAGCAAAACCTCACCAGAGTGCTCAGTCTAGGTTAAAAGTGGGAACAGCACTACATTTGTCATCCTGCTCTGCCAAAATCCATGTTCTGTCATTCCTCCTGATACACAGAATGCACAATCAAAAATACTAGTTACTGGCATAGCTCAGCAGTGCTGAAGATTTGGAAAAATTTTTTGTTACAGTTTAGGAAACTGATTTGCAAGTAGTGCTACATTCAGCAATCACTAGTATTTTTACTGAACTGTAGACTGCATTTCAGCAAATGTTAACTTTTAAGGCCAAAAAATCAAGATTGTACCTTTGTCACATGAGCAACAGAGAAAATACTGGTGCTCAAAATTACCTATTTTGGTCCCAAGCCAAGTCACTTCCTAAATACCACACACTTAAAAAATTACAGCCATGCTCATAATAGTATTTTAAACAGAAAGTGCTACTGAACATTAATCACTTTAAACCTCCTTCTCATGAAGAGAGTAATACACAGAGGTAGAAAGGGTTTTCCGTTCTTGCATTTATAAGATTCAAAAGTGGAATTGTCTTGCATATGAAGCTAATTATCCTGGATCCCTCTGGGAAAAAGCAAGGAATACATTTGCATCACGATCATGTTTCTGGCCTCAAAAAAATTTTTGCACTCTCCATTATTACTGGCATACTAAAGAAACCTATTTTATTGCTGACAAGCCTTTTCCCAATAAAACCAGATCACCAACGCTAATTGTAATTACACACATTATGACAGCTTCTAAAAGCCTGGCAAGGAAAGCTCTCAGTGTCTCCCACTGCTTCCTAAACCTCTGTAGAGCCACGGCAATTTGCACCAGCAGGGCATCTGCCGCATCACTCTCATTTCCTGAGCAGCACAGCTCCGGAGATGCTGGGCGACAGTCCAGGGCCATGAGCAGCTTCCAGAGCGAGTGTGGGCAACCCAGGGGAACTGCCCGACCTTCTGGGCTCCCTCCCTCCTGTCACTCCCACGGCAATGGCTTGGGTGCTTCCCCACAGGAACTCACGCTGTTGGCACACAGGACTGACAAATGCAAGGCAGGTATTCGTGGAACAGCTGAGCCAGCTGCTGGTGTCAGCCCACAAAGCAATTTAGAGCCAAAAAAGCTCTGAAAGAATAATGCAACATTCTCAGAAAGAATGCTCTTAACTGAGAGCAGATTACTATCACCTACACGTGGCAATTTCAGGTATATTAACTTCCTTGTTTTCCTCGTCTCTCCCATCTGTTTCCTCTATTTTTGCATGCCCACATCACAAATACGTGCTAATTTCTATTTGCCCATCTCCCCTTTCCATCTCCTCTGCTTCCTTGCAGATTTGCCAGGGGCACAGAGTCTGCGCTCTCCTCTTCAATGGACAGACTCCAGAGGGAATTAAGAGTAAGAAAGGAAATTAATTAGGAGTTTCACTCATCCGGGAAGTGTTCAAATGTAGAGCAGCTGGAGGCAACTCACTGTTTTGACTGGCCTGTCAAAATGTGCAAATCACTGTACCTGCTTATTCACTCTGTCCTTACCCTGCCTCTGTTCCATCCCACTAGGGATGCTACACAAGAAATATTTGTTAAATATTAGGTTTTTTTAGGAAATTCTATCTTTCTCAAAAATTTCTGGACCAGCACTTTAACTACTAGATCAAGTACTGCTTAAGAGCAGTAATATCAGCAAGCTCCTTTCCTATTTGTTCTTATGAAAACCTAACACCATGGTATTTTATTTATTAATCTTTTGTGTTTGGGAAACTGAGGCTGAGTTGGTAAGTGTGAGATGCTAAAATAACATGTGGTAAAGATATGTAGTAACTTTATTTATTCTGCTGCACCAGAGCATACTCCAAATGTGTAGCAGAACTCTCATAAACAGAAGGGGAGACAAAAGCTTCTCAAAGCAGAACACCAGCATCTAACACTCAAGAATTAGAATTAGTGGGGTGTGTCTGCCACTTCTCCAGTCTGCTGTGCAAAGCCACCTAAGGGTATGCATAAGCACCCATCCCAGTGCTCCCAGGATGTGGTTGGAGATGGGATTAAGTGTGCCTCAACTACTCTGTGCCTCAACTCTAGCCTGCTTGTGTGTCCTGAAATTACTCTTTTGGATGTAATGTGACACTTTGGGATTGGAGCAGAAGGTCATCTGCTTGAGAGATTTTTTCCCACCATCTGTGCTGATTAATTGTAAAAGCCTTGTCTCTTGTGAGCTGTGCATGAGGCAGAGGGACAATGTTCTGCCATTTTCAGCTTGGAGCTGGCTAGTTAACTCATACAACAGATTTTAACTTGAGGAGCTCACAGACCTGTGAGGAAGAGCTGAAAACAAATTTATTAACCATATTTTAATTGATACTTGAAACATAGTGCTCTCTTGCAGCAGGTAGCACTGTTAGCTTGGCCTGTAATGACTTGACTTGTTTCATTCCACAAACTGGTGATAAAACCAGCTGTCTCAGCTATATTCAGTACCTCAGCAGCTAAGAATCCTAAAAACTGCCTTTATGAGATACATTGCTCTACTGCATTTGTTACCTGCTGCATGAAAACCTTATAGTTTTTTTTCACAGCCTTCAGCCTCAGTCTGCATTTACCTTAATCTTGTGAATAAATCTTGCCCCTTTTCATTGCACTGAATGAGAGGGAGCGTGATTTTATCTTCTGGCCACTTGGTTCCATCAGCATGTCATTTCACATTTCATCCCCAGCAGGTCACTTCACACACAGGCTGGACGTGCTGAAGGGAACAGAGCAGCACACGAGCTGTGGGCCACCTGGGAATGGTATCATCCAGCTGACAAGTGACAAGTGGTAGATTCTGAACATAAGAAACATCAAGGACTTTGTGCTTTTGAAGAACTAGGACAGTAACAGGAGCATGAAGATGACCATTTAAAGGGCATAAATAACCTTTGTTACCACAGCCTAAATGCTGCTGCAATCTCACAGGTGGAGTGGGGTACTTTGGATGGATTAAGATGGGAATGGACAGCTGCTGTCAGTGGTATTTTCTAAGTTTGCTGTGTCTGCTCAAGTTCCCCCTCTGCACAGATGATTTCTACAAGACAGTCAGGTGAAGTCTTGTTCTGGACTGCAAAGCAAGAAATTTGGGTGTCAGTGCTTAGCCATATAACTGGAATTTGAACGTTCTTTGACAAACTGTATGAAACACCTTTTGAAACATGAAGGTAAGCTTCAAATGCAGGCAAAGTCAAGCTTCAAACAAACAGCCAAATCCTGCCTAACACAAGGTTTGACAGAAGCTTTCACTACTGTGTACCTCCAGTGCAAAAAAAGGAATTCCAGTCAAGAAAATACTTATCTCAGAGGCTTTGATGTCATGTCAACAGATGTCAGATACTGGTAAAATTGTGAAGCCTACTGCATCAGTTATCAAGGTCTCTCACTCAATTTAAAAAACCAGAATTAACACAGTAATCTGTTTCCTTCTCTCACCATTGTGGGTACATGTTGTGATTGCTGCTGACTGATGTAAAACATGGAACTCATACCTCTCCCTGTCTGACTTTTTTCTGATTTACACACAGACTGGAGGTGCACTGGACATGTTCACAGCTATCAATACAACAGCTGTCCTAACAACTTTGAACCTCTCCACACACAAAGAATGCATCCACAAGCACCACATGTAATGCTCTGTATTTCTCTGAATTTTAAAATCTCATGTTTGCTTCCCAGTGTAATACCCACACCCAATTAATACTTGTTTAATATCCATACTATAACCAAGAAGATTCTTTGAAGCCACCTTCATCAATCTTTTTCAGCTGGAATTAAAAAATAATTGCAATATATTTAAGAGACACTAGAGGGAAGCCAAGATGTCTCAACAACCCTCTCTAATAATACTGCTTGCAGCCCTAAACCCTAAGTTAAAACCAAACATCCTTACCATGGTGTAGAAAATACAGGTTATGCTTACTGTGTTTAAAGATGCCAAACAAATTATTAATTTACAGGATGGCTCTGCTGTTTCTTTTCCATTGGCACTCTGAATGCTGTGACACTCCAGGCTGTTCCCTCTAGGTCCTCCCTTGGTGATGCTGAGAGCCTGGAACTTTCACAGTTGTAACACTTGACAATAATCTCTTGAAGCATTCATGACAGTGTGATAACTTGTTAATATGCACTGTAAATACAAGTGGTGAATATGTTGGTGTGTTTTCTTCCTTATTTACTGTTTATTGCCAGCTGCCCCAGTAACTTCTACCAAGGACTTTTTTTTTGTTGTTGTTGCTGTTTTTTTTGTTTGTTTGTTTGTTTTGTTATTTTTTATATCCATAAGGTTACCAGAGTCCCCAGTTAAACCTCCCTGTGTGTCCCTTCACCAGCACTGCAAAAAGGACTTACCCTCACCCAGACTGCAGAGGTAAGTCAGATGCAAATATGGTCTGAACAACTGGTTAATACCCCTGCTCTGAACTCCAGTGATCAGGCACAAGGCTTCTTCAGGGTACACCAAAAACTCAGGTCATGTGATGAACTTCTCCTGAAGTCCCCCTTTTCCCTCTCCCCAACCTCTTACTCGGTCACTCACGTTTGTTCCCAAACAGCAAGCTGTTGCTTCTTCCCAAGCAGCTGTTTACCCCTCTGTCACTGTCCCCAGTCTAGGCTGATTTCATATCCTCACTTGTTATTTAACAATGGGGTGCCCTGGAACTTTGTCCCCTGGCCATCAATTCTGTGAAAGCAGTATTGCTTTCTTTTTCCCGTGGCATACTTCAGTTTCTCAATCCTGCTGTCTGTTTGGAAGTGACGCAAATCAGGGCTAACCATCCACACATTTACCTTAACATATCTGCTTATCTTCACTCCCCAGCAAAAGGGGTAACAAAACAAAAACAAAAAAAAACATTTGATATACAAAATAAGCTGATGGTAACACAATGCCAAAAATAGCTTATTATGTTAAGTGCAAGGGAGAAAAGCCTTTATATAAAGCTTGATTGCAACAACATCTCAATTTACCAGTTTAAATACAAGACTTGCATTAAAATATTTCTTCAGATACATCTCTTGCTCTAAGGTGATTTTTAAATTTATATACACATATCCAGTTGTAACACTTGACAGTAGTCTCATGAAGCATTCAAAAAGTATAACTTGGTAAGTACACACTGTAGATATGACTGCTTAATGTATGTATGATTTCCTCCTTCAAGGGTTTGTAACATTTTGTTGAGTACTAGCCTCAGACAGGTGACCAGCCACCTGATACAGTATAATACCCCCAAGCCCTTCCTCAAGTCCCACAGCCTATGCTTCCACAGCTCACTGGATCCAGATGGTGTTGCCTCTTTCTGGTCTGCGAGACTCCACTGTCAATTCCCCAAAAGTAGAGAAAAACTGCTCCATTTCCTTCTGCAGCATATCATTCCTCTTCTCTGCATCCTCCTTCGCTCGCTCTGCGTTACGCATTTTGATTTCTACCATTGTGAACTTCTTCCGCTCTTGATCCAGCTCTTCGTGCAGGGCCATCATTTCAGTCTCCAGGGTGAGATTTCTCTGCTCCAGGCTGCATGAAGGAAATAAAAGCAGACAGGTCCTGAGCAGCACTCCTCACTCACTCAAGCAGAAACACACACCACCAACAAATTCATACACATCTTTTAATTTCTAAAGATTAGACTGAATTTCTGATGGGTATATCTACAAACCATGGCTTCATCCATGAACTGCTCTCACAGGGCAAGCTCTCTGGCAGTTTGTTAAAAAAATACCTTTGTCTCTTTGGTAGCTCATTTAGAAAATGCCTTTGAACAGCAAAAGGCACAGAAGCAAACAGCTCCATCTCATTCTCCAGGATTAGGCTAACTATTCCCTTTACTTCTGAAGCGTTGACACCCAGCTGCTGCTAGTTGTAGTAGTGTTACCCACAGGGTCAGAATAGTGCCTTGAATGCCTTTGTTTCACTGCTGATCTCCTTTCTTCAGCTGACCAGCCTGTATTTATTTGCCAGTATGGACCTGCATGTATCTGTAAATACGGCTGTCATGACGTTCAGTAAAGCGAGGTCCTACACCTGTGCCATGGCAACCCCAGGGACACCTACAGGCTGACAGAGAAGAGACTGACAGAGAGCAGCCCTGCTGAGGAGGACTTGGGAGTGATGGTTGATGAGTTGAAAAACTCATCATGAGTTGGTGATGTGTGCCCACAGCCCAGAAAGCCAGTTGTATCCTGGGCTGCATCCAAGGCAGCTTGGGCAGCAGGGTGAGGGAGGGGATTCTGCCCCTCTGCTCTGCTCTAGTGAGACCCCACCTGGAGTGCTGTGTCCAGCTCTGGTGCCCCAGCATAAGAAGGACATGGACCTGTTGGAGCAAGTCCAAAGGAGGACCATGGAGTTACAAGAGGACTGGAGTACCTCCCCTACAACGACAGGCTAAGAAAGTTTGGGCTGTTCAGCCTGGAGAAGGGAAGGTTGTATGGAGATCTCATTAAAGTGTTCCACTATCTGAAGGGGGCTGACAGGGAAGCCAGAGGGACCCTTCATCAGGAGGCATAGTGATAGGACACTGGGGAATGGCTTCAGACTGGAAGAGAGTAGGTTTAGATGAGATGTTTGGAATAAATTCTTTACTGTGATGGTGCTGAGGCTCTGGCAGAGCTTGCCCAGAGAGGCTGTGGATGCCCCATCCCTGGATGTGCTCAAAGCCAGGCTGGATGGGCCTCTGAGCAATTTGGTCTTGTGGGAGGTGTGCCTGCCCATGGCAGGGGGTTGGAACTGGTTCATCTTTAAGGTCCATTCCAACCCAAACCTCCTATGATGTTAGTGGTACTAAACACAGTCAGCACACATATTAAACCATACATGAAGTGCTTCATTACACTGCACACTCTGCTGGAAAGAGTGATTCAGGTGAAAGACTGCAACACTCTGCAGGCTGCACTTTGACTGGCAGCTGCTGTTGCCAGCAGCTCTCATGCTGTGATCTATGACTTGCAGTGCCAGAGGTACCAGTGCAATACAGCTGCTGTGTAACAGAGGTGAGAACAGAAAGTCCTGAACAGCTTGGCTGAAGAACCTTTATAACAAAGAGAGCACATTCAGCTCTGCACTGCTGAGTGCATTAATTAATGCTCAGCCCAGACTTTGAGGTTATTCACTGATCACTACAACCACTCACCACTGCAACCTTGCTCTGTATGAGCAGAGACTGCACTATCTGTAGACAAAGACACATCCCTCCCTTGCCCTCTTTTAACTGGTCTGAGCTTTGAAGGAAAGGCTCAGCAGCAGAGCAAAGACACAAAGACGAGCAGAGGTAACTCCCAGATGCTGCACTTTCTCAAGAGGAATGAGGGCTGCAAAGGAGTCCAGCAGTCTCCCCAGTCCCAAAAACTACAAGTGGAGTATGCCACAACATTGCTTTCACTGAAAGGTGACACTCAGTTGCCTTTCTCTCAAGAATAGGCATGAGCTAATGGAAACACTGTGAAAAGCTACTGATTTTGCTAATTTTGTTAATTACATTTTATACACAGACACCCACTCAAAAGGTTCTGGCTTTACTTTTGACGCCAACAGAATAACATGTCACAACCATGACAAACAACTGCTCTGAGAAACACTCCTCTGCATCACAGTATCACTGAAGCAATGTCAACACTGAAAGATGACAAACCATTGGCAAGCACCTAGTGAGTGACACAGTAGTGACTACAGCTACTGCAATTCACGAGAGGAAAAACTTGGATTTACTCTGCAAAGTCAGATGGCAGAGCGCTGAACCATCTTACCTTTTTATCCTTGTCTCATATTCTAGTTTTTGCTTGGCCATTTCTTGCTTCAAGCTGGACACCAGGCTGTGCAAAGCACTGTGGTTGTTGGTACTGTTGGGCACAAACGTTTCGCTGTTATCGCTGCTGCTGGTGGCTCGGCTGCTGTGGCCCCCCACACTCCTCCTGTCACTTTTGTTCTCATAGTCACCTGGGTTAGAGAGCTCTTCGTGGGGTGGCCCATCCAGCACAGAGTCTTCGAAGTTACCTGTGTAAAAGTCCTGCTCAGGGCAGGTGGTGGTGGACGAGCGACAGGAGTTGGAGTGCTCCGGGAGAGAAATCTCACACGAGGACGTGGACCAGGTGGCACTGTCCACACTCTGTTTGTCATCAGAGTTCACCATCGAGAACTGCTGGTGGACATTGTCGTAGGTGGAGAGCCTGTTGTGCTGGCCTGACTCACCCACGGATGGCTCCCTCTGCTTGTTGTCCCTCAGAGTGACGTAGCCATTGGGCGCCCAGCCCGGGCTCCGGCTGCCGAGGGCGTTGCTGTGCCCGTCCGTGCTGGACACGCCCATGCGCACCCCTCCGTTCTGCACGCTGTGTGTGCCCATCTTGGTCACCGGCCCTTTCAGGGACGACGTTCTCCTGGTTTGCAGGGAGCAGTTTGGTACGGCCTGGCTCTTCTCCGGGCTCTCCACAGAGCTGCTGAAGGACCCGTTGGTGACTATGCCGCTACCTTTATTAAAAGCAGGATTTTTTTTCACCATGAGTGGCGGGCTCCTGGTGACATCTGGTTTCTGGATGCTGTTCCTGGGGCTGTTTGTCTTGCTGCCTGGCAGAGCAGTCAGAGATTCACAGTCCATGCTTCCCCTTTGGGGAGACTCCGGCGTGTCCCAAGAGCAGCGCCTCACTGCCGTCTCCTTGGTATTGTTGTTCTCTTTGTTCTGTAGCTGCCCTGCAGTGGTTTTCTTTGGAATTTCATTATTGTTGTTGCACACCTCAGGCCCCATCTGAGGGTCTACATCCTTGGGAAATAGCTCTTCATGTTTGCTAATCATCACTGACATGAGCTGCTGGACTACTACTGTACCTGAAAGGGGACACCAAGCACGAGGTTGTGAATGGTCTGTTTTACTTAAGGCATAAATACATTTTATCTCCCAGATTCCACAAATACTTAGCAAACATTGACACAATGCAGCCATCTGTCTAACACCCTGAGTGTTTAACAAGGCTGAAGTGCCTCTTGGCTACAGGGCCACATCAGCGTGATCTCTTCCTTCCATCACACCAAGCCAGCAAATCCTCACAGACCCCCTAAAAACAATGGGAACAATTGCAAAGAAGCTGTTACCATGACAGTAACTGCATCCCATGAAGACCACAGGCGGAGATAATGAGCAGAACATGGTAGCATCATTCTAAACTATGGCTTTCCACTCAATGTGGCGAACGTTTTAAAACCAAAGTCTCATTCTGGCACAGCTCTTGTGTTTGATAGTTTAACAGCAAATGGGCAGGCAAGGGATTTGCACTGCTGGAACAGACATTTTAGTCTTGTGAAGCAAAACAGTGCAGTAATGAGACAGAATTAATTTAATGTGAATGCATTTAACCACTCCATGGTGAGACTGCACGCAGCCAGAGAACTCTGCCACATTACAGCACTCTATGGAAGTAATGCAGGACCACAGCTTGCTGCTTGCTGTAATAGATGGCCACCTTTCCTCTGAAAGAACAGCCCCTTGGTGTGCACACCACTTGACTGCACTGTAATTTACACACTAGCATTTAGAACTGGATTTGGCATGACAAAGATGTGCAACTCTATTTTGCTAACCAGACCCTCATTACGGTTTATTAAGAATATTTCAGGAACAAGGTCAAGGTAATTATAATAACCACCTCATTTTTAAACTGCTAAAAGTTTTGAGAGGCATGCTGTGCTCTTCTAATCAATAAATTCCCACTGTGCAAAATCATTTCACATCAATTCCTTTGTAATACTCTGGATTTTATATCCCACCCTTTTAAAATACAAGTACCCAGTCAATTCAACATGGATACTCAGTATCTTTTTTAGCTGTTCTTGTTTGTTTGCTGAGGCAAAATGATACTTTAGAACTAGGCAGTAGGAAAATTCTTTTAGCTAATCCCCTGGCACACTTAGCTGCATTCCTTCTGAGAACATTACCTGTTGTGCGCAGAACTTTACTACAAGCATTGCTTTGTCCTTAGGCAACTTTTATGTCTGCACTTGACAGGAAAAAATTTCCCTGTGGCTTGAATTCTGAAGGAAATCTCTGCTGAATCAAACAAAACCAACTCCTCATCCCCATCATAAAGATATGGTTCCCCAGAGCTGCATGTTTTATTTTGAATGACTGTGCAAGAAAAGCACTCTGTATCTTCCAAAAGGCAAAGAGAAATGACAAAGGGTAGCCATGAGCATCAATCAATGTGTAGTGTTTGTTCAAGGTCCCTGTACATTTAAGTATGTGTAGCCCAATTGCAAATCAGCACTGTCTTATGCTGAATCTTATAGTAATGGTTAGAAGAGGTCATGAATCTGTTTAATCAAACCCATTTCTCAACAGTTAAAAAAGTGATTTGTGTTTTCCTACAGAGAATGTAGTATCCATCCTGTTTCCTGCAACAGGCACTGTAATTGTAATTCTAAGGGCTGTTGATAAGCAGGCTGGAGAGTTGCTCCAGACAGTATTCACAGATTTCATACATGATTTGGAAATACCATGTTTCTGTTCACAACAGCATGGTCATTGTCATAAGAATTAAAAAGAAGGAGGAGAAAAATTAAGGCTTCAGAAAAACAAGTGAATGAACAAAGTATAGAGGGAATTGGATCTGGGAAGAGAAAAAGCTTCTCACCGGAAAAGAATAATTCCATACACTATGAAATAAACTATGAAAACTGCATTTTTAAAATTTTCAGTGCACAGTCTATGTAGAGCCCTAATTTTTGAGAAAGCTGAGTAAATCCTCCACATTAAACAAAACATGTTTGATGGCAGAAAAGGCATTGTGTACTTCATGCAGAGTTGAAGCCACAAAGACTAAGACTAGAAGGAAGTCAGTCATAGGAGGACATTGTCACGTCCGTATTTTTGTCTTAATCACAGCAAAATGCTACAGCTGAACATGGCTGTAACGAGAGCATGCAGCTGGTAAATTGATTCCTGCTGTTCAGGAAGGCATGCAATATGCAACTGCCTCGTGGGGGTTCTACACGGGTCACTGCAGTGTGAACCTGAGCTCTTCCTTGTCCAATATTAACTGCACTCCAACTGCACGTGCTGAGTAAGAACATGCCATGCTTGCAGGAAGTTTTGAGAGAGAAGGTCCATGTTTAGTAAAGCTGCCAAGGCAAAACAATCTCATGCGAAGTCTACTTGCAATGCTGCACGTTTCAGTACCTTTCACTCTAGCCTGCAAGATTTAACCCAAAAGCTCATTCAGGTTGAAAATTTCTGTCTCTATATAACAGATATATGGAACTTACTGGACAGACTGTTATGTGCTGGTAATAAACCTAAAGACATTTCTTCTTTTCTCTTACATATTATGTACAGTAAGCTCACCCTCCATGATAGTCAGAGGATCTTCCACTTTGGGGCGCAGGATGTTGGGGCCAAAAACTGTAGCCAGGTTTTGCACACTCATTTTGTTTACACCTGAATATGACTGGACTTCATCAAGGAATCTGTGGGGAAGAAAGAGATCTTTAGGGAACATGTAAGGAGGAAAACTAGAAAAAAAGAGTCAAATCATGTGATTGTTTCTTAAAATAGTTTAAGCATTGCATTCTAAATGCAAACAAAGCCAGTAACTGCAGTTAGAAATGGGAAAAACAAGGTCCTATCAGGTGGACATAATATATTAACTTCTACTTTCTTGCACTTCTTTCCTGCTTATAAAAGAAAAGCCACAATCTTGATAGAGTAAATTACTAATTAGTCATGCAGTAAACCTACCATTTTAGTACTTTCACTTGAGTTCTCCAGTCCTTGGAAGTGTGAGTAATGTTTTTCCTTCAGGGCACATAGACAGACAGGTCTGTCAGCTCACACTTATAAATACCATTGTGATATTCTTGCAAAAACACTCACCTACAGATGTATTTCAGCAGATTGTAATTGACAGCTGGCAGGCTCTTCACTTGCTTCACCAGTTCTTTCAGGCCCTTTAAGAGGTTTAAGGAAAAATTAAGAGTGAGTAGGCACAGTTACTTAATATTTTATCAGAGATTAAAAAAAAAAGTCAGCAATTCCAATTACTACAAGACAACAGACACACCACTGAAAATGCAGCATTAAATATAGGCTATGATCAGGAACAAACAATTTGTAGAACCCATTTTGGATTAGGCTAACATGGATTAGCTCTGGAAAAAATAAACAAGAAAATAACTATCTTGTTTCATCATGTCTTGTCTTTTTCTTTCATTCTTCCTTTTCTGACCAGCAGCTCCATTCCTCCTGCTTATAACGAGGCTAAGCCTTACATGAACAGTTCTGGTTTGAACTAGCTGGCATTTCCTACAAGAAACTATTTGGTTATTTTACCCAGTTCTGGTCTATAGTAGATTATGACTAATAAATGGCTCCTGATTTAACAGCAACCATCAAGACCCTTCCTCTTACAGTTCAGAGTCTAATCCATGAAAATACACATCTCTTCCATGCAAAATTGAAGCTGTTGACTACAATGATATTTACTTGAACTGGATTCACTGACATGCAACAAATACAGCTAAGGTTATGCTACAGACTTTTATTTAGCACTCCCAAAGACCCAGGTGACAAGAATTCTCATACAAAACCTGCTTCAATTAATAGATGCTCATTTAGATTAGGACAACCACCAGCTTCTCTCCTCCTGAAAACTGGAACAGCCTTTTATTTCACCTTACTTGAGTTACCAACTCACCGTTTCTTCCTCCTTGCTGAGCATTTTGGCACAGGAAAGAAAATCTTCATATTTTGCATATGGTACAACTGGTTCTGGGAGCTCCCTAAGGTACAGCTTGAGCAGTGAAGCCACGGTGTGCACATCTGTGTTGCTGTTGGGGTGGAATACACGAAGTCATTAATGTGAATCAGGATGATACTGTGAGACTGACAAGCTAAAACCTGCCACCTTTCCCCTGCCACCTCACATTTTACTCATCACCAATATATACATTTACAAACCTTACCAGTAATCTGGTTTTTGTTGGATTTTTTGTCCTATAAAGAACTCAGGATACCCAGAGGCAAATGTCCGTCAACTCTAGTGATTTATTACCATAAATAATTATACATAAGGCCCTGTTTGTAGAGACAGGTACGGAGGAGATAGATCCTGCCTCTTGTTGACAAGCACCTCCCTTCAGACATGCAAAATCCATCCTAAATGACACTTCTCATTTTCACCTGAGCTAGAAACAAGGCACTTACACACTGGGAATTTTTGTCCTACTAGAGATGACCCCAGCTCCCAAAACATGCCCAGTGTGTCTCAATTCCTTTTTATCACCACATCCTCTGTTACCAGTATTCAAGAAGCAGGTTTTAAAGGAAACCATACATACCACAGGTATTTAGTTGAAATCTACCTACTGGAATTACAGCTCTTTCCCTGATATGCGTCTTTTTCCTGTGGGATTCCACTAATTGACTACTGCGCCTTTTAGCTGTACTCTTACACTGAAAACCTGGAAAAACTTTACACTCAGAACCACAAATCTCTAGGAAATGAGTTTTAGCTCTATCCTGTACCAAATAAGCTGAGGCACCAAACAGAAAGTGTCTGAATGCTTGTAGAACAGGCAACATCACAGGGCCAGCAGTCAAAAGGCCTGATAAGACATGTGCCTCCCATAACTGCATTTGCAGAAATTTAAGGGGTTTTTGGATACAGCTAATAGGAACCTCAGCTGTTTATCAGGCACACTAAAAGTAACACAGAGAGAAGGATCACAATCACAAGTTCAGACAATGCAATCACACTTGCTTCAATGTTCCTATGATGTGTAAATTACACTCTTGTTAACTTAGCAGTACTTATCTAAAAATAAGTAAGTAGAAATTAGATATAAGGCACAAGTTAGCATGAAGAAATCTCTCTTGCATTATGTCTGGCTCCATCCCTGGGTTTAGCTACTCAGGCATTTATTCAAATCCTTACTGGAATGTTCTACATGCTTTCCCTGGCTCAGATAAAGAACTGTACTGCAAGCTGCTGTATTTTCCCTCTGATTTCTGAAAAATCACAGAAGGAGGCACTAAATTTTGCTCATTTCATTAATAAGAAACAGGAAATGCACACACATGTCTACAATGTGCAGTATTATGTACTTTTCTTTGCAGACTTCACACATGGAGTATTTTTTTAAACTCACAGTGTCTCAAAGGGAGCCATTGGTATTTGATGCCCTTAAGCTTTGCTAGAGGTATGTTAATCATTATTTTGGAATAATCTGTTAAAACAGTAACAGCTTTTACTAAGTTAAATCTTAACAGGAATGGTGGGAACAGCCTTAGAGTAATGTGGTATGGTATGTCAGAAGAAGAGAGATGATAAAGCACTGCCTATGTCTGAATGCCCACCACCACCAAACTCCTCAAAATGAATGTGCAGAAAAACATTTCTAATTCCAAAATGAGTAATTCCCACCTCAAATTCCAAAAAGAGTTTTCTAGAGAAACTCTATAAAATACTCCACAAAATACTAATGCAAACCCACATTTTTAAAGAAAGTTCCAATTCTATTCTCTTGATTACAACCCTCTGTTGTAGAGCGGCTTGAATTCAAAACAGTGATTACCTACCCTCGACAGTTTCTGGATACATACATAACAAATGTGGGGAACTACTAGCATGAAACTAGGCATGATTGTACTCTTTACTGAGATTTCAAATGCTAGCTCAGATTTGGCCTCTAACCTCTGTGCTCTGCCTAATCTCAACTCAGCACTGATCGTCATTCTGAAGATTTTATTATTACTGCTTTTTTATTTAAACAAGGAAACTCCTCACACCTTGCTGAAGCATTTAACCATATCTTTACAGAGTTTATTTGCATAAAACTGGAGAGGTCTTTCCAAAATAGAAGAATCAAACAGGTTAAGTGAGGGAAATTACTTAAGAATAATTAGAAGTTGGCACACAGGTCTCTCAGTAAGGGGATTACACAGTTATATCTTCTCTTCTTGGTACTGCCAGGATCATGCTTCATGTAGTATGTAAGAATAATTTCACACCAGTCCTTGCTGTGGAATACTTGTTCCTAGAGGGCACAGCAGCTGAAGAATAAAAAGGCTGAAGAAGGGGACAGAAGCCTTGAAAATTATTGCAATTTCTAAACTTTCTTTTTTTGGTGTGAAGTACTGTTAGGTTATCACTGCGAGAGGTAAGCTGAGTGCCAAAACTTGTGGGTCTACCATGGAGGAACTGAGAGAGAAATGGGGAGGCAGGATGCTGAGGAGGAAGGAAATTGGGAAGTGCTGCTCTCAAATTAACTTCCTGAAGCACATGCTGTATTTACAAGTATATAGAAAGGTGTTTTACAAGATGGGATTAGAAACCCAGGTCGCATTCAGCAGACAGAGACACATTTACAATATTTAAAACTAATTTTTCAATTATTATTTTCTATAGCAATACCACAGACTACCACAAGATGGTGGGGTCGCAAAGTAAGATTTGGAACATTTGTTGGTTTTTTTTTTTCCCTTAACGGTACTAGACCACTTCTCAACATTTAATCTATCTGTACAGAAATCACCCTACAGATTTGGGAAGTACAAACAAAATAAAGACAGCCTGCATACACAGACATACTGCTTGCCAAGCTCTTTAAGAACTGGATTTTTAAATTCTGCTTTATCAACATTTAGACAAAAGCTAGTAACTTTCTTGAGTGCAACTGTGGGCATAAAAATGCCAATATTTTTATAAATAATGTAACTGAAAGACTGCCTCTCAGAATCTCAGACTTGTTTAGACCTTGCAAGGTAGTATTACTTTTTTCACCTTTTGCTTTAAATTACAGGGGAAAATTTTTAAATGGCAGACTCAGTCCTAATGCATCTGTGTTTTGGGTGTTTTAGTCCACAAATACCACTAAACACTTTTTAGCCACAGAGGGCAGCCGTAGGTTTCAAAGAAGTGCTGAAATGGAGGGCTGGGAGCATTTCTTTCCCTTTTTAGTCTACAGTGTTCCATCGACAGTCTAAGTCAAACAACAGCACTTAGATTTCTGCCTTGAGGAAAACTGGTGCAGTTTTTGAAACATGGATCTTTGCAGGCCTATGGAGGACCTTTTCCTCATGGACTTTTTTCAGTTACAACTGATTAGCTTAAGACAGGGCAGAATTTCCCTCTTGAGCACTGCCCCTGCCTACATTCCAGAGTCATTACAGCTACAGAAATTTAATGATTATACCTATCGTCACATTTCTTTTGCTATCTGACTGTGTAATATCAAAATGTTTCATGATTACATGTTCATAATTAACATGATTTGAAGTATGCATTAATTTTTATTAAAACAGGATGTCAATTCTGGCAGAAAATCCTCTGTTATCTAAATTGGAACAACTCTCATTAACCAAGGTAGACTTTCTCCAAGTGCACAATTACAAGCTTGAAATGGCAATGACGAAGCACAAAGTGGGGAATTTGATGTAACAATAGTCATATTGTAATAAAAAGCATCAGCAAGCTGAGGAACAGCTATTTTGGCATGTTGTGGTGAGAGGTCTGAGACAAGATGACTTATCTCACCAAAACATTAATGCTGCATTCATGGTGGCATTTCCAAAGGAGCATGCCCCCACTCCAGCACTGCTCATGCACAGGCATGACAAATGCAAACGTGTCCCAGCCTCTCCTTAGTCATCACATTAAAGCCCCATTCATCTGAACTTTGTCATTAATATCTCTCGTGGCGTTGCTGTTTTGACAGCACTTTCCTTTGTGATACCACAGACACCGTGGAAGTGGCTGTCAGACCGATTACACTCCCTGGAGTTTTTCACTCCCTCTACCATAAACAATACGCCCGAAGCCCAGCAGGTCACCAGAAATCCAGGCACAACCCTCACACTCGGACCAGCAGAGAGTGTGCTCTGCTCAGAGAGCTGGAGTCAGCGCTCCAGAGCACAAAGCCAACAAGCCCCTCATAAACTCTCCGAGAGGAAGTATTAACAAGGCACGGTCACATTACAAAAAGATTAATGCCCTGCCAAAAATAGCTCTAGATCATGATGGCACATAAACAGTTTGCATGAAGAACAAACAGTAGGGAACAATAAGCTGTGAGGCTGTAATTCAATTTAGGAGTCCTGGTAATAAAACAAAGGAGAACATTACAGTTTGTGTACCAGTTTGACTGATTTTGGGAGACAGGCTTTCGTCCAGAAATTCAAAGGTCAGGTTAACTTAATGTGCTATGTGATTTTTCTTCCTCTATGTGGGTATCTTCAAAGCATTACTCTATATAATTTTCCTACATAATGCAGAGATCTAGTACAAGCAGTCCTGTGCCTCATTTAAGTACCAGATTAAATTTTGCCTACAACTTATGAAACATATATGAAAGCATTTACCAGTCTGGCTCTAGTATAAGTTAACAATTTCTATTCTTAAGTTATTCTTTCTATTTCTATAAGTTAACTGATTTCTATTCTTGTTTTTTTTTGGTTTAGACAGAGAAATAAACCAAACCAATCCTGCTCCTTTGTCCTCGTGCTCACCATTTTTACAAAGCATGCTACCTTCCACAGCCCACAAGGAATACTGAAGACTGGCAGACTCTATTTCCAAGTTAGGTACAAACTGCAGTAATTGTAACAGCAGCCAATTTATGCAGGTTTATAAAGGCTTTAAGAACAGCAATGAAGACAGCAATTTAGGACAAGGAAAAAGACAAATTCTATGGGGAAGGATGTTAAAAATTACTTCTAAAAATATAGATCCTTAAAGTGACACAAATGCTTTCAGGTAAGGCGGGCAGAGGTCTAAGAAACAGAAGGGTTCCCTCTAGGAAAAAGATCTACCAGCTCTACTGAATATACTGGCAATTATTTTCTCCTGATATGAGATTTTCTCCTGATATGAGATTTGTCCTGAAATATGAATTTCTCCAAGATTTTTCAGGGATTGTAATCATATGTAAAAACACGGAAACCAACAACAAATAACCCACCTGTTCTTGTTTACTGGAAGAAAAAGCCACCAATTTTGCAACCTGGATAAAAATGCTTGAAAAAACTACTCTCTCAGAAGTTGCACATGGCAACAAAATGTCATTTTGCAGTGCCTTATGCAGTGCCATATTTCTTAAAGGTGACCATGGCTCTCTGAGAAATCATTGGTCACTGGCAAATGAAATATGTAGCTGCCTTTTCTTTTTTTGTTTCAATCACAGCTGACAAACCAAGCATTTCTGAAACTGAAATTTATGCCAAGTAACTACAAATGTTCATTCACTGCCAGTAACTAAAAATACACTGAGGACACCAAACCCAACTAAAAACACAACAGGACACCAATTAAACTGATTTAATGACCCTTGCATCACACTAGATATGTCTCCTAATGTGTATTTAATTGCGAGACTAGGTCTTTAAGTTGTGCCATATGCAGAGGCTATTTCTGTTAGCTGGTTAGAGTAAGGGCTGGAATTGGAAAGGACATGGAAGTGGGTCCAGAGGCATAGCTGATGAGCAGATTGAAAGGATCAGGGAAGAAAGTCTGGAACTAGAAGAAACAAACAGGAATTTTCACAGGCCTAAGGCCATTTGTGTTTGGCAGGAACAAGCTTTCGAGTAAAGACTTCATTTCACATAAAAATGTGGAGTTTAAGGGATTACTGCACTTTGCCAGTAGGAAGGCATATGAAGCCTCTTCTTTGTGGGAAACTATTTGCTTCTAAACAAATTCTTATGTACAGGCTTGGCGCTGAAAAACAAAGAACAATTTTTACAACCAGTGTTTTCTGCTTGCCATCTGCATAGTGCCAATGCAGACTGCAGCCCAAATGAGACAAGTCCCATTTCCATCATTTACCACAATTTTAAAACATTCTTTTAAAATTTTTTTCCTCCTCTGGAGGAGAAAAAGAATTGTGCATGTGCTCCTTCTCACCTCATTCTCGTCACTGTCTTATTTTGCTTCAACAATCCCAGTGATTTAATGCCTAGGAACATAGCAGTTTTACATTTTGGATTACTTGGCTCCAGTGAATATGTATTGCCAGCTATCACATACTACCAACTTAGGCACCCTTTTTCTCAGCTGACTGCAATGGTGACCACAGCAGTAACATTTTTAGAGCAATTCATACCCATAAAAGAATGTACGAGGGATTTTGTTTTGCTGAATATGCATTTATGTGCTCTCCTTCTCTCTTGTGCACGCACACAAATGCTGGCGGGTGAGCTATGTAAGTTTTAAACTCTCTGAACCACTGAACAACTATGTACATCAGTAATAGTTATGAAAATCCAAGCCACACACATCAATCACATTAATTTTTTATTAATATTTGTTTCAGTGACATTTCAAATATTTTTTCTCCCTGAGCAATGTTATCTCACATGTCATCTGGTAGTAATTGTGACGAACAGCAGATGAAAAGAGGCAATATAGAAAAAGAAATCCAATTTTTACCCCTCCGAGGTAAAAACTGGAGAACAAATCCTTATGCAATTTTCCTTATGCAGTGCCATATTCTCTGTGCTAATTTCACAGAACAAATGGTCATAATTCACTTTGTGTCATTACAAATGTATGATTTGTAAAGGAGATGAGGGACTTTATAAGTAAAACATAAGCCACACAAGAACGGAGAAGAAAATACCCCAAGGGGGAAGAAAATGGATTCCCTGGAGGGGACAATTTTACACAGAGGTGGAGCTGTACTGGAAATACCAAGGATATTTCAAATAATAGCAAGCATGAGTGATTGCCTAATTGCACAGCTAGTTCCTTAAAGCAAATTTCACAATATGTGCAGATACATTCAGAGGGAGTGAGGTATTTATTGATTTTTGTTTCTAAACTGACACACAATTTTGAGGCGTTGTGTTTTTCTTCACACGAAAGGCCTCAGCAATTTTCAGCTGCAGCAGCTGCACCTCACCTTTCCAATACTGATCATCAAGAAATGATGGTGTTCCAGTTTTTGTAAGAGGGGGCCTGGGGTATTGGATGTTTCAGATGAGACACAGGATTTTCTCAGTCCCTGAGATTGAAAATTTTTTAACACTCGTTCCTTCTCATACACAGTTCTTCAGCAACATCTTATTCCAACCATAACATCAAGATCAAAATTTAAGTGGAGGATTTTTTCCACTATGGTTTTTATAAATGACTTCAGTATTGGAACACCCAGCCCCTAACTCACATAAAAGCAACTATTTCTCAGATATGTTTTATGTGTTTCAAAATAGGGCTGCATTTTCTTTTGAGTGAAGCTGTTCTCCTTCTTGTTTCTAATTTGCTTTATTTGCTCTGCTTGTGCTTGGTCTACTCCTCAAACATCAGCTCTTTGTGTTAGTTCCAACACTGATGACAGTAGCCAGTCTTTCTCCCTGTCAGAGCCAGTGACCCAGCACCGCTACGGAAGTGTGACCTGTATTCCATTGTGTTCCATGCCCCAGGAACAAAAATGTCAGCTCTGCTCTAACTGCAAAATTCTCTCCATTACTATTGATGTAAATTAATAGAGAGAACCTGGGTGGATTTTGCATGATGGGACTTTTGGCTAATAATAACATGTAATAAATTATATGTTATTATTACTTTAATATGTAATAAATTAATTACATTTACATGTAATAAATTACATATTAAACACAGTGGATCTAGAGATTCACAAGAAAAAGTAAGCATGGATGCCTAATGTATGTGTTTTTTTCTTCCTCAACAGCACTTTCCATACTGTGGCCACTTTCCAAGAGCTCAGCTTACCAAAGAGAACCCATGCTGCTGTTCAGCACAATGGAAAGTCACCCCAAACCAAGGTCATCACACAGGTACTACTGTGAAATGAACTTCACCTCAAGAGTTTACAAATGGAACAAAAGGTTGGAGGAAAAAAGCAGATGCCCAATGGAAACAATGCAGAGATCAGAGTTTATGTCTGCTTGACTTCTGGACCACTGCTGCACCTGAACACCTCTCCAAACTCAAATGTGAAAAAGTAAACAGGAAAAGTACCCTGTGCAAGACATGGGGACGTACAAGGTCAGTGTTCTATAAATTCTGAGCTTCAGAAAAGAACTGCAGGACCAGCGATTTATAGGCAGCTCCTGCTGCTGTTTCTAATTGCTAGAATAGAAATTACGTGCATCCTTCACAGCAGTAGCATGTAAAATCTCTTCTCCTTTTCATCTGCTAAAGCTCAGCCAGCATACCTGTTCATGGGGCTCATTAGTCTGTGCTACAGATGCTGCTAGATAACCTTGAAAAAAAATTAGTGCAGCTGAGCCCTGGTCTCATTCGTTTGGAGTAGTTAGAATTTGTGCACTTCCTTCAAGCTGTACCTCTCAGTGGGGTGTTCAGTACATCATCTTCCCACAGTTCAGGGTGGCTTGTTTTCTTAAGCATTTCCTCTACAATTATTTGGTTTACAGGCACAGAAAAAATAACCTTTTGTTTCTGCCACTCGCCTACCCTTTGGCAGAGACAGACATTATCAGTAATATTTATCATAATGTCCAAGTAAGGAAATGTAGATGCTTCTTCACCATTTTAAAATAAGTTTCATGGTATTTAAACAGTAAGTGAGCGTGCCATAAACACTTACCAGCTAACAAAGTCACTTCCCATAGTCCTCTGGCTCCATAAAGCCATTTACTCATCTATTATCCTAACTCACCTTCAAACGAGAAACTAATAAACCTTATAGGAAGACAAGTCACTTTTTGAGAGCATTATAAATTCTTAACTTTTCTTTTAAAGTGAGTGTCAGGACTGAGGAAACTGTTGGAGATGAAAGAACATTACAGGTGTCTGCCTTCTGCTCATCTGACGAACAAACCTTCAAGCTTAATGAATCTGCTCACTTCACAGGAACAGGGAATGGAGGCACCTAAATGATTTCCAGCAATCAGGTTTGAATTATGGCATGCTTTTGCACTAAAAGATCAAGCTACACTTTCCTTCCTGTTACTTGGATTGCTATCAGACAAAGGTCTCACATAATAAATGCAATCTGCCTCTTCCTCCTAATCCCCACTGGGCCCACAAATGCAGTGAAGCATGCTGACACCACTGTGGGGGTGTGATATGGATGTCACTTAGGGCACGTGCTGAGGACAACCACTGTCTAACAGTCTCCTGAATTGGAATTTCATGACCATAATAGTAATTCTGGTCAGAGTTAAAAAGTCCATGTGGCACTGGTTCTGTTTCTCTGATTGGACATTTGGATATGTGACTACTGCTGCCAATGCTTACAGGAAGACAGTACAAAAATCACAGGAGACTACAATTACTTACAGGAGAGTAAAGTCATATCCAGCTGTATGAACAGGACCAGGTTTTCCTTGGCCCAGAAACTCTCATTAACTCTGTAAAACTGCATAAATATTGGAATACAAATAAGATGTGGACACTCAAGATCACATAGGTTTGTTTCTATGGTCAGAGTGACTTTCATTATAAGACCAAAGGCCCAAAATTATAAAGAAATGCATGAAAGTATCTTCCCTTCCAGTTAAGTTCTATAGATAACAGAATACACTGAGACTGGTGATAACAGAAATTCTTCCTTTGTGGAATTGACTAAATGCCAGCATCACCACTGCATTTAAAATGATATTAAGATCAAGGCAATCCAGATATTTTTGATTAAGCCAAAACATTAGCAATACTTTCCCTAACCAACTTTTCACAAAAGGAAATTCTCCAGAAACGCTTTGAAATCAGACATCAAAGTCGGAACAAAAAAGAAGACATTTCAGAGCGGTAATAGGAAACACACAGAGAAACCTACAAAAACAAAAATTCTGTCTGTTGCTGCCATGTGTTTTACAGCACTGCGGGTCAGCCAGCCCAGCACACCGTGCCCCGCCTCGGCTGCAGGGCGAGGGAACAGCTGCAGGGTTTTACCTGTCAAAGGAAGGCTTTTCTCCACAGTCAAACGCATCCTGTAGCTCCTTGACGAGATTAGCCTGCCCAGGCAGTCGGAAAAGGCCTTCCTCCTTCAGCCCCCGCTGGCGGATGAAGTCCACGCACTGCTCCACCAGCATGGGAGCCAGGCGGTTCCCATAGCGCTTCTCGTACCGCACAGTGTCTTCCAGCTTCTGCCCAAAAATACCTGCACCAAAAAGAGAGCTCTGACTCAGCTGAGCATCACTAACACATCTGAGCAGTCCACTCTTCTGTTACAACCCGCGCAATCTGCAGGTCATTTAAATGCCTGGACAATTAACCTGCTCCTTTCTTAGGAGCAGAATGCTCAGTTTCACCACTGACACTCTTCTGGAAATACAGTGCTGACATGTTTTCCAACAATGCTCAAAAACACTATTTAAAATAAAACACTGAATTATTCGTGAGACCACAGGCACAGAAAACACAGAAATAACACAAACAGGATTTTCTGTCATAAAACTTCTGATTCAAAAGTGATGTGTATCTCCATCTTTTTTGGTTAATGCCTAATTATTAAGTACCTCCTGTCTCAGTTCCAAAGACATACAAACATTATCTGTACACATGGAGGGAAAAATATTTATAACTCAGAATTTTATTGCTACTAAATGAAATTACTATTTTGTTCTCCAAATAGACAATGATAAATCCATTATGTATTACCAACTGCATTATCACCATCTGCTTTAGCAGTAATAAATTTTGTACGCAAAAAGAAGTTCCTGACATGAAAGGTGAAATATGTCAGATGAACTGCAGGAAACCTGAATTCGTCCTTAAGCTCGGAAGAAAATGGAGGTTTTTTGGCAGAATTAATTTCAACCCTGATCTGAGGGTATCAGTGCTACCATTGGAATGACAGCTACTCTTTACAGCTTATTTTGCCTCTCCTTTCAAAGTGCAGAGCAGCACAATGATGTTCAGGCATGTCATCTGTGCTGGAAGCTCTCTCCTGAGACCACCACTTGCTGAACAGTACTAGGGCTGAAGGAAGGCAATTCAAGTTCTATATATAGCAAGACAATGAATAGTTCTAAGGCAGTCACGATCAGAAATTAAAGACCAAATGACTACCTCGCTTTTGCAATGACGTACACTGTAAAGTATTTAAAAAAAGGAGGCAGTAAATTGTGCCATTCACTGAGCACAATGCTCCTGCTAGTTTAAAAATATAAAATATTCAACAAGAAAAACACCATTGTTTTGGTTAGCTTTTTCTCAAAAAAAGCTCAAATTTGAGCTAGACAGCTTTTGCTTTTGACCTAAAAACTTAATTCACCCCAATATTTCAATTCAGATCAAAGCATTCATCCGGGTAACCTTTACTGTGTACATCTTTCCTTTAACAGAAAGATAACTTACAACTCAGTTGTAGGTAAGACAGCTGCCTTGCAAATGCTCAAGGATGTAGGGCAGGTCGCAAGCTACCCATATGGAAGGTCTGAGGTTTGTAGTTAAAAGCAATTATTTCTACTGTAGCAGAGGAAGTAACTGGAGAGAGTAAATGATGTCCTGCTAAGACATCCAGAGAGTCTCTGAGATGCAGAGCAGTGTATTTTGTGATTTCCATGGTACCCACACTTGGGGATGCCAAAAAACCAGCAGTAGGTAAGGGGAATGAACATCACTCAGTGACTCCTTATTGCACATGCTGTACAAAACCCAGAGGCCAACAATTAGCAGTTAAAGAAGGAATTTTTGCAATTTCAGAGTCAATCTTAGAAGACTACTGACAGAAGTAGCATCCACAAACTTTGGGGCCTTGAGGTTGGCAGAGGAGTTAAGCACTAAGGAGCTAAGTATGTTTTCTTAATTCTTGCATATCTTCCTAACCTTCTAAAAACTGACTATGGGGATGGGAGGAGTATTAATTGAATTGTGTCTCCTGTATTTTTCCAAGTCAAGAGTTGCAGCTGGTCGACACAAAGAAAATCCTCAAGTCCTTCCACTTGCTACACTCTCCTTCCCAAAGTAGTGGAATTAGGGAGGAAGGTCCACTGAAAGTCAGTTAGGGAATCTGTGTGATTATGGGAGTCTGGGGATTTCAAAGCTGTTAATGTAGGAGCAGGCTGCCCTTCAGTGCTCCCCAGTCTGTCCCTTCTCCCAGCTGAACGAGCCCCATTTTCTCTGCCTCTCCTCAATGGGCAAGTGTTCTAGCTCCTCAACCCCTTAGTGACCCTTTGCTCAGCTCACATTAGTATTATACCCACCTCCTGGGTTTGGTGAGTTTTTGTTTGTTAAAGGACACAATGTTTGGAATATGGTCTAAAAAATGTTAAGCAGAAGACATTAATCACTTTCCTCCTCCTGCTAGCTCTGCTTCTGCTGATACTGCCCAGACTGCTGTCAAATCTTCCTTGCTGCCAGGTCCACTGCTGGCTCGTGTCCACATTAATGTCCCCCCACAGGGCACCCAGGTCCCTTCCCCAGAGCTGTTCCCCTGGCTTTTTTCTTCTTAGATACAGGACTGGGCCATCCTACTCCAGTTTGCCCTATGAACATACAATCTAAGCCTCCTTGCAAGAATGCATGAGATTTCCTGGTTTTAAACACAAGACTTTTTGCCTCTTTTCAAACAAAATATGAGAGGATATTCCAATTATACCACCAGAATGTACACATAATTACAATTCATGCCCACTGACAGTACAATTAGCAGGAATAAGCTTTCTGCTACTGTTTATACCTTCTCACCATGCTAACTTTCCTTGATCAGTAATATGCATATTGCAGCTTCCATTTGTAGGAAAGAGTAAGTTCTCAGACCAGAGTGCTTCGGAACTCCTATTAGTAATGACACTACAGTCAAAATACATCACTTTCTATTAATATATTTTTTGATGCTGCCTTTTTTTTTTTGGTTCATTTTAAAATTGGTTTTCAAAGCACATCTAATAGATAATGAATAAAATCAGAATAAGGGCATTTTGTGCAGTGAGAGAAAAAACCCTTACTATATTATTATAAATTGCTGATGCATCACAATACAAAATGTACTGAAAACAGGTGGGAACCAGGAAGGACTAAGATGCCTGTAACTGGAATGAAACACTGTTTTTCAAATTGTCTGGCATTGGAATTAATCTCAGGAAGGCTTGGGTTGGTGTCTAAGTGTAGGCTGAACAAGATTCTCCAAAGGAAGCATTTCCTCCACCTAACAAACACAGAACGCTGCACCAGGCAGCACTTGGCCATGAAACGAATCAGTCATGATAAGCCTGCACAAATATTGACTTGAAGTTACAGACTTGCTGATGCCTTATGGCAAATGCACTCTGTTGCCAGGGGCAGAAGGGACAGAAACATGACAACTCTGCTTCCACATCATGTTGCCATAGCTTCTACCTAGCTCATCATCCTTCTGGTGTCTCCTGGGTAATTCATACCTTCTCCCACTGCCCCCCTCTAATGCTTTTATCCCCTCTCATTCCACAGCTATCTGCTACAGAGATGCTGCAGGTGAACAGTCTGCAAGCATTAAGAGGCTGACTATTTGGAAGCAAAGGCATTCCTGTGGAAACTGCAGTTCCATAATGTTTGGCAGAGAAAATTATGAACACTATCAGCTGTAATGGGTAATTACTTGCACCTCCTTTACAAAGAAGAAAGGAAAAGACAGTCCAAGTTGTGGAGACTAGATTATAACTAAAATCACAGAGATAATCTCAAATGCTGTTTCTTAGGAGTAAATTTCCACCACAGTAACTAAACAAGAACATCTCTGTTGGAGAAGGAAGTAGAAGAGAGCCCTCATAACTCACATACTAATCCAAACTCAAGTGGCTCCTGAATCTCAATGTCTCCAAAATCCAGAAATGCACAGATACACAAGAGCTGACCTGTGGCTTGGTTTATCCTTGGGATAGGGTACCAGAGGAGAAACAAATCAACAAGAAACCATGAGATTCAGAATAGCATTGGTTTAGCTTCCCCACAGCTGGTGGAAGGCAGGGAAATGCACAGGATCCAGTTCTGACCAGTCATTAGATTTAATCAGCAGAACTGCTTTTTCAGAGAGCCCTTGCAGGTCTGTAAAGCTATATCCAATTAAACCAAGATCACGCATAACATCAAAGAGGAAAATCACATGCTAGTAAAGGGCATGCTGAGCAGTTATTCATTAACTAGAACATTCCCGTGGCAGAAGTTTTGTAAACACTTTGAGAAACTGGGTTTCCATGCTTAACAGATACCCAAAAACCTTATGAAAAACACCACAGTGCTGTATGCAAATTCTGCATATGTCTTCTCAGGAGCTGTGGAAGCACTGTGGTTATTTTTCACGGTTCATAGCTACAGTTAGAATATGGCTTTAAAATCTAAGAACACTATTAGTCAATGATTTCCTCAGCTAACTGAACACAGGCAGGCATCACATCTAAAGTCCATGGACTTCTGATTCAGGAGGAAAAAAGGAGAAAAATCTAGGTGGCTATTCTACCCATAAGGAATGGCTTGAAATAAGGAATATCTCAAAAAAGGCCACTCTAGATCTACCACAGCACACACATTCAGTGAGCCATAAGGTTTCAGACAGCAAAAGGCACTGAGAGGTGATGTTTTCATAGATGGCCCACACCTCTACATGTGCAGCAAATGATCAAGGGAGCCTGGTGCTTCCAAAACAAGTTCTGGTTTTATGGGCAGTACTGATCAGAAAGGGTCAGTTAAGGTTGAAGGAACTGATCTCAGCTTAGAATCTGGACATGAATTTTTGAACAGCTCTTAATTCTCCATCAGTAATTCATTGACAGAAAATAACAGATCAGATGAATGGCTTTCAACAGTGGGGCTGGGAACAAAAGTCCTGCAATAACACAAAGAAGTGGATGTCATGACCACATAACACCTAGTAAAAAGCTTTTAATCATTATTTTCCATCACCTTTCTGCTCAGATGTTCCCCAGCAGTAAGTGCTGTTTTGAGTGGATCAAAGACAGGGAGTATTTTCTTCTTCCCTACAGAATTCTGTAACGTACAGGAGAGATAAAAACCCACCAAAACCAGTGGTAGCAGAATTTTGTTCCTGCCTGAATAATTTTCTTCTCTTCAAGACTTCTCCCAACCCCACAGTCAGTGTGATGCTGGCAGTAGAGAAAGTAAGATAAACTCCCACCTTGGAGTTTAGAACATTTGCACAACTTAATAATCTGCTTGCAAAAACAACTCTGATATAAGAGCAGAATTAGATACAGGAAAGGAAAGGAGATAATCTTAAAAACATCACCAGGAACTTGTCACAGTTGATCACATCAGAGCCTGCATTGTTTCTCTGGCCACAGCCAATGCCACCTCCGTCTCCACAACTGTGTCCACCCAAATTCACCACATTATCCAATGTTCTCAACAGATACTGCCTCGTCAGAAACTGCTTTCTCCATTGACCTTGCATGTTCTGTATGGAAGTTCCTGTGGTGGTACTTAAACAGAGAGCATCTGCTTCAAGCTGGACTTTAAAGATGCTTGGCTCTGTCTCTGTTCAAATGCTGCCCTCCGAGCTTTCACTTCTCCTATGACGTAACTCCCAAACCCCAGAAGTCTGGCATCTAATTTTTTGGTGCCAACCACAATGCAACTTTGATCTGCATTTCCAGGAAGGGTTCTATACCCGATATCACTGGTGAAGATGATGTCATGATTCTCTTATACTTCTTCCCATGACTAGCCAGTGGTTTTCCCTGCTAATTTTATTTTCTGCATCATGTTGCACAGCTTAGATCTAATTGATCTGCTTTATGCAATTATGGATTAGGTTTACAGGAGGCTAATTTTGCCTTTTTTACACTCAGGTATACAATCTGCAAATGAAGTTGCAATAATTCGGTAAACCAATTAATAAGACAAGTGTAGTTAGCCTAATGTGCCAGTGCCACGATAGCAAAGGCTTGACTGAGTCCAGTTAATGTCTATTAATCTCTCTATTGACTTCAGTGGGACATGGACCAAGTTAAATACATGCCCCAGCACTCCACAGCTCTGATCTAGGGGCCTTGACAGAAAATGCATATAAGAAAGCAACCAAAACAAATTTTACATAGAGGAAAGCAAATTAGCAGCACCACCTCTGTCATTCTGTCCTCTGCTGCTGGGCCAAGTGCTGCTGCTTCACTTGGGAGTTTTAGACATGCAGAGTTTCTGTATCCGAACACATGGGGGAAGAATCAACAGCTGAAGCTCTTCTTGGAGCAGCTAAGGCTGTACCGAGGCACAAAGGCAGCTGTCTGCAAAACTATCAGCTAATCCTTTATTCAACTTCCAAACATTTCTCAAATAGTTAAGGGTATAAATGGGGCACAGGCAGCTCTAATTCACACCGACACCTTGAAACGCAATACACATGCACATCCTCCTGGCCAGCCTCCAGCAGGACTGAACTCCAGCAACCAAGGGCCTTGGGGAGGGAGGTGCAGGGGGCAGACAGCTCCCAGTGCTACCTCAGCTGCAGGTGATAGCTGATCTCTGCAGCAGTTCTGCAGTGAGCCCCTCGCTGGCTGCGATCCTTCCTTCCAAGACATCGCCCCTGAGTGCCTGCTCGCCAGCCCTCGAAAGCAATGATGTCACTACACTGCTGCTGAGCAAAGGGAGCAAAGAGCTGCCTGGTCCTGCAAAAGGGCAAACGGGGGAACAGCTCAGCAAGGAGCAGCAGAAGGTGACAGAATTTGTGTAAGAATCAGTATAATTTCTATTATTTGCATAATTTGTAAAATAATTTCTCACGCTTCAGAAGAACATGACAATTTAGCCCTTTCACTTGGATTTCTCAGTCCAGCAGAGCTTTTAAAACAGCACTAATATCCATCTTTTCCCCCCACACAGTTTTTGTCCTTGTCGTGGAAACAGTTTCTCCTCACCCATCCCAAGTGCCCTAACACCTTACTATCACTCCTTGTACCTCTGCCTCAGACATGTGTTTCCCCTCCAGTGCCTGCAGCTGACATATTATGACATTCAGCCTCCTCTTTGCCCTCTTACCCGAGCATTTCCATGCTCTGCTTCAACAGGGGTATGTGCAAGGCAAAACAAAACTGGCTATAAACCTCTCTATGCAGCAGGTGAAAAGGCAAATGCAGGCTGCAGGGCAGCATGATGAAGTGGCAATGCAGCCCTTGCACCAGGACAGTGCATTGTAGAGCTACACTTCATTCCATCAGAAACCTCTGAAATCAAAGACTCAAGCTTCTGCACAGATTTTATCAACTTGCTTTGCTCTCTCTTCTCCTGCCCTCCTCCCACATAGACAAAATACAAATATAAACTCCCTTTCCTGATTTTCTGCCAAACAGGCAACTCAGAGCCTCACAGGTCTAATTCCCTCAGTGTTCTCACTCAATTCTGCTCAGAGGCACTGCAATGATCTTGTCTCATTCCACCTCATTCCTGCATTCATGGGCTATTATGTAGAGGAGACAGTATCCACTGGCCAGCTACAAACAAATGAACAAAGGAGTAAATAAATCATTCGTGGAATGTTGGCATTTGCATTGTTTAATGCCTTTTGTTTCGTTGCTCTCATCTGCCCCTGCACACAGAGCCCCCGTGACTTCTGAGAAGCCATGGCTTCTTCACCAGCACAGCAGAACACAGCGACAGAGCAGACCTACCTTTGCGGAAGCTAAAGCACCGCTTAATTCTCCTGTAAGTAGTTTTAGGAATGAAGGGAGCTGCTGCTAAGGCACCTGGGCTTCGGACTCCAGCATTTCTGTCTTCAGGCATCATACAGGCCAGAGCCCCCACGTCCCTCCAAAGCTCTCCTTTACCAGCAGCATCCAGACAAAACACCACGATTGCTCATCGTTACTGACTGCTGAAGAGTTTTTATAATAGTGTATTTTCCTCTGGAGCTAGGAGATTTGTGGTCTTCTAGATCTTGGGTAGGGCTTGAAATTATTTTGATGCTCTCTTCCCTGCTTCAGTTTTGCTTTGGGGAACAATTTCCTTCCATCTATTTCCTTTAGTTTCTTTTTTTTCCTGCAGTGAGACAACTGCCTATTATGCAATGTCACAACAAAAGAGTTTCAGCAGAAAGATGTATCTTCCATTCAAACAGAAGTGCCCGCATAGAAGGACAGGAGAAAGACCTCTTCTTCCCGGCTGGAACAGGAGGCTGAGTGGCAGAGACACTAATTCCACAGCAAAAGCTCAGCACTGTGCGGTGTGCAAGGGGAAAGAGAAGAACAATACCAAAAAGGCCACGGAACAATCCTTCAGGATACAACACTCCTCGCTGGCACCCTTTATTTCTGCAACCGAGAAGCAAAAATAACAGTCCCTTCGCCCGAAAGCCTCTTTGTCCATACCAGATTCCTCTCCAAAGTCCTTTTATACGGCCAGCTTCTGGTGTGATGCTCTCACGGGCTTCTCGCTTGTTTTATTGCCTTCCAACTACCAGGAGCTCTCCCGGGAGAGGCGCGTCAGATGCGGCAGCGGCGCATCCTTGGCGGCAGGATCCCGGGAGCTGCCGAGGAATCCGTGCCTGCAGCGGGGGATGGCAGCAGGGCTGTGCTGCTCCCGGCTGCGTGCAGCAGGTGCGGGCGGGACGCGGCAGCCGCAGCGCAGGTTTGTGTCTCCTCGGGTGACTTTGAGTTGACTTCAGGCTGTGCCTGTCATGTGCGGCGGCTGGGAAAGCGAACAGGCTGTGCCTGGCTCCTGCAGGAGGTGCCAGACCTTACACTATACCCCTGCTAAAATGCTCATGCTCCTTCTTCTCGCCTCCTCCCTCCCCGCTTACTTGCAGGCTCTGTAAAAAAATTGCCTTTTTAATCTAATCAGGAAGGGAATTTCATGTGCAAACAGGCATTACATGCCCTGCCTCATTTACATTTCTTTTCCCTTTCAGATTTTTCTTTCCACAGTCACCTTATTCTTCTGGTGCAAAAAACAACCTGTTTTTGATGAGCTTAGCAGATTCCCACCTGCCCCCCTCCCACCTTCTCCTTCCAGCAGAGGTTAACAAATAACAATTTAATGATAAGGTTAATTATTTACAGAGCTCCTCGCTCTGGTACCAGGAGTCTTCTCCTGCTGCCAGACAAACTTTAAATATTAGTGGCTCAGCAAGGCTTGTACACATCCGCTGCACACACACAGAGCTTACTTACAATGCTTAAAAGAACCAGAAATTCACATGTTACTCAAAGTGGCACTTGACTTGTGTGACACCAGGCTATTGTGGTTTACCATTAAGGACTGAAATTCAGGAAGCTGCTATAAAATGAGTGTTTTGATTAATTAGCTGTCTGAAAAAATTTTGGGTTGCAAGTAATTACTTGTTACTGGCTAGTCGTCATCATATGATTGCAACTTTCCTGTATCTTTTATAATATGTAAAACCATTTTTAACTTCAGCAGCTAGCGATCATAAAGGCAAGCTCTTAAGACATCTTAAGTCAGAAGTGCCTGTCTTAAGAAGAGCCAGACTGCTGCAGCAGCTGTAGCAACATCCACATAGCAAGGATAATAAAAATATGAGTGTGTCTGGTCATTCATAATTACAGAACAGTTAACAGGATTTATTTATACTTGTTAAGATAGCTCTGACTATCAAGTAGTGAATAAAATGGAGGACATGTTGGAAACTCAATTCTTAACGGTGACACATCCCAGGATACTGCCTTTGCCTTGTTATCACAGTCAAACCTTCTCCATGAACACTACACACTAAATTATGTTCCAGCTATTTTTGCGTTTTCCAGGGAGTTAACTGTTTGCTTCCCAATACAAACAACAAACAACGCTGAATCAGTATACTTGCTCAAGAAACCCAAAATTAAAAATAAGAACATACTTGGAAGTGTTTAACTGCAAATTAATTGGAAAGGTAATGTAAAGATTGCACCCCTCTAGTTTTATGCAAATCAGCAACAAAATCCTCAGCGAGGTGCTTCCCTCAGTAACTGGCATTAAACATTCCTGCAACAATGATGGTGTCCTGAGAATTTTCCTGGTGGCTGGAAGGATTCCCAGCTGCAAATCACAAATAGCTCTTGCCCTATAAAAGCAAATGAGGAGCTGGTGAAGAAAGCACAGGGTCAGGACTTGAGAGATTTGGTTTCTATTTGTAGCCCTGTTCATTGACTTGGGCTAGAATTTAGTTTCACCTAATCACAGCTCCCTGCCTGTGACATGTGGAGACACCTCCTCTTGCAGAGGAACAGCAAGGCTGCCTTTCCTTATTATCTGCCACAGAAAGATACTGTGGTGCAGGAAGCCAAGCGCAAAAATCCACAAAGATACTCTCTGAAAAACCCACTTCTGCTAAGCCTCCAAATTTATTACTGCCACAACAGCTCATGCTGCTAGTGGACTGGAGTAGGAGAACGCTGAGGAGCTCAACACAAGGCCTACTTTCTGCAGAGAAAGCAGGCGATGGGTAATCTTTGTGCTATATAAAAACCAGGTTTCTTACCTAATTACAGAAGACTGTGCTACTCATACCTTCCCTTTCCCAAACCAAGTCCACATACCTGTAGCAGTTCATGCCTTTTAAGATAAACCTTTCACTTTGTGAGTTTTGGGGTTTTTGGTATGTTGTTTTCTTTTTTTTTTAAGCACTCTAAGACCTACAGTCCCAGATTCAGGATTGTGCCATCTTATTTAACATAAAGGGCCACATGCCAGTGACATGACTGCTTTGCACCATCTTTTCAAGGCACATTTTCCCAGGAGAAGCCAAGGAGAAGCCAGTCATGTTTCAGAGATGCCAGGCAGGCCCTAGCTGGCCAAGTCCCTCAGTGCAGCCCACCAGTGAGGCCAAAGTCCTCTCCTAAACACTGTGTGACCTGAATAAAGTACAAAGGAAGATGAGTGGCTTACAAGTAAAGTTTTCTTTAAAACTTTCATTAGTGTCTCCCTCCTCCCTCCTGCGTTCTACCCAGCAGTTAAGAGAAAGAAATCAGCAATAAGAGTTTTCAGTGATAGCTGCACTTCTTGATTGTGAAACAGCACAGACAATCCTGCCCTCCTGACTTTTTTCCAGCAACCTGCAGACAAGAAAAATCATTTGCTGCAATACAAATGGTCTTCCACTGTAGGAAAATATTTCTGTCCTCAGAGATTTGAGAGCTCCAAGGAACAGACTGATTAACATACATACATTTTGTGCAAGTGTATCAATCATACTTGTATTATAATACAGATTATCACCAGAATAGTAATGATGAAAATTAATACAATAATTTGCAGCCCATTCAACATAAGAGAGCTTTTTAAAAAGATAACTACAGTCCCTACGATAAATTTTGGTCCAGTACTACTGAAATCATTGGAGATGCCAATCAAATTCCCACACTGTTAGTGCTAATATTCTGAGGCACAGCTTTATATAATACTATTACTGCTCTTAGCTGTCACTGGCCAGAGAACTGCTGACAGCTTTTCCAACAGGCATTTAAGAAACACCATGGATGGTTTTTCAGCTGGTGACCAAAGGAATTACCCTGCCTCTCCCTGCAGGAAAGCCAATTTCATACAAGACCAATCTTCAAAACTTCCCCTCACACTATCATGTGCTACCCTCATCAAGGGAAGTGGTTCCAGACAGTTCAAAGTCTTTTAACTGAGCCCTCTGCATGGACACATGTTTACTCCACTTTTCTGGAAAGATGTAGCCCATTCTCCTCTTTACTTCAAAGCTCTGGCTGCGACTCAGAGATAATGGAAGAAGCCCTGTGAGTCTTTGTGCATCTGTGAGCACTGCATGCTCCCCCTGTGACTCACCTCCTCCAAACGGTGCCCATATCACCCTGCGGATGGATTTCACCCAGTCCTCCATGTCATTCTGCGTGCTCGCCATGAGTAGGTAGGTCTCATGATTAGCTGTCATCCGCTCTCGGTCTCCTCCTGCAAGACAAGATAATTGCACTTAGGAACCCTTTTGCTTCCGTGCCCAGCCAAGGTCCTGCCAGTGTGGCTGCTGGAAGCACCAGCAGCGGCTCCATAGCACGCAGTCATGGATACTGTGCAGTGCAGTGCTTGCTGACAGACATGGCATGAAAAGAAGGTCCTGTAAGTACATTCACCATGAGATACTGAGAAGCTGTCATGCTTCCAAAAGGAAATGAGAGGATAAATGTCATCAGTAAACAAAAACAGCCCCATGCTGTTCCAAGAACCACAGGGGCCTGCACTAATCTGTAACTTGATACACGCACTGGAAATTTTGCAGCAGTTACTGTACCACGATGGAGAGAATAAATGCAGAGACTGATAAGGGTGCTTTGAACAAGTGGGGATGACTCCATTCTTATTTTCAGGAACACACTGTGCCAGATTCAGGGCAATAACACTTGATACACCCAAGTGCTGCTGTGACTCCCTAAGGAGAAGGCAGACGACACGGTACAACCCGCTGCCTTGGATGGGTCTGATGAGGATTAGATTAAAAGGGAGCACACTGCCTTTTTATCCTTTCTTTAAAGAATGGGCCCACACTAAGAAGGTCAAAACCAGAACTTGGCTTGCCACAGCTCCATGTTTTCAGACTTGTAGTACTGTTTAATCTCCATTCTAAAAGGTACCATGTTAGTGTGAGGGCACTGGGGATTCAAACCACCTTTCCAGCACTGCAGAATGCCAAACCCTTCCAGAAAAAGAGTGGCATTTTAATGCCCTTTCACTGAGCCAAGGGCATACACAAGTCCTTCACACACATGCAGTGCACCTAGAAATCCTGTCAGTCCTGTATTCACATCTTTCCAGCTTCTTACATTCCCATTTTTTATCCTAGTGATATCTAAAGTAAATATCTCTGCTCATTACAGCAGGAATACTGCTCCTGGGAGAGTGCCATGCTTAGTGCTGGGCGTTCAAACAGCTGGGATTTTAAGGAGAAATTTCTTAAGGACTAGAAAATCCTGGCCCAAGTATTCTGTATTAATCTACTCCTGCACACCACGCTTTACAGAACTAGGACACACAACTGTAAAAGGGACTTAACTGAAACATGATGAATGCAAAAGCCAGATATTGGCAGATTCCACTGAAAATTTATTCTTAAGGATTGCATCATTATTCAAAACTTAAATTTTAACTTGGAGGTAAACAGAGGTTCTGGTTTTCTACAGCCAAAACACAGCCATTCATACGCCCTATGCTCCCCAAAAAGGCATCAAAACAAACAATACAACAACCTGAACTACAGTACATTTTAGACCATACCACAGTTTAAAAGTCTAAAGAACACTGCTTTTTTTTTTTTTTTTCTAAGATATAGTAAGGATGAACCTATGTTAAGTGTCTATACTAGAGAAATATCAAGATTAATTTTTTTAAAAATCTTTTCAGTGACTAGCCCAAGGTCAGTACAAAACATAGGTCTTACTTCCATGCTATGTTCCATCCTTTTTACCACAGAGAATGAGGGTAAGGGGACAGGGAAGCATCAGAATCCCAGACCTTAACACTCCACATCAACCCTGCCCTGCAGAAAACACACAGTCAGACCCTGGCAACTTGCTCCCCATTTTTACCTTTTACATATCCATTTTGACCAGAAAAAGGACCGATTTCTCATTCAAGGACAAAAAGGAGATATGATACTATCTTCAGTTTACTTCAACAGGCCTATTTTACACATCATCTAGAGTTCTCACTCTAAAAATACCAAAAAATAAGGATAGAAGCATAAAACCTCAATATATTCTTTCAGCTATTAAATATAATGGTAATAATTACAGCACAGAGAAAAATAATGCACCACAATTGAATCCTTTCTGTGGCTTATAAAACCTGGAAAAATTATTCATCTTATCATATAGCACTGTAGCTCCTTTTCATTTCAGTGGACTAGGATCTTGCAAGGTGCCACACAAAAAAAATCCCAAAAATCATGCATAGACATAATATATATCAGATCCAGCAATAAAAAAAAAAAGTGGCGATGTGGTTTTTTCACTGAAGAGACCACAAAAACTATGACACGTGATGGTCCTCTCAGGTGCTGCCAGATTGATCCATATTCTTTTAATAGCCTGCATATTTAAATTCAACCGATTATGTAATACTTGCTTAGCAGATGATGTAGTATTTACCAAGGTATCATGTTATGACAAATTGGAGGGTGTTCTCCAGATAGAGTGGATTAATCCCAGAAGTCTAGCTAGCTTATTTACAGTGTGAATTCCAGAGCAGTACTTTAGCTCACGTAAACACCCACACACCCACTGAGCCAACACAAAATCAGCCTGATTTTGCAGAGAAGGAAAGCATAATGTTTGGTTACACTACCTTGTTATGAGAAAGTGAAGCTTTCCTAACAGAAAGAGCTTCATCATTTTATAGCAATTTTGGATGTACTTTGTAATTCACATCCATTTCTTTCACACACAATATTGGATCTTGCAGGGTTCTCCTACTTCTGTGTTAATGTAGATATTATTCATTAACTAAGGCCTCATTAAAAGATTTTTTTGGGACACAATAGCACTTCGATTTGTGTCTTATTGCAAATATTAATTTTTAGTAAGACTAAATTTTAAATGCAAAACTTACAAGATGAGACAAGAAGAAATTACCATTATTTGGAAAAGACGTAATCTCAGATAAGAAATATCAGAAAAACAAAAATAGAATTAGGACCTTTTTGAATCTTCAGCAGGTCTGCAGGACACTTGTGAAAGACATTGTTTGGAATATCCACTTCCACTCTTTTTTTCCTTTTAATATTTTTGTTATGATTAGAATGAAGCATGAGGAGATCACAATCTCCAAAAATCAGACATCTATTCATACCACAGATACCAGCATGAAGAACAGCAACTTGAAAATGGTGCTCAGCATGAAGTCACATTGCAGATGTGAATCCATACTCTTTTCCATGTGCAAACCACACCCTATTTTACCTCTATTGTTTTCTAGCTTCAGATTATGCCTTCTCGAATTTCCATGCCTGCATTTGCAGTCCAAAAAATGCCTGAGCCTGTGTGATGTGGCCTGGATGTGAAGAGCCAACTCAAGGGGCTGGAATCTGAACTCCACTTTTTCCCTATCTTTTTCCCTTTGTTACTTTGTAGGTGCCACAGGAGCTGGAAGGAGCAGAACCCAGACCACCTGACCAAAGAAGCCGACTCTGACATGTCTGAGATGAAAAGCTGCTGTTTGCACCACTGATGTGTATACCCCGTACATTCCAGCCTCTGGAAACAGCCAGAAGTAATTGGATCTACACTGTTTGGAGTCTCAGAATGACAGTGTACCATCACATAATGTTACTCCTGTGGCCCTAACCAGACCCTAATCCGCTTTATTTCCTTGGCAGCAGCAGGACTGAACTCTTATTCATTAAAGGGATCTATCCATAACACCCATACGGGTACCCAGCGCTCTGTCCTGCTGCTCAGGGGCTCGCTGACCCACAGAGTGATGCTGCTGGTACCCCCAGTACCTGCAAGAGATTTTAAGAACTCTTGCCAGCATCCAGGAAAAAAAACAAAACAAAACAAAACAAAACATCCAAAAAACAAAACAAAAAAACCCCTACAATTAAAATGCAAAGAGGCCAGTTCCTGCAGGGATCCACTCTGCAGGGGAAAAGAGAGGGACCAGGCTGTGCTGGCGATGCAGCACCACAGCTCCCACTTGGAGAGGCACTGGGAGCAGGGACTGCATTTAAGGGGAGAGTTTCCTGAAGGCTCAACAGCTCTGCAGCTCCTTACAGCCCATCCATTAAAGGACAAGGCACACACATTCTGGCATCCAGTCCTGAGAGGTGTTTTTACTGCTTTGTAGACCCTTCCTGTCTAAGCCAACACCTTTCCTTTACCTGGATGTACCCGGGCTGAACTCTGCACGAGGTACTGCCTTTGTCCTTTTAAAAGGATCTTGGATTTCCTGTGAACAGTGGTTCCAGCATTTCTTGAGAATGGAATGTGAAAGGATTAAATTCATACCAATTGTTTATGAGAGAATTTTCTCCCAGGAGGAACATCAAAAAACTAGGATTAATCCGATTTTTTTCTGAGCTGAGAATGTCATGGCCAACCTCACAAGAATATTCACATTCTAAACAAAAAAAGTAAAATAAAATTGGGGACCAATTTCAAAGTGAAACAGTTTTCTACTCCCTTGTGCATTTCTCTTAGCCACAGTTTCTGAAACCCTTTCTCTCTTCAGCTTGGGAACTGAATGAATATGAAAGGCAGACTGGCCTTACAAGAGAACTCACTGTGTTTTCTCTAGAAACATCCTCCTGCTTGGATGCTTTATATTTGTCTCCTCAGGAAAATGCTAAGATTTTAGTCTTCTGATGTTTCAGATGACTACACTAAATGCACCTCCATATGGTATTCAAACAGAAACTTCTGGCTACTCACCACCTCTCAGCACACTCTTCTCTGTTCAGGTGGATGGGAAGACTGTGTGACTTACAATTCCTGATCAGGACTCCAGTTAGCATTTCTTCACAAGCAAAACACCAGTAATCATGATAAAATTCACGGCTCTTCCACTACACTTTGTGTTCCTAAATTTTCCCCTTTGCTGCAAATGAACTGTACACTAACTGACATACTTAATCTATGTCTCTAGAAAAACCCACCTGGATTTACTTCATTAACTTTCATTTTAAGGCATTTGTATTCAGGCATTTTAATCTGAAGCAGAATTCATCTCAGCAAATTGTGGAGGCAGAATATTGGAGAACAAAATGAACAACCTTATTCTCCTTTTTTTCCTAATGAAGCTCCTTGTTTATTAAAAAAAAACAAACAAAAAAAAACAAAAAAAAAACAAACAAAAAAAAAAAAAAAACACCAAGACAAACAAAAACACACATAAAAAAACCCAAACAAACAAACAAACAAAAAAGACCAAAAAAAAACCAAAACCCAAAACATTTTGGTAACCCAACCTTAATAGTGAACAGCACTGCTTCTTTAAGCACAGGTCTGACCTGACACACTGATGTGCTACAGTTCAAATCCACACATTTGTCTTCCATATACCAAAGGTGGAAATTATGGGATCCATCCATCCTCAAGTGAGACAAGGAACTCTCCATCATAGCTGTTAAACTTTAATTAAATGGAAGAGCTATTCTGCTGGCCACTCCTTCTGTTCATGAACCCTGTGCACCTTGAGTGTGATGAAAATCACACATGACTTCTTTCAAGGATGATTTGGGTTCCTGCATTGAGCTGACAATTTATCCTTCAAACTGCCATTGAACTGGTAGATGAGTTTAAACACTAAAATGTTTTATGTTCATCCCAGCTGGGACACTGGAAAAAACCTAAATGCAAAAAGCTTGGTTGAAGCATAAGCTGAGCAAAAACAAAAGAAGGAGCTGCAGAATGCAATTGTATTTTAATGAGATTTTAATGTCTTCTTGGATCCAGGATCCATTGAGAACTTTTCTTCATAGCAAATGACAATCTGTGTTGAACGCTGAGCAACTGCTGCATTTCAAAAGACCAATTTAAAAACCAAAAGAGACAAAGCTACTTGAAATTTGCTCTCTCTGTGTTTGGGAGTTTTTCTGTTTGTTTATTTAGAATTCTAGAAAGCTTATTTATTCTGTATATGCCTAGTAATTGGTCCTGTTCTTCCACACTGTGTAAAACTTGACCAAGAATTTACAGCCTTCCCTCTCAGTTCATCTGAGAATGCAGAAAGAAGTACATAGCCTAAGTTCAAGTCACTGCCCTCTTATTTTTACTACAAAAAAGAAAGTCTGGACAACCAAGTTCTTAACAATCATGCAAAAACTCATGTCATCAGAAAAACACTACACAGTTGCATTACCTCTAAAGCCTTGATGACAGGTAATAGATTGGGTTGAGGGAGATCTACAAACTACAAACAAATTTCAATTACAATTTCCCAGGACTGCTCTGTTCTATCTGCTGTAATTGTTTGGCTCAAGGTTGCTTAGTCATCTAAAGGACAAAGATGTGGCTGGAGAAGCACTTGTGTTGTAACTGACTGATGCCACCACCACTGAGAAATCTCAGCTTTGTAATACAGATCAAAATCACCATTTTTTACTAGCAAACCACATCTGGTGCCCTATTAAATTTCTCTCTTCACAAAGAATTAACACATTTTCCTAGAAAGGGAATCAAGTAACTGTGAACAAGTCAGTAATGAGGATACTGCTTTTTAAATACTTCAGTACAAATATAATTTTCTCTTGCTCGTATCCAGCCAATCTTTTGCATTAATAATCTGCAACAGCAGTGTTCTAAAGTATGGGTGTATTTTTTTGAAGGGGGCATATTAGCTTTTCAGCATAAAAGCTGAAGCCTAATTTAAGTGCTAAGTGGCAAAAGATTGCTAACACAAGTACATTCCCTGGTGGGCATTGTGCTCCAGCACAATTTCCCCACTTGCAGAATGCCTGGAAGACAGCAGGGCTTTTTCAACAGAATGAGCTGTTTTCATGAAGCACTGAACCAGCTGCTGTCAGATATCTGAAATCAGGCTCAGGAAATGAATTCCTTATGTATAACACAATGAACACTCTGTACAGGTAGGTCTCTCATGTGCTGCAGGGCTACAACGGCAGCACCATCAGTCTGTAAGAGTAAATTCAGTGTTTTGCACAATAAAAGCATAAAAGCAGTGCCATATTTAAGCATTTTGTGTTTGCATAGCTGTAATTATTGCTTAAATACCTGAGCAAAGAACTGTGATGCTTGCTCATCAGCAGTTATAACTGTGTGAGAAAGAGATCATTAATGAGGAAAAGAGACATGAATTCAAATCATTCCTCACAATATTAGAGTTCCAATTTTTTCAGAGCCCTTTAATCTTTTCAGGCATGTCTCATTCTTCCCCACCCCCATTTTTGCTGCCCTTCCTTTATTCCTAATTTGAACTTCTGCTATGCTTCAAACAGATTTCACAATCCTCCACCTCAACCTCAGCCACAGATGCCAAGTGGTACCTATTTTATTTTATGGAGCCTGTTCACCCTACCCTTCCCTGGCTCTAAGATGTTGGTGACAACACAGTTCACTTCTGTATCTTGCCCTTGCCCAGTGCCATTCTCACTTGAAAAAAATCTCATCTCTCTTCTTGCTTAAGGCACACCACACCATACAGAACAGTTTGTTTACAGGTTTTAATACAAGTCCATCAATCTGTGTGGACCCCATCACAGCTCTGCACTTTACCAGCCCCTGAGCACACATTGCCTCTTGCAACGGAATTTCATGTGGGCTTTTTTTTTTTTTTTTTGATAGAAAGATGGGAAAAGAATAAATAAACAAAAGCCAAGAGATTTGCCATAAGAAATCCACTCCTCTATATCCATTACTACTAGGACTTGAGACATGTAAAATATTGATTCAGTTACAGAAAAAAAAAAACATTGCATGCCACATTTGTCTGTATAAATGTACAATGCTGTTACAGTGACCTACTTCCAAAACTTCAACAACAGAGAGCTTTCCTCTGAAATTTTGAGTTAAAGAAAGTAAAAATAAAGCAGAGTTTTGCCTAGTGCCACAAACTATTAAAAACCTACTGTGGCTTTTCTAGTTAAAACTTGTACACACAAAAGATATCAAATTGTCAGGGTTTGTTTCCTGGGGACAGAGACAAGACAGATTTGCTTTCTGAACAACAGCTTTGTTCCTATCAGACAGCAGGACTTGTTTGGGACCTCCTAGAATAAACAGCAAAGAAAGAAGAACATGAGTTTTTCAATGACCTGTGAAGGGAGGAGTTTGAGGGTCACATAATGTCAAACATCACTGGTAGTGCAAGAACTTGTGGATGACTTCACTGTTACCTGTTGTAACTAATTTATTCTAAGAGAAAAGCATAAATTCAAATTACTACAGCAACTTATTTTCTCTGCCCTACATGCCTCATCTTGAAGATAAATTTCCGTCATTTGAGAGTAAGAACCTTCTTTGAAGAATCTCAAGTTGGACACCAAAATGACCATTATGTTATTTGAAATGTGGCTGATCTCCAAGCTGATTTTAGGGGAAGTCTCTGCAAACATATCTATGCTTCTAAGGAAAGAGGGGGAAAACCCCATGCATTTGCTGTAGTCATAGTCAAACATGTAAAAAATGCTTTAAAAGAATTTGACTGTTAGGACTCTGTTTTTGGAAAAACAAGGAGCTTTTGCTGCTGGGGAAATGACTGCCCTGCAGTACTGAATTCTTTCTTTGCTCTTCAGCCTCTCATCATGAATTGCACTGAAGTGCAAACACTCAACCTGAAATGGATTTTTCTGAAAGGTCAGGTCCACAGCACATATTTGTATGGCATTTGATCTAGCAGGAAATTAAAACTTCTGATGATTTTAAGAAAGGAAGGATCAATACCTGAATGGAAGTCCTCAAGTGTAAATTCACCCAGGGACTGGCAGGACCTACCTGTATACACACTGGCTTGTGAACTTCAGGCTGCAAAGCCAGCACGTCAGGATGTTAGAGCAAGGTGGTCCGCAGAGACTAACAAGAACAACATTCAAAGCACATGCTCACTTCAGCTCTCAGCATTTACTCATTAAGCTCTCCAGCTCTCAGCATCCATTCATTAAGCTCTCTGTTCCTCATGAATATGGAATGTCCTGAGCCTTCAGCAGGTAAAAATAGAGATGCTTTTTTATCAGTCTAAACATGCTCTTGTGTGCACAACACAAGGTGGGGAATTAACTCAGTACAAAACATCTAAATGTATGTGGTATTTCTTCAGAGAGCTCAGCCAAAAGAACTTCCATCAGGAGATAGACATCCAGTATCCCAGGACAGTGAATTGTGGCTAAGCCATAACTTGAGACACTCTTTAAAATTCTGTTTCATACAGTGGCCTACTCACAAGTAGAGAGATCTGCCCCAAACACAGAAAAACAATGCAAGCCTTCGAATTTTACAGACAATTATTTTACAAACAGACAGAAAAGATAATGTCTTTCCAGAAGCTTCCAAGAAAAACAGTTTCCTTTCTCCATCAGGAACTGACCATACTCCTCCCTGCTTCTGGACATGGTGCTTTCCAGTCTGCAGTGAGTTAGACCCAAACACAGAAACACTTCATTTTCCCCGAGAGCAGCCAGTCCTTTTAGCTCATTCAAATTTGATCACAGATAAAAATAACAGCTCTTTGTGGCACAGATACAAAAGCAAAAGGATGCAAATGTCCTAAATGAGCAAGTATATATTATGTATACGTGTAATTTAATTGAAGCATCACTTATTTAATAATGCAAATTCATAATTTAGCAGTTCAGTAAATAAATCAAGAATAAGTTATTCAATAAAGCATGTGGGTTAATTGACATATGCCAAAAACAATTACCTAATGGAGTGCTAGGTCTCAGCATAAGACAACCTTGCATATCTGAAGTAGCAAGAGATTTTAGTCATCTGTTCAGGACATTTGTTCCACAGCTCATCTAAAATCAGCCACCTCCAGAAACACTGTGCCTCTTAGCACTATTTTGGGATATCAATTCAATATTGACTCAAACAAAAGTGTGCCGCTTAATGAATTATCAGCTCAACTCTCCAGTCCTTTAGACATTTCAGTCTCTGAAATGTCAAGATTCAAGCACAGCTTTCATGTGGAAAGAGCCATCAAACACGTTACCTGCAAAGCACAAACAGAGTTCAGTGTTCTGTACATCTCCATACTGTGCAATAGAGCAGGATGAACAGAAACCTCATTTCAGCCTTGCTCTGCTATATTTATGACACAGACATGTCCATAACATGGTCTGCATTTCCCCTCTCATTAATGAGGGCAGAATGACCCCAGAGTGAATTTACTACTAATCTGGGCAGGTCTATACCTTTGACTTGGCAGCTGGAGCCCATATACCACGGAATGTTTTTTTCACACAAAAATCACTTGGCAGAGTGATTCTGGCAGAGTGCACTATCAGAAAGTGCTTGCAAAGAGAAACCCAGTGTACTTCAAAGTATTCTTTTTTAAAGGACATTATACAGTGGGTACCTACAAATCGTTTACTTGTTAAGAAATATCAGTAAATCTATGAAGTAATCTGCAATTAAGCAGAAAAAGTTATTCAAGATGCTTGATTTTTCTGGTAGGAAAGAAGCAAGGACTTCTTACAGTAAAGTCATGACTGCATGACAAACCTGAGAGGTTACCAGCTGGCATTTCTGATTTTGGTACACAATTATTGGCAAATTTCTGTGCATCAGTGAAGGGATTCCAAGTCTGGAAAAGTCATGGGAAAGGCAACAAAAAAATCCATCACTGACAATCTGGACGACAACAATGCATTAACCAACAAAGCCACAGACTCAGCAGACATTAGCTAATACTGAAGAGGCAGCATCTGTCCTCCAGGTAATCACTGCCCTCTCATGAGGGAAGTCAGAAGTTTAGGACCTAATGACGACATACAAATACCTACTACTGACAAAACAGGAGACAGGAATTTAACTATCATCAGCTCTGCTTTGAAAAGTTTATTATTCATAACCACCATGTGCACTGTAAACTGAGGCCACTCTACAGAAGCTGCTACAAATTTCTGGTTCCTCACAGAACAATAGTGGAGCATGCTAATATTAGGCAGGAGTTAGACAAGGGATTTCACTGAAGTTTAACAAGATTCTCTAGCTATGTTAGAATCTACAAAACTGCAGAATGCCAAGTTATGGCAGATTCTTTTAAATTCTGCCTTATGCTTAGACTGAGTTTAAACATTCAAAAGAAAGGTAATTGATTCACTGACAGGTTACCATTCACTGAGGATGTTATTTCCATATGGAGGGTATGCAATATTTTTTTGTTAAGTGTGCTGAGCATGGACATAGCAAGCAACTGTCCCTAAACCGTACAGCATATATGGCAGATGATATTTTAAAAGAACAGGAAGAAAAAATAAAGTATGTTAAGATATAAGTCAATAAGAGAGAAATATTTGCCAGTGAGATTACCAAATGCATCACAAAGATTTATCACCTATTCAAAATGTAGAGAGAACTGTAGGCTCTCGTATCACGTTGTACATGAAAGTTGCCAAATCCTGAGTGATTTTTTGGAAAGGTGACTCTGGTATCTTAGAAAGACTCTCAGTATCAGTGGCACAGCTAGAACTGGCGATTATCACAAAGTCTGGGTGAGAGCCAGCTCTTGTAAGGTTTCTCACATTAAGTCCTCTGACAGGAACACAGACTCTGATGGTTATCCCAGCTGAACTGCTGAGTCCCTCTGGAGTGTACCCAGGGACTTAGCATGGACAGAGAGGGAGGCTTTCCTAAAAACAGGGAGGTTTTAGGTGGCACAGCCCCACTAGAGGCATGGCTGCACTCCCAAGAGTCAAGCAGAAATCCCAGGTAAGCCTGACACAGCACTTTATTTCTTCAAGTATTTTATGGTACAGCCAGCAGCTGCCAGGCAAAGAGAAGTTCCCCATCACACTGCAAGTGGAGTCGCTTCTCCCACGTGCCACAGAACCTCCAAAAATGAGACATTTAGTTTGCTGCTGTTTTATGCAATCACACAGAGCTGAATTCCAATTCTAATTCTATCTTGCCCAAAGGCAACAAGAGGCATAGAGCAGCCTTAGAACAGTCTATAGGAATAGCTGTGGATTGGGAGTCTCCTTGTTTCTACACAGACATGGAGTGCAACCAGTCTCATCAAACCCTTCTCTGAAGGGCTGCTCAGCCAGTGCTGCGGGATACAGAAGTGCTTTCCTAGGTACCAGCATCTGCTCAGGTTTTCAGAACGAAAATGAAGGAGAGCAAAGACTTGAAAGAGGACGCGTAGATGAGACCCAACCATGTGTTGGTGCCTGCACTGCAAATTTCACCTCCTTTCAAAGAATTCCTCTTCAAAACATCTGTGTGATCCTTTGCAAACATACTTCCCCCTGTCACTTTCCAAACTGTCAAGAAAGTAAACTGGATACAAAGTCACTTTGAATGTTCAAGGATTTAAGCAAATTCCCTGGAACTCTGTTCTCTGTGTTGCCTCCTGTGATTATTCTACTGTAAAAACACTTACTGATCACAAACTGAACAGGAATACACTTTCCATCACATATACCACATTTTGAAGTTGAAAGCACAAAATTCACAGGAGAACCTTTTATTCCATAATAAAATCTTACAAAAAGAAAAACCTCAAGTTGATTATGGCTAGTTAAACAGGGCAAGAGACTAAAACTTACTACAACTTAATTTCTGCAGATTGACAGATGGTCACATCCAGTTAATCTCATCATGTTCCTTACATATTAAATACATCAGCCAATGTCCAGCATTGTAAATTATTCTGTGACTACACAGCACTGAAAGGGAGAAACCTATGCTTGGCAGCCCAGTAGCTGGGAAATTTTTTGAGCGGAAAAGAGTTGTTTGAAATGAATGGCATGAAAACTGAGCTGAATGACCAAAGGACAGCCTGCTAAAAAAGACAAAAAGCCATATCTCTCCACCTGGAGCTGTACAGTACCCACAGATGGAGAAAGAAGTGACATGACTAAGGGAAGAAGTAACTCAAATCAGGTTAAAAATCCCCACCTAGGAAGCAGGGTCCATAATAAGAGAACCAGGCCATAATCAGAGTTGTGCTAACTGTGGCCAGGCTGCTAAGCCACACCTGAGTGAGCCAAGCAAAGCCTCACTTGGGTACACCCATGTGGCACTTCAGGGACAACATTTCAGGAAAAGTCATTCCTGTACTCAGGCTACTCAGGCTCTGAGAAATGCTGCACTCACCTGTTGTAGGATGGAGCTCTTGCCTGAGCCTGCTGTGGCAGGTGAGTGCATTTTCTGCTGTGATTTCTCTCTTTACAGCCTCTGGCTAGACTCACTTCTCATGCAGAACCACTCCCAGTGAATCAGGTTTTAGCCCTTGGATAGAGACTGAATGGGAAATGGCCCTTTCGACATTCAGATTCATCTGTTCTCTAACTGATATGCACAGAGTAAATAAACTTCATTTACATAAAAGAACATGATGATTTCTCCTCTAATGAAGAATTAACTATCAGTGCCATGAAAGGCATCTGGCAGCAGTAATCCATGAGCCTTCCTTCTTAGGGGCCTGGACTACTTACAGAAATAACTTCTGTTCCAGCTGGGAGGACACTGACAGATCAACAAATGGATTAACACAGTCCCAAGGGCTCAGAGATTCAGTCCTGTGCCCCAGTGACCAGGCTGTCCTTTTCCCCAGCACTCAGCTGTTGTAGTAGTTATGCTTTATAGGCCTGAATTGCCACATGAATATTCCAATAATCAGGCACAGGACAGAAGAGCAAAATGTGTTTTCCACAGTCACAGAGCTCTTTGCTACTTACTCAGGAATACTGGGGAAGCTGTATCATTTTCCTGACCTTCAGATACTCTAAATGGGGACAAATGCTTCTGCCTTACTCTGCTTATTATTCTGGCATAAACCACTATTTAAATGCTGATAAAATAATTATAAAGGAGACAACATCCCATGGAAGAGAAAATGAAAGTGGCAGCACGATCTGAGGGGACAGTGTAAGTTAATTCAAAACGATAGTGGAAATATAATGATACAATTAGAGTGGTAAACAAATCTAGAGGTAATGAATCAATTTATTAAACTAAATGTCACTATGCATTCCTACCATGTAGGCACAATTCTCAGAAGAATGCCTCAAATAAATCTGAAGAACTCAAACATGCCAAGATTGCAATTCAAAAAACGAATAGCAAAGTCTACCATTTAGGACTGCTAATAAGATTTCTGCAGTTTAATAGCTTTTCTCCCTAAAATAGATTTTGCTTAGCCATGTAACTAAGCTCACAGATCTCTGCTCTTGACCTTCTAGGGCAACTTCCATGACTGTACTAAAATATACACCACACTCCTAGGTCTGGGAGACAGATTTGTTGCCACAGAGGCTGGGTCACTGGAAGGTTAATTCTTTCAGTAACTGCTTCTCAGCAGGACTCTGGTATCACGTCCAACAGCTCTGCTCCAGTATGCAGTGATGAAATGAAGGTGTTTATCTGCACAAGAATGGATGGGTAGGAACGGATCCCTGTTTGTGGGGTGAAACCCTGACACATCCATCCAGACATCTAAACTGGAGGCTCCCAAAGCAAAGATTGCCATAAACAAAGAAAAGTCTCCTACCAAATGATGCCCCTGAAGCCCAAGTCCCCAGGAAAAATTTAAACTGTTAGCTAAAATGGGGAATGATATTTCCATGCTTAGAAGAGAGGCCTTCTTACCATACAAGGTATAGCCATCTTTTTTTTTTTCTGCCTTTTTTTTTTTTTAAATGTGATTAATTCTCCTGACCTCACCGATCTGAAGAAGTAACTCATAAAATGCAAGGTTATTATTACCTGTGGAGAGAGGCCACAAAAGACTGTGTTTGTGCTAAGATAGGATCTCAGGAGTGACCTCTGGGAATGGGATAATGGGGATTCAAGTTTCAGCTCCAAGAAGGCTTTACTAGACAAGGACATACATCTGGAAATGCTAAGGGAGGGGTGGGTGACAGCAGGACTTAGACACTTTGTTTAGGCTCCAGACATCTAAAGCACCTGGGATTGTCCAACCACTCCAGAATGACTCTGGATCAACTCTCCAGATATATATATGGAACAGCCAGCCAACAATAAATTGGCTTTGCTCCATTTACCTCAGGTATCCTATAAACCCAACCATTTGCAATATTCCCTTCCTTTAACTTTGCTAGTGTATTACTTTCCCCAGGCTGAAAGCATATTGAAATCTAACAACCAACTGCAGCGCCTGTGGAACAGCTTCATTCATCCTCCCATGACATGAGAAAACCCACGTCTCACAGAAGGACCAAGAGATGCACACAGCCCATTCATACTGTATCAGGAGGGAGTGGAGAGAGGTACCATCCTGAGACTGGAGAGGAATATCTCCTTCCAGTAATCCCCTCCCAACAGCAGCACAGAAACTTCCCTTACAGCTCCATAAAACACACCAGCTCAGGAAGAGATCTACTCATCAAGGCAATTTACAATTATAAAAATACATATAAAATTTATATAAAAATAATGTGCCACCTTACTGTAAAAGGTACAATGCTATCACCTACACACCAGCACGTTGCCACTGCACATCCCAATGTGCTATGGTCACATTAGCCTCATGAAGCTCCACTTACTCAGCAAATTCAGTATACATACAAGCCTGCATGAAATATTCCACCCTGCTGCCTGCTGGTGTGGGGCAGCTGCAACACAGGCATGTCTCACCAACACATCCATTTATTTGCTTTTGCTAAGCTTTAAAATAAGGCATCAAGTCTATGGAAGCAGCTGCACGCCGCCTCAGTAAAACCTCTGAACAAGGGTTTGTTTACAAAGCAAACTGAATTTCTCTGGGACATTACCAAACAAAACTGAACCTCCCAGACAGCATGTCTGCTCTCAGAGATGGCAACAGAACCACTTGAGTTCCCATTAGTATTTAAGCATACAACTGGGGAAAACCCAGGAAGAGCTGGGCACCAAACCTGCTGTGTCAGAGGCTGGTGGCTGCTAGGTTTCCCTCAGAGACTGCTGCAAGAAGAGCCAGCCCCACACCTTTGGAGATGGTCATTCTCAGATGACTTTCAGACTTGTGGTCTCTCTCTAAAGGCACTGAAAAAGAAGTCACAGCACGACACTGCTGCAGAGCACTTCAGAGCCATCCTGGAGCAGGCTGTGCTCACCCAGCTCAGTTAAGGTGTGCACAAGAGAGCCCTTTTACTGCTACCCACACCACTGCAGAGGACACAGACACATGTCACCTGTGCTAGCTCAGCCATGGAACAGACTGCCTGCTGTCACACTTGCCAGGGTCCCCAGCTGAACTTGGCTCTGTCCAGCAGATGGGCTGCTCCCACCACTTCCCATCACCATCACAGCACAGCTTACCACAACTCCAGAACACCCCAGGAAGCTCTGCATACCTTGCCAACAGCTCACCTTGGCCCTTGCTCATGTCCAATGTGGATGTGCAGTTGTCACAGAGAGCCTGGCTGTTTAACAGGTGGGAACAGGGAAACACTGCTCAAAATGCACAACTACTGTGTGCTGCCTGCAGCTTCGGTCACAAGCAACCTTCCAGGCAGCTCCACAGCTTTTTGCTCTGATATCCATAGAATTCACCTGTAGTGCCTTGCAAAACACACATGCTTCTTTGCAGTTGGCCTCTCCATTCTCCCCTTCCTCCAAGAGACAAAGGAGGCTTATCATCAAAAGAAGACAGACACGGATATCAGCAGCCTACCAAATCTGCTTGAAGCCAGGCAAACAACAGCTCTGACCTTGGAGGCAGTCAAAACAAAATCACATCTTATCTCATTCCCAGCATGGGTATCTGATTAGTTGGAAGGACACTTAACATGGTGAGACAGAAGTACCTTCACTGCACACAGGGAAATCTTGCCTGCACACAGAAAAACAATCCGATAGTAAATTCACGAGGGTAAATTTGCAAGAGTTAATTCATGAAAGGTAGTGGCTGCATCCTCAAATCAGCTGCCTGCATGCCATCCTATCACTAGGGTCACTTGCCTTTCCTGCCCTAGAATTCAGTGTCTGATTCCAGTGCTGGGCTACCAATATGCAATTCCATTAGAGAAGAGTTATGCTTCCAGACTACACTTGGGATAAACTGCTAATCCCACCCCAAAATACAGGGCTAGAAAGAAACTGCAGGTCAGTGTCATTTGCATCATGAACTATAGTGGTCGAATATTCTCCACAATAAAAGGGTGAGGTGAAGCACTTCAGCTAAGTGAAATCAGGAACTTCATTCTGGGGTTATGGTATACATCTGGGAACTGAAATGTAGCTGTCATCTAGAAACATCTTTACTGGGTATTTTGTTGGTGTGCATACATTTGGGTTTTTTTTAAATGAATGAAATGCTATCCAAAGAAGTTATCCCAATGCATATAGTACCCAGTATAAGCCAAAAACCTTAGTGCAGAAAGGAGCAAGTTGAGGGAGACTGTGGCATTTGCAGGAGCCAACCACTTAAAAAACCAAATCCTCCCCAAGAACAAGCCACACTGAAATTGTTCCCAGGCTGCGTTCAGGAAAGGCAGGAAAAATGTGCAAGTTCTGAAAGGAAATCTTGCATTTTCTCACCTGGGCAAGTGTAGAGACATTTTATTTAAAAAACAAACAAACAAACATGTTTTCTATACCCAAACCCACTTCCTCTGTCTTTAGACCCTGAAATGTTAATTTAAACATAGAGGAGCTCCTCATCCTGACCACGGACACTATAAAGCAAAAAAAATGTTCAGAGTTGTTTTTGGAAGAGATACTGGAGAAATAGACAGGTGTCACAGCCAGGTTTTGGGAACCAGTAATTGACTTGGTCATTTGTGGATGCCAGGACCCAGAAGCTTCACTGCATTACAAATTTACAAAAGACTCATCAAAACACAAAAAATTAGCTACATAACATTTCAGATGACAGTGTGATGAATAAGTACATTGCCATCCTGTCCACCTGGTGATGACACTTGGGTGCATTTACCCAAGACACACATTGTCCTTTCCATACCCTGCACGTGCACACTGCTGTAGGCAGTACAGTTTTCCCCATGGCACTACCAGAAGCTTGGTGCACTGTAAAAAAAAGGCTGCTATACTGATGTGCAATGCAGCCTTTACTGCACACAATTTCAGAACTTTTTCTATCATGTGATCTGCAAATGATCCAAGATAATCAGAGATAGTTAATGAATATTTCATTGTTTGTGACAGCTTCGAAAAGAAGGAGCTACTTCAACTGCTGATCAAAGTAAGCTCCATGAGTGGTCTGTGAGGTGACAGAGAGCAAGACAAGTGAGCACAGATTTTTCACTGGCCTACCACAAGAACAGATATTTACTGACACACCAGTTTTCAAGGCACATGTGATGGTTATTGATATAAAAACACTGCCTTCTGAAAGAACTGCATATTGCATGTGGTCATGAAGCTGTTCTCAGCCTCAATCCTCTGCTGAAAATACTGTAAACACACCATATACAAACAGTCTGTGCTTGAAATTCAAAGTGACTAATTATCTGATTCATAAAATAGAAACAAAATGTCTCCACAACAACAGAAATTCTAAGTAAATCCAAAACATAACTCCTCTATCAGATAAATTAATGAAATTACAGACTCCTAAAAATAATGGTAAATGTGCAAAGAACTGACTCAGCAGTTCTCCATGTCCCTCTGAGAGGGCAGCAGTGGAGGCATTTCAAGCTCAGTTGCTTAGTGGGAGCCTCCATTGCATTCCTAGCTTCATGATCCAGTTTCAACAGGAAAGCTGAGGCAGGGAATCAACACAGACCCTGACTCCCCCCGGCTGGTGGGGTGCACCGGCCACACAACAGGAGGGAGCCACACTTATCAGGAGCAGCATTAATTTCTTCAGTGAGAACAAAAGCCTCAGGTATGTGCCACAGGAAGATAAGCATCTGGCTCCTTATGCACCGGGAATAAATGGCATTTAGACCCCAGTGCTTCCTGAAGGACAGACTTGAGGACTCCAGCAGGCTGTACCTGCCCAGCAGCAGTGGACTGAGATTTGTTTCTGTGCCCTTAATCAGACCTAGGTCCTTGCACTCTCCTTGAAAACACAGCCAGGACTGAAACACAGCAGTGGGAGGGCACAGGAAGCACCTGAGGTTTCCAAAATCACCAAGCAGGCATGTGAGACCTGGTAGCAGCACCCACAGCCTCAAAGGCAGAGGAAGGGCAGGTCCCAAGTGATGGTTATGAAGTCTGTTAACAGAAAACTGGGCACAGAGAACCTGTCCGGGCTGACAACCACTGAGCTCTGTGAAATAACATGGGGATATTTCAAATTTAAAAAAACAAAGCCTACATCCCTAGGAATCCAAGACTGCAGTGATGTTACACTGCAACATGAGGAACTGGGGACGGAAATCCCAAAGTATTTCAGTGAAACAAGGGTGATACCCAGTGGGGCACAGACCTCAGCTGCAGGGTCAGTGGCTGCAGTGACCCTGTGACTCAGTGCCCACACCATGCTCTGCTCACAGAGCCTGCTGCCCAGGGTGCTCCTCTTCTATCTGAGACTTGCCAAAAATTTGTCCCAGCTGCTCAAAGAGGTGCAGGGGATTAATCTGCTCCTGAACAAATAAATTCCCTCTCTAACAACATCATGTGCTAGACTGCAGGAGACAGATGCAAGACACACAGTTTTCAGGACATCCATTAACAGCAATAAGCATAAATTCATTATGTGTCTTACCAACTCTGCATAGGTGATAGTATTTTCCCTCCTGTAAATCAGTCCATAGCAAATTAAATCCCTAATTTCACTACAGGGATTTGTATTAGCTTCCACCAGCCTTGACTTTAAGCTGCTTATTTCACCTCAGACATCACTGTTTCATTGATTAGAATGTATAAATAGAAACGTGTTTCTGCATCAAGACTTTTTCTGGATTGCATAGGATGACAGATGTATTATGGGACTACACAAGAAGTAACCAGCCAATTCTAACCCCAATATGAAGTGCAACTTTGGAATATTTCCACTGAGAAAAGTAGGGTTAAACTTGCCCAAACATATTCATAGTAGGCTTTTGCATGCTGATTTTTAACTTAGGATAAAAATGTAAATCTCACTCCTGTTTATTTCTCAAACAGCTACTGATATCAGTGGTGATCATGTAATGAAAGAATGCACAACTAAATACATTAGAACAAAAAAACATTACTCAAAAAAATAATTCATTTTCAATTTTATGGAAGACACTGCAGTTCTTCCCATCTGATCTTTGTAAAAGATGAAAAGATTTTTTTGTTTTCAGTTGCCTGTAAAAATTAATTTAGCTATGAGAATGAATCCAGCAGTCAGAGGAAAGACTGCAGGCAGCTCTTGCAGTTCCACTCAACATGCACACTCTGTCAGGACCTGCTCCAGAAAACCTTACTGCTGCTGGGAAGCACCTGTGTACCACTGAGCTTATTTCAGTGAATCCTGGGAAACCAGGGCTGGAAACCAGGCAACTGATCCATCCCTCATCTTTGCAGCACACAAACTCTGCCTTGTGATCCCCCCACTGTCTCCTGCTGCTGTGAGAAGCCAGGATGTAGGGGGTGAATGGGCCTTGCCAACAGCCAGGCTGTTTCTGTGCAGGGAATTCAGGATACTCAAGTCTTATATTTGATGCTCTGTGCTTCTGAAACTCACATCAACCATGGTGGAGTTTCTTCCACTTCTTAAGTATTAATTACAATATTTTCTTAAATAACTTGTTCCGTATCTATTCCTGAAATGAATTTCAACGTATTTCTTAATTTAAACAGAAATTTGTAATCCCTTAGAAAGGACCTTCCAGGATATTCAGATGCCCAGGGTTAGGCATTTTCATTGCACTTCTCTCTGCACTAATCCCAGCTAACCAAGCTGCATTCATTAAGCACAGACAATTACTTAATCCACTATTTTTATAACAGAGGCCAGATCCCACACAGTGTTGTCATATCACTTATTCTCTCCTATGAGAGGAAGAAGGATGATGAAGCATCAATACTGACCCTAATTGTCAGAGCTACAAAATGCCAGTTTGCAATTAAACTTCCTTCCCACTTTGGGTTTTGCTTTGACTCTAGATCTCATTATAACATACAGAGCCATTATGTCCAGTGCTATGCCATGCTAAATATCCTGCTACGGGGTACTGAGGGCAGAACACCTTTCTAATGATGGAAATTACATTTCTGTTAGATTTGCTGCACACCATCTCTCTATTGGAAATCTGACACTGAGTGTTGCTCAATGCATGAAAAATCTGATTTATCTATTAATTTATTTAAAGCCACTTTCTGCTTACTTTGTCAGTGCCTTTAGGAACACTGCAGTAATGAAGAGGCTCTGCAGAACTCCTGAAGGTCTTACAAAAATAAGATATGATAATTCAGCAATCCCTGTAGGAATCTGAAGTATTTTCAGTAACATTATTATTGAACACTAATAAAGGAATCCCTAGCTTGCAATACAGGTATGGTGGTACTGCTGACAGTATTTCATTAAAAATTCCTAGAGGGCAGCAGGGATCCAGCTATGAAGACAGGACTAACATCCAAAGCTCTGAAGGGAAGAAAGCAGATTTTTTGCTATCATTTATTAAAAAGGAGCTTTCCTCTTCTGCTCATTCAGAACTCATTGTTTCAGATACATTTCCAGTCCTTCAGTTCATGTAAAGAACATGTTAATACACACCAAGATGGCATTTCAAGCTGGAGTAAATGTATCTGCCAGGTTTTACATCCTCAGACACTTTGCTTCAGTTTTGATTCATGTAATTGTCACACTAAGTTGTGGTAGAAGGAGCACAACAAAAAAGGCTTTAAACCATGCTGTTATGGTTCCCTGCCTCTTGATGTGACAGGTATGTTATTACTGCACAGTAACTGCAGTATCTATTGGCAGTGATACTTCCAAATCAACACTCTGTGTCTGTAATTCAACTTGGTAACACATAACCTTGAGCGATATAATTGCTAAAGAAAAATGAGATGGAATTACAAATTTACTTTACTCTGACATATTTGAGAAAAACACACAGTTGGTAAATTGTGAGATCAAGAGAGTGAAGACTGAGTGCCTGGGGCTGGAAATGTAATAATGTACCTCATCTCACATCTCCCAGCCCAAACTTGCAAGAGGTCTGTGCAAACTAAGCTGCAGTGGACAGGCTGCAGAGGCACAGGTTCCAGGGCACTCAGTGGCCACGGGGGCAAAGCCGTTTATCTGCTGTTCAGCAGCACCAGGCAGTGCATTGGTCACGTGCACCAACTCTTCTTTGCCACTATTCACAGGGGCTGTATACCACAGATTTTACCTGCACAGCTAAAATTAATGGTAGAGGAAGGAAGGAGAAGAGTGTTTCTATGTTCAAGACACTGAAGACAAACATAAACTGGCAGCTACGATTTCTACCAGGTGCTTTAAAGCATTTGGATGAATATGTGCAGCCATAAAGATTGCAGATGGGTCTCCAAAACCTACTGACTACAGCAGGTAGTCTACTACTACTTCTCTACTATTATTAGCAGACAAACCAGGGGAAGAAAGCAACTGGCCTAGAAATATGTGCATGTGCATGGTTTGGTCTTGTTCAGTTCAATGAGGGCTAACAGGAGACAGTGCTCATGGTGCTCAGCCCAAAGCTGGCACACAAAGGAAGGAGCACTCCATCCCATTAGTCAACTGTAGATGATGTTTCTAACTTGATGAGGATTTTAGTCAGAATGAAACCCTGCACTACACCCAGCCCTTGGACTCCAAATGCAATGAAGCACCACTGGGATTTATGGTCCTGAATTTGTATTATGCGCAAGAATCTGACAAAACTCTTATTTCCCCTCTTCTCTGTTCATTTAGCCTCTCATTACAGATTCATAAAAGTGCCTCAGTAAAATGAGGCTATTATAGTCCCAAGCAATTTTGATTTGTTTAAGACAACACGAATGAAAAATGAGAATGTAAAATATTTATACAAACAAATGACATTTTACCATTTCCCACACTAAAGTGGCACGAGGAGAATGAAAACACAGTTGACACTGAAATTCCTCCTCCCAGTAGGCAGAAATTAGAGATCAGTCATACATGTAGTAGGGTTAAAAACCAAAAAAAGTCAGTTCAGGAATTTAACCATGACGTGGCTTGCATTTGCAGTTCCAGCCTCATTTCTTTGAGTACATCTTCTTCTATACATGCAGCAGAAAAATGTGCAAACCAGTCTCTGTCTTGGCTTCCTCATCCCCATTTCTGCTTCCATCTAAGTTCAGCTTACAGAAGGCAGTTTGGAATGTGACATGCCTACGTACTGCTGATGTGATGGGTGTGGAGATGTTTGGCTGAGGACTGCTGGCCCTAAAGGCTTGATTCCAGTTATGATCATGGTTTAGTGCAAGGCCCAACTATGCTGGCTCTTGAACTGATTGTTCTGTACTTCATTTAACCCTTATGGCACACAATAAATACCTTGATTCTATTAGGAAGCCATTCTTAAGGCACACAGCTGCTATGGCAACAGCTTTTGTGGGAAACAGATGTTCCACTCTCTCCATGAACCCAGCAGCTTTAATAGCACCTGGTGTTGTTGGTGATATCCCAAGGAACTACTGCAGTCACAACAAGTGAACCAGGCAGCCTGCTGCCTGCCATCAGCACTGCTGTTTCACTGGAGACATCATTCCTAAATAGAGACCCCAAAAACAAGTTAAATAGCCAAGGCTGCCTCACAAAGGGATTACTTCTAAAGAGTTGCTGAACAACAGCAGCTCTACTCTGTTCTCAGCACCTGCAAAAGGCATTAGCAGGCATCACAACTAGCACAGTGAACAGGCACAGAGAGGTGCAGAACAACTGGCTGCTGCAGACATGGATTATTAACAAACACAGACTTTCCAAGGTTGCTGAGCACCCCTGGCATATTTTGATAAGAGAGCAGAAAGGCAGCCACTTCTTTTCATGATTCCTTGCAGGGGAGCCAGCCTCATGCTGGCACAGCCATAGCAACCCAGACAACAACAGAGCATCAAGGCAGATGAAATCACAGAGACAAAAATGCAGAAAGCACCCAAGTGAAGCATTTTCATTAGTGACTGCCCTGCACCAGAAAGCAGCACCTGAGCTCCTTCCCCTAGAAACACTTAGCTGGAGCTGAGTTTGAATCAGGACTTTGTGCCTTGAGTCCATGCTACTTTTCACCTAACATTCACTTTTAAGCCAAGTGTTGTGATCACACAGGGAAGAGAAGACAAGACTTAACTTCCGTCTCTCAGGGTGACAACCACCACCTCCAAATAGCTCTGGCACACAGCTATTTATTGTAACGCACACGGGGAGCTCCCCTTTACAACGGGCCCTGGTAACTGTAATGATAACAAAAGCGCATTATGAGAAGGTGAAGACACTAGCTGCTAGCAGATGCCAAGTTGCTAATGACCCCACAAAGATGAAATCAGAGCCAGGGCTTAACCAGCTAATAGCCTCCGCAGATGCCATGGGCCTGGCTCTCTGGAGCAACAGGAGGGGAAGCACCAGCAGCAGCCACAGCTCTGCCTCAATGACAGAAAAGCCTTTGTGTGGCAGCAAGGCTGTCCAGGCAGCCTTACACCCACCCAGGTAGCTGTTCATCCCCTCTGGGGCTGCAAAGATTAAAAGAACACATCAGATCTCTGTAGTCCTCGAAACACTGCTGCTTCATTTTCATTAAACTACCGACTGCTATTTCAGAAGAAGAGTCAGGAAACAAACCTCTGCTCACCTAAGAAAAATATGAAAGAAGAGAAAACAAATAGCTCCATCCCAAGCAAAGCCCTCTGCTCTATTGATTACACTTAGCAGCACGAACATGCCTTTTCCCTCATCCTCTCTCCAGCCTGCCCCAGGATCTGGGAATTAACCCTCCACAGGAAGAGGTGACCTGTGATGCACCAGAGAATTATACTTTTATTAAATGCATTGGTAGTCCAGACAAAAAAACACAACAAGTTCTCTGAATGAGGCAGTGAGGTAGAAGGGCAAGCACAGTCACTGAGACTCCTTTAACACCCTGCCTAGAAAAGCAATAGAAGGGGAGACTTGAGGAGAGGTCCTCAAAAGCTCTGCGTCCCTCACGCACGTACATTTGCAAGGCAAGGAGAGGAAGGGAGAAGGAAAACATGGTTCAGGCAGCTACAGAAATCAGATCTGCTTCTAATTGAACCTGTTCTTAACTGGGGAGGAAGCTGAGAATGTGAAGTCAGTATTTCCTTAGCTCACCCCACACCTAGGGAGGGGGCTCTGCCTGCTCTATCACTGGGCACTCAGGGACCTCGGCCTTCACTGCTGTTGTTTATGGAACAACAAATACCTCTCAAATATCTCTCTCAACAAATACCTTTGATCCCCACATAAATATTTTTATTTGTATATCCATCACAGGCTGCAGCCCAAATACAACACACATTTTCATATCATCAGGTTTTTTCTGTCGTGTATAACTCAGTTAAGAAAGAAAAAGACACATATGTGAGAGTATTTTTCAGCAGTTTACTGTAGACTGGGAAGGCAGTTATTTTCTTTAGCTGCTGCTGTTATAAATCAAAATGTGTAGATAGGAAAATATTAAGGTATTTATAGCTATGTGAATAAGTGAGTTTGTGAAATACTGGCCAAAGAAAGCCAAACAGTCCTTTCACTGACTGAAAATGACAAGCTTTCTGGCTTTCTTGGTAAAACAAAAATTGCAAATGCTAATTTCAGAGCAGTAAAAATACACCATAATTCAATATTTAAAGTATTTTGTTCATTTAGTGCCATATTTTAATAGCAATCTTGATAATGTCAGAAGCAATATGAGGTTCTTCCAAAAGAAAAACACCTGACCTGTTATTTGTTGAAAATATCATACAAAATCTACTCATATTTTTTTACCAGAGCCCTTTGGCAAATTCAAATGCACTTCATGTACGACTTTGAGTTACCAAGAGTATCAGGCAAGTGTTCCAGCCCTCTTCTACTAGAGCACCCAAGCCCTGGGTAACACAAAATACTTTATCTGCTCTCGTGTGGTCAGGGCAATGCCCAAAGCTCTGTGTGGCTGCAGGCAGCACCCACTGAGCTGAGTGCAGCTCCCCAGGCACTGACTCCAGCCACCACCTGTCCCATTCCTCACTTCCTCTGCTTTCCTCCATCTTCACTCATTTTACTGACTAGAGTAAAACTAGTGTAAACACGTAAACGTTCATTATCACACTGATACCTTGTCCACAGGCACACTGACTGCTACCAAGTCCTTCTGACACCATGCCAACACATTACCTGAGACCTAGCTGCCAACTGTGGCATTTTGCTTATTTTAAAAGCAAGATGGCATTTTGTAATTCTAGTAACAAACCATTAAGATGGGCAGTTAAATACATTATATGGGGAATTAAAGTAAGGCATAAAGAGCAGCAGCAATTTCTCTGGTCTGTTGCTGTACAGAACCAGACAGATGTGTTTGTGTTGTCTGGTTTAGCAGAAGGATCCCAGCAGCAAGGAAGGAGATGGAACCTGACTCCCTGAGCCAGCTGGGCCAGTCTGGGCTGAAGCCCATGAAATGCTGCCCAGTTTCTTGACCTGGGTCAAGCAACTACCTGCCAGCATGAAAGCTGATCTGAATCCTCAATGTTTGCAAATGATCTTTCTGTTCATGATGCAAACAAATGTTTCTGCCGTCCCAGCTTTGAACTCAATGTATACTTAATAGTCAAGATAAAAACAAAGCCATAATCACTGACATGGAAACTATTACAAATACTGTTTAATATCCCAAACTAATACCTTTTGCTAGCTGAGCTCCAGGGGCCAACACTACCATGCTGTTCGTTTGGGGGGCATTTCTTTGGAGGCCAGCTGCAGCCACAGGAGCAAAAATTGCAGCACCTGGGCCTTCAATTCTGGCATTCAGATCCAGAGCTAATGCAGGTGATCTGCAGCACCGCCCCTCTCCCTCTGTTCTACACCATTATCTGTACTTGCCTGCCCAAGGCACTTTTGGGCAGTCAACAGCTTCTACTGGTCTCATTTCTCCTCTCCCTCTCTTCCACTCATTCCCCCATAGGAACCCACTCCTGTTTTTACCAGAAATGCTTCCATATCTCTCCACTAAAGGGAGACTGTGTCTTAGCCCACAGAGAGTATTTAACATATTGCAAAATGTTTATTTTCAACTAATTTACACTTTCTTATTCTTGCAGTCATCCATCTCTTACATTTTTTTTAAGTTCTTCAGCTGGGAATGGAAAGCTAGATCCCAAGACTGTAAAATAAGCTTCCACCAGGAAAGGCGTACTGTGAATTGCTCTTTTAACAAACAGGGAAAGGATTTAAAAGCCAAAGAGAAACACAACAGTGAAGATAGCTCTGACAGAAACTTGCCTGATAATTCCTGCCTGTATTTCAACATCCCTCAGCCACAGCACATAATATAAGCATTCTCTTCTGAGCAGACTCAGACAGTATTAATTAAAGGCACAAGCATTTTAACATAGCCACCAGGCTGCTTTCTCTACCTTTGTGACAAAGGCATCACTTTCTTGCCCCTGCTCTTCCAAAATAATCTCCATCTCTGAGTAAATTTACATTTCAAGGCAGAGTGCAGAAGGTCTCCAAGAACCTCATTGAAGTTCTCCTTTCACTGGGGCAAGACAGATGTTTTTATTTGCCAAAAAACAGGAGTCCCAAGCCAGGGGCAAATGTGTGCCCCAGGAAGGAGAGAGGTGAGAGGCTGCACTAGCAGGCAGGTTTCACTGTCTGCAATTGGCTTTTGCAAAAGGTTAATCCCTAACGTGCTTCAAGGAGGCAAACACCAACCTGCTGCACATGCAGCTGCATACAATGGAAAGATTTTTATGGCCAAGGACAAAAAGGTCAGGGACGCTCATCACGTTCACATTTCTCCTGGAAAGCCATGCTGAACAGCAAGCTCCTGAATACGAGCCTCTGTTCACAGCAAAACAAGCACAAACTAAGGAATATAAAGCTGCAGGTGCTAGGAAAAGGGCAGGAAAGTACAATGTGCAGCTGCTGTAAGGGACCTCGTTGTCCCAGGCATCCCATACATTCCCTGCATTGAGCTATCAAGCTATGAAAAAAATGAGCCATTAATAACTGGATTTGGTAGACATGTGGTTTATAGAACACTAAGGCATGAAAGGCCTGATAAACAGAAAGAAAAGCATTTTTGTGAAAACTACTGCAAAGCAAGACATTCGTTGCCTCCAATACCACAAGCACTTAAGTTGAGCCTCAAAATAGTTAGAACATTTTTTAGATCCCATCCTTTAGATTTCCTTGGGAAATTCCTCTAGCTCCTAGTAGAACTGGTGAGCTAATCTTGCAACTGAACTACACCACACTATACAGCAAAGAGCAGAACAAGAACAAGACAGGCTATTCAGGCTATCAGTGGCTGCATGACTTCTGCACACCCTGGGATCCTGCTTTCTCCAGAAGGACTGGCCTCAGCTGATCCAGATCCCATTTTAGAGTTCCCACTGTGTCACCTCAATGCAGATGCAGCAGGAGCTCTAAGGAGAGGGCAGGTGTGAGTTGTCACTGCCCTCTCTCAGCACACATTGTACAATCAAGCCCCTGAAAATGAGGCAACTCAAGCATGAGATACCAAAGGAGTTACCAAGGACAAGTTCCCCTGCAGACTGCTGTGCTGAGGGAGCTGACCCATGAACAGAACTGCCTTCCTCAGCATCTGGGCTAGAAGCAAAGTCCTTTATGAGCACAGCTGGCTGAACAAACTGGAGGAATCAGTTCCTTCCAACTCAGTGATAGCAATGAGGATGGAAGAAAAGTTTACATGCAGTGTAATACCAAAGCCAGCAGAAGAAGACCAAAAATTGGGATGAGAATTTAATTATCAAAGCAAGGAGTATCTTCCATCCAGATCTAACAAGTTACCACCAAACACTGAATGAGTACTACAGCTCTAATTCCATCCAGCAAGAGACTTGTAGATTTTGCTGAAATGATAGAAAATACCAGCCCTGCAAATTACTCTGCCACTTTTACCTCTTCCTAAACCTCTGCAGCTATGCTGTTGGGCAACTGTCCTGACCTTTGATATAACCAGGTACAGAGCTGATACAGATGCAGCCACTCCTTCCACGCTGTTCTCCTATGCTTCTTTAACACCTCCCATCTCACCAACCACTCCATTCAAATAAAAAGGTTGACAGCTGAACTACAACACTGGAAAGAGAAGGTGCCATAAATAAACCTACAGGTCATCTGAAAATTGTCTCTGAGAGACAACCACAATAAATCCCAATTTCTTTCTTGAGTTACATTACCAGCTTTTTCCTCAGAGCTGTGTATCAGAATACCCTGGAACACTATCATACTTCAGTATGTTATTTCCTGTCTATTTACAACAACATTTTACCCTCTAATTCTTTTTCACTTCATCCATTTCTAAAGCTGAGCTGCTTCTGCTGCATTAAAATCTGTCTCACAGCAGGCTTATGTTAAAAAAGCAGCGATGTTTGTGAAGTCTCTGACAGAATAAGCTGGTATTTTTTTTGAAGTATGAGAGTTACATTAATTTTCCTGTTTGCTGACAACTTCTCAAACTACCACAATTCCATGCCCCTGTGATCTGTAACAGCTAGAGCATGGCTGCAGAACAAATTTAACACATTCTTGACTTGTTCTAATTCTGATCTTATTTTGCGGAAGTCAAGAGGCTTTTTCCTTAACTTTGTGATTCATTTTTGATGGGAAAAAAACCCCAAAACACACCCATGAATTATCCTGACTTGTTGTAGGACTTACTGAAAAAATTCTCTCCAAGAAATAAAAATAGTATCTGTTTCTGCTATCTAAAAAATTGAGACTCCAGAACCAGGCTTCTCTTCTGTCAGGAGCACTGGGAATTAATTCACAGCACATGATGACATATGCACAGGCTCTTCCAGAGCAGACACAGTGGAAATTTCTCATCAGAAATCACTGCCCTGCCCCTCAGCTAGAAGTGCATTATAGACACAGGTCCCACACGCTCACTCTTGAGGAACTGACCAAAGCTGAAATTTCCACAATACAGGTAAGTTTCAGCAGATCCAAGCTTTTGGAAAGAGATTTCAGCATATGCTGCAGGGATGTAAACATCTTTGTAAACAGACTACGGATCACAGTGCTGGCAAACCCATTCAAAATGAATACAACAAACAACAAAATACGACAGTCTTCATCTCGTGACATTTATGCTGGGAAAACTTGTAGTATAAATTTTTGAAAAAGGGACTTTTCCACCTCACCATGAACACAATGTCCTTTTAAACACTGCTGCTGCTTTTACTTGCCCAGTACCAGACCCAAGAGCACACAGAGTACCTCTGCTCCTTACTGCTGCTGCTCCTTTCCAGTCCAAATCTCTTTTCCAGTTTTCCAGGACAGTGTGGCTGCACTGGTTTGTCCCAGTTCAGCCCCACCTTCAGCTACCAACAGACCATATCCGTGCATCTCTCCAGCACTGGTCCAATGTATGTTTTATTCCCATCAGGGCAGTTCAGACTGCTGCCTAAACAGCCCTGGACAAAGATTACGCTGCCACAGCGGTTTGTACGCGGAAGAGCCATTTCTTGTTAATGCCTCTGATGTCTGCAGCAGCGTGAAGCTGCCTCACACAGCCCTGTGCCCTGGACATGGGCAGGGGGAGTGTGATGGGGCTGCCTCCCAGGCAGCTGGCTGCCAGCCACGGGAGAGCAGCCTTTCCTTTGGGGCTGCTGTCTGAGGCTTTTTAAAATCCCACTTTACAAACCGCAGCTTTGATTTGTCAGATGTAAAAGTGGCCTGCAAGAGGGGACGGCAAACTACTTAATTCCACTGTGTCATACAGGTTTAGATATACTCACTTCTTTTATGGTATATGAGTACACAACCACCATCTTCTCTGGATATTAAGGGTCAAGCAATGACTCCAAGGAGATTCTTTCAACTTTAGTCATGCAATTCAGATCACAGTGTGGTTTCAGCTGCACAAGGAGACTATTTTGAGTGCTCTGCACTTAAAATTAGTCAAAATAGTGATCCAATACTTCAATGAGTTGGTAGCTGCAGAATTAGATGAAATAGGCAGAAAACCCACAGGCGCATGTAACAGAAGGGACAGACAGCATGGCAATGGTTTTGTTACCGTAACACTGAGGTCAATCCTACAGATTACAGAAAAAGAACATGCCTGTCATCTGGTTTTGCAATGCTTGGATCTCAGTGCTGAAAATGCTCAGGTACCTACCACCAATAGGGTGTTATTCAGTAAATTACATTTTCCAGACTAAAGCTACATTTTTATCCTCAAGCCTATAAGTTCTCCCCAAACTGGAAGCTAACAAAACACTATAGAAAATTTTAAGCAGTGACATCTCAGCATTTCCTCTTCCAGATCTAGTAATTAATCAGCTATGCAGTTCTGCATCTTGCATGCTTACAGCCAAGAAGCCCTTCCTGATCCAGACTGTCTTTAGCTGTTAAATGATGGCTTTAGCCATATTAGTCACAGAAAAGGAAAAAAGGAATTATTCTTATCCTTATATAGGTACTCCACCACTGGGAATACTACCATGAACTCTGAAGGCCATCAAAATTAAAGGTCAGGTCCACTCTGTCCTGACCCTGGTTCCTGGCTGTTTAAGTGAACACACTTTCACTAATTCATAATAAGATGCAAGAGAAACATTGGCTCCATCTGCAACACAGCAGACACAATACAGGCAGACTACAGGAAAAAGGGATAAGCAGCAGGAGGGTTTGTGGGACTTTCCCACCCCAAAAAACCCCAATCTTTTCCAAGCTGGAACAGTTCTCACACTTAAGTTCCCTGCCTGTATTACCAACTTCTTGCTGTCACAAAGGAAGTTTCAAACTTTCTGGTAGTTTAAAAATATACCTGGAATTGGCTGACAAGCACGAAGGCATTTAGCTTGGTAACAGTGATTTCCTATAGACCTGACAGCCAGCAGAGGCATGGCCAGGTGTGAGGCCAAAGCTCCCAGTGCCTGGTTGCAGCAGGGCTCGTTTGGGGCTGCTGCATCATCAGGTAGCTACAGAGGCACAGTGTTACAGCAGGCACCAAGTCACTTCCGCTGTGTAAGTTCCATTCCAACAACCAGATCACTCTCACATTCCAAATTTAACAGCAATAACCACAGGAGATAAGGCAGAGTGTCCTTAATGCAAAATCACCACGGCAATTTCTTATACAGAACGACACGTACCAAACCCATGTCCTGTGAAACAATGGGATGAAAGCTTCACCTTGCAGCGTCTTCCCATGCCATAGGTGACACACTCCCCACTCCAGCCTCCTTCAGTTCAGCTGGCTGGCTGGGATGGTTTGTTTGCTAATACAGTGCTTCCCAGTATATACACAGCAGATCGTGGGCCTGGCCCTCTTCATTTTGTCCTTACTTTCCTGTGGGTTTAAGTGAGTGTCACCAACACATGCTCTTGTTTTAGATTGTTTTAAGTCACCCCCTGACCTATTGCAATTCTTCACCATCAGCCAGAATTATCAGTTGGTAATTCTGTTAAAGTCTCTAGGCAAGAATTCCAAACAATTCTTAGCGATAACTGCTGTTTCAACAACTATCCTGCACCAGCACAGTTCAAGGCCACAGGAATCTCTAAGTGACTCCAGCCTTCCCTGCTTTAAGGAGGCTTTCTTGGGGCAAAGCAGCTCTGCTCTCACAACAGTGTCATGCTTTCTTATGTTGAGCTGAAATAAAAATGAGTTGTGTTCAAGCTTCTTTCTAGTGCCCCTGCACAAAAAAAGCTAATTTATTTTCTAGGAAAAAAATATGTGAGCTGCAAATGTCAAAGCAATAGTAATGTAGAGTTAATTCCTCATCGATTCTCATTTCACCTAATTCAGCTCATCCAATTTGTTACTGCACGACTGCATTTACTATTATATCTATTTAACATGCGCTGGGTACAAGAAAGTGCCAAGGGCTTCAAGGAAACTAAGGTTTTGCCTTCCTTGTCCCAGCTGCTCCTGGCTTCTTTGCAACTTTCACAGTTAGGAGCCTGCTTTGTACAAAGCCAGCAGTGCTTCAGCTCCCAGTGAAGTGTTTCAGAGCACCAGCAGCAAGGACTGTCTTCCCCTGGCACTTCTGCACTGCCACTCTGACATGGGCTCCAGCACCTTATTCCCTTTCCTCTCAACAGCAGAGCAGCTCGTGCTGTCCCCTCTTGCCTCTGCATTCAGGATGTTCAAATGCAGAATAAAGCCTCCAAGTCCTTCCAACCTTGTCATTAGAGCCATTCTACTTTCAGGAAAAATAAACCACAGGTACTCAAGGGTAAAAAAGAACTTCCACGTGGTGTGGAGCACGGTTGAAGGGACAGACACAGCTTTTTCACACAGCTGTGAAAGGACAATGATGCCCTGTTAAGCTTCCTTCCTTGGTGGTCCTTAAAGCTAGCCATCACATTTATATTGTTATCAGTACATATGGCAATTTCTGTTCAAGGGTCTTTGTGCTGCCATTTTTCTAATAAAGCAGTCAACAACAACAACACAGTGGAAATCTGTTTCCCCTTTAACTCAGGACAGAGTGAATACCACCTCTTGATCAAAATGGGACTGAAAGTCATCTTAACACTGTATATTCCCTCTTCCCAAAACCTCCAGTGACTGGCCTGGCACCCTTGAAGAAGGGTCTGTCCCTGACAGCCCGTTCAGTCTGCTCTCTGTTTTCACCAGGCACAAAAGGCGACAGCCTGACAAGTGCATTAAAACTTTAAGCTATCTGAAGGCAGCCAGACAGCAACTTCGGGTACAGAGCCCCCCAAGGGACTCTTCTTTGATTTAGCTTCCTAAAAATAGCTCTTTAGTGGGGATTGAGGCTTTCAGGGGTTGCTTGTTGCTTTTTTAACCAGTTCTGAAAAGGCTCCTTCATTCATGGGCTTTTGTTGCTTTCAGCAACTTACAGGTCAAAAAGCAGAAGATGTACTGACAAAGGAAACCTGACCTACATCTTGCCTCACTCTGCTGGGTTACATCATTCCTATGCATGCTTATGTAAGAAAGAGAAATGGTGCACAGCAAAGAGGGTTCAGGAATCACAGCCTCTGCTGCTGCCTCTTCAGTAGCTTTTCACCCACCCTTGGTGAATTCCTTTAAAATTTCTCTACCATATTTTCCTCTTTCTGCAAAAAGCAATTAAGGGTATTTACTGACCTCACAGGGGAGACACAGTATTTCAGTTAATTATATCTTGTAAAGTCTCTAAGAACACCCAGTGAAAGGCTTTATAGGAATGTGAAGTGCATCGTAAACTCAGAAAATGTACCAGCAGAGACACAAAGGTCATTCCTGAAGTATATCAAATAAGTATCCCGCCGTTTAAAGAAAAAAAGTTGTAATTTAAATAACTACAACATGCTGTCCCACCATACCTTAACTGAAATTTTACAGGACACTCATCAGAAACATAGTAATTTCACATGCTACTTGGTGAACTGGAAGGAATCTAAATAGATAAATAAGGCGATTTGCAATCAGTGATTACTGTTAGAAATCACTAACTATAAAAGTTGGTTTATTATTTGCTTTAAAAAGACTGAGTGAGGGCCCACACAAGCAGAAGCAGAAATGGCTCTCACTACTACCTATTGCTATCTTCAAGTAAAAGCCTCCTTTCAGTTTTGGTGTTAAAAGCAGAAATCAGCTCCTTTCAGTACAGAGGCTGAAAGCTGCCAGTGCCATGGGTTCATACAGGGTTGAAGGACAGGATCCCTGAGCTGCAGGGGAGCAAACAGGGGCAGGGGGTGTGTGCAAGGGCAGGGGACAGGCTGCTGCTTCTACCATGGCAATCTGCTGGGTTAGCTGTAGATTTTGCCCCCAAGGGATTTCACACTAAACTAGGATCCCATGTCCCGACTTAACAACGCGTCAGCTGCCAGCCGGACCAGCCAGCATCACAAGTCAAGTCACAGATCAGGGCACATACCTCGGAGGCCTTGATGTAATAATTACACAGCAGTGACTGCACCATTTCACAAGTACCCAGTGCTGCCTTGGAATCCTTCTGCTAAGCAGAAGGATTCAAATACAGTTGGGACCACAACTTGACCACCTTTAGAGACGGAGGTGAGGATGACTCTCCCAGGAGAGCCTGGGACTGCACAGCTGTACTCCTGCTGGAAAGCTGGCCCACAAAAGGTTTTTAACAATTCACTTAGATGCCCTTAAGGTTACCAAAAATGTATGCAATTTGTCATGTTCTCTGCCCCAAACCCCCACAGCATTTGTTTCTTTCTCCTAAGAGTCCTCTCTATTCCACGTGTGAACGTCAGGGTGTTAGGTCAGGTTTTGTAAGGCTGGGAAGGAGTACAGGAGTAGGCTGATGCACTTGCACAGCCGCCTCTCCTGTTTTGCCTGATGAATATCACACTGTTCAGGGCACTCAAAGCCCTTTATAAAGCAGATAGATCCCACCAGTAGCTTCACACTTTAGGACCAGACAAGGACTGCTTAAAGTAAGAACTTCTTCAGTAAAGGATCTCAGCATCTTCTATTTCTCCACTGCTTCCATCAGCTTCTTCTGCTCTTAGGGAGCATCCTACCCCTCACCTCCCCCAGCCACAAAGACACAGGCTCTACCATGTACCAGAGTACCCCAGGGGAATCGCAAAATGAGATCTGCCTTTTCCAGCCTATTCCTCCCATCTTTTGGAGGCAGAAAAAAGACAAAGTCCACGTTCATGTGTTCCCCTCAGGATGTCAGTACTGGAATGCACTGGTTGTGGCCCAAGATTCACTCCTGCCGGTACTGGTGATCACAGTGTGATCTGGGTAAGGTGTGCATGCTGATTTCTGTAGGAAGATCATGTGAGATGCAGCTTGCTTGCTGGCACTATGTCCTCACCATTATCATCCTGTTTCTGAAAAAAACCCCAAAACTTCAAGTTTGCTTAAATCTGACCAAGTGACCTTCTATTGCTCTGGCACCTCCTTCTAATGACTCAAAACTTCCAACCACAGAACTTCTGATTCACTCATATGTGTGCAAAAATCCTACTTACGGGCTTTTGCCAGTGGCAACCAAGATGAAAAAGCTGTTTGTGGAAATGAGAAAGACACGATGATGTGGAAGAGGGAAATATAACAACCAGGGCATAATCTAATTCTACAAGAATGAATTCTACTTTCAAACCTCCTCAAATTAAATTTAAATGAAGAAAGTATTTCCTTAGAACACATTTCTCATATGAAGCAGCCACAACTCTCCTGATTCTGAGTGCCTAAATAAATATATTGCACACACCACTTTTAATAAGAATAGATTTTTCCATTTTATCTTTGACCATTTATAGCAAGCTCCAATTGTACCGCCATCTCGCCCATATTTTAGGTCACTCTGGGCCTATATTTTACACCTTTAACCAAATTTTATTTGTTTTCATGTTAGTAGCACGCAGCAACAGAGATGTCCAAAACCACTACCCCTCCTTTTATACTGAAATAAAGACCTCAATGGCAGGCCATGGGGGGACATGAAAAAAGGATGCCAAAATACACTATCTCTTTCCTCTGTTAACACAGCACCATTAATTGGCTCCCTAACTGGCTGAAGTTTAAAATCCACAGACAAGCATGGTGAATTTTTACTGTTAGAGGAAACATTTTGTTCACTTAGTATTGGAAACCTAGTGCTTCCTCATTACAAATCCAACACATTTGCAATGGAGATATCCCAGGGGTAGAATAAAGGAAACCAAATGAAGCCTGAAGCAGACTGCAAACAAGGAAGCTGAAACAACTGCTGGATGTTGTTAGCTCTTCCACACATATTCAAGAAACACTCTTAGCATATAGAAAGCTGAGTATTACCTGGATTTTCCTGCATGAGAATGGTTCAAAGCTGCATTAGGGGACATGTAGCCTGGACAGTAAGAAGCATTTCTTTACTGAGAGGATGGTTAAACACTGGGATAGGCTCCCCAGACACATGGTTGTTGCCCCAAGACAGTTGCATCTGGACAGTGCCCTTGATAACACACTTTAACTTTTGATCAAGTGAAGTGGTCAAGAAGCTGAACTGTATGAACATTTATAAGTCCCTTCCAAATGAAAAATTCTCTTCTATTTCTATTTTATTCTAGCCCATCCCATCTCTAAACATGTGATGCTTATTTTTCACAAACATTCTTTGCTACTTCTAGCTGCCCCATTTTTATTTATGGCTAATTATAAAATGTCAGTTCAGGTATGCTCTGACACCTTTCTCATCCACAGAAACTGGACTTTTAGTTTTGTGTACAAGGCTCCCTCTTTTCCCTGCTGCAAGGGGAAGGTTTCAGAGCAGCTCTTGTGACAACCTAAATGACCCCAACATGTTCCTGGTCATTTTGAAAGTCTGACATTTCCTTTTATCACTAAATAAAAACCCTGCATTAGTCACAAAATCTGTTGCCAAGAGAAGGTTCTAATTGCTTCTCTGCCAGCAGGAATGAATGCTGAGAACTTTCAACTTTTTATATGCATGATATTAGCACATTCATAATTGTATCTTGGAAAAAGAGGAAGCTGCAGTCTATGGATAATGTTCAGGTTAAGTACTTCAGTAATCTGCTACCATCTGACATTCACACACAAAAAAGTCAATGACTTCATTTAATGATTAAAATTAGTTTGGTTTTGTATCAGACTTGGCTTAAGAAGGATGAGCTGGATTAATTAAGAAATTATGTTTAATTTATAAGCCACTTCTTCTTGAATTAACTAACAAAGATCAGGGGGAGAAAAAAGTCAAAAATCCCAGAAATCTTTTTTAAAACAGAAGAGATAATTGTGACTTACTGCCCTGCATTCAGAGGACATGAGAATGAATCTGACACCTGCTCATCTTTAGCCACAGCTCAGAAACTACTTATTTCCTGAATGGATATTTAAATGACAGTATCAGTCTGGACTTTACAGTTTGCTTTTGAGCTGCATCACTTGGATTTATGGCCTGCAAGACATATCAGGTGCAGAGCTTATGTGCAATCCATCACTTCCCAACTGGTACAATAAAGCCAGAAAGATACTTCACCTCCTTCAAATGAGATTTCTGACCTTTCTCAGAACCTGCACAGACACTGAAGTTCAAGTGTAACCCCATTTAGGAAAGAGAAGTCCAGAGGCAGCAGCATGTCATCCTGCAGAGCACAGGAAGGGAGCTCTATCCATGAGCAGCTCCAGAATCAGGGTGTTACACCCTGCAGGACCACCTTCTGCGCTCAGGGCACAATGTGTGACCAGCAGCACAGCATCTCACCCACTCACCTAACTAAAAGGCTTAAGGGTGTGGGGGAAAAGAGGGGTTTTATATCCAAATATTGTGTAAACACATACTTCTTAACAGTTCTCAGAAGCACTGCAACTCCCTTCCCCTTACATCTCAAATACCCAATACCAAACACCAACTGAACTGCTGCTACTTTGAGCTGTCCTCAAGCAGGGTAGCGGACAGCATCTGTGGGTAGCTGAGAAGGACTTCAGCATCCCTGAGGTAATGGAGTTTGTATTTTGAAGACCAGGTGTCCTCCCAATACAGAGGTACCAGAGTATCAAAATTAGACAATGCAGTTAGTGACACAGAGTGTCCCCTGTGCCAGGCTGATTCCAGCACATGCCAGACACAAACTGCACTGCTCACCTTAAAGGTGTCAGGGTTGTACTGTGACACAAACACATGCCAGTGAGTGTGTCTAGAAGTGGGTTGTGTGGTATCTGCCCTTGAAAACTCAGCAGAACAAGACGAGTAGATGGGAAGACACAACCAGAAATCAAGAAATACCCAGTCGGCCTTTCCAGCAGTTTGGTAGAATTCATGCATTTGATCACCAAAAGCAAACACAGAGCTTTCATCTACACTGACAGGTACAGCATGTCCCAGAGAAGTGCCCTAACACTAAAACATTTGTCACTGAAGTTTTAATAAAATCTCATCCACCTCTATTTTTGCCAGAAGAAAACCCAAATAATTCATCTTAATTACTCTGAAAGTATAACAAGTTCTAAACCATGCAGACTCAGTTTACTGAATTCAGGCCATGGAGTAATTGACTTTTCATTCTACTTGCCTTTGTTTTAGTAACTAGTGCTGAAACTGGCAACTAGTGATGAAGACTATTTCGGGAGGATAAAAATCTGGATTGGCCAGAACCAGTGAGAACAAAACAGGGTATTTGAATTTATTTTTTTTTTAGACAAGCACCAAAGCATTAACTATTTCCCCTCATATGAGCATGACTGATTATTAGCTAGTTATATGAAATAATTTAATGCACAAGTAAGCCAACACATGCTATAGCTACTCTGCTTGCACCATCTGCACTGTTACTATACAGATGCAGAGATCTAACAGGAGTACACTAAAACCCCCATTGTGGAAGTGCCACTCCACCTGTATTTTCAAATGCACCTTAAGCACAGGTAGGGCAAAGAATGTGACCACAGCAGCAGAGAGTTGTTTGCTGACACACATTTCTAGTACACGGAGAAGACTGCTACAGCAGCTCAGCATGCTGAAAGCCTAGCAGGATCTATGAACACAAAGTTCATGGGAATTCAGCAGTTCCCCTTCCTTTTTTTTCTACCAAGTAACTCAAGGGAGGCAGCACATCGAGCTATTTTAAGATCATTAAGGGTGAAACCCACGTAGTTATTTTAAAACACAACAATGCAGCTAAACTGCATCAACGCTCACTCCAAAGCCCGAGTCTGAGGCAAGGAATTCACAAGCACTGCACAGCCGAGTTGAAACAAAAGGGTGCAAACGCGAGACAGCAAAGCATTGCCCCGCTCCCCAGGGCACTTCACGCAGGCACAACTTTCCCTGCCGAGCCCCGCTGCCGCTCCAGCACCGCGTCCCCAGCAGGCCGGGATCCTCGTTCTTAAGGCACGCGGGCAGAGGCTGTGACACAGCGGCAGCAGCTCTTGGAACCGGGCAGGAGGCGGGCGGGATGCAGCCGGGATCGGGCGGGCCATCCCGCCGGCAGTGCTGCCGTCGCTGCGGGGCAGGAGCGCCGCGGAGCCTCCGGCGCTCACCTGGCACCGGCGCCCGCCGGCGGCCGAGCCCGGGGAGCCGCGGCAGCCGCGGCCGGGAGCGCCCTGCCCGGCCCTGGCGCCCGTCCCGCCCGTGACTCCGCCGCCCAGGAATGGCGACCACCGCGCCCAGGAGTAGCCCCCGAACCCCCCGGGACTGGCTGCCCGCGCCCGGGACCGACCTGCGGGGAGCGCCGCGGCCGAGGCGGGGTCCGGCGGGCCGGGGGTCAGCGGCGCAGGGGCCGGGGGCCGCTCGCACTCGGACGCGGCCCGGGCACCGCTGCAGCCCCTCCGGCCGCTCGGACCGACCCGCGGCCCGCCGCGTCCTCTGCCTGCTGCAGCTCCGACTTGTTCCCGGCTACTCACCCAGGCACTGCCACCGCCGGGCTTCCACCAGAGCACGACGCCTTCCGCTCGGGAAACTTATCTCTCTCCCGCTACTGCCATTTGCTAACTTGCCTAAAGATCCTGCAAAATCCCAGAAAAGGCTAGGAAACCAGAGGAGACGACTTAAAAGCTGACGGTCAGGACAGGAATTTGTGGAATGAAATCTTTAAGGGCAGGAGCAGATAGAGCCAGCCAGCTAACGCTTTCATGCCCTGACTCTGGCCAGCAGCTTCATTTCGTGGGCAGAGCAAGGCTTAGGACATGATTTAAAATACCTGCTCCTGGCGTGTTCCTCTGTGCATCAGCCGGAGTCCCGGCGCAGCCAGCACGCTGCCGTGCCTCTCCTTCTGCCTTTTCCAGCAGACCCCTCACGATCACGGTGTCACGGTTCCCCAGGCCTTACAATCAAGCAGTTTGTTGTAAGGGAACTAAAAATAGCACTGAATTTTTCACTGGAGCACTTGCTTGAGTGAAGATAGTGCCAGTCAGCCCATGCATTAGTGAGCCGTACAGACCTCTAATACAGCCCAAATCCTCTTGGAAATACAGCCATTGACTTTTTTCAAAAGATACTTTTTCTTTTTTTTCTTCTTTTTTTTTTTTTTTTGAAAGACAGCACAAAATAAATCTTTCTGACCACTAAAAGACGAACTGAGTGGGATTGTTTTAAGAATATCCTTGGGAAAGAGTGAGTCACTTAAGCTGCTTTTATGATAAAAGATCCCTGGAGGAAGTATATCTCCTTAGTCTCTGAGCCGTTCAGAGATCCACATGTCCTCCTGCAAATCAAAGTTTCACAGTTAGGTTTGTGTTGTTTGTAATAGTATGAGCACCTGCTTCCACTGTGGAGTTAGGACTAGCATGGGAAACAGCAGGATTTTATCCTGGCCAACACCTCAAGAAGATCACTATCAGAAGCATATGTCCTGAACGGCACTGAGTAAGGTCTGTAAAAAAGTCTACAAAATGGCCCATAAGGAAAGTTTATGGCACAGGCTGACCAGCCCAGAAAAAAAATTCCCAGGAGGAATTATTTTTTACAAAGCTTTTCATTGCTGTGTCCTGAAAAAAATCATGAGGACCAAAGTTGCAGAAGATGTCATTCAAGACAAAGATGCCAGGGCTGCTGCCAATATCTGAGCTGGGATGGCAGATGCAGATTTGAATGTAAAACCTCCAGTCTGTGGATACCAGCCTCACACTGTGTCGCACAAAGAAATGGGAAGGGGCAGCAGCCACTTGTGGCATTCTAAAAGGCTGGTAAAGCCACAGTGATTCTCCTGGTAGCTGCTCCAGCCGTGAAGTAACTAACAACAAGCCAGGATGTCTGAACCACAGCAAGTTAAGTCTTATTAAAATACATATATATTATATATTATATATTATATTATATTATATTACATATTATATTTTAAAGGAAGATTTTAGGATAGCAGTAAACACTAAAAAGTTGGAGACTTACTGGGAATATCAGAGGAGAGACGCTGGGTTTTGTTTCATTTTCGTATGAAGAAGTTGACCGTCTGGTAATGCAAAATTGTCCCACACTTGTTTCCCTTCATAAGCCTTTGAGCATTCCTTGGAGTTTATTTGTTCTGCAGCAGAATTGCAATATTTTTGCCCCTGTGAAAGGGCTGGCAAATTCTTTCTACTCTTTTCTAGTGCTGACCCAACATGCTGGAAGGCATCATATAACATCATGTAGCAGCAGAGGTAGCCACAAACATAACAGTGTTATGTCTTCATTCCTGCTCCACTCGCCAGCTATTATTTATAGAGAGAAAGAGCATTAACCCAGCACAACGTTCTCACTAATTTAGTCTCACTTCACCATCTGTTACTTCCCATGAGTTGATCCTAATGTGAAAGTACTTCAAAACACATTTGAGGACCAGCTGCACCCAGTGAAGTCACCATAGGAGAGAAATATTCCCCTCCTAATACATCATATTCCAATGTTACAAAGCAGCTCCTTCCCTACCAAAATCCATGGGAACACTGCTGTTAATATGAACACAGCCCTAGGTCACACATTCTTGCAGTCATGTTGAGCAAGTATCACACTCAACATTGTTTTTCTGAATAAGTCACAATTCTACTCAGTTGAAAGGGCAATGAGAGAGTTACAGACATCACCCGTCCCCCAGGTCTGAGCAGCCTGCTTTCTGGAGCTGCTTCTCCTCCAGTGAGTTCATGGAATGATCACAGAAATTGGAATCTCCCCAGGAATAACATGTGACCATTACCCCTCACCTTTTCCATGCAACTCCTTGTAAAAAGAAGTCTCCATCTTTATAGGCACTCTTTAAATACTGGAACATGGTGATATAAGGCCTCCCTTAAGCCTTCTTTCCTCAGTGCTGAACAAACCCATCTCTCTCAGCCTTTCCTCATATGGCAGCCTTCCCAGTCCTTTGATCATCTTTGTGGCACTTCTCTGGACCCCCTCCAGCTTGTCTACATATTTTTGTATTGTGGGGACCAAAACTGAACACAGCATTCCAGGTGTGGCCTGACAAGCAATGAGAAGAACTGGATAATGATCCTTTTATCTCTGCTGGTAGTGCACTTGTTGGTGCATCCCACCATCCCATTGGATCTCTCCCACAGCAGCACTGTTTGCTCATACTGAGCTTGCTGTCCACCAGGACCCCTTATGCCTTTTCCACAAAGCTGCTTCCCACCAGGCAGATCACACACAGACTGTGGTGCACCCCTGGATTATGTTTTTTCCAAGGTGCAAGACCTTACACTTGGCCTTGTTGAGCTTCATAGGGTCCAGGTTACCCACTCTTCCAGCCTATCCAGCTCTTCCTGCAGGGTGGGTCTCCCTTCTGAAGTGTCCCCTTCCCTACTTGGTTTGGAACCACTGGCAAACCTCACCAGGGTGCCATCGCCTCACCACACCTCACCACTTGGTCCCATCACACCGATCACTTGTGGGGATATTAAACAGCTTTGGGCCCAGTATCAATCCCTGCTGGACCCCACGTGTGACAGGTCACCAGCCTGAAGAGGAGCTGTTTACCAGCACCTCCTGGGTGATTCCTGCCAGCCAGTTCCCCACCCGCTGCAAGGACCACTTGTCTAGACCATAATGTGTCTGTTTGTCCAGGAGGAGGCTGTGGGAAACCATATGGAAATCCCTGCAGAAATCCAGGTAAACAATGTCCACTGCCTGCCCCACTGGGACCCAGCAGTTCCTCTGCCAGAGAAGGTGATCAGCTCTGTCAAGCACAACTTCCCCTTGGTGAATCCATCCTGGCTTTTCCCAATCCCCTGATTCATGTATTTTGTGATAGCTCCTAGGAGGATTCCTTTGGTGACTGTCCCAGGAACTGAAGTATCATTGATGGGCCTGTAATCTCTTGGATCCTCTGTTAAGCCCTCCTTGTATATCCAGGTGAGTTTAGCTCTCTTGTAGCCTTCTCTGATGTCCCCTGATCTCAAAGATTAGGGAGAGCAGACTCACAACAAAACCATCCAGCTCTCTCAACACCCTCAAATGGATATTATCAAGGCCCGCTGATCTGTGGTGTCAAGCTCCTGAAACAGTTCACACACCAACTCTTCCTCCCCGGACAGCAGTGGGTTTGTATTTGCACCAATCTGGATTGTTGTTCCCAAAGCGTAGGACCCAGCAGTGCTGGTGAGATGGAGGTGAAGAGAGTGTTGAGAACTTTTCAGTGTTGTTGGTGACTAATTCACCTCTCCTGTTTAAAAGCAAGCCAGTGATGCACAACAGTCAGCCACACTCCAAAGAGTCAGATGTTGGCTGACACCATGCATGGAAAGACGAGTGGAAATACTGGACCACAGCTGCCAAGATTTAGAGTTCACTACTGAACTTGCAATGAGATTGCTATTGCTAAGGCCCTGCCGACAGCTGAACCACATCACAGCAAGTATGCACCATTTTCCATTTGAATTGCTGAGGTTAAACCTCTCTGTCCTCCTGAGAAAATTCCTTCTGAACACCCACCTAAATCAGAGTACGGTGGTCCCATATAGTGGTGGGAGACACTACAAGATCAGTTTGGTTGGAAGCCAACCTGTAAGACTACTGCATATTTTGGTCAAAAGCACACGAGGAAGAACAATGCCCTGGAAAACAGCAGTTGTTTTTTAACTGCTGGAGACAAAATTCCAAGGCTTTGTGCAGTAGGATTCCTTATTACAAATCAGGTTTAGCCTTAATCCTCTCTGTTACTGTACCTAAGTGAATCAGCTGGGCTTGGGAGTGCACTGAAGAAACCCAGGAAAAAGTTGTGCCACAGAGTCCCTGGGTCCACTTGCTCTCCCCAGGGCTCAGAGGAGCAGAGTCTGAATGCAAGTTACCACTGCCTAGGTAAGTCACTGCTCCCAGTCAAAATTATGCTAGCAATAACCTCCTACCTTTCCTACAGTTAATAAAAAAGGAAAAAAACTCCTTCTGTTGCCTTTGTTGCCTCACAATTCTGTTCTCCGGGGCACCAGGGAATATTGAGAGCAGTATTTTGTAAACAGCACGTGTTGCAGTGGCTGGCGCAGCACTGGCCGCAGCACTGTGGGGCTGCGTTCCTCACATTGTTGGACACTGGTGGACACCAGGGCTGCCTGGGCAGGGAGCAGCTGTGTGTGTAGGTGGGCAGGGAACAAGGGGAGGGACAGCAACATGGGAAATGCAGCAACTTTGCAGCCTGCAAATGTCATGGTCCTGAGTGCAGCTCCCTGAATCCAGACTGTTCAACAAGTTTTCCTTTTGTGCCAGCTGGCTGAGGTAAGGGAAGCTGTTTTGCCAGACATTTTACTTTCTTCCCCAGCACCATGACCAGCAATAAATTAAATTTCTTAACTGACAAAACCAACTGCTTAGTGATTTCTGCTCTGCCTCTAAGGTTTGGCATCTGCCATTTGAAGTATCCGCTTCACATCCCACTGAAAAGATTCTTCCTTATTCCTGGAGAGACTGCAACTTTGCACACTGGAATAATTTTTAATACTTCATGTGACTTCAGAACAAAATCCTTTTCTTCACAGTGCGTGCTTAAATGGGATTTGAGCCTCTACTTCTCTTCACTTCTAGTACTTTATGGCAGGAACGTTTTCAGAGGTGCCAGCTGGGCTACACCCATGCAAAATGGGAGTAATACCCAGAAATGTGAATTAAGGATCACATGCTAACATAAATTTAGCTGTTGAGCATATCCCTTGTGTTTTATGACATCTGTTTAACAATATGACCACAGATGTATTAAAGAAGGAGGTATGGAGGAAGACAGCTATGCAGTGTAGGTACTTGCAGAACGCTACAAAGGGAATCTTTGAAGTACCTATAAATCCCCAACTGCTTAGGGAATTCAGTGTGACAAGAACACTTGGGGTTCTTTGTTTAAAGTGCCTAGAATATGTGAGGATGTCCAGATTTCGATCTGCCCTCCACTTTATCAGCAAGTCTCTTGCTGTCAATAAAATAATCTCTGCTGAAAGCAAAGCTGTCAGCTTGTCCCTCAACATTACAAAAGGCAGCATTACAGCAATAGGCATTACTAGACAGTCCTAGGAGAAGCTGAACTGTCCTTTCAGTTGCTCTGCTGGATAAAATTGCTGTACACATTTCATAGAGAGGTGAAAAGTCAGTCACACACACAAACATAACAGCAAAGAGGATGTTACAATCACAGAAATTATTTCCTCTGTGATACAGATGCAGCATCTGGTTTTGCATATTCCAGCACAAGAATAAATCTTCCAGAGTGCTTTCCTCCATTTCCTTCCAACTTCACTGCAGTCCAAATACAGTTCAGCTGATATGTAAGAAATTAGTCTTTCTCCATATGTTTGTGTATTTGGGCTTTGAATTGGTTATATTCGCGCAGCCCTCTGGGATGCCCAAATAACTCTGAATATCATGCTGAGATCTTCTCATGGCAGCTTCTGTCAGCTGTACCATGCAAAGGGCTCTCAGCTGCACACTATTTAACTTGCCCAATTACATTTTTGGCTGCTGTTCTGCCCTGCAGCTTAGAGAAACCCTCTCCAAGAGCTAGGTCACAAGAAAAAATTGCCGGAACATGCTATTTTTCAAAGAACCTATTCCTAGGGGGAATGGGAGATAGGACAAACATTGTGGCAGGTCTGGAAGAAAACGTCAGAAAAAAAAAAAATCACCATGAAATTGTAATCCAGAAGGACAACATCTTTTCTATCTTCCCCTTATATCTGGTTGTTATATTTGGAATGAACAGGTTCATAAACACAGATGCATCCACAAATTGCCCTTCAGATATTAACTCCCTTTCAGTTTTGATGCTGGAAAAGTATGGTGTTTGTGTGATGCATCTGTCTACTTGACATAAGCAAACACCAGCTGTTATTTCCTTGGTTTACGAAAAGAAGGAGTAAATAAAAATGTATTAATTAAACATGGAATTCAGAAAGCTCAGATGTGGATTCAAGACTTATTACACAATCATGTCAACTTTCAGTCAAGGAGAGCACATGGGACCTCTGCATCACAGTGAAATTCTAGTGACAGCAATATCTTGGTTTCATATCCAGAGAGGAAGTCAAAAAATAAGCAGAGGTTCTGAAGGTGAACATGGTTTTGAGGTTTCACCATGGAAAACAACCCTCCATGTGAGCCAGAAAAGCACATTATTTGCTCTTATATGGCAAGCAAAACTTCTAAAACTCTTAGCCTTCGAGAAACAGACAGCACATCCTCTGGGTTTGTTTCCCAGCAATTTTTCCAACAGCTCAGTGACACATGCACCAGGGAGATATAGTTCATCTGCAGCATCAGTTATGGATCCAGCTCTTCAAAGCTGTTCTCTCCTGGGTCATCAGTTCAAACACAGCCCTAGTCTGAGATGATTGAATCTTGCCACAGCCTGACACCTGTAAATCAGCTCCAATGAAATGAGACTCTGGCTTCACTCCCAGGGCTGCTGGAGAAGCATCCCAATAAAAATGACTGTAATCAGTAGCACCTCTGATATCCGGCTCAGTAAAAGAGGCTTTGTCTTTATAGATCATCTGTGGGACCTTCAAAGATCCTACAAAAAAACTGACTTACAGCTATAATGTATAAAATATTAATAATACACAAATCACACATATGGACTCCAGTAGTTTTCCTAGGTTACAGCATCAGTTCCATGAGAGACCTGTCTTATCCTGTGTAATGTGGGTTCTGTCAGGAGATCGCTGTTCCTTTCCATAAGTTTATGTTTATTCCAAAGGTCCTGGGAGAGGATAGCAAGGACAGGGCAAGAATTAGCTGGGCACCACCATTTCACAACTCACACACAGAGAGGCACATCAGCTGCAACTTGGCAGCTACAATGAGTATGTTATTCCAAAAACTCAGACTCAAAAGCAAGCTGGAAAGTAAATATAAGTTTCTGTGCTTTGCATTGCTCTAACTCTTAGAATGGGTCAAGGGAAAACACAGGAAGAAGGCAGAAATCTTGCTTCTGTCCACAGAGGCTTTTGTGCATTTCATAAGCTGAGACAAAAGAAGAGTAGTGAAAACTCATTCTCCATATCCCACACAGGTAAGTCCTAAAATAAAAAATGTCTACTAGGTAAAACTGTTGTCTTGCAGGGACCAAGACAAGAGAATCGTTTTTCCTATGGCTATTGATAATAAAATATATTTGAGAAGGTAGTTACATAAAGATATTATTCCTCTAGGCTACACAGCAAAATGAATGTATCATAGAATGGTTTGGAAGGGACCTTAAAGAGCATCCAGCATTCCAATTCCCCTGCCATGGGGGACACCTTTCACGAGGCCAGGTAGCTCAGAGTGGTATCCCTCCCATGGACTTGCTCCTGTGCTGGGGACCAAAGAGCTGAATAGGTAATGGGGCAACAGTGAAATATTAAAACAGACCTGAGAGAGGCAGCTCCAGGAACAGAAATGTAGTGTATTTGTTCCCTGTTTATTGCCACTGCTCACTCCGTCACTAACAAGGCTAAAAATAAATTATGGATTTGCTTTGCCCAGGGTAGAGGTGTCCTCAGCAGATGCTCCCCGTTCTGAAGTGAGAGCAGGGTATAGCCATGAGCTTTTTTCCAATCTGGCTTGCTCAGCTGCAGTATGGAGTGGGCATCCCTGAGGAGTCCTGGAAACTACCACTCCACACAGCCTCCTGCCTGAGCAGCCCATTTTTGCTGGCTGTTGGAGCTGAGCTGTCACAATCACTGCACAACTTTTGGCAGCTACTAAAAAACCCTTAATTTCTTGGTCAGTCCAGGCTAGAGAAGAAACAAGTCATGAGTATCTTCCAAGGGGCAGGATCAAAACGTGCTGAGAGCAGAGCCCTGTCAGAAAACATCTAGGCTTGCTGCCAGCACTTCATGAAGGATCTATATTACACCCAAACAGAGGCTTGGGGGTAGATTCACTGCTCCAGTGATATTTATGAGCTTTTTACTTTGACAGGGCTCATTAGAGCATTCCCCCATGCCGTGCTCCCCTGACCTGTGCAGCAGGTTCACTGCAATCCTGATGTCTGTGGAAGACAAGATGCAGTTTTGCCTTGTCCTCTGGGAAGCAAGAACGTAATCACTACCTTTATACCAATCTAATACAGTTCCATGGTCTCACACTGCTTAGATGACCTTTTCCTATACTTCCTACAATAGCACGCTTTTCAAAGGAGAGAAAGCACATTTGGTTTTCCCTTTACAAACACAGCATCCTTAGGGAGCACTAAGAAATTAAGCACCCTGATGCATGCTACATCCTAAATGTATCTGTGTCAATTACAAGCATGTTGGGAACTTTGAGGAACTAAGCCAAATCAACCCCAGCTCTGTAAAGCAGGTCCATTCTCCCCAAGTGAAACACACGCACACAGAAAATCCACAAGCCTTGCCTCAGGTGTTCTATATGCATCTATACACTACCACACCAGTGGAACATTTGGAAGCAGCCAGTACTATTTACTGAAGGATAAATAATAAAAATGTTTCCAACCAGTACAGTTGTAGAGCAGCAACCTTCAGACACAGTGTGACGCACAGGATATGTGATGTCCTGCAAAAATCCTTTAAATAACTTCAAGTTGAGTAAGAGGACTTCAAAAGCATACAGAAATTTCTCATTAATACTACAAATACAGCATGTTCTAAACTGTAGATGTGCATTCACTATCCTGTATTTTGTGTATCCTTCTCCCTGTTCCTTGGCTTTATACCTACATCTGGTAGCACGACTCCTTTGTTTGACGCCTTTATTGATTTCTCTTTAAAGCCCATCCAGACAAGATGTGTACACAGGCATGGTATTACAGCCAGACTAACAGCACTTACAAATGTCCTTCCCCATACTAAATGAGCTACAATCTGACATCATCAGGATTTGCAAACACACCTGTCTTAGCTGACATGCCTCCTTCAAACAGTGATTACACAAAAATGGGGATGAAAAACAGTGCAAGTCATGGGCATTTGGCAGGAAGCTTGTTGTCTCTTGGATACAAGGTTACTTAACTGGTCAAAAACAACCCTGCATCTTGTACTCCAAAGAAACCAGATAAATAAAAACTAAAATGCAAGTTTTAAGTTTTTCAAGTATCATCACGGAAGAGGGAGAGTCTGAAGCTGTTTTGCTGCACTCTACCCAGACCACCAGATTTTATCCATAGCCTCCCATGCAGTTGTTCAGACATTAAAACTTCTTCAATTCCTGACAAATCCTTTCCTTTAGGTTCCTGAAACATGGGAGACAGCATCCTGCAGCTAAAAAGGCAGAAAAGCAGCACTGAGCAGCAGTACTTTTAGCATCAGCTCACATGTTGCAGCAGAAATATTATCTCACTCAGAGATGAGAGTATTGGCAGACAGGTAAGTATTTACCTGAACTCCAACAAGTTCATCTGTTCACCAGGTATTCAGTTCTGTATAAAGGGAAGCCCAGCTGAAGTAACACACTAGCCACACTCCACCTGCTACTTCAGCAGAAACCAACTGCTGCATGAAAAACTTGGATGAGCACGTTTCAAAAGCTTAAAGAAAATTGATTCTGGATTAGAATTATCAACTGATTTCCCTCTTGGCCTTCCTGGGAATTGAACCTGTCTACACAATTAAGGTGTATAAAGATTTTCTCTGAAGCTGTAAAAGCTTTATTTATAACAGCATCTCATCATAATAAACACCCTGCTCCAATCTATTACAAGCTGAAGGGATGACAAATACTACAGTGTAAGCTGAATACACTCAGCACATTAGGCATCTAAAGCACTGCAAAATTTTACTTATCAATTTCCACCTTAATTAAGAGCAATCTTCTCTTGAACTGACTACTTTGTACGAACCCAGCGACACGCTCACAGCAGGGAATGAATCTATGAATAGTGTGGGGGTTTTAAGGCACTTCTTAAAGGTTTCTTAATCTGTAACCCATCCTGCCTAGCTACTGACAGAAGTTTCGTTATGATAAATAAATAATTTTTATGCTCCTATTATCTCAAATCTACAGTAGCAGATGTAGCCAGAACTAAGTAGCAACATGTTAGTAAAACCAGACCTAATTGCAAAACCAAAACCGTAATACAAAAGTTATGCAGCTCAGAAGTGAGATACTGCAATATACATCTTGTTACACATACTCAGAGCCTGACACCTTGCCCTAGGAGCTCTAGGGTCGGTGTATCTTCCCGAAAATAACTGGGGCAGCACTGAAATATACCCTAAATCTAAGAAGCTGCAGAGAGAATTGCAAATATAACCGGCCCAGATGGCACAATGTTATCAAAGTTTAACATGTCAATCTGCTCATTTAATTAAAGCCTTTTCATCTCCATGGTTAATGGCAGGTCTGTACAGCAGAAATGGCACCAGAACAGATGTTAGCAAATTTGTCAAAGCTGCAGGATGATTGCTCTGGCTTTAGTGTCTTTTGGAGGACTACTCTATTTACATTCCTACTGATCTCTCATGTCAAATCTGGTAAATATTACCTCTCCTTTGGCTGCTCTACAGGAAGGCATAAGCCAAGTTTCTTGGTTGAAGTCATCTGCTTTGGGGAAAATACCATATAATTATAGGCCTTTTTTAAGATTTCAGGGGAAAAACCTTTAAATGATGGAAAGCGTGCCTTAATTTGAAATAGGCCTTCCTCCATATTTTCTTCTGTCTTATCTGTTCAGGATTCCCTTGACAAACCATGGTTGTGAGTTAAGAGAGGAAAAATGTACTTGGAGAACAGCTTGGCCACTCAAGGGAAGTCCTGTATCATAATCCACATTTTGGTGGCATCAAGAGTGTCCAGGGCAAAGTTAAACCTGCAGGTGCACAGCAGAGTCTCACCATGCATGCTGGTATCCAACCAGAGGCACAGCCCATGGCTGATCCACCTGTACTGTGCAGAGCACATCTGGACAAGGGAGGGCAGAGGAGCCAGCAAGCCTTTGCCCCAGGCACTGAACCACATTAATGAAACTCTGAAATGCTTGCATTACAAAAAGCAATCCAGTTACCAGTGAAGGCAAAGTAATTGCCTGCAATGTCAAAGGGAGGACACAGCTGTTTAAAGCAAATGTGACCCTACATTCTGTTTATGGAGTAGGTCATCTGAATTATGTAAGAAAATAGTACATTTTGATGGGGTAATAGTTTCTTTTCCAGTGAGGGAAGTTACACTTCCAAAGGCTATAATATGCAATGTATCAGAGTGAACAGTTTGATCTCAAAGAGCCAGAGGCACACAGGAATGCTGCAGGGTCAGCCACACAATGGAGAAGGGCAAAGGGCTTTCAAAAGAAACAGCAAGCACTGTCAACAGAGGCAGCATGCAGGAGTACAATCCTCTCTTACCAGAGATCTGCCTCTCTGAACAAAAACCAGTCCAGGCTGAGCAAGCAAGTTTTCTCATTTTTGTGATTCTAAGCAAATGCCCTTTGAATCAAAGATGCTCCAAGATAATGAGAACAACTATAGTTCATGAAAGCAGTATTAACAGAGATATTCCCAGTCTTCCACAAGAATTGCTCAGAGAGCTTTTCAAGCTTAGTTACCATCACTTCAGTTTATCAATATGCAAATTGGAGCAATTAGTCAGTAAGTGGCTCACTTGATCAAGTGCACATTAAAAGATAATGAAAGGTTGAAAAACAACCTGGGTCCATGCTAAGGTGATTCACAAGCTGTAAATATAAAGTTATGCTTTATAGCACAAGGGAAGGTGCAAAAAGAAGAGGATCAAAACCTGAAAAGGAATTCAGCATCTTTCAACATTACTGATTCTGCAAAACTCATCTATGAAATTACTGTACAACTTTTCTTTTTCCTTTTACACCCTCCTGGGACCATACTTAACTGGAAACCAGCAAATGCCAAATCATTTGACATTATTTAAGCATGGCTTGCACAGAACTACAAAGTGAGCAGCCTCCTTTTGAAGGTTCTCTCAGACTTGGGTTTAAAGACACTGCTTGTCATCAGAGCTGCCTTGGCTTGGCCCTAGCATCCCTTCCCTTCAGCAGGCAGAGTCTGCCATGCCCACAACACAAGGAGAGAAGATACAACCTAATAGTACATACAAGGAAGCACACTATGGATGTGTTCAGGAGCTAGAGGGGATTTCTTTTCAGCCCAGGGAAGTGTTTCATCTTGAGGGGGCCTGGAGATGAGCTGTGCACAGGCAGGTGGATTAAAAGGCAAAAGAGAAGGACTAAAAGGCTGGTCCAGCCCTGCTCTGCCACCGTAAAGGAGCAATTCAGTGCTGGGGATCCACAAATCACATCTTACTCTGCCATCATGGATCCTCCAGTAGTGCCCCATAATCACAGTATTTTTTTTTTCCTGCTCAAAGGTAATGTCCTAAGGGTCAACATAAAGGGAATGAACATGGAGGAAGTTCCCCAATGAATTAGGGACTGGCTGTTTGTGCATAATTTCACCAGGACTTACTCCTTCTTTATTAAGCACTTATTCTTAGCTACTTTACGACAAAATTCCACTGTGCTCTGCTCTTAGAGAAGATGAAGTACCTCTCTGCAGGAGAAAAGGAGGTAATGCTAAAATGTCCACATCTCTCTAAGAAAGTGGGTAAATTATTCCTTCAAGTTTACTGAACACATCTGTGTGCTTCTGCCTCAGAAAACTAAGACCCTGTGCAATCAGTTATTTTCTGCTTGCTTCTTAGCATAAATGGGTATAAATGTTTCATGAACCATAAATGTTTTAAGAAAAAGATAAATGGTGAGCAATTACAAATGTAATCTTTCCCATTTTAATGTGGCAGCTATTTGCACTTAGGGCAGATGAATCACCTGATACTATTCATTTGTATAGTGGCATGGTGAATACCATAGGCACTGGGTAACAAGAACCCAGCTTCGCTCCCTGTACAGTCTGTTGTTTCAAAAATATTCTTAAGTTATTATTTGTTTGCTAATTTAATAATAAAGATAACTCTAAGTAGATATGCACCCTCTTGTACCAGCTTCGATCTAGGGGCAACCATCTGAATCAAAGTCTGTTAACAGACAAATTACCCTTGCAGGGAAATAGCTGAGCAGCAATTTTTTTGGATAATGTATAATAACTGGGGATAATCAAGGAAGATGTGAGTGTAGGGAAGCACATGTTACACCATACACAGCTCTTCTCAAATGTAGCTGTGAGTAAAATGAACTGGAATTATTATTGTTTTTTGATCACATATGGAATATGCAAATACCTTGTGGAAGGTTTCTAACATAGAACTATTGCTATAAAAGCCACTTGTATCTTCCCTCAAAACACTCCAAACACTCCTGGGCAAGGCCCACGGTTACTAAGAATCTCAACTATCACCAGCTTTAAGCCGGACAAGGGAAGGAAATATAATACATTCAAAGGCTTGATGTTCATTTGTTTGGGTTTTTTTTTTTTTACTACTTCAGTGGCTGTTAACTAATTTCTATTACTAAGGGGCTTTTTTTATTAATTGAAAACTCATTCAAGCACTTTCTTTAACTCTGGGAAAAAGATTTCCAATAGGGTTTTAGAAAGCTCAAGTTGACCTCATTTGCTTTAAGGGATGAAAAAAAAACAAGAAAAGTCAATACAGGACAGAGTAATCTCTCAGGGACATCTTGTTTTATTCTCAGAATGAACAGGCACATCCCCACACCACTGAAAGAAGTCAGGCCCCTTTTCCTACGTTTTTTCTTTCTCTGGTACATATGCTCTGGAGCAGCAAGACCTGCTGAACTTTGGGGCTTAGAGACTGCTCAGCTGTACAGTGATCTGATTATGCAGCCAACTCCTTTGGGAGCCAGCAGGCTACTGAATTTTCAGTTCATATATATATATATTTATATTTATATATATATATATATCTGTGTGTGTGTGTGTGTTGCAATGTGAACATGCAGAGACAATCTCAGTTGCCATCTACTTCATTATTAAAATAGCCCCCAGCAAAGCTACTATTTCTATTAAAAATAATGTCTGGTATGATTTTAAAAATGCACTGCAATATAACTTAGCTGTTCACAATTTCTACTGTCACTTAAACTTGCTTTTCTTCCAATTTGACCACTGAAGCTTGGTTGAGGCAGCCTGCCCCTCCCTCACAGCACACTGTCAGCACACTTGGGTTGTACCTGCTGGTCACAAGAAATCTGTAACTGTGGGACTTTTGAAAGTCCTATAGAGCTATTTTTTGTTCATGCAAAGTTTTGAATGTGTTGTTCTACTGCAATCAAAGTAACAAAACAGCAAGTGTGTTTGATATGACACTGCCCTTCCAATATAAGCAATAAAGCCTTCAGGCAAAAAAAAAAAAAAATAATGCTCCCAGACAGGAGAGCAAAGTTCTACCAAAAAAAAAAACTTGCAATGGGAGGGAGAACATGGAAAACAGTTAAGGAAGTGATGTCAAATCACTCAGGATTTGATGTAAGATTCATTACTTTCGCAGATGCGATTTTTGATAGCTTGAATTCCAAGATTCAGCAATTTTAGTGGAAAGAATTTGTAACAAGTCGTGGGAACTGCTGGATTTGCAGCAATTAAACACAGGCATGGGAAAAGATGTTCTGCTTTGCAGTATCAGGGAGTTAAAGGTATGGTGCTAATCAAAGTCTTGCTAATATTAGACTTCAAATGACAATCTTTTGGGAAGCCTTTAGCAAATGGAAGATATATGAGAAAAAAGTCACCTCCTTCCCTCTCTGGAGAGGTGTATGTCCCTAAAAAAATACTTGTGTCAAGTGGTCAAATGCACATCATAATCCATAACTCAATTTGTTTATTATTTCTTTTTAATTCAAAGCACCCTAAGTTTCTGATTTTCCTATGACATTTATGCTACAGGAAGGTTACAACATCTCTTGAGATCTGAGAATTTGCTGTTAATGGCTTAAATCAAACCTAGTGGCAGCTACTGATCACTCAAAAGCACTGCCACTACAGCTTTACTGCAACTTACAATATTTCTCACAGCAGTACAAAATACTATTCTTTCTTCTGAGGCAAATTTAATTCTATCTTTTTATTTTTATTATTCAATTAAGTGATGAGATACAACAGTTGGTCTTTATCTGCTGACTGGAAGTACAGCAAAACATCAGGTGCATTCTAGCATCCTAAAATGCCTGTGCTAACTTCCAAAATACTGCACAAGGACAACAGTAGCAGCAGGAAGCAGAGGACGGCACAGCTTCTGGAATCAGCTAGAAAAAAAGAGTATTATTATGCTAAGCTCTCAGAAAACTGCATCCTGGTGGGCCAACATAAAGAAAAACAGTGATCAGCCACAGTCTCCCAAGAAAGGGAAGGAATAATAGGAGAGAGCCCTAGTTTTCACATGCATATGCAATAACCCCTTGTGATCTACAAATGTCTGATTAGCTGAAATGACAACAAGCTGTGAGCCCTCCAGCTGGTATTTGTGACTGAAGTTTAATGAACCAGTGCTGAACCAAAAAACAAGAGTCAGGGAAACAACAAAAACATAATATAAAAAATACAGAAAGAAAAACCAAATTAAGTGTAGTTGCAATTTCCAAATGACTAGGTCATGATGAGTAGGAAATGAGATTAATATGTGGTTGTGCAAAGGTTAAGGAGTGAGACTTCTCTTCCCACACTTGAAGGGGAAAAAAAGAAACTGAAAAGATTTTTCCAGGTCAGGGTTTGTTTAGAGTTAGTGGGATTAAAGGTTGAAGGTTTATGGGAAAAAATGTGCTTCCAAGTGGATAACTTCCCCCTTTTTTGGGCCACTTTAGTACGGCCTGCCATGCTGCATCTATGACAAATGCAGAGCTGAAGCAATTCTAGGAACTGACAGGCCAGAGGGGAGAGCCTAGCACTGTCCCTGATCTGCATCTTCATTAACTTGGGAAAAATACTACATTTCTTGCATGCACAAGGAGAGGTACTCGGGGTTTTGGTGACTGACTTTTCAATCTCGTGCTCTGTAATGCCATCACAAATAGAGATTCATGCACTTTGCAACTCCACTGGGGCAGCCAGCAGAGATTTCCAGATACCTTATCCCCCTACCCCACCCCAATTTCCCTGTACATGAGTCAGGTGTGTCAAGGATGGTCAGCCAGCTGCTGTGAGGGGGAAAAAAAAAAAGCACTGACTTGGAAACCAATATAATCTTTTCCTGAGAGGGAATTTAGCATAGCAACTCCATAACTGTAATTATTAACAACTCAACCTCCTGGACATGTGCAAGACATTACCCTCCTTCAAAACTCCCTTTTACACTCATATCTTAATTAAAATGAGATTTTATAGATGCATATACAGAGGCAGCGTTATAAAGCACAAACTCTTTCCATCTCAGAGAACTGCATTCTTAGTTCTGTTGTTTTTACCTACAAAAGGACAGGAGGCCAGCCCTACACAGAGACTGGCTCAGTAGCATCTGCACCTTGAAACAATTCAACCATCCCAAGCAGACAACACTTGGGAACCTCTGTGACCTCAAATGAAATTTCCAAGTACCATGGCCAAAATAAGAAGTGCTACAGATCACAGGGGAAATACTCCTAAACATATCAAGCACTGAATACTCTGTCCCGAGGGATTCATTGTCTTAAAAGCCTGTGCTGTCCTGCTGGGAACTCATGTCACGTTCACAAGGCACTGCTGGTAATACTAAGCTGTCACATCTGATCCGGTCAATATGACAAAAATATCCCTTCTTCTTTTCCCAAAATGCAGCAAAGAGGAGGAGCACCAGTCCAAACTGCACGCACTCCTTTCCCCTGACCTCTGTGGCAGACATGCATGCACACAGCTAGGCAATCCCAGAGGGAGCGAAAGGGGAGTGCTGGCTGTGGCATTCCCAGACAGCTCAGAGACATTCATCACATCACTACCCAGAAACTGGTTTCCTTCTCGGCCCAGGGCTGACTCACACATTTCAGCTTAGGCTGTATGAACTATGCAAGTGTGTGGCAATCACCTGCAAGGAGCCTTCTGCAAGACTGCAAACACATTCAAGTTTGTCAGGAAGATGCTGCAGGCCTTTGGGCATCTGTGGGTCTCAAAAAGCCATTTAATGATGGGGTATCAGCCAATCCTGGTCATGAACACCCAGCTGAACCTTGATGACTCCTGACAAAGTCTGGTCCTTGTGTGACATTCTACATAACACAGGTTTACCTGCATTTTTCCGCACTCAAATAACCAAAGGCAGACATGCACTGTCTGAAGTTCCACTGATAATACAATTTGCTCTTTTAAAGTTTCATTTTATTATCTCTACTTTTTCACAGGGAAGAATGAAAAGCACTAAATGAAAAGCGCGAATCCTTGTAGCAATGGCAACAAGCTCTTTGTGTACAATGTTATTTTTGCATCTAAGTAAAATATGAAAGGGTTTCCTCAAAAAAAAACCCAAAACCCACTGTTAATTCCTCCCAACAGGTGGATGCATACTGTGAAAATGACTTGGCTCCTGTTCCAACAGCAGCTCATGGAAAAGATTATTCAATTAGTTTTCATGTTAAACCACAGCATGGTGGTTGGACAGAATGCATTTTATAGAGGGAAATTCCATATCTCTTCCAGAATTAGCCAAGGAAAAATTCTTAGATACTGCACAAAGATATTTTGCTGTGCATGGGGAGCCTCCAAAAAAGGCTGAGTTTGTCCTGTGCAAGAAGTAGAGAATTATTTATTGGTGTGATAAATGTGCGCTGATCACCAATATCAGCATTTTGGAACCATGTGTCTTGCACACTAGAAGAATTATTAAGTAGTGTCCAAACCACACTGGTTTTTTAATCACACATTTCACTTCATGAGTAAATGCAGCATGCGAATTGCCAGAGGGACTCAAGCAATAGTAGGAAAGACCAAGAATTGAGGAAGGAGCACGAAGGCCTGAGCAAAAGGCAGGCAATAGGACAAAGGAGAAGCTGTATCATTATGACATCCACAGTCATCCTAACATAATAAAGCCACGTGGTACATTTACTGTGCTTGCTCAGTGTACCCCCAAAACTGCCTCTTACCCTACAATCATTAGGAAACTCAGCAGAGACTGCACTGGGGTGAGGATTTCTGTTTACTTGCTCCTGAGTGGAAGATTTCTCTACTGTACAGCTGGAAGTTGCTGTGCCTTCAGGGAATCCCCTCCATTTGCTGACAGGGTGAAGCATCCAGCCCTGAAGTGAATTACCCTGCTGAGTCCATAAAGCTCCAAGGGTCTCTAAGAGCTGTGGCCCTGACACCAAGGAGCACCGAGTGCTGTGCCTGGACACCGCTGTTTTGTCCAGGCATCGCACAGATCCCTGTCCGGCTCCATCTGTCCAGCCCAGCGGAGGCCAGGCCTCGTGCTGACTGTGCTGCAGACTGCATTCCTCAGCTCCCAGACTATGCTGTTTGTTTTTCATCAGAAGCAACAGCCTAAAGCAATGGAAACTGTGGGAATTAGCTGCCTGTGTGAAAACACCATTTACAGTGCTTCAGTGTTCAGGCCCCTCAGACAATGTAAATTCCTCCCATATGGATGCCTGTTGCTGGCTAGCCCCAGCTGGGGCAGGGCACAAATCCAGAAGGATCCCTGGAAGCACTGAAGCCAGTGAGCAGGCTGTCCCCCTGAATGCAAATGGGAATTAGCTCCCTTCTGAAGAAAGGGTAAGTCAGAGTAGAAAAGGAGGAAGGCACGGAGCTGGTGTGATGCTGTGGGATTCAGGCTGCTTGGTGGGATCAAAACAAACATCAAGCAATTACACTGGTGCAAAAAAATAGCGTGCATCTCCTTTGCCTTATCCCTGTGTGGCAAAATTTTTGTTCCACTACCACGGTATCAAAAATCTGCTGTAAAAGCAGTCAACAATACACAAATGCTTACCTAGGAACAGGGTGGGGAAGCTTATTTCTGTATCTCTTCCCTGCTCTGTACCCTCCCTCCAGCATTTATCCACAGACAGCAGATAATGTCCCCTTCATCTCCTCAGGGCTGAAAAAAGGCAGCTCCCTCAGTTTCTCCTCTCCTGCCACTGCTCCAGCATCTCCCTGACACTTCAGCACATCAGGGTCTTCCTTTTAGTGGAGAGTCCAGACTGGACCAGGCACCCTTCTCTCACCTGCTGATAACACAGTTGGCCTCCCTGGCCCCAGAATGTCCAGCTGATGCCTGCTGGGCTGCCTGCCCACCCTGTCCAGCAGGACAGCATTCCTTGACAGACATCTGGGCATAAGCTTCTCTACGACAAGAATAATTCTGGATATAAATCTGGAGCTTGTGTAAAATCCCTAACTCTCAGAGCACCCTGAAAAAGAGGTATTCCGTATAATGTTTCCTTTTGTTAGCTTCCCGTGGTCAGGATGCCAGTAGGATGTGGTCTGGGAAAGGGGAGATGGATTTGTTCATGCAGACAACAGCTGCCAAACCAAGTGAGAAGTGCAGAGCCCCACAGAAACTCCAGCAGAACGAGTGGTGCCCGTGCAGACTCCAAGCTGTGCTCACCCAGCCAGCAGCAGCCAGGCTGGTTGTGCATTCCCATTAGGAATGGGAACACAAAATCTCCCATTAGGAGATTTTTTGGGTTGTCTAATATTGAATAAATATTTTTAAAGCAACAATGACTAGCTGAAATCCCTCAGCACTGGAGGAAAGGCAGGAATTTCCATCTAAATGTTGGTGTACAGTTCATGTCAGCAGCCTGGGCAGAAAACAGCCTTCAGTGGTATTAATCCAATTTCAAAAAGCAATTTGAGAACACTCAGTGCACTGCCCACTGAGGAATTAATACAGGAGAATTCAGAGACCATCTGACCTTAAAAAATGTAGTGACACACTAAACTACCCACATTTCTGCTACTGTTTTGCTGCATAATGATGTGCTATTTCTGATTTCTAAGAATACTATAGTTTTTTAGAATTTATTACTGTCTAGCAGTGCTCCAGGTTTTCCTGCTACTCCAGGATGCAGCAGAAGTGCACACTGATCTTGTGACCTTTTCACAGGACCATTTCATTGAATTGCATCTCTACATGTCTGCCTTGCACCAGATGGCATAACAAGAACATTGTAGGCCCAGAATAATTTTAAGTTTTCAAAATTAATGCCAATGAATGCCAGCATGTCTTCCAAGCATTTTCAACATTATTCACAAAGAGTTTCAATAGAGGGAAGAGAATAAAGTCTCAGACAACTGGCATCTTCCAGGGTTAGGCAACTCCAGGTTGCTAAAATCTGGCCACCCTAAACAGAAAATTAAAGAGTGGTAAAAAAATTGTGGGGAAAAAAATTAATGGCAAATGACAACTGAAAGTGGTCTGTAACTTGAAAAGACAAACTACATTCCCTTTCAACTTCTATCTCAAGCACAGACATCAAGATGTGAAAATCAGTATGTTCTCATCCAGATTTTTCAGAAACAACAGAGAAGGCACTATTATTCTTAATGGCTCATCCAGGAAATGCAGACCAGCAGAACCTCTTGGGTTACAGAGGGCAAAGTAACAGAAGACAAATAAAACAACAGTTTCAAATCCTTTCCTTCTCCACTGAGAGCAGTAGCAGAAAAAGGGGAACAGGCATTATGAAAATATTTTTGTAAAATCTCCATCAGTCTTTCAGAGAAATGCAGTACGTCATTTTTTTGTGACCATGACTTGACTTTACAAAATGCATAGCAGTGAAATATGTAATTTTTACTCACAATTTCAGCATTTTCACTAAAAACCTTATCAGAACTCCATCAATGAGGGATTCAGAAATGCAGTGGACTGGGCTTTTTAGTAACAGTAAGTAGCAAATTGTGATATTTTAATAATCTTTTTATTCCAGTGTGTGCATATTTTGATCCCACACCACAGGAAGCATGAGCTGTGAACACAAATCAGAAGACACAACACTATCAACACAGATGGACAGTTTTATCTCTGCCTCTCTTAAAGTCAAGTTATTAACTGCCAATCTCTTCAGACATTAAATGCACAGCTGATGCTCTGGAGACATTTTAATAGCCTAAAAGAGAAACTATTTCTCTAAACAGGAACTAAGGGGAGTCTGTGTTACCATTTATTTCCCAAGCTTCCTGGCTTCACTGTTTTCTTAAACAGAGTAAGTTCAACTAATTGAAATAGCAGACCCATGACAGTACTGTCTCCCCATTATTGAGAATTTTAACTGGTACTGTTTCAGTCACTGATGCTTCAAGAATAGAAGAAAAATTGTATTTTAAATATGTTTATTACATTTTTGGAAGTGGAAAGTAAACCATTTCACGCTGGCAGTTTTATAGATAATTCAGTCTCCCATCTTGGCTTGCTCTGTGTTGATTCTGAGTTCTCCAGCAAGCTACATTACTTCCCAAGTTTTAGGTCCTGGGCTTCCAATTACAAGAGGGGGCTTTTCCTGGCTTCTGCAATTTCCTTGCTTTTTCTGGGGAAAAAAAGCTGACCCTCCTCTAACAGACTTTTCCATCAGATTTATTAACACTGTTCTAATTGTCTTTCAGTCTCCATTTGGTGCCTGCAGTATTCTACGTCTGCTCAGGGGTTTGTGGTCTTAACAGCACGCAGGCTTCCCATGTAGGAAAGACTTAGGCAAACACCACATCCACGTATCCCTAACACAGATCCATAAGAACCTAAGCATAAAGATCACAACCCTGAAGCACTCCCAAGAACATACCTTGCCCTGGGACATGCTGCCAGAAGGATGATTTCAGCCTCATGTACTGTATGCAGTCTATCAGTACCTAAGACGTCTTAGGAGTCAGAAATAGCACCCAGAGCACAAAACAGTTGCACCCGGAGCCCGAACCTTCTTGCCCTCTGCAGAAACCTGCTACATTTCATAATCCCAGCCTTAAAATCACCTGTGCTTACAGTTCTGAGCCCAGTGTGGCACCTCTTCAAGCCACTGCTTGGTTGTGCACTCAGCTATTTATAACAGTGCCTTAAAGTCAGCTGAGGAAGGGGAAAAGGCAATGAATAAGTGTCTGAAGGCTATTTCTCTCTTATTTAACAAATCTTTATTACACTCTTCAACTGATACTTTTAGCTCTTTTGTTATGTGAGTCTGGAAGAACAAGGCTCAGCAGACTGGAAAATCCCAGCTTACATGGTGTTTTCCTCTCTTCCACACCTCATGGCAAATCCTTTATTGTTCAGGGTACCTAATGCCCTGACTGGTGCTAAGGCTGCCCTATGCATGGTACACAAATCTTAAGGACTCCACACAGTGCTCACATCCCAGTATCCTGGGGCACAGCTCATGCTTCACATGCAACCAGGCTGAAGGAAAGTATTGTGCCAGAAAGGAAGGGCTTGTTGCATGCGTGCTACTAGCAGGGAAAATACTTAAGGATCATAGCCTTTAATTCCAGGCTTACAACAGGCTTAGCTGACCACTGCATACACCACTGCTATAAGGCAGCAAAAAAGGTTATGACTCACAGACAGAAAAAGTGCTTTTATTTTCCAATTTATCCCTGCCTTAGTCTGGTGACACCCAATGATCTTCAAGTTTAATAGAACTGAGTTTTTAAGTACTAACAGAGAAAGCACAGCTCCCTGTGCTTTCTCTATTAGTACTTCTTCCCTCTGCCCTGCCAAAGCTGCCCTGAGAACTCACAATTTCACATACTGGGAATGCCTGTTCCTTCAGGTGTGACAAATACCACACAGCTCCAGCAAGTGTTTCAGTGGTTTTGATAACACACTTGCATGCATACACAATACTCAATGGAATAATTTTTAAAACTGGATGCAGGCTCATCTACAAATCTTAATGGCTTCCAAGGACCAATTCCAGACATAGAAAGGCAGCTGAAGGACATGTACCTTATTTTCCCTCTGAGACTTTCATGAATAGAATTAATAAACATGGTAGGATAAAATACCTCAGAAATTTTAGTTCTCAAAAGAAAAAAAAATACTATTAATAAATCAAATTATAAAATCGCATTTGCATTTACTCTCTTAATAATGCAGCATAAACTGGGATTATCTATATTGCATAAAAGCTTTTTACTGGTATGCTTTTCCTTTATCAATAAAAAATTGATGAGCTAAGCCTTGTTTTGTCCATGTGTCTGCGATAGCAGTCATGCAAACATTCCAGTTTCTGACTGTAGCACGAAACTGTTATCTGCATGTATATCAAATACCCCATGAACGCAACCTGGCTCAAAGTCAAGAGACAAACTTATGAGGAATTAACTTTCCACCTAGTGATACTAGTTGAATTTCTCTTTTATTTACTTTCTGAGTTAATGTAAAACCTTCAAATGGCCTTCAGAAATATCAGCTTTGCAGAATACAAGTGTCCATCTGGCACCACAGTTTGCAGATATGAATTTTCTCTCCTAGAAATGAAAATATCTTTTCCTAAACCTGAACTCCCTTAGAAAAACCTCCTGTGCTAGAGCATTACTACTTCCATTTGTCAAGAAACATTTCTCTTGGAAGAGATCAACCTAACATTTATGTGGCACTGAAGAAAAATATATTCTCCCACGCTACATCTTTAGGCTACATTCCTACTCTCAGAAAAAAAAAAAAAAAAGTCTCCTTGGGAGAAATAACAGGCAGACACAATTGCAAGGACCCAAAAATCAGAGAATGAATGGCCTAATAACTATTATGCTATGAAGAATATATTGGAGGTGGAGGTTTTTTTCCACTGCTGTCATACATTTTTGCATGTCTAAATAAGTGGGCTAATAATTATTTAGAAGGTCAAGCCATTTCCTACAGTGCAGCAAGTGAATAACAATCCAGGTTGGATGCAGCCTCCAGACCCACTCTTTCACACGTCAGCAGAAACAGCACTGTCCCTGTTTATAAACTCTGGGGGCTTCCTAAAAACTGGAACTCAAACCAGCACAACTTTTACTTCCTGGGTTTAGAATTCCTTTTCAATCCACCACTTTCTTCTTTTATTTCAGAGACTTTGAATTAATAAATGACACTCTCATGGCCCCCAAGCATGTTGTAACCCCCAAGATAAAGGTGTCACACTACATCCACAACCACTAACAAGCAAGGAACAACAAGGTCCAAGCAGCATTTGGAATAGGATGACCACATAAAGTAGGAGGAGAGAAAAAAAAAAAAAAGGAGTAGCATTTTTTCTTATATTTATCTGGCCAACACTATTTCACTCCAGCAAACATCCATTCCTGAAGGAGAAATGTGCTTGGCTTTTGCTTCCTGTCAGCCTGTGCAATGTGAAATGGGACATGTGCTCCCAGCACAGCTGCAGAAGGGCCACTCAGCATCACAAGGCAGCAGTGTTTGACCAACACAAGAGAGCTGAGGGGAGCTGGACAGTCTCCAAAGCAGGAAAACCAGGAAATATTAAGAACACAAGAAGATCCACAAGGGCTGCACAAGTGGGTAGCTGCTTGACAGTAAGTTTCAGCAGCAGCACAAAAACTATTTAAATGAGATTCACAGCAATCCCACACAATACATGAGAAGAGCTGAGCACCCCAGGCACCAGCAGGGATGGTTTGGCTACACTGATGCTCCCAGCAAAAAATTAAGAGCAAGAGGAAGAAGGTCCAAGACAAAGAGATGGCCCTGGGAGCAGGGGACACTGATAGACGACAGTCAAAAGGCAGCTCCATGAGTTGCAGCGCTCCCAGTTCCGGCTGGATGTCAGCACTAGCATGGCCTCCCTGTTAGTGAGACTGCAGAGAGCAACCACTGTATTGAACCACGTTTTATTCATTTAGTGTCCAACAGCAGTCACGTAAAGGTCCAAATGCAGGCTTCCAGGATGCATATTTCACCATTTATGAGTTCTGAGAACAAAAGCATATAGATCTGCTAGAGATTTCTTTACCACTTTTTTCCCAAACGCTGTGCAGTCTTGTTTCCCAGGCAGTGCAGATTGAGAAAGAGGAAGATCTTTAAGACTTCCCTTTAACTTAGACCTTATGCACCCAGACACTTCCCCAGCTGAAACTGTCTTCTTCCCTTGGCCCCTCTAGAAAGCAGCTTCCGAAGATGACCAAAATCCTAAGAGTATGGTACAAAGTCAGGGTGGTATCATAATTTACTGCCAACACTTCTCAGAAGGTAGGCATACTCCCAGATTTTCTTCCCTCTGACTCCCAAAACAAATCCACTGAAAAGCATCCAAGATTTTCAAGACATCAGGTTGATGTTAAACTGCCTGCCATTCTTGGAAACACCTTTGCCTGCAGTCTCCCAGTTACTCCATCAGTAATGAAGTGAATCTAATGGCTCTGCCATGACTCGTTGAGCTGATAGGCTGCATTAGCTAGAAAGTACTGAAAGCAGCTGTTTATTTTAGTGCTATTTGAGGCCATTAAGTGGCCACACCACTAAATCATCTGGGAGGGGAAAAAAAATAGTCAGCTCAGAACGGGAAGCATTAGTACATTAATGCCCTTTTCCTTTTTCTTCTGCTTCCTGCCATTAAAGGAACACAAAGTTCATCTTTGGCTGAGCCTCATGGGACATACTGATATGATTTCATAATATGCAGAACACTGTCAAATATGTGGCTGGTTAGATACAGGGTAGGACAAAAATATCTGTATTTCCTTATTAGTCGTCCCCCCCCCCCCCCCCAAAATTCTGCAATATAAAGGGAAAACATGCAGTCACCCTCCTCACCACCAAACCCCCAAAATAAAATTCTTCCAATGCCAGAATCTTGTCAAATTCCAGGTACACGTAAAAAAGGTAAAGAACAGCTACACGCTGTCTTTGAAGTGCATTTTTATAACTCAAAAGCTTTTAAAGTTGATACCACACTTCCTTTTTTTAAAATGTGTTTTTCTATATAATGACAAGTATGCAAAAAGTTCATCTTTTAGGGAAAAAATCCTTTGCTAAGAATAAATCTAACACTATAAATCTTACACTATGTACAACACTGAATTGTCAGGTGTTCATTAAAGGCAAAAGAGCTTCCCAAGAGTATGCCTGCATGGAGGACAGCAGAAGGAGTGGAAGAGCTATGATGTTGCACTGCTTGTTTGAAGTTTCTGAAAACAATCACCCCTGTAGATGGATTTTATCTATAGTAGGCATAAATTCTGACCTCAAAAAGGACAAAGTGTTTTTAAACATATTCTTACATATATAAATAAACAATACCAAGTATACATCCTTCTATTTATATACACACATCCCTTCTGCTGAACATAAACATAGCCCATAGATGCTTTCATTATTAAAATGGTGTTGTTTATTGCTGAAACAGGACATGATCTTTGCAAACCTTGTTCTAAGTCAATTCAAGAGAAAGTTTCTAGCCAGCAAAAGTGAAATCCTAGATACTGTTCTTATTTAAAGGTCAACACATTTCACAGGTAACTCAATCACAGAGTCCTCATCTTTTTTTTTTTTTTTTTTTTTTTTTTTTTTTTTTTTTTTTTTTTAATTATTATTACAATAAATTATAGGTAAGAAACATCCTAGGGCATGGCTGTGTGGGTCTCTTCTTTCACGGAGTTCTATAATGCAATAAGCTACACAAAGAACAACAGACTAGCTTCCAATGTTATTGTTTGATTTTCCAAGTAAGAACATACTCTCAGAGCTGTGGTATATCTTATTACATATAAGGCTTTTGGATGCAATCTGGAAATCTGGAACAGACTTCCTGACCACATGCTGTTACTCAAGTCCTTGCAATGCTTTTACCCCCCAGAACATTCATGTGGGGAAATGGGGGAGAGGGGATGTTTAAACATAGCTGTTACAGTGAAGTTAAGATGTGATACTTACTAGTTTTCAACCTAAAATCCTCTTTCCCATTTCAATGTATTATAGTATTTTCCATAATATCCTGTCATAATTGGGCTGCTTCTTGTTTATATTAAGTTGCTGGGAACTTTGCCACTGGGATCAGGAGTCAGATGTAATGCTGCAAAATTCTAAGTGGTGGTTTTCCAGACGGAGGTCATTTCCAATTGATCCAAAAAAAGAGACTATAAGATTTTTGGAGTATTTGGGCAAATTATTACTGGAATCAGTGAGCCAGTCACATGTAGAAGCAACACAAAAGCATTTTGTGTTGACAACTAAGTTGTCCCTCTACATTAATGAAACCGCATGTTTTATTTTAGTATTGTCTTTTAAGTAAATATTAAAATACTGGCAGCTAAACATAAGAACAAGCAGGCCAAATACTCTCTTGCAAGATGCTAAACCACAAAACAACTTTGTGACAGGATTCTGATTTGGTGCAAATTTTCCTTTCTGGATAATAATAAGCTTTGCAGTACTGATAAAAATATTGATTCATCTTTACTGAGAAGTAAATTTTGCCAAACATTTTCACATATTTGATAGATGAAGTGTAGCAGCACAGACCAACACATCTGCAGCTTCTCAGATCATAAATACTGACTTTCCAGCACAAGCCCTGATAAATCTGTCCACTTACTACAAAACTACATGGAAAGAGAAGGAGTTCAAAGACCAGAAACAGTCACAGCATGGCCTTTGTGCTCATTTAAGTTCTGTTTCCATCCCTCTGCAACCTGAAGTAGGAGGCAACCAATTTCAGGTCATAAAATCACAGAATATTCTGAATTGGAAAGGACCCACAAAAATCATTGAGTCCAACTCCTGCGCCTGGGAGCCTTGTCCAAATTCACCTTGAGCTTTGGCAGGCTTGAAGCTGTGACCACTTCCCTGGGGAGCCTGTTCCAATGCCAGCCACCCTCTGGGTGAAGAGCCTTTTCCTCATATTCAACCAAAACCTCCACAGAGGAAAACAAAACAAAACAAAGAAAAAAAAAAAAAAACCACAAAAAACCCCACCAAAACCTGTATTTACAGTTAACCTAGTTTGCTCAAAAACTCAAGCCTAAATCTCACCATCTTTGAGAGAATTTGGCATAACTTAGCCAGTTATAACTTAACCAACCTTGTAAACCGGGACTGACTCCAATTGCACTTGGGATTATTCTTTTAATGTGGTGTGTTTCAATGTAAAAATTTCTCAAGAAGATTTAAGAGACACCACAGAAGAAGAGGCAAGAAGAACTATTTTAGTTTGCTCTGTAAATCTGCTCCTAAAATGTAAACAGTCCTGGGCACTATAGCACACTTTTTTTTTTTTAACACATAGCTTTATTTATATTACAGATATGTCAGAGAATAAGAACTCCAGCTGAGCTGGGGCACAGGAGGCTGAAACCTGATCCCAGCACCCCCAGAGAGGTGTAATTTTCCCTCCAGCTCTACCATCTACTCTGCTTATTTTAAATTAATCTTTTGTAGTATGTTTGAAGTAGATTTCAATCCCATCCACCCTGCCAAAGACAGATCCAGAACTGTCCCTCAGAGTGCACAGGGAAACAGCAGTCCCAGATCCTCTGACAAGTCCATGCCTGCATGCATGGAGCTGCACGCTCTCCTTGCTCCCTGCGCTGGCTATCTGGAGGGAAACTCTCCCACTCCATGTCAGCCTTTCTGCTTTGCATTTTCTGTTACTTATCTGTGCAGTGGGGTCAGTCAGAGACAGGCCTGGCTACAGCATTCTCCAGTTTTCCCGAGGCAGTATCCAGAGCCAGAATGTTAAAATATTATAACAAAATAAAAATCTACAAGAAGTCTCCTGTAAAACACTTGCAAAGGATTATGAAATTCCTCCACTTAGGAATTATGTTTCTTTTCCTTCCATCACATGGGTCAAATACTTGCTAGCATAGCGTAGCATCTGAAAAATTTACTCTAACCATTGAATATTTAGATGTTTCATGGTGGAATGGGAAAAGAACAAAAATCAAAACAACTTCCGAGGTGCCCAGAGGCCATTTGGGACCAGACTTCCAGTATTCACAGAGCTACACAGACATTAAGGTCAAGTGTCACAACAAACACTTAACATCCAGCAACCTTCAGTAACTGTGAGGGTGAACTTCCCTTTGAAAAAAAGAGTGAATCATCCTTTTCAACATACACTAGTCTTGAAATATAATTTTGAAATATATTAATACAAGGTAGAACAATTTTTGATTTATTATTCAAAACTTATTACACAGACATTCAAGAAAGAATTTTCTAAAATGGCTGCACATCCTAGGTATATTCTAGGTAAAGAATCTACATCCACATGGGTACAATCAGTCACAGGAATCCTGTGGCTGCAGTGTGCAGCACCATTCTTGTGCATACACAATTCTGTGCAAGATACTAACTTCCTCCAGCACTAACAGAAAAAGTATAGCATTATAAACCATGTTTCAGGACTGAGAATGGTATTCCTTATCCAATCAAAAACCCCATTCTAGATTTACGCTTTAGACTGCATGTGATTGCTGTGACACCACTGCATCTTGGCTTGCCAGCCTGCCCCACACCAGGACTAGCTCAAGTGAGCAGGCCACTACCAGCTCCAGAATTAAGATGTGTTAGAGCTGGGCAGAGGAGCACAAGCCCAAAAAACTTGGCATTTGTCAGGGACCTTGCTTCTGGAGACGCTTAGCAGAACTGAATGCTTTGACGTGGCTGGGAGCTGAGGAAGCGTATTCACTAGGATTCTCCTGGAGAGACCTGGATGTAGAAAATCCTGTGAGACAGAGATGTAAAAAGTAAAGGTAAGGTCGTTTTTGGCACTCTACTTCAGCATAAGCCTGCATAGGTTCCATTCCCATTGCTGGTCATTGGCCCAAAGTTCTATGGCAATTATGCAGCAGTATTCATGTTACAGTTTGGAAGTTTCTGCGCTCTCCTGCAGACATCCTGAAAGCACAGAAGAGGGGAGAGAGCTGCCCATTGAGGCTGACCGCAATTTCAGAAGCCAATCTGTTGAGCAGCAACAGAAGGAGGACAAGCCTACACTGCTTCTCAGGACATCTTGCAGATGGAAAAAAAAATCTCAAGTGTATTGTACCTAAGGTGAGCTTTTCTAATATCACAACTCTTTTTCAAATCACTGAGAGCCCCCAAGGACAAGGAGAGAACTGTTCCTTAGAGAGGTACAGACTATCCCATTTTATCCAAACAGGATGCAAGGGATAACCAAAACGTATGAAAACATAATGCAAAGACCAAACATAATTTTTCTTTTGACTACTGTTCACAATGCAAAATACCTTTAGCATGTAAACATATGCTCAAATATTAAAAAATAGTTGTAATTAATTTAGCAGGTTATGGCATCTATGTGCCTGATTTAACACCTGTGGCCTGATTTAATACTTTAATACCATCTGATTCTGAAATTTTGTTCTTAGTATGCTTTTTAATTCTTGTACTTATATTTCATTAACTACTTCCATCTACTATGTGGCTAAACTACCAGCACCTTCCAGAAGGTGAGCTTTCTCTGATTACCTTGATTTATTTTTTTCTTGTACATAGGGATGAATTGGGCTTTATAGCTGTTGTCTGCCAACACCTCTTGAAATTCAGCCTAGCAGCCAGACTGAGCTTTCTTAAACCCTAGTTGTTCATCTCACCAAATGGTTACAGCTGCTCCTGTACTGCTTCAAATACTCTCCAATTTTCAAGCAACCCTGGACAACAAGACACCTACAGTGTCATTAGCACAGTATCATTAAGTTATTATTTTAGCTGTAAAATAGCATAGAGAGCATTTAGGAGTACAAGTGCCTACCAGAAATGCAACTGGAGAGCCTTTTGTACAAATCAAGGGAGCAGAAAGTGAGCAGCCCACTGAAACAAACTTATATTTATATATGAAAGCTTTATGCTTGCATAAATCAGTAGATTTTCAAATTTCAAACTAAATCTGTAATTTCAACGCAAATTGAAGAAACTGCTTACATATTTTATTTTCTCTTCTTGTAATACATATATTAATTAAAGACAGATATATGCCTGTCAAGAGAGAGAGAAAACAGTCTATCCAAGTATGCAACCACCTTTTATACCTTGCCAGCTTTGAGATTACACTAGTGAAAAATTCTATTAAACACTACTCCCTTTGCTTGCTTGCTAGTTTTGCTTACAGAACCTGATACAACATTTTAAGGAAAAACTCCACAATTTTTTGGACTGCTTCATACTCAATGGCAACTTTTGAATGGGATGATTCACCTTGGTAAAATGCTGGCACAGCTGAGACATACTACTTTGACACAGCTCATAATATATGGAATCAATGCTTCCTGTCTTTCCAGCACACAGCATCATGGTTTTATTTTAGCTACCAAAAGACATGTTTTTCTCTCTCTGTCAGCTGTACTCACAACTGAGAGTACAGAACAATAAAGTCAATACCAAAATTGTAGTCAGCATCCTACTTTGGTTCTGCAAGGTTTGTGAGTTATCATTTCCATTTACTAAATTTAATACATCTCTGGAGCTTTCCTACTGGCTTCCCAAAAAGATTACCCTTGCTCATGTTTCATTTCTGGACATAAAATAGTCACACAAGAAAGAATAATAATAATAAAGTCAAGAAACACTGAATGCTTTTCTGCTGAGAAACACGTAGTGAGGACATGATGGATGGATTAAAACTAAATTCCCCAGCCTGAAAGCCAAGGCTTGGCTCAATTCTTCCAAACCATCATACGGACAACTGTGGGACTTCACATAATTTATTAGGAAGTTGATTATGTTGCTGGGATAAGTTTAAATTAATTACACCAAGGCCAAACTCTCTTCTTACAATAAAGAAAATGAGGAATGACTTCATGTAGACACTGTAACTAAGACTAAACACAAAACTTTCACACTTAAAAGAGCATCTGCAGTGATCACCACAACTACGTACACCAGCAAATACAGATGAGGTGACCAAGTGTATCTGGTGACAGAATACCACATTCTTTGCTCACCTGAGACACAGAATGAATTGAATAGACTTGATTATCCAGAATACAGAAACAAAAACACTGCAGGAAAATGTTGTTTGGCTCTTTTAAAGCTATTTCAACAGAATTAACTACTCATCTTCAGCACACTCAAGGTTATGGTCATGAAAAATACACAGAAATCCCCCCTCTTCTTCAAAACATCATGCTAGTGCAAAGTCCAGACAAATGAACAAACAGCACTACGGACATAGCATCCATTTTCCAAAAAATGTTCAAAAATTTTCAAGTAAAGAAGTTCACTCTACAAAAATATGCCACCTATAAAGCAGTAGGTCTTCTTGCCATGGATTGCCAGAACTGGTGACAGGCCCAAAAAGCACAAACTTTCAGACAAAGAACAGGGACCAAAACACAGATGTGACTATGTGTGAGGATACCTACCTACTCACCACACCCACCAGATGTCCCCACTGGTAATTGGGAAGAGCAACATTAACAAGAGATAAGGCTTAGAGCATCCCACAGAAACCTTACAAGTCCAGCTTGCCTAGCAGCACCAGGAGAGGCTCACTGGAGGGTACAACAGCCTGCCCTGGGAAAGCACATCAGCAGGGTGACAACGGGAGCCAGCATTAAGGAGCCCTTGCTGAGGGTGGGAAGCTTTCCAGCCTTACCCAGGCAGAACTGCCCTAAATCAGCTACCCACGATGGCTGTGTCCACGGAACAGGAGGCTGCAGAGGGCAGCACTGCCATGCACTACCCATCCTGGTACAGCACAGCCAATAATAATGAAACATTAACTTTATTAACTTCATGGCTGCATGGATCATAAAATTTCCTTGATTTTAAGGTCTCCCTGAAAATCAGTGGACTCTTAATGGTATTAGACTTTGTTCATGCTGACTGAACCATAACTGGCCCTTCATGAAAATAGCTGGGACAACACTCCTTTCAGACCTGCTCATAAGCCTCATTACGAGACTTCCAGGAGCAACATTTTTTGCAAGACTACATGAATGCTTTGGTCATTCAGACCAGGGTGGTTTGCAAAGGGTAGCTGGGGCGTGGAGTGACCAGGACAGGACTGGCATTGACAACTCTCAGAGAACACAGTGAGGGCAACAACTCAGCTAGCTCTAAGGCAGGAAGATGTAGGAGAGGGGAAGCAAAGACTCATCAGGGATGAAAAGGGGATTGCAATTCTTTCCCTTAGCAAGGCAAAGAGAGAACTGGAAAAAGTCCAGGAACAGCCAAAGGCCTGCTGACAACACCACTGCCTGCTGCCACTGGATAGGAAATCTGAAAGAAACTGGAAGCAGCAGCAAACAAGGGTGCTCTCAGCTCATTGCTGGCACCGCATCAGGGCACCAGCACTCTGTTTGCAAGGTCCTTACCTCTGAGAGGTCTTTATGTACTGCTTTGTCATCCAGCTCAAGTAGAAATACTAGATTAATTTAGAGAAGCTGATCTGTGAGTACTGAGATGAACTTTAAGCACAGAAAAACTATTCAGTAGGTCTGTTTAGTAGGAGAGGGGTTCTTTGCCACACAGCAGAACAAAACACTGCTGTGGAACACAGAGAGGTCATGCATCACTGCCTCAGGTGCAGAAAAAATCCACCTTGGATTTAAACTTTGTTTTGTGTAAGAGCTGGCCAAGACTAATCACTTAAGTACATAAATTAGTGAAGTGATCACATAAAGAACTGCCACACACTTCACATTATACTGATCTCCCCATCACTTCACAAAAAGAAATTTACACATTACTGTTACAGAGATGACAAATTCTGCTGATCAGTAGGGCTAACTATGAATTGTATGAATCATCTGCTTTAGAATATAATAACAATACAGATATTAAACAAAAGAAAAATAAAAAACATAAAAATCAAGGAATAGGTATGGTGACGAATTACAATTTTAAGGTCAAGTTCACGTAACTCAGTAGCACTACACTTGTCACAAATTCACTTGTAGAGAAAAAAAAAACACAGAACACCTTAGGAAAAGTATTATGCATTACTGCCTGCATTTCAGACAGGAGGACGCAGGCATGGGCCAGCATGGTTTGAGGGAGTGTCACACAAGTCATGGAATTAAAAGAGCTCTGATGCATTAAAAACAGCTGCATACCTAACAGAACTTATTGGTACTTTGAGAATGTAAACCTCAGTTGTCCCAGCTCCAGTGCTGACACTCTGCCAAACCTATCTGAACTGTGGTTTTATCACTGAAGTGTGTAGGAGTCCCACAAGATCAAAAGCTCTTTCAAGTGGGAAGTGACTTCCACGTTTTTCTTCTCCCATCATCTGCACATGTGTACAAAGCTGTACTAAAAACAAAATAATATATACGCACACACCTATTACAGCACCTTCTTTAAGAGAGCCCACTTCTCTGCAAATTGATGTGGCTTTAAAAAGTCTGCCACATAAAAAGCCTTTGGGGATGCTTTCATTAGGTTTTAGTACACTGGAGTCTAATTCACCTTTGACGAGACTTTTAAATGAGAATCACGAATATGCACTTTGAGTTAAGACAGTAATTACAGCATTTTCAATACAGGCAGGCTGGGTATCACAAAAGTTCACAAGGATTAATAACATGGAACCACAATAAATGGATTTGCAATCTTTTGTGGCAATATACTACTCTTCAGTCCATAGAGACTGCCTCTAGAGATACACAGGAAGGATAAACCTCTCTGAAGGAAATACATGCTTGTCCATGGGCCCAACTCCTACCATAATGTCAACTTTCCAAAGTAGAATGCTAGGCTCTTGCCACTTTCCAGGAAGAAGTAGTGACTGATATAATTGGGTTCTCAGTGTATGGTGCACCATTTTCCACAATCACAGCAGACTTTTCTTTTTATTTAAAGGAGAATTATTTCAGACATCCCTCGATGCCTTTATTGAATCATAAGGCAGACAGATGTAAAAAAAAAGATGAGAAATGTTCACATTTCAGTATGCAGAAAATAAAGTATTTGACGGGTAATCCATTTCTTGACTTGCATTATAGTTGAACATCTACATTCCTTATTACTTTCAAGCTACATTCACGCTTTAATGATATCTCAAAAACTGTAAGGTAATTATGCATATGATTCCAGGAAAGCAAAATTACAGTTATCTGAATGGTGCCAAAACATATCTCTAACTATTCCCATTCCCCATCATTTCTGTACCATGTGCAGCAGTGAAAGAGGAAGAGACAGCAAGGGGAGATTCACTTCATCTAACACCTGTAGCTCATCACCACCTGCAGTCTATTTGGCAATACATGTCAAAAAGAAAGATAGATGTCCAGTAAACAGAAGGGGGAAAGTTCTGGACGAGCTAAAAATGGCAATGACTTCAGATATCCATCACTGACAAAACTATGACCCTTCTATCAGCATCATCCAAACCAGAACAGATGGAAGCTAAAAGTGCATTTATCCATCCCAGGCCCATAATGAACTGCAGGCTGCCCTCCCTGCCAGAATTCTCTCTCGTTGTTCCAGAGCTGCTCCTCTGCAATACTGCAAACAGAAGGACAGCGCAGGCATGCACGTGTGCCTTGCAGGAACGGATTTTATACTGGGGCTGTTCTTGAGCTTTTACCACAACCACACTCTCAAAAGGTAAGAAAATAACAAGGGGATGGCACAAATTATTTCATGTTCCTCTGATGTAAACACTCCCCTATAATATATCTTTCTAGTAGCCCATTGCTTAGTTCCGTTATTTCTTCTTCTTAGCTCCAGCTATTATTCTATCTCATATCTTGATTTTAATGTTTGGCTTGCCAGCTGCTAAAAGTACAATCTCCTACCTCAGTGCCACTTTTATCTCATCGCTGTCAGTATTTTGTTCCCTGAGCAAAGATGTATCAAGTGGTTTAGGCAGTTTATTTGAAGTTTTTCCTTAAGCCTCTGCTTTCTCCTCTGTCCCTAGAAAATGAGGCACATACCTAATAAGTCACAACACAAAGTGAAAGGTATGAAGCTGCAGGTGTCATGTCCTTCTGAAGCAAACCAGCCCCTGGTGTACCTGATCTAGTCTGGGGATGTTCATCCAAGTTCAGTAAGGTCTCCACAGAGCCAGCTCGTTCTCCCATCACCTGGCATAAGCCTCCTGTTATTACCACTCTAACATTAAGAGCCTGAATGGAGTTATGGATCCTTACAGACACATTATCCCACCATGGTTTGGGAGCCCTGTGCTGACCCACTCACCACCACTGCACCCAGTCCTTCCACGGCAGAATGAAGAAGGCACATCATGTGGGCACCCTGTCCCTCTCCCCAGCACTTGCACCACGGTGCCATGCAAGGCACAGACACGTTTGCCCTTTTACCACCACGTCCCTCCTGCTCCCATCTCTTGCCAGAGGCAGCATGCCAGCAGGCACGCTGCCAGCTCCTTCTGCCAAGGTCAAGGACAATGATGTGCTTTGTGCCCCCGCAGCCACCGTGCCAAATGGCAGCATATGGCACCTTCCCCCCAGATCCCGCGTCTGCAGCGCTGCACTTGGCAAGTCACAAAAATCACCCATCCCTGGGTGTTCTCCTCCTCCACGCTGGCACACAGCGGAGTGGCTGACACGGCTGTCACATTTTCCACTGTCACCCTGAAAGGAGCCCTTTGCGGAGCAGATCCAACAGCGCACGGACAAAGGGCAGGCTGCTCCCGACACACGCTGGAGAGGGAACATTGGCTGCTGGGTTTGGCTCGCTTCAACCCAGAGCAAGCAGTCCCACTCTTCCCACAGCAGAGAATCCTCAGTCTGCAGCAGGAATCCACGTAATACCATCAAACAACGCTCCTTGACTTCATGCTCTCATTAGTCATCGCCTAAATTGCAGGCCTGCTCCATTAAAACCTGACAGTCAGCCATGGACTTGCAGCTTGACACTATCTCTTCACGAACACACATCAATCAATCAATGTTCCTCCTTGCTATTTCTTCCAGAAAATAAAACTTAAGAGCTCACTAAATTTATGATATATCAGGGATTTGAAATACAGCACAGAACATCATGATTTCACAAGTTATGCCCATCAGATTTATAAGAGACAGAGTTTAATTAGCAGAGATTTCCACCTCCAGAGGTAGCAGTATAAGCTGTGACTCCACGAGGAGAGATGAGACAATGTTGGCCTAGGAAGAGACATTCACATTTCACGGAAAGGTTTTCCTCTCCTGTCAAAGGGAAGGAATCAGCCTAACCTCACTTTTTAACATGCAGCATAACCATGTATCAGTACATGATGTAACTCTGAAATTGGCTGATATTCTGCCTTTTCAGCATTAAATCTGACACCCATGCTGAAGAAACAAGTGAGGTCCTTGCAGTCACCACGGGTTTGAAAATTTTTTCCCACCCTTTTAATACAAGGCTGGAAAAGAAGAAAGATGACGCTTTATTTTAAGCAAGGATCAGTGTTCCCCAGGCACCAGTAATGGAAAAGAGGGAAGATGAAAGAGTCTGCAGAAGGGTGGGATAAAGAGCAAAGGTCTTGGGAGCCTCGCACTGCCACAGCCACAGGGTGGAGGGTTCAGTCAGGCAGCAACACCCAAGCACTTGAGAAAACACGAGTTGTCTGCTGTGAGATCTGCAAACTTCTGGAAAATAATCCAGTTCCTATTCAGATCACCTAGGCACTATGAAGTAATGTATTTTGAGGATGCTTTGCTAAACCAACATTTAATCAAAGCGGAACTTGGATTTTCCCACTACTTTCAGAGATAAGAGTACTTCACAAACTTGTATCCTTTTCATCCCACATGAGAGGCACAGGTCTTTGGTGCACCAAGGAGGCAAGATCTGCCTTCAGACTCAGCCACCAGCTTTCCAGACAGCTTCAGGCAAGTCACTTCCTCTGGCTTTCCTGCCATTTACAGTGGAATCCCACCAGCTATATCACAGAAGAGGTGATATGCATCTTAACTGAGTTGCATTTTGCACCTGCAGATTTTCTTGCTGAAAATGGTAATGAGCATGGGAATTTTATGTTGGTTTTTACTACTATTATTACTACTACTATCGCAAAAGACTTGCAAACATTTGTACTGGAAAATGCCCCATCAAATGATGACATCTTGAATTTCTATGCTTTGGAGCTTGCCCCCATCACATTTCTGTCTCACTTCTTCCTACAATGTTATTTTCGTTACTTAACCAAATACAGTGTGTCTTTTAACAGAAATACAGAAAGTGCACACAGACAATTGTAATGAAAACATTATTGTCTTGTAAAACCTTTCATGTTGACTAAAGCTGATAGATCCTCAATTCTTTGAGCGAAATAATCATCATCACAATCCATCCAGAAAATTTCAGTATGGGCATTTAGGAACATCTTTTGTCAAAAGAAGCTTGAATTATCACTGCCTCTGACTTTTCACTTTTTCCCAGTACTTTCTTCCTACTTCACAGGATTTATTTGGGAATCTAAGTTTCAAGCCGTGCTTCATGATATGTCAAGGCTATTCCAAAAAGCAATAATGCAGCTAAAAATTGAAGCCCTGGACAGGGTATCCCAGACACAAGAACATCTATTACTTCACTGGACTTTTTGATGTCGCCACTAGAGGGACGTACATGAAGCTAAAAACACCCTGAACAACCAACCAAGCAAAAAACCCTCATTAGCTATCACTGATGCCCTTCGGGCAGCTGCTGTATTTAGAAAAAGGCATTTTGCTTCTTTCGAGGCAAAGTGTGTACTTCCACCCCAGAGAATGCCAAAAGTATCAACGCACAAGATTTTGCACTGGCAAATGAAACAGCCATGGACACAAGGTTAATGGACACAGACCTCACTGATGACCTGCTGCAGCTTCACAACTCATTCCAGCTACACCTCTGGAGTGCAATTCATCTTCAGCCCCACAGAGTCTGCACACTCAAATTTCAGGGATTTTCTCACACCTTTTAACAGAGCAATGGAAAAAGCCAATATTGTGCTTCCCCACACACATAATTTGGTCCCCAAATCACTATCAGAAATGGTCCAACCAACAACCTCTCGTTCCAGGTACCTTTCTCACTTCCCACAGACCACCTGGCTTTGTGAGAACTTTCTCTGCATTTCTAGCACTACTTAAGCCATTTTCCAACATTATTAATAACCATCAAAATCCAGTGCCAGCTGCAGAGCTGAGGCAGAGAAAAGACATCTCATTGTTGCTGTGATTACAACTGGTAGTAGTTAACATAGGCTGGAAATAAGCCACAGCCCCCAGTGTAATTTTCAATATGAGCTACACCCTCAGTGGGAGCCAATCTGGTGTGTGCACACAACAATGGTGGAAGAAGTTTATCACCAACTCGAAGACTAAGTTTGCTTTTTTTTTAAAGTTTTTAGAGATTCCACTGCCATTATGTTCCAAATTCTCCTGTGTAGCAGATGACCTCCAGAATGACAGCAGTGGGTCACAAATGATCGATATTGCTAACTTAACACACCTCAGATCACATGCACCATGGGCTAAGCAGGATCAATAAAAGCAATCCACTTCTAAATTAAAAGACACAAGTGAAAAATAACATTTTAACTTCAGCTTCATACACCATGCTTGAGTAATGGTATATTTTTATAGAGTATGGGTGAATTTTTATAGAGTCTGTACAGTCTTCTGCCACATTAAATTAATGTCACTGAGAACAGATGATTAAGCAAAATTACTTTAGATGAAAGAAAATTAAATATACAATTGTTCAGTACATTTCAGAAATGATTCGGCTCTCTCACTTATTTTCAAAATAGACTCTAACTAGAAAATAGCATTCAGAAAACAGGCAACATTACTAGTACTTCTAATACAAACACACTTTTACCCTATAGTCCGCACTCATTCACCAAGATAGAAGGGACTCAAAATTATGGGTTTTACATATAAAAATTTGTGATGTTCTACTAAATACAATACACAAGCCATCTGAGCAAGGAGAAATGTGTTTATTCTGCACATGCTGCATACCTCAGAGAAGATATTCAGAGAAGGCTCTTCTTTTATTTTTCTTTTAAATAGCTTTTGCATCTAGATTTAATTCCTTCACTTCAAAACCAGATGGCCTAAACTTCTACTATCAGATCATTCTGGGCTGAAAAAGCCCCTAAGAATTAATGTTTCCATATTTAAAGAAATTATGTGCAAAACTGTTATTTCAGGCTCTTCTTTGCTACATACCAGTGCTTGAGTTTTACCAGAAAAGCAGCCTCATCTTATGAAAAGGTGCCTCATCTCCTCTTGCATGATAAACAGGATATTTTCTGGTAGTCCTTTAGTAGCCCAAATCTGAGTTACACCAATATCAATCTTTAACCAGATGCAGTATCATGAGGGGATCTTCCACATGAAGTAGAGGAGGCAAAACTACTCGTGTCACTCTGGAAATATGTGTCACGATCTCAGCCTTGCCTCTCTCCCCCAAAGCCCTCATATATAGGTTATCATTAATTCAGACTGACACCATTAATATGCAAGGCTTGTTCTGCAGGTTTCATCTCAAATATGCGTGGACACATAGGAACAGAAAATCTTGAAGGTCTTTTTCAACCTTGTGATTCTGTGACTTGGTTCAATGTCACAGAAGGACGCACTGGATCAAAAAGAAGGTTTCTTCAACTTAGTGCCTTCACCCAGCTGTTGCTCAGTAGCCATGACAAGAAAGATAAAAAAACATAGGTAAAAAGGGGTATCACATGCATTGACATGAAATTAGCAGATTTTTATGGTGGCAGCACAACAGCTCAGCAGCATGACCCACCATCTCATTTCACAGGGATGTAGGCTTGAGGATGGTTTGGGTTTTGTTTTTCTGAAAACTACTAAGGAGACAAAACTGGGCCCATCAGCTAATTCCACATCATGACAGCTGCTGCTCAAGATGGAAAAGTGTTCCTTTCCAGTGAGCCCTCACCATTAACCTTGTGAGAAACACGCAGCAAGGCTTCAGCCAGCTTCATCTCCCCGGCTCGCTGAATCCATGAACCTCCAAGACTCACTTAAAAAAAAAAAAAAAGATCAGTTTTGAATCACTCTCAAAGGATGAGAATGAGGCAATGCATGCCAATGTGCTCAAGTGCAGAGAGGTGGTTCTCAACCAGATACATTTCTGAGAAATGTATCACCCTTAATAAGGATGGCAGTGCTTTCAGGAGATCATCCATGAGGAAGGAGCAGCGCCCAGAGCTGCTTTAGCGCACTGGGCGATTACACGGAGATATCTGTGCAGCGAGGTTGGTGCCCTCTTGATTAAACAGCCTGTCTGCTCCCTCCACACGATATCAGAGGGACAATTAGTTCAGCCGGCGCTATCAGCAATGCCCTTGAGGGGCTGTGCTCCTGACGGCTAATGAAGAGGCACTGCTGGCTGTCAGCACGTACAGGGGGAGGCATTCATCTTCCTGGCAGCATCAATTAAATCCGCCCACATCATACCAGGAGTCAGGAATTCGGCACCGGGAAGGAGTCAGAGCAGCTGAATGGTTTAACACTTCGGTTTGGGGTTTTATATTGTGGAGACAAGGGAATAAATTGTGCTAGCTGTGCTGATGGCAAAGGGAATACAGAGAATTTGCCTGACAGCAAAGGCAGAGAGAGCACCCACAGTGCTCAGGTGTGTGCGCACGTGCACTGTGGAAAGTCTTTTCTTTTTGTATCAGGGCAGGAAACCTCTTAATATACAAACAATTTTCTCCTGAAGTCAACAGAAGACAATTTGCTTATTGCACTGTGTTGCCAATATTCTGCTAAGCCTTCAAGGAAAGCTATTTGCTGCATGTGTGGGTGTATCCTCGGTTAGGACATGGCAATTACTCCTGAGAAGACAAGGCAGGGAGCTCTCACCCCTTATTTCTTACAAGGTTACATCCTTACAGGAAACACACAGCTCTATTTCAAAACAACAGGCTCAAAACCTTCTAAAACATTTCTATCCCTGAGACATGATGGTGCATCGTATGAGCCACAGTCAAACATGTCAGCTAATCATCTGCCCTGCTTGGTGCCTCACTGTAAAGTCCAACCTTTCCCATCCCACAGAAGCCTGGCTGTCAAAAGGACTTACAGGACTAAAAAGTACTGATATCAGAGGAGAAGGGTATTAAGTAGAAGCTACAGTAAGCACCTGGTATCTAACCTGCTAAGGTACACAGCAGCACTACAAAGAAAATTACTTTTTTTGCTGAAAAAGATGTATCTGTAATTCCTGTTTTGTCTTACTTGTGTCCCTTAGGGAGAGAATACAAGTGAACTTACCAAATCCATATTTTCCAGGCCTTCACGGACCCTTAACTAAAATCACTGTGAATCAGCAGATGACAAAAATTAGCATCTAGTGTGGTCTTCCCATTTCAGATGTTTAAGAACTCATGGTGAAAGTCTCTAAGGGCTTAACCTGCTAAATACTGTACAGCAACAGGGAACTCAAGAGGTTTTGGTAACCCCATAACAAACTGGCAGTCATTTATCTTCTCAAACCTCCCAACACCTCTGTGGAGGCTAAAGGGGCTGTTCACTGACAGGGCCATCAGTGTGACACACAGAGGCAAAACAGAGCCCACCTGGCTCTCAGCCACGGGGGGCACAGACCTACCTATGCACATCTCAGCTGTCTAAAAGAAGTGAAAACTTACTGCAGCTGAAGCAGCAAAATTGTTTATTATCCAGTCTTTCACATAAAGGAAGCTTAAAAAACCTCAAGCCTCAAAGTCATCTCACACTCTCTACCAGAACAGTTAAATTACATTTCTTGCAGGCTGCCATACACCATGCAATTAAATGCACCAAAAAACCAAAAGAAAAAGGCCTTTGGATGCCACTTTTCCTCTGACTAATGAAAAAAAAAAAAAAAAAAAACCAAAAAACAAAAAACAACCTATTTCAAAGTTCTTGGAATTTAGTATTTCACTCCCTCACAGAGGTTTTAATTAAGAGCCTGACAAACTGACCTTTAACAAAGTGTAATTCTTGCCTTCTGCAGTCTCCACCATCCATGACTCAAGACAAAATCTCATGTGCCTCATAGGAAGCGATCTAGCCCAAGATCCACAAGCACAAGAAATCAGCAGGCACACAAATGCAGAAAATAAGCATCAGCAGAGACTCCAAGTGACTTTCCTGAATTATTACAGTTCTTTCCTAACAGTCTGAATAATCCCCAAACATAAAACTTTGATTTAAGCTGCAGGCACATAACTCGGGGCTGCACAGAGAATGCTTTTAGTGGGATGAACCGACTTCGGTACCTCAGCGTGCAAATTCATCCACAGAGATGGATATGCTGGACTATGATACTTTGTCAATAGTAAAAAAACACAACACAGATGCACAAAGTTTACAAGCAAAAGATTCCACAAAGAATACTGAAGATCAGTATTTGGAAATTTATGTTCTAGTTTAAACAGTACTAAATAAATATTAAAATTCACACAACTGCAAAACTCAGAGTACTCTTTAGGATATTTGTGTCTCTAAGGGAACTCATGATTTAGGTAAGGGCATGCCAACAGGTCACCTGCTATTGAGCATGGTCCTGAAAGTAACCCTGTCCTTGTACACAAGTAACCTTGTGTGTTAACTTTTCATGAAATCTGCATTAATACAGGACAGGGACAAAGACAGACGTGATTCGGTAACATCCAAATGGTGAGGTATCACTGGAATGATGATCTGGCTTCTTACCTTAGGCCAAGCTGCAAAATGATTTATCAGACTCAGAGAAGGATATCAGCTAGCACACAAGGATCTCAAGTAACAGCAGTTGCTGGGATAGCAGTATGAGCAGCTTAGTTTCCAGGATCAAAGTCCAGTAAATGATGAAGCACATTCCTTTGTCCATTCAATAACCATCATCTCTTCTAGACCAATTGCCTACATAGGCCCAGATTATTCTGAGCAGGTGGTGCTTCCTGAGAGGATCAGAAAATGAGGATTCAAGTCCTTGGAGCTCTGACAAGCATCCAGACATCCCTGGGAATGCCGCAGGCCCCTGCTGCAAGACTTCTCATGCTGCACTTGCTCAAAATGCCTTCAGACAGCAACCCTTGGAGAGTCCAGGGGACTCTAAAAAAGACACTTGAGCCTTGTGTGAGAAACAGGGGACGAGCCTGAGCTTCCCACATTTCTGTGCTTGGCTCCTCCTGGTGCCAATGAGGTGCAGGAATCCTGTCTGCAAAGCACCACACACGTAAACCACAGCTGTGCCCCTGTCCTGCACCTGCAGGTGACATGTAACCACACACGTGTAACCCACTGAGACACAGCAAGGTCACCTGTTTCAGTTCCCTGGTAACACAGATGCCTTCCCCCATTACACTGCACACCAAGAGGAAAACCTCAGCTTTCCTTTAGAATGCAACCAATGCACAGAATGAGGATTTATCTACAACATAAAGCTCACAACAATTAGCAAATACAGTGCAATCACTCAAAACTAATCACACAACTTGGCTGTATGTGCACATTTCCCACTTAAAGGTATTAATTTAAACCCTCTTCTGATTTTTGTTGACCATGAAACATTCCTCTGAGTGCAAGAGAAGCTTGCACAGGCATCACTAATCATTTCATGGTCACTGACTCCAGCACAAAAAACTCCCACACAGAGGGTGGTGTGGGCTTTGTGCTGTACAGGAGAGAGTTTCTCTCCTGCAAATTAACTTTGTCAGCTCACCAAATTTTTTTTTTAGAAGGAAAAATTTTAAGTAGTAAATCATCTAATGACTTAGAGAATGAACAGAATGTTTTCAAAATGCAAATTGAAGGCATCTGTATTTTAATTACAGCACCAAAACTGCAAGATACTTGTCTCCACACATATTTTTCCATTCATCTTCAGAGATGGCTGCATACAGAGTATTAGTTTTCTAGTATAAACCTACTCCCACGTACATTCCCAAAATAATTTGCATGTATTACCAATAAACAAACACACGCACACAAGTTTTCAGGCCGCCCACAGACATGAGAGACAAAATGAGGACTTGTCACTTTTGCTTTTGGGATAGTAACTAAAATTGCTTCAACTTTTAACACAGGGAAAACAAGGCAAGAGCAGCATGAGCTTCAGCACCGTACATTTAACACAACGCTCACTTGAAGAAATCTTTAAAAATGTGCAAATAGATCCTGTTGTGACATAGCTGATTTTCCATATGAAAGCTAACAAAGGCTAAACAGAACCTTAGCTACAATACATTTTTCTGTGTTACACACGATGAGCTCAGTTGTGTTGTTGTCAGCCTATAAATTTGACTTTTATACTGAGTCACTAAGAGGATACAGATGACAAACAGCTCCATTACAGAAGGCTGACAAATTCTTGCCTTGAGAAGCAACAGTGACATGACGACAGTGGCAACGCTCACTTCATTTTTGCGTAAAATACAGTTGGCACTTCTACTTCACATCTGCACTGTGATACCTCCTCCACAGTCAGTGTGAGTCTTCATTTTCATTCCATCTCCCAAAGACCAGTGCTATGGCATGAAATGTCCTTATTTTCCAATAAAACTTTTTTTTTGGCCATGAATCCTTGGCATAGGATGTCCAGTAGGAAGTCTCTGTAGCCACATGCTTGTTAGGGGGAAATAAATACCCTGGTGCTATCCTAAAACTTATTCAAAATCCCATTCTCAGAACTGAAAATAAGCAAAACAAAAAAGCCTACCTTATTCTCAGGGATGCTCCCGATAAATACTGAACTCAGCTCAAAAGTAAGTACAAATTACTTTTTAACCATAGAAAGGTGGTGTAACAAACATTTTGGGAAATGAAGCGCGCTCTTAACTTGGGCATGAAGGATAAGCATCCCCAGGGTCAGCATTATTCAGAGAGATTAAGGTGTCATGTAAATCAGGACATATGGAGAATTCCTTTAATTTCCAACAAAACAAGATTTTAGTCCACTCCAGACATGCAATGCTAATAAATAGGTTTCTTTCAATATTTTGAACATATCAAAAAAGGGACTTTGAGGAGAGACGATGAGAAAATTTTCAAATCTGATTGATTCAAGATTGGTGTGAGTGTTAAACATTAGAGATATCACACTGGCTATCTTTGCATAATAATCCCTTGCTGCCCATGGCTTTCATGATAAAGCTTTGAAGTATACTTCATATTTCTCACACTTTTACCATTTATCATAACTTGGCATATCAGTAAACACAACTACATTTGTAGCCTAATAGTAAGACAGTTTAAAATCAAGAACAGACATTGCCATCTATTTCCCCTTCCAAATAGCCATGACAGGAGGCAATTTGAAAGAACATATTGAATAAATATACTGGGCTGACTGGATGTGGAAACAAAATTCTTTAGTTTTGGAAGACATGCTTAAAATCAAGTCCAATTATTAACCCAACACTGCAACCTCCACCACTGAACTATGTCCCTAAGCATCACATCTGTACATCTTTGGAATAACTCCAGGTAAGGTTGACTCCGCTACTTCCCTTCCACAAGGGAAGTCCCAATGCTTGACAACCCTTTCAGTGAAGCAGTTTTTCCCAATATCTAATCTAAATCTCCTCTGGCACAACTTGAGGCCATTTCCTCTCATCCTGTCACTTGTCACCTGCAATAAGGTCCCCACCCAACTTCCTTTTCTCCAGGCTAAACCACCCCCAGCTGTTCCTCAGACCAGCGCTCCAGACCCTTCCCCAGCTCCACTGCCCTTCCTGGGCTCGCTGCAGCCCCTCAGTGACTTTCTTTAGCGAGGGGCCCAGAACAGGACACAGAACTCAAGGTGTGGCCCCACCAAGTCCAGGGGACAATCCCTGCCCCGCTCCTGCTGGCCACACTACTGCTGATCCAGGGCAGGATGCCCTTGGCCTTCCTGGCTGCCTGGGCACAGCTGGCTCATGTTCAGCTGCTGTTGAGCATCCCCAGGTACTTTTCTGCAGGGAAGTTTTCCAGCCACTCTGTTGCCAACCCACAATGCCACATGAGGCTGTTGTGATCCAAGAGCAGGATCTGGCAGTTCCTTGCCCTGAGGAATTCTGCTTTACACTGACAAAATACATATTCTTTTCCTATGCTGCCTGGGGGTGAATGAAAAAATTATGAATCACCATATTAACAAATTAAACCTTTTTTTTTTTTCCTTAAACAGAATCATTAATCACCTTCAGCTTCTGTTCTGGCAGAACAGATGTGGCCATTTGTCACTAAGGACAAACTGCAAAGGGCTTTGATAAGGAGTAGAATATCCTACCTGGAACAACCTCAAAAAGGAACTTTCCTGGACTTTCTTCATTGCAGGGATGCTCAATTACTCTGTTGCCAGGCAGAAAGATGGTACCCTAAAGAAAAAAGTAATAACAAACATGGGATTAAAACTGCTACCATACTTTGACAGACTAATGCTTCTTTTTGGACTGGGTTAAACATTAATTTTTCACTGTTAACACCTGAGCAGCTGATTTCCAAAGTGAGATTGAGGAGGGATTATACCAAAAGCCAACATCACAGATCACTTTAATTAACTGAGGCATTTGACAACAGCTATAAATTTTTTTAATCTCTTGGGTATTTGATGCCATGCAGAGTTTTGTAATTATCACATATACTAATCCCACTGTTCTACAGGGAAAAATTGAGACTTAAAAGCAAGGGTAGTGAAGAGCTAGGAAGTTGCATATGAGGCTGGTGAATTCACCAGCCAGGCTTCTTGGCTGAAGCCAAAGGGGGTGTGGATAGAAGAGGACCCTCAATTTGTGGTGCATACCCAGTTCCTGCTCTGGGCCCGTTTTCCATAGCATCGCAGGGAAGAAATACAGAGAAAACATCGACCGCAGCGTGCCAGGCTGCTGGTGCTAAGCCACAGCAGGCACAGAGAAAGTCCTGTCCAGAGATGTATTTGCTACAGGCAAAGAGATGTCAGAAAATCTCTATGGTGGGCATTGAAAGCCTTTATTACAACTTCACTACCTGTCGGAAACCAGGACATCCCTCTGGGCTGACTCCTTCTTCGACAACTGGGTTGAGGAAAAGAAACTTTTTAACACACCTTGGGGTCATCTTGACCAGAGAAAATCCCGAGAACTACCTTGAGAGAACAGGTGGGGAATTTCAGCTGCGCATACTTCTAGCAAAACCCGAAGACAAAAACAACGCCTGTAACCCTCAAAACATTTCTGGGGCTGTGTTGAAGACACAGCTTGTTTCCTCTCCTTTGGTCTGCTGACACGTGGCATGGATAGACCACACCTTTCCTGTGAGAGCTCTTTTTCATTTTTAGAAATTACAGCTCCTCCTACCATTTCAACCCCCATCAGCAGGCACTCCTCAGTAAAATTATGTTGGGATAGCTGTCCAGGGATAAATTTTCAGAGCAGCATCCTAGGAATTGTATTAAGTACAAGCTCTCCACCACTGTTAATAGGAGGTAACACCTATTTAGTAATATTCTCCAGTTATGGCATAATGGGGCCCCCATCTCCAAAGTAAACAACTTACATAACTTACACATCTTAAACACAGAATACATAAAGTAAGGTGTTCCCTGACGGATCACTGAGTCCAACATAGAGCACCATTTCCCATAGTAGTTTCAACCAAATGCCCAAATATGTCAGACCCCTCGTTTAAACAGCCCTAAAGATATACCTGTACATGAAAAACATCAATTTTGTTATCCAGTATTCATTGTTATGACCTGGAACCATTACGAGCAGAACCATTTACAATTATTAGGAAGTCGAGACAAGCAGAAACACTACAGTCTCCTCACAAAGGAATCCTTACAAACCAACAGGAAAAAACCACCTGAAAGAACAGGTAAACAAATGTTCCACAAAATTAGTATTTGTACCAGCTGATGTGGAATCTGGGCTCTACACCAACTTATCAGTGCTGTGTGCCAGCAAGAACAGTGCCATCACAGGAAGACAAAGGGTGCACAGCAATTTCGTCAGAACATAAAGAATCAGCTCCATGAAACACTATGACAATTGCTGTTGAAAGCAGATGAAGCAGCACAGCTTTCTGCTGAGGTGGAACAAGCAGCAGGTATTAGCAGTTGTGGGCAGATGTCCCCATTCATTGCATATACAAATGTATCATAAGCATTAAGTGCCTTGGTCCAACAGCCCCATTCAGAGCGATCTTCATTCATTCCTGCCACAAGCAGCACCCCCTAATAGATGTCACACTCCAGTCTTCTGTGAAATACCTTATTAGGGAACCAAAATATTGTAAACAAAAATGATTATGTGAACAGGAAAACATAAGTCACAATATAGTTCAAATTCTCATATTAACACCTAAAGAAAAAACATGAAAATGTAAGGAATACATTTTTTTCTGAGACTTATGGGAGGCCAGGAATAAGAATCTCTAAAAGGCATTTTAACTACATGCATTTTTGTCCCGTGTAACAAACCATTAAGACTGGTACAAGACTTTATTTCCCACTCTCAGATTGAGCTGGTTTTACCCAGAAGAAGCTCCACCCAGCACACTGGGTGAGCAGATCTTTCACTGTCTTGGGAGCTTGCACCACTGAGGGCATACAAGACATTCAAGCCAATCACAGGTCTTGCTACTCAATTAAAACAAAAATACAAAATTAACGAGACCTAGCCTACAGCACTGTAAACTAAAATCAATTCATGACACAGTAAATGAAAACTGCATTGAACTTTGCTGCCAACTCATTAGCAACAGGCACGCTGCAGACTCATCACAGTGGGATGTTTTCTGATTCTTTGATGCAAAACTCTTTTACCATTTACAGGGAGCTCTCCGAATGACAGATTTTTGAGACCATCAAAACAGAAGTGTTTTATTTATAACACTAGTGCCTTAGTTTCATAGATGAAACCTATTCCATCTACTAAAATGTAAAGCCAAAAGCCACACACAATAGCTAAGTTAATATGAAGAGAAGGCAGACAGTAACACCATACAGAATATTGCTATAGTTTAAAAAGAAAATATCCTCAAGTGGTGATTTTATTTCACTATTTCTATAGCTGTTATTGCAAACATCAGTGCCATGAAATACTTCAATATATATATATATGTGTGAGGGGTTTTTTTAATTAAAAAAAGCTTGCTTTGTGCAACATGCACCTGGGTGCCCAACTCTAGAGGAGAAAGCGTTAAGAGAGCAATTGCAGCTCTCTCACTTCCCATTCTGTCTGCTTTCACACCCATCTGTCTGTCTTCACCACGCAGCAACTAAGCTTTGTAGCTGTCTACACAACTGTACTGAGGCTGTCTGGAGTGTCCCTTTGCTGAGTTTCTCAGCAGCTGATGCGCAGGGAACACATCTGTACTGTAACAAAGCCCCAGCTGTGGGGTATCTGACACAAATGGGGTCCTCAGATCACTGCTGGTCCCCCTGCTCAATTGCCTTTCTGGGCCCTCAAGGTGCAACATTAGGCCCATCCTTACAGCCTGGAGAGTCCCATGAGTATGGACTATCAGTTAGTTGCAAAGCTTCAACAAATTCAAGCTCTGCTTTCTGCCCTGAGTACCTAATTCCAGGGGGAAGTAGGAGAAAACCAACCAGATAGCCTTAGACACCTAACAAGAGAGTAATTTGCATACAAAAGAGGAAGGTGATTTCCAGAGGAAATAGATGTTTAACTTGGCTGTCAGTGCATTTGTGCATGCAAATGTTCCATAATAAGGCAGCTTCACATTGCTTCACATCAAAGTCTTCAGATCATTCAAAATATTTAAAAACTCTCAACCCAAAACTGCAGATTGGAGCAGATTAATATTTTGCTTTCAAAAAAGAAAAAAAAAAACAAACCAGCATGGTGCCAGCAGGAATCAAGACATACAGTCTATAGAAATACAGGAAAAGGGGAAATGGGAGAAAAATGTGGCCCTGACCCAAGTCCCTCCTGGCTCCCATTGCCATCCTGTTTGGAGGCTGTGCCTCCACCAAATCAGCCGTGTTTTGCAGAGCTCCTGCTGCAGTGTGCCCGAGTTATTTTTCCATTTCCAACACTTCTGTCCTTACCAGGGCAGTTATGCTTCTCTAGCTGAGCATTCAGGATGACTCACAGCATGCGGGAGAAAATCTGGATTGCTCAAAAAGCATTGGCCTTTTCCCTAACAGAATAACAAGCCCACTTTCAAAGGAGATTATCACACACAGAGGTTTTTCTATAGCACACTGTTGCTCAAGCCAAAGATCTCCTAAAGAGCAGAGCAACACATTTGCTAAAATCAAAAATCTCATAAATGAAGTGTTTAACTTGAGAAAAAAAATACTGCTCTGTTAACTAAGTGCTTGATAAAACACTGTAGTGCACCAAGAATGACATCAATCTACTTTGGATTAGTCTCACAGCATGATACAGTCTTGCTCAAATAGATGTTTTATCCCATGCTGGTCCCTGAAAACATTTTCAGCACCATTCAGCAGCTGAACTTCAGGAGGAAGCACGGAAGAGGAGACAGGATGGTTGCTGCACAAGAGCTTCATGAGGAGCAGCTGACAGATGGTGTTCCTGTTTGCACGCTCCGTGTAACACACTGCACCAGGGAAGTGACCCTGTGCCTCCTGCTGGCTCTGCTCCATTACTCTTCCCTGGGTTCACTCTTCCCCTGCCTCATTTCAACTTGGTTTTCTCAAGCAGACTCACCACCTTGTCCAGGAGATACCAGGTTTTGCCCAAGAAAGCTTATGACACAAGGAATTACAGTATTTTGAAGATGCAGATTGGCAAATGTGAAGACAAATACATGATTTTAAATATCTCTGGATGGATTTTACTCAAAAAGCAAATACAGACATGAGGCAATTAAGTGCTTTCTTGCCAAAATAATATTTTCAGGTTTTGTCCTAATACACTTCCCCGGAGCTATTTGCTTGCCATAGTTTGTCCTGCTACCCCTTAAAAAACAATGAGAAATACACAGTACCAGCAGCTATATAAAATGTTCTTCTTGTCCTTCCAGCTTTGATTATTTATTATTTTATTTATATATTATTTAAAGATCACTGAACTCTACTTTGACTTTCAAGTTAGTGCTCTTTATTTACATATCTGTTCTTGTGGTTCCATGGAAAACTCATCACATCAGCTGTCAGAGAGGCAGGAACATCATCAGCCAGGAAAGAGGCAGCTGATGGAGGGGATGAAGAGGCAGAAGCAATCTTTGGGTGCTTGTGCCTCCTGCATGACTCACAGCCACACCCAACACAGCCGTGTTCTGTGGTTTCTTTTGTCACTGTTGCTGTCTCTGCAAAGTCTGGGCTGTAAAACTTTGGAACAACAGTGGACTTAAGCTCAGATGGCACCTTAAACTGAAAAATGTCATCTGAAAAAATGAAAAATATTACTTTCAAACTGAAAATACTACTTTTAGTGAATAATACTCTCAACATCAATAATATTTACAAGGTCACTGCCAGAAAGGCATCTACTATATTTCACAGAGAAGCCTGTTAATCAATGTAAATAAAATATGTGACACAAGTATATTTCTACATGTATACACAAACGTGCACACCTGTGAATTTATAAATAAGTGATGCATAGAAAAGGAGAAAGAACATGCAAGTTATCAGTTATTTATAAATTCTTCTTCCTCCCATTGCTGTTTCTGCTTTTAAGTTACCACAAAAACACATCTCAAGTCCGAGTGAGCCCTTGGCACTGTCAAGAGCCTACAGACAGAAATCCACTCGTACTGAGGCCAGTAATGAATGAAACCTGCACTATGCTCACCACAAACAGTCTGACTGCAGTGTTTTTTTAAAAACTACTTCCACCATTACAATTCATTTCCAAGATCCCAGTGAAATCACTTGCTGCAAAAGGGCACAGAAACTCTAAAAGCCAGCCCTTTCATCTGACTGCCTACACAGAAATATCTGTATTTCAAACTGGGCCTGAGCAAGTTCCCCAGCTGGCTCCAAACCCTGGGTCAGTGCAGATTTTTTAAATTTTTTTCATAAGAATGGATTTTTGTACCACTTAAGGAACTAAAGCATATATTTACTGCAGGAGGTGATACACTCCTTGGCTTGTAGTTATAGCAGCCATTTACAGTTTTGCAATGTGTACAAGGAGAAAACAATGGCTGGGGGTGATTTTTCAGATTTTAGGGGATAGCATGCCAGGAATAAAGGAAAGAAAAGAGAAATTACAAAAAAAAAAAAAAAAAAAAAACCCAAATCAGGGTTGGTTGGATGAAATTAAGCCATTACACAGCATGCATTTTTCTGGCATAAACACCATTGCATTTGTCATTTTCTTGTCCCACTAAGTTAACACATTTTTAGAGTTTGTTTCTGCTGAAGAATGAGAACTATTGTTTAGTTCTCAGAAACTCTGCAAACAGGAGCCTAGAGAGATCTTTTTTCCTTTACTTAAAGCAATGTTCAAACCTACCTGATAGCTTAGTATCAAAAAAAAAAAAAAAAAAAAAGGGAAATTCCTTCCTATGGTGGTGAATAGCATCTATACAGTTTGCCTGACAGGGAGCACCAAAACATTTATTCTGACATGAGAAATAGAACTGACAGTTTTATTACTATGTGATTGCAGTTTCTTTAAAGATTTTTCTTCTTCTCTCCTGCCAGACATTTCACTTCATGGTTGAGTGCTTCTCTGCTTGAGAGAAACTTCTTTCCTCTAGAATGAAGCAATCTTGGCTTGAGCAGACACTAGGCAAAAAACTCCCCTATTTGTCCCATAAGAGAAAGCAAGCCCATGCAAAGTTAAGATAGTGACAGCACAAAAAATTAAGTTTGCCTAAACCCAGAGGCTGGATCCATACTGCATGCCTATGGTTTTGATTTCTCTAGTAAGGGCAAGAGAGAAGAAACAGCTATGACAAGACAGAGCTCAGGTAAGAGAAAAGGACAGATCACAGGGTTCAGGGGCAGGAGGTGCCTTCCTGTGGATCCCACTCTGCAGTTGCCATATTCCTCACAGAAACGTCCCTCAGTATTTTCCAAAGGCAAAGAAAAAAATAAGATGCATAAATAAATTCAGAGAGTGCAGTGAGTTTAAGAACTCATAAATACAATCTGAGAGCATCATTACACATACACATGGAGGTTTTGATAAAATTAGGCTTTGCAATGGTCATTAAATTTTGATCAACACACAAAAATGGAACTGCGCACTACTGAATTTTTAGATATTTTTATTACAGAAAAAATACTACCAATAGCTCTGGTCAATAAGAAATTCAGCTTTTAATTAGATAAACCTATTTTCCCAAGATAAAAAGCCAATAAAGCACCAGAACACAAAGGACGAAGTCTTGATTTACAGATCTCTGCTGCAAAGGAAATTTACCAGCTTCCAGTCCTGAGAACATCTAGGTCAAAACAATGCAATTATTCCCCAAAACAATAACATGTGACAAGAGGAAAATTTCAAATATGACTTCTCATTTATATACAAAGCTCCCCAGTGACAGTGTGGACAGATACAGCAACACGGTGAGAGAGGCTCTGGCCTGTTTAGAAGTCTGGTTGACACTGAGTCCCCTGTGAGACGTTTCTGCAGGGCAAAGGAAGGCTGGACATTTTTCAAGGAGGAAATGTTAAAGATGCAGAAGCAGGCTGTCCCCATGTGCCAAAAGACAAGATGGTGAAGAAGAACACCACCTTGGGTGAACGGAGAGCTTTGGAAGAGAGGGAAAAAAGGAGAAGAGTTTATGGTCTTTGGAAGTAGGGGCAGGCAACTGAGGAGGACTACGAGGACGTGGTGAAATTATGCAGAGAGTAAATTAGAAAGCCTAAAGCTCAACTATAACTTAATCTGCCTACTGCTGTAAAAGACAGTAAAAATGATTGTATAAACACATCAGCAGCAAAGGAGGGCTAAGGGAAGCCTCCACCCTTTACTGGATGTGGGGTAAAATGTGACAAAGGATGAAGAAAAGGCTGATGTACTCAATCCCCTCATTGGGAACAGAACCAGCCAGCATGGATTTATGAAAGGCAGGTCGGCTAACTTGATTTCCCTCTATCACAAGGAGACCCTCCAATGCATGAGGAAAGAGCTGTGGATGTTTATCTAAGATGGCTGGGCACAGAAAATCGTGTAAATGGAATTAAATCCATCTGGCAGATGGCTACAAGTGGTGTTTATCTGCGGAGTAGGAAGACTCTGAAGAGGGATCTGAACAGGCTGGATCCATGGGACAAGGCCAACTCTATGTTTTTTCCAGGAAATCTATATATGGCCAAATATCCCACCTAGGACAATTAATTTCCATGTCAAAGTAAAGGTTGGAGTTGCTGCAGATTTCCTAAAAATTACACATAAAGTGCAACTTTTACAGCACAAAAAAGGTGGCAGAGAGACACGGAAATGGGACCACAATTCCACCAAAACTGGTTGTTCTCCTGTGCAAATACTCCTGTCAGCTTTTGTCTAGCAAGAACATTCCAGGGAAATCTGCCTAACTTATCCAAGTTATTATCTTGCAGTTTTTTATGGGAAGAAAAAAATTCAGTTTCACATGGAAAATTTTCAGATGTTAATGGGAAGGGTTATCTATTTGTTTTGCAAGGTTTTAAAGACTATACTGCCTGTTGCTTTACCATCTATATACATTGTTTATATTTAACCCATATAGTAAATTTTCTATGAGCACAGCTTATAAAGTGCACCTACACTACAAATACCACAATCACACAGAATTAACAGTTCATTTGGCTTTCTGGCATCTGCGTAGGGTACTCCGCTGGTACTTGTTTAAGGGATTACATTAAGTAGCAGGGATCCTATCTCAGGGGGAGACTAAGGTCATGTATTTTGTGCTATCTACACAAAATAGGTGCCATCTAAACAATTAACACAACTGGAAAACTCTGATTCCCTGATTACAAATTACTTTTCCTGCAATAACATTTGTGCAGTGGCTATTTCCACACTTGAGTTTTAGTTCAGCATCTTCATTTGCTTCATTCATTCTGTGATACTGTTTCCAACAAAACTGGAGTTCTTGGATAGTTTCATTTTTATAACTGATCAGAATCACACACTTTTACAGCTTTTGTATGAGATGCAGCTGTCCATTATTAGTCTTATCAGTGTATTAGTAACATGTTTTTTGAGGACAAGGCTTAAATTACTAGCTATGTAAGAAAAGGTGTGAGAAAATCACCAATTTAAATAACTACAAAATCAAGGCAGAGTTTAGGAGGAGCTGGTTAACGTCAAGTCAAGTACCAGCGCATCAGTTCAGTTGTGCAGAACACATGCACATTTCTGCAATTCTGCTTGCACAAGACAGGGTGAGATTTTTTGTGTACACATGGTTCCTTCATAATCTCCAACTGGCACAGCGCGCATTCAGAACTATTTCAAGCTGTGGCAAGTTGTTGAAATCAGTTCAACTCCATGAACTGATGTGGATCACAAAACCAACCTAGGATAAGACAACAACCACTCAAGGACCATCACAAACAATTCCTCTCAGTGTTAGTTTAATTGACCTCTTGTTTCCCCTTGGATCTCTCTTTTGGCAGTTTGCTACTCCAGGAGGAATTTACTGGGTGCATCATTAAAATCACAGTGTCACAGGATAACAGGCTGGAAGGTGTTATATTCAAAAGATAACCATGGGAAAAAAAGTCCACTTTTCCATCTTTTATCTCAGCAGTCTGGCTGTAAGGACACTATGGGAGACCACACCAAAGCCAAAGCTGAGCCACAGAGCTGCTCCCTCTGTATGCACAAGTTTCCAGAAGGACTTGCTCCTGCACCTTACCAGGGTCTGCAGGGAGGCTGACCTTTTTAATTAGAGATATCTTTTAAAAATAGCCAATATTTTTCAAGACTATGCTGTCTCAAAATAGCACTTACTTCACTGAGAATAAATAAGACTCTCATAATCCAGATTTTTACACTGTTCTCTGAATACCACCACCTAAGGTATTTTACAACATTCTGTAAACATACAGCAAGAACAACCGAGTGTACTTTGGCTTACTACAGCTTTTTTAAATTTTACAGACTTAAATATCAAACAATCATTTATCTGCTTTTCCACCAGACATTATGACAAGCCTTCTGCAGACCTGTTGAGGGGGGTGTATCTTGCAGAGTGCCAGACAGTCTGGAATAAAAATGGATTCAGGGTGACTGGAGGCCAGCATTATTAACTGCACTCCAGCAGCTGCTGTTCCAACAGTATTAATATAAATACCTTAGATTCCATGTTGCTATTTTAATAAGTTATCAAAATATAAGTGACCATAAAGGCCTTCATGGTCTGCAGGAGAAACTACAGAAGCCTTTACAAAAGCAAGAGGACAAAATATGTTTATGGAAGAGGAGAAACCAAGCAGTGTTTACACAGCAAGTGAACAGAAACAAAGCTCCAGGTTTTCTGGTAAACACAGGAATATTTTGGCCACTGAACTGCTCCCTGCCTGCAGTTATTGTTGAAAAGGGGTCTTTCTTCTAACTATTAAGAAAAAGTAGTTCATACCAGTCACCTGCTGTCAACACTTTGGAATCTGCTTTTTTTGAGAGACAGCTCCAGAACTTTAAGCATTTCTAGATGCACGTTCATTTCTGTTGCACATTTGTTTTCTCCAAAGTGAAAACACAGGGCAAACACGTCAAATTCGTCAGCCCACCAATATGCAAGTAAAAACTTTACTCTGGAGCTGAACCAGAAGTGGTGCCATTTTCTGGCATGCTCACAGCTACAGAGAATAGTGACTCCAGCTGAAACTGGGATCATCATGGGAAACCCAGGTACCCATGATATTAGGACGTGGCCAGAAAAAGAAGGATGTCTCAAGTTTATAGTAGTTTGTGAAAGCTACCACATTCTTTTATCTCATGGGACAAAACGTAACTGAGCCAAAAGAAAAAGAGAAAAGCTTCTGAATTCTAATAACCACTTGAGTCACTGGTTTGAGGATGCTTTCACAGGCTGCCTTCTGAAACCAGAACACACAATGAAGGTAATCAATGACATTTCATTACTTTTTTTAAGGGGTACAATTTTGCAATGCCAGTGCTTCTACTGGTAATTACTGATCACACTCCCAACTTGGCCCATGTACCTCACAAATCTCTACACAGCTTTCTCCCTTGCTATTCTACCTCCTTACCCACTGCTTCTACTTTTTCCAGCTCCTTTCTGCCCTTCTACATCCCTTCTGCAACATCAGTGAGCTTCAGTCTGGTCACTGCACAGCTTAATTAAAAGCTGAATATTGTTTACTCCGCCAGAAATGTCTTCCACATCCACAGTAAATCAAAGTCAACCAAGGAGCTACACATCAAGCATCCAGTATGCTTCTGATTAAAAAAAGAAGAGTGGGAATTCATTGAAGAATGTAGGAAAAGACATTCTGTCAGAGGAGAAGGTTCTGGGAGACCTTCTAGGAGCCTTGCAGTACCTAAAGAGGGTCTACAAGAGGGATGGAGAAACACTTCTGAATACCTTTCCCACCTGCTGCAGAAAAACCTCCACCAACCGGTGTCTTAGAGGTCTTAATGCACTCAAAGGCTTTCTCTCTCACACATAACATGTGTCTCTCTCACATAACCTATCACATGTGTTTCTCTGGAAACATAACATCGTGGTACATTTTTGGTTTAGTCTGAGAAAGATCATCTTCCATTTAGAAAATCCACAGCAACTACTTTGCCATTAATCTAACATAACATGAGGTTGGGCATCCTCTGACTCCCAACAAAACACAAAACTCCCAAACTCCTTGTGGCTTTGGACAAAAGGCTTTGCACAAAAGCCACATTTAGGATTTAATGGCTTCTTCACTGGTTTGCTTTAATTCTAATTGAAACACCAGAGCTGCTCCACTCAGAAGCATTTGCTACATGATATCTCAGAGTTCCTGAGATAAGGGAAATCTCAGCAAAGGAAAGTGACAACATTAATTACACTTTTTCTGTTAAATACAGAACAGTTCATTAAAAGCTTTAACAGGTGGCAGGTTTGGCAGGTCTATTGTGTGCAGCCTCTAGACAGATTTACCATGCCTTTCATTTTAAAACATTTATGTGAATGCATTTGCTGAGATAAATGATCTTGTTCACAAAAGCATCCTGATCAAGGCTGCTGTTTGAAGAGTTACATCAATCAAATCATGTTGTAAAAATGTTAGCATCAACTTTGACAAACAGCATCTCATATTTATACCTTTGGTGCTCTCTCCATTAGTTTCCCTTCCAATTTAGGTATTTTGTACATTTTAGATCTACAACAGTCAGGGAAGTACTGAACACAAACTGGCTGAGTCACTTAAAACGGCTGGACATATACCCTGGGGAAAGCAGACAGCAGGCAGGCACACTGCTGCTGTCTCATAGCAACCCCAAAAAAAAAAGACACCTAGACTCACAGGCAGGTTTTGAGAGTTTCATGAGGGATTGAAATAAAGGGCTGCTTGCATGGAAAGGCAAGATTTCAGCCGTTCCAAGGTTTTTCATTAGGCAGCTGTCCCCAGAAACATTTGTCTGAAGGGAATTACACTGCTACAGTTTCCACTTTTGTTCAGCAACTTATTAGAGTAGGCACTCAGACGCACAAAAGCCAGGGTCTCACATCCCAGACCCCACCCATCCAGCTAGGAACCCTTCACAAAGACTTGGTGTTCAGCCCAACAAACATTTAAATATATATACTATGAAAATCCAGTCCAACTGAGAGTGCCACTGAGCAACAGCTCAGTTCTTCTCTTCTTAGAGAAGACTTTCAGATTAAGTTTCTGCCTACATCAGCAGAGGTGTCTGAAGTGAGATGTAGAGCTATGCAGAATGAAGCAAATGATCAAAATTTCCACTGCTATGATCCACTGTCAGAGTACCAATCAAGAAGTTCCTGTGGAACACGGGAAACAGAACAAGAAGGTTCTCCAGCCTGAGAGCTCCACTGAATTGCAAGATGATAAACATAAAGTCACTCAAACACAAACAGCAGCAACTTCATTTGAAGCCACAGAATCCATCTCTTTTCAGCAGAGTTTATGTTAAGGAATAAAAGTTTTCCCACGACTCTAAATTAGAAACCCATGTCTAAACCATCTCCTTTTCTATCTCCTAAGAAGAGTTTGTGTCAATGATTGCTCCAGATCTCTTTCCTCCTTCCACTTTAAAGGAGAGAAGATCAACTGATGTAACAATATTCCAACTCTAGGGGATTGAGTAGGTCTTCGTTTTTGAAACACAAATTTGTACCACAATTTAATGATCTCCCTGTAACGCTCATGTTCCCATTTACACAAAAATTTCAACCTTTGAGTGCTAAGAAGAACTGAAGATAAAGAAAATTATTTTCAAATGCAAAAGGCTTTATGATCTAAGAAAACCAGAGCCAGTACCAAAGCCTGTAAACACTCCTGTTCAACATTCAGCCCACAGTCCTTGTCACTGAGTTTCAAGGCCTTTCACCTGATACACACCTCTTTTGTACCACCTAATCAAGACTTCAGGCATTTCTGACCAAGATGCCTCTTAAATATGAGTGACAGCCAAACAAATGACAGTCACCACCAGCCTTGAGGGATTCTCATCCTCTCTTATTAAACTGAGAAGCTTAATAACAGGTTACGTAAGTTACAGCATCTATCCAAAGGATGGGTAAGGACACAGTCTTGCGTGATAGACACTGTCAGGATCTTGGGGCTCCTGTCCTCCTTCATTATTACTATTATGCAAGCACTAAGGGAATTGCAGTCTGTCCTGGTCCCCGCTGTCTTGTGCAATGTCTGTGCTACAAACAGACATTTGAAAGTAAGACAGCAGATATCAGAACAATAACCACCAAGCCTTTTTTGGCACTTAAACTTTTATAAACCGTTCCTCCCATCCGCTATAAACTCCTGAATTTGCTAATCTTGATTTCTTAAACCGAACTACCCACATTCCCGGTGCAGAAAACAGCCTCATTTGATAAACCCAAGCTGTATAAAGGCACTGCCACTGACCTGCTCTATTCAAGTTTCTTGAACTAACCAGTACAGCACCATCTCAGTTTCTTCTCTACTGCATTGTGTTCTGTACAATTGTCAAAAACTTCAGCTGTTAAAAGAGCAAAATTATTTTTACGTGCCTCGCTGCTGACAGAGAATTAAATGTCTTGCTTAAAGGCAGTCTGGCAAGATTCCTCTCAACACATATTTACCTTGTGTGGTCTATTTAAAGAAACTTGGAATGGTTCTTGATGGAGGCTCGTATCAGTGACTCCACAGAAAGCAGGGTTCAGCCCATTAAAAACAAGTGAGTGTTGCCATTACAGAATTGGACTCAGCAGGCAGAAGGAGCTTCTTTTCCCACATCACTGACTGTCCGAGCTGGAAAGGGAATGAGAGCAGCTCCAGAAAGCCAGAGTCACTTACGGAAATATTTTCAGACTGCCAACTGAAGAGTAAAGAGGATTTCAGGAATGCAGTTTGAGGTCATTCAGTTTTTCTCTAGTACACAAGCCTGTCGAAGAACTAAGAAAGCCTCTTCCCCTAGCAACAAGTCATGTTGTACATGCTGCTTATTCAGTTGCAAATACGGCTTTTATCCCAGAGGTAATGGACTTAGAGAAGGCTATTCTTAAGCACTAATAAGCTAAAAGAACTCAATTATTTTAATTTCAAGACTAATGAGACTCTCCTGTGAGCTATTTATTTTGCTACTTTCATGAGCCATGAGCACTTGTACCACATCCAAGTAAATAAAAGGAAGGAAGAAAAAAGTCATCATGACTCGGCCCTCTTAATGGACACAGACCTCCTACAGTGCTGAAATTCCCTTTCAACAGGAAAACAGGAAGATCATCAAAAGCCCATCACCCACACAAAGGTCAAGCTGTAGAAAAGACTGATTATCACACAACTGCTTATCGTCCCTAATTGTTTGGAAATTTTTACAGCATTGAGACTGAGTGTGGGATGGAACAAACTTGAATTCTGGTTTTCTCAGGCAAGTCATATTGACCTGATCATGATTAGTCTAATGCACAAGTGCTCCTATCTGACAAGATCAAGAGATTATGCGAGATTACAAGGAACAGCACCACTGTTACTGGTATGTCACCTAGGGAATGAATCCTTGTGAGGATTCACCCACTGTATCTTCCTCTGTGGCCACCCAAGACTCACTGCCACAACCCTCCCATCACACCTTTAAAAAACTTAAAACACACAAGGGGGTTGCTAACTCCTGGAGGACAGAAAATTATTCCTGGTCTTTGAAAGCAAGGTGGAAGACAGCCTTCATTTTGTGCCAAGAAGAAAACCCTACTATTTTCTCAGTATCTGTGCACTTTCTATATTCTATTTCTCCATGTACCAAACAAATTTATTTAAGTCTTGGCTAAGTCAGGTAGTGATGATACGGCCTGTCCTGCTGCTAAAACTTCTTAATGCTTTACTGAAAACATGAAACAAACACAGAAAAAAAAAAATAAAGATCAAATTAAGACACCATGATTCAGTGCTGCACCTCATGCTACTGACATCAAAATAAAACTTCCATTTCCCAAGTCACTCTAGAGCCCCTCTAGCTCTGTCTGGCTGTTCCTCACATAATGCTAGCCCAGCACATAATGCACAGTGTGCTTCTAGATCCCTCCTCTTTCTTCTGCCATGACAAAATGGCTCTCTGAGCCTAATTTGATTTCCTGCTAGCTCAGTCCTGACACCTGAAATCCTTTAGCCACTTTTTCTTTTCCTCATGGCTGTTTACATCACACAGGTGGCAGCCTGTGAAGGATGCCTGCACAGACTGGAGAGCAGAGCAATGGCCTGTGGCAGAAATGCGCCACCATTCCATCTCACCTCAGCTGCTCCACACAGCCTGGAAACCTTTTTCTACCAATTTCGCTTCATCTCATTCCCACTCCCATCAATTATCCCAGCAAAATAAACCAGAGTAAAGTTCTTTGCAAAGTCCTCAGACTCTAAAGTTACTACAACACATCCACCATTTTCAGAAATGTCCATCTTATCAAGAAATAGTAAAAAGGAAATCCCAATGTCTGAAAGACTCCCTTTCAAGTCCAAGCCATGGCTGAAGCTCAAGTTCTCTGCTAGCCAGCATGACAGGCAGCTCAGCAGACACTGAGCATTTTCTAGTTCACTTTTATACAGAATAATTTCTACATGCTTTCTTCTTTCACGCACTTTCTTCAAACCAAGAATATTTTTTTTCATCATAAATGACTTACTGAAGTATTTTAATAATCTGCTATAGCATCAGGGTTGAGATGATAAAGCAGTGAACTGTAGTTTTAGTTTTTTAACTTGTCTGAGAAAGGAGCCTCTTTTTTTCATATAGTCTGTTTTCACCTGAACACTGAAAACTTATCAACCATGCCTTCACAAGTTTATCCCAAATTTCATTTGCACATTCAGTTAAGTAATTTTAAGGAAGCAAAAAGCAATGTGACTCCCAATCTGAATGCACAGGCTACTAAGGTAGTCTTTCACAAGTCAGTGTAAACATGGTAAGAAATGAGTATTAGTCTATGAGAACACATCAGCCTCTGGCGTGCAGTAGAAATGGAAGCAAAATCAAAATTGCCTTATAAAAGACAGCAGTTACCTACTAAAATCTGTCTGGCAAAACCAGCTGTCACCCCACAGTCTGCAAACTGTGAGTATCGTCTGAAACCTACAGTGTTATCCCAGGTTACCGGACCAGAAGGGATCTGACCTGGACAAGTGCCTGTGCTGCCTCTGTGCAGGGCAGGCAGCTCACATGGAAGAATGCTGCCCTTGGTTTTAACACTTCCCTCCCACCACTTCCCTGTTATCTTAGGAATCCTGCCATGAGCCTCATCACCACAACCAAGGACATCCCTTCTACTCCACTGAGCTTCATTTCTTACTGGGGATGATGAATGGTGACAAGTCATCTCTAATTTATTGGGACTGTTATTCTCTCAATCCAGAACTGTTTGGAGCTGTCACCTGCTCAGTCATTTTCTACATGTTAGTAATATGGGACAAGGGAGACACTTCTGAAAAACTCATGCAGGTGCTAGTAAAAATCTTGTGGTTAATGGTTGGCTTCAATTATTCCATTGAATTCAACAGGGGACGATATATTCCTTACAGAAATATTTGGAGGTCATGAAACATTTCAGTGTATTTCTGAGAAACTTCCAGTATAAAACAACAGTGAAATTTCTGTTCCATCCTTTTAAGTGACAGACAACCTTTCCATAAAGGTTATGAAGAGCTTTAAAGTTGGAATAAATGGCTAATAAATCTGAATGCTAATCTTTGTTCCTCTCTTTAAGCAGAAACCAGGCCTCAGTTTCACAATCTGACAAAACAGAACAGCAGCAGTATTTGCCTACACAAAAATAGAGAAAAATCCTGTGATGAGAAGTGCTAATACAAGTCTCAGGAAAAGAAGAAGTGGGAAGGCTCCTGCACCGCACATGCTAACACCCCAAAGCCATGTCCCTTTTATTTCAGCATTACATCAAAAGCATTTTTGCACAATACTCATTCTCTGTACATACCAAGATGGGAAAATCTACAGGAACTGAACACCCATCAGTCTCTAATATCACAGTGCTAATATCTATCAAACCATGAATATGAGATGAGGCTATTTTAATTTATGACATAGGCTTAGACTAGAAGAGCACATTTTTCCACAAATGAGTGGATACATTTGGCAAAGAAAGGGATCTGGCAGTGCTCCATTACATTCACGTGATTTTTCCCAGACCATTCACCTCATGTGATACTGGCAGACAGTCACTCAGCCACCAATAAAGTTAGGAGGCAAAACCAGAGCAGATGGGCCTCACCTGATGCTAAGTGACTGCATTCATCCCAGTATTATTACGCAATTCCTACAGATGTCATCTCTTAGAAAAACACTTCACATAATTGCCCATATGCAAACACTTGATACATGTATTATTTCACTGTGTCACCTGCTCCCTCCAAGAGACACTGTGTAAGGTCCAATGTAATTTACCATTACATCCCATAGTAAAATATAATTTCCAATCTCATAGAAAGCTATAAGAAGTCCTTCATTTCAACTGCCCCACAGCTGACAGTACAGGGTCCTTATTCATTTATTTCAAGACAGGGCAGTTAATGGGGTTTTTTTGAGAAATTAGAAATTACAACTTTACAGTAAGTTTTCTTTTCAGTAAACCCCACACAAAGCCTAAGGTTCCCTCCTGCAGGTAAGTGAAGTAAGCAATGGAGACCAAAGACACAACCATCAGACAGGAAAGTGCTCTAGTGAAGAGCTACAAAACTTCAAATGCTAATTCAGATCCTGCCAGCTGTGCTTATATCCAACTTACTGCTAATTTAGAGAGAATGCAGAAAGCATCTTACTCATCCTTAAAATGGTTACAGCTCTCCTCACAGGTGGCTGGCACAGAACTGTCACCACCAGCAGCCACGCTATCACACTGTGGAAGAGGGTATTATTATCCCAAAGCACTAACTCACCCCACCTGTTTTCCCCAGCTCTGGCACACTCCCCAACCCACTAAGAACACACTGAAGTCAACATAAAGATCTTAACAAAGCACATCCAAGCTCTTAACATTCAGATCCATGTGCTCCTAAACAAGTTTAGAAAGACCACTTCCACCATGGTAATATCCTGGAGAGCAAGAGCCAGGCTGCAATGAATAATTACTATTTCCACTGAGTCTTTTATGTGACACATTGCCCCCATTCTCTGAGCCACAGGGAGCTCAACCCTTTTTGTTCCTTACAAAACACACTCCTTGGGTTTAAAATTATATTTTTCTTCTAGGAAACTAACTGTGGTGTCCCCAGGTTCTTTCATGTGAATAAAAAATAAATTAAAAAAAATTTTCATTGCTCATTTTCACAGGCTAGTTAGGCTGCTTATGCATGCAAGAGCTGAATGCATGAAACTTCTCATTCCTTCTTCTGAAGGAATGTTTCCTCTACTTTCCACAAAAAGGCAGGCCTTGAGTGATAAAAACAACAAAAATGTAATTCACAGAACTCACTATAAAGTACTGCTAAACCACAAAAAAATCCAGATATATTGATTTGTCTGTCTTGCAGAAGACAGCCTAGCATTTGCAATTTCTCCTGAAATGACAATCCCAATCTAGGTTAAAAATCAGTGTCTCAGCTTTTATAACACTGGTGACTTAAATGACCTATTTTTTTCTATTTAAGCATCTGACAGTTTTGAAGAGCTCTTACCTTATTTAAGTTTTAGCATGCCCCTCGCATAGTCTGCAGCTTTTCCTTAAACAAAAATCATTGCCACACAAAGTACACGAATCTGTGCATCCTATTGTGTACATAATCTACGAATGAAACTAAATTAGTGATCATCAACACCATTTAATTCTTTTTCTAATATTCTACAAGCTCCTCACAAATGTCTGTGCATTTTCAAAGTATTAAATGCAATTAAATCTTCTTTCCAAATTGTATTTAAAATATTATCTCTACCTGCTTTTAGTAATTTTGTAGTCTTTTTAAGTAAAAATTGTTTATTAAATTATCCATACACTAAGACTAACTGTGGATTATGGAAAATACCTGAAAACCACAAGCCTAACCTTTTCCTTTTGGGATACTAGATTTCTTTGCAGAGAAGACTGCACAACTCTTCACATATTTTGCAAGTTAGAAAATAGGTAAAACTTTCTGAAACTACAGTTCAGAAACTGCTGTTCTTTCAGATACCTGCCAGGATTTGGAAGGGCAGATGGTCATTTAAGGATGAACATTTGCCCAGATCTATACCCTTAGGATTCCTGCCCTTCTCTCTCCTGTGACACTTTTTTTCTTTATGAACATTCCCAATACTGTCCAAACCCCAAGTGATTTTTTTGGCACTTTGTCCTTCCACTCCACTTAAACAAAGCAAGAGTAGGAAGAATATGAAAGGACAGTGTTACCTGGAGTAACTGCATGGTAAAACACAATTGTATCCTGAGCATGCTTGGCATCACTGGGCAAGATGCAAAATGGGACTTGGCACCATAGCTACATGACAAAGGCCTTCTAGTTTTTGCCACTCAGGACAAATACAGGCATGAAAAGAGGACCACCCTCCTCACACTCACCTGAAGCATGACTTTTTCCAGTCGTTATTCCTCCAGTCCCTTTGCTGGTATGCAGGAAAAACTGTAGTGATCTATTTTGACATTCACGCCGCATTCGTAATGGTGTCTCTTAGTTTTACCCTTTGTTTTTACGCACACAAACAAGGCCAAAACCCAAAGCTTGCTTCTTACCTACCTGGTTCCTAGAACCTCTGTTCTAAAATTCTTTCTAGTCTTATTACCAGGCTCTACAAATAAAATGGCTTTTTCCAAAAATTTGGGTTTTCTTAGACAGCTTCCTACAAAAACACTGGACCCATTCTGAAAGCAACATGAACGTAGATCTTCAAAGCATCATACAGGATCACTTTCACTTCAGATAGGAAATCAAAAGACACATCTCCAACACCCTTCCATTAAATCACTACATTCAGCATTTTCTTCTCAGACAGTCCTTAACATTAGAGCTATTCTCTTGAAGAAGCACAGCTTCTTTCCTCCTCCCCATCTCAACTTCACCACTGCCCAAAACCCAGCCAGACTCACCAGCAGTCTGAGTTCAGCAACCCTCTCTGAAAACTTCCCCCCTCTCCTCCATGCACTGCCCTGAAGAAGGCAGACAATAATAGCATTGCCTGCAACATTGCTATTATTTGAGAGAAACACAGCCATTTATATCAGCTTTCCAAAATTTCAGATAGTTGTACCCCTTAGGTAATCTCTTCCTGTAATGATTCAGATCGAGCCCTACCTGCCTGCAACATCACCTTTTGGGTGTCCAGTCAGAGGCTGCCTCACAGTACTTTTGCAGACATCTCTTTCTCTCCTCTCCCAACCCTGACCATGGTATCTCCCAAAGCAGATCATGAGAGTTTTCCTCTCTGCAGGGACCTTCTACTACCTCGCTCCTGCTGTGCACACAGTGGTTGGATTATCAACTGTGTAAGCAGTTAACAGAGAAATCTATCATTGAACCTTCCTGCTGACTACAAAGGCATTAGCAAACTCCACAATGCACAGCAATTCTTTTCTGGATGGTATCCATTATTCACAGTCACCCTACATAAAAAGCCTTTATGCTCTTCCTGAATGTTTGCAGCGCGTTGGGGACCCGGTGGATGCAGCCCACTGGATAATTGGCAGCAGGGCTGCCTTTAGCTGGTTTCATTCTTCAGAAGCCTCATGTACCACTGCTAGTAATACCACCAAATTGAGAGAAGCATGGGTATTATTCTAAAAACTCATTTTACTGTCTGCTTTAACATTATTTTTCTACTGTCAGATGTTCATTTAGAGGTGTCTAGACATCAAGATTCAGAGACCAACCTGCAAAAAAGCCTTTTTCTCCCTGTATCTTCCACAGAGGATACATTCATGGGCTCTTCTGTGAGCTGCTGAAGGTTTTAAAAACAACAGAGCTGAAGTCTTTTGTGGGAAAACACTACAAGCCAAACGCTGAACCTAAATGATATTTGCAGATACACACTGTGCTCACAAGGTGAGCCAAGCAGAATAATGCAAGCAAATAATTATCCTCTGAAGAAAACAGAGAATGTGAAGAATAGTGGTTAACAAATTAATGGAAGTCCTGCCAACATTTTAGATCTGGAAGTTTAGCTCTTCCTCCCCACACCTGCTGTGAAGCCCTGGTGCAGTTCTCCAGCCTCTCATGTAATACGCTCTTCCCTTGAGCTCTGGTTACATTCCTTGAGCCTACACAGCACAGCTGAATTTTCTCCCACAGTCCCCTCTGAGCACTTCACCCTCTCTCCCAAGGTCAAATGCTATATTCGTGTCCAAGCTCCCACAGCACCACATTCAAGCCCCTGATCTGAAAGAGACTGCACAGCTTTACATGCATGTAATTAACTTCTCTCTGAAATTATTCCTGCTTGCATCCCCTCCACCCTGCCAGCTCAGGTTTGTAAGGTACAAACACCAACTTGACTAGCTCACATTGAGCTACTGTACCCCCAAAGCACTTTGATTGCTGCAATCACAGTACCGGGCAGCATCTCCTCTGTCTTTGGACCAGGACTCCATTCCCAGCAGCAAAGAGATGGCACAACAGGGTGATGGAAATCCATCATCCACGCCCCGTAAAAGGCCTCAGTCCTGATTCATGGATGCTGCCAGAGGAAGCAAAGGGTGACCAGTATGTAAGGGCCCTTCACTCTTACCTGGCTCCTATTTCCCCAGCCCTGCTCCTCTCCCAAAGCACTGCGCAGTGGGACAGAGGAGGAGAGGAGCAGCAGAACACTGTGGATGTTTGAACTGAAAGAAAAGTAATATAAATTAAAACAAAACTACAGAATGGACACTGTCTAGCAGACTACGTGTCAGTCAAGTACACTTCAGCAGTAGTACATTCTTTTGGCTATCTGAGAGCTTTAAAAGGAATAATACGAGTTCACCTGTGGTGAACTCAAGATTTTCAAAGAGAAGAGGGTCTGGAAAGCATCTTGCATTTCAGAGTCCTGTAGCAGACTGGAGACAAACAACTGCTGATCCCTGCACTGAATCCAAGTCACTGCTGCCACTACAGAGAACATCACACAGCTGCAACCATGCACCACTTTTCAGAGCAGCACTAAATGTCTCGGACTTAAGCATATTCATGAAGATATTTGAGAAATATTAGAATATGAGAGAAATTATTATTTTTTTTTAAATACAGCAAACATTAATCACTTAATTAATGAAACCCTTTTAACTTCTGAAACATAGGCGATTTCCAACAGCAGTAATGATACTTCTGGTTTTATAACTCAGTTATATCCAGAGGCAGCAAACTGAGCAGGAATCCCAGCAAGGGAGAGGACAGACACATCTGTAGTAAAGACTCCATACACAACACTGCTTCAAGTCAAACAACTACTCACATATCCAGCTATTCTGGATATTTTCAGCAGGACATAACCATAAGAAGTCTCAACACTGTCATCTTTTGGGAAACCTAGAAAAGCTCCAACAACTTAACCTAGCAGACCTTCAGTTTAATTAAACACTTTATTAGAAAAACTATGTATTTATTTATGATTCATCTTTAAAAAGTCCAAGAATACAGCTGTGTTGTGAATGCAAGCCAAGAATGGGACTCCTGGTTTTGTGTTTTCCTCATGTCAGCGTAACAGCTTAATTAGCTCCACTCACAATGTTAAATACTCTCAGAATGAGAATTAAATCAGCCTTTTGTAACATTCAGAGCAGTGGATGAGTTTTTTTTTCACTCAGTTAATTGGATACTTCTTTCCAATGCAGGACAAGGACACCGAAATAATCACTGTGCTTACTAAACCAACTGTTACACTGAAGACGTTAAAACAAATGCCATCAGGCACATTTGTTTGTTTTTAGAATTGGTTGTAGTCTGTTTCTTGCAATCACAAACAGGCCTTGTGAGAAAAAAAACAAGGGTCATAATGCACTGGTCCTAAAATCATGATTTCACACTTGAGTAAAATCCATTTTTTCACAGTCCAAACTCACAAGTGCCTTGGGAAATATAAACCTCCAGCTTGCAGAGAAGTGAGAAGGACTGGGCCTTCTCAATGAAAATTGCTCCACAGCCACCAGTGATAGCACTGACATCTGCTAGACTTAGGTTTTTTACTGGAACAAGTGCTTTAATAGAAATTGAAGACAATTTTAAAGGAAAAAACCTCCCCATTTCCTCTCTAGCATGTCTTCAGCATAAAGTCCATGAATCCTCGTCTCCAACTGGCTCAGAACAGTTTGATTACTCATAAAATGCTTTACCTTCACCTTGGTATGAACCAGAGGGTAGAAAATCACCCTATGCATTTCTTCTTATTGTCACATTATAAATGCCAAAGATTTACTTTCCTCTGTACCCTCCACCCTCAGCTCAGGCTAACCTACTAAAAAACTAAGGCAACTGGCCAGAAAACTAAAAATCAAAAAACTTCAGTACCTCAAAAAACCTGACACATAGGAGCTGTGAGTTTTATTTTTCAGTTATGACTCACACTTCTTCTTCCCAGATAGTGTTGGTTATATAAATGACATTATATAGATACTGAAAGAAAATTAAGAAACACACCTGGAATCCACGAAGCAAAAGGAAAAAGATCTTCTGTTGATCTGAAGGTAGTTAAATGCAGCATGTGTTTTACAGCCTAGACTGTGAATGAAATCTAACACCAGGCTTCTCCTAGACTAACCCATGAACTTTCATGCCAACATCATCCCTTCAGGAGCCCACCATCACACAGATCTTGCTAAGCCTCACCCCCATGGAGAGATTTTCACTCTTTTTCATCAGGAAAGATGTTTGGTGGCAGGAGAGTGTGGATACTGGACAGAATTTAATACAACTTCACTAAAGGAAATCAAGCCAGTTTGGTGCTTCTGAGACTGATCTGGCATTCTTGAGAGGCATGAAGAAGGTTACAGCACAGCAAATTTCACATTGCTACATCTCCTTTCCTTTCCCAGCACCACTGTGTGCCTCATCCAAACTCTACCCATGGCCAAGCTCTCAGCTCTTAAGGAATTGTGAAAACAGATTGATCTCAGTCTGCCTTTTTTCTTTATCTTTTTTAGAGATGTGCTAACAAGACCTGTACCAAACACCAATCATAATAGCATTTCTCATGGGGTGTTTCCTCAAAAAGTCCCTCCAGGCAATGTTTTCCCTGCTGAAAGGGATTATTTCTGTAACATGCAAAAGTTGGTTTATGTAGCACATCAGCTGTCTCACCCACATAAAACTGGATCATTACAGGGGATTTGAGAATATGCAGATGAAGAGGTAATACTGCAGTCAACAAAAGGTATCAAGAAAAGCAGTGAAGCTTACTCCAAGATACTGTTAGTGATTCTGCATTAGAAATTAAAGGTTTTATAATAAGTGTACTGAGCAACAACTTCACTTGCAGAAAAGGTATCAGGAGAAACACAATATATATATTATTTGCTAAATACATGTTTAGCTTGCAAAAGCTCAAGAGTTTCAGTAATGGCTGGTACACAGTAGGATAGGTATCACTTCCAAGTCCAGGGAGGACTGGGAAATCTGTCATCTAAACACTAGGCAGTTTATGGCAAATAGTAATTTTAATAAGAATGACAAGCTGAAGTTTTCAATAATATCCTTTTTCCATACGAATACTAAACCTCTTCTTCAGATGTGCAACATTATTTATTGCTCTTTAAGTGAGGAAAAGGAAAGGAAGGAAGTGGGAAAAAACTGCAAATGTCTCTCATTCTGACTGGGCTCCAAAACATGTAAATAATTCTCTATTTCTTTCAAGAAGTTTCTTCTGAGATCCCCACTGGCAAATACACATATAGTGGCTTACTAAAGCATCAGCTCATATACTTAAAAACACAGCCTTGTGTCTGTTTTCTATCACCTGCATGACCAGATCATTACAGTAATGCTCAGCTCATGTCAACCAGCTTCCAAAACATGTCTGTGTCCATGAAACTCCTTAATACTCCTCAACTACTTGTGGTTATTATCCAAGAGTAAAAGAGTGGAAACACTGCAATTACTCACTCAAAGCAGGAGCACTTTGTGGGTAGCTGCGTAGACTTTTAATAGATTTCATGCTGCAGTCCAAGCAGTAAAAGAGAAAAGTTCTTGTTAGCTCAACTTCTGTGCTGCAAGCCTGCTGGAAAGGATGTCCCTCCAGCATTAGAAGTTAATTTAGCTGCTTCTGTTACTATTCAATCCCTGGACTCCCTTCTGAGGCTGCCAACACAAATACCACCTGTGAAGGCCATTCTCATAAACTTGTTCCATGAAAAGGGATTTGAAACGTCTGGCTCAGCTCGTCAGGGAACACGTGGGAGCCCAAAAGCTCTAACAGCCAACACACGCAGGAAGGTTTTCTTGCCCACCGTGTCCATGTTAGATAGCACATCTTCACCACATTGCTGTGTTCAAATTTGTATAGGATTCATGTAATTTTCCATGTAAGAGCATTTATGCAGTCCAGCTGAATCAAGATGGAATCAGTGGACTTGTACAAATGCTGCTAAAAATTACGCTAGTATAAGTTCTCAATTACTGCAGCAACAACATTAAGTAAATCCCTTAGCAATATGCAAGCAAATAAGCAAACACACCTAGGATTTCTTTATTTTGGGACATTAACTGTGGCCTACACAAGGTAACAGAACCAGCTGAACTTTTCCACACCTCAAACTTTCCTGAACAGTATATGCTAAAGTAAAAGCTATCAACAGCAACTTTAGGTTACGAGTTGATCAAATGTTACTGAATTTCAACTGTCAGGCTCCAAAACAAAACATCCTCATCTAGTCATTATCCCACACATTTGCCCTTCAATAAGAGACTTACCACATAGCCTCTGCTGCCCAAATTAATGGAGTGTGAAAAAAGATCAAATTTTACAATGGTTAAGGTTCCACATATGCTTGAAAGAAAAAGCATTAAGTTTACTTAAAGATTAATCTGGAGGCCGATTTTCACAGAACTTCATCCTGGGGCCTCACACGTGCTATGTAGCAGTATTCACATTAGTTGCTTTACTGCTTCTATTAAGTGCAGAAGCCCAGGGCACCAAGAATATTTCTGTCTGCTCTGGGGTGTCCTGACCCCCAGGGTGCACTGACTGTGACCCTCATTCATGGAGAAAGCTTCCTAGACTTCAAGATAGACTAGAATCCACAAAAGCGTGAAACAGAGTATAGAGAGTAGTGTAGGTGTATCACTTGGCGAGAAATTTAGATTTTGGGATTTTTAGTACGTTGTGGATGGAAGCAAGATGGAGGGCACAGGGTGTTCTCTTGGGTTTCTTCTTCATGCTGCTTCTTCCTGGGATTGGGTGGCATTTTGTAATTGGGCAGAAAAGTCCACATTGTGGGCTGTCAGGGATCAGTTATTGGGTTAAAAGGGAAAATAATCTAGGTGTCAGTTCTTAATTGGATAGTTTAGTCTTAAAAGACCTTGTAACAAGAGATTGTTAGCCATTTTGTGCCTTCTAATGAAAAGCTGCCCAACTCACAGTAGTGAGACTGTTTTACTGGTAAGAAATAATTAACACCTGAGTCCAAACATGAACTGCCATCTCAAGTGCCTTCAATCCTCAATCCAGACCAGAGAAACTGACAACTGGGACCCCCCCCCAACTACACAAGGAAATCTGAAGAGAAACATCAAGAGCAAACCACTGCTGCCTCACTGAATATGACACAAGGCATTACTGCACTGGAGTTCATAAACCAGTGACAGAATTAGGAATTTAGATCAGTGTCTTTCAGACAAGAAGGCGGTAGTAAGAAGACAATCAATAACAACCATCCAACATAATACCAGGTATACTTTTAACCAGCCTGACACCATCCTTACTCCTCTCCACACAGCTTCATTAATCCATTAAATATACATTCATTAGCATTCACCAGAAATGCACTTTTCATTTGGCAGCCAACAGAGAACAGAAAAAGTCACTATCTCCCCTTGCTTCCCTGTCCTAAACCCTGGCATGAGTCAGAAACAGAGAGGAAAGGAGAGAGGGAGAGATGGCGTGAGCATAAAGGGAAATAGAGAGCTCAAGGCAGCTACAGACTGGGCAGCCCCACCACGATGGAAAAACAGCTCTGTACCACATAGCAGATTCTTACATTTGGAAGTCCTGTCTATCCATGAAACACAAGGAAGCACACCAAGGGCTGAACTTCAGCATTAGCAAGCTTGTAAAACAAGCCACTTCCCTGGTCCCAGGAAGAGAAAGGTGGGGGCAGCCTTCCGAACACTTGGAATAGGCAGATGCATCAGCAGCCAAGAGCTGAAATTAAGCTGTTGGTCAGTTTACATCTTATTAGAGCGCCTCTCTTTTCCAATCTAACAGCAGGTGTTGGCTGAGTCTAATGACACACACAGTTCACACAACACATGGCAGCGTACTCGGGAGCTTCAGCTCTCAATGCACACACATGGGTCAATGGTGCTGGCACTTTCAGTAAGTGCCACGAGGCATTCTTGCTTTGTTCTATTATAAAAATATTTACTGGAGCTGATTTCCCACTTTGGATTAATTAAAGACACAGAAGTCTGGGAGCATGTATTTATTTTTCTCAAACAGCTCTGAAAGAGGACTTGGGGCAGTACTGACTGCCTCACAAACAGGCAGACTCATGTGGGATCATCTTTTCTTTACCATCCTGCATTTTGAGTTTAGTTATAACAACAAAAATTTCCCGTGGAACATACAAGTTGAAACACCATAGAAGGTTCACATTTCCCACCTACAAAGCTGTCTAATTTCAGTGACTTTTGAAATTCAGTCACTGGACCTGTTTTCTGAGGTCCAAAATGAGATAGACACATTCTCAGCTTGGCATAGCTTGGCATGGCACCCAGGTCCAGGGTTGTGGGGAGGTGGGTGTCAAAACACATTAAAAAGGCTGATTAGGGAAAAACAAACTTTTAGTTTTAGTTTAAACTGAAGATCTACTCAGGCAGCCAGCACGCTAGGGGCATGGGGAACAGGAAGGCAGCCCTTTAATCTGTTATTTTCCAAGTTTTCAAATGGGATGGAGATGCTGAACCATGTAAAGGAGAAACGATCATATAAGCCAGACCTTTATGAATGTTACAGGCACTGGGAGAGGAGAGGGGCACAGTCATTTCACCACCAGTGTATTCAGAGGCAAAGGAAGACCAGGGGAAGTGGAACCCCGAGACAGATCTGAAGAAAGGGAACAGCAGCAATGCAAGAAGGACAAAGACTGCACCTGAAAGCTGTTTTGAAAACTCAGCCAAGTTCAGAGAGCATGAAAGGTTCCAAGCCCTTGGGAATGAAGCATGCACATATTTAAACAAATTGGTATAATAGCAGGATACAGCAGCTTGCAGATGTTGCTAGTATGGTCACAGCAATGACACAACTGCTACATGCATATCTGACTAAAAGAGACACTGAATTCCCCTTGCATTGCACTCAAACCTAAAAACCATCTTCACAGGGGAACTGCATTTTCAACTGCATAAGCTGGGGGAAAGCATGGAGCAAGAACTGCCTGGTTTTGGCACAAACTCCCTGCACAGTGTTTAGTAACACTCCTGTAATTAATGTCGTGGTTAATGCTTCAGGAAAAACCTTTTTAATTCCTGTGAAAATCTTTAATACTCCTACTGGGCCAAGCCCAAAGACTTTTTAAAGGAACAAAACAAAGAACAACTACTGAAAATTCAAGTTAGCATTTTTGATCTGAAAGAAGTAGAAAAGGGGATTAAAGCTGGAATTTGATCACCTCCGAGTTGAGTACCTCAGTGATGGACCTTGTATGTCTTGGGCTGAGAACAGAAATTCAGTCCTGTGAATTTGAGAAACCCTTCCCCAGCAACACAATAATGGCACTAGAAGTACCCTGGTATCAAATAAACTGAGTCTTACCACACTAATCTCTCATGTACAAAATTCCCAAGGGTATCTACTGACCAAAATGTATTACACCTTTAAAAGCACTTATATAAACCATTGAAGAAAAAAAATGTGTCTCTAGGAGTAAGTTGCTGAAACCTGCAGCAGTAAATTACTTAAAAACTTATAAAGGTGTTAGAAATAGCAGAACTTTCTTCTGTACATAAAAGCTAATATTTAGCCTTTGATAACCCTCCAGGTATTTTAGAGATTTCACTGTTTTAGTTGCAGAAGCCTGTTTATATTCATATAATTGAGGAGCCATTCATGGAACACTCAATAAAAGAGCCCAAAGTAGTTTTGAGCCTTTCCCTTCACCATTCCACTCCACTGCACTCACATGAGCCATTTAAGGTGTGCTTTTTGATGGATTTTTTATGGAGGCTTTTCCAGGGTTTTTTTTTAAGTTCCATATTCACCACTACCCAATAACAGAAAGTCTTCCTGGTAAATAGTTTTCTATCTGGCAAACATCAGTACTGATGTCAAGAAAATCCTATTTAACTTCATCCAGTATATTAAGTCTCTAGTGAAATTCCTGAGAAACATCTCTCTATCAAACCCCACCCTGCTCATTTCATGACACCTGCGTAATTTCATTTGATTAAATTCTCCTTTTAAAGTTTTCAATAGGTTTGCACAGGCAAGAGTTCACCCTGCAGCACATGTCCATCCCAAAACTGTTTCTACTTTCCTAGATTAATAACAAGTGTTTTGCCTAAAAATGGAAAAACTGAAGTATCATTATCAGTGGCTTAGACATTCCTTGCTGTTTCCACATCAAGTTCCTGAATTGACTTTGTGGATTTTCAAGCAAGGCCCATGAAGCCAAGCATACACTTGGTGCTTCACATCCTTCCCTCAGCAAGACTGAGGGGGATGCTCTTAAAAATTAAAGCAAAATCTACTGAGAAGCTGTTTCACTTGCTGCGATGCTCGTCAGTATTTACACAAAAGCGGGTTCTGGTTGCTTCCCAGAGACAAGACCAGAGTGCACACTCTGATCTCCCTTGACTGAAAATGCTCTAGGCAGCAAGGAGAGATCACAGTTCCTGTGATGCAGTTCTCAAGTACATGTAGGTTTTTGCCCTCCACACAGACATTTTTTCCACTCCCTTTTAACTCCCTTAAACCATGATGCTCAATTTTTAATCATATTCAGTACTAATACCGAAGGATCTTCCCTGACAGGCTAAAATACAAAGTATGTATTTATCACAGTAGTTTCTATTTAAACTCATTAGAAGCTTAATTTTAATTTAAAAATGCAACTGCAGTTTATCAAGTTTTCTATTAATGCTATTAAATGGATTTATCGGTCGATGAAATTTTTACACAAATTGCATTAAATGAGAGGCACTGAATCTGGCAGAGACAAAGAATAACAAAGAGGAGCTTCTACAAGTATGTTAACCAAAAAGGGAAGATCAAAGAAGGTGTAGCCACCCCAATAAACAATACTGGTACACTGTTAACAACAGATGAGAACACTGAGGTACTCAGCTCTTTCCCTCAGTCTTCAGTGGCAACCTCTCTTCCCACACCTCTCCAGTGGAGGGACAGCAGGACAGGGACTGAGGGAGCAAAGTCCCTCCCACTGTAAATAAAGATCAGGTTCATGGCCACTGAGGAACCTGAATGTACATGTGTCTATGGGGCCAGATGGGAGGCATCCCAGAGTGCTGAGGGAATTGGCTGATGCAGTTGCCAAGACACTCTCCATGAGATTTGAAAAGCCATGGCAGACAGCTGAAGTCCCAGATGACTGGAAAAAGGGAAGCTTTGTAGCCACCTTCAAACAATGCAGAAAGCAGGACCCTGGGAACTACCAGCCTGTCAGCCTCACCTCTGTGCCTGAAGATCATGGAACAGTTCCTCCTGGAAGCTGTGCTAAGGCACATGGAGGATGGCAAGGTGATTTGAGACACCCAGCACAGCTTCACCAAGGACAAGCCCTGCCTGACCAACCCTGTGGCCTTCTGGGATGGAGTGACTCCATCAGTGGGCAAGGGAAATGTTTCAGATGTCATTTATCTGGGCTTCTGTAAAGTCTTCGACATGGTTCCCCACAACATCCTTCTCTCCAAATTGGAGATAAATGGATTTGATGGTGGGACTGTCAGGAGGGTAAGGAATTGGCTAGATCCAGAGGGTGGTGATAAAGGGCTCAGTCCCAGTGGACATCAGCGACAAGAGGTTGAAACTGGATGATCTTTATGGTCCCTTCCAATCCAGGTCGTTCTATGATTCGTTCTACAATTTTTCCAGAAATTAATACTTCAAAATATATTCTTTTTGTACATCAGAGAACATCTTTCCCTTCACAGACAGAACAGTGATGTGTACTTAAGACTGCAGTTGCCACTAACTCACTTTCAGTCAACAACCAATTCAAACGTCACATTTAAGACTGACACTTTTCCACTTCCCTGTCCCATCCCAGGGCCTGACTAGAATACTGTGAGCCACTGAATACCTTCCAGCATTACTTAAGCTGAACAGTTAAGAGCTTATAAAGATCTCGGGGATAAAAACTGCATGGCAAACTGTTCAGGAGGGGATATAAACTGAAACAGCAGATCCTTGTCAGCTTTCAGACATACACCAAAAGTATTTCCTGAAGGCTAATTCATAGCTTTTCAAGATCTCTCTGCTGTACACACCTCAAATTCAAGTCCATAAACCAAGGTGAGTCTCAAGAACATTAAAGAGGTGCCTGAAACTCAAATGCTTTTTAGACTGGATGAGCTTGTCCATTCTTGTTCATTTACAACTTAAAAACGATCTTCCATCAGTACAAGGTACCAAGCCTTGCTCCCACTTCCTCAGTAACACTGGGAGAGTGAGACAGCAAAACTGCAAAAAGGAGACAATACTCCAAATCTCCCTTCTCCTGCTCACAGAACCACAGAAAAAAGTGGAATGCCTCATGAGCCAGTACTGACTTCCTCCTCCCAGCTGCAGTCAAGACCATGTCAACCCTGACACAGCTGGAGAAGTTAACCATAGGAGAGAAGAAAGGAAGAAATTAATTTTCATGGGCTGCATTTAAACAACAGCTGTATTGTGGAACAGGGAACACTAAATTCTGATTTCTTTCACATTTCTTTCTGCCCACATTTCGAGTTTGAAGAGCTGACCTTCAGATCTAGCCTAATACTAGCTTTCTAAAGTACAAAATAGTAAAAAGAATTAAGAAAGCAAAAAGTATCACTTCCAAGCAGTAGAGATAACACAGATTTATCAGAAATCAGATTTTCTTCCTTCACATGGCTTGCTCACTTATTTGTTAAATTTTTTTCTCCTGTGGAATTAACTAGATTATTGCTGTCCAAACACACATCTTCAGTAAACAGAAATGTCATCTTTGCCAGATCCTCAGAGATATTTCAGGGATTTCAGAGCAAATGACAGATGCTAATTTATTGATAAAACATTACAAGGGAAAGATCCATGTGTTTGATGATAATAAAGAATCAATGACAATTCACTGACCTTGACTGTAACAGCTGTGCACTGCTTTTTCTTCTGTTGTTCTTCACTAGCTCTGCGTGCCTGCAGGCACAGGCTGGCAACAGCAATTCCCCACTCTCACACTGACAGTTAATGACTTTTAAATTTAATAGCCTCGATGCCAAGGAGATGTACACACACTGACTAAAGCATATGTGGTACCCATCTCTGTTACTAGCAGGAAATGAGCCTGCTTCAGGAATTCCACAGCATTTACTGATGGTTTAGACACAAACTGTTCCTCCTTCTCTTTACTTCCATTATACACAGTCACCTAGAGAATAAAGTCTGACAGACCATAATATTTTTCTAAAATTTGGTTCCATTCACATCTCCCTCACTTTCAAAAACACAAACATCATGGCATAATATCTGTTACGGACTGAACAGAAGCCATGCCCAAATGTTAAGCAGACTGGTGCTCAGGACACCTGCTGAATTTGCACAAGAAACTGGATTCTGCTTTTCTCTAATTCACATTACCATGAATATAAGCCATGAACATAAGCTCACTGGCTTGTCTTGTTCTCTCCTACTCTAGTTCTTCCACCTTCTATAAATATATACAGATACACACACAATTATATTTATTATATATATACACACAATTAGAATATTCCTCAGTACAAGTAATCACTGCTCTCTGCCTCCCTCCAAACACAACCAAACAGCAAACAAAATAAAAACTACAATATGATCTGAAACAAAACCTGATTAACTTTCTTCCATTATATTATTGTCTAAAAGAATTACTGTACATCCATAAATTGTACAGACTGCACAATCCAGTAGTAAACAAAGAGGTATTTATCCTAAATACAGATCCAATATAACAAAATATGCTTGCCATTCCCGAATATTCCTACATACTGAAAATTCATGTTTATCAGTGGAGTTCTTTGCTTTAGCTCTCCACAGCAAGAACAACAGGGTTCCCAGAAGGTCATAGTGATTTTCTTGTCACAGTTAATGCAACAAACCCTTCAGTGTAATGGGGAAAAAATAGTTCTGTATATGGCACTGAACCTAGGACATATTTCAGGCACTGACACTTGGGCAGTTTGTTTCGAAAACATTTCAAAAGCTACACCAAGGTGAGCTATTGACTGATCCTAACTTGGACAGGCCCATTAATTTCCCAAACCCATCAGCGTACTTTAAGTTACACTTCTCTCAGTACTTTTCCCACCCTACTTTATATTTCTTTACGAACTTCCTCGAGACTGAAGTGGAAAATTCAAATATGCTTTTCGTTGTTTCACAAGCTGCTATCTAACCTATCAGAAGTATCAGATCAGAATCACCACCTCCACTTGACAAAGGGAAGCAGCAGAGTCAACAGGATATTTCTGAAGCCATCCCACAGGTCAGCAGCAGATGGACAAGAAGATAACTTGTATAAAGTTCCATGAAACACAGCATTATGCCACCTCTTAAAAAGCCATGAAGTCTCTGCATGCAAATACCCTGGCATATATCAAGTACAAGGAAGAGTTCTATTCTGGAAACCCAGGATCTGGCCCACAAACATTTTACTTTGATGGCTGCTTTTTACACTCTTGATTAAAAATATATATAGTGGAAAATATGCTGTATTTCCCAGAAATTATTAACTATTTCATATTTAAAGTAGTCATCATAGCATATAATTTGCATAAATATACAGTGTGTTATTTTATTAACTTATACTATCTGAGATAAATTTATGGGAAAACAGCTACCTAAGCTATGAAATAGGTAGTTAGAAATTCACTCACACTTTGGAAACAATTTCCTCAAGACTAAATACTTTTCTTAACATGTGCACCATAATGCAAGCTATAAAGCTCGGCCAAGTATCATGCCTGTTCCATACAGGACGTTAGATTAGATGGGTTTTACATCTCTGAGAACTCCCTGTGAAATTCCATACCAAAATCTAGTAGCCATAAAAAATACAGGTGTGATGATCATATTTTAGTACCTGCACAAAAATAACTCACAGATGTCAAAGCTTTTGTTGAAAGTCACAAACATCTGGAAAATCATTAATACATGAGACTGTCATACTCCTGTAGGTGCTAGCAGGAGATCCTTACTGTCAAAGAGGCTGACCCAAGAGGCAGCACTATTTAACTCTACTCCTATGGCAGTCTGGGGCTAGGCAGCCCTGAAGCATGCTGATGAAAAAGCTAAATAAATAGGAAAAGAGATGAGGGTTAAGGTGCAGTAAATCACCACAACAGAAACAGCCAGGTACACACCAGTCTGTTCTGTATTACAGATGGCAATGTAATCAGGCCAGGGTCTTATTTGGGAAGGCACAAAGCAGGGATACTCTGCATAGTAAGCAGAAAAAAAAACTTTATAAAAACCCCCAAAAGCAGTATCTTTTCGAATACAGCTTATTCATCTGCCTCAGTCAAATCCATTTGACTGATGATTTTTGCTACTTAAACTTCCTGTATACTTCTCTCCTTTTAAAATGCAGAAATGAGAAAACCTGACCTGGGAAAGGAAGTTTCAGAAATGACTCTGATGGGGAAACCACATTAACTGACAGGGCGTGACTCATTGTAATCAAAATCCCAAATCCAACACTGAGTCAGTGACAGAGACAGAGAAGTTTGGTGCTTAATTCTACTTACATTAACTTACTTTTCTCCCTGATTCCCATCCTATCTCCTCCTTTCACTTACCAAGGGCTTGGTTTCATCTTCATCTTTGAAATAGTAGAGCTGGTCCCCCTTGAGGACAAACCAGCGCGTGTGCCAGGTCTTGACAAAGCCCCCCTGCTTCCGCAGCCACCCACACTTGATGGCAACGTGCTGCCCCGGGCTCAGGGCAGGAGTCTCTGAAGAGCCATTGTGTTCTTCCATTCTGGGAATGGGCAACTCTCCTGTTGGACAAATGAGGAAAAGATACAATTATTAGATTATTATCCAGGCAGTAACTCGCTCCTTTCAACACAGCTGGAAAAGAAACACGCCTCGGTTACAGAAGTGTGTTAGAAAAGCATTTGCCATCTGCCTGCTTGCTCTCATAGCAGCACCCCATCAGCTGAGAGAACTACTACTCACCTATAAAATAATAATGAGCTGCTAAAAAGTGGGCAAGAGGCAAAAGTATGTTCAACTGCTGTGCAAGACATTTTGACCAGCACTGAAGAAGACATCAGCTGTTTTTTAGGGTGAGTTCTGCTGCATTACAGGCAGTAGCAAGGAATGAACTTACAGTACTTCCTCTGACTAAGGAAAGCAGCTGACTACTGGAGGTCCCCATTTAAAATTCCTTGGCAGGCTTGGGGCTTTCAGGTAATGTTAAAAAAGCCTCTATTTCACCAAAGCTTAATTTTACCCCACCAGACAAGCGGGGGGGGGGGGGGGGGGGGGGTTTGTTATTGTTGGTTTTACTCCTTTTACAGAAGTCCATTTAAAGGAATGGGGACAGTAAATGCAAGAATAGTTGCACATCACCTCATACAAGCAACCCATGACTGAACTAAATTTGTGCCCAGACATTTGTTATAGACATTTGGCAAATCACGAAGAATTTTGGCCCATCTTAAAGCACACGAACTGTACCAAAACTAAAGCTGAATTGTGGAACTAAACTTGACAAAGTTTCATATGGCATTCTGGCCTTATTAAAACTATACCCTTTAACCATTTCTGGACAGTCATGACTCTTCCTGATGGATTTTGTACATGTAATCAAGTAGTAATGTGCTTAACCTTCACAGTCAAAAAGGTATTCCTGACCCCTTATTAAGTCTAGAGCACAAACACATTATTTTGAGTTGCAAGATCTGGTATTTCCAGTTAAAATACAAATCAAACCGAAACCTACATGTTCCGAAGAGTTTATACCTAAACGGAATAAAATGTGACTATGACCACAAACACAGCAGTGTGCAAAATCAATGATGAAATTTCACTACGCGTTTGAAGAACAACATGTTTCTCTTCTTTCCAGACTGCCACTGGCAATCTCTTGCCTCCTCAGGAGCCTGCACAGATGTTAGGGCCCAGAAAAGCTGGCTTCTTAGGTAGCTTTTTGTTTCCAAACATCAGGTTGGGAAAAGAATGACATATTCTTGACATTGCAGGCAGCAGACATCTCTGACTAAGAACATGTAGACTGAAGCTTTATGTTCTCACTTTAGCAAAGTGGGTTAGTGAGTCCAAGCCTGGCATTCCTGCTCGGGGTCCCCTACACAGCATCAAGACCCTCACTGAACATCGTGAATGGGCATCAGCATTGCCACTGCAAAGGGATGTACTCAGTTTCTAAGGCAGACTAGAAACACAGATAACACACTCATTTGACAGATGAGGCCATCCCTCTGACAATTAATACACAGTGTTACATCACCATAAAATAAATCACAATAACAGAAGGAATCAATAGATTCCAATCAGAAGTAATTCTCAGCCCTTTGTTCCTTTGGCTTCTTGTTCCTACTGCTCACACATCCCCTTTGGAACAACTTCTCCAGCTGCCACCTCTGTTGTGTGTTTACAGCTTTTTCTTTTAATACCCACACACACTCTGCTTTCACATCCCCGCTCTGGGCTGGATCCTGGAGTCTGCTTGCCATGATTACAGCTCCTCACTGCTCTGTGCCACTGAGGTTAACAGGCCTCAACACCAGCACAGAGGTTTCAGCGAAGCACAAATTGCAGGATCAAAACTTAAATCACTTGGCATTCTTCTCAGAGAAAGGAAATCTTTCTCCTGTCTCTTTAGGGTTCACCTAGAGTCACCAGAACACTTGTACTGTGAGATTTACGTGAGCCAAGTGGCACCACAAAACATACAAACGCGTCTCCTTCTCTGCAGAGCAGATAAAGATTTTTTTGTGTGTGTGTCTGTGGCTACAGTTGCGAGAACAAAAATGAACCAGCTGACAAGTCCGCAGACCACACTGCCCTCTCTCCAAAAGGAAATGCACCTAACTCACAACTGGCATTTTCTGAATATGAGCAGGAATTTCTTGCATGCTGCTGGGTTTTGCTTGGACCAACGTAAATGCCAAGAAGCAGCCCTCCAACTCACACCTTCAGAAAGTGAATATTAGCAAATATCTTATGGAAAGCATTGTAAACAGCAGGTGACTTACTGCAACCGAAAAAAGGAACAAAATCATTACCTACAGGCTACCCTGTGCTCCTTGGTGCACAACTGCTAAGCTGATCAGCTCGTCTCTGCTGCCTGGGCAAGCCTCAAGGAGTTTAAATACAGCATCTATGTCTACCACTGCTGTGCTAAAGACATTAGGTCCCTATTACACTTGGACCATAAACAAGAATCTAAATACCAAAGTCAAAACCAATTAGCTGTTTGGATGAAAGACAACTTTTTATTTTCTTTCATGAAGTCGCATGCCAATGGTACTGGTATCAGTGTACAAAGTAAGTATATGGATTTTTATCTCGCCAAGGAAGATGTTAACACATCACCATCTCGTTGTCTGGGAAAATTTCTATCTATTTCTGCAGTATTAAAACCAATGAGGTGTAGGAGAGACAACAGGTCTACTGCTCCCAAGTCCTCATGGGACAGTGTAAGATCTCCTTTAAAGCAGTAGTAGATACTTAGACATGCTCTGTACAAAAAAAATAAAGATAATAAAAAAGCTGTATTATTTCATTCATTAGTGATTTAACTCTCTGCACCAGTAAAAAAATCAGCCACCTAAGTTATCTGCATTTAGTCCTGAGATTAAGTTTATTTGTGGTTTTTCATATATCCTTTGCTTTCAATGTCTCCCTACTACAAACCAGACTTGGAATCAGAAATTCCAGCAGCTGGCTCACTTTCACTACTTGTTTTTACAGCTGTTTCAACACTAAGATCATAAAAATAAGTTGCAGAAATATCAGGGTGCTGGCACTGATGCAGAGAACAGTGAGGTGCAAACAGTATGTAAACAACACATGACAAAGTGTGGAATTACATCAACATACTCCAAGTCCTCTTGGTCTCATAAGAAGAGGCAGAAAGCCATGCATTTTCAGCACTAAATGAGAATATTCCTCAAACTCATCTTCTCAACAGGAAACACAATTTGTACTTGCTGCCAGAGTCAACTCTACTGACTTGGCCAGCCTCCAGTTTAGGTAATGACCAGAACTGAATCAATTCCATACAATATATTAATTTGGGGCTGCCTGTGGGCTCACTCTCCTGGGCTTGTCTGGACATCGCGAGTGCAAAGCAAACAAAATGAGAAATGTTCCCTGACACATTGGCTCTGCAACAACAGCTCCTGGTCCATGGAGACCATCACCATCTACCACTGCTGGCCTCAATCCAATCTTTTTCTGGTCCCATAAAGCCACTTGCCTCTCTCACTGGTCTGTCTAGAAGGCAACTAACCGCACTTGTGTTCTCCTTGCCAATGTGGAAGGTCTGTGTTGGCAGCAGGCAAGGCACAGAAAGCAGGGAAGTGTTTCTCCTCAGCTACCACTCACTCAATACTTGAATGATGAAATTGGGCATCTCCCCCGGATCCCAGCATTTTGCCAGGAAATAGTCAGAGAAACCCATTAAAGCACAACAAATCCAGTTACAAGAATAGCCACAGGACTGCATGAAGATGATCTGTTTGGCAAGAAACCCTGGTGGTTTGCAGTCAATGTTTTTCTTCTCACTGAAAGTTCTCATGGCCAAGATAGCACATTTCAAGCATGCAAAACATCAGCAGAGCTCACTTCCAGTAACTCTTCATCTTTGCCACTGCTCAAATGCTGTTCTTTGCAGCCCAATGTCAGCCCACCACAAAATGGATAAAAGTTGGAAGCTGCCAGAGTGCCTGCCCCAGACCCATACTCTTTCAGCCTGTCTCATCTAATTCTCTTCCTCTCACAAAGGAGCAGGCACACACAACACCGCACAGACATGACTTCTCTACACCAAACACATGGACAGATAGGCAGTAAGAGGCTGCAATTTTGCAGCAACAACAGGCTTGGTTATTGATGAACGTATCTGCCAAACACACAAACACATGCAAAATTCATAAAACTCTCTGTGACGTAATGGTGCTATGTAAAACTAGATTAATACTTCAACACTTACACCTCTTTCCAAGTGATGGCCAGTTTTGGGCTCCCTTCTCCTAACAAGTTATACAGAGCATCAGTGCCTGAGTTTATAAGTACCTTTCAGGTTCAGAGTAGCTGCCTTTGACCAGTGAGTTTCCTTTCAATTTATTTTTGATTTAGTCTTGCTGAGTAGCAACTTCTTAAAATCATTTAGTATGTGAAAACACTGTCAGCATTCATCTTGCTTGCAAGACACCCCAAGATACCTGAATATCTTCTGCAACAAAGGCATAAGCTTGTAAGCAACTGCTGCAGGAAGCAGAAGACTGGCCTATTTCCCACCATCAGGATACTTCAAATCAGTTGCTACTCATCTGTTGTGTCAATGGGATATTGCACATGGAAGGAAAAATATGTCAGAGGTAAAAACATACTTAATAAGAGAGCTACCTTTCTGTTTGTGCTTAGCATTTCTACATTGCATGGAGCATGTTTCTGTCACTGCAAGGAGAGATTTCACAGCATTCCTCTCTTGCTTCCAAAACCTGCAGCAGTGCACTTGCCTGTAGCTTTCTGCCACAAACTTTTAGAACAGACATTATAAATTTATCCAAAAGGTTTTCTTAGACATCTACCTGCCAGAACGTTACTGCCACTGCCCTTGGAGCACTGGCAGCAATGTTCCTAGGCACAGATCACCTGGCTGTCCTGCATTACTCACTCTTACTTTTGTCCTAACAGGGACAGCCTGAATATATTTTTCTTGAAAGAATTTTAATTCCAAAGCATAATTACTCCTTAGGCAATAAACTGTGAGAGGTGTTATCAGCAGTCAAACTGCAGGAAGGGGATATTCTTCACTGCCTGGTGCAGCTGAGAGGGAGACATCCATTACTTTTTCAATACATTTTGGGATAGGTTTGAAAACCAAAACCCAATAATTTTGCCAGAAAATTGAGGTCTTGGTCAAATACAACTTTTTAGTACCTCATTCGCATTTTCATGTCAGAATCTTCTAACACATTCTTAGACCAGCCAAACCTTTACAAGCCCACTGTTTTCTTACAGAAATTCAAACACAGCTATAAACAGCCCAAATAAAATGGGACTTGAGGATTTATAAAGAATATAAGAAGACACTCAACTTCCTGTGAATTACAACAGGAATTAGTTAACAAATTTGGTCAGGCACTTTTGAAAACATCCACTTCTGCATATTTATTTTCTTTGATAATGACTAGTGTTAGTAAACATGCACATAGTTTTGTAAAAGCAAAGCAACTGCAGCCTGTTACTGCAGCATCACATCACACTGTCAGATCTGCATTTGGACTGATTTCCACAGCTTTAAACTTTTGCTGCCCTTGCCATTCAGTCCTATTCTGTGAAAATCCACACACCAGCTTTCTCCTTTCTGTGGCAGCAGGAGCCATAACAAAACTGCAAAGCGAAGAGCACTCTGTTGATCACAGATTCTCTCCTGAGACCTAGAAAGAACACTTGGTTCTCACCATCACTTCCTAATCCCACTAACGTTTTTGGGTGGAGATGGACTCCACCTGTAGAAGACTTGTGTAACTGACAGACATTTGCACACAATCTGTCTGGGTATTGTTTCTCTGGTACAGATATACCATACCTGATCTAGCAGTGGCTGCAAAATGTCACAGCACAGGAACGGGTTTTGAAGAACTTCAGCAACAACTTCCAAGGATAACACTATCTCTGTTATGCTTTTTTGCATGCTACCCATTACGTATATATCCCCTCAGCTTTTTCCTCACATAGTAGCACACATTTGCAAAACAAGACTGCTACTACCAAAGCAACTGGAAAACTGAAGGTGTCCCTGTTCATTGCAGAGGGGTTGGAGTAGGTGACCTTTAAAAGGTCCCTCCCAACACAAAACTATTGTATCATTAGAATGGAGTGGTCCTTAACCTGCCAGGTTTCTACCCAGACTCCCATTTCAAGTGTCTTATTCTGCACAACTGGCAATGCTAGAGGTAAACTGCATACAGCAGAAGATCAGCTGTAAGTATCTGCAGAAGCTTAAACTACAGACAAGGCAATAAAGAGCCTCTGATAGCTGAAAGGGTCAAGTGATGCAAAATGGACAAAAAATGCAGTACAGCTGACAAGTCTCAGGAGCTGAAATATTGAGCAGTGAAAAGGTCAGGGAGCAAGTCAAAAGCAGCATCTGGAACAGCTGAAAGGCATTTCAAGTCCCAGATGTCTCTTCCAACCAAAGGGTAACACTGCCTCTGAATATCTGACACTGGAAATACACAAACCCTGTTTACAGCTTCATTCTTTACATGGAGAAAGTAGTCATAAGGACAGCTTAAAAGTAACTTAATTCCCACATGTGAGTGGTGAATACTTCAGCAGATACTGGCTTCACTTACAGAAGAACTGATTAAGAGTTGTGCCCAAGCATGATCTCAACAGATGATATCTCAAAATATAAAAATAATCTCTAGTACCACTCTTTCTTCTCAAAGACTGGTGGCAAAAAACATCTGAGTACAGATGTCAGCATCTGACAGCATCAGCCCTCTGACAGTGAATCACTGAGAATGAAACAAGGCTGAATGCTTTTTTAGGAAATCCAACACAATGGGACTTTCCATGCTGTCCAATTCACAGCAGTTCAGACCTTGCACATTCCTCATAAAACTGATCAAGAGAATTAAGACGTACAAGTGACATTCACTAAATATGCTGCCAAGCAGCAAAAATACATTCCAGTTTGTCTACTGCAGCAAAAGCCTGCTCCCAAATCTGCTGCAGTACTTGCAAATCGAAGGAGCTCACAGGTTCTGCAGAAAGAGTTTGCAGTTGCTGGAGAGTGGGAGGAAGAAAGACAAGTATTTGCTGCCTGCAACACACTTCAAATCCCTCTCTTGGTTGGAGCAAACGTAGTTCCAGCAAAGTCCCAACTTTGGCAAAAAGAGTACTGGCTGGCAACATCTCTCTGGATACTCAGATGTTCAGAGCAGGAGGAACCTCATCTCTGGGTGCCTCTACAGAAGCCTCAGGGGAAACAAAGGAAGGTTCAACCCACCTCAACTCAGCCCACAATGACCTTTAAAGTCTTACATTAGTTCACATTTGATAAACAGAAATCCATGGACTTATTTTGAACGTATTTGCTATGAACATTTCATGCAAAATTACTTCCTCTGCTTTGTTATGCACAATGCAATGTGTCAGCAGAAAGAAGTTCAAGTAATAGCAGCACTTGGTGATCTGCTGTGAGATTCCTCTGAAGCCGATCTCTCTCACTTCCACGTGTTCCCCAGCAGGATCATGGCATCACAGATGTGCATGTGGGAACATCCTGCCCCCAGTGTATCAGAGGAACTGACAGAGTTACAGCCCGTGCCTACACTACATGCAGAATTACCATGCCCGTTTCCCAGCTGTCCTGTGTGCATCCAGAGGAGTACATGGATATTAAGCAGGTATGCACATACTGTACACAGGTAGTGAGCACCCACCCAGCCTCAGAGTACCTTGACACTGTCTCAACTCAAATAAACACAGGCAACTCAGAACCAAAGGCTCAAACTTGGCAACCTCAGAGGTGCATCTGCTTCCATTCCTACTAAACTTAGTACCAGAGCCAAGATTTGTGTCCTCTCTGCGTGCCAACCCCAGCAGGACCTAAACTTTAAATAGACCTACTTTTAAACAGGAATCAGTATAGTTTTAATGCTGTTCAGAAATGTTTTATGTAAATGGTAATTGCCTCTGTCACTTAAAAAGATTAACCATACTGACATAAATTTCCATGCTATAATACTGGAGACAATATAGTCAGATTTTTTAGAAAGCAGATGTGTGTCTTTCCACTGAAAAAGCCAACTCTAAATAAGCACCATTACTTTGCAGTTGACATTTCCATCTTCTGCCTAGGAAAAGCATTAATTCATACTTAAAGAACTAACATTTCATTCTGTAAGACCAAGTTTATATCAGAAAAACAGAGTCCACAATCCTTCCTACGTATTTCAGAAAGCAGCAGTGTGTATGCCATGCCACCTAAATTGTTATAGTAAACGAAAAATTATCATGTATTAGTAAATGAAAAATAACACCACTGTGGTACTGCCCTTTCCAGTAAAGCTCTAAGCAAAGTGAATAGTATCCCTGAATTCCTAAATCAGCACCAACACTATCCTTTGACTCTAAAATGAATTCATATGGGGGAACGGAATAAATTCATGGGGTCCTTACCCTTTAAGAGGTCAGTCTGCGCATGGATGCTAACACCTACTTTTCCAGCTTGTACTAAAGGAACCCTTAATAGCAAAGCCAACTCTGCTGTGTTGCATCCACAGTCTTCACACTCCACCATCATAACTCCTAGTTAAAAGGTAAGCACACCCTCCCTAAAAGCATTTTATGTTCATGTGTCTCTTTCTGGTCACTACTGTGCCATGTGAGCTGAAGGAGAAGCAGAACTAGGGTCAAGAACACTTCAGCAAGTAACTGCTTACCTTCAGTGACCTGAAAGCCAGCTAAAAACTTGTAAGCATCTTTTACTGACATTGCTGCACCCAAAATGAAAAAGGGAAACCCAAGTTATTCACCTAAAAAGATTCAAAACCAGCAAACATGTATACGTTACTTACCTACATAAAACTTAAGGCAAACATTATGTTTAGAGTATTTTTTTTAAAAAAAGCACCAACTAGTAGCAAATAACATTGGGCACTCTCCAGGTTTTAGGCAGGCTACAAAATTAGAAAGTGACATTAACTAGGACTAACACTTCAGAAAACAGATATAAAAGCAAAAGAAAAATAATCCAAAGACAGCAGGTCCTGGATCTGTAGCCCCTTTGAGACTGTGCTGAGCACGTTCATGTTTACAGAGTTCAATTTATTCAATTTATCTAATTTAAGAGAGGCAAGGTACCCTGAGAATATAAATTTCTTCTGCTATGAATGACAGAGGTCATTAACAGCATAAAATAGCATCAAGAACAAACCAGCAAAATCTACCTTTTCTTATTAACTCCCTTCACAGTAAAGAGAGTCTGTGTTTTCTCTAAGTCACTATCTAAAGAGGAGAACATCAGCATGCCCAAGGGAAAGGAGGTTATCACCTGCGGTCAGACAGGCCTTACTATTTCATATTACTGTAGTCAAAACAGCAGAGAAGCCTTGCCACCCATATCCCAAAAATGCCCCATCTCTCCATATGACCATCATGGCTCTGCACTGTTGCTTTCTTGATTTTTTTTGTTCTTTATTTTCACAAAGAAGAAAAGGACACCTTTTTTGCCTTGCTTGTAACCTTCATGTCTTCTGTGACTTGCACCAACACCATCCTGCATTTCAAAAGCAACATGTTTCATCAGTGCAGGAAACCAAATGAAGTTTAAATCAGGGTCTCTCACAAGCTCAAGCAGCTCCTTCTTTGTCAAAACACAAATTGTTTGAGGATTTCTTTTTGCAGAATAAGGTGCATTCTGGAAAGTATGAATTACATGAGCTGACTGCTAAAACAATCAGCACCACGGTTTATTCCATTTGCAAAGCCAGTTCAGTAAAGCTGGGTGAAAGCTACAACTGTGACTTTTATTATTTTACAACTACCAGCTATGGACAATTTTTCCCAAGGAATCATACTCACAACCAATCTCTAGAACAGACACTGCAGAAAAGCCAATGTAAGGCAATTAAATTAATCCAGCCTCCTAGTAACTTCATACTTCCTCTTTATCTTCAACCCTAACTACACCCTTACTTTTTCATCTTACCTTGATCAGATAATTATTTGAAAAATAACTCTGCTCTTCTAAGTTGGAAGGTAAAATCTCTAGGTATCAACCACACAGAAAGCCATTTTTATATAAAGTTGTGTGGTTTATCAGCTTGATCCATCATTCACCCAAATTTAGGAAGCACGTTTAATTAGAACAGATGTAGATGGAATAGGATGCTTCAGATTCTCTTCCAACAGACACATCGGTTCTCAAGACAATATTTCAACCTTTACAAACAGAAAAAGATAATTAACCTTTTAACAAACTAGATTAGCCAGTACAAATAGACAACATTGTAGCAACAGTTGGGTTATCTAGAAAACAAAAAGAACTTCATGCTTTGGGAGTTTGCAGAACAGATGCCCTGATTACCGTCTTGTGACCTGACTTCTCTTCTTATATTAGCTCTGGCAAAGCTTTTCCAATTCTTCACTTTTTTGTTTTCAATTATTCCTTTGTCTTTTTGAAGACATAATACTGCTGGTGCCTCAGAGCTGTTAAGTGTAAACAGCAAGACTCATCAAAAACATTTATTTGACCTTGCATTTCCTAACAAAACAGTCAAATGCCCTGGAAGTTTCCAATAAATAAAAAAATCACTTTATACATACAATTTTCAAGTTGACACAAGGAAAAACAATCCAGCACAAATAACAGATGTCAGACATTGTTTGTGGAAGGCATTCAGCTTCACAGCAATAGGCTGTGCAAAAGGAATCAGGACAAAACACACCAATGCCCACAAGCACCTACACACTTTGCCTCTTAGGATGATGAAATCTGCCACGTGTTTCAGCAAAACAAACAAGAAAATTGCTAATCCAGTTGCTGTTTGTGACTAGGCACTGTAAGAGAGAGCAGCCATCACCCACCTACCTTGTGCACCACGGCGTGCTGAAGAGCCTAAGTATCAGCTACTGAGATATCAACCATCACCAAGTGTCCTAGGCCAGGATCTGGGAGAAAGCTCCAGCAGCAGCAGCTCATTCAGAACAGGTGAGATCCCCACACAAATACCAGCAGCAGGAGCAGGGAAGCAGCAGCAGGGCTCCTCTGCCCTACGCCAAGAGCCAAGTGGAACCACAGCTGAGCCGACGGCTTCGCTGTGGGTTCACTGCTGCCCTCCAGCTCAACCCACACCAAAGGGATACGGACCCAAACCTACAAATAAATAAAAGCAGCTAAACTTGGACACCCCCGCTTTGCACAGACAGAGGAACAACTTCACTGTGATGCTTTCACTCGCAGAGCGCTTGCAGTTATATTTCACCAGGAACTAAAACATGTTTCCAGCATTCCAGCTCTCTGCTAAATTGGATGCAGATGACGAAGGGTTTTTTCCAAACATATGGAAGACAGTGCAGCTGAAATCTCAGCTAGGCCTTGAGAGATCCTGTACATAAGGCATTAAGCTTTCTACAACACACAAGGAATCTAGGCGGCAACTATTATGATTTCATTTCAGAATGTGATTTAAGATGATATTACGAGACACAAATGTTAAAACAAACTATTAAAAGCCTTTCATGTACTCTCAAATAAAGTCAGATGTTCATATGCCATGTATGTATCTGAACAACCTCTGCTTTCAATGGAAGCCTGATCTCCACTTCAAAGGGAGGAAATTAGACAAAAGGAAAAAGAATGTACACCTCTCAGAATTGGAAGCCCCAGGAAACCCAAGACCAAAGGACTAAATCCATCACTTTCCCAACACCCCCAAGACAGACAAGCCTACAAGATGTTTAACCAAAAGAAAAATCAAAAGCACAAGCATTTGCAGTCCTTGCTCTCAGCCACCAGTATATAAACTTTGCTCATTCTATTTTTTGAGTAGTTACAGCATAGCAAAAAACATTTCTGTACATCCACTGCTAATGTAACTTCTGCTTAATGCTGTGAAAAGAAGCCATTCCCTCCACCAAGTGTAGGTGTCTTTCTTGTTTTAATTGCTGTTGCAGGCAGGATGTGTGTTTAATTTTTTCAATATTTAGTCTGTCCTCAAATATTAACAACAGTGACCACCATGACTGAAATCAAAACATTAAAAGAAGATTTAAGTCCCAGCTTCCCATGTTTTTGTCATCCCCCCCCTCCCCTTCTGAAAGTATTTCTACACATTAGAAGTTATTTAATGGTGAACAAATTCTTCTTCTGGTGCTCCATCCTTTGGTACACAGCTTGAGAGGAACTAGTTTTATCTGTAAGCTCTGCAGGAAGTGGTTTTGACACTTGGAAGAAGTAGATTTTTCATGAGATACCTTGCTGTAGTATTTTCTCATTACTTAGAATTTTGTCTATCTGCTCTGAGTTGATGCCTTAGTCCTTACAAAGAATATGTTTGAAACTTCTCCAAAGGAGCAATTATTTCTGCCCTCAGTGGCACAAAAATACTGTGAATAGCTTGAAAGTTCAACCATTACCATTGCACTTTCAAGAACATATTCACTCTGATGCTTGAAGAGTGTCAAATATTTCTTTTCAGACACATATACACTTCACTGGGACAATCCACATGACCAAAACACATTAATATGGCTACTATTACTGGTTTAGCCATTATTAATCCTGTTCACACTGAGACAGATTTCAGACAGCTAATGAAGAAGTTGCGTAAGTTTATTTCCAAAATCCTTGAAAAGTTATCTGTGCATTGCTAACTCTTCCTCCTTCTCAACTCCAATGACAAGGCAGAATTTACTAAATTTGTCTGGAACCTTCACCAAAACTCACTGAAAAATACCGTCAGTTTTAAAGCTAAGTGCAAGACATAGAGAGCTAAATCACCATTAAGTACTTCTACTTAATTTCCATCACTATTATCAGATCTCTGCAGAGACTGTACCAAAGTTACCCCTAGGCTTGAAATTAATCAATGTTTTCTTCTGGCAGAGTAGGAAAAGACCCAGGAAACAGTTTTAATTTTTTTTAAAAAAGACGCCTTTTACTCACTAAGCAAATCATTGAAAAATTACACTTGCAATAATTCACACTATTATTTAAAGCTTGTTCAACAACCTATAAAGTTTAAATATCTTCCTTTTTCTAGCTATTTTTACTAGTTTTATAGAGTGTTTTTGTAGGTTCATTTTGGAAGGGTTTTTTTGAGTTATTCTAAAATCATTTTGAAAAACCAGCATGAATGAAAATGAGGCCTAGGTTCATTTTCTGGATCCAAGAAACTGCAGGTGGAATAGGAGTGTGTGTGACTGATGTCAAAGCATCTCCTTTTGCCCTGCCCCCTCTTCAAACTGTCCTTTTGTAATTTCACCTCAATGTATTTTCTCCTGCTCGAAACTGGCAAATGAACATTCCCTTTATAAATATTTTTGTACAAGGGAAATACATTCCCAGGAACTTACTAGGCAATTACTTGGTTACTCCTCTTTCATGCAGCTCAGTCACAGAGCTTATCCTGCACAAACACCCACACAGGGGATCCAAGCACAACACTGGCACAGCTGTGCTCAGCCCTTCACAGCTCCACACCTGGCTACACAGCACAGAAATGTAAGGGAGGTAGGGCTAAAACTCCACCTGCCCCTCTCAAGCTGTGCCAGGGAAGCTAAAATCAGTCTGCCTTCTGTCCCCACCTCCTAACAGACCTGTACACCAGAAAGGACAGTGTAAGAAAATCATCCTGGGCACTCTAAGTGCTTCATTTCTCCACAAAGGGCAATGAGCTAACAATGCCCCTTTTTGGTAATCAAAAAAAAAAACCTGCCTGCTGTCCCTGCTGTCATTTTCAGTGGCTAGTCCTAAAATAAGAGTAACAATATCTCCCACGGTCATACGTACACAATTTATGGCAGAAAATGGCACAAAAGAAACTGAAGTACAATATATAAAAAAGAAGCAGATATATTTGTCTTGGCAATCACTTAGTAGTAAATTTCTGTATGTGAATTACTGCCAAATCCAGGTACAAGCTCAAGTACACGTAAGAGCTCCTGAGAAGATGAGAAGCATCCTTTTAACACTGTTAAAAGTGCAATTATTATTGCATTCCTACTGAGCCCTAGCAAATTGTGAAGAAACCCCCCCACCTTTCTCAGGTTTTTCTCATCCCAAACTTGAATCCGAGTCCTACTTTTCATTTAACCTCATCATTTCAGATACATTCCATTATCCTCAAAGTGAACACACACTATATTATTTACTACATTAGTTTACAACACGCTCTCAAAATCAAGCAGTGGTTGCACCAGTAGGAAGCCAACAGCATGAAAAAGTGACGCACTTCACAAGAGCTGCCCTGTGCAGGCAGAACTCAACTTCAACTCAGAGCAGATGCTGAGGGGAACCTGACCGTGTCCCTGTGCCACAGTTTATCCTTTGAATTACTCAGTTGTGAAGAACACAAAGTGAAAGGAAAAGAAGAAAACAGATGTTGTCACCACAGCTGATTGACAAAGGAAGGTCTAGACACATCTGGATATCATGAAAGCTAAATATTTTTAACATGACTTCCAGTTCTTCTCTCTGGCAAATACGCATTAGATGTCCTAATACCTAATCCCAAGTTATTTGGACTAGTTTAGAAATACACACCAAAAAAACACAACCACCAGGGAAAAAAAGAGGGGAGGGGAGAAATTTCCTGCTGGAAAAAAATCCCTTGATAAGCAGCACAGTGCACAATGGAATTAAATTCAGAAACAGTTGTAAGATTTCAACACAGCCTTCCAGAACAAAGCTGGTTTTATCATCTTTATTATGGTTCACTGGAGAATTTTACTTTATTTTTCCTGTAAGGAAGGAAGGACATAAGTAGCTCTCACAGCACCATGACATTTCCTGAGAGACTGCCAAGGAAACTGGGGTTTCCCAAAAGACATCTCAAGTCTGGGACCTGGGGGCATCCAGGCATAATTCACCTCATGGTCCAGATTTCCAGAAGAACCTACCATTCAAGCAGCCCATTCAAGTTCAAATCTGCAAAGCAAATCATAACAAGCTGTACTAGCACCCTTGAATAAAAAAAAAGAAGGCTCAGATAGTGGTAATTTGGAAGTGATGAAACAATTTGCAAAGCTAAGATTTTATCACAACAAATATGAATTTTCCCTTCCTATTCTAAGGCAGTGAGGTGATTGCTCTTGGACAGCTTGCCTTTAAGATTTATAATACAATCTGATCCTCATGAGAACTGTAAAAATCACATATGAAGGACAGAATAAACAGAGAAGACACCGCAACTCTGACCTATTTCTTGCAAGATTCACATTTGAAAAATACTATTTACCTTCTCTGCTAAAAACAGCCTGGAATAAATACAGATCTTTTTTCTGCACTAAGTTCCCTAAGAGTGGTAATATATAACAAGCTATTTACAAACTTGCTTTCCAATTCAATATGGAAAATAATATGCCATATCAACACATCAACATCTTGTTTACCAAGTTCCATTCTTCTCCACTGGAAACAACAAAGCCAGCTTGGCAGGCATTCAGGGGAATGGAGATGAGCATTTGGTTGGACTGACACCCTGACAGCCCAGAGCACAGAACATTCCACAAACGTTGCAAGGGTGCAAACAGCAAGGAGCAAAAACAGCTTTAAGAGGAGGGGTGACGTGCAAATCAGTGGCTCAAGAAATACATCAGTAGTACCACTATCAGCAAGAGAAACCAAAGTTTCCCTCCCACAACAAGCCTGAGTGAGCAAATATCCCCTTGTTCAGAGAACAAAAACAAGCACCACCTTTCTGCTGCGCAGCAAAAGCCTCCAAGAGTTCAGTGAGGACTACTCCTCTGAAATCAAATAATTTGTTCAGAGCCAGAAATTCATGTACACCATTCAACACAAATTCAGCTCATCCATGCTGTACACCTGCATCCAAATTTGTACTATAAAAAGGTACCTGAATAGTACTCAAACATTTTTGTTATCCAGATGACAATTCCATAAACCCAAAGCTGACAGTAAAAATTCTACAAACCATCTCACTAATTAACTCCACTCTATGGAAAGAAATCATCCCATTTTTATACTGTTTTGTATCATTATATCACCTACCCTGCACAGGTCAAACCAAAATATTCAAGCACATGAACAAACCTGTGGATATGTGATAGACAAAACAGCAGTAATAAGCATTTTTACCTGTGAGCAATTAAAATAATTTGTATTCCATGAACTGCATGACTTCATTTGCAGGAAGTTTTCCTCTTTCAGTCTGCAGATTGTCACAAACAAGTGGAATTACCATAAAACTGTGTTGCACAATTTTCAACTCACTACTGACTCAATACTCCGACTATTTTACTCTGCTCCCATGGTTCTTCTTTTATTCGTATGTGTTGCCTTTTTTTCTCAGCAATACTTTTTCTGCCTCTTTATTTGGTTTCAGATATTGAGCACAATATAAATGGAAGCTTTCTTTAGGGAAAAATAATCTGAGCTATCAAAAGCCCAGTGCAAATGGATCTTCTGGTCATGAACCAGATCCCTCATGCAAACAGAATGCCAGACAGTGTCAGCAACACTGCAGATAAACAACATCAATACCAAGTCCAATGGTGATAGCTTTTTTTGAAAGAAAGATGTGTCAAGACAAATTGGCAAAATAGCATGGATCGTGGAGCTGCTGCCACCAAACCCTACGGCAGGTCAACATGCTGAACAAGTCCAAAAAAGTGCTGGAGACACATATATCCACACCTAACTGTTCCCAGTTTTCTGCACAGCAGTCACTGGGTTTTATAAGGTCTCTGGCAATTTTTAAGAACCCGTCTGAAAACAAATGTGCCAAACTGCAAAACATCCTGCTACAGAGAGAGGATAGGAGGTGCTCAGTGGAAAAGGCCCACAATTTCACCATACATGAAAAGAGATTCCAAACCTGCTAATGAAATTCTCAGAGCCCTCTCCTGTGTTAAACCTGTGCCCAGTACATCACCTGACTGAACACACACACTAATGAGATATTATTTCTTCTGGTCCATCATACATGGAGTCTGCAATTACAACCAGCTCTCAGGTAGTTACAAACACAAAGGCTCTTGGAAGCTTGTCCTCTGTCATCTGCAGAAGACTTTTTTCATTTGCCAGCCCTTCACACCCACAAACAGGCAAGAATGATAAAAATCTGCCCTTATTACAGTATATTGTATTTAACCATCACACCAGCTTACAAGAGTCTTTTGTACTTTGACAAACTAAAACTTTCCTGATACACAGTTCATCCATTTTAGCTGCAAAAAAAACCACCACAAAACTAGCACTAGTTGCAAAACAACTCTGCAAAAAAACTTAAATTATCCTGAAGATCTTATAATAATTGAGAAGCGACTGAACCCTTCATAACATGGTTATGAACTGTTTTAATGCTTAAGTCTATTTATATGGCTTTTAAAACTTTTCACCATATCCTGAGAACAGGAAACTATGGATGGTTAATTGAAACAATGAGGGACCCATTTTCATCATGGCTCCAAAAAAAGCAGCAGTTTCAAGCTCACCATAACATTTAAGAAAATGCTCAAGGCACTAAAACACTTAAGATCATTTGTAATCACTTTATTTAACTTTCCATTCCTCCATCCCACATGCTCAAATTAATGAAGCATTTCTGTAAAATGCCACCCTGAACCATGCCATGTTTTCCCAAGCTCTACAGCAAGACAAAATACAGTATTTTGCTCGGTTGTGCTTGGTGTTTGTGATCAATAATACTACATTACAGTGTCTGCTGACTGTAGAGAATTTATTTTCTTTCAAGGGAACACTTGCAAACAGTCCACATTTACTATTTCCTTTTCACAAATGCCTTAGGAAGTTTAACAGCACACATTCATGCTACTAAATGACATTGACCATGACAATTCAGAAGAAGCAAAAGCAGTAAGCCAGCTTGAGTAAGGTGAAGTCAAATGGCACAAAAGCTGGGAAAGACATGGAATTACTGATTTTCTACTACCAAGGAGATTCCTGCCCACCTTCACTTCTGCAAATGACATAATTCATAATTCTATTTAAATTTTTCATCTGCATGGACAACCAGAATAACAATTTTTAAAACAGTTCAACAACTACACTTCTTGAGGAGGCAACTTAAAGTGACTTATTTTTCCTATGTTTTTTCCTCCACAATTCATTTTCAGAAGAGAGTTTTGTAGAACCCTATTCTTACACATCATTTTGCAGACAGCCACGTTCACTTATCTCTCTGCAAATCAAGGTAATTTTACAAGATTTTCCCAGAGTAAACTAGCATTGCCTATGGCAGACCAATGGGCGACAAAAGATAACTTGGTAGAAAATTAAGCACTTTTAGACTGTGCATAAGAAAATACATAACGCTAAAAAATATAATGATATGCCAACAAGAATCAATCACAAACATCTGCAAGTCATTTGTTAGCTGATGAAATGGTGCCAAGTCAAACAAAAAAGATTTAATTCACTCATAAAGCCAAATTTAAGCCTAGATGCAACTAGCACAGAAACTGGCAACAACAGATCTAGGACTGTTTTGAGCATCTCTGAGATGAAGCACCTCTGATGCATCTACAAATACACAAAACATTCAACAAAAATCCCTGCCACCTTGTCCATGGACTTTTTACCTGAACAAGAACACTTTGTCAAGGTTATTCAGTCCTGTCTTGTGTAAATGTTTAAAACCAAGGCCTCCTTCCCCATTCTCCACCTCAAGGGAAAGTACTTTGGTATTACTCCCCCATCTCTAGAACACCTACTATGAGAAATTTTTCCATCCTTTATTTACTGATTCACAAAATTCACGTTTATTATGAAAAATGAACAACCATTCTAATGTTACAAAGGAATCCGAAAGGTCTTAATGAGAGATGCTACTTAATAGTAAAGCTTTTTTTTTTATTATTCCAAAGGTAATTTAAACCAATTAAACTGACAGTTTTATTAAAACATATACACTATGTCATACAGTAAATTAAACAGTGCCAGCAAAAAAAATAACACTCAGACCACTCCAAGCCATCAGCAATTTTATCCTGTGCTCTTTTGTCAGGATGGCAAATGAGTATCATCTTAGAATTCTGTAACCTTTTCATGACAACTTGGTAAATACTAACATATTTTCACAAAAGCTTTCAGCTAAACACCCATTTGTTCTGTAGAGATGGAACACCATCTGTAGAGGTGTTTCAGCACTACCATCACCAAAAATATGACAGGTTACAGCTTAAAAACATTCTCCAAAGAGCTCTGTTAAATTTTAATGGCTTGTTAAAGGGGGAAAAATTACAGGATCATGTCCCAGTTTCCACACTACTTTACTTTTTCCTACCTTATTAGCCTTAAAAAAAAATAAATTAAAAAAAATCTGCAAATGACAGACTAGCCAAAAAACAAGTTTCTTTTTGTTCCACTTTCAATGAGTTTCAGAACAAACTATTTGCTCTTATCAGTTTCCAAGCAATGTGTCTAGGCATCCAAGTTAATCAACAAGAACCATTCAAGCCTCTTTGCTTTTAAACATACCCAAACTGAAAAGCTTGTTTAACTGGCCTATTAGGCTCTGTGATTGATTTCTTGACATTTCCAATAAATCATCTTTCTGGTTTTGTGATAAGACTTCAATCCTTCATTGCTTGCAATCTATATATCAGATGCCAAAAAAGCTAAAAGCTACTTCTTCTGGACCTCCAACAGCACATACAGCTTGCTTCTGAGCTCAAGTTCTCATCCTATTTTTTAAACACAGATACTAACTTCACATTAACTTACAGAGGACCTTCCCACCACCAGCTCCACACTAAGTATTTTACAAGTAGGCATCCAAGACTGCTGCACTGTCATGCCATGGACAACACTCAAAATATACTGTCTGAAACTGTCAGCAATCTCTCCATGCAAATCTGCTATTTGATTTTCATGCTTCTAGGAAATTCCCTAATACCTAACAAAGCTCAGTAACACAGTAAAAAGTGTTCCATGAGAGAAAGACATAGATCTAACAAGTAGCATCACGTGAATTTTCTGAGTACAAGACTGCTTTGCATAAAATACTTGCAAACCATCTCTCACCACGGACCTCAGATCCTCAGCTAGAGAAGAATGAACCATATGAGTCAGCACAGAACACGACACTGCACACACATTACTCTCTTTTTCAGGTACCTGACACAGAGGAAACTCGTGACACACACAGTCCAACATGCGGCACCTCCATGACTCAGAAGAAAAATTCTAAACTTTTTCTCCAAGGAGAAAGTAGAAAAAGAAGAGCAGTGATCTTGCAGCTCATATTTTACCCTCCAAAGAGTCATGTTGTATGGAAAGCTGTTGGATATTTTATGGTATTAGTAAATAAGTATTAACTTATGTTAAGAATTAACTTATGTTCATAACTGAGTGGTATCACAGGTCTCAGACACCAAGTTTTGGCTTATTTCTGTACAATAAGACACCCAGCTTCAAGGCACAGGAGGGTATTCAGCTCCTTCACGGTACATCATCGTGCCACAACGGCGAGCTCAGTTACCAGAGCTAGTTTTCCACAGAAGTCTAAGCTCGTGGGACACCAGAGGCTTGACCCAGGTGTGCATTTTGAGCAGCATAACTTCCTACAAAATATCTCTTCTGAGCTATTAACCCTTCCTTCCCCCTCCTAAAAGGCTGCAGGCTTGGTGCACTACCCAGCACCACAGACCTGCCCTAGCCAGACTAGAAATTATTGCCTTTCCTGGATATTTCCACCAGGTAATGGCCAATATTTTTTCACTACTTACTGGACGCCTAAATAATGTACAAAACACTGTGTAGTCATATGTGGACTAACAATACCTATTATGTTGTTTTGGCTAATCTGCCATTTTTTCCAGCAGTCCCTATGAAAGTAAGAAATGGTAAAACTCACGTTTCAGAGCCTTCCTGTGGGTGCTGGGAGATGAACATCTCCAAAGCAGTGTCCCAGGAATAACACCATCAAACATGACACAAACATCTGAAGGGAGCCAGAGAGAATTTAGGATTTTATTTCCAGTGCTGGCAGATGATCACGCCTATGCCCAACTTGCCTTCTGCACTTTCCCAGTTGCCAAGGAAAGGTGTCAGAGGCACATGCATTGTACAGCAGTGCTGCACAGAGGCTTAATCTCGTTACGTGATAAACAGTCTTGTCACTGAATGCGCCACGTGCTGCATGCTCTACTGGCTGCTTTAGTGCTTTCCTGGTGTCAGCTGAGTGCTCTGGGAGCCCAGCCTGACAGCAAGAGGCAAGAATTCAGCATATGGCAATTCAGCATACACTAAACAGGAGACCAGCTGAACACAAGAGACGTGAAGAGTGTGCATGAGAAAGCCCCAAGCTCCCCAGCTCACAGCATCACCATCATCATCACAGCTGTCCCTGCTCACTGCCCACAAGTGTTCCTGTCCCCTCACGCCTGGCACAAGGCAGCATTTCAAGGGACCAACTACTCCCATACAAAGAGCCACTGACCACTGCAAAGGGCAGAGCCAACAACCCCTTCCTGGTGTGGTAAATCCTACCAGTAATACTAGCTGACCAATTCGGGAGCTGAATCACCATGCCAAGAGGCCATAATTCTAACAGCAGTGCTAAAACCTGGAAAATTCTTCAAAAGCAGTGAAGCTGTTAAGAAAGAAAGAAGTCACTATCCCTGAAAGCATTCAAGTAGTGACTGGATGTGGCACTTAGTGCTGTGGTTTAGTCAGCACAGTGGATGGTGTTCAAAAATTGGACTCAGTTATATTGGAGGTCTGTTCCAACCTAAATAGCTCTATGATTCTATTAGACTAATTAATAGTTGACTCATTGCAGGACAATCATCACAGTGAAAATAATGAAGTCCTACGTTGATGTCAATTTTATTTTTATCCTGGCACATTGTAAAATACTTGTAAATATTCCCATGGTTCAGAACTAGACTTACTTTCCCCAGCTTTCCACATATGACAAACAGGCGGGACAGGAAAGGATCTCCCCACTTACTAAGCCCAACTTCTAAAACCCCAGTGAAGCCAGCAACATAGTTACTCTCTGACAGAAAAAGCATCATCAAAACAGCTATTTCAATATTTCCCCTCACCCCCAAGGTAGCAGTCACAAGGCTTCCCAGGAACTCCTCACGCTGTTAGAATTTTTTTCTTTCATTGCAGCACACCCATGGACAGGCTACACTCAGTTAGTCCTTCTCCCCCCAAAATAGTTCTGTTCTCTCCCTGATGTTTACACACCTGACATATTTATATGTAGAGTCTAAGGCTGCTTTCTCATTTTCACAGAATACACAAAGCCAGGTCTGAACTTCTCTGAAGAAAGAGGACTCGAGCATGGCTGGTGAAGTCTAGGCAGCAGCCATCACGCACATACCAGGTTACGTGGAAAACTAAATAGCCCAAAAGCACCAAGTCTCATATGCTTACAGACAGATATTTATTGTTTTTCATAGGTTTTCATTACTCAAAAACACTACTTACAACGTGTGCCTTCTTAGAGCTTCTTCCTGTTTACTCAGTCGTGAACCCCAAGAAAAAAACCCCACCTAAGAAAGCTGCTGGCATCAAGACATAGATTTCTATTTATACAAATATGTATTTTCCTAAATATAATTCATTAAACATTTCTGGGGGATGTGGTTAACTGATTCCAGTTTGAGCCCTGTATTCTCCTAGGAGGAGAAGGTGAAACCCGTTCATGACGGCAAAACACCAACATGCATCAAATGTTAATAATGTTTTACATTTCAATTAATTTATTGACTTCTAAAGAATTTTTACTTGAGCTGTACTTAAAATATCACCTTCAAGACTTCCCACTGTCATATATCAGAACTGTACTTGCTTTTTTCAGAGCAGTGAGCAAACGCATCTTCCATATGAACAGTTACTCCTCAATCTTTCAATCAGTTATTGACTGGGGGGGTGGGGATGTTTTCATTCCAAAATTTCACTTCTAGCCACAGGGCAGAGCTCTGTCAGAACATATTTTATGACCAGTACATTTCCTATTTGCTAAAATGAACAAAATAGACATTGAAGTTGGGTCCATTTGGGTTCCAGCAATGTTTTAAGATCCCAAATTACCCGAAGCAGATTCTTACTCTCAAAGTCTATTTGCAAAGCTCCCATTTTAGGATACTTCATTCAGCTCTGCAGAGCCTAAGTAGGCTTTAGAATTGGCAAACAAAGTAAGAATTCACAGTCATTTTGAAAGAACGTAAATAATTATGTCCAAACTAAGAGGTATTGCATTTTCTCTCTCCTTCTCCAGGCAGACCCCTTAACATTCTGCCTCGGTTTGCTTACTTAGGAGAAATTTAAAAAAAAAAAAAAAAAAAAAAAAAACAGCAAGAAAGAAGAAAAAGAAGAAACATCTGTGGGAACAGCTGCACAAATATTGCAACTGCCAGAGGAATTATTTCTTTCTAGCATCCAGGATTTCTGAGTTTGTGTGTTGCAACACTTAGTAGTGGATAATCACAGTGACTATCCATGCATGTGACACACAATTTTGATCTCAATCACGGATAAGAGGCAAGAGCTCAACACCAGCCCACCACAGACATACAAACACACACAGAAAAACAACCAGAAACCCAAACTCTTCAAAGAATTGTCCAGAGGCTCCACAACAAAAAAAACTTACACAGCAAGTAGGCTGCTTGCTCCAACTTCTGGACAATCAAAATTCCACAGTAGCTAATTTATAATTATAAGCAAAGGTACAACACAGCTTTTCCCTTCATCTTTTTCTCACCTTTAACACTAAGACCCCAAATTACTCAGAACACTTTCCAAGGCAACAGTCTGAAATAAAGGCAATGATGTCACTAAATAAACAAGATTTCCAGAAGTCTGTCTTCATCTCCTAGATACATGTCTGTGTTCATATACTTGTCTTTGAACTGCAGCAATCTGTTATGCTCCAACAGGAAGGATTAAAAATGAGTTTTATCATGTTCTGTGCTATATATTGATAACTGCACAATTCTTATTTCTCAGTCCATGACTAAGTAGGTAAGGCAAATATGATTAAAACTCCATTACAGTAATAAGCAGTTAAATTGAAATCACTAAATACACACAGCAACAAGATCTTGAAGCTACTGTACAATGAACAGTTTGTTTAGGAATTACTGAAACTTTTTCCCCCCTCCAAAATACTGAAAGAATTATCAACCAAAATGGCCACGGAGGGAAGTCACCTCACCCAGCTAATCCACAGAGCAGGATTTGAAGAATGAGAAGCAAAGTTAATTGCCTGTAGCCTCTGCATCATTTTTCTTTCTCAAGAAACTCAAGAGGGGCCTTAAACATACTTTAAGTCACCCTTGACTGTAGCACTCTCCCATTTGCTAAACAGTCCTTTAGCACACTGGGATTGCTGCAGCAGGGCAGCACTTGAGCTTCTTCATCTTCCACCGCTACACAGTCAGCTGTCAAGCTGGGTACACAGGGAAAGCCTTATTTCACTGAGCTCCAGCAGGCTTCAGGGGGTCTCTGCTCCACTTGAATTTATATGATCCATTGTTATTCATTCTCTAAAGTCTCATCCTGTAGACCATGACTACACATTCCCACAGCACTGCCTGGAAACAAAATGGTGATGAATCTTTTTGCTTTTAATTTTTAAAGATCAACTTGTTTTCCACCAGCACCTCTTATCCTTCCTTGTATCCGCACATTTCTAGCTGCAGAAAGCAGCCCTTCATGATCTCCTGTGGTCATTCAGCTCCTTTTTGTCAAGCCACAAACAGAGTATCAGATCTTTTTTCCCCGCATATAAGTAATACTAAAACAGAGGGTCAAAACTGAACTAACAGATGGTTACAGTGGGACAGAAAAAGCCCATCCAGCCCAGCATCCCATCTCCAACTGTGACTGAAGTAAAACCTCAAGCAAACAGGATAGCTAAGACAACCAAGAAGCAATACTTTGGGCTAGCTACCCCTTAAAACTGGGTTTTCCTTTTACTAACCCCTACACTGCAAATACTTATTAATTACACCTTACTTACATCTTGTGCACAGTATTACTGCCTTTCATTTGTTTTGAGCCTGCCACCATCACGCCTGGACACACCCTGGGACTTCTCTACTAAAAATAAGTGAGGAAGAAGAAGTCTGTTTACCCTTTTCTGGCCACTCGTTAGTGACGTTTTCTCAGTCATCTCATCTCCAGGCGGAAAAGTTTCTTCCTGCTGCACTGTTTTTTCACAGAAGCTGTGCTGTCCTTGACCATTCTTTTCATTCTTTTTAAGACCTTTTCCAGCTTCAGCTGCCAATTACTAGAACCTTCCTCCCCTGATCTCACCTCTATCCTCCTTCCCATTTTTCTTCTCACAGCACAGCATGTGGTAGCTGGGGGAGGTCGAAGATACAGCTATAGAAAGACAGCTTATGGAAAATCCAGGGTGCTGTTGCCAGAGCTGAGGTCGAGTCAACCAAGCAAGGATTAACTGGAAGGGTACTTTCTCTGCCTGGAGCATTCTGCCTGCACCTGGAAAGCAGTAAGATCCCTCTAGATATCACTAATTGGGAGAACAAACCATGCCTTTATTTTTGATTAGTGCAGTCTGGGCCAAAATGTGTTGGCTATTTCCTTATTTTGAGCCATTTCTCTGTTTTGCAAGGAGGCAAATTGCTGGGTTTTACTAACACATCATGATTGTTCAATTTGACAGGCCAAGAACACCAGTCCACTTGAAATTTAAGTTCTGTTTTCTTTTCTTTGTTAATTAACAAATTGCTGTTCTAAAAGCAAAGGTAAATGTGGGAAAAGATCCATGGGAACACACCAACAACTACTTGGAAATAACACACATGAAAAATGTCTTCGCTAAGAAGCTACTAATCATAATTGTGACTACACAAAATCACACAAAACTCAGTATAGGAAATGAAAGGTATTTCATGACAAGAAACTATACACTTGGCCAAGGAATTCAACATGTGCTGAGGTTTGTCTCACTGAGCAATGGAGCATGAGAGCCCCTCCAAACCAACAAGTACAACAGTAAACAAGAGAAGTTTGTTAAAGTTAATAGCAATGAGCTGGTGTGTTCCTGCAAGACCCCTGGCTTGATGGTGCATGACATTTTCATTAGAAAAGCCCAATGAAACTAGAGCTGAGCCAAGCAGACAAAATTAATTCAAACATTTAACAGACAAGTCAAAGACCATGACCGTAAACAAAAAAAAGCACCACACCGCAGGTGGCTTCGAGTCTCCAAGCAATTATCTTGTTTTGCAGTGTAACCAATGACTCGGAAGAAAAACGAAGGAAAAAAAAGAAAAAGATCATGAGTGCAAAGTTGTGCAGGTGACAAATACCAAAGAAGCTGTTAATTACAAAGAGGAAAGGCCACTGACAGTCTGTCTGTCTGTGCACCAGTCTGTGTCTCCTTGTTCAGCAGGTGCTCAAGTTGGGAAGAACTGACAGTACCCAAGAGCATCTTCTCTGGAAACCATTTTAAAAAATGTTGGAATAGAGAAAGGGAGAAGAAAATTAAGAAATTAAGAAACTGTATATTTCACTTTTAAAAAGAGAAGGTAAAGAATAAAATAGTATTAAAAATAGTATTCTCTCTCTCTAGAGAAAGTAGAAATTTGGACAGAGAAGGCTATTAAACATACAAAGAGCTAATAAGAACCAGAGCTAACGAAGCTGGTGGTCAAAAACACAAAGTGAAGCTGACTGATGATAATTACACCAAATGAATATATATACTGGAGAGTCTACCAAAAGACTGTGTTGGCAAAACAAGGTATTCTTCACAACTAAATGATCTAGCTTATAATGGAAGCTAATCAAGGCCTATTACGGTTTATTCTGGATCCATAATCAATTAAATACAAAATCAACTTACAGCTTCACTCCAGTGCTTACCATACCCACTTTCATCACCCAAATGTAACTAGCAAAATGGTGAAGCAGAAGAGTCAGGAAACGTACAAGAAGTTGCTATGCTGCTGAAGCACATCCATCTTTGACATGCCTGGTATTTTCATGTATTTTTGAGTGCTTTCAATTAAAAAAAAACTACAACTTAATCAAGATTTTTCTAAATAAATGCAGGCAACAACTATAAAAATCAATGCTAACTTGAAATCCTTTCTTTAGCACAATAATAGAAACTAACATACTAAATCCTATCACTCACACTTTTCTACAGTCTTACATGAAGGAAGACAATCTAAGCTGGAAATTTGGCCTCTACTGCCTTTTTAAGTTTCTCCCAAAACTGGCAGCAGAGTAGCAAATATCATTAAAAGCTCCATGTTTCCTTACCATCCAACATTATCAGGCACTCACCTTACCTGGAGTCTTGGACATAACAGAACGCCAAGTTCCAGACTTGGAACTGTACCAGATACACTCCTGCCATGTTTCTCTTGGTTTACAACACCAAAAGAAGACAACCTTTTGTTTTTCTTCCTGGCTGAAAGCTAACATGCACTCATCCTCAGAATAGTGTACAACACAAATGCCATCCCAATATGATGAAATATAACACTCTGTTCCAGGAGATTATTTTAAAATAAAAATTGTATCAAGCATTCCCTCTGTCCAATACAGAGAAAGCCACTTATTAGCTCCAGGAATGAAACATACTTCCAAAGGCCATCAGATCACAATAAACACAAAAAAAAGTCTACACAGAAGACAGCTGAAAGTTGGCAGATGCAAATCACTTCAAACTACCCACCATGAATTTCAACTCCTTTTTTCTTCTTCTGCCTGGTACGCTTCAAAAAAAACACCAAAATTTTGAATCAAGCAGCTAGATATGATTGTGTGCTACAGCTGCACATGGAGGTCACAGAGGGTTTTGATTCTGGCTGCTTCAGAAAATATGACCTTATCAGCACTTCACACTATTATCTGGTCCATTTCTTAAAGGGATCCTGATTTTTGCCTTTCTAAACTCCATCTTCAGAAAAATGAACCTAGCTACAGAACCACTAATAGAAGTGATCTTTATGAACCAGTCTGCAAACCCAGGAGAGGCATACGTCAAAGGAACAACCCACAGCCTCCCTCTCACCTGACCCCAGCAGCACATCGCCCTACAATGCAAAAGAAGTCATGCCTTCCACACAAAATCATGTTTTCAGTTGAATTTTCTACACGGCCTTATATTTTTTACTGAATTACCATGTTGTTTGCTGGGTTTTTTGGTTTTTTGTTTTTTTGTTTTTTTGTTTTTTTGTTTTTTTGTTTTTTTGTTTTTTTGTTTTTTTGTTTTTTTTTTTTGTTGTTGTTGTTGGTTTTTTTTTTGTTTGATTTGGTATTTTTGGGATGGGCACCCCATTTATTCCAAACTAAACCTAGTTAGTTTCATCAAAGACTGAAAGTCAAGGACAGGAGAAGAAAAATGCAGCTGAGAGACAGGACAACAATGAAAGAAGAGACAGTCTAATAACTTTAGACACCATGCACAAGGAAACCAGCTTTAAGCACATTTATTTTTAACATTAAGTCACTCTATCACGCACTAGAAGATGTCTTTTGCAATAACAAAACCTGCCATGACATGAAAATTTCATGTTTCCAGGGACTGGAAACAGGCACTTGACTCTCAATCCTTCCTTCTCTTTACCTCTGCCTGTAACTCTCCATGTCTTCTGTGACTATGAGATTCCACTTAAATGATTTTTAGCTAGGACAAGACATTTTGCTCCTCGTACTGCTCAGTTCCACTCCCTTAATTCTTACCTCAGAAGGAATCCTGAATGTACAAAAGTTACTGTCACCTCCTAGGTACAGAACTACTGTGCAACAGAAGAACTTAACAGCATCAAATACCTGCTGATCTAAGAGTTATTATCATCCTCTCTCAGCAACCATGCTACTGGACAAACAGAATTCAGCTTAACATTAGATAAATTAGATTAGTGACTTCAGTGTTATGAAGTCACTGTGCTACACAGGAAATTTGTTTTCTTATTTCTGCCTATACAGGACAAAGGTACCCATCTAAAAAAAAAACCCACTGTTTACTTCCAGTCATCTGTTGCAAAAGTTTTTCTAACATCAAACAATAATTATTTAATGCTCTCCACCCTGTTGGAAGGAGAAAACTCCCAAACTGACAACATCCATGCATATTGCTGTAAAGGAAGATAGAGACAAATACCACCTTCAATTTCCTTCTCATAGAAGGAAAAAGACAAGACAGCTACTCCCTTATGTTAAAAACAAACCTGCTCAGTGGCTCTAAAAATCCATAGAATACAGTAATCACGAAGGAGTTAGGCAAAGTCTTCATTTCAGAGTCTGTCCCAATGAGGACCTTATCCATCAAATCCTTCAACAAATACTTACGTAGAAGGAGAAAGGTTTTAACACAACCATTACAAACGCAAAACTGCAGAAAGCACAAAAGGGTTTGATTTATATTCAAGTCAACAAGTAGTCAGATAACCCACACACAGCCTGTACCCCTGAAACCAACAAAACCGGACCCTGCTAGGAAGCACTCAGCACTGGTAAGAAGAGCACGGAGAGATGCCTACACGCACGGAGAGCAGACAAGAGCAGCAGGCTCACACACCCTCAGCCGCTGCACGGCGGCCCGGCCGGCAGCAGTGCCCGCTCCGGCGCAGAGCCCGGCTCTGTCCCGCGCTCCCGGCGGTACTCACCCGGCGCCGCCCTCACGCAGGGCCGCCCCGCTCCCCCATACACGCGGCGGCGGCTCGGGGCACGCTCGGCACCGGCTGATTTCAGCCCGGCTGCGCTCACAAGTTTCTTCTCCTGCCCCCTCCCTCAGCCGCTCAGGCGACCTGTGCGCAGGCGGGGCTGCCAGCACCAGCACCAGCACCATCCCACGGGGGCTGCCGCGATGCCCCGGGAGCCGCGCCGGGGGCAGCCCGCGGCGGCGTGTGAGGGTGATGGATAATGTGCGATGTGCTGTGTGCGCCGGCCGAGGGGCCGGGGCGGCCCCGCAGGGCCAGCCCCCGCGTTTCGGGTTTCACGGGCAGCTGGCAGCCCCGGGGCGCGCCGCCGGCTGCGCTGCTGGAGGAACGCGCCCGCCTTCCCAGACGCTCTGGGAATGCCAGCGCCGGGACACCCGCCGGGAGCCATCCGGGCTCCCTGCTGTCCCCCTAACCCTGCCACGCTCCAAGGGGACGCACGGACAACCCGAGGTCTTGCGCAGAGTTTTGCCGCCCCCTCTCCTTTCTCCTTTGTGCCTGTGGTGCAGCAGTCGAGTGAACACAGTCCGAGCAGCCCCGAGTCATCCACTTCCAACAGCACCTCTGCAACTAAGCACGGCTTAGCTCTCTTAAGAAGGACTCGGGATTTTACCCATCCGTGGGCCTGCACAACGAGGGTCCAAATGCCCAGCTCTGACTCAAGCGCACAGCAGAAATCGGGGGATTAGGATGGAAACCGCAGCCCTGATGGGGTTTCGGGAGTTGCTGTCCGCTCCCTGGATAGCAGGAGTGATGCCTTCTCCCGGTGACTCAGGAATCATGGGGCTGCACTCTGCTTTTCTCCATACTGAGGGCAGTGAATGACATGGAACCTCCGTCCTCCCTTCCACCACACCACAGTATTCGTTTCGGTGGAAACAGCCACTCTCGGAACACCCTAGATGCTGTGTTTCCTGGTCTCTTCTTTCAGATCCCCATCACGAGACAAAAAGCAGTTTCTAATACAATACCACCATGAGATCATAAGAAAAAAGTTGCTAATAATGATAGTTGAAGATGGCACAGCATCGCATTTTGAAGCTCAAGGGTTCAGCTGACGGTACACACTAAGAGCAAAATCTTGCAATTTTCAGCTACACATACCAGGTACATGGTGTTCCTCTAATGGCTGGAGCTGGAAGATCTGTAGAAGCTAGAAAAAAGTTTAGCATGAGAATCTCAGTATCTGATGAGTGCAGCTTGGACAAATGTAGATGCACTCCCACCAACTTCCCTCCAATGACCCATTTCTCACAATTCTGTTTGCTGGTTCCAGCTCCACCCAATGTGAAAGCACTAAAAAATCCTCAGTATCACAAGAATAGGTACAACCTTTTGAAAGCAGTTTTCTGATTTATTCTTCACATTCATCAGGTTTTTCAATAGATGAGGTCTGAAGAATATTTACGTAGTGTAGCAGGTGACATGTCATAGCTTGCAGCAGTGATAAATGGGATACCACTGGACTGGAGAAGCTTCTACTTTTAACAGAAACAAAATAATTCAGGTACCTGGTTATCCATCCTAAATCAAACCTCTGAACTCTGCTTGTCACTAATGCTACAGGAAGAGCTGGGGCCTGCAGCAGTCAGTATCACTACATTTACGAAGGGGAATACCCAAGACGCTTTCCTCAGCTTCCCAGCTTCTTGCGAGATAACCAGCCAGAAAAGAGGACTAAGCAAGCCATTAAGCATGAGGGCTGGTCCTGCTCCTGGCTCTGGAAAAGAAATCCACAGAGACAAAGCAAGGAGGAGGCAGAGTAAGCTCATTGCTGTGATCTCCCTGCCAAATGGAGAGATTTGGCTAGCAGAGGTTCTCAGCATCTGGAACAGCATGCTGCACCCCACCAAAATTCAGCTGCTCCCAGGAGCCATAGCAGTTTGAAGAAACTACTGAGTCTTGCTGACTCTCTGCCAGTGTAATTTTTCAAGAATAAACAGGGTGTATCATACATGGCTGCTCAGGAAGGGAAAATAAATGTGCACAAACTTTAGATGGTGAGGAGGACAGAATTTAACACATGCACAGCAGGACACCTATGCTGGCCTTCAGTTTGCTTGGCTGCCAAATTCAGGCTCAGAGGGAGAACAGCCAGAATGACACACTAGAAAAAACATTTTTTAGTGGGCTGGAAAGGCTTCCACCATAAAGGACCATGGCTGCTCTGATGAGGGGCCTGTATGTATGGCAGCCTTACTTTATGCATCACTTTTATCAACATTATACAAACATTTAACCCAGGCACTTCTGTAAGTTTTATCTTTGCAGCTCTGCCTTTATCTGAACAACAGCCATATTAAGACACAAGACCTCTTGTTTAAATTATAGGAAATTACTGTTCTGTTACTGTGCTGTTCTCTTAAGAGAGAAGTAACCCCAGGGAAATTTCCAGCTACTGTAGAGAAAGGAGAGTGGTACAATGCACTTCCTAAGCACAGGGACACACAGGAAGCAAGCTGCAGGGCAAACTGGAACTGCTGGCTGCAGCACTGGGTAAACAGTGAGTAAACCCCCTGGTCCTGGGCCAGACCTGCTCCTGCAGGCAGCTCACAGCCTTGTGCCCTCAATGCAGGTGCTTTCAAAAGCTGAGCTGCAGAGCCACTCGCGTCCTTGAACAACTGCACATGTGAAGTCTGGCTATCAATACAAAATAACAAACAATAACAATGAGGAGACTCTTTGTAATCAACTCTCCTTCCTTACTTGCCTTATGGGTCCTCACTTGTTCCTGTTCTTTCTCTCTGTTTATGGTTTGCTAGCTGGTACCCTTCTAAAGTTGAGGTTTAGAGCATAAATCAGTTCATATTTGCAGTTTTATGGGCATTGAAATAATTCAGCCTGAGCTGTCTTTCTTACGTGTGCATCATCAATATCCAGTTGTTCATTAGCTATGTTAGGAAAAAAAACCAGTAGGAGCAGGCCTATAACTGGAAACAGCTTATCCAACTCTATACAGTGCACAATTTAAGGCAAAGAAAAGCCTGTTTGGGTGCCAGTAGGTACCAGCTCATGTCAGAACTGCTTTGATATAACTCCTTAGGTACCAAACCTAAAACTGAGACACTTCAGAGGCTTGACCTTTGCATGGCAGGGAGCTAAGATTTTGAATCTTTGCCTCTGGAAGAACAACACATTGGGTTTTTTTCCAGAACATTTAATGACAAAAACTAGAAACACTTTACCAATCAAACAGGAAGGAGAAAATCTGCATTTGTCACAGACAGTTTGGCCCTGCTCAGGCATGGAATACCCTTGGCCAAGTGCAAGCAGTTCCAAAGGTAATTCCTTTGCTCTGGGCAAGCATGTTCCTAAGACAAGTATCCATATAAACATACATATACACACTCTTTGGAACACAATTTCTCTGCAGACATCTGCAGTCTGGTGAGCAAAGCAGGCAAAAGTCTAAGAAAACCACCACTTTTTTTTTTCAATGTAACTAAACCCAGAAGGCATCTGCTGCCCCTGCAGATTCTGTTGTCTAATACCAACAGAGAAGACTGTACTAAATTCACTTTACTTTTCAGGAAATATCTTCTCATCCTATTCTCATTGGTTATGTTCTTCAATAGAACAAGCTGGACAATTGTTTCCTATTCTCATTTTCATGGAAATCAATTCACCTTATTAACTCAGACACAAACTCTGTCATATTTCCCCAGTGCCTGGATTATTTTGGAAGAGGCAATATTTTTTTAACACTAGTGTTTTAACTTTTGTTGGATATTTTTGAGTACTGGCTTACCACTATTTCCTTTGTTTATCCAATGGTACAGCTGACAATACAGAAAGAACTGGAATTTCAAACAGCAAGTGTCATCAAAATTTAAGGCCACAAGGTAGAAAACACAACTATAGCTCACTCTATAAATATACTCTTCTATCTTTAGTCCTCAGCAAGAAAAGGACAAGCCACACTGAGAATTAAGAGACAGCACCCAGAATAGTGGCTTAAATCTTTACTGTTTCCCTAGGGACAGATTCTGCAAGATGTTTCACAAATGAGTAAAGCTGCTTACACTGACAGTCATAAAGCACAGACATGCAAGTCCTCAGAGACCAAAACCTTACATGTTGAAAATGGTTTGAAAAGTGTTAAGTTCTTCCTTCCACATACAGAAAACTTCTACTCATCAAAGTCATCAGGAATGTTTCAATAATTTCTGGGTCTTCAAATCTATCAAAAACCTACCTGTCCAGCTGAGAATCATTTTATCTCAAATAACCCATGGGCATCCTGCCATTTACATTCCACTTTCCCAGCTGCAGCAAACTATTCCTTACCAGACTGTAGATTTTCTGCTTGCCCTGCCATATAACTTGCTCCATCCCTGTGCTTGGCAACTGAACCTCACATACAACAATAGTTGCACTCAATATCATAATTCCTAGCTACATGTTTTCTTTTCCAGTCTGAATAACTGGGACTAATGTAGAACTCTTAAGATGTGTGTGTCATACATCAAATCCCAAGAAATTGTGATAATACTCTTTTTTTTTTTTTTTTTTTTAAAAAAAAAGGCCTTTCATCACTTATCTCTCTCTCTTTCTGTGCAAGTGCTCAGAGTAACCTCATGTTTAGGTTGGAAGTCAGTATTCAGCAGAGAATTTCTCCTCCTCTTATAAGAGTCCAAACAATTTTATCTGGTCTGCTTCCTTCAAGTTCAGATTGTTGAGTCTAGAGTTGTACTAAAATTATTATGAAAAACAAAGCAAGGTTATTCTGGACACACAGAAGGAAGCTGATTCCTGACTGAGGAAAAGACAGTCACCCATGTAATATGTTTTTCAAATTATACTATTTCCTTAGAACTGAGAAAGCATTAGAAGGCACAGAATAGAGCTTTAGTAGATAAAATGATGATAAACCATGGCAAAAGGATACAGAAATGTAGCAACAAGACAACCAAGATCAGGAACATCAACACAAGGTTTAAACTAATGTTTTTGTTAAAGCACTCACTCACTACAAGACTTGACTCTTTCACAAGGCTGTTGCCAGGATCTCAGATTAGATTACACCACTTGGCTTTGATTTCCTAAACATCTTCCAGTTTTTCTCCAAGATTACTTTGGAATTAGCCCTTACAAGTATAAACACACTATTCTTTCCCAGCTATAAAACAAATTTCATTTTGACTCACAGGACAGGCAGATGGTAACTGACCTTGTGTCTTTGGTCAGAAGCACAGAACACAAGCAAATATATCCTTACCTGCTGCCATCCCTTGTAGGAAGAAATAAAAATAAATAAAAACCTTTCTAATGTAGTCATTCCATTAGTAAATCTTGATTTACTATTACAGGACACAGCTCAAAGCAGCAAATTCTGGATCATGTTTGCACAGGACAGTTTAGAACTGAAAGTTTTACTTCTGGTCCTTTCTATTCAGAGAGTAAAACCCACAAATATACAAATATAATGTGTGTTTTCTTCCAAATTTGACAATAGGCATTTTGCAGAGTAATTGGTGCCGTGCAAAAATAATGTTGAGGTTTTTTTAAAGTAAGTTTAAAAAACCCAAATAATGGGATCTTCCTCGAAGCTGGAATTCATATGGAAATAAAAGGGGTTTTGCCTGTACCTCTTGGGAACACTGACATTGCAAAACAAAATTTCTTTCCCTTAAAAATGAATAACTACACTTACATTCTATGATACAGAAAACTCCTCAGTTGTCTATTTAGCAGCTGGAGCAGCCAGGATGAAATAAGCAAACCCAAAAATACTGAGTCAGGGTTAATTTTTGGTGATGCACTTAAAATATATATACACAAGAATGCAAGTAGAACTTAAATTAGAGTTATGTTCCGCTATCTGATGTTTAAATGCATAGTCTCACCTTCTACTCAAAAATGCAGACTCTGAGCAACTTTGCTCTCATAAGCAACATAGCAGCAGCCGCAGCAGAAAACTAGTAGGAAAAAAACAGTAGAAAGTAAGCAGTAGGGGAAAAAAGAAACAAGCCCTCAGAGCTCAGAGGAATTTACCATTAGCCAAGCAATCTTCTCAAGTCACTGAGAAGTGCATGTTCCTCTTCATCAGTAAACAGGAGCTCCAGTTTATGTGGCCTCTCAATAGGCTGGATGGAAAAACAGAAACAGCCACTCCATAAAGCAGCAGTACATTTACAAGGGAAAAACAGCAGCCCACGGTGAACCTGGAATAACACACAGGGATGACTGCATCAAATGTGATGAATTTAACAGTTAAGGCAGCAGGTAAAGAATTCAGAAAACCCTAAACAATGAAATTATGTGCCACTGTGTCTGTGCTTTGCAATTCCCATGATTTCTAACAAGCTGTCTGCACGCCCAGTGCAGGGGACACTCATTCACCTGTCAAGGCTGATCTCTGAGGAGAAATATGAAAACACCACAGAGCATATCCTCCTCAGGCGACCATGTTCTCATTCCTATGCTTTCTTGTAACAAAAAGCCTGTGTAAAATGTACAGGTACAGTTATTGCAGAAGGCAGAATTTGTGTCCATTTAAAAACGCTCAAGCCCATATCTATCACAGCAATTACTTCTGCTGACAGCTGCAGGCAGACATCACCCTCTGAGTCAGTCACTGCTACATTAGATTGGTAAAGAATGAGCACAGAGGGGTAGGAAGTCAGTGTCTCAAACAATCTGCACTAGGAAATGTCTGTATTTTTTTAGTTGAGAAAACCAATACAACCGTTGCATTATATTTTACCCTGGTGGCATGTGAGAAGGGAGATCTAACAAAACCCATGTTTAATGCCAGCACAGATTCCCAGAGGTCAGTCCCAGCCTCTTGGACTTAAGCTCTGAAGTGACAAGCTCCACTGCATGAACTGCATCATTTAAGGTGCAAAGGGCAACAGAGGTAAGATGAACATAACCAGAAAAAAAAAAAACAAGAGAGCAAAAACTGAAGATAATTCTTACCCAATTTGTCAACAAAACACTCTCCTGCACAAGACAACAGACTTAGTCACCAGGGAGAAATTAGAAATTTTGCTCTAGAAGACTTGGATAAGGCAGTAAAAAACCTGACAAATAGTTTTTTGAGTCAGCTTTCATTAGTGAGCAAAAGCAGGAGTGATGAAAACAAATTACTCTGTTCCATATTACCAAAGGATTATTTTGAAGAGTGATTCAAAAGGGAGCACTAAAATATCTTGAATTCATCCAATAAAGTTGTTTGTCAAGACTGGTACTATCAGGACTTGCACAAGGCCTTAAAAATGGAGCATACCATTTCCCAAACCATGGAAATCTCACCTTTTCTCAGACATTCTTCCAGGTGCAAGTATCCTTTCTAGTCCAGGTGATGATCCTTTCTGCATCATCATGATACCAATTGTCACAGCCTCGGTGTCTTGAATATATGATACTTGCACAAAATCTGGACCTCCTATCACCAACACATTGTATATCAGGGGAACCTCAGTCCTTTGGTAAATCCACAGATTATTTTCTTGCAGGACATTGCCTGCAATATCTGTGTTCTGCAATAATTGAAGTCTGGTCCTGGAATATCTATCAGCACTTCCTTCAAGGACAGATATAAGTAGGCTGTGTCAGTGGCTGAATAACACCCAGAATCTTACTACTGCACCAAATGTTTCCAGGTAAGTTATCATTTCCTACCTCTCTGAATAGCTTACCCTGTCAGTGTGCCATTGACTAATATATCATGATGTGTTAACATTACTGATTGGCATCTGCAGTGCACAATATTTATTTCATCTTAATCCTTCCAGGAGACTCACCATTTCTGTTAGTGTTGTGATGCATTATTATTATCCTAGCACTGAAAATGCTTTTATTAAGGCTGCTGTTGCTTTCTTTCATTTTGCTTTTTAAAGTTTTATTTTATTGGTGATATCAGTAACTGGCTGGACTTCTTTCAACCATGTATTAAGGCATATTTGTGCAGTTAGTGTAGTTAGGCATCCAGGGGAAGAAACAGTTAAGAATTGTTCAATGCCTCACCAAAACATGGATCACTTGAACTTGGCTGTTTAGTGCTTTGGTTCCACTATGGTCCTGACTAGAAAAAACTGAAATAAAAGTTCCAATGTTTACAGCTCAGATGCCTTTTGCTAGTGGGCTGTTCGCTAAGTCTCACTAGCAGTTCTTGCTGCACTTCATCTTTAATGCGTGCTGCATTGCTTTGGAGTACTGTAAATCTGACCAGAGACTTACAGAGTGAAGCCAAAAGGTGAGCTCTGTCTCTTTGGAAAAGATAGGACACAATCCCATTCATATTTGTGGATTGCTGAGCCCAATTAGTTTTATCACATTTTCATGGTAAGCTTGGTTGCCCCTGAAGTCCTGGGAAGCTGAGCACTCAGAGCTGCAGCAGTGTTTGCCATTCCTCATCTTGCATTTCACAGGAACTACAGGTAGGGAAAGCCTGAGGATATCGCAATTAAAGCCTTCCAATTCCAACAGGTGACTCAAGTGACAGTACTAGCAACAGATTAAGCCTTAACAGACAGCACAGCAGTCCAAAGTCATTTCTCTCCACTTCTTTTGGATGCATCCTGAGGGTTGACTAGCAGATAGACTTCCATCTCAAACAGTGGCGTTTACTTCAAAATACTAGAGAGAGTTCTTAAGCCATTTGATTTTAATAGCAAAAGTAAGGCTTTTACCTTTAGAGTCAAAAAGCCCTATTTGCCACTCAGCACACTCTCTTTGGATCAAGCATAAATAGGAACCTCTTTCAGCTATCCTATACATAAAAGTCATTCTAGTGACTGTCCATTCTTCTCCCACACACAAGCCGTTTTCAAGGTCAGTCAATTGACTCCAGGTACTTCTGAGATGTATTTCATGCCTTCCAGGTGCTTAATAAAAACCTTTTAGGAGAAAAAAACCCCTCGGCTAGCTCTTGGGTTTCTCTTGCAATACCATTGTCATCTGTTCTTTTTCCCTTTAGAAAGAGATCCTCTTCCCCTCTTCATCAAGGCCTTTTACCCAAGAATGACCTTGCCAACAAGAACAGGATTTTTACATTTGAATGTTTTAAAGCATTTATATTCTGCTTGCCACAGAGGTCTATCTTAAGCCCCTGTTGCACTTTTCTCAACATGACACAAAATAGGTGCAGTGAGTGGAGGTGATGCCATGAGCAGAGGCTACATGAAATCAGAGAGTCAAACGAAGCAACATGACTGGATGCCTAATTGTGGCAATAAAGGCTGCTGCACTCATCTCCACATGCCTCATTTAGTTTTATGAGTATATTCCTGAACCTAATGTATGCCTGATGACCTGTGCACTCAAAGTTTGTCATTCCAGAGATTTTATCAAAGTGTCATGGCAAACGACCTCCTCCTCTAGGCAAGCAGCCACAGAAATGAAATGGGTCCCTTCTTGTAACAATGAGTTAATTAAGGCTATTTCTTCTAGAAGAAAAAATGCTTCCCTTCCTTAATTACTCAGAATAATGCTTTAAAGTCACAAAAAGTGGGGATTACTACTTCATACAGTATAATCCAGGACAGATGACAAACAGACCCCTAATTTTTTGGCCCCACTATTTCATCATGCAATTTAACCTGGTGAATTTTGTATTAAATACATATATAAAGGACCTGGCATACAAGTTGTGTTGGGTTTTTTCTTTTTAATTTAATCTCATGTTTGCAGTACATACTGCAAGCACTGAGGTTACTGTTTGCCCCTCGCAAGCAGGCTACAGCAGTCAACACTTGCTGCTCCCCAGCTTCTTCAGTGCTGTGGAAGAAGGCTCCTGTGGCAGACATCCAGATCCAGATCCAAAACTGAGATCACACCTCCAAAATTAAGAAACTCACAGCTGCTCCCAGAAGGCCTTGGTCATGCAGTTTTTCTCATTGTGAGGGAAGCTGACACCTTTCACTCTTTGAAGACAGCAGCATTTCTAAGCCCATACACAATTCCAGCATTTAGACTCTACAGCAAATGCTGAAAAACAAGGGAGTGATCTGGCAGAGGCTCCCAGTGATTCACACCTGCCTCACACTGTGCATCACTGTCTGTATCAGGTATGGGGGAACAAAAACTAATGGATAAGAATGCATACTAAATCCCAACAGCTAGCAAGTGAGACTAAACAACCAGATAAATAATACTAAGCAGAAATTACACTTCAGAAAGTACCTTCAGGTTTCCCTTCCTTATCTGTCTGACCACCTCTGCAACCTCATATGTCTTTTCTGATCCTCTGTCTTTGCTACTAGAGGTCTGTTTGTCTCCATTTAGGGAGAAGCAGTTTTGGAAGACTTTTAGGCAGCAGCAAACAGAAATTGTCCATGTACAAGGAGACTTGCAAGAAGCATTTTCCATGCAGATGATGGCTGATAGAGGAAATAGCATCATATGCCTCATCTACACCAAGCTTTTCACAGGAAATTCCAAGCACTGACAAGTTAAAAGCTTCTCCTCTTTTTAACTCTTTTTCCTGGTAACTCTTTCCCCCTGCCCCAGGCTAGGATGTTACAATACAGGTCCGTGAGGCTGTATTTTGTGAATCTCTGAGGTAAAACTTTTGCCACCAGCCACAAATAAATGACAGACTAGTCCATATAAGTGACAGAGGAGGAGCTGTGGGGTGCTAATACTTACTGAAGCCTATTTCACCCAAGTTCCCCTTGCCCACCCAAGCCCTCATCGCCCATCTAATTGTGATCAAACAATATAGACTGTGGAGTAGGAAGAAAATGTAATTGGTTACACAAGGAAAGAAACTTTCTGAGGAACCGGATCACACTGCATCTGCCATTAAGCCCACAGTGGGATTCAAATCCCTTTCAGAGAGGCTGCCAAAACCCTTGCCAGCTCTCAGCCAGAACCAAGCTGTCAAACACAGACCAGGGCTTTGTAGCAACCCGAGCCTTCCTGCTTGCCAGACCTTGGGGACCAGAAGCAACAGAAAATGCAATACTCTTGTGACTGGCTTCCCTGCCACTCCCAGCAAATTGCTACACTGTTAACGTGGTAACAGAGCTGAAAAATTCAGGGTATGAAAATGCATCCCAGACTGTAAAACCATTCCTACCTGATGCTTGCCTACAAGTCATACATAGTCAATCCTGTAACTGGAATATTTCAGCAAAACTGGATGCTAAAAAAAAAACCCCAAACAAAAAAATCACTGTTACTTCTCACTCTTCAAAAAAAATTGTAATTGTGGTTTTGGGAACTTAGGGATACTGCAGTGGTAATGTCTCCTTAATTTTTTTCTTCAACCTACCTGGCAAGTCTCAAAAATGAGACAGATGTCATGAGGGGTATAAACAGAGAGCAGGATCCAGCCCAAAAAAAGCAATGAGCTAGGGGCCTTGAGATTTGAGTTCTAGTCCAAGTTTCTGCCAGCCAAACAGATCTGGGAAACCCATGCTGCTATTCTATGTCTTTCTTCTTCCTCCCCCACTTCTAACACATCTGTTTCAACTTAAGCTCTCCAGGACAATGACTCTCTGTTGCTACAATGCCTATCATGTCGTGCTTCCATTAGGAAGCAACAAAAACCTTATATGCATAACATAACTATAGGATACCCAGGCTTAGTTCTCAAAGATTCTGGCATAAGATTTTATTTTATGTATTTTTTGCTGCAGGGAAACAGGATGAAGTCACCCACTCATTACACTGGAAGCAAAGTAAAGAGGAATTTGGACTGTGAATCGCATCTCGACAGATCAGGCAACGCATCTTCAAGTAACTGTATAGAGCATAAGTAAATAAAGCCTTGCCAACTTTTACCCAGACCATAAAAATCAGAGACAACTCATTTTTTCCCATATTTGGTGGTATGTAGATGGCCTGGAAAAGGGAAGTAAAAAGTAACGCAGTATTGGTCCCACTTTGTGGGGTAAACAGTCTCAAAAGAGCAAATGAGAAGCGGACTCAGTAACTAAACTCCTTCAAAGCCTATGAACCATCTAAATGCTGCAGGAGGGCAATAAAAACCCTACTAAAATACACCAGTGCTTCACTGACCTATCTGTGGGCATCTACCTGCAGCAACACCCTGATTATTAAAATGATACTGGCAAAAAGGACATAGGAAGGGGCTCCCAAGACGAAATGGATATCCACAGCACAGATCAGGGTTTAAAGGAGAAAGCAGAATCATTGTACAGTCAGATATGCACTCCTACATAGGCCTGCTATCTCCTGCCAAAATGCACTACACTGTTGCTGCTTTAATACTACTATAAAAATGTTATAAATCACTTTATCCCTCACCCTGTCTCCAATGAGCTCAAAGGTTAAGTGCTCTCGCACACCACCTGCAGACCTTTCTCTGTACCAGGAAATGTTTCTATTAATTATACTGAACATGTGTCATCATCAGGATAAGAAATAGAGGACTGGTAAAGAGAATAACTGAATGGCTGAATTATAAGCTTTGGCTTCCTATGATGAAGTAGCGAAGCAAAAATCTAATACGAGTGAATCACAGTTGATTTTAGTAAAATGTAATTACATTAATCAGTTGGACATTTCCTGGGGAAGAAAAAGCAAACCAAACTACAGTGACATCACAGAGGATGAAAATCTTTTTAGCAGAATGAGGGAAGAACTTTTTGTCCTTGCTTTACCTTTGTCATTCGAAGCTGAAAAGACAGCCATTAGCATTCACATTACCAGGAACAGTCCACAGGAAAACTTCACCAGATCATAAGGCAAACTCACCAGATCTTTACCTTGCAATTTACTGTTAGATAATTTTAGCCCACAGTCTCATTTTACAAGTATTTTGTGGCAGCTCCTTGATGGTACAGGCTGAGACGTCAGTAATTCTGTGAGTTGCCTTTGTGAATATTATTGTCAAATAAGAACTGTTTATATTCTTTGCAGGCTGAAAGCAAGCATGCATTTTATATTGGCTGTTCACTTTTAGTGGAAAATCCAAACATTTTGTGTATGAGATGATGTATGACACATCTTGTTATGAACATGGAGTGAGATGCATCCAGTGATAACTGTGACAGAATGCAATGGACAGGAAAGAGATGACCTGGATAGAAAAGTAAACAATTTAATTGAATTTTAAATAGATTGGCTTCTGAAAAGCTGTAATTGATTTCCTAATATGGGCAGGATGGCCACAGTTCAATATCCAATTCTATTTTGTTTCCAGATTTTTAGGAAGGATGGATTTGCTTTGGGTACCTTTGCTTAGCAGCTTTCCTGTCAAATAAAAAGGTTTTTATTTCACAAGAACAGGATGGAAAGACTCCAGTGGTTTGAGGTGGTTGAGGGGTTGGGTTTTTTTGGAGGTGTTTGTCAAGACCAGGGAAAAAACATTACTGTAATATCAGCCAATAAATCCTGAGAGATTTCTAAATATATTTCAAGGCCAGATTTTCAATTTCCATGAAGCATATAAACTAAACTAGAAATGGGGAGTTTTTAGTGACATGATAAAGCATTCAGACATGGTCTGGTGGCTTACAATGTCACCTGGACCCTTTCAATATTTGGTTTTTTCCTTCACACCTCTCTTCAAGTCTTTTCTCTGTAGATCCCATTTTTCTTTCCTAAAATTACAGAGTTGCTGCATTAAAGCAGCAATCCCAGGAAACCACGTAAGTCACTGATACAACTTACGTACCTACAGCCTCTCAAAATCTGAATCACACACCATTTTTTCTAAGACCCAAGATTTCCCAACTCTTCTCACCCTCCTTTCATCAAACCCAAGATTCCCAAGCCAATCTGAGACGTTCAGAGCAGTTGGTTCCTTCCTTTTTCCACACAATTCACGGTTCCAATGTGTAACATCACTTCTCTAAGTATTTTACCTCTCTGTCTTGTGAAACAAATCCAGTGATCAAGCAAAAAGGACAAGAGCAGTGAAATGGACCTAAGTGAAAACCTATGCTTCAATGATCAGGTGTAGTGATGAAAACAATACTTGTTGTCTAAAACACAGTTATTTCTATTCAGGCTATCCCCACAAGGAGCCATACCAAACTTCACCACTTGAACAAGTCCAAACAAGAAGGAATCCTGGATCAAGTTGGCCATTTTATAGCCTCAAGCACATTTCCAACACTTAATTGGTATCTCTGAACCTGCAACAAAAATATATTCTTTTCCAGCATGTCAAGCAAAGCCAGCTGTTTGCTTCATAGCACAGGTCACCACTAGTTAACATTCAGCTGCCAAGCATGAACACGTTTGACAGTTATTTCAGTGGTACAAACCGTGCACAATCTCCCATTTCTGTGATAGAGTACAGCATGCCTCATTAAATGAGAACACACACCGGTGACAATTACAGCCCGAGGTGCTGAAAAACCTCACATCAGTGTTTCCCTTTCTAGCACTAGAAAGAGGCCACTCCAAGCTCCACACATAACTAAGTTTTTCAGATCCGTAAACTGAGCAAATTACTGGTGTGTAAGGGCATTTAAATTCAGACACACACAAGTCAAAGTAAAAAATCTAAAATTAACTCCTAAGCAAATAAAAAACATGCCCTCATTTTCATCTGGGATCCTTTTCTTTATATTTTCATGATTGTTTGTACAATTGCAGAGTGTTCTGTGTACCTCAGCTTTGTCACAAGACATAACACATTACTTGATCACAATCTCCTGTTTTATGTTGCCAGTGGTGAACTAGTTAAAGCACAAGTCTAAGGTTTGACAGTGGGGACTGATGACAGCTCTGTCATTGTTGTCAAACTATAAAGCCCTCAATAGTTTGCAGCAAAACAACATTAAGTAGACAGTGACTTCCCCCTGTGCTGTTCCATTGTTCATTTTCCTCTGGACTATCCCTCTTCCCTGTTTCTTACCCTTCTAGAATCTCCTCAGGACATGACAGAAGGGCAGTGTACATATTTAAATAGCTATTGCAATTATTTCACTACCAGAAGGATGGAAAAATAAGAGAAGGGCTGAATCCATGCTGCTGAACTTCTCTCAATGGTGGTGTTCTTTTTAAATGGAATCTTGCCCTAAAATAGCATCTGTGTTTCATCTCCCCTTGCTCAACTTCTTTGAAGTGTGGCTTTCCTTTGGGAATTTTTTGCTTAGAATACAGTAATACAGTGGGAGCACTACCATGCAGACGTGTTCCTTGCGAGAACTCAGTTTGCTGGAAAAAACAGTGGAGTATGTTTTATGCTCCTGCAAACCATTGGGACCACAGCACTATCGGAGCTGGTCCAAAGCTGACCACAAGGTAACAACTAGAATCTCACAGCAAATTTACAAAGCATGAAATTAAAATTTGGATAACAAAGAGGAAAGATTGGAATCAATCCACTGTCCAGAGTCTGCAATTGTCTGAATCAAATCATGGTGTTGCTCCATGGTCTCTAATTTCTTGAGAATTGTAGCATTTCAATGATGCTTTTAGCTACAACTGATATTCATTTGGAGGTTTTTGTTTTACTTTTTTTTTGTAATTTTCAACTGCGCTATGAAGGAGTGAATGTGAAAACTACAGCATGAGAGAGTTCTGGTAACAGATTACCACAATTTGCATTGTCACAGAACCATAAACAAATTTCCAGATTTCTTTGTGATCAAACACACAGCAACTGTAATTGTCCTTACAGCAACCATCTAAGTGTTAACCTTCCAAAAATTCACCCATACCCATCATTATATCATCTTTTCCTCTGTGGCAACATCCCAAAAAAAAAAAAAAAAAAAAAAAAAAAAAAGGTCTTGTAAGGTGTCTGTCAACTATTTTTCTCTTCTTCACAAACATTATGAGAATTTTTTTTCAGCTGAGTGAACTGAGCCACAAGGGCTGAAATGTTCAAGTCCACACATAAAAAAAAAGAAAAACATGCCATGATTAAAAGAAACCAGACTTGGTTCTTTGTTATAACTCCTAGTCATTACTCTACTTTATCCCTTTAATTATTTGGTATTTCTTCATCTAAGCCTGTTAGAGAAGCTAAGCTAGATGTAGCACACTTAATTAAAGCTGAGCTTCAGCATTCAGCTCTTTTCTATCTGGAAATTGCCATTATGAGACTCTTGTTAGCCAAATAAGAATGCAAATGTTCTCTTATGACAGAGCTGGTGGTGAACGAAGAAATATCCCTCTCATTAAAGGTGCAGCCGTCTCACTGAGCATTTCAGGTCATTGAAATCACTTGGTGGGGAGCTTCCCCCTGAAAGAATAGCCCTAGATTTACAGTGACTAAAGAGAAGCTGATGCTTTAAGTGTTGAAAGGAGGTGTGCAAATATTAGATGATTGTAAATCCGCTTAAGAAAGTGTAAGGCTGTCAAAGGCCAACTGTTGCAAGACATTACTCGTTTATACAACCTAACAGCTCAGCATTCCTCCTGAATGCTATAGCCACCCTGTCAACACAAGCAGTGTATTCTTTCACTAATACACACAGGAAAGTCAGCTTTAAAAGCTAATACAAATGCAGCCATGATTCTTCAGTAAAGACTTCATTTTTCTGCTCTGAATCTTTGGGAAATAGGAAACAGTTATTTCCCAGACAGGTATATTGCTCTCTTTGCCATGTGCCACCCTGGGACGATGTACAAACAAACAAAATGCTTACAACAGACACTGTAAAAACAATACATACATTCTGTGCCACATGCTAAAACACTGCTCTGCACAGCAGTTGTACCTTCACTCTAAAATGGATTAAACAATTTAGTGCATCATGCAGACTTTCAGATAAGGTTCTCTTCTGTCTGTGTCATGACAAGAGCAATAAATGTAAAAGGCCATTTGTAAAATAAAAGCATATGTTATAGCAATGTAATTATGTACTGGACATAATTTGGTTGTCCATTTACTTGATGGCAATGGGTTCACTGTCCTGTTACACTCTGAATATCCAGTTCAGAGCTTGAGGAAAATTAAAATAGGATCTTGGAGTCCAGGGCTGCTGTGCAACTGGAACAGTACACAAGATCTGCTCTGCCAAACACCAAAGGTGTTGTGGTCAGGAAGAACATTTGGCACAGCTTTTCACTGAGGAGCCAAAAATTTATATTTCTGATAGCATTGACGGCAATTTAAAAGTTTGGCTTAGCTAGGATGAAAATCCCTTAATCAAAGTGCCATAGAAATTGTTATTTGTTAAATGCACAAAATCTTTCTTCCACAGATACTCCTCCCCACATTTTTTTTTTCCTTACAACAATGATCTAATATTTCAGACACCCATCAGAATTGTTTCCACCTGTTCTTCATCTCTATGTTTCTGGATCCATTATTACCATCTTATTCCAAGGTCTTCTGTAAGGGATCTCATTTAAGCTCCCCTAAAAGCACAGTGCCTTTCACCTTTAATTAGTACAGGTTCCTACAATGGAAATTGCCTTATCAGTGGGAACACAGCAGTAAGCCTGTTCCAGTAACTGATTTTAGGGGGTTTACTTAGAACATAATTTTATGTAGCTTTAATAGCCCTTTCTGACCTAAAATAGCCTAAGAACTTTGTGGTCTGCATGATGCGATCTGGGCATTCCTTGATGTTAGGAGTCTCCATTTTCTTTCCTTTTCCAATTTCAAGCAATGTTTAATGGAAAATTACAGCTAATTTTTCTCCCAGCCTAAAGTCCCTTACCAAAAAAAGTAAACATACTCCTTCTTTACCATTTTCCAAGAAACAGACAACATTGGCAAAATTCCCTCAAAATCTTTTTCATTTATTATGTGCTCTGTCTTAGTTTTCACAGGTATTAGCAAAACAATAACTCAAGTCATGTCCCCACCTTTCAGATGGTAAAAAAAAAAACCAAAGAAAACCACAAAACAAAAACATTCAATGGCCATGGTTTCTTTTATAGGCAATAATTGCACTAACGTGCTACAGTTTGTGTTTGCTAATTAGACTAAACTCCATGCACACATTCACATCAACACATTCTGATTCTGGGCCTTTTGTTGCAGAGCTTTCCTAGCTACATTTGAAGCTACTCCTGCTGATAAATTACCTCTTTGTATTAAAGAGAATATACAGACAAGTATCTGCAAGATCAGCCTCCCGGCCTCTCGTTTGTATCAGAGCAATATTTCACCAGTGTTATTCAGCATTACTCAGCCTTGCACGGGGCCTCTGCAATGGCAGAGTTTCCCTGCTGGCTGTCACATGTAATTTTTATGATCCACTTCTTCTACATCATGAAAGCCTCCCTCCATCAGCACCTCCAGAGCTCTGCTTTTAAGGGCTGATACTGATGCCTGGTAGTTCAGCTGAGCTGCTGGCACACGTACGAATGCAATAGTGCCATTCATCTACTTGACTTCGCCAACAGAATCCGTCCGCTGGCCATTTTGAGCTGAGGGACTGCAGAAGGGTCAGACAGACCAGAAAACTCACACAAAGAGAGCAGAACTACAGAACACATCTTAAGCTGTGCTCTGCAAAAGCAGGGTTCAATGATCATCTGTGTAAAATTTTGGATTTTTTTTTTTTTATCTGTACTGAGTATTAAATCTACTGCAATCTTCACTGTAAGAAAACTGACAAAACACCAACATCAGAGCCACAGCCGGAATCTCCTTTGTATCACTGTCTCCAAAGAAGTAAAGGTTTCCCTCAGCTTTCAAGAAAGAGATGGGTAAACCAAATCTTTTTAAAAGAACCTACAGTTCAAACATTACTTCTAGAAAACCTTGCTAGCTCCCAACAACATGCTGACATTGGTTTTCCTCAGTAATTAGTAGTACCTTTGAGCCTCAGCAAGCTGGAGGCCACATCATCCACAGTTCTGAAAAGATGAAGTAAAACACAGATCTAGAATTTACTGAAGTATGTTGAATTGTTTTCTTCTGATTTATCCTTTACAAAGTGCCACGCTAAGACTGGCATTCACACAAGCAAATGGCTTTAGGTAGACTTGCATCATGGATACCTGAACTGCTCACTTCATTTTGATTTCAAAATCACTTGTCCCATCCCTATTACAGAAATCATCAGTGCTCTTGCATCCATGCTGCTCTTTAGTCTACATAATAAGCACAAGTAACTTCAAAAAATTGAAGACTGAAAATGTAAAAACTGTTTCAGAGTATGGCTGAAAATCATCTGAGCTGACCCTGGAAGCTTCTAAGGAACTACTCAATGCTATGCCTAACCATAATTAGGAATTTCCTGCAGTCTCTGAAGTACAGTCCATGAGAAAAATTAGGAGATACTGGAAAAACGGTCAGCAAATTACTGGTGAAAAAAATATCATCTTGCACAAGAACTATATTAACAGTAGAATACAGTGGAAACAACATAGAGCTGAAGCATTTGGTAAGGCATACTGAGAAGAAAAACTAAGCAACATCCAGTCATCACTGAACTATTTCATCAGAGAGGAAATATTTACCAATAAACTTGTTCTAAAAGAAAATACTGGCAATACTTGGTGAAGACAAGACAGACATGAACAAGTATAGCTAGACAAATTTCTGAGACCCAGCAGGTATGTCTGCTACCCACAGGAGTGTTTTAAATTAGGTCAAATGTATGTCTTAACAGTTGCTTTGCTCAAACATTTGCTGAGCCTGCATCCTGGGAGTTCAGACTGGACATCAGGAAAAGATTCTGATAGAGTGGTTCAGTGAGAAAGTGAGTGGTCAGTGGAACAGGCTCACCAGAGAAGTGGTCATGGCACTATGCCTGACAGAGCCCAAGGAGTGTCTGGATGATGCTCTTAGTCATATGGTTTAGTTTTAAATAGTCCTGTGAGGAGCAGGGAATTGGACTTGATGAGCCTTATGGGACCCTTCCAACTTGAGATATTCCATGACTCTATTACAGGCTTGGCCTGGCCCCACCAACTACTGTTTGTCCTTCATCCAAAGCATGCAGACAAAAAGCAGCAGCTTCACTAGTTAGAATGATTTGAGAATAACCTATTTTCCTCAACCTTGTCCAGATTAGTAGTCTGATTTTTTTAATCTTACTTCACCACATACACAGAAAATGGTTGCTACTTTAGAGTTGATGAGGGCTCCAGTTACAGAATCCCACAGCGCCAAAGTACAAGCACAAAACATAAGGTATGTAAAGCAATGGTTCTTCAGGTGAGGAAAAATGAGCATTTCAAGCACAGATTTCTCACTGATAAACCTGCAGGTTCAACAGATTGCACAAGACCAGAGAGTTTCTTGTGCCTTGTCTTGAACAGTTTTCACTGTTCTTGTGTCCAGTGTTTCTTGTCCTGTTTAATATCTTTAATGATGATTTGGGTGAGGGGATTGAGTCAACTATTAGCAAATTTGCAGATGGCACCAGGCTGGGTGGGAATGTCTATCTGTTGGAGAGTAGAAAGGTTTTGCAGAGGGATCTGGACAGGCTGGATCCATGGGCTGAGGCCAACACCATGACGTTGCACAAGACCAAGTGCCACATTGCAGCTGGGTCACAGCAACTCCAGGCAGCACCACAATCTGAGAGATGAGTGGAACAGGACTTGGGAGTGCTGGCTGACAGCAGGTGAACATGAGCCCACTGTGCCCAGGGGGCCAAGAGTGGCAGTGACACCCTGGCCTGTTTCAGAATCAGTGTGGCCAGCAGGAGCAGGGCAGTGATTGTCCCCCTGTACTGGGCTGCCGCTTCTCTTTCCCCGACTAGCTGATGTTAAGAGTGGGGGGGCGGCAGTTTTTCCCCCTCGGGCTCCGTGGAATCCCAGTTGTCAGTCGTTTCGGCGCACTATAAAACACAGGCAGCGCACACGGGTCCCAGGGAAACTTTATTTGATGACAAATTTCTACTTTCTCTTCCTGGGCCCCGATTAAGGGGCCAACAAAGTCTTATATCTCAGGGGAAAGTCAGGGGCAGACCCAAATTCCAATAAATCAGGAGAGTTGGGAGTAAAAACCTAGGCAGGGAATAACAGTAGTGAACCAATAAACTTCCAAGGAAGAAAAACAATTTTAGGAAATGGGTAAAGTTTGGAGAAATAGAAACTAGAAACTAGCTGACAACATCTCTGGGAAAAGGATGGAGACAAAAGGAAAACAGCACCAAGGAAAAACACTAAATCACAAATCAAACCATAGACCTACTGATAAAACAAAAAGCACGATACAACACTGGGCACTGCTGAGGCCACACCCAGAGTGCTGCGTCCACTTCTGGGCCTCTCAGTTCTGGAAGGAAAATTGAGGTTCTGGGGCAGGCCCAGAGATAGGCAACAAAGCAGCCACTCAGCCAGACTCACAAGAGTCTTTTTCACCCTTCCACATTTGCTGGTCTTCTCTGTGAGTGCTGGCTTGCCCATCCAGTTGTGATTATCCCCTCACAGAACATTGCCCTCATGTCTCTGCCTACATTGAATGCAAGCGCCTGACAAAGGAGCATAAGTGCACCAAGACAGTCGCTTAACTGGAGCGTTTTAGGAGGCAGGAGGCTGCACTCCAGCAGGCTGATTGCAAAACCTCCAAGGCACTAGTAACTCAACTCTGATAGCCAGAACATTGCTGGAATTACAGTAGTATTTCATCTCTGAAAGGAGTTGTTCATTATCTTGCCCAATGATCTCATCTCAGGATCCATCACTCGCTTGTTCAGTTGTTTTTCTTTTTACTGCAGTATCTGGAGCTTAAATCATGAACTGTTTTAGAAAGGGCAGTCTTGACTGAGCCAAACTGCAGAGGCATATGAGCAAGCAGCCAGAGTTACTTCAGTTTATCAGAGTGGGAAGGTAGCAAAAAAAAAAAAGACTAACTGCACACAACAGAATCCCCTTGGCTGGTGCTTGTGCTCCCAATTGTGGGACAGCTCACGTAAATCAGGCATAAACTCAAGCAGACTCTCCTTAATCTTTTTCTCAGTTAAACTCTTATACAAAATTGATTTTCAGGCATGAAGCACCTGCACGAAATCAGACATCCAAATACTCTCCAGGTACAAGAACAGAACAAGCAGAAGACAAAGGGTCACAAATAAAGCTGGCAACAGGATGAAAAATTGCATTTCTACTCTTGAAAAACTTCTCCTGCATCTCCTAACCAAGCAGCCCTCAGGTACTAGAGCACACAACTCAGGAATGTTCTCTGGGTATGCCAGTATGGAACCATACTCATGCTCTTCTAAATCCAGGGAAACATTTGAACTATAGCTAGACTAGACACTAATCTGTACCTGAGTTATACTGTGATCCCAGAGTATTCTCAGTTTCTGAAACAACTGAGAAAGGATATGGAGAGCACTACTACATTATTTCTAATAGGGAGGCAGACTTTGCAAATATATGTCATTGTCATCAAGTAATGCTGAGTTTTAAACAGTTAAAATGTACACTTGGGCTCATCACAAACTAGGCAGAATATTTCTTTCCTGTTTTTCTATTACTGGAGTCACTTTACACAACAGAAATATATCAAAATATATCATTAGACTTTTAATGCAGTCATGTTACCTGTAAAAATGGAATATAAGAAATGACCAAAACACGTCAGAGTTGTAAATCCTTTTAGAAGTGAAAATGGGTATTTTGTGTCCTAACTACCATTTTTAGATTTTAAAATTGCACATTATTTTGACATTCTAAAAAAAATACATTTAAGTAGGATCTGAAATTAGAACCTCTACAGGCTAAATGCCAGCAATGTTTAACACTGTAAAATTCTGCTATAGCAGTATAATCTCTACATCAGTGGAACTGAATAGGTTTGCTTATAAAACACATGCAACTACACAGATGTCCTTTACTAAAAAAATATTTAACCCTATTTCCATTACACAGAAGTTGGCATGCCAGGGAATCCAGCACACAAAATATATTTTAATTTAATAGATGTAATTTTTTTTTTTTGGTTTTCTTATCATAGCATATACACATAACTAAAGGGACAGGGAAACAATAAGTTACATGTTCATAAAATACTCTCAACTCTGCATAGTAAATGGAAGAAAACATTATTATTGTTTCATTTGAAGCAATCAGACATGCTACTAAAAAGTACAATGGAGAAACTGATTGCACAGGAAAATAAATCAGGAAATTTCTTCAGCGAGCAATAGTTGCTAAATACCATTAATTGATGCTGTACATTTCCTATGGAGCTCTTTGTGAAGGCAGTAAAGTTTAAAGACGCATTTTCTTAGTAAAAGACTGATGACACTCCTCCTTTCAAGCAGTTCAGCTGACCTTACTGCCCCCACAACTTCTTTTTTCTTTTTTGTGGGGAAAGTTAATCTTGCTTGGCACCCTCAAGAAGGGCAATAAGCCCTGGAAGTAAATACCAGCTGATACATTTTCATGTGTGTGCATAAAAAACCCAGCAATTCTTAAGAATTCTGTGTAACAAAGGCAGTCTAGAGTGCTGTTTTTCATTGAATGTATGATTTTTTTAAAATTGAGCTGAGTCACAGATTGTCAAATATAAAATGCTAGATTTTTAACCTTTGATTTGTCTGAATCAATACAGGAAAAATAAATAGATTATAAAACTAGCAAGCAATTTGTCTTTTCAGTTTTGCAGAGAAACAGTTTCCCACAATAAAACTGATACTCTAATTCTAAGCTTCTGAACAAGACATTCTTTTAAAGCTTTGTATCCATTGGTACTATAAATCAGAAGCTTCTAAGTTAATTTCATTTATTTTAATGTCTTTTCTTCATCTGGAAAATTTAGTGCCTCAACATGCTGTTCTTTTAAATCAGAAAAGAGTTTTATTATTACAGCTATGGGGAGGGTTATTGCTGCTTTAATCAGTGAATCCGATTTTCATCCTGCCTCCTGCCTCAGTGTTTGATGAACAAGAAATCTGAAAAATCAGAGCTGATAACATCCGTTTCCCAAATAATGAAAACAGGTATACTTCCTGTTTATTTCCCTGGATGTCACTAAGCCATGTCATATCTATGGCTCAGACAACTTTGTATCAAAAATAATGGCATTTGGGTTAGTTTCATTGCTTTAATTCTAAAAGTACTGGTAAATTGATTTGAGTTGTTGCTTGTTTGTTTTGTTTTTAATTTAATTCTTTAATTCTTAGTGGCTGCTACCTCCAGGGTGCACTCTTCCAAAACAATTTTATTAATACAAAGATTTTTTTAAAACTTCCTTTTCCTCTTTGAGTTTTCATTAAATTACAAGCTAAAATGTGTCCAGAACTCTTGTGAAGTGATCCCGGTCCAGACCGAGCTTTATACTGGCTCAGCCCAAACTTTTGCCTTCTCTGAGCTTTTTAAATTCAGTTGATGTTTTTCACCTGCCTCTTGGAGGTTCTCCCTGCCTGTTCAAGCTCACAGCACCTTCCTTGCAGACAGCCCCAGTTAACCCAGGCTTCTGAGGCAGCCTAAGAATGGGTGTGAGTGGAAGAAAAATTGAAAGACAGCAACCACACTGAATCAAGTTTGTTACAGCTGAATATGAGCTCTACTATAAAGAAAACCAAGAACAGCTGCAAACACCATGCTGACAAAACAAACAAGAACCTAGATAAACTGTTCCAGCTTTACCATTGTGTGACACAGGGAGTTTTGGTCTTCACTTAAGATCAGTGTGCCTAAATCCACTTAGGATTGGTTTAAACTGCATCAGTTTCAAACAAATTCCAGCTGGTGCCACTCAGTAGACACGAAGTGTGCCTGTTCTCTTCTGTCACATGGTTCACACTACTGGAATACCAAACTTAGTTTGCAGTCTCAACTTTCTGCTTCTACTACTGTGCCAGACAGAGTATCCCCCCAAAAATGTCGTGGCAAGGAAGCATGCAGTGAAAGACCCAAGGTTGTTCTTCACTGATGATATATGAATATTTTCGTTCAGCTTTGTGATAACACTTGATAATCAAACATCTCAGCTGTAGGTAGGAGTAAGACTAGGTGAGCTGTTGAGCTAATTTTTAAAATATTTAAATTGGTGGCACTTGTACTGGGCTGATATACAAGGAAGGAAAATTTATGCCTCCTTTCATCACCAATGTGTTAATATCACTGTGTAGGAGCAGCTCATCAAATACAAGGCTCAAAGTCAAATTCCAGCCTGCTTTATAAAATCCATGTGCCTGAAATCAGACAACCAACAACAACAAAACCACAAAAACTCTCCAAACAAAGAACAACCCACAAAGCCAAAACATAAACTAGAAGAGACATGCCCAATACATGTAAAAGTAATTCCAGGTGCTCTTACATTTTCCTGAAACACCATCTTGGTACTTTCCTCCATCACAAAGAAAGGTGCTTACCAAGTCACCTGTATTTTGACCTATCCTGAAACCATCAACTTATCATCAAATTAACCATTAAAAAAAAAAAGGTGTAAACTGTGAAACTTTTCAGTGTCTGAACATTGAAGTGCTTGTTGTTTGCAACATCCTGTGTATACACAGGGAATGGGGAGAGGAAAAAAAATGTAAGTACAGCCAATAAAATGAAGGCTGTTATGAAGGAGAGCACTGCATTGATATGCTGATAATCTGGCCCATGATAGCCCTTTAAGGGGTTTTGATACACAAGTTGATCAAGAGAGAATAAATTACTTTCAGTGTCACCAGAGAGACTTTTTTCCAATAATGCTACAGAGATCTAACAGTATGCTTAGGGCAAACAGTAAAGAAACTACCAAAGATTTTGCAATATACTGAGCCAAAAATACTACATGACTGTGTTTTAAGGCTCTTCAAGACACAGTACTTGAGCTGTTTACTGAGCAGTCCACAAGCAGCCTACTCAGATATTTGATTTTATCGACACAGGCCACCCACATCTGACCCAGCAAAAGTGCACATGTGCAAGAAGAATCCCCCCAAAAACAATGCATGTTTTTTATATATTCTGACCTTTAGCAAACAAAACGTCTTCTTTTCTGTCATGTTCATACAGAAAGAAATCCAGTACATAATTTCATGGAAAGTACACTGGGAACATTTCTTGTGTTACTGACCATGGCATTAAGTCAACACAGGAATTTCTTCTGAGACTTGTCAATACCTCAGCAATTCTTTTAGGTCCAAGTTTATGGAAGAATAACAATACAAAATGTTCACACATCACACATGTACCTAATGTGTTTCAGTCTGGCAAGGTAGACCTGAGACTCCCTGAGAAAAAATGAAAGGACAAAGAGTTGCTCATTGTAGGAGGTGCTGGACAACACATGCTGATAATTACTGTGTGATCTGAAAATGTGTATTTTGCTTATGTTTCCTTTACAGCAGAGGCAGGATGAAAAATAAACTGTGCTTCATCTTTTTTCTTTTTCCAAAACCTAAAATTTATTAATAGAAAAACACTTGTGGGCAATCTGTAAGGTTTCAGAACACTGAGAGCAGGGAGAAATAGAGCCTAAAGCAGTAAAAAACAAAAAAAAAAGAAAAAATTTAAATGCAGTGAACAAAGCTCCATCAACCACCACCATGTTTCAGTTGGGTTTACAAACTGTAGCCTGCACTGACTGAAAAATTTGGTTTATACTTTCAACTTATTCCTCATGTGGGGATCTAGTTCTCATGTCTCAAATCAAACACAAATACCTAGGAGAGAACAAACCATTGGCATAAAATGAACATATGATGTTTCTATATACGGTACTGAAAGGAATTTTCTCTCCTAGACACAGAAAAAGTGAAAACCAAACAGTTCTACTGCAGGAATATTTGCAGCACCACACTATTCTCATGCTTCTTATCAGTCAGCACAGATCTCAATGGAGACATCAGGGAAATGGAGAACAGTGGGATGCAAGAACTTCCATCAGATACAGGAATGCCTACAGGACCAGGTCATGAGGAAGCTGAGCTCTGCTGTGGCCAGTGTTGTGTGTATGTAACACCTACAGAGAAAATCAGTTTTGGTTACTGTAGAGTAATTACCAGCCAAGATGCCTTCCCTTCCCTCAAGCAACAGCTCAGACAGATACTATCAAAAGACAGGAAACTTAGGTAAGGATTAAAAAAAAAAAAAAAAAAAAAAAAAAAAAAAAATCATATTGGAAATAGGATAATATCCAACATTAAAGAATGAACAGCATGAACAGCCTTTTGTGGATTAAATAGCATACTGCCTCAAAGCAAACTGGGCAGCACAAAATGCTGTGTAATAAGCAACTAATAAAAAGCACCCAGCACATGAGTGCTGAAAGATTGCCTCACCTCTTTTATGCAGTAATACTTTGCTTCTGTATACACCTAGACACCCTGATTTGCTCATCTCTGTAGATTTTTTATGACATAATGATTATCTCAAGCCATTTGAAAGTGCAACAAAGGGCGGACATCCATGAGCAGCTTCTTTGTTAAGCACAGCAAGTGTCCATACTGACTCGCCACACTCATCCATTTTCCTCTACCTGAATAAAAATATGCCACTAAAACAGGAAATTTCAAGTTTCAAAGGTGCTAAGTCTTAAGAGGCCATGAAAAATGCTGTCACTATTCATTTTTGTATTTCACTTGACTAACTCATCTGTCTCCACGACTTCACATTGTAGCTTCTCAACAATTAATCCACATTTGAATTGTAGAGGAACCAGCTAGGTCTAACAGCATACTAAGTAACAATGGCACTTTGTTTCCCCTATGAATGATACTTTCTCCTGCCTGTTAATATTTCATTATATCAAGTCTGTTTACCAAACAGCTAAAAAGTTCAGATCAAAGGTTAGGGAAAAAGATGTTACAGTCTACATTTTATTAGCAGACAGTGTGCAGTAAGCATTTTGTAGGAAGAATGGCAAGCTGTATCCTCAGTTATTTAGTTGGATAGCACAGTGATGGCCAATGAAAGCTTTTCTCCTTGCATCCTACAGGTTGTTTCCAGGGCAGTTAATGTCTGGCTATAATGTTAGCTCCCAATAAACATCTTATTATTTTGCTCAGTTCTGCTCAACAATCCCCTTTCAAAAACAATACCCAAGCCCATCAAAACTTATTGCAGTTTTCTATGTTTCTATGGTTTTGTATGTCTCACGCTATGTAATTCATTCAGACGGCGACCAAGGGATTTAGTGTTGAGGTCAAACAAGTTACAGAAGAGAAAAACTGCTTCTTGATGTGTACTTAACTTTTAATGCAGCATGCACTTGGAAGCCATGAGAGAGTTAAACCTGCTCCAGACCTCACCAGCTGCTCTGTTCACTTCCGAAATAACCTTGGGAAGGAGCTAGCAACAATCTGTGTCCCAGCTCCCAGAATGCCAGGCATTCACACATCACAGCAACAGATGCTCGATTACAGCACTGCAGCTTTCTGTGCTGGCACACTTCCATTTGTTCCCAGCTATCATCCCCACTGACCTCCTACAGACCTCAGATCAAAAACAAAGCAGGGGAAACTGCAGTCAGGATCCCAGACAAAATGCAGCTCTCCCTCAGTAGGATGTTACCTGACAAACCAAAACCAAAAGCACACCAGAGTTCAGCTACACTCACAGTAATTACCACACAATGACTGTCATTAAGACAGTGCTTACATTAGTAAAATTAGCATATAACAATTGAACCTGGCAGAACTCTTTCCATCCCAAGAAACCAGTATAAAATTTTCCCTGTTACTTAATGATCATAAAACAAGATGTGATTGGCCCATACAAAACCAAGAAGCCTATCCTGCTTGTTCAGATAGGTCACGAGATTTCCTCAGATATTGTTGAAAAAGATGGCCCTTAACTTCAGATTCACTCCCAAGAATCTTGGAAAATATAGTGCTATTTACCAGTACCCCAGATAGTTGAGTGAAGTTTCTATTTCCACAGACCTTCTGTGTCATGACTGATCCTGACAATTTTTTTCTGTGTTATGAAGGTATTTCAAAGTAAAATCTTCCCAAGCACACAGAACAGTCTCCACATCAGTTCCTTTCCACATAAGTGTTTGCCAAAAAGATGATACTCATGGGAAGATATTTTTTTACACTCAACTAGGAATGTTCAAACAAGTTCATTCCTATAACTGTATGAAAATTATGATGCAGAGCAAGCACAAGAACGAATGTAAACAAACCCTATCTGTGAACTTACCCTTGAAATAATGTACATAACTGGTATAGAAAACTCAGATACTAATTAATAAAGGAGCAGCAATGCTTGAGTTTTTTGCCAAAACATGAATAAGACATTTAACCTAGAGCTGGTTGGGTAACCTGAAATACCCTAGCCTTAAATCTCCTTCCCTTCTATAACCTGCTCTTACCTACAGTAAAAAGATATCTGTGCCTGAAAGGCCCTATGCATCAGTTCATATTTTGTTTCGGAATTTGTATCACTTGCAAGCAAACAGATCTGAAACTCCAGCCAAAAAACAAGTTCCTGAACTGATATACAACAGTTTTCAATACACAGCATACGGTGGTCAGGCAACTCTGCATTAGCACAGTCAAAAAAAAGCTTTAGAGCACTCCCATGACAGCTGATGTGGAAGTCTTCAGGCAGAAGATGAGCAGTGGGTGACAGCCACCTCCAGTCCTCCAGCTCTTCACCTGATGAGCTCACCAACCAAAAGTCCTATAAACCATCTCCCACCAGGTCTGCATTTTTTTATGGGCCCTCTGGGAATCCAGACAGAGGTCATCACTATGGTCACTGTGTCGTGCAGCCATTCCAGGAAGCTGGAACAATTAAAAACATTGCATTTGGGCACAGAAGTGTCAGGAGGCTGAGCTGTTTCATTCATGAGTCTGACAAGTTCATGTGAGGGGATTTTGTGGCCTTTTGTCTCCTCTGTTCTTCTACTCTGTCCTGGCAGGTGTCATTAATAATCCTTTTGTGGATTTCACTTGGTCTGACCCCTGTTCAAGAGGGAGACTACAGTAAATCCTCTTGAAGGACTAGGGAGAAGCCTGGGTGTTATTCCAACACTAGCTCTGCCTGCTTTAGAGAGAAACCCCAGAGATCTGCATGGGTAGAGCATTTTTAGAGGGTGTGTGAGAACATTTACACCAGTGCTCCTTTTGATAGGTGTTTCTTAGTAGCCAGTTACCATATTGAAGGGAATAATCCTTGCAATCCCTGTTTAGAGCTGGACACATGTACACACAAGCAGATCAGGGCTTTTTCAGGCCCATTACCAGGATATCAAGTGGCAACAGAAACAGCACAAAATGTTCTGCCCCATAAAAAAATCTCAGATGCTAATGAAACCATAACAATTGCCAGGGAGCCAGCTTTCCTGTGTTCTGGGAAAGCAAACACAGATTTGATGTGCCAGGGGTCTCATATTCCACCAAAAACAAATAGCTTCAAGGGTTAAAGTCAGCAGAAGACAGATGTGCTGCCTTTTCCCATCAGCCACCCATATCCTGTGCCAAGTCTGCTTGAGACCACAGTGACAACCAAGTGGAAGTCAGCTGAGGCAGCCTAAGAATCTCTTGCATAGCACAGATTTGGAAACATTCATCCTTCCCTCAACAGCTGCTTTCAGAAGGTCTTCAAGGAATAATTTGGAATACAGAGGCAACTGGACAATGAAACCCTCAGATCATGGCTATAAATACTGCCTTTCCCCACGGCTATTTTAGTTAAGGGCCAGTCATGCCACCCTTACACATTATTCAATCCACTTGCATTAACTACTCAGAAAATGTGTTATTAATGAATTAACTTTCCAAAAGCTCATTTAGCTCCTAATTCCATCGGCTTTCAGTAAGATGCCCAGCTGTCATACATCTCAGAGCCTGTATCTCAAATGGACAGAACCAAGTGTCACCCAGGTCTCTGCTGTGAAAGTTTCTGCATAGTTTCTGATACCTTTTTCAACCTAGAAATAAAACAACACACACTTTCAAGGTAATGTTAGTGTAGGAAATAATATAGAATCTGGTCTTCATTGGAGGCCTCTGGAGGCAGTTATGGACAAATGTCCACAGAAGTCCACCCCTCACAGAAGTGCACACAGTTTTACAAGTTTGGTGAATTAGCATAATTGTCAAAAACCACCAATTAGGAGCACAAGGTGTGATGCAGTCAGAAGTGAGAGGAAAGCTGATGTCTTTACAAACAATTTGATGGGTGAATGTATAGGTCTTAACATTTTTGAAAAGGGTCTTAACTTCTCTACTAACTTTGAGCAGCAGGTTTATTGCAGAGCCAGAAACCTTGGCTCCTGAAACAGACAAGGGTCTACACAAGCCTTGACTTTGGGGTAAAGTAACAGGTTCAAGGAGGAAACATGTGGTAGGCCATTCAGGAAGGCCGTACCTTCCTAGTGTCACTGAAACTGCAGGAAAATCAAAAGCCCTCCAACAATATTTTTAATGTTAAAGAATTAAGGCATTACTTTTTCTGGCCAGAATGTGCAACAAAAATAATTTTAATCCACGCATAGCCCAGACAAATATTCAAAACAGTCCCTGGAGCTGGAGTCGCTGGTGCCCAACGCCCTGGATTACATCCAAACCATCAAGGAATTGGAGAATTCCCTGCATAAACGCAAGAACAAGAATGTGCAGCAGATCTTGACCAACACCACCATCATGGTGGTCAGTGTGGTGGCAAGGGGGGGGCAGCAGCTGTCAGAGGAGGAGCTGGGCAGGATTGAGGGTGCTTGTGACATGGCGCTGGCACTGAGCAGAGCAAGCTGTGCATCTATGAGTACACGGAGTCCTGCGCGTCCTTCATCACCTTCAACCTCTCCCTCATCCTCAGGGCCTCCATTGCTGCCAAGATCATGGAGGTGGCAGGGGGCTTGACCCCGCTGTCCAAGCTGCCGGCCTGCAACACCCTGCTGCTGGGGCTTTCTCCTCCACCTCCGTCCTGCCCCTCACCAGCTTCATCCAGCACAGCGACATCGTCTGGGCCCTGCTGCCAGATTTGAGGAGGAAAGTGGCGTGGCTTTTGGTGGCCAAGTGCACACTGGCAGCCAGGGGGAACAGCTTCCATGAGAGCAGGATGGGAAGGCGGGCTATGAGCTGAGGGAGGAGATAGAGCGCGAGTTCAACAAGTGGCAGGAGCCAGCCCCGGTGAAGCCGTTGCCAGCGCCGCTGGACGGGCTGAGGGAGAAGAGGAAGGGCCAGCGTTAGTGGAAGATGAAGGAACGCTTGGGGCTGACAGAGATCCACAAACCGGCCAACAGGATGAGCTTTGGGGAGATCGAGGAGGATGCCTACCAGGAGGACCTCAGGTTCAGCCTGGGCCACCTGGGCAAGGCCAGCAGTGGCCACGTGTGCCAGGGCCAGGTCAATGAGGCCACCAAGGCCCAGATCAGGAAAGCCTTGCAGAGGACTCTGCAGAAGCAGAGTGTCATCCACAGGGGCAAATCCACAATGTGGGACTGAGATGCGGCTCAGACACAGCCTCGAGTGTAGCCTTCACCCCCTGTAGGGGTTGGAGATTGTGAACCTGCAGGCGGCTGCAAAGGAAGTGGCTGAGACCAACCAGAAATATTTCTCCTGCATGGCCAACTTTGTCAAGGTCAAGGGGAACAAAAATGGTATCCCCATTCCCCCAACCCCACTGGGATCCCCAAATCCCACCCTGCGACCCCCAAACTCCTGAGGATTCCACCCCAATGTCACTTCCCCAAACTTTTTATAAATATTGGAATTTGTGCTTGGAGTGTCTTGGGGCAGTTTGGGGGGATTGATGGGGGGGGTGGTGTCAGGGGGTCCTGGATGGATTCTGGGAGGTCCTGAATAGCATTTGGAAGTCCTAGGGAAAAAATTTTTAAAAATATATAGACTACACAGTTACAAATATATGTGTAAAAAATGCAGAGAATATATAAAACAAAAAAAGGCAAAAATCAATAGGCATCACACCCACTTTGATATTTAAGAAGTTACCATGGTAACAACCTGCACTGCAGCCCAGAATGAAGCAGGCCTTGCTGCAAGTCCTCTGCTAGAACTATTGGAGCTTGACATTTTATTCCTTACAGTACATCAGGGCTAAAATATCAGCCCAAAAAGGAGACAACTAAACCCTGGCCACTAAGTAGTACATTTAATGAGCAAATAACTGTAGGTAGAACTGATGATTTTCCTGGGCATTTAATTGACTGGATCTTATGCAAGAAACTTAAACCAACAGAAACTGATTAAGAGCTGGGCCTGGATTAAGTTGTGTTTGTGAATTTTACAGCCTCAAAATCAATCTAATACTACAGATGCCAAACTCATATATTAGTACAGCTTCCTAAAATGAGAAATATGTTCCTGGGAGAGCACATCACATTAAGCAGTACACAGGTCTCATTTTTCAAGTTGGTTTTTTTATATCTCCAAAAATATATATATATTCTCCTTGTAATCCTAAGAGTCCTCTCCATCCTCTTGAAATCCATCACCCATGGCACCATGAATTCTTGAGCACCTGCATGTGTTTGGTTTGTTAACACAAGCCCTATTTATTTTCTGTCACTCAAAGCAGGCAGCTGCTCACACACTATGCACCAGTGAGCCCTGGCTCACTGTGTCCTTAACTCTCCCACTTTAATCCCAGAAGAGGGCTGATGTGCAAGTTACTGACCTTATCTTCTAAAGGAAGGAATGGAAATACAAACATGTTCCACAACAGCAGCTTGGGAAGAGTTACTTGACAGAAGGAGCAAATTCCTGTCTGCTTTGTTGTATCACTTCAGGCAAGCTCTTATTTTGCCCACAAAAAGTTGAAAGACGCCTCCTCTGACATCTTCTCCTGTGCCTGCCTGGCACAAGCTGCTAAACAAGCCTTGATAACATGAAAAGGCATCTCAATCATTACTGACCTAAAAGGCTGTGGGTAATATCAGATCTAAAAATGCCTGCAAAGTTTTCTTTCCACCTTAATGTTATTCCACGTTCCACCTAATGATGCAAAATAATGGTAAATACCAACTCTGCAGTCATGGATTAAGAAAAATAAAGTGGCCTTTTTTTTTTTTTTTTTAATAATCAGCTCAAAAGACACCTTATCTTCTGTATCAAAAGCAATAGGTAATTGAGAAAGCTAAAAGGATAATTCACTTTGGCCAATGCCAGAAACTTCTGTATCCATCACAAAATTAAAACACCACTGAAACAAAAGACCAGTAAAATAGAAGTTATCCTACATAGACACATACCTGTATACCCTATTAAGTACAACTGTCATTGTTGCATTTAGTGAAAAAAAGTGTAATGGTTCTGCTTACTGGAGAATTTTGTAATTCTAAATTTTATCTGAGCCATTCTTCCAGTGCCTTCAACTGCCAGTCCTTGTGGGTTTTGTTATGCAGGCCCTGGGAATACAGAGACCAGCTGCAACAGCTGGGATCCAGTTTCACTTTCTGTCTTATCTTATGGATCTAAAAACACTTAATGTCAACCTTCAGAAAATTAATACAGATCACACCCTTTGAAGCACAGCATGATGCTTTCTTTAGTTTGCTTTTTTGAGGAACTTCTGCACAAGTCCAGGCCTCCATCAGCTGCATGTTTCCTCCCAATATCTGTGGCACTGGAAACATCAGACCAGATACCTTGAAGACAGATACCTTAGTAACAGAATGAGGTAGCTATAACAAACAAAACAGCAGTAAATATGCTCAGCTGGTTCCAGTTTTCTTCTCTTACCTCTGCCTAACTTGTATTTTGTTCCACCTCTCTCATGCCATAAAGTCAGCTTCCTTGCATGCACACTTCCTGTTTATAATTTGGAGTCAATGCAGAAATTACTCATAATTAGGAATTACATTTTTCTGAAGATATTAACTCCTGTTTATTTCAAAATAAAATTCTACATGTCCTGAGTTCCTCTTAAAAATGTTTATAAATCATTCTGCAAGGTTTTTTTTTTGAAATCATGATAACTTGGCTGTGTACACATACCTCTCCCACTGTTTATAGCAAGGTTTGCGGCAGCTTTTTGCTGCCTTCCTAAGAAAAGTAAAGCTCATCTATATCCCAAAAAAAAGCTGTCTACTGACTTCTAAAAGCTATGTAGCTGAAAAGCACTTTTGACATCATGGATTATCTGGCAGCTGGCTACTAAAAAATGTTCCCAAATACTGAGCTTTAACAGCAATTTAATACCAAAGGCATCAAGCTTAAAAATAATGTTTTGAAGACAGAGAGATTTTTGAAGGAACCACGACAGAGCGAATCCAGAGAAGGGCAATTAACCTGGGGAAGGGTCTAGAGGACAAGTCCTGGGAGGAGAAGCTCAGGGGGCTGGTGTTGTTTAGGCTGGAGAAGAGAAGGCTCAGGGTTCATCTTATCACTCTCTACAACTGCCTGAAAGGAGGTAGTAGAACGGTGGGGGTTGGTATCTTCTCCAAGACAACCAGCAACAGGATAAGAGGAAATGGTCTGAAGCTGGGCCAGGGGAGGTTCAGGTTGGAAATCAGGAAGAATTCTTTCACTGCTAGGGTGATTGGGCATTGGAATGGGTTGCCCAGGGAGTGGTGGAGTGTTTTCAGCAACAACTGAATATGGCACTCAGTGCTGTGGTCTTCGGTCAAAGGTTGTGCTTGATCCTGGAGGTCTTTTCCAGCCTTAATGATTCTATGAAGTCACAAAATTAACTAAGAGAAACAGATAATGGTGTGCCAGTGCTGCCATGGCAGCTTTAACTGAACCCTGCCATGGTCAGACATTGTTTCTGCTAATTACAATTAACGTTATATTAATTAAAAGTTCTCTGCCAAAGCAGAGCTCATAGCAAGAGGCATTGATGTCAAAATGGACAGCCCTGTGCTGCGTTCTGTAAAGCTAAGTGCTTTGTTTTGCCAAGCTAAGAATCAAATTCAACCCTCAACACAAACATTCTTACAAATAGCTTGGTCCATTAACAGAAAGCATATTCAATTAATTATTTACACTTCTTTATTGCATTATTTTACCAAGTCTGTTAAAAATACAGACCTTAACCTCCACCCCACCTCACTTGGAGAAGCATTAGAGATGTACAAGTATCACCTTGTCCTTCTCAGTTATTTAAAAACAACACAAAGACCTCTGACTTGCACTCAGCATCACATTCAGTAGTCACACAATTGCAAACTCTTAAAAGCATTCGTTTCTCTCCCTGTACTGTTCTCAAACCCCAGCAGAACAGAAGGAAAACTATCTATAGGATATGGGAACATCGCTGTTGTCCTCGTCCAGTGATAGTGGCACATTGCAGATGACAGAGTGGCTTCTATTTTGAGGTTAATGGAATTCCAATGTATTTTAAATTCAACACCACAGCAAACCTGTGTATATTTGATGCTTCTGTAAACTAAACTCAGGCTCCTCAGCTCAGCCTCTTCAGGACAAAAATCATTGTTACAACACACCATCTCCAGCCAGCAGTGATAAACAATTTAAACTATCTCTAATACCTACACATGTTGCAAGTGTCAGGAATGTAATTAGTAATT